>NC_082701.1:37404255-38604255 GCF_949987515.2 Delphinus delphis
CCCTTTTATGATAAATACCCTCCAGAAAGTAGGCATAGAGGGAACTTACCTCAACATAATAAAGGCCATATATGACAAAACTATAGCCAACATCATTCTCAATGGTGAAAAATGGAAACCTCTCCCTCTAAGATCAGGAACAAGACAAGGATGCCCACTATCACCACTATTATTCAACATATGTTTGAAAGTTTTAGCCACAGCAATCAGAGAAGAAAAAGGAAATAATCCAAATAGGAAAAGAAGAAGTAAAGCTGTCACTGTTTGCAGATGACATGATACTATACATAGAGAATCCTACAGATGCTACCAGAACTACTGGAGCTAATCAATGAATTTGGTAAAGTAGTAGGATACAAAATTAATGCACAGAAATCCCTGTATTCCTATAAACTAATGATGAAAAATCTGGAAGAGGAATTAAGGAAACACTTCCATTTACCATTGCAACAAAAAGAATAAAATACCTAGGAATAAACCTACCTAGGGGGACAAAAGAACTGTATGCAGAAAACTTTAAGACACTGATGAAAGAAATTAAAGATAATACAAACAGATGGAGAGACATACCATGTTCTTCAGTTAGAAGAATCAACAGTCTGAAAATGACTATACCACCTGAAGCAATCTACAGATTCAATGCAATCCCTATCAAACTACCAATGGCATTTTTCACAGAACTAGAACAAAGAAATTTCACAATTTGTATGGAAACACAAAAGAACCCAAATAGCCAAAGCATTCTTGAGAAAGAAAAATGGAGCTGGAGGAATCAGGCTCCCAGACTTCAGACTATACTACAAAGCTACAGTAATCAAGACAGTATAGTACTGGCACAGAAACAAAAATATAGATCAATAGAACAGGATAGAAAGCCCAGAGATAAACCCACACACATATGGTCCCCTTATCTTTGATAAAGGATGCAAGAATATACAATGGAGAAAAGACAGCCTCTTCAATAAGTGGTGCTGGGAAAACTGGACAGCTTCATGTAAAAGAATGTAATTAGAACACTACCTAACACCATACACAAAAATAAACTCAAAATTTATTAAAAGCCTAAATATAAGGCCAGACACTATAAAACTCTGAGAGGAAAACATAGGCAGAACACTCTATGATATAAATCACAGCATGATCCTTTTTGACCCACATCCTAGAGAAATGGAAATAAAAAGAAAAATAAATAAATGGGACCTAATGAAACTTAAAAGCTTTTGCTCAGCAAAGGAAACCATAAACAAGGCAAAAATACAACCCTCAGAATGGAGAAAATATTTGCTAATGAAGCAATTGACAAAGGATTAATCTCCAAAATATAAAAGCAGCTCATGCAGCTCAATATCAAAAAAAACAAACAACCCAATTCGAAAATGGGCAGAAGACCTAAATAGACATTTCATCAAAGAAGAAGTACAGATTGCCAACAAACACATGAAAGGATGCTCAACGTAATTAATTATTAGAGAAACGCAAATCAAAACCACAATCAGGTATCACCTCACACCAGTCAGAATGGCCATCATTAAAAAATCTACAAACTAAAAATGCTGGAGAGGGTGTGAGAAAAGGGAAACTTCTTGCACTGTTGGTGGGAAAATAAATTGATACAGCCACTATGGAGAACAGTATGGAGGTTCCTTAAAAAACTAACAATAGAACTACCATATGACTCAGCACTCCCACTTCTGGGCATATACCCTGAGAAAACCATAATTCAAAAAAAGGCATGTACCACAATGTTCATTGCAGAGCTGTTTATAATAGCCAGGCCATGGAATCCACCTAAGTGTCCATTGACAGATGAATGGTAAAGAAGATGTGACACATATATACAATGGAATATTACTCAGCCATAAAAAGAAAGAATATTGAGTTATTTGCCGTCAGGTGGGTGGACCTAGAGACTGTCATACAGAGTGAAGTAAGCCAGAGAAAGAAAAACAGATACCGTATGCTAACACATATATATGGAATCTAAGGGGAAAAAAATGGTTCTGAAGAACATAGGGATTGGACAGGAATAAAGATGCAGATGTAGAGGATGGACTTGAGGACACGGAGAGGAGTAAGGGTAAGCTGGGACGCAGTGAGAGAGTGGCATGGACATATATACACTACGAAATGTAAAATAGATAGCTAGTGGGAAGCAGTCACATGGCACAGGGTGATCAGCTCGTTGCTTTGTGTCCACCGAGAGGGGTGGGATAGGGAGTGTGGGAGGGAGTCACAAGGGGAGGAGAAACGGGAATATATGTATATATATATACCTGATTCACTTTGTTATACAGCAGAAGCTAACACACCATTGTAAAGCAATTATACTCCAATAAAGGTGTTAAAAAATAAGTAATTACATTATATGATGGAGAATTTCAGTAGAGGACAAGAAGACTATATTTAAAAGTTAAAAGGAAATTGTGAACCTGAAATTTTAATAACTGAAATTAAGTGCTCATCATATAGGTTCAATAATATATCAGACAAGCTGACAGGAATAATGCCTACTTGTGGTGGAGAGGGAGGGGCACAGATGTGGGGTACAAGGTGTCCAATGATATTCTCTTCCTTTTATCTGGGTACACAAATGTGTTCATTTTATAATAATGCATCAAGGTGTACATACATAACTTGTGTTCTGTTATATATGTGTATTAACTGATGAGACTTGTTCATTAAAACACATAAACTCCCCCCCCCAACCAAAAAAAAACAGAGTCACTTCCTGTGCATGACTGTGCTTACACAGAGTTTTGTTTCAGAATCACCCTGAAAGAGAGAGGTGCTGAGAGGAGGTTGGGGCAGGGACACTTCTTATGAATTGGCTGCCCCTGGAGTTCACCTTGATTGATTCTAACTGAATTGTAATTGAAACCATCTATCCAGGCCCCAGGTGAACCTGAAAGAAACTTCAATAGCTGGAAGCCACACCCCAGAGTGTTTGCAAGCATCTCTCTCATTGCACAATTCTACCAAGTACACTATTTGTCTATTAAACCTTGATGCACCTTTGGAGACTTCGTGGTTTGCATGCTAAAGACCAAAAGAGCACAACGTCTATTTTGGGCTGTCCTACAAAGCTGGGTTCTGACCTGATAAGACTATTACAGTTCATTTAGCATCATTGCTAATTAAAACTTGGGGGCTCTTAAAATCACCAGGTTATGCAATGTTTCCTCCCAAGCCTTTCTGTGTTGTGGTCCAATTCCTTATGAAATTTGTATTCAATGAGTAAAGTGGGGACAGGAAAAGCATGGACAGTCAAGGGGAATAGTTAGAGGTGAACAGGAATCTTGCATTGCATCATAGGGTAAACAGCCTTTGTTCATTCATTCCACAAACATTTACTGAGCCCCTACTATGTGCAAGGTGTTAATTATTCCAGAACCTAGAATATAACCTCTCAAAAGTACATATTTTAGTGGAGGAAGGGAAATATGAAACAAGTAAAAATGAATAAATGAAATACTCTCAGGTGCTAAGTGCAATCAAGAAAAGAACACAGAGTAATAAGGTAAATAGTTGATTAGAAAAGGGGGTTAACCAGGGTTGATGGAAAAGTCCCCTCAAAGGAGGTGACATTTGGATTAAGAGCTGAAGGATGGGAAAGGGATCTGTGAGAAGATTTGAGAAAAGAGTATATCAGAGGAGGCATTGCAATATGAATAAACTAATGTGGGAGAGAACTTGGCATATTTGAGGGTCAGAGAGAAGGTCACCGTGGATAAATAAGGACAAAATAGAGACAAATAAGACTAGTGAAGTAGGCAGGGGCCAGATCCTTTAGGGCCTTGTAGGTTGTGGAACAGAATTTGGAGTGGTGTGTGTGTGTGTGTGTGTGTGTGTGTGTGTGCTCAAGCACATGGACACATTCTAACCAAGTCTCTCACAGCCTTTCAGATCCGAAATTAAAAATTCACCCTCCAGAAAATTTTCCCTGGAGTTTCTTTCCAACCCAGTTTCTCAGTATACATCATTTACCTTATCTGGTAAAGGAAGGGGAGGGTGATACTATTTACCTGGCAGGTGAGCCATTGGCATTAAAAATGAAATACAAAAGTGATTGGCACTTAGGTGCTCATTACTACTTATAATATTGTTGTTGTTGTTGTTGTTGCTATTATCATTACTCTAGCCTTTCTCACTATTACCATTATTAGTACAGCATCAATTGACAAAGACTTTCTCAGACATGGTTTTATTTGTCCTGTCTCTCTTCCCCCTAAGATACATGGACCACAACAAAAAGAAAAACAATGCAGATAACACTCATTTATACACAAGTAACCAAATTCTTTCATATAGCCTGTAATCTTATAAAGCTGATTCATAATTCAAAGGTACAACAAATTCCAATCACATCACAGCTTTCCATTTTCCCCAGCTCATTGTTCAGAGTCACACATTATAAATTCCCTTTTATGTTATCTCTCTATTCCAGTAAACCCTTCCCCTAATCCTTTCACCCTGCCCAGAGCTCATGCTCTGGGGCTGCCTGCAGTGGCCTGCCAACAACTGGATGGGCTGCTCTTTGTAAAGCTATTGATCCCTATAAACTACTTTATTAGTGGTCATTATTACTCTGTTTCTAGTTACCACTTTAATTAAAGTTTTATCATCCACATTAAAGAGGGTATATGACTTTTAATAAGCTAGATGGGTTTCCCTCAGCCATGAAGCAGTCCCATGAAATCAGCCAGCAAACTCCTGTTTTCAAGGACTTTCTGAAGCTTGTCTCCCTTCAGGTTACAGGTGTATCTGTTTATAAGTGAGAACAGGGGCATGATGAATGGGCAGAATCCCCTCCAAGGCAACCCCCTGTCTCCCTGACTCAGGAACAACCAGGTAGGATGTGCCAAACTCAATTGTCACAACAGCAGAACTATCTATTCACATTACTAGAGGCACCCACCTAACTTGAATGGTCTGTAAATTCAGAAGAGGATATTGATTGAGACTCCAAAATCTCCTTTTAGTCCACATTTCTTATAATACCCGTTCTAGCGAAAACTTCTCTCCTCACAGGAGCTACCCACTCATTCAAGGACGAAAATAATAAACAGAAGCAATTGCTTTTCTGACCAAACCTAGATGCAAGCAGAATCATTTGCTGTTGAATCTGTCCCCACACTAAACTGAGTTCTTGGAGGGGAGGGACATGTCTTGGCTGATTTTGTGTCTGCAACACCAAATGAAGTACCTAGAACAAAATGGGTCCTCAAAGGGCACAAAGTGAAGTTGCTGACTCTGTCCAGGAGGCCAACCCTGCAATGAAGAATCAGAAGAGGTATAGCCCTACAGGGCCTCTTTCCATTTTATTTCTCCAAGAGTCTGAAGTGAGAGTTTGTTCAAAGCAGTATTATTCACAATAGCCACAAGGTAGAAGCAACCAAAATGTTCATCAGGGGATGAGCAGATAAACAAAATGTGGTGTGTACATACAATGGAATATTATTCAGCCTTATAAAGGAAGGAGATTCTGACATGTGCTACAACATGGATTAACTTTGAAGACATTATGCTAAGTAAAGTGAAGTAGGCACAAAAGGGCAAACACCATATAATTCCACTTATTAGGAGAAGTCTAGAGTAGCCAACTTCATAGAGACAGGAAGTAGAATGGGGACCTATTGTTTAATGAGTAGAGGGTTTTAGTTGTGCAAGGTGAAAAAGTTCTGGAGATGGATGGTTGTGATAGTTGCACCATAATGTGAATGTACTTAATGTCACTGGAACTGTACACTTAAAAATTGTTAACATGTGAATGTTATATTATGCATATTTTACCAGAACAAACAAAAAAAGTGGGAGAGTATGTTTTGTACTTCAGGGACTGGGGTATCATGCTTTTGCAGTTAGCCAGATCTTTTCAAATTCTCCTCCTGGTGTATTAGGAGGTCTGCCATACCTCAGTCTGTATCACAAATTGCATTCAGTCCTTCGCTCAGTGGACGCTGAGTGCCTACTACGTTTTTAAGAACTACAACTACAAAGATAAACTGCACACTCTATGCAAGGGTTGTGTTTCAAGGAGGCTGCCCACCCCCCAAAGCTGTCCCCTTCAGGGTCTACATGCTGTTGTTTCCCTTTTCAGTTTCTACCAAACAGAGTCACCCTGGCCCCCTCTAGAGAGGGGGAAATTGTCCTCACCCAAAGCTCTATTGCCCTGTATCACTGGGCCTGAAGCGGCTCTGCTTCCCAAATCCTGCAAGATCCCATTAAAAACAGGCCTTCCACCTCAAGCTGATAGCTTTTCTCATTCCAGAAGGCTCAGAATGGGTCCATGGGGCCACCCTATGGACAAACACCTTCTATCTGCCCACAGGACCGGGACTAGCCTTGGATGCAAATTTTAACAGGGGTGCCAAAAAACTCAGTAATCGAGGTAAATAATATTTAATTCAATATTTTTAGAAATCTAAATTATCAAAATACTAAAATATCAAAATTTTAAACAAAGACAGGGTCAGTAATAGTGGCATGCTAAGCCACCTTAAAGCCTGAGGTCAAAGAAGAAATCAAGAATATTAATCCTGTCTGTATTTTAAAATTTTAATCGTTTGTTCATCATGCCTTTGCATTGATTTTTATGTTTTTAAATACAGCATTACAATATTATTTTTCTCGATCACTGAGTTTTTGGCACCCCTTTAAATTTTGTGCTCGAGATGCGTGCCTCACTGCCTCACCTTAGCCTGAGTCCTGCTTCTTCACATTAACTTCAGAACCCTCAGCAGCCTTACCCACAACCTCCTCTCAGACCTGCAGCAGCTCATTCCAGATACTTAGGGGCCTGCCTATTCATCAGAGAGACTGCAGCCCAAATCAGCCCAGCTCACACCTTTGGGAACAGGGAAGTGGGGCCATCTCTCCCACTAGCCTGCAAGCACTTGAGAAAAGATCTGTGCTTTCCTCATTAACATCTGTATCCCTAGCACCCAGCACAGCACTTAGAACAGGGTAGGGTCTTGAGAAGTGTTGTCAAGCTAAATTTAATTCCTCTAAGAGCTTCTGGGAAAATATACAAACAAGTACTTTTACTTGCATGTTCACTCATTTGCCTCATGGTAAGTTTCATGGAAGCTTAATAGTTTTGTTTTGCTTTTCTTTTTTTCAATTCAGGCTTCTTCTGAGGTTAAGCTGCTTTTTAATCAAATACATTTCCCTTGCATCCTCATATCTTCTCTATCGAGCAGGTCACAGACTTTCGCCTATTTCCCCTATTTTCACCTTTGCCGTCTAAGCCTTCAGTGTGGAGTTATCTCCCATGGGTAATTTTCAGCTATTCTGTGAGTTCAAACAAATCCCTACTGCAACCTCCCAAAACTTCTCATAGGCACTTCATCATTCACTATTCTATTTCTTTAATTGGATTTCAATGTGTCCCACTACACCCAGATTTACTTGAAAATTCCTCATCCCATGTTGAAACTGCAAATTGAAATGACACACACCTTACAGAAGGAAGAAGAAACAGGTCAAGAAAATTACAAAGAGCAGAAACAGAACCAAAAAATGAAAGGGGTCAGAGATGACCCTTTGCTCAATTCTGGGAAATCTCTGCACTAGGAAAATGTTTCTGAAAGCCCACCTTGCCAAGGGGGTCTCTGGGTTTGCCCTAGCTGGCCCAGCTACAATAATCAGACAACACTCCCACTGAACTCTGTCATGTCAAGAAAATATCTTCCCTTACAAAATAGCCTTGATTGCCAGGAGCTACTACCTCCACACTGGGAAGTGGACATCAACCATGACCACCTTTCTCAAAAAGTAAGCACAAGGGTGTACATCCTCCTGTAGCAATGTGGTCCACACAGTCTGTCACAGGTTGGGTTCTCCAGAAGCAGATGCTGGGGCAAAAGTTGTTTACTAACGTTTAACACCTACAAAAGGAAAAGAGGAGGATGCAGTATGGGGCAGAGGAAAAAGCCAAACTGCAATGCAGGTGGGGATCAAGTTCTTCCTGTTGGGGTGTCTGTGTCAGGCCAAAATTGCTTAATATCCCTTTATATGACCACCTCTCACAGTCGCCAGATATAGCCTGCCTCAGGAAGATGGCTGTCTGCAGTGGCAACCGCTGAAGGAGCTGACAGACTGAAGCAAGTCCTTCCTTGAAGGGAATCTGAGTGCTGCATCTCCATGGTACCACACAGTGTAATTACAGACATGAGTTTTAACAGTCAATGGGTTGGGTTTGATATGGAATTTAAACCCCCTAGGGCTTTAAACTCCTGGAACATCCCTTCCTTTTCTAGAGGACCATTATAAGGTCAGAGATTAGAAGGAAATTGGAGATGAACTTCAGAGAATATAGGTAAGCAGATTAGGGGAGAGGGGACTTCCAACTTGAGAAAACTAATTCCTTGAGCAGTACTGAACACATGTCTGGACTAGACAGATCTGGCCGCAACTTCATCTTCTGTGCCACAGAAAATTAGGTTCTCAGGATTTATGCTATCATGAACAGTTCATGATATTTCTGACCAGTGGCTCAGTCAAGTCCAGGTCCAAAACATGTTTGAGGATGTTCTGAAGATAAACAGTGGGGCCTCAGTGCCTAAAGGTCATGTTGGAACCCATTCATCTGTTATCATCAAGCCAAGGGCATGTTCCAAATGGCTTCATTGGGTATTAGAAGGTCAAATCATCTTCAAGCCTGTCTTTTATTCATCTCCCTCCCTAATCTAGATTAAGCTGTAGAAGCCCTAGCAGTTCTACTTCAACCTGAACACTAGGGGATCATTGAAGTAAAAACTCCCTATGATGGCAATGAAATCAAGGTATCAGGATCCTACCATGAACAGTACTTCTGTATTTCTTTTCAATTAACAGACAGCACCTCTCAGTATTCCAGATTCTGGTATGCAGAGGTAGCTGGAGTATGGTATGGTGGGGTCTGTACCTCAGTGACAGCCTTAATCTTCAAATGCATAAAGGGCTTCTCAGAAATGGAAAGGTCATGGGTCTCAAACTAGGAACTTCTCAAGACCAGGGAAAGTAAGTGTAAACAAACTGCAGAGGTGTCTCAGCTATTCACTCTGATTCCCTTCCCATTTGTAATGTCCCATTTCTCCTAGCAACCCAACCAGTATCCATCAAACAGGGTTACAATGTGAGCGACTAAGCCTCCTGGATCTGTAACGTCAGTCTATCATCCACTTACATGGGAGCAGGTTTGAGCTGAGAGGGTGAGAGGACTGGGATTTGGTTCACAAAACCGTCTCAATTGTGAGTATAACAGGACCATTTCATGGCCACTTTGCAATGTTATATTCAAAAAAACTTCCAATCTGCAATCCAAAAAAGTATATACAGTGAAAAATAACATAAGTCTTTACCTTGCTCATTACTATATCACTCAGTACTGTGCTCTCTTCATAAATCATACCAGGACTCTTCAGCCTCACTCTATTCTCCCCATCCTTTACCCTAATCAGCACAACAAAGGCCAGAAGTTAGGTAGATGACTGCAGGATCCTCCAGGAAAGCCTTAGATCAAGACTGTGAATACTAGACACTATATTATTTTTGTCTCTGTCATGTACCTGATGCCTCTGAGTCTATTTCAAGGTAATCACATACACATAGGGATACAGGATGCAGGCCAAATGCTGAGTAGGAAGCAGTGTAGGTTTCCCCTCCATCCTGGTTCTTGAGAATGTATAACTGGGTCCCAATTCATATCTCCATCCTACACTCAACTTCAACACATGTTTAGGGATAGGTTTCCTAAATTATATTATGACCTGGTATCTCTGCCCTCCCTGACTGTGGACTAGTGTTTCCAAACTTCCCTGATGATAAGAATCACCTGGGATACTTGTTAAAACTGTGAATCCCAGCCCTATCCCAGACCCACTTCCTGACAATCATCCATGGAAGAGCCTGGGGAGCTATATGATTAAGAAGTACCCCAGGGGATTCTTAACAATCAGGTAAACTGGAAAACACTGGTGATGCCTAGACCCTGCCCTCAGAAATTCCAGGGCAGAATTTCTTAACTTTGGTATTATTGGCATTTTGGCCTGGATAATTACTTTTGTTTTAAGGGGTTATCCTGTACACTGGAAGAAGCTTATTAGCATCCCTGATTTCTACCCACTAGATGCCAATAGCACCCACAACCCATTTGTAACAATCAAAACTGTCCCCAGACATTGGCAAATTTGGGAAATGGAGGAGGCAAAATCAGCATGGTTGAAACCCACTGGTCTAGGGTGTGGCCCGAACACTGTGGAGTTTCATTAAAGCTCTCCAGATGATTTCATGTGCAGCCAAGGTTCTTAGTCTAGAGTTTCTCAAACCTTCATGTGCAAGGGAATCACCTGAGGAACTTGTGGAAATGCAGATTCTGAATCTGGGTCTAGGTGGGGTCTGAGACTCTGCATTTCTAACAAACCCCCAGGGGTTGCTGATGAGAAGGAAGGCTGAAGATCATTCTTTAATTGGGCCAGTCATAAGTATCCTTTTATCCAAGTCTAGTTATAGCAAATAAGTTTTCCCGAGTCAGCAAAGAAGAGATCACCATATGGCAAGGGTTGAACTTGCTAACATGGTTCATGTGGGTAGGATACAGGAAGGCTACATAAAGGAAGTCTCAGTTTGTAGAAGATACATTTCCCACTATCCTGTCTCCTGGAAAATGATTTCTAGGAATAGCCACCTGTATGGCTCCCCTAAATACCACAATTCTAGCCTGGGGGTGCACAAATCACCCAATCATATGAGGTATCTCCAGCACTGGCAAGAAGCACCCAGCTCCCTCCAGGGGAAAGACAGAAAGGGTGAGCACAGCCATAGGTAAATCTGATGCTACATGTATAAACTGAGATAAAAGCAGTTCTGTCCCTAGAGCCTGAACATCTGCTCTCCAGAACCCCTCCAGCCACACAGGTCTTGAGCCTAAGCCTTGCCCCCCAGCAACAAGGTCTTTTCTGGCTAGGTTTTTGTTTTGTTTTGTTTTCTTTTTTGCTGTTGTGGTTCTGTTTTTCTTTGTTGTTGATTTGTTTTTACTTTTTCTATAATATTTTTTATTTTTCTAATTTTAATTTATTTTTTATTCTCTGTTATTGTTCTGCTCTTTTTTATTTGTTGCTTTCCTTTTTTATTTTGCCACACCACACAGTTTGTGGGGTCATGATTCCCAGGCTGGGGGTTGGGCCTGAGCTCCTGTGCTGGGAGTGCTGAGTCCAAACCACTAAACTAACAGAAAACCTCAGACCCCCAGGAATATTAATCAGTGTGAGCTCTCCCAGATGTCCTCATCTTAGCACCAAGATCCAGCTCCACCCAACTGCCTGCAAACTCCAGTCCTGGATGCCTCAGACCAAACAACCAGCAAGACAGGAATGCAGCCCCACCCCTCAAAAACAAATGAAATGACAAAAAATATGTTACAGATGAAGGAGCAAGGTAAAAACCTAAAAGACCAAATAAATGAAGAGGAAATAGGCAATCTATCTGAAAAAGAATTCAGAGTAATGATAGTAAACATGATCCCAAATCTCAGAAATAGAATGGAGACATGGATGGAGAAAATAAATGTTTAACAAGGACCTAGAAGAACTAAAGAGCAAACAGTGGTGAATAACACAATAATTGAAATGAAGAAAACACTAGAAAGAATCAATAATAGAATAATAGAAGCAGAAGAAAGAATAACTGAGCTGGAAGATAAAATGGTGGAAACAACTGCCAAGGAGAATAATAATTTAAAAAAAAAGAATAAAAAGAAAAGACAGTCTCAGAGACCTCTGGGATATTAAATGCACCAACATTCAAACTGTAGGGGTCCCAGAAGAAGAAGAGAAACAGAAAGGGTCTAAGAAAATATCTGAAGAGTTTATAGTCAAAAACTTCCTTAACATGGGAAAGGAAATAGCCACCTATGTCCAGGAAGCACAGAGAGCCCCATACAGAAAAAACCCAAGGAGAAACATGCTGAGAAACATATTAATCAAACTAACAAAAAATAACTTCAGAGAAAAAAATATTAAAAGCAGCAAGGGAAAAGCAACAAATAACATACAAGGGAATCCCCATAAGTTTATCAGCTGATTTTTTAGCAGAAACTCTGCAGGCAAAAAGAGAGTGGCAGGACATATCTAAAGTGATGAAAGGGAAAAACCTACAATCAAGATTATTGTACCCAGCAAGATCTCATTCAGATTCGACAGAGAAATCAAAAGCTTTACTACAGACAAGCAAAAGCTAAGACAATTCAGCACCACCAAACCAGCTTTACAACAAATGCTAAAGGAACATCTCTAGGTGGAAAACAAAAGAGAAGAAAAAGACCCACAAAAACAAACCCAAAACAACTAAAAACTGGTAATAGGAACATATATATTGATAATTACCTTGAATATAAATGAATTAAATGCTCCAACCAAAAGACACAGACTGTCTGAATGGGTACAAAAACAAGGTCTGTATATATGCTGCCTACGAGAGACCCATTTCAGACCTAGGGACACATACAGACTGAAGGTGAAGGGATGGAAAAAGATATTCCATGCAACTGGAAATCAAAAGGAAGCTGGAATAGCAATACTCATATCAGATAAAATAGACTTTAAAATAAAGACTATTACAAGAGACAAGGAAGGACAATACATAAGGATTAAGGGATCAATCCAAGAAGAAGATATAACAATTATAAATATTTATGCACCCAACATAGGAGCACATCAATACATAAGGGAAATGCTAACAGCCATAAAAGGGGAAATCAACAGTAACACAATAATAATGGAGGACTTTAACACCTCACTTACACCAATGGACAGATCATCCAGACAGGAAATTAATAAGGAAGCACAAGCTTTAAATGACACATTAGACCAGATAGAGTTAATTGATATTTATAGGACATTCCATCCGAAAGCAGCAGAATACATTTTCTTCTCAAGTGCACACAAAACATTCTCCAGGATAGATCATATCTTGGGTCACAAATCAAGCCTCGGTAATTTAAGAAAATTGAAGTTTATCAAGCATCTTTTCTGACCACAATGGTATGAGATTAGAAATCAATTACAGGAAAAAACTGTAAAAAACACAAACACATGGAGGGTAAACAATTCGCTACTAAATAACCAAGAAATCACTGAAGAAATTAAAGAGGAAAACAAAAACTACATAGGAACAAATGACAATGAAAACACAATGAGCCAAAACCTATGGGATGTAGCAAAAGCAGTTCTAAGAGGGAAGTTTATAGCAATTCAATCTCACCTAAAGAAACAAGAAAAATCTCAAATAAACAATATAAACTTATACCTAAAGCAACTAGAGAAAGAAGAACAAAAAAACAAAAAACCCACAAAGTTAGTAGATGGAAAGAAATCATAACGATCAGAGCAGAACTACAGTGGGAATGTAAATTGATACAGCCACTATGGAGAACAGCATGGATTTCCTTAAAAAACTAAAAATAGAACTACCATATGACCCAGCAATCCCACTACTGGGCATATACTCTGAGAAAACCATAATTCAAAGGGACACGTGTACCCCAATGTTCATTGCAACACTATTTACAATAGCCAGGACATGGAAGCAACCTAAATGTTCATTGACAGATGAATGGATAAAGAAGATGTGTTACATATATACAACGGAATATTGCTCAGCCAAAAAAGGAACAAAATTGGGTCATTTGTAGAGATGTTGATGGAACTAGAACCTGTCATACAGAGTGAAGTAAGTCAGAAAGAGAAAAACAAATATCGTATATTAATGCATATATGTGGAATCTAGAAAAACGTACAGATGAACCTATTTGCAGGGCAGGAATAGAAATGCAGACATAGAGAATGTACATGTGGACACAGGGAAGGAAGGGAGGTGGGATGAATTGGGTGATTAGGATTGACATATATACACTACCATGTGTAAAATAGATAGCTAGTGGGAACCTGCTGTATAGAACAGCGAGCTCAGCTTGGTGCTCTGTGGTGACCTAGATGGGTGGGATGTTGGGGGAGGTCCAAGAGGGAGGGGATATATGTATACATATAGCTGATTCACTTCATTGTACAGCAGAAACTAACCCAATATTGTAAAGCAATTATACTCCAATTAAAAAAGCAAGAGAGGGAGAGAGAGAGACAGAGAGTGGCAGAGCAGAGACAGAAAGGAAGCTGGGAGCAGTAAGTTCAAAGAAAAATGTCTGAATATCCCTACCTTAACTGTTAGATGTGGGCTCTGGCCTAGCAAGGTGCTAGGATTCTGCAAGCCTGGAATTTTTCACTTAAAGTTTCAGGAAATCCAAGAGTATGCAATGCCTAAAATTTTGCAATACAGCCAAGCTCCAAAAACCAGGAAGAGTTAAAAATTTTTAGTAAATTAGCACAAGAAAGGTGCTTCCTTAACATAATAAACCAAGAGCAGCCTACATCATTCTTATCCGTGAAGCACTAAAGACAACCTCATCAAAGTGAGGAATGAAATGACGATGTCCACTACCGCCACCATTATTTATCTTTATTATTTATGATTATTATTTGAATAATTCTAGCCAGTGATAGGGAAAGAAGAAAAGAAATTGTATGAATAGTAGAGGAAAGGGAAAACATGGAAACCCCAAAAGAATTAACTGAAAACTTTTTGATCTAAAAGTGTTTAGCAAGCTGGCTAATTACAAAATGAAAACCCAGAAATTAATAGCTTTCCTATTCGTGATAAGTATGAGAAAATAGACTATAATAACTTACATTCTTTACCAACCCTCTATAACAAAATATTCATGATTTTAAAGGTATTCCATAATGTTTTGATATCTCTTCTCTCAAGAGATGAGGCTTAATTCCACTCCCTTTGTCTTCCAACTTGAGATCTCTCTCTCTCTCTCTCTCTGCCTATTGACCTGCCCACATGACAAGGAACTAACGCCTGCCAGCAGCCACATGACAGAACTCGGAAGCTGCTCCCCACCAAGTTGAATGATGAAATGACCACAACTCCATTCAACAGCTAGACTGCAGTCTCATGAGAAAGCCTGAACCAGAAACACCCAGCTAAACTGCTCCCAGATTCCTGGTCCACAGAAAATGTAAGACAAACAATGTGTTAAGATGCCCCACAGCACCTTTGAGGTAATTTACCACACAGCAATAGATAACTAATACAGGATTCTTTGTCACTCAAGCAACCAAGGGTCTGAGCTTGGGTGGTGCTAATCAGAGTAATGGATAGACAAACAATTAAAATAAACCTAATAATATTAGTTTGGGTGACATTAAAAGGACTTGGATTTACCCTAGTAAAGGCAGAATAGAAAAGGAGAATGGAGAGTGAAGTACAGCTGGCATGATGGGTAAGATAGATCTGATGTGAGGTTCCCCTTGAACCACTTTATGAGCCTTCAGGAAAGATTTTAATTGCTTTTCAATGTTTTTGAATATTGCCCTTGGGTTCTGCTCAATGTGGCATTGCTGAGACCTGTCCTGTGGTGATTCAGCTGTATTTTCATATCAACAGTACCAATAGAAACCAGTTGGAAATGTAATGGAATAATTGGGGGGGAGGATATTCCATTTATAATATTAACCAAAAATTTTTAAATGTCCAGGAATACAGCAAACATGCAGAATTAATATGACATGAGGGACTTCCCTGGTGGTCCAATGATTAAGACTCTGTGCTCCCAATGTAGGGGGCCCAGTTTGATCCTGGAACTAGATCCTGCATACCACAACTAAGAGCCTGCATGCCACAACTAAAGATCCCTATGCGACAACGAAGATCCCGTGTGCCACAGCTAAGACCTGGCATAGCCAAATAAACAAATAAATAAATATTGAAAATATGACATAAGAGATAAATTGCTACTATGGGACATACAAGCAGATTTGAATAAAGGACAGTCGTTCATTCGTTCAGTCAACAGTCCGTTGGTTGAAAAATTATCAACAGAAAATAAAGGGGAAGCAATTTCAATGGTTATATGGTTAAAATATTAACACATATTGTAAAACATGATAAGCAAACATTCTAAAAGCTATCTCCTTCTAAACCAAGCCACACACGTTGGTGTTAGAACTCTTCTTCAGTAGGAAACTCTTTTCTTAAACAAAATTTTTGAAGAAACATTACTATGGCACTATGGTGTTCTGGGCAGATTATTCTCAAAATATTTCATTATACATACAGTTCCATTTTGAATGTCTTTCCTGAATTTAAACATAATGCCTTTTCATTTATAATCTCTCTTATTTCACAAATCATCTAAAAAATGCCTTTTTCTACAAAAAATGCAGAAATTATCATGATACTAAAGATAAAATTTCCAAGACCTCATATCATATCTGTATATTGAGAATCAGAGTGTAAACTGATTTCCTTTCTCTGAACTATCCCGTCGACCAGTTCATGTGGCCTGTAGAGAGAAGCAGATTGTCAGCATGCTTGCTCAATTAAAACATGTTTTAAACTGTTAATTTTAAATTTTATATTATACAACTATGAAATTAAGTAACTCGAAACTGAGGCAGAAAAAAATCACTGTATTTATATGTGCCATATAGTTCTTCTATGGCAGTGGATACTATTATTATTCTCATGAACAAGGAAACTAAGGCCAAGGGCACCACTGAATACATTGCTAATAAGTGGCAGAGCTGAGATTAAAACCCCAGGCATCTGGCTCCTATCTTCTTAACCACTATGTAATCTCAGTGTTGAACAGTAGAGAATGAGATGCAACCATTGAAAATAATTCATAAGAGCTACTTGAAAACTGGCATTCAGAAGCAGTAAGGGGGCCACATGATCTGGCAGGACACACTTTACTCAGAGAAGCTCTGCTTCCCATGTTATATACTGGGATCCCACAAAATATTTCTTTTGTAAGAATGATTATAATGAAGATGGAGAGGTTGAAACTTGGGTTGCAGAGTAATAGCTAATGACATGATGAAATGTGGAGGGAAAAACAATTTTGAAAACAATATACATAGTAAGACTCCAATTTATAAAAAAGACACACACATGACTTGAAAAAACTTTAAATGATAACAGTGGTTATATCTGGATTATGGAAATGCAAGGATTTTTTTCTCTGACTTTTTCTGCATATTTTTAATTTTCTGCAATGAATATTTTTAATTTTAAAAAAATTAAAGTGCTATAAAATGCTCAACATCATTAGTCATTAGGGAAATGCAAATTGAAACCACTGAAAAAGACTGGCAATAATAAATGTTGGTGAGGATGTGGGAAACCAGGAATCCTAATTCACCAATGGTGGGAACATAAAATAGCACAGCCACTTTGGAAATAGTTTGGCAATTCCTTAAAAAGTTAAACATAAATTTGCCATATGATCCAGCAATTCCACTCTCAGGTATCTACCCAAGAGAGATGTAAACAGAGATGTGTATGTCTTTAGACCTGAAGTGCATCTCTTCTAGACCACATATATATGGGTCTTCTTTTTTTATTCATTCAGCCACTCTATATATTTTAATTAGAGCATTTAGTCCATTTGCATTTAAAGTAATTATTGATAGGTAGATACTTCTTGTCATGTGGTTAATTGTTTTGGTGTTATTTTGTAGTTCTTTTTTGTTCCTTTCTTCTTTTGTTCTCTTCTCTTGTGATTTAATGACTATCTTTAGTGTTATGTTTGGATTCCTTTCTCTTTTATAGATTTTTGGTTTGTGATTACCATGAGATTCATATATAGAAATATATATATACATATAGATTATATAGATATAGATAGTGATAGATATATAGATATAGATAGTGATAAATATATGATTGTTTTAAGTTGTTGATTTCTTAAATTTCAAATACATTTTAACAACCCTGCATTTTTCCTCCCCACCCCAATGTTTAATGTTTTTGAACTTTATATCTTTTTGTTTTGTGTATCCCTTAACAATTTATTGTGTATATAGATGATTTTATTACCTTTGTCCTTTAGCCTTCCTATTAGCTTTATAAGTGGTCAATCTACTACCACTGTATTTACTATATGTTTTCCTTTACCAGTGAAGTTTTATCTTTCATAATTTTTATAATTCTAGTTATGGTCTTTTCTTTTCCACTTAGAGAAATCTCTTTAATAGTTATTATAAAGCCAGTTTAGTGATGCTGAACTCTTTTAGCTTTTGCTTGTCTGTAAATCTCTTTAGCTCTCCTTCAATATGAATGATGACCTTGCCAGGTAGAGTATTCCTCATTGTAGGATTTTTTCCTTTCATTATTTTGAATATATCATGCCATTCCTTTCTGGCCTGCTAAGTTTCTGCTGAAAAGTCAGCTGGTTATCTTATGGGAGTTTCCTTGAATATAACAGGTTGCTTTTCTCTTACTGATTTAAAGATTCTCTCTTTCTCTTTAACATTTGCCATTTTAATTATAATATGTCTTGGCATGGGCCTCTTTGAGTTCATCTTGTTTGGGACTCTCTGAGCTTCCTGGACCTGGATGCCTGTTTCATTTCCCAAGTTAGGAATTTTTCAGCTATTATTTCTTCAAATAAGTTCTCTGTCCTTTCTCTCTCTCTTCTTCTGGGACCCCTATATTCCAAATATTAGTATGCTTGATGTTCTCCTAGATGTATATTAAAATATCCTCATTTTTAAAAATTCTTTTTCTTTTTTTCTGTTCATCTCAGGTGATTTCCACTAGTCTGTCTTCCAGATCACTGATCCATTCCTCTGTATCATCTAATCTACTGTTGATTCCTCCTACTGTATTTTTTATTACATTTATTGTATGATTCATCTCTGTTTGGTTCTTCTTTATATTTTCTAACTCTTTGTTACAGTTTTCACTATGTTCATCCATTCTCTCCCAAGTTCGTTGAGCATTGTTAGATCACTACATTGAATCATTCAAGTAGATTGATTATCTCCACTTCATTTAGCTCCTTTTCTGAGGTTTTGTTGTATTCCTCCATTTGAAATATATTACCCTGTCTTCTCATTTTTCCCAATTATTGTGTTTATTTCTATGTGTTAGGTAGGTTTTTTACATTTTGCATTCTTGGAAAAGTGACCTTATGTAGAAAATGTCCTGTGGGACCCAGAAGCACACTCTCCTCTCATCACCAAAGATGTACACTCTAAGGGTACCACTTACATGAGCTGTGTGTGCCTTTCTGTTGTGCCACATCGATTGTTGTGTGCTGGCTGGTAGTTGGCTACTAGGCCCTGGCTATACAGTAGCTGCTGGTCCATGGCAGGACAGGGTAGGCTTCCTGTGTGGTTGGCTGCAGGAGCATGTGTGGGGCTGCTGCTGGCCTGCTGGTGGGTGAGGTCATCTCCCAGGTGGCTGTCTGCATGGCCGGGGGGCTCAGGGCTGGTGCCAGCCCACTGGTAGTCTGGTAAGCAACCAGCATTTTTAGGCTAGAGGGAGGATTCCTAAATGGTACTTGCCAGTGCCAGTGTTTTCACAGAACAAACCCCAAAATGGCTGCCACCAGCATCTTCATCCCCAGGGTAGTCCAAGTTGCCTCCTGCCTCTCTGTAAGGCTTTCCAAAATCAGCAAAAGTGTCTGATCCTGGATCATTTCAAACTACAGCCTCTGCACTGGGACTCAGCATGTGAGATTTTTTTACATGCCCTTTAACAGCAGAGTATCTGTTTTATATAGCCCTTCAGCTCTCCCAAATATCAGCCCTGCTGATTTTCAAAGCCAGTTGTTCTAGGGGCTCATATTACCAGTACAAGACTTCTGGGCCTAGGAGTCTGATGTGAGACTTGGACCACTCTCTCCTAGGAGAGGAGCTCTATGATTGTGATAGCCCTCTCATTTGTAGGTTGCCAACCCAGGGAGGAGTTCTAATTATACCATATGTCCACACCTTCTGCCCATCTTATTATGATCATTCCTTACATCTTCAGTTGTGGAAAATCTTTTCTGCTAGTCTTCAGATAGTTCTCATAAGTAGTTGCACTGTAAGTAGTTGTAATTTTGGTGTGTCCGTGGGAGGAGGTAAATTCAGGGTCTTCCTATTCCACCATCTTGGCCACCCATCCTTAAGACATTATCTGTTACCAAAGATAGCCCAGATTTCAGGTGAGATCTCTCTGCCTCTTGAGACCTGGATGAGATTTCCTAACCCCTTGTATTAGTTTGCTAGGGCTGCCACAACAAAATGCCACAGACTGGGCTCCTAAAACAACAAAAGTTTCTCTCTCACAGTTCTGGAAACTGGATGTTCAAGATCAATGTGCCAGTACAGTTGGTTTCTCCTGAGGCTTCTCTCCTTGACTTTGTCCTCACATGGCTTTTTCTCTGTGCACACTCATTCCTGATGTCTCTCTCTTCCTCTTTTAACAAGGACAACAGTCGTAGTGGATTAGGGCCCCACCCTTATGACCTCATTTAACCTAATTCCCTCTTTAAAGGCCCTATCTCCAAATATACTCACATTCTAAGGTACTATGGGTTAGGATTTCAACATATGAATTTGGGAGGAGGGGACACAATTCAGTCCACAACACCCCTCGTTCCACATCCTATGTATTTTGCATGTTATTGGTATATAATAGCATTTGTGACTTCATTACTCAAACAAATCCTAATGATGTTGATATTAGTGAGGGTGAATATTTAGCAGCATGAAACTGAAGTGATGACATTGCTAATAAAGTCAGTCACTAAAATACTTGAAAAGCATCAGCTGGGGTGGAAAAGGGCACACTGTTGATGAAAGGCTTAGGAATATAAAGTAGAAACATCTGGGAGAGAAAATTAAGTGCTATAAGCTATAGTCCTTAGGTGTGTGCTTTAGCTATAATCAATGATACAATTTAGTCCTGAAGCCATTGATTATAATGGAGGAGGGGAATGATCTGAAATTGGAGAGAGACAGCCAGAAAGAGGGGAACTGACACAGAAAAGATGCTACCAGGTGGCTGCATGCCCCAATTATCCATTGAGGCCCAAAGGAAATTAATTTTGACTCACTGCATCCAATGACTTATAAGCAGGAAAATAATTATAGTGCAAAACCAAAGTGCAGGTTTTTTTTTTAAATAAGACATATAGGAATCCCATGGAGTACAGAGAAACAGGGCCTCCCATTCTTAGCCTTCAGCTAATATCAGCTAGCATTTATTAATCACCCCAACTATATACCAGACATTGTTCTAAACTGGAAACAATACAAATTTCCTTTAACAGGAGAATGGATAAACAAATCATACTGTACCCATAGACTGGCATATTACTCAGCCAAAAACAGAAAAAAAGGAAAAGAAATGAACTATTTATACACACAACAGCTTGGATGAACCTCAAAGACATTATGCTGAATGAAAGAAGCCAGTCCCAATGATTGAGTATTCTTTGACTCCACTTCTCTGACATTCTCAGAAAGACAAAACTGTGGTGATGAGAGTGTATCAGTGCTTAACAGGGGTTAGGAGTCGGGCATGGTGTGATGATAAAGTTATAGTAATCAAGACAGTATGATATTGGCATAAAAACAGACACATGGATAAATGGAACAGAATAGAGTGCCCAGAAATAAACCCACACAAATGTGGTCAATTAATTTACAACAAGGAGCCAAGAATATACAATGGGGGAAGAACAGTGTCTTTAATAAATTATGCTGTGAATACTGGATAGCCACATGCAAAAGAATGAAACAGCCACTATCATACACCACATAAAAAATTAACTGAAAATTAATTAAAGACTTGACTGTAAAACATGAAACATAAAACTATTGGATGAAAACACAGGAGGTAAGTTCCTTGATATTGGTCTTGGCAATGATATTTTTGGATTTGACACCAGAAGCAAACATAAACAAGTGAGACTACATCAAACTGAAAAGTTTCTGTGAGGAGAAGAAATCATCAACAAAATGAAAAGGCAAACTACTGAGTGAAAGTAAGTATTTATAAATCATATGTCTGATAAGGGGATAATAGCCAAAACAGGTAAAGAATTCATACAACTCAATAGCAAAACAAACAAACAAACAGAAAAACTCATTAAAAATGAGCAGAGGATCTGAATAGATATTTTTCCAAAGAAAAAATACAGATGACCAACAGACACATGAAAAGGTGCTCAACAGCATGAATCATCAGGGAAATGCAAGTCAAAACCATGCCTCACAACTGTTGGAATGGCTATTATCAAAAAGATAACACATAACAAGTGTTGGCGAGGCGGAGGAATAAAAGGAACTCTGGTGCACTGTTGGTGCAAATGTAAATTGGTGCAGCCACTATGGAAAACAGTATGGAGGTTACCCAAAAAATTCGAAATAGAACTGCTATATGATCCAGGAATTTCAATTCTGGGTATTACCTAAAGAAAACAAAAACACTAATTCAAAAATATACATGCACCCCTATGTTCATGGCAGCATTATTTACAATAGCCAAGATGTGGAAATAACCTAGGTGTCCATTAATGGACAAATGGATAAAGAAAATATGACATATATCACATTTTCCATTTCCATACTTATAATGGAATATTATTTAGCCATAAAAAAGAAGGATATCCTGCCATTTGTGACAACATGAATGGACCTTGAGGGTATTATGCTAAGTGAAATAACTCAGGCAGAGAAAGATAAATGACCACGTGACCCCATTTATATATGGAATCTTAAAAAAAAAAAAAAAGAGAGACAGAGGCAATAGAGGGAAGGTATTATTAGGCTGTTGAAAATAAATCTTGGTCCAAGCTATTAAAAAGTCACCACAAGGCTCTTGCCAGCACAAGTGTCTTTATGGTAGGATGAGCTCTTAAAAAATGGCTGCTGCTAGCATCTATGTTGCCATGGTGAGTCCCAAATGTCATCTGCCTATCTGGGGAACTCTCCAAGATCAGCAGATCCTCAAGAAGGCAGAGGAGTAGGAGGACGTGGAGTTCATCTTTCCCTACAAATGCAACAAGAATACACCTAAAAATGGAACAGTTCTCACAGAACACCTGCTGAACACTAGCAGAATACCTCAAACACCTAAAAGCACAAGAAGGATCCCCATATAACTGAGTAGGATGAAAGAAAAAAAAGAAGAAGGGCGGAAGCAGGACAGGACCTGTGCCCTGAGAGGGAGCTGAAGGTGAGGAGAGCCTCCCACATCTGAGGAAGCCCTCTCACCAGTGGGGAGATCAGCTGGGACAGAAGAGAAGCTTCAGGGGCTCAGAGGAGAGCCCAGCAATTGTGTGGCAGACAAGACAGAGTGAGACCTACACAGATGGCCTGTGCCACAGCCCTGAACTTCCCAGCCTGAGACGGGTGTCCACTGGTGTGCACAGGGGCTGGGTGCTGGAATGTGTGGTTTGGAAAACAGACCCAGTGAGGGGACTGCAGTTGGTTGTGAGGAGACAGCCTGAGGGGTTGGGAGTGAGGAGGTCTGCAACCAGGAATGCTTGTGGAGGAAGTGTGGACTGCCATAGAAGCAAAGCACTATTGTTGAGTGATGCACAAAGGGCAGGGCCGCCATTGCAGCCTCTCTCCTCATGCACAGGCTTGTGCCTCCATGGGCACTAGGGAGGGCTGCTGCCAGAGCCAGCTCTTGTGCTCCCACCATGACCTCTCTCCCCCTCTCCTGGACAACCCACTCACCCCGATCACCACCTGTTGGGCTTGCACATTTCAATAATTTCCCCAGCACCCTCCAACTTAGATGGCCCACTTGCCTCAACTGCCACCTCAGCTCCATCCTGCCTGATGAGATTTTGTGTCCAGATCACGACCCTGGAACTGTACTGCCTTGGCAACCCACTTGCTCTGATTGCCACCTTAGCCCCCTCACACCTGATGGACTTGTGTGCTCCAGCAACTTGTAGAGCAGACTCCAGTGGGAGGAAAGCCCACAGAGGTGGGGCTGAAACCATAGCTGAGGTCCAGAGGCCATGTGACTAAGGAAGAAGAGCTGAAATTTTCTCCTCATGGCCGCACAAACTGCAGAGTTACAACTCCAGTGATGGCTTCCTAACTTCAACACCTGTGGAACAGCTGAACAGAAAACAAGTGCACCTGCATCTGAGACAGGTCTGGCTTTAGCAGCTGTCAGCTTTGTGGGCACGTACATGCAGGAGGTGGGCCAGAACAGAGTCCAGACTTCCTCCATAGCTCCCACAGAGGGTCCAGGTGCATGACAATTGCAGTCCTGGGACCTGACCTCAGTAGATAGGTGCTGGTGGCCTGGTGAAAACAATGCCTGAGAGTCACCAGGGCCAATTGCCAGCATATCCACAGTTCAGGTGGGATTTAGAGCAGTGCCAACAACAGTGTACTTTGTGAGACCACACAACAAGTGAAAGGGGACACCACAGAACACTTTCACAGGTGAACACCTCCAGAAGATAAATACTCAGTGGTTTCTCTCCCAGTGGGAGTACTCCAATCCCACCTACCTCACACCACAGATCAGAAACACAGCTAAGAACAGATCTGGGTGTCTCTACTCCAAAAACTAGGGAGCAGACCCCACCAGTGACATGGAAGTGACAACCAGAGACCAAAGGGGAGGCCCCGCTCAATATTCAGGGCAGGCTCTTTTCACCACAACACCAGTCAAACACCCTATCAATGGGATAGTGGCACAATCATCTGGAACAACCTCAGCCACCAGGAAGCAGACAAGAGGAGCAGACAACTATGATCCTACAGACTGTGGAAAGGAGATCACAAATACAGTAAATTAGACAAAATGAGATGACAGAAAAATATGTTGCAGATGAAGGAACAAGATAAAAGCCTACAAAAATAACTAACTGAAGAGGAGATAGACAGTCTGCCTGAAAAAGAATTCAGAGTAATGATAGTAGAGATGATCCAAGATCTCAGAAAAGAATGGAGGCACAGATCAAGAAGATACAAGAAATAATTAACAAAGACCTAGAAGAACTAAGAACAAACAGACATGAATAATACAATAACTGAAAGGAAAAATACACTAGAAGGAATCAATTGCAGAATAACTGACACAGAAAATCAATAAGTGAGCTGGAAGACAGAACTGTGGAATCACTGCCATGGAACAGAATAAAGAAAAAAGAATGAAAAGAAATGAGCACCCTCTCAGAGATCTCTGGGATGGCATTAAATGCACCAATATTTGAATTATAGGGGTTGGTCCCAGAAGAAGAAGAGAAAGAGAAAGGGCCTGAGAAAATATTTGAAGACATTATAGTCAAAAAGTTCCTTAACATGGGAAAGAAAATAGTCACCCAAGTCCAGAAAATGCAGAGTCCCATACAGGATAAATCCGAGGAGGAACACACTGAGACACATAGTAATCAAATTGACAAAAATTAAATACAAAGAAAAAATATGAAAAACAACAAGGGAAAAGCAACAAATGACATACAAGGGAATCTCCATAAGTTTATCAGCTGATTTTTCAGCAGAAACTCTGCAGGCAAGAAGGGATATATATTTAAAGTGAATGATATATGAAATGATATATTTAAAGTGAACAAAGGGAAATACCTACCACTAAGAATACTCAAGCCAGCAAAGCTCTCATTCAGATTTGACAGAGAAATCAAAAGTTTTACAGACAAGCAAAAGCTAAGATAATTTAGCATCACCAAACCAGCTTTACAAGAAATGCAAAAGGAACTTCTCTAGGCAGGGAAAAAAAGAGGTCACAACTAGAAATAAGAAAATCACAAATGGGAAAGCTCACTAGTAAAGGTAAACATACAGTAGAAGTAGGAAAAGATCCATATACAAATATGGTATCAAAAAGAGCAGCCGTGAGTAGAGGAGAGTACAAATGCAGGAAATGGGAATTGCATTTGAAATTAAGAGACCAGCAACTTAAAACAACCTTGTATATATATATAGACTGCTTTATTGTAACCTCATGGGAAATGCAAACAAAAAACTACAATATGTACACACACAAAAAAGAGAAAGTAACCTAAACAAAACACTAAAAAGGTCATCAAACCACAAGAGAAGAGAAAAAAGAGAAAGGATAGAAAAAAGACCTGCAAAAACAAACCAAAAACAATTAAGAAAATGGCAAGAGGAACATACATATTGATAATTACCTTAACTGTAAATGGATTAAATGCTCCAACCAAGAGAC
This sequence comes from Delphinus delphis, assembly GCF_949987515.2. Lineage (NCBI taxonomy): Eukaryota > Metazoa > Chordata > Mammalia > Artiodactyla > Delphinidae > Delphinus > Delphinus delphis. Next base: position 37,430,299 of record NC_082701.1, read on the forward strand.
ATAGAGTGGTTGGATGGATACAACAACAAGACTCATATATAGGCTATCTACAAGAGAAACACTTCAGACCTAGGGACACATACAGACAGAAAGTAAGGGGATGGAAAAAAAATATTCCATGCAACTGGAAATCAAAAGAAAGCTAGATTAGCAATAATCATATCAGACAAAATAGACTTTAAAATAAAGACTATTACAAGAGACAAGAAAGAACACTATGTATTGATCAAGGGATCAATCCAAGAAGAAAATGTAACAATTGTAAATATATATACACCCAACATAGAAACACCTCAATATATAAGGCAAATACTAACAGCCATAAAAGGGGAAATCAACAGTAACACAATAATTGTGAAGGACTTTAACACCCCACTTACTCCAATGGACATATCATCCAGACAGAATATTAATAAGGAAACACAAGCTTTAAATGACACATTAAATCAGATAGACTTAATTGATATTTATAGGACATTCCATCTGAAAGCAGCAGAATACACTTTCTTCTCAAGTGCACATAGAACATTCTCCAGGATAGATCACATCTTGGACCATAAAGAAAGCCTCGGTAAATTTAAGAAAATTGAAATCATATCAAAAATCATTCCTGAACACAACACTATGAGTTTAGAAATCAGTTACAGGAAAAAAAAAACTGTAAACAACACAAACACAAGGAGGCTAAACAATGTTACTAAATAAACAATGAATCACAGAAGAAATCAAAGGGGAAATCAAAAAATACCTAGAGATAAATGACAATGAAAACACGACAATCCAAAACTTATGGGATGCAGCAAAAGCAGTTCTAAGAGGGAAGTTTATAACAATATAATTTTACCTCAGGAAACAAGGAAAACCTCAAATAAACAACAGAACCTTACACATAAAGAAAAAGAAGAAGAAACAAAACTCAAAGTTAGTAGTAAGAAAGAGATCATAAAGGTCAGAGCAGAAATAAATGAAGAAAAGGATAGCAAGATCAATGAAACTAAAAGCTGTTTTTTGAGAAGATAAACAAAATTGATAAACATTTAGCCAGACTTATCAAGAAAAAAAGGGAGAGGACTCAAATCAGTAAAGTTACAAATGATGGGCTTCCCTGGTGGCGCAGTGGTTGAGAGTCCACCTGCCGATGCAGGGGACACGGGTTCGTGCCCCGGTCTGGGAGGATCCCACATGCCACGGAGTGGCTGGCCCCTTGACCCATGGCCGCTGAGCCTGCGCATCCGGAGCCTGTGCTCCTCAATGGAAGAGGCCACAACAGTGAGAGGCCCGCGTACTGCAAAAAAAAAAAAAAAAGAAAGAAAGAAAGAAAAAGAAATGAAAAGGGAGAAGTTAGAACTGACACCACAAAAATACAAAAGATCATAAGAGACTACTACAAGCAACTATATGCCAATAAAATGGACAACCTAGAAAATGGACAAATTCTTAGAAAGGTTCAACTTTCAAGGACTGAAACAGGAAGATATAGAAAATATGAACAGACCAATCACAAGCAATGAAATTGAAACTGCAATTAAGAGTCTTCCAACAAACAGAAGTCCAGGACCAGAAAGCTTCACAGGCAAATTCTATCAAACATTTAGAGAAGAGTTCACACCAACCCTTCTCAAACTCTTACAAAAATTGCAGAGGGAGGAACACTCCCAAACCTGTTCTACAAGGCCAGCATCACCCTGATACAAAAAAACAAAGATAATGCAAAAAATGAAAATTACAGACCAATTTCATGGATGAACATAGATGCAAAAATCCTCAACAAAATATTAGTAAACCAAATACAATAACATGTTAAACTTATCATACACTATGACCAAGTGGGATTTATCACAGAGATGCAAGGATTATTCAATATATGCAAATCAATCAGTGTGATACACCATATTAACAAATTGAAGAATAAAACCCATATCATCATCTCAATAGATGCAGAAAAAGCTTTTGACAAAATTCAACACTCTTTTATGATAAAACTCTCCAGAAAGTGGGCATAGAGGGAAACTACCTCAACATAATAAAGAGCATATATGACAAACACACAACAAACATCATTCTCAATGGTGAAAAACTGAAAGCATTTCCTCTAAGATCAGGAAAAAGACAAGGATGCCCACTCTCACCACTATTATTCAACATAGTTTTGGAAGCCCAAGCCATGGCAATCAGAGAAGAAAAAGAAATAAAAGGAATCTAAATTGGAAAAGAAGTAAAACTGTCACTGTTTGTGATGACATGATACTATACAGAGAAAATCCTAAAGATGCTACCAGAAAACTACTAGAGCTCATCAATGAATTTGGTAAAGTTTCAGGATACAAAATTAATGCACAGAAATCTCTTGCATGTCTATACACTAACAAGGAAAAATCAGAAAGAGAAATTAAGGAAACAGTCCCATTTACCATTACAACAAAAAGAATAAAATACCTAGGAATAAACCTACCTAAGGAGGCAAAAGACCCATACTCAAAAAACAATAAGATACTGATGAAAGAAATCAAAGATGACACAAACAGATGGAGAGATATACCATGTCTTTCGATTGGAAGAATCAACATTGTGAAAATTACTATACTACCCAAAGCAATCTACAGATTCAGTGCAATCCTTATAAATTACCAATGACATTTTTCCCAGAACTAGAACAAAAAATTTGCAATTTATATGGAAACACAAAAGACCCTGAGTAGCCAAAGCAATCTTGAAAAAGAAAAATGGAGCTGGAGGAATCAGGCTCCCTGACTTCAGAATATACTACAAAGCTGCACTAATCAAGGCAGTTTGGTACTGGCCTAAAAACAGAAATATAGATCAATGGAACAGGATAGAAATCCCAGAGATAAATCCACACACCTATGGTCCCCTAATCTATGACAAAGGAGGCAAGGATATACAATGGAGAAAAGACAGTCTCTTCAATAAGTGGTGCTGGGAAAACTGAACAGCTACATGTAAACAAATGAAATTAGAACATTACCTAACATGATACACAAAATAAACTCAAAATGGATTAAAGACCTAAATATAAGGCTGGATACTATAAAACTATTAGAGGAAAATGCAGGCAGAACACTCTTTTACATAAATCACAGCAATATCTTTTTCAATCCACCTCCTAGAGTAATGAAAATAAAAATAAACAAATGGGACCTAATAAAACTTAAAAGCTTTTGCACAGCAAAGGAAACCATCAACAACAACAAAAAAGACAACCCTCAGAATGGGAGAAAATATTTGCAGATGAAGAAATCAACATGGAATTAACCTCCAAAATATACAAACAGCACATGCAGCTCAATATCAAAAAAACAAACAACACAATCAAAAAATAGGTAGAAGGGGCTTCCCTGGTGGTGCAGTGGTTGAGAGTCTGCCTGCCGATGCAGAGGACGCAGGTTCATGCCCTGGTCTGGGAGGATCCCACATGCTGTGGAGCGGCTGGGCCCATGAGCCATGCCCACTGAGCCTGCGCGTCCGGAGCCTGTGCTCCACGGCGGGGGAGGCCACAGCAGTGAGAGGCCCACGTACCACAAAATAAATAAATAAATAAATAAGCAGAAGTCCTAAATAGACATTTCTCCAAAGAAGACATACAGATGATTAAAAAGCACATGAAAGGATGTTCAACATCACTAATTATTACAGAAATGCAAATAAAAACTACAATGAGGTATCACTTCACACTGGTCAGAGTGGCTATCATCAAAAAATCTAAAACCAGTAAATGCTGGAGAGGGTGTGAAAAAAAGGGAACCCTCCTACACTGTTCCTGGGAATGTAAATTGTAGAGCCACTATGGAGAAGAGTATGGAAGTTCCTTATAAAACTAAAAATAGAGCTACCATAAGATCCAGCAATCCCACTCCTGGGCATATATCTGGATAAAACCATAATTCAAAAAGATACTTTCACCCCAATATTCATTGCAACACTCTTCACAATAGCCAAGACATGGAAGCAACCTAAATGTCCACCAACAAAGCAATGGATAAAACTGTCATACATATATATAATGGAGTATTAATCAGCCATAAAAAAGAGCAAAGTAATGTCATTTGCAGCAACATAGATGGACCTAGAGATAGTCATACTGAGTAAAGTAAGTCAGACAGAGAAAGAGAAATATATGATATTGCTAACATGTAGAATCTAAAATAGATGTATGTGGGGTTTTAAAGTCCCCTACTCTTTTTGTAATATTGTCAGTTTCTCCCTTTATGTCTGTTCCTATTTGCTTTATATATTTAGGTGCTCTGTTATTAGGTGCATATATGTTAATGAGTGTAATATCCTCTTCTAGTATTGATCCCCCTATCATGTATAATGCCCTTCTTTGTCTTGTGTTATAGCCTTTGTTTTAAAGTCTATTTTTCCTGATGTGAGTATTGCTATCCCCATTTTCTTAACATTTCCAATTGCATGAAATATCTTTTTCCATCTTCTCACTTCCAGACTGTGTGTGTTTTTAGCTCTGAAGTTAGTCTCTTGTATGCAGCATCTAGCGTCTTGTTTTTTTCACCCAATAAGCCCCTCTACATTTTTTGATTGGAGCATTTAGTCCATTGATGATAAAGTGATTATTGATAGATATGTATTGGGTTGGCCAAACAGTTCATTCAGGTTTTTTTTGTAAGATGTTATGGAAAACCACGAGCAGACTTTTTGGCCAACCCAATACTTACTGCCATTTTGTTGGTTGTTTTTGCAGTTCCTCTCTGTTCTTTTCTTCTTTTAGTTTCTTCCCTGTTATTTTATTTAGTGGTATGCTCGTGTTCCTTTCACTCTAGTGTTTTTGTATCTATTGTAGGTTTTTGATCTGTGGTTACCATGAGATTCATATATGTTGACCTATAGTTATAGGTCAACTTGTTTTAAACTGATAGTCACTTAAGTTCAAATACATTCTAAATTATCTACATGTTTTGCTCCCCTCCCCAACATTTTGTGTATTTAATGTCATATTTTACATCTTCATGTTTATCCCTTCACTGTTTATTGTAGTTACAGTTGATTTTACACTTTTTTTCTTTTAATCTTTATACTAGCATTTTTAAGTTGTTGATCCACAACTTTTACTATACATCTGCCTTTACTAGTAAGTGGGATTTTTTTTCCTTTCCTATAGATACTAACTTCTTGTTGCAGCCTTTTCTTTGTCACATAGAGAAGATCTTTTGACATTTCTTTTAGGATAGGTTCAGTATCAATGAACTCTTTTAGTTTTTGCTTATATGAGAAATTCTTTATCTTGCCTTCAATTCTAAATGATAATCTTGCTGGGTAGAGTATCCTGAGTTGTAGGTTTTTCCCTTTCAGCAACTTAAATATATCATACCATTCCCTTCTGGCCTGCAAAATTTCTGCAGATAAATCAGCTGATAGCCTTATGAGGGTTTCATTGTATATGACTCTTGTTTTTTCTCTTGCTGCCTTTAGAATTCTCCCTCTATCTTGGAACTTCTGTCATGTTAAATATGATATATCTCAGTGTTTGTCTATTTGTGTCCATCTTATTTGGGACACACTGTTCTTCCTATACCTAGATATCTCTTTCCTTCTTCATGTTTGGGAATTTTTCAGCTATAATTTCATCAAACTTTCAACCCCTTTTTCTCTCTTCTTCTGGAATGCCTATATAATGCAAATGTTGGTACTCTTTATACTGTCATAAGGTCCCTTAAACTGTTCCCAGTTTTAAATTTGTTTTTCTTTTTTGCTATTCTGGTTGGGTGATTTCCATTATTCTATCTTCCATATCACTTACACATTCTTCTGAATCACCTAGTCTGCTTGCTAGATGGTCCCAAGTTGCTGGAGCAGAAAAACTGAGGGTCAAGTCCAAGCTCATTCCATTCACTCTACATGTGTGTGCACACCCTCTCAGCCCTGGTACCCTCACTCCAGAGCAGAGTGGTGCTGGAGAAAGAGGAACTAGAGCAGGCATTCAGCCTAGGTCTGGGTGCAGAATGTGGTGGCCCCAGCCCATCAGGCTTCCAGACTCCTTCCAACACAATGCCTTTGTAAGTGTCAGTAATGGCTGTCCCTGCCCTATTCAGACACTGTTCTAGATCCAGGCCAACTCCACCCCTCACAAATGAGCACTCTCCTCAGCCATGGCAGCCTTCACCCTAGTGTGGAGCTGTATTGAGAAGCAAGCAAGCCTGGAACCTATGCCAGAGTGGTCACACCTAATTCTTGATTTGAGTTGCTAGTAATTTGTCTATTATATTACAAAATTTGTAAGCTTTGTTATAATTTTTGTTTAAATTTCTTTTTCCTAATTATTAAATACTTCTTTGCAGTTTATTCCTTGTTTAAAAGCAATGTATTTAGGCTATGCATTTTCTCTGAGAATAATTTTAATCATATCCTATAAATTTGGTATCTCATATCCTCAATGTCATTATTGGCTAATTTGATTCTAACTACTTTTTATATCCTTCTTGACCTAAGAACTATTTAGATGAATGTTTTGCATTTTTTATGTTTTGGTTTTAGTTTTCAAATTGTTGGGGTTTAATTTCAACTTTTATACAGTATTATACTTGTGCCAGTATTGAATATGACCTGTGAAATTACCCTATTTTGGAATTTGAGAGAGTTTTATATCCCAGTTTTTACCCACCTTTCAAACCTAATGAGAGGAACAGATAAAAGTTTAGATTCACTGCAGAATTCAAGAATCTAGCAGACTGAAGGAAGGAGCTAAAACTGTAAGTACCATAGCAGAAATTTTATCTGTTTATACAATTTTCTTTGCCATACTGGAGTGGCCACCAGGAGTTGGCTGGGGAGTGTCCCCCATGTTTTGCCTGACAGAGACATCTATGCCAAATGCAGTCAGTAAGTAGGTACCACACTGGTACAGGATGCTTAATGGGCTTCTTCTTGCAGGATCCAGCTATTCCTCTCTAATGACCTACAGCCCCCTCACCCTTGCCTCCAGTTGGCATCCCTCAAAATGAAAGGATGTCACTGAATTCTGATAAAGTCTTTCCTACTCACCTCCCAGGCAAGCTGGTTTTAAGCATAAAAGGAGTCATGAGTCAAATCAGTCCTTGTTTTGATCCGTCTTTAGCAGAAAGTTTGTGGTTTTCTCACATATATATGGCTATAAGTATTCCTAGTGTTCAATGAAGATTTTTCCTTCCTTTTATATCTTTGGCCATTTCCATGAGATTCTCCAAAGTCAGAACGAGATCCAGTTGCTGAAATCACTAACTGGCCTCAAAGTCCTGCTTGCCTTTTTTCTGACACTCAGAACAATAGTCTATTGGTGAAGTACTTATTAAAGTAGTGGTTAATATTTCCTTTTCAGATATGTACTTACAATATAAGGATATGAAATTAAAGGCATTGAAAGCAACTCCATTACACATTACAGAATGTACTCTGCCTAAGAGCTTGGTTTTAGTTGAGCTTCAAGATCACACTCCATTTCTACCAGAACAGCAGATGTCCCTTAGTCACCAGAGCTCACTGTCAGTAACATCTTACATCTGAAAATAAATCTAGCTTTAGGCAGCTGACCACATATGTGCCTCTGAAACCATGGTAACAGAAAGTCCTTTTACCTCTGTGTCCCAATTAAAAATGTTCTGTTGGCTCTAATTGGGATGTTGGTTTACAAAACTAATACATCAAAGCAATCATGTAATCCTTAAATGTCACCATCACACAAATTTATATTTCCCTTGCAAGTGGCTAATGAGGGTCAGACCAAAGAGTGTGTGAGATTGAGATTACAGACAGCAACTAGATAAATCCACTTTGGGATCCTTTTTCTCCATGTCCCACTCTGCAAATACAAGGTTTGATGACTAATTCAAGATTAGGGTGAGGGAGAAAAATTATAGAGATGTCAAGTGTGGGTATCTAGGAGGATGGAGGAGCTTTTAACAGAAATGGGAGAAAATGAAGAGTAATTTTCACAGAAAGAATGACACATGAGGAGAAATATGTTCAATTCTGCTCTGCTAAGATAGCCAGGTACCTGACATTGAACCAGGACACATAATGTTCGAGTTTCCTGCCTGGTGGAGGAAGAAGTAGAAGAAGAAGGAGGGGGAGGAGGAGAAGGGGAAGAGAAAGAAGGTGGGGGGAGGAAGAAGGAGAACAATTAACTGGTAATATGAATGTCTTTTTTGATCATTATACTTTCAGATTTGTTTTCTCTTGGTATCTGATTCATTTTTAATCAGCAATAGTATAGAAAAACACAGATTCTAGTTTCTCCTCTGTTAAGTGTGAAATTATCTATAAACAAACACTTAAAAAATGCAAATGAAGTGGATCGTGGGATTCTACTTTTTTTTGGAGTCTTTATGAGAATAATTAATTTACAATAGTGTGTTATGTTCTGCTGTATAACCAAGTGAATCAGCTATACTTATACATATATCCCCATATTTCCCCCATCTTGTGTCTCCCTCCCACCTTCCCTATCCCAGGCATCTAGGTGGACACAAAGCACCAAGCTGATCCCCCTGTGCTATGAGGCTGCTTCCCAATAGCTATCGATTTTACATTTGGTAGTGTGTATATGAACATGCCACTCTCTCACTTCATCCCAGCTTTCCCTTCCCCCTCCCTGTGTCCTCAAGTCCATTCTCTACATCTGTGCATTTAATCCTGTCCTGTCCCTAGGTTGTTCAGAATATTTTTTGTTTTTTTTTTAGATTCCATATATATGTGTTAGCATACAGTATTTATGTTTCTCTTTCTGACTTACCACACTATGTATGACAGTCTCTAGGTCCATCCACCTCACTACAAATAACTCAATATCATTTCTTTATATGGCTGAGTAATATTCTATTGTATATTTGTGTCACATCTTCTTATCCATTCATCTGTTGATGGACACTTAGGTTGTTTGCATGTCTTGGCTATTTTAAATAGCGCTACAATTACCATTGTGGTACATGACTCTTTTTGAATTATGATTTTCTTAGGGTATATGCCCAGTGGTGGGATTGCTGGGTCATATGGTAGTTCTATTTTTAGTTTTTTAAGGAACTTCCGTACTGTTCTGCATAGTGGCTGTATCAAGTTACATTCCCACCAACGGTGCAGGAGGGTTTCCTTTTCTCCACACCCTCTTCGGCATTTATTGTTTGTAGATTTTTTGATGATGGCCATACTGACCGGTGTCAGGTGATAACACATTGTACTTTTGATTTGCATTATTCTAATGATTAGTGGTGTTGAACATCCTTTCATGTGTTTGTTGGCAATCTATATATTTTCTTTGGAGAAAAGTCTATTTAGGTCTTCTGCCCATTTTGGATTAGGTGTTTTTTTTTTTGTTTTTGGATTTTTGTTTGATATTGAGTTGCATGAGCTGCTCCTATAGTTTTGGAGATTAATCCTTTATCAGTTGTTTTGTTTGCAAATATTTTCTACCATTCTGAGGGTTGTCTTCTCATCTTGTTTATGGTTTCCTTTGCTGTGCAAAAGCCTTTAAGTTTCATTAGGTCCCATTCCTTTATTTTTATTTCCATTTCTCTAGGAGGTGGGTCAAAAAGGATCTTGCTGTGATTTATGTCATAGTGTGTTCTGCCTATGTTTTCCTCTAAGAGTTTTATGGTATCTGGCCTTACATTTAGGTCTTCAAAATATTTTGAGTATATTTTTGTGTAAAATGTTAGGAAGTGTCCTAATTTCATTATTTTACCTGTAGCTGTCCAGTTTTCCCAGCACAAGGGAAAACTTATTGAACAGGCTGTCTTTTCTCCACTGTAAATTCTTGCCTCCTTTATCAAAGATAAGGTGACCATATGTGCGTGGTTTTATCTTTTTATCCTTTTAAATTGATCTATATTTCTGTTTTTGTGCCAATACCATAATGTCTTGATGGCTGTAGCTTTATAGTATAGTATGAAGTCAGGGAGCCTGATTCCTCCAGCTGCCTTTTTCTTTCTCAAGATTGCTTTAGCTATTATGGGTCATTTGTTCTTCCATAAAAAATGGGAATTTTTTTGATCTAGTTCTGGGAAAAATGCCATTGGTAGTTTGATGGGGGTGCATTGAATCTGTAGACTGCTCTGGGTAGTAGAGTCAATTTCACAATGTTGATTTTTCCAATCCAATAACATGGTATATCTCTCCATCTCTTTGTATCATCTTTATTTTTTTTTCATCAGTGTCTTACGGTTTTCTGAATACAGGTCTTTTCTCTCCTTAGGTAGGTTTATTCCTAGGTATTTTATTCTTTTTGTTGCAGTGGTAAATAGGAGTATTTCATTAAATTCCCTTTCAGATTTTTCATCATTAATGTATAAGAATGCAAGAGATATCTGTGCATTAATTTTGTATCCTGTTACTTTACCAAATTCATTGATTAGCTCTAGTAGATTCCTGGTAGCAGCTTTAGGTTTCTCTATGTATAATATCATGTCACCTGCAAACAGTGGCAGCTTTACTTCTTCTTTTCTGATTTGGATTCATTTTGTTTCTTTTTCTTCTTGGATTGCTGTGGCTACAACTTTCATAACTTTTTTGAGTAATAGTTTTGAGAGTGTACAACCTTGTCTTGTTCCTTATCCTAGAGGAAATGGTTTCTGTTTTTCACCATTGAGAACGATGTTGGCTGTGGGTTTGTCATATATGGCCTTTATTATGTTGAGGTAAGTTCCTTCTATGCTCACTTTTGGGATTTTTTTTTTCATAAATTGCTGTTGAATTTTGTCGAAAGCTTTTTCTGCATCTATTGAGATGATCATATGGTTTTTATCCTTCAATTTATTTATATGGTGTATCACATTGATTTGCATATACTGAGGAATCCTTGCATTCCTGGGATAAACTCCACTTGTCAAGGTGTATGACCCTTTAATGTGCTGTTGGATTCTGTTTGCTAGCATTTTGTTGAGGATTTTTGCATCTACATTCATCAGTGCTATTGGTCGGTAGTTTTTTTTGTGTGTGACATTTTTGTCTGGTTTTGGTATTAGGGTGAAGGTGGCCTCTTAGAATGAGTTTGGGAGTGCTCCTCCCTCTTCAATATTTTGGAAGAGTTTGAGAAGAATAGGTGTTAGCTCTTCTCTAAATGTTTGATAGAATTCGCCTGTGAAGCCATCTGGTCCTGGGCTTCTGTTTGTTGGAAGATTTTTAATCACAGTTTCAATTTCAGTGCTTGTGATTGGTCTGTTTATATTTTCTATTTCTTCCTGCTGCAGTCTCAGAAGGTTGTGATTTTCTAAGAATTTATCCATTTCTTCCAAGTGGTCAATTTTATTGGCATATAGTTTCTCGTAGTAATCTCTCATGATCCTTTGTATTTCTGCAGTGTCAGTTTTTACTTCTCCTTTTTCATTTCTAATTCTATTGACTTGAGTTTTCTCCCTTCTTTTTTTGATGAGTCTGGCTAATGGATTATCAATTTTGTCTATCTTCTTAAAGAACCAGATTTTAGTTTTATTGATCTTTCTTATTGCTTCCTTCATTTCTTTCATTTATTTCTGATCTGATCTTTATAATTTCTTTCCTTCTGCTACTTGGGTTTTTTTTTTTGTTCTTCTTTCTCTATTGCTTTACGTGTAAGGTTAGGTTGTTTATTTGAGATGGTTCTTCTTTCTTGACATAGGATTGTATTGCTATAAACGTCCCTCTTAGGACTTCTTTGGCAGCATCCTATAGGTTTGGATCATAGTGTTTTCATTGTCATATGTTTCTAGGTATATTTTGATTCCTCTTTGATTTCTTCAGTGATCTCTTGGTTATTTAGCAGTGTATTGTTTAGCTGCCCTGTGTTTGTAATTTTTACAGATATTTTCCTGTAATTGATATCTAGTCTCATAGTGTTGTAGTCAGAAAAAATACTTGATACAATTTCAATTTTCCTAACATAACTGAGGTATGATTTGTGACCCAAGATATGCTCTATCCTGCAGGATGTTCCATTAGCACTTGAGAAGAAAGTGTAATGTGCTGTTTTGGGATGGAACGTCCTATAAATATCAATTAAGTCCATCTTGTTTAATGTGTCATTCAAAGCTTGTGTATCCTTATTTATTTTGATTTTGGATGATCTGCCCATTGGTGAAAGTGGGATGTTAAAGTTCCCTACTATTATTGTGTTACTGTCGATTTTCTTTTTTATGGCTGTTAGTATTTGCCTTATGTATTGAGGTGCTCCTATGTTAAGTTCATAAATATTTACAATTGTTATATCTTCTTCTTGGATTGATCCCTTGATCATTATGTAGGGTCCTTCTTTGTCTCTTGTAATAGTCTTTGTTTTAAAGTGTATTTTGTCTGATATGAGAATTGCTACTCCAGCTTTCTTTTGATATCCATATGCATGGAATATCTTTTTCCATCCTCTCACTTTCAGTCCATATGTGACCCTAGGTCTGAAGTGGGTATCTTCTAGACAACATATATACGGGTCTTGTTTTTGTATCCATTCACCCAGTAAGTGTCTTTTGGTTGGAAAATATAATCCGCTTACAAATAAGGTAATTATTGATATGTATGTTCCTATTACCATTTTCTTAATTGTTTTGGGCTTGTTATTGTAGGTCTTTTCCTTTTCTTGTGTTTCCTGCCTAGTAAAGTTCTGGAGGAGCTTCAAGATGGCGGAAGAGTAAGACATGGCAATCACTTTCCTCTCCACAAATACATCAGAAATACATCTACATGTGGAGCAACTCTTACAGAACACCTACTGAACGCTGGCAGAACACCTCAGACCTCCCAAAAGGCAAGAAACTCCCCACGTACCTGGGTAGGGTAAAAGAAAAAAGAAAAAACACAGACAAAGAAAAGGTATGGGACCTGCACCAGTGGGAGGGAGCCATGAAGGAAGAAAGGTTTCCACACACTAGAAGACCCTTCACAAGTGGAGACTGCAGGTGGTGGAGCGCGGAAGCTTTGGAGCCACAGAGGAGAGTGCAGCAACAAGGGTGCGGAGAGCAAAGCAGAGAGATTCCTGCACAGAGGATCAGTGTTGACCAGCCATCATCAGCCCGAGAGGATTGTCTGCTCACCCACTGGGATCGGCGGGGCCTGGGAGCAGAGTTTCAGGCTTCGGAGATCAGATCCCAGGGAGAGGACTGGTGTTGGCTGTGTGAACACAGCCTGAAGGGGGCTAGTGCACCACAGCTAGCCGGGAAGGAGTCTCGGAAGAAATCTGGAGCTGCCAAAGAGGCCAGAGACTTTTTATTGCCTCTTTATTTCCTGGTGTGTGAGGAGAGGGGATTAAGAGCATCAATTAAAGGAGCTCCAGAGATGGGTGCGAGCTGTGGCTATTAGCATGGACCCCAGAGACAGTCATGGGACGCTAAGACTGCTGCTGCCACCACCAATAAGCCTGTGTGCAAGCACAGGTCACTCTCCACACCTCCCTTCTCTGGAGCCCATGCAGCCCACCACTGCCAGGGTCCTGTGACCCAGGGACAACTTCCCTGGGAGAACACTCAGCGCCCCTCAGGCTGCTGCAACATCACACTGGCCTCTGCCATGGTAGGCTCGTCCCACATTCCATACACCTCCCTCCCCCCAGGCCTGAGTGAGCCAGAGCCCCCAAATCAGCTGGTTCTTTAACCCTGTCCTGAGTGAAGAACAGATGCCCCCCAGTGACCTACATGCAGAGGCGGTTCCAAATCCAAAGCTGAACCCTGGGAGCTGTGAGAATAAAGAAGAGAAAGGGAAATTTCTCCCAGCAGCTTAAGGAGCAGCATATTAAATCTCCACAATCAACTTGATGCACCCTGCAACTCTGGAATGCCTGAATAGACAACGAATCTTCCCAAATTGAGGAGGTGGGCTTTGGGAACAATGTTATATATATATATTTTTTTCCCCTTTTTCTCTCTTTGTGAATGTATATGTGTATGATTCCGTGTGAGATTTTCTCTGTATGGTTTTGCTTTTACCATTTGTCCTAGGGTTCTGTCTGTCCATTTTTTTCTTTTTTTTACTTAAAAAAATTTGTTTTTCTTAATAATTATTTTTATTTCTTATTTTAATAACTTTATTTCATTTTACTTTATTTTATCTTCTTCTTTCTTTCTTTCTTTCTTTCTTTCTTTCTTTCTTTCCTTCCTTCCTTCTTTCTTTCTTTTTTCCTTCCTTTTATTCTGAGCCATGTGGAGGATAGGCTTTTGGTGCTCCAGCCAGAAGTCAGGGCTGTGTCACTGAGGTGGAAGAGCCAAGTTCAGGACACTGGTCCACAAGAGACCTCCCAGCTCCATGTAATATGAAATGGTGAAAATCTCCCAGAGATCTCCATCTCAATGACAAGACCCAGCTCCACTCAATGACCAGCAAGCTACAGTGCAGGACACCCTATGCCAAACAACTAGCAAGACAGGAGCACAACACCACCCATTAGCAGAGTGGCTACCTCAAATCATAACAAGGTCACAGACACCACAAAACACTCCACCAGCCGTGGACCTTCCCACCAGAAAGACAAGATCCAAACTCATCCACCAGAACACAGGCACTAGGCCACTCCACCAGGAAGCCTACACAACCCACTGAACCAACCTTAGCCACTGGAGACAGACACCAAAAACAATGGAAACTATGAACCTGCAGGCTGCAAAAAGGAGACCCCAAACACAGAAAGTTAAGCAAAATGAGAAGACAGAGAAACACACAGCAGATGAAGGAGCAAGGCAAAAACCTACCAGACCTAGTAAAGTTCCTTTAGAATTTGCTGTACAGATGGTTTGGTGGTGCTGAATTCTCTTAGCTTTTGCTTCTCTGTAAAGGTTTTAATTTCTCTGTTAAATCTGAATGACATCCATGCTGGGTAGAGTAAACTTGGTTGTAGGCTTTTCCCTTTCATCACTTTAAATATGTCCTGCCACTCCCTTCAGGCTTTCAGAGTTTCTGTTGGATGGTCATCTGTTAACCTTATGGGGATTCCCTTGTATGCTATTTATTGCTTTTCCCTTGCTGCTTTTAATATTTTTTTTATTTGTATTTAATTTTGAAAGGTTAATTAATGTGTCTTGGTGTGTTTCTCCTTTGATTTATCCTGTATGGGACTCTCTGTGCTTCCTGAACATTATTGAATATTTCCTTTCCCATATTAGGGAAGTTTTCAACTATAATCTCTTCAAATATTTTCTCAGTCCCTTCTTTTTCTCTTCTTCTTCTGAGACCCATATAATTCGAATATTGGTATGTTTAATATTGTCCCAGAAGTCTCTGAGACTGTCCTCAGTTATTTTCCTTGTTTTATTCTTTATTCTGCTCTGTGGTAGTTATTTCCACTAATTTATCTACCAGATCTCTTATCCATTCTCCTGACTCAGTTATTCTGCTATTAATTCCTTCTAGAGAATTTTTAATTTCATTTATTGTTCTGTTTGTTTGCTCTTTAGTTCTTCTAGGTCCTTGTTAAACACGTCTTGCATTTTCTCCCTTCTATTTCCAAGATTTGGATAATCTTTACTATCATTACTCTGAATTATTTTTCAGGTAGACTGCCTATTTCCTCTTTATTTGTTTGGTCCGGTGGGTTTTTACCTTGCTCCTTCATCTGCTGTGTATTTCTCTCTCTTCTCACTTTGCTTAACTAACTGTGTTTGGGATCTCCTTTTCACAGGCTGCAGGTTCATAGTTCCCATTGTTTTTGATGTCTACCCCAGTGGATAAGTTTTGTTCAGTGGGTTGTTTAGGCTTCCTGGTGGAGGGCACTAGTGTCTGTGTTCTGATGGATGATGCTAGATCTTGTCTTTCTGGTGAGCAGGACCGTGTTCAGGAGTTTGTTTGGGGGTGACTGTGAACTTATTTTTATTTTAGGCAGCTTTTCTGCTAATAGGTGGTGTTGTGTTCCTGTCTTGCTAGTTGTTTGGCTTGGGGTGTCCAGCACTGGAGCTTGCTGGTCATTGAGTGGAGCTGGGTCTTAACGTTGAGACAGAGATGTCTGGGAGAGCTCTTGCCAATTGATATTACATGGGGCCTGGAGGTCTCTGGTGGTCCAATGTCCTGAACTCTGCTCTCCCACCTCAGAGGCTCAAGTCTGACACCTGGCCGGAACACCAAGACACTGTCAGCCACACAGCTCAGAAGAAAAGGGAGTAAAAGAAAAGAATGAAAGGAAAAATAAAATAAAATAAATTTATTAAATTAATAAATTTTATTAAAATAAAAATGTAATTAAAAAAAAGAAAGAATAGAGCAACCAAACCAAAAAACAAATCCACCAATGATAACAAGCACTAAAAATTATACCAAAAAAAAAACCCTAGGACAAATTTTAAAAACAAACCTATACTGACAAAATCACACAGAGAGCATACACATACACACTCATAAAGAGAGAAAAAGGAAATTATATATATATATATATACATATATATATATGTATATAAAAAAAGGAAGAGAGCAACCAAGTCAATAAACAAATCTACCAATGATAATAAGCTCTAAATACTAAACTAAGATAAAACCAGAAACAAATTAGGTACAGAAAGCAAAGCCCAAGTTTACAGTTGTTTCCAAAATACATGGCCTCAATTTTGGGATGATTCATTGTCTATTCAGGTATTCCACAGATGCAGTGTACATCAAGTTGATTGTGGAGATTTAATCTGCTGTTCCTGAGGCTGCATGGAGAGATTTCTCTTTCTCTTCTTTCTTCACACAGCTCCTGGGGTTCAGCTTTGGATTTGGCCCCACCTCTGCATATAGGTCTCCCTCTGGCATTTTCTGGGAAGTCTGAGGTCTTCTGTCAACATTCAGTAATTGTTCTGTAGGAGTTGTTCCACATGTAGATGGATTTTTGATGTATTTGTGAGGAGGAAGCTGATCTCTACATCTTACTCCTCCACCGTCTTGAAGGTACCCCCTCTCCTGGGATTTTTTCTTAATGTGAAAACCCCTCTGGCAACATGAATAATTTCACACTCTAATGATCTGTTTGCTAACATAGTTAGTACTGTTTTACAATGCAAAAGACTATTTTCTGGGGAATTAGGGGGTACAGATATAGATGATCAAGATAGAGAGAGAAACAGAGATTTCTTTTTGGACAATATCAGAGGAATATATTTGATTGCAAATAATATAAAGATCAACTTAACATTGGCTAAATCAAGTCAGAAAGTAGGCAGTTGCTGACATTAATTCAGTAGCTCAAGTATGTCAAAGTCAAAGCCCATGCAATTCTCTTGACCTAATGGGAACCTCATGTGATGAGAAGGCTATTCTACCTCTAATCCAGCATCCAAATGCTAGGCAAAAAGAAGAGAGTGAAAATGGCACATTAGCTGAGTCTTCCCTGCTGTTAGGAAGTCTTCTCACAGTCCCCACCCAATGACTTCCACTTAGACCTCATATAGCCAGAGCTATATCATGTGGTCATCTCATCTGCAAGGAAACCTGGGAAATGTGGTCTTTTGGTGAACATGTCAGTACCTTTTAGCTGGAGTTCTGTTAATAATGAATAAGAGGGAATGAATATTAAGTAAGCAACTATCATCTCCCCTCCCTATTCAACACACTTAGAAGGTCTGGAATTTTTATGGCAACCATCAGGCAGCTTTAAATCTAGGATTTCAAGAGGCCAGTCATGCATAATCCATCATTAGAGCAAAGGAATTCAAGAAAAAAAGCCCTGGGATCAAATTCTGGCTCTGCCACTAACTCGGTGACCTTGGGCAAGTAACTTATTTACTTCTATTTCTTATCAGTAAAATGAGGGAGTTTAAGTCAATCATTGTGAAGATCCTGAAATTCTATGTTTCCATTTCATAGCCTTACCTGGTGTATAGCCAAGTTACATGATATTGCTCTCCTGTACCCCATTCCTCACACTTTGTTGGAGCAGATAGGGCAGCATTGCTTGGTCTTCTACCAAGGACCTATAAGCAACATTGCTTCAGGAATCATTTGGATTGTTTTGGAAAAATAAAAATAGCTCCTCCTATTCCCCATAAAGATAAGGTTGGAAGACAGTGGTGTTCTAAGATGACATAACTTATCCACTTCAGCAAGGCCCCCGAGCTGTGTGTGACTAGCACACCTGTGCGTAAGGTGAGAGGTGACCCATGGAAGTCAAAGATGAGTTGATCTCTAAGAGGAGCAAGAAAAACAGGAGTAACTTCTGCCACCACCACTGCACATTGACTGCCGGGAAAAGTACTAGAATAGAAGTAGGAAAAAGGAAAAGGAAAGAGAAGAAGGAAGGTGTGAGAAAAACTTAGGGTAACATGTGTAGTCTTGCTCAAATATACAACTTGGGGTAAGGGGTGAATTCATACCACCAAAGAAGAAAACTTCACTTTCCTCCCACAAAAATTCACTTTCCTCCCACTCTTTCCACCCAGGAACCTCATCATCAGGTAGCTAAACTCACTTTCCAGTGATCTGGTAAAAGGAGGTGTGTTCCATTTGTTATATGCAAGAGGAACCAATTACTTACACTCTGCATCAGGGACCTGTTTTACAAGTTACAGCATTGTGAGTGAACCCTGTTCAATCCAGAGAAATTTCATCCTCTACCTATCTCAGCTCTGCCTATGCACACTCTTACTGCATGATTTACTGGTGAGCAGAGACTTTCAGTAGCTGGCTCTCGTTAGCTGACAAATTGGGCTTTGAAATGCATTTATGACTATACACCATCCAAAAAATTTGTTAGATATTTAATAATAGAGAAACTTGGCATCTGTTGGAAATAATTCTCAAAAGAGTGCAACAAATAGAAGAATGACAAGTGCCCCTTTCCAATATAAATTGCGCAAGCTAGAACCAGCTCTACCAAAGAGTCTGAGAGATCTCACAAGTTTCTGAAAAGAGAGATTGCTCAGACTCCTGCAGAGTCATTAAAGAAGGAGAAATAACAGAAACTTCATGTAGTTACAAAGAGCTTCTTCACTCTTTGGGACCTATATTTCACATCTCATAGCAAAGTGAAACTATGGAAGTTTCATAAGAATCCATGTGAGAAAATAAGAAAGGCACAAAGCCTGGGAGTTTTGACTTCCAGTTTTAACTTCATTAAAAATGCTTCTAAATCTCTGAAACATTAGCCAAGTTAAAAGATGAATTATAAATGGGGAAGAAATGTAAGTGATATAACAGATAAAGGCATATTTCTTTTTTTTCTTGATTTTTTGAATTTTATTTATTTTTTTATACAGCAGGTTCTTATTAGTAATCCATTTTGTATATATCAGTGTAAACATGTCAATCCCAATCTCCCAATTCATCACACCACCACCACCACAGCCCACTGCTTTCCACCCTTGGTGTCCATATGTTTCTTCTCTACATGTGTGTCTCAACTTCTGCCCTGAAAACCGGTTCATCTGTACCATTTTTCTAGGTTCCATATACATGCGTTAATATATATTTGTTTTCCCCTTTCTGACTTACTTCACTCTGTATGACAGTCTCTAGGTCCGTCCACGTCTCAACAAATGACTCAATTTCGTTCCTTTTTATAGCTGAGTAATATTCCATTGTATATATGTACCACATCATCTTTATCCATTCATCTGTCGATGGGCATTTAGATTGCTTCCATGACCTGGCTATTGAAAATAGTGCTGCAATTAACATTGGGGTGCATGTGTCTTTTTGAATTATGGTTTTCTCTGGGTTTATGCCCAGTAGTGGAATTGCTGGATCATATGGTAATTCTATTTTTAGTTTTTTAAGGAACATCCATACTGTTCTCCATAGTGGCTGTATCAATTTACATTCCCACCAACATTGCTAGAGTGTTCCCTTTTCTCCACACCCTCTCCAGCGTTTGTTGTTTGTAGATATTCTGATGATGCCCATTCTAACTGGTGTGAGGTGATATCTCATTGTAGTTTTGATTTGCATTTCTCTAATAATTAGTGACGTTGAGCAGCTTTTCATGTGCTTCTTGGCCATCTGTATGTCTTCTTTGGAGAAATGTCTATTTAGGTCTTCTGCCCATTTTTAGATTGGGTTGTTTGTTTTTTAATATTGAGCTGCATGAGTTGTTTATATCTTTGGAGATCAATCCTTTGTCTGTTGATTCATTTGCAAATATTATCTCCCATTCTGAGGGTTGTCTTTTCATTTTGTTTATGGTTTCCTTTGCTGTGCAAAAGATTTGAAGTTTCGTTAGGTCCCATTTGTTTATGTTTTATTTTATTTCCATTACCCTAGGAGGTGGATCAACAAAGATTTTGCTGTGACTTATGTCAAAGAGTGTTCTTCCTATGTTTTTCTCTAACAGTTTTATAGTGTCTGGTCTTACATTTAGGTCTATAATCCTTTCTGAGTTTATTTTTGTGTATGGTGTTAGGGAGTGTTTTAATTTCATTCTTTTACATGTAGCTGTCCAGTTTTCCCAGCACTATTTATTTAAGAGACTTTCTTTTCTCTATTGTACATCCTTGATTCCTTTGTTATAGACTAGTTGACCATAGGTGCATGAGTTTATCTCTGGGCTTTCTATCTTCTTCCATTGATCTATGTTTCCGTTTTTGTGCCAGTACCATATTGTCTTGATGACTGTAGCTTTGTAGTATACTCTGAAGTCAGGGAGTCTACTTCCTCCAGCTCTGCTTTTCTCCCTCAATACTGCTTTGGCTATTTGGGGTCTTTTGTGTCTCCATACAAATTTTAAGATTTTTGTTCTAGTTCTGTAAAACATGCCATCAGTAATTTGATAGGGATTGCATTGAATCTGTAGATTGCTTTGGGTAGTAGAGTAATTTTCACAATATTGATTCTTCCAATCCAAGAACTTGGTATACCTCTCCATCTGTTGGTATCATCTTTAATTTCTTTCATCAGTGTCTTATAGTTTTCTGCATACAGGTCTTTTTTCTCCCTTGGTAGGTTTATTCTTAGGTATTT
Source organism: Delphinus delphis (assembly GCF_949987515.2). Taxonomy (NCBI): domain Eukaryota; kingdom Metazoa; phylum Chordata; class Mammalia; order Artiodactyla; family Delphinidae; genus Delphinus; species Delphinus delphis. Next base: position 37,451,113 of record NC_082701.1, read on the forward strand.
TATTCTTTTTTTTGCAATGGTAAATAGGAGTGTTTCCTTAATTTCTCTTTCAGATTTTTCCTCATTAGTATATAGGAATGCAAGAGATTTCTGTGCATTAATTTTGTATCTTGCAACTCTACCAATTGCATTGATTAGCTCTAGTAGTTTTCTGGTGGCATCTTTAGAATTCTCTATGTATAGTATCATGTCATCTGCAAATAGTGACAGTTTTTCTTCTTCTTTTCCCATTTGTATTCTTTTTATTTCTTTTTCTTCTCTGATTGCCATGGCCACGACTTCCAAAACTATGTTGAATATTAGTAGTGAGAGTGGACATCCTTCTCTCATTCCTGATCTTAGAGGAAATGCTTTCAGTTTTTCACTGTTGAGAATGATGTTGGCTGTGGGTTTGTCATATATGGCCTTTATTATGTTGAGGTAGGTTCCCTCTATGCCCATTTTCTGGAGAGTTTTTATCATAAGGGGGTGTTGAATTTTGTCAGAAGCCTTTTCTGCATCTATTGAGATGATCACATGGTTTTTAACCTTCAGTTTGTTAATATGCTGTATCACATTGATTGATTTGCATATATTGAAGAATCCTTGCATCATTGGAATAAATCCCACTTGATCATGATGTATGATCCTTTTACTATGCTGTTGGATGCTGTTTGCTAGTATTTTGTTGAGGATTGTTGCATCTATATTCATCAGTGATATTGGTCTGTAATTTTCTTTTTTTGTATTATCTTTGTCTGGTTTTGGTATCAGGGTGATTGTGGTCTCATAAAATGAGTTTGGGAGTGTTCCTTCCTCCACAATTTTTTGGAAGAGTTTGAGAAGGATGAGTGTTAGCTATTCTCTAAATGTTTGATAGAATTCACCTGTGAAGCCATTTGGTCCTGGTCTTTTGTTTGATGGAAGATTTTTAATCGCACTATCAATTTCATTACTTGTGATTGGTCTGTTCATATTTTCTATTTCTTCCTGGTTCAGTCTTGGAAGGTAATACCTTTCTAAGGATTTTCCATTTCTTCCAGGTTGTCCAATTTATTGGCATAGAATTGCGTGTAGTCCTCTCAGGATGCTTTGTATTTCTGCCGTGTCTGTTGTAACTTCTCCTTTTTCATTTCTAATTTTATTGATTTACTTCCTCTCCCCTCTTTTCTTGATGAGTCTGGCTAATGGTTTATCAATTTTGTTTATCTTCTGAGAGAACCAGCTTTTAGTTTTATTCATCTTTTCTCTTTTTTTCTTTGTTTTCTATTTCACTTATTTCTGCTCTGATCTTTATGATTTCTTTGCTTATGCTAACTTTGGGTTTTGTTTTTTCTTCTTTCTCTAGTTCCTTTAGGTGTAAGGTTAGATTGTTTGAGATTTTTCTTGTTTCTTGATTTAGGCTTGTTTAGCTATAAACTTCTCTCTTAGAAGTGCTTTTGCTGCATCCCATAGGTTTTGGATTGTGGTGTTTTCATTGTCATTTGTCTCTAGGTATCTTTTGATTTCTTCAGTGATCTCTTGGTTACTTAGTAATGTATTGTTTAGCCTCCATGTGTTTCTGTTTTTTTACGTTTTTTTTTCCCCGTTATTCCTTTCTAATCTCATAATGTTGTGGTCAGAAAAGATGATTGGTATTGTTTCAATTTTCTTAAATTTACTAAGGCTTGATTTGTGACCCAGTATGTGATCTATCCTGGAGAATGTTTCATGTGCACTTGAGAAGAAAGTGTAATATGCTCTTTTTGGATGGAATGTCCTATAAATATCTATTAAATCTAGTCTGTCGTGTCATTTAAAGCTTGTGTTTCCTTATTAATTTTGTTTGGATGATCTGTCAATTGGTGTAAGTGAGGTGTTAAAGTCCCCCATATTATTGTGTTACTGTTAGTAGTTGCCTTATATATTGAGGTGCTCCTTTGTTGGGTGCATATATATTTATAATTGTTATATCTTTTTTTTGGATTGATCCCTTGATCATTATGTAGTGTCCTTCCTTGTCTCTTGTAACATTCTTTATTTTAAAGTCTATTTTATCTGATATGAGTATTGCTAGTCCAGCTTTCTTTTGATTTCCATTTTCATGGAATATCATTTTCCATCCCATAACTTTCAGTCTGTATGTGTCCCTAGGTCTGAAGTGGGTCTTTTGTAGACAGCATATATATGGGTCTTGTTTTTGTATCCATTCAGAAAGCCTGTGTCTTTTGGTTGGAGCATTTACTCCATTGATGTTTAAGGTAATTATCGATATGTATGTTCCTATGACCATTTTCTTAATTGTTATGGGTTTGTTTTTGTAGGTCCTTTTCGTCTCTTGTATTTCCCACTTAGAGAAGTTCCTTTAGCATTTGTTGTAGAGCTGATTTGGTGGTGCTGAATTCTCTTAGCTTTTCACTTGTTTGTTAAGCTTTTGATTTCTCCATCGAATCCGAAAGAGATACTTGCCGGTAGCTTAATCTCTGTTGTACGTTCTTCTCTTTCATCACTTTAAGTATATCATGCCACTCCCTTCTGACTTGTAGATCTTCTGCTGAGAAATCAGCTGTTAACCTTATGGGAGTTCCCTTGTCTGTTATTTGTCATTTTTCACTTGCTGCTTTCAATAATTTTTCTTTGTCTTTAATTTTTGCCAGTTTGATTACTATGTGTCTCGATGTGTTTTTCCTTGAGTTTATCCTGTATGGGACTCTCTGCACATTCTGGACTTTGGTGGCTATTTCCTTTCCCATGTTAGGGAAATTTTTGTCTATAATCTATTCAAATATTTTCCTGGGTCCTTTCTCTCTCTCTTCTCCTTCTGGCACCCCTATAATGCAAATGCTATTGCATTTAATGTTGTCCCAGAGGTCTCTTAGGCTGTCCTCATTTCTTTTCATTCTTTTTTCTTTATTCTCTTCTGCAGCAGTGAATTCCACCATTCTGTTTTCCAGGTACTAATCCGTTCTTCTGCCTCAGTTATTCTGCTATTGATTCCTTCTAGTGCAGTTTTCATTTCAGTTACTGTATCGTTCATCTCTGTTTGTTTGTTGTTTAATTCTTCTAGGTCTTTGTTAAAGATTTCTTGCATCTTCTTGATCTTTGCCTCCATTCTTTTTCTGAGGTCCTGGATCATCTTCACTATCATTATTCTGAATTCTTTTTCTGTAAGGTTGCCTATCTCCACTTCATTTCATAGTTTTTCTGGGGCTTTCTCTTGTTCCTTCATCTGGTACATAGCCCTCTGCCTTTCATCTTGTCTATCTTTCTGTGATTGTGGTTTTTGTTCCACAGGCTGCAGGATTGTAGTTCTTCTTGTTTTTGCTGTCTGCCCTGTGGTGGATGAGGCTATCTCAGAGGCTTGTGCAAGTTTCCTGATAAGAGGGACTTGTGGTGGGTAGAGATGGCTGTTGCTCTGTTGGGCAGAGTTTAGTAAATCTTTAATCTGCTTGACTTTTGATGGTTGGGGCTGGGTTCCCTGCCATTTGGTTATTTGGCCTGAGGCGACCCCACACTGGAACCTACCAGGGCCCTTTTTGAACTAATGGCTGACTGTGGGAGGGCTCATGCCAAGGAGCACTTCCCAGAACTTCTGCTGCCAGTTTCCTTGTCCTCACGGTGAGCCACAGCCACCCACTGCCTCTGCAGCAGACCCTTCAACACTAGCAGGTAAGTCTGGTTCAGTCTCCTATGGGGTCACTGCTCCTTCCCCTGGGTCCTGATGTACACACTACTTTGTGTGTGTCCCCCAAGAGTGGAGTCTCTGTTTCCCCCAGTCCTGTCAGAGTCCTGCAATCAAATGCTAGTAGCCTTCAATGTCTGAGTCTGTAGGATTTTCTCCTCCCATTGCCAGACCCCCAGGTTGGGAAGCCTGGTGTGGGGCTCAGAACCTTCACTCCAGTGGGTGGACTCCTGTGGCATAAGTGTTCTCCAGTTTGTGAGTCACCCACCCAGCAGTTATGGGATTTGATTTTATTGTGATTGCTCAACTCCTACCGTCTCATTTTGGATTCTTTTTGTCTTTGGATGTGGGGTATCTATTTTGGTGAGTTCCAGTGTCTTCCTGTTGATAATTGTTCAGTAGTGAGTTGTGATTCTGGTGTTCTCGCAGGAAGGATTGACAGCATGTCCTTCTACTCCACCATCTTGAACCAATCTCAATGTATATATCTTTTTTTTTTTTTTTTTTGCTGTACACAGGCCTCTCACTGTTGTGCCCTCTCCCATTGTGGAGCAGAGATCTGGATGTGCAGGCTCAGCAGCCATGGCTCACGGGCCCAGCCACTCCATGGCATGTGGGATCTTGCCAGACCGAGGCATGAACCAGTGTCCCCTGCATCAGCAGGCAATTCTCAACCACTGCACCACCAGGGAAGCCCAATGTATATTTCTTTAATATGTAACCAGAGCTGACAAAAATCAATAAGAAAAATACCAACAATCTAGGATAAAAAAATAGCAAAAAATAAGAACATGACTCTTCAATGACCAAGTAATACAAGTGGATGACAAACATATGAAAACGCTCAAATGTGAGGACCTAGCAGGGCTGGGAGGAACAAAAACACAGACACTTGCCCTCCATAAGCCTAACTTTGCCCTCCAGGATTGTTTTGATATGTAAAGCCATTTTGTAGAAAAATACCACCCTACACTTCCAAATCACATATTGAAAACATGAGCTAGAAATGGAACAAGGAAGATAATTGCCTATTTAGTGTGATTTCAGAGTTATTAAGAAGGCTCAGTAAAGTGTTTCCCATGTTGCCCACCAATGTGTGAACTTCAACCTGTTCGTGTGACTTATACATTTCCCTGTTGAAAGCAAAAGAGGTGAGGTAAATAGCCCCTGAACCTTCTAGCTATTCTTTAGTATGAGAATCTATAATAACAAGGTTAGAGTGGAGCTTCAAGATGACAGAACAGTAAGAGGCAGAGAGCACCTTCCTCCCCACAAATACATGAGAAATACATCTACATGTTGAACAACCTCTACAGAACACCTACTGAACCCTGGCAGAAGACCTCAGACCTCCCAAAAGGCAAGAAACTCCCCAAGTACCTGGGTAGGGAAAAAGAAAAAACAGAGACAAAAGAATAGGGATGGGACCTGCACAAGTGGGAGGGAGCTGTGAAAGAGGAAAGGTTTCCACACACTAGAAAGCCCCTTCATGGGCAGAGACTGCAGGTGGCAGAGGGGGGAAGCTTCAGAGCCATGGAGGAGAGCAAAACAACAGAGGTGTGGAGGGCAAAGCGGAGAGATTCCCACACAGAGAATTGGTGCCGACCGGCACTCACCAGCCCGAGAGGCTTGTCTGCTCACACACTGGGGCACGTGGGGCCTGGAAGCAGAGGCTCGGGCTTCGGAGTTCTGATCCCAGGGAGAGGACTGGTGTTGGCTGCATGAACACAGCCTGAAGGAGGCCAGTGCATCACAGCTAGCCGGGAGGGAGTCCGGAAAAGTCTGGAGCTGCCGAAGAGACAAAAGATTTTTTTTTGCCTGTTTCTTGGTGCGCAAGGGAAGGGGATTAAGAGTGCCGCTTAAAGGAGTACCAGAGATGGGCACAAGCCATGGCTATCAGCATGGACCCCAGAGATGGGTATGAGATGCTAAGGCTGTTGCTGCAGCCACAGAGAAACCTGTGTGCAAGCACTGGTCACTATGCACACCATCTCTCCTGGGAGCATGTACAGCGCTCCACTGCCAGTGTCCCATGATCCAGGGACAATTTCCCTGGGAGAACACATGATGTGCCTCAGGCTCATGCAATGTCATCTTGGCCTCTGTGGCCGCAGGCTAGACCCACATCTGTACCCCTTCCTTCCCACAGCCTGAGTGAGCCAGAGTCCCCAAATCAGTGACTCCTATAACCCTGTGCTGTCTAAATGAAGAACAGATGCCCTCAGCAGACCTACCTGCAGAGGCGGGTCCAAAGCCAAAGCTAAACCTGGGAGCTGTGCAAACAAAGAAGAGAAAGGGAAATTTCTCCCAGCATCTTCAGGAGCAGCAGATTAAATCTCCACAATCATCTTGATATACCCTGCATCTGTGGAATACCTGAACAGACAACAAATCATCCCAAAATGAGGAGGTGGACATTGGGAGCAACGATATATATATATATTTCCCCCTTTTTCTCTTTTTGTGAGTGGATATGTGTATGTTTCTGTGTGTGATTTTGTCTGTATAGCTTTGCTTTTACCATTTGTCCTAGGGTTCTGTCTGTCCTTTTCTATCTTTTTTTTATTACTTAAAATATTTTGTTCTTAATAATTTTTTTTATTTTAATGAATTTATTTTATTTTCTCTTCTTTATTTCTTTCTTCTTTTCTTCCTTTTATTCTGAGCTGTGTGGAGGACAGGCTCCCGGTGTTCCAGTCAGGCCTCTGGGCTGTGCCACTGAGGTGGGAGAGCCAAGTTCAGGACACTGATCCAGAAGACACATACTAGCTCCACATAATATCAAAAGGTGAAAATATCCCAGAGATCTCCATCTCAATGCCAAGACCCAGGTCCAATGAACGAACAGCAAGCTACAGTGCAGGATACCCTATGCCAAAAACTAGCAAGAGAGGAATACAACACGATCCATTAGCACAGAGGCTGCCTAAAATCATAATAAGGCCACAGACACCCCAAAACATACCATGAGCCATGGATTGGCCCACCAGAAATACAAGATCCAGCCTCATCCACCAGAACACAGGCACTAGTCCCCTCCAATAGGAAGCCTACACAACTCATTGAAACAATCTTAGCCACTGGGAACAGACACCAGAAACAATGGAAACTACGATCCTGCAGCCTGCAAAAAGGAGACCCCAAACACAGTGTTAAGCAAAATGAGAAGACAGGAAACACACAGCAGATGAAGGAACAAGGGAAAAACCCCACCAGACCAAACAAATGAAGAGGAAATAGGCAGTCTCCATGAAAAATAATTCTGAATAATGATAGTAGAGATGATCCAAAATCTTGGAAATAAAATGGAGAAAATACAAGAAACGTTTAACAAGGATCTAGAAGAACTAAGGAGCAAACAAATAATGCTGAAAAACACAATAAATTATATTAAAAATTCTCCAGAAGTGATCACTAGCATAATAACTGAGGCAGAAGAAGGGATAAATGACCTGGAAGATAAAATATTGGAAACAACTACTACAGAGCAGAATAAAGAAGAAAGAATGAAAAGAATTGAGGACACGCTCAAAGACCTATGGGGCAACATTAAACACAACAACATTCGAATGATACGGGTCCCAGAGAAGAGAAAAAGAAAGGGATTGAGAAAATATTTGAAGAGATTATAGTTGAAAATTTCCTGAATATGAGAAAGGCAATAGTTAATCAAGTCCAGGAATCACAGACAGTGCCATACAGGATAAATCCAAGGATAAACATGCCAAGACACATATTAATCAACCTATCAAAATTTAAATACAAAGAACAAATATTAAAGCAGCAAGGGAAAAACAACAAATAACACCTAAGGGAATCCCCATAAGGTTAACAGCTGATCTTTCAGCAGAAACTCTGTAGGCCAGAAGGGAGTGGCAGGACACATTTAAAGTGATGAAGGAGAGAAATCTACAAACAAGATTACTCTACCCAGCAAGTATCTCATTCAGATTTGACAGAGAAATTAAAAGCTTTACAGATGAGCAAAAGTTAAGAGAATTCAGCTCCACTAAACCAGCTTTACAACAAATGCTAAAGGAACTTCTCTAGGCAGGAAACACAAGAGAAGGAAAACACCTACAATAATAAACCCAAAACAATTCAGAAAATGGTAATAGGAACACACATATCAATAATTACCTTAAATGTAAATGGATTAAATGCTCCAACCAAAAGACACAGACTGGCTGAATGGATACAAAAACAGGACCCATATATATGCTGTGTACAAGAGACCCACTTCAGATCTAGGGACACATACAGACTGAAAGAAAGGGGATGGAAAAAGATATTCCATGCAAATGGAAAACAAAAGAAAGCTGGAGTAGCAATCCTCATATCAGACAAAATAGACTTTAAAACAAAGACTATTACGAGAGACAAAGAAGGACCCTACATAATGATCAAGAGATCAATCCAAAAAGAAGGTATAACAATTGTAAATATTTATGCACCCAACATAGGAGCACCTCAATACATAAGGCAAATACTAACAGTCATAAAAGGGGAAATTGACAGTATAACAATCATAGGAGGAGACTTTAACACACCACTTTCACCAATGGACAGATCATCCAAAATGAAAATAAATAAGGAAACACAAGCTTTAAATATTACATTAAACAAGATGGACTTAATTGATATTTATAGGACATTCCATCCTAAAACAACAGAATACACTTTGTTATCAAGTGCTCATGGAACATTCATGGATAGATCATAACATGGGTCACAAATCAAGCCTTGGTAAATTTAAGAAAATTGAAATTGTATCAAGTATCTTTTCTGGCAACAATACTATGAGACTGGATATCATTTACAGGAAAAAATCTGTAAGAACTACAAACACATGGAAGCTAAACAACATACTACTTAATAACCAAGAGATCATTGAAGAAATCAAAGAGGAAATCAAAAAATACCGAGAAACAAATGACTATGAAAACACAACGACCCATAATGTATCAGATGCAGCAAAGGCAGTCCTAAGAGGGAAGTTTATAGCAATACAACTTAACTTAAGAAACAAGAAATATCTCAAATGAACAACCTAATCTTACACCTAAAGCAATTAGAGAACGAAGAAAAAAAATAACCCAAAGTTAGCAGAAAGAAAGAAATCATTAAGATCAGATAAGAAATAAATGAAAAAGAAAAGAAGGAAACGATAGCAAAGATCAATAACACTAGAAGCTGGTTCGTTGAGAAGATAAACCAAATTGATAAACCATTAGCCAGACTTATCAAGAAAAAAAGGGAGAAGACTCAAATCAATAAAAGTAGAAATGAAAAAGGAGAAGTAACAACTGACACTGCAGAAATACAAAGGATCATGAGCGATTACTACAAGCAACAATATGCCAACAATATGGACAACCTGGAAGAAATGGACAAATACTTAGAAATGCACAACTTTCTGAGAGTGAACCTGGAAGAAATAGAAAATATGATCAGACCAAATATAAGCACTGAAATTGACACTGTGATTAACAATCTCCCGACAGGGCTTCCCTGGTGGTGCAGTGGTTGAGAGTCCGCCTGCTGATGCAGGGGACACGGGTCCGTTTCCCGGTCCAGGAAGATCCTGCATGCCATGAAGCAGCTAGGCCCGTGAGCCATGGCCGCTGAGCCTGTGCATCTGGAGCCTGTGCTCCACAACAGGAGAGGCCACAACAGTGAGAGGCCTGTGTGCCGCAAAAACAAAACAAAACAAAAAAATCTTCCAACAAACAAAAGCCCAGGACCAGATGGTTTCACAGGTGAATTCTATCAAACATTTAGAGAAGAGCTAACACCTATCCTTCTCAAGCTCATCCACAACACAGCAGAGGGAGGAACACTTCCAAGCTCATTCTACGAGGCCACTGTCACTCTGATATCAAAACCAGACAAAGATGTCAATAAGAAAGAAAAATACAGGCCATTATCACTAATGAACATAGGTGCAAATATCCTCAACAAAATACTAGCAACAGAATCCAACAGCACATTAAAAGGATCATACACAAAGATCAAGTGGGGTTTATCTCAGGAATGCAAGGATTCTTCTATATACAAAAATCAATCAACATGATACACCATATTAAAAAAGTGAAGGAGAAAAACCATATGATCATCTCAATAGATGCAGAGAAAGCTTTAGACAAAATTCAACACCGATTTATGATAAAAACCATCCAGAAAGTAGGCATAGAAGGAACTTTCCTCAACATAATAAAAGCCATATATGACAAAACCACAGCCAACATCATCCTCAATTGTGAAAAACTGAAACCATTTCCACTAAGATCAGGAACAAGACAAGGTTGCTCACTCTCACCACTATTACTCAACATAGATTTGGAAGTTTTAGCCACAGCAATCAGAGAAGATAAAGAAATAAAAAGAATGCAAATTGGAAAAGAAGAAGTAAAGCTGTCACTATTTGCAGATGACATGATACTATACACAAGGAATCCAAAACATGTTACTAGAAAACTACTAGAGCTAATCAATGAATTTGGCAAAGTAGCAGAATTAAAAATTAATGCACAGAAATCTCTTGCATTCCTATACACTAATGATGAAAAATCTGAAAGTGAAATTAGGAAAAAACTCCCATTTACCTTTGCAACAAAAAGAATAAAATATCTAGGAATAAACCTACCTAAGGAGACAAAAGATCTGGATGCAGAAAATTATAAGACACTGATGAAAGAAATTAAAGATGATACAAATAGATGAAGAGGTATACCATGTTCTTTGATTGGAAGAGTCAACATTGTGAAAATGACTATACTACCCAAAGCAATCTACAAATTCAATGCAATCCCTATCAAACTACCACTAGCATTTTTCACAAAACTAGAACAAAAAATCTCACAATTTGTCCAGAAACACAGAAAACCCAAAGAGCTAAAGCAATCTTGAGAAAGAAAAACGGAGCTGGAGGAATCAGGCTCCCTGACTTCAGACAATACTACAAAGCTACAGTAATCAAGAGAGTAAGATACTGGCACAAAAAAAGAAATATAGATCAATGGAACAGGATAGAAAGCCCAGAGGTAAACCCATGGACATATGGTCACCTTATGTTTCTTAAAGGAGGCAAGAATATACAGTGGAGAAAAGACACCCTCTTCAATAATTGGTGCTGGAAAACTGGACAGCTTCATGTAAAGGAATGAAATTAGAACACTCCCTAAAACCATACACAAAAATAAACTCAAAATGGATTAAAGACCTAAATGTAAGGCCAGACTCCATCAAATTCTTAGAGGAAAACATAGGAAGAACACTCTATGACATAAATCACAGCAAGATCCTTTTTGACCCACCTCCTAGAGAAATGGAAATAAAAATAAACAAATGGGACCTAATGAAACTTTAAAAAAAATTTGCACAGAAAAGGAAACCATAAACAAGGCAAAAAAACAACCTTAGAATGGGAGAAAATATTTGCAAGTGAGGAAACTGACAAAGGATTAATCTCCAAAATATACAAGCAGCTCATGCAGCTCAATATCAAAAAAACAAACAACCCAATCCAAAAATTGGCAGAAGACCTAAATAGACATTTCTCCAAAGAAGATATACAGATTGCCAACAAACATATGAAAGGATGCTCAACATTACTAATCATTAGAGAAATGCAAGTCAAAACTTCAATGAGGTATCACGTCACAACAGTCAGAACGGCCATCATCAAAAAATTTACAAAAAAATAAGTGTTGGAGAAGTTGTGGAGAAAAGGGAATCCTCTTGCACTGTTGGTGAGAATGTAACTTAATACAGCCACTATGGAGAACAGTTTGGGGTTTCCTTAAAAAACTACTAATAGAACTACCATACGACCCAGCAATCCGACTACTGGGCATATAACCTTTGAAAACCGTAATTCAAAAAGAGTCATGTACCAAAATATTCATTGCAGCTCTATTTACAATAGCGAGGACATGGAAGCAACCTAAGTGTCCAGCAACAGATGAATGGATAAAGAAGATGTGGCACATATATACAATGGAATATTACTCAGCCTTAAAAAGAAATGAAACTGAGTTTTTTGTAATGAGGTGGATGGACCTAGAGACTGTCATACAGGGTGAAGTAAGTCAGAAAGAGAAAAACACTGTATGCTAACACATATATATGGAATCTAAGAAAAAAAAATGTCAGAAGAACCTAGGGGCAAGACGGGAATAAAGATGAAGTCCTTCTGGAGAATAGACTTGAGGATACGGGGAGGGGGAAGGGTAAGCTGGGACAAAGTGAGAGAGTGGCATGGACATATATACACTACCAAACATAAAATAGATAGCTAGTGGGAAGCAGCCGCATAGCACAGGGAGATCAGTTCGGTGGTTTGTGACCACCTAGAGAGGTGGGATAGGGAGGGTGGGAGAGAGGGAGATGCAAAAGGGAACAGATATGGGGACATATGTATATTTATAACTGATTCATTTTGTTATAAAGCAGAAAGTAACACACCCTTGTAAAGCAATTATACTCCAATAAAGATGTTTTTAAAAAATAGCAAGTTCCTAACCTTGTATTCTGCTATCCCATATACGTTATACTATCACAACAGGATCTGTTTGATCCTGTCAATATCTCTGTAGTGTAAGAAAAGGGAATATAATTCCAATTTCATAGAACTTCTTAGCAATGGAGTCACTACTCAAGTCCAAGTTCTCTGATTCCAAATCCTGAACATTTTCCAGCACCTTCTACTCTATATACATAGACACATACAAGGACCTTATAAAGTCCTTTCCTGAGATGGCATTCTGGCAACAAGAATGGAATGAAAGCCTAAGACCACAAAGTCCTGGTGTTGCTAGGAGTAAAGGGAGATGAAGGGGAAAAGTGTCACCATAGACAAAATTGTGCTACAACTATGGTCAGCCATACTGGAGACACATTAAACTTGACTTACAGTTTCATTTGCTGATCTTGAAATGGACATGGACATTTCTAATGTCTCCTTACCTCCCAAATATACTGTGAAAAGAAAGTAAACATGTCAGTGATTCTGAAAGAGAGGCCACTAGAAATTTCTGAGCATCCACTAATTGCAAGTATTTGAGTTCACTCATGTTCTCACCCTCATGGCCAATCTACTCTTTACCCTGCCCACGGAGTTTTAATTTCAATGACTGCATTTTCATTTCTACAAGTTCTCTTTGGCTATCTCCTTTCATTCTTTTCACATATTCTCACTTCTTTCTATTATAATTTTGATGATTTTTGAGTATACTCATTTCATGGTCTTCATCTAATAGCTCTGTGATTAGAAACTCCTGAGGTTCAAATCCTGTTGTATGTTTTGTCTGATGACTCTTAGATATGGAAGATGGTTTCCTTGTGCATTTTATAATTTGGTTTTGAGCTCAATTCTAGTGGGGCTTTCTCTGTAGAAGTACCAAGTGACCTGAGTTAAGTGTCCATTCAGCTTTCTGAGGCAGTTTTGAATTTACCTCTATAGTCATTCCAAAATTATCACCTGCCTGGAACCAGGGGTATGTTCATTTTTCAGCTTAGACCGTACAGATAGTATAACTTAGAACCCCAAACTTGTACAAGGAGTTCAGAACTCAGGAGGAGACAGATAAACTTCACTACAGGATCTCTAACAGCAGGTGGAATTTTTTCTATGTAAACATTTCTCCAAGTATATAGCCTTTCAAGTACCCCAGATTTTTCCAGTGCTTTTAGTTCCAACTGCCTGCTGCACAAGTGCCCAAGACCTCATCTTCCATCTCTGTGTGAGCTTGAAAATCCAAACCTTTTGTTTAGCATAAGGATAAACTCCCACCTACCCAAGGCTGCTGGACCATTAGCCCTCTTCTTCATTTTCCTGTTTTTAGCTCCTGAGGATTCCCCTGACCTTCTACACATTTAAAAGCATGTTAATTATATTCTATCCAGAATTTCTAGGTATTTTCTAGTGGGAAGGTTTTCAGACTATTTAGATTACGATACTACTGGAAATGGGACCACCAGCCACTTTGGGTGCATTATTCAATTTAATCCTCATCCCATTCCTGCAAGATAGATAATCATAGTTCCATTTCATAAATGAGGAAATTAAGACTCAAAGAAGTTAAATAATTTTCTTAAGATCACACAACTAATCCTGACCTTGAAAACCATGTTCTCTCCCATATATCATATTACCTCTCTGAAGAGCTAGCCTAATTCCTCTTCTGTGTTTGAAAGGAGTCCAGAGCTTGCCAAGACTTTATACTGAAGAGTTCCTTTGAATAGTCTCCTTGAAGAACATTATTTCAGAAAAATAGTTTCTGGCGGGGTTCCATTATTAATTATAAGGGTGAATGGTAAGCTAAAGAATTATGAAGTCTGAATGTGGCTTGACAACACCTTTGGGGAAAACATCAATAATGATTGAACAGGCTTGTGTCTGAGCATACTGAGAGTATGAGAGAGATACACCTTCCCTCCTCAGGCAGCCAGCCTCATTTTATCCAAGGGTGGGTCAGAAGAAGGTCTAGAGGATTGGTTCTGCCTGAAATCCATAGAAGAAAGTGGATACAGGAAAAGTTAATGTCCATGCTGTGGAATCATAAAGCCAATGAAAATCACTGGGTTAGAAATTGGCTCAATGCCAAATACAAAATATAGACATAACTGGAGCCTTTCCAAGTAGAAAAAAGTTATTAGTGGAATCACATTAATCACAATGATTAATGCTGAAACCCAAGTTTTTTATTATGTAATAGTCTCAGAAGAGTACATTGACAGGGGGAACTAAAAGGTTCCAATTTTGCAGAAAATAGTGAACCAAAGAGGGACAGTAAGTATTCAGGATGTGATTCAAATATCAGAAAGCTGTATGAGTCACACAAATCATGCTTACAATCCGCTTATGCAAAGAAGTTTGCCAGAAAATAAATGTGCCTACAGATGACCAATCAGGAGGCAGTTAGGTAGCCCTGAGTGCTGCAAGGGGAGCCAGACCAAGGGACAGGGCAAGAGGGTGTGGGGAGCATGAGCTCAGAAGAAGGACCTGGCCATTCGCAAGACCTCCAGAGTTCACAGCCTGCCAAAGACTGTTCCCAGGACTGGCCATCTTGGAACTCTAGAGTTTTAAAAATCTCTTACCCCAGATGAGTAGAAGCAGAGGAACAGTGCTAAATGGATACTGTTGTGTCTACAAGAAACAGTGCTGAATCAAAATGAAACTACATAGACCAAAGCTTCATCCCTAAATCCCAACCAAACTAGCTGAGACATTGGTCAGTGATGAAGGAAATGCAGAAGAAAGAGACAATTTGAAAAGAAAGAAGAAAGTTAATGCAGAAAAAATCTAAACTGGAATTGGGTGGTCAGAAGGCTTTTAATGGTCTGACCATTACCACTGGTGAGGTAGTTTGATCCAATGGAATATGAACACAAATTATGTGCACCATTTCCTGGTCTAGACCATATAAAATCCTCCATCTCTTTCCTCATCTGCCACTAGAATTCAGATCACTCCATAGGCTTACATGAGGACAGAGTCTCAAGAAAGAAGGATTCCTAAATCACTGTTTGAAAGGATTTAGAATCAGGAATACCTGTGTGAACTTTATGGGTGAAAGACAGAAATTCCCAATAAGTTTAACCCCTTATTATTTGGGTGCAGGGGGTATTTTTAAACAGCTAGCATTAATCCTAATTAATAGAGACATAAAAGAAAAATTGGAGACCACTTGGAGTTAGAAAATATATAAATATACAAGAGAAAGAAGTAAGGCATTATAGCAATTTAGCATATGGCTCTGAGCTTCATGGAAGACAGACAAACCACAATAAATAAACAAACAAAAATCACACAGTGGGGGTGCTTTGAAGATGGCAGAGTAGTAAGGCTTGGAGATCACCTTCCTCCCACCAAATACATCAAAATTACATCTACTTGTGGAACAATTAATACAGAACATCTACTGAATGCTGGCAGAAGACCTCAGACTTCCCAAAAGACAAAGAAACACCCCATATACCTGGGTAGGGCAAAAGAAAAAAGAAAAAAAGAAAAAACAGAGACAAAAGAATAAGGACAGGACATGCCTCTCTGGAAAGGAGCTGTGATGGAGGAAAAGTTTCCACACACTAGGAAGCCCCTTCACTGGCAGAGATGGGGTATAGGCAGGGGAAGCTCTGGAGCCATGGAGGAGAGAGCAGCAACAGGGGTGCAGAGGGCAAAGTGGCGAGATTCCCACACAGAGGATTGGTGCCAACCAGCACTCACCAGCCTAAGAGGCTTGTCTACTCACCCTACAGGGTGTGGGGGTGGGTGTTGGGAACTTAGGCTCGGGCTTCGGAGGTCAGACCCCAGGATGAGGACTGGGATTGGCTACGTGAACACAGCCTGAAGGGGGCTAGTGCATCACAGCTGGCCAGGAGGGAGTCTGGGAAAAAGTCTAGACCTGCCTAAGAGTCAATAGACCATTGTTTTGGGGTGTGTGAGGAGAGGGGATTCAGAACAATGTCAAAACAAGCTCCAGAGAAGGGAGTGAGCTGCAGCTATCAGTGCAGACACCAGATAAGGGCATGAAATGCTAAGGCTGATGCTGCAGGCATCAAGAAGCCTGTGTGCAAGCACAGGGCACTATCCACACTTCCCCTCCCAGGAGACTGCACAGCGTGCCACTGTCAGGGTCCTGTGATCCAGGGACAACTTCCCCAGGAGAACAAACGGCATGCCTCAGTCTGTTGCAACATTACGCTGGCCTCTGCCATGACTGGCTCATCCCACATTCTGTACCCCTCCGTCCCCCTATACTGAGTGAGCCAGAGACCCCTAATTAGCTGCTCCTTTAACCCCAACCTGTCTGGGCGGGGAACAGACACCCTCAGGTGACCTACACACAGAGGCAAGGCCAAATCCAAAGCTGAACTCCAGGAGCTGTGTGAACAAAGAAGAGAAAGGGAAATTTCTCCCAGCAGCCTCACGAGAAGTAGCTAAAATCTCAACAGTCAACTTGATGTACCGTGCAACTATGG
The DNA here is from genome assembly GCF_949987515.2 of Delphinus delphis. Taxonomy (NCBI): domain Eukaryota; kingdom Metazoa; phylum Chordata; class Mammalia; order Artiodactyla; family Delphinidae; genus Delphinus; species Delphinus delphis. The sequence continues at coordinate 37,467,737 of NC_082701.1, forward strand.
AATATCTGAATAGACAATGAATCATCCCAAAATTGAAGGGGTGGATTTTGGGACCAACTGTAGACTTGGGGTTTACTCTCTGCATCTAATTTGTTTCTGGTTTTATGTTTATCTTAGTTTAGTATTTAGAGCTTATTATCTCTGGTAGACTTGTTTATTGATTTGGTTGCTCTCTTCCATATATATATATATATATTTCCTTTTTCTCTTTTTCTGTGTATGTGCATGCTTCTTTGTGTGATTTCATCTGTATAGCTTAGCTTTTGCCATTTTTCCTACGGTTCCGACTGTCCTTTTTTTTTTTTTTTAGTATAGTTCTTAGTGCTTGTTATCATTGGTAGACTTTTGTTTGTTTGTTTGTTTCCTTTCTTCTTTCTCTCTTTCTTTTTTTATGACTTTTTAATATTTTTATTTTTAATATCTTTTTCCATTTTAATAACTATTTTACTCTCTTTAATTCCTTCTTTCTTTCTTTCTCTCTTTCTTTCTTTCTCTCTCTTCTTTCTTTCTTTCTTTCTTTCCTTCTTTCTTTCTTTCTTATTAGTCCCTTTTCTTCAGAGCCAAGTGGCTGACAGAGTGTTGCTGCTGTGGTCAGTTATCAGGTCTGAGCCTCTGAGGTCAGAGAGCCAAGTTCAGGACATTGGGCCAAGAGGGACCCCCTGACCCCATGTAATATCAAAACAGAAAAAGCTCTCACAGAGATCTCCATCTCAATGCTAAGACCCAGCTCCACTCAACAACCAGCAAGCTACAGTGCTGGACACCTTATGCCAAACAACTAGTAAGACAGGAACACAACCCCACCCATTAGCAGACAGGATGCCTAAAAGCATAATACGTTCACAGAAACCCCAAAACACACCACCGGACATTGTCCTCCCAACCAGAAAGACAAGGTCTAGCCTCATCCACCAGAACACAGGAATCAGACCACTCCACCAGCAAGCCTACACAAGCCACTGAAACAACCTTACCCACTGGGAGCAGACACCAAAAACAATGGGAACTACGAACTTGCAGCCTGCAAAAAGGAGACCCAAAACACAGGAACTAAGCAAAATGAGAAGACAGAGAAATACACAACAGATGAAGGAGGAAGGTAAAAACCCATTAGACCAAAAAAAGAAGAGGAAATAGGCAGTCTTCCTGAAAAACAATTCAGAGTAAAGATAGTAAAGATGATCCAAAATCTTGGAAACAGGATGGAGAAAACACAACAAACATTTAACAAGGACTTAGAAGAACTAAAGAGCAAACAAACAATGATGAACAACACAATAAAGGAAATTAAAAATTCTACAGGAGGAATCAACAGCAGAAAAACTGAAGCAGAAGAACGGATAAGTGACCTGGAAGATAAAATAGTGGAAATAGCTACCACAGAGCAGAATAAAGAAAGGAGAATGAAAAGAATTGAGGACAATCTCAGAGACTTCTGGGACTACATTACATACACCAATATTTGAATTATAGGGGTCCCAGAGGAAGAAGAGAAAAAGAAAGGGACTGAGAAAATATTTGCAGAGATTATAGTTGAAAACTTCCCTAATCTCGGTAAGAAAACATTCAATCAAGACCAGGAAGTGAAGAGAGACTGATACATGAAAAATCCAAGGAAAAACACAAGACACATATTAATCAAACTATCAAAAATTAAATACAAACAAAACATATTAAAAGCAGAAAGGGAAAAGCAAAAATTAACATACAAGGGAATCCCCATAAGGTTAACAGCTGATCTTTCAGCAGAAACTCTGCAAGCCTGAAGGGAGTGGCAGGACACAATTAAAGTGATGAAACAGAAAAACCTACAACAAAGATTACTCTACCCAGCAAGGATCTCATTCAGATTCAACAGAGAAATAAAAACCTTTAAAGAAAAGCAAAAGCTAAGAGAATTCAGTATCCCCATACTAGCTCTACAACAAATGCTAAAGGAACTTCTCTAGGCAGGAAACACAAGAGAAGGGAAAGACTTACAATAGCAAACCCCCCAAAATTAAGAAAATGGTAATAGGAGCATACATATCAATAATTACCTTAAATGTAAATGGATTAAATGCTCCAACCAAAAGACATTTGCTGGCTGAATGGATACAAAAACAAGACCCATATATATGCTATCTAAAAGAAGCCCACTTCAGACCTAGGGACACATACAGACTGAAAGTGTGGGAATGGAAAAAGATATTCCATGAAAAGGGAAATCAAAAGAATCTGGAGTAGCAATTCTCATATCAGAAAAAATAGACGTTAAAATAAAGACTATTACAAGAGACAAAGCAGGACACTACATAATGATCAAGGGACTAATCCAAGAAGATGTAACAATTATAAATATTTATGGACCAAACATAGGAGCACCTCAATACATAAGGCAAATACTAACAGCCATAAAAGAGGAAGTTGACAGTAACACAATAGTAGGGGACTTTAACACCCCACTTTCACCAATGGACAGCTCATCCAAAATGAAAATAAATAAGGAAACACAAACTTTAAATGATACATTAAACAAGATGCACTTAACCTGATATTTATAAGACATTCCATCCAACAACAGGAGATTACACTTTCTTCTCAAGTGCTCAGGGAACATTCTCCAGGATAGATCATACCTTGGGTCACAAATCAAGCCTCAGTAAATTTAACAAAATTGGAATCATATCAACTGTCTTTCTGACCACAACGCTATGAGACGACATATCAATTACAGGAAAAATCTGTAAGAAATACAACCACATGGAGAGTAAACAATACACTACTAAATAACCAAGAGATCACTGAAGAAATCAGAGAGGAAATCAAAAAATACCTAGAAACAAATGACAATGAAAACACAATGACCCAAAATCTATGGGATGTGGCAAAACTCTTCTAAGAGGGAAGTTTGTAGCAATACAATCCTACCTCAAGAATCAAGGAACATCTCAAATAAACAACCTAACCTTACACATAAGATAATTAGAGAAAGAAGAACAAAAATACCTTAAAGTTATCAGAAGGAAAGAAATCATAAAGATCAGATCAGAAATAAATAAAAAAGAAATGAAGGAAATGATAGCAAAGATCAATAAAACTAAAAGTTGGTTCTTTGAGAAGTTAAACAAAATTGATAAACCATTAGCCAGACTCATCAAGAAAAAATGGGAGAAGACGCAAATCAATAGAATTAGAAATGAAAAAGGAGAAGTAACAACTGACACTGCAGAAATACAAAGGATTATTAGAGATTACTACAAGGAACTATGATTATTAGAGATTACTACAAGGAACTATGTGCCAATAAAATGGACAACCTGGAAGAGGTGGATAAACTCTGAGAAAAGTACAACCTTCCGAGACTGAGCAAGGAAGAAACAGAAAATATAAACAGACTAATCATAAGCACTGAAATTGAGACTGTGATTAAAAATCTTCCAACAAACAAAAGCCCAGGACCAGATGGTCTCACAGGCAAATACTTTTTTTTTCATTTTTTTTTTAAGATGTTGGGGGTAGGAGTTTATTATTTTATTTATTTATTTTTGCTGTGTTGGGTCTCCTTTTCTGTGTGAGGGCTTTCTCTAGTTGTGGCAAGCGGGGGCCACTCTTCATCGTGGTGCACGGGCCTCTCACTATTGTGGCCTCTTTTGTTGCAGAGCACAGCCTCCAGATGTGCAGGTTCAGTAGTTGTGGCTCATGGGTCTAGTTGAACCACAGCATGTGGGATCCTCCAAGACCAGGGCTCAAACCTGTGCCCCCTGCATTAGCAGGCAGATTCTCAACCACTGCACAACCAGGGAAGCCCCTCACAGGGGAATTCTATCAAACATTTAGAGAAGAGCTAATGCCTACCCTTCTCAAACTCTTCCAACATATAGCAGAGGGAGGAACCCTCCCAAACTCATTCTACAAGGCCCCCATCACACTGATACCAAAACCAGAGAAAGATGTCATAAAAAGAGAAAACTACAGACCAATATCACTGATGAACATAGATGCAAAAATCCTCAACAAAATACTAGCAAACAGAACCCAGCAGCACATTAAAAGAATCATACACCATGATCAAGTGGGTTTTACCCCAGGAATGCAAGCATTCTTCAATATAAGCAAATCAATCAATGTGATAAACCATATTAAGAAATTGAAGGACAAAAATAGTATGATCATCTCAATAGATGCAGAAAAATCTTTCAATAAAATTCAACAGCCAATTATGACAAAAAACCTCCAGAAACTAGGCATAGAGGGAACTTACCTCAACATAATATATGCCATATATGACAAACGCACAGCCAACATCGTTCTCAATGGTGAAAAAGTGAAACCATTTCCTCTAAGATCAGGAGAAAGATACGGCTGTCCACTCTCACCACTGTTATTTAACATAGCTTTGGAATTTTAGCCACAGCAATCAGAGAAGAAAAAGAAATAAAACGAATCTAAATTGGAAAAGAAGAAGTAAAGCTGTCACTGTTTGTAGTTGACACGATACTATACATAGAGAATCCTAAAGATGCTACCAGAAAACTTCTAGAGTTAATCAATGAATTTGGTAAAGTAGCAGGATACAAAATTATAGGAATACAAATAGAATTATTTAAAGAAATGTATTATGAGAACTGCTCATAAAGGCATGGGCTGCCTCCCTGGGGAATGGAGGCCACATCTTTAGTTTACCACAATGTCTCTGAAGAGGTTTGCTGTCAGCAGACCCCATCCATCAGTGAGGAACACATGCATTTTCTGTAGCTGTTTCCCTTCTCCTTTGAGCTGTACTGTCCTTTAATGGCTGTTTTGCCCTTTAAAGAAGAAAAAAGAAAACAAGGAAAAGAATACAAATAGGAAAACAAAATATATAGGAATGCAAAGAAGTCTCTTGCATTCCTATATACTAATGATGAAAAATCTGAAAGTGAAATTAAGAAAACACTCCCATTTACCATTGCAACAAAAAGAATAAAATACCTAGGAATGAACCTACACAAGGAGACAAAAGTCCTGTATGCAGAAAACTATAAGACACTGATGAAAAAAATTAATGATGATACAAACAGCTGGAGACATATACCATGTTCTTGGATTGGAAGAATCAACTTGGAAAAATGACTCTACTACCCAAAGCCATCTACAGATTCAATGCAATCCCTATCAAACTACCCCTGGCATTTTTCACAGAACTAGAACAAAAAAATTCACAATTTGTATGGAAACCCAAAAGACCCCAAATAGCCAAAGCAATCTTGAGAAAGAAAAATGAAGCTGGAGGAATCAGGCTGCCCGACTTCAGACAATACTACAAAGCTACAGTAATCAAGACAGTGTGGTACTGGCACAAAAAAAGAAATATAGATCAATGGAATAGGATAGAAAGCCCAGAGGTAAACCCATGCACATATGGTCACCTTATGTTTGTTAAAGGAGGCAAGAATATACAGTGGAGAAAAGACACCCTCTTCAATAATTGGTGCTGGCAAAACTGGGCAACTTCATGTAAAAGAATGAAATTAGAACAATTCTTAACACCATACACAAAAATAACCTCAAAATGGATTAAAGACCTAAATGTCAGGCCAGACTCCATCAAACTCTTAGAGGAAAACATAGGCAGAACGCTCTATGACATAAATCACAGCAAGATCCTTTTTGACCCACCTCCAAGAGAAATGGAAATAAAAAGAAAAATAAAGCAATGGGACCTAATGAAAATTAAAAGCTTTTGCACAGCAAAGGAAAGCATAAAGAAGACGAAAAGACAACACTTGGCATAGAAGAAAATATTTTCAAATGAAGCAACTGGCAAAGGCTTAATCTCCAAACTTTACCAGCAGCTCATGCTGCTCAATACTCAAAAAACAAGCAACCTAATCCAAAAAATGGGCAGAAAACCTAAATAGACATTTCTCCAAAGATGATATACAGATTGCCAACAAACACATGAAAGGATGCTCAACATCACTAATCATTAGAGAAATACAAATAAAAACTAGTCTGGTATCACCTCACACCAGTCAGAATGGCCATCATCAAAAAATCTACAAACAATAAATGTTGGTGAGGGTGTGGAGAAAAGGGAACACTCTTGCACTGTTGGTGGGAATGTAAATTGATACAAACACTATAGAGAACAGTATGGAGGTTCCTTACAAAACGAAGAGTAGAACTACCATACGACCCACCAATCCCACTCCTGGGCATATACCCTGAGAAAACCATAATTCAAAAAGAGTCATGTACCACAATGTTCATTGCAGCTCTATTTACAATAGCGAGCACATGGAAGCAACTTAAGTGTCCATCATCAGCTGAATGGATAAAGTAGATGTGGCACATATATACCATGGAATATTTCTCAGCCATAAAAAGAAATGAAACTGAGTTATCTGTAGTGAGGTGGATGGACCTAGAGTCTGTCATACAATGTGAAGTAAGTCAGAAAGACAGAATGAATACCGTATGCTAACACATATATATGGAATCTAAAAACAAAATACAAAAAAAACAATGGTTCTTAAGAACCTAGTGGCCAGATAGGAATAAAGACGCAGACATAGAGAATGGACTTGAGGACATGGGGTCGGGGAAGGGTAAGCTAGGATGAAGTGAGAGATTGGTATGGACACATATACACTAGTAAATGTAAAATAGATAGCTAGTGGGAAGTTGCCACGTAGCACAGGGTGATCATTTCAGTGCTTTGTGACCATCTAGAAGGGTGGGATAGGGACAGTGGGAGGGAGATGCAAGGGGGAGGAGATATGGATATATATATATATATATATATATATATATATATATATGTATATGTATAGCTGATTCACTTTGTTATACAGCAGAAACTAACACACAATTGTAAAGCAATTATACACCAATGAAGACTTTTTAAAAAAAATCATATGGTGCCTAATTTAGAAAACATATAAATGTCAAGAGAAATTTTTTGGCACAAATGCAGGAAACATTTGTCACATGGATCAACATCTTTTGGAAACTACCAAATGGACCTCTTCAACTACATTTTGGTAAATCATGAAGAATAAGTCATATTGGACAATTCCAATAAAAGTCAAGAGCACACAATCAAAGATTGCCTGAGTGAGGGGAACAAAATGATGTAATGACCATATATCTTTACATGTTTATTTTGTGGTCTTTCCCTAACCCTACTGCATGCAAGCTTCCAATGTCTCTCCAGTGCCTTCAATCTAAACTTAAGTCACTTGCTAATTGTCCCTTACCTTCCTCTTCCATCTAATCTGTCTCTTCCCCAACAGGTACCCTCTGCTGCCATAAAATATCCTGCATTCTGTTCTTCACTTTCCCACCTGTGATCCTTTCCTTGCATTTCTCCCTTGCCTGGAATTCACTCTCCTCTACTCTCAACTTTGCTAATCTCTATCCTCCCTTCAAAACACAGCTTAATTTTTACCTCTTTCTTAAAGTCTTCAGCCAGCCAGGTGCCTGCTACTTTAAGTTCCTGTGTGTGGCTTTGTGGTAGAACATCTTTGGTAGGGAGAGCAATGCTTTCCCTCAAGGATATTAATGTAGGCGAGTAGAGGAGGTACTTGTGTTCACAATCCTGCAGACTGACGTTCACTCCCATACCAACTCAGTTTTTCACCCATATACTTCTCCTATCCAGTCCCTCACTTCATATGATTCCTGTGTTCTTCAGCTCATTCCTCTGTGCTTTTGCTCCAGGCCACCATGTAATGAAAACCTACCATACTATTTACTAGTCATGGTTTGTCTCCTATTTCCAACTTGTGAATTGCTCCAACCATGAATATGATGAAGGTGATACTCTTAAGAATGGTTGACCTAGTCTGGCCACTGAGTATTGTGCTGGCATCCACCACAGTGTGACTAAGTCTGTTCATTTGGGGCATGCCAATGGCATCCACAGCTGAGGGTATGGCCTCCCTGTCCCAACATCAGTCCTCCTCAACCCATCCCTCCTCTAGTACTTACATACCCTACACTGAGGCACTCAGGAACAGCTGATTTCCTAGAAATTAGGCATGGACCCTAAGAAGCTGGAAAACTGTCTTAGGCCCAGCTACATGGACACTTTCCCAGCTATTTCTAATCTACATCCCCTCCCCAACCCACACAGTGTTATCAGGCACCATAGTGAAAGTTGAGCATCTCTAAGGGTCTCATAATTTTCTCAGGGAATGGTTTGAGAAACATGGAATAAGGAAGAAGTTTCCTGCACTAGGTTTTCCCCAAAACTGTCTGAATTCTTCTACCATCCCTTGACTCTTCTCTCCACTTCCAATATTTTCCTCTCATACCAGAGGTATACTTCTTTTCCTCCTCTGTCTTTATAAAAGGAGCTACCTCTAAGGAAGGTCTCTCAAAAATACTGACCCTCTTACATCTCTATCCAGCTAGACTATAAGAACCCTGATAGCAAGAATTCATCATCATGTCTTCAGTCCCTACCCAATGTTTATGTTTGACATGCAGTAGGCACTGATGGATGTTTGTTTGGTAAAAAGAAAAAAAAAACCTGAAGTACATTGAATTGAGGGATGGTGATAAGTACCTGGGAGCTAGACATGGAAGAGGAGCTTCAGGGTCTCAAGATAATGATATGTTTCAGGATAAGGTCAGCAACCTATATCGGCTGCCTGGTATAAACTTCCTAAGAGGACTTGTGAATTCAAATTTTTGCTGTTTCTTTTCTCCTACAGACCCCAAGGCAACGGTATAGGCATGACTGCATTCACTTTCAGAGATCCAGACTTAAAACCCTAAGCTGTATTCATTACGATTCAAACACCTCTGGATATGAGAGGAAGGTTGATAGGGCAAAACTTCCAAAGGTCAGTTTGCATGAAGCACTAAGGAGTCCCCTGGGAAGTTTACAAGTCTGGATAAAAGATAATAATGAGTCAGGAACAGAGGGGAAATTCTGAGCCCAGCACAAAGGCTGTCCTTCACCTCAGTGTCTAGTTCAGTCCTTGTGGGTTCATCCCAGAAGCCAAGATGAAGGACGCTGCACACTGCAACTTCATATATATATGAAGTTGGTACTCTAGAGATTAAAAGAAAGTTTGAGTTTGACTTCTATACAGGTTGATCATATGTCCCAGTTGTCCCAGGACAGTCCCAGTTTATACCTGTTGTCTCAGCATATAGCCCTCTTTCCTCTTCCAGCTTACTTTTTTTTTTAATTTACAAATTTTTACTTATTTACTTTGAAGAAAGGAATAGGGCTTCCCTGGTGGTGCAATGGTTGAGAGTCCACCTGCCAATGCAGGGGACACAGTTTCTTGCCCTGGTCCAGGAAGATCCCACATGCCGCGGAGTGGCTAAGCCCGTGAGCCATGGCTGCTGAGCCTGCATGTCCAGAGCTTGTGCTCTGCAATGGGAGAGGCCACAACAGTGAGAGGCCTGCATACCTCAAAAAAAAAAAAAAAAAAAAAAAGAATAAAATAATACAATTATAAAAGAGTCTTTCCTATAGCCGTTTTTAAAAAAAATCTAAAATCTTCATTACATTTATCTTTTTTTTAATTTAACATCTTTATTGGATTATAATAGATTTACAGTATTGTGTTAGTTTCTGCTGTACAACAAAGTGAATCAGCTATATGTATACATATATGCCAATATCTCCTCCCTCTTGTGTCTCCCTCCCACCCTCCTTATCCCACCCCTCTAAGTTAACACAAAACACCGAGCTGATCTCCCTATGCTATGCAGCTGCCTTCCACTAGCTACCTATTTTACATTTTGTAGTGTATATATGTCAATGCTCTCTCTCACTTCATCCCAGCTTACCCTTCCCCCTCTCTGTGTCCTCAAGTCCAGTCTCTACATCTGCATCTTTATTCCTGACTTGACCCTATGTTCTTTCGAGACATTTTTTTAAGATTCCATATATATATATATATATATATATATATATATATATATATATATATATATATATATAAGCATACGGTATTTGTTTTTTTCTTTCTGACTTACTTCACTCTGTGTGACAGACTCTAGGTCCATCCACCTCACTACAAAAAACTCAATTTCATTTCTTTTTATGGCTGAGTAATATTCCATTGTATATATGTGCCACATTTCTTTACCCATTCATCTGCTGATGGACACTTAGTTTGCTTCCATGTTCTGGTTATTGTAAATAGTTTCCAGCTTACTTTTGAAGTGTCCCAGTTCAGACAATAAATTATATGGTCACCTTAGTTCTAAGGACCTTTTTGGGATAAATCTAAGTAACTCACACACTCATCTTCTAACGTATAATGTCCTTGTGTTCATAAAGGAAGTCTCTTATTGAAAAAGACTGTAAAACAAGGAGAACAAGAAAAAGGAACACAGACTCCATTTTTATGAGACTAGGAGATATCTGTAAATCAGAACCACAATGGATAAATCCAGAAAGCAGAGAGAGAAGTGGTAAATAACTTAGTAGGGTTGAGTAAACTAAAACTCAAGTGTCTTCAAAGGGAGAAACCAGTGAGAAGAGAGCTAATTTACCCCAAAGAGCCCCCAAAAAGCTAAGAAGCTGGAGTCATCAAGTGCTCAGAAGGCAAGAGTGGACCTATGACTGTGTGCTGCAAAGCCTTCCCTCTCCCCTCCCATTGGAATATGGGATATAGATTCTCTGGATGAATAGAAACAGACAGGCTCCTTCTCAAGGAGACCAGAAACAGAATGGAGGGCACGAAGTGTCAAACTCAAATCAAGAAGAATTAACTGAACACTGTGTTGTGAAAGGGAAACCTCCAACCTTCTTCCTTATTCCAGCTTTAGAACACTGTTACCTAGCCCTATATTCTTCGAGAAGATTTAAGAAAATAAACAACCTCAGGGGAAAAAAGGACCTACAAATAATGACACTTGGGGACAATCTGCCCTGACAACAAATTTTCCTATGTAAAAGGCGTATAAGTCAACAGGATGAGTCCAACACTAATTGCCTTTTTAGTGCCTCACTCTTAACTATGAATGGACACCAGGCATTTAGGTGCAGCTGGAAACTTGAAACAGGCTAAAACAAACAGGAAGAAAGGAATCAGAAAAAGAAAAAAAATAGGAAAAAGGGTAAGAGAAAATTTCAAGAAAATTATAATTAACTACTTCAGAGAACGAAGTAAGATAGACCACTATCTTCTTAAAGAAAACAATTAGTGAACAATAATAAGCTCTTAAAATTTAAATGTTATACTCAGTTTTCATAAATTATTCAACAAAATATTAGGGATGGATACTAGGAAAAGAAAGATAATAAAAGTAAAGTCTGAGGAGGAACAAAGATGGCAGAGTAGAAGGATGTGGTCTCACTCCCTCTTGCGAGAACACCAGAATCACAACTAGCTGCTGGACAATCACTGACAGGAAGACACTGGAAATCATCAAAAAAGATACCCCACATCCAAAGACAAAGGAAAAGCCACAATCAGACAGTAGGAGGTGTGCAATCACAGTAAAATCAAATCCCATAACTGCTGGGTGGGTGACTCACAAACTGGAGAACACTTATACCACAGAAGTCCACCACTGGAGTGAAAGTTCTGAGCCCAGTGTCAGGCTTCCCAACCTGGGGGTCTGGCAATAGTAGGAGAAATTCCTAGAGAATCAGACTTTGAAGTGTACTGGGAATTGATTGCAGGACTTCAACAGGACTGGGGGAAACAGAGACTCCACTCTTGGAGGGCACACACAAAGTAATGTGCACATTGGGACCCAGAGGAAGGAGCAGTGACCCCAGGGGAGACTGAACCAGACCTACCTGCTAGTGCTGGAGGGTCTCCCACTGAGATGGGAGTGGGGGGCTGTGGCTCACCATGCAGACAAGGACACTGGCAGCAAAAGTTCTGGGAAGTACTCTTTGACATGAGTCATCAAAGAGTCTGCGATTAGACCCACCAAACAGCCCAGGTAGGCTGCAGTGTTGGGTTTCCTCAGGCCAAGCAACAAACAGGGAGGGAACCCAGCCCCACCCATCAACAGTCAAGGGAATTAAAGTTTTACTGAGCTCTGCTCACCAGAGAAGCAGTCACCTCTACCCACCACCAGTCCCTCCCATCAGGAAACTTACACAAGCCTCTTAGATAGCATCATCCACCACAGGGAAGACAGCAGAAGGAAGAAGAACTACAATCCTGCAGCCTGTGCAACACAAACCACATTCAGAGAAAAATAGACAAGATGAAAAGGCAGAGGCCTATGTACCAGATGAAGGAACAAGATAAAAGTCCAGAAAAACAACTAAATGAACTGGAGATAAGAAACCTTACAGAAAAAGAATTCAGAATAATAATAGTGAAGATGATCCAGGACCTTGGAGAAAGAATGGAGGCAAAGATCGAGAAGATGCAAGAAATGTTTAAATAAGACCTAGAAGAATTAAAAAACAAACAAACAGAGATGACCGATACAATAACTGAAATGAAAAATACACTAGAAGGAATCAATAGTAGAATAACTGAGGCAGAAGAACGAATAAGTGACCTGGAAGACAGAATGATGGAATTCACTGCTGCAGAACAGAATAAAGAAAAAAGAATGAAAAGAAATGAGGACAGCCTAAGAGACTTCTGGGACTACATTAAATGCAAAACCATTCGCATTACAGGGGTCCCAGAAGGTGAAGAGAGAAAGAAAGGATCAGAGGAAATATTTGAAGAGATTATAGTCGAAAACTTCCCTAACATGGGAAAGGAAATAGCCACCCAAGTCCAGGAAGTGCAGTGAGTCCCATACAGGATAAACCCAAGGAGAAACATGCCAAGACACATAGCAATCCAACTGGCAAAAATTAAAGACAAAGAAAAATTATTGAAAGCAGCAAGTGAAAAATGACAAATAACATAAAAGGGAACTCCCATAAGGTGAACAGCTGATTTCTTAGCAGAAACTCTACAAGTCAGACGGGAGTGGCATGATATACTTAATGCGATGAAAGGGAAGCACTTACAACTAAGATTACTCTACCCAGCAAGGATCTCATCCAGATTCAATGGAGAAATCAAAAGCTTTACAGACAAGCAAAAACTAAGAGAATACAGCACCACCAAACTAGCTCTACCACAAATGCTAAAGGAAATTCTCTAAGTGGGAAAAACAAGAGAAGAAAAGAGTCTACAAAAACAAACACATAACAATTAAGAAAATGGGCCTAGGAACTTATGTATCGATAATTACCTTAAACATCAATGGAGTAAATGCTCCAACCAAAAGACACAGTCTTGCTGAATGGATACAAAAACAAGACCCATATATATGCTGTGTGCAAGAGACCCACTTCAGACCTAGGGACACATACATACTGAAAGTGAGGGGATGGAAAAAGCTATCCCATGCAAAGGGAAATTAAAAGAAAGCTGGAGTAGCTATACTCATATCAGATAAAGTATACTTTAAAATAAAGAATATTACAAGAGACAAGGAATGACACTACATAATGATCAAGGGATCAATCCAAGAAGAAGATATAACAATTATAAATATATATGCACCCAACATAAGAGCAGCTAAATAAATAAGATGACTGCTAACAGCTATAAGAAAGGAAATAGATAGTAACACAATAATAGTGGGGGACTTTAACACTTCACTTACACCAATGGACAGATCATCCAAAATGAAAATAAATAAGGAAACAGAAGCTTTATATGACATAATAGACCAGATAGATTTAATTGGTATTTTTAGGACATTCCATCCCAAAACAGCAGATTACACTTTCTTCTCAAGTGTGCACAGAACATTCTCGAGGATAGATCACATCTTGGGTCACAAATCAAGCCTCAGTGAATTTAAGAAAATTGAAATCATATCAAGCATCTTTTCTGACCACAACACTATGAGATTAGAAATGAATTACACGGAAAAAAACCGTAAAAACCCCAAACACATGGAGGCTAAACAAAACGTTACTAAACAGCCAAGTGATCCCTGGAGAAATCAAAGAGGAAATCAAAAAATACCTAGAGACAAATGACAATGAAAACACGATTATCCAAAACCTATGGGATGCAGCGAAAGCAGTTCTAAGAGGGAATATTATAGCTATGCCAGTGTACTTCAAGAGACAAGATAAATCTCAAGTAAACAATCTAACCTGACACCTAAAGGAACTAGAGAAAGAAGAACAAACAAAACCCAATGGAAGCAGAAGGAAAGAAATCATAAAGATCAGAGAAGAAATAAATGAAATAGAAACAAAGAAAACAATAGCAAAGATCAATAAAGCTAAAAGCTGGTTCTTTGAGGAGATAAACAAAATTGATAAACCATTAGCCAGACTCATCAAGAAAAAGAGGAAGAGGACTCAAATCAATAAAATTAGAAACGAAAAAGGAGAAGTTACAACATACACCACAGAAATACAAAACATCCTAAGAGACTACTGCAAGCAAATCTATGCCAATAAAATGGACAACCTGGAAGAAATGGACAAATTCTTAGAAACGTATAAACTTCCAAGACTGAACCAGGAAGAAACATAAAATATGAACAGACCAATCACAAGTAATGAAATTGAAATTATGATTAAAAATCTTCCAACAAACAAAAGGCCAGGACCAGATGGCTTCACAGGTGAATTCTATCAAACATTTAGAGAAGAGCTAACACCCATCCTCCTCAAACTCTTCCAAAAAATTACAGAGGAAGGAATACTCCCAAACTCATTCTATGAGACCACCATCACCCTGATATCAGAACCAGAGAAAGATACTACAAAAAAAGAAAATTACAGAAAATACAGTGATATTATCACTGATGAATATAGATGCAAAAATCCTCAACAAAATATGAGCAAACAGAATCCAACAGCACATTAAAAAGATCATACACCATGATCAAGTGAGATTTATCCCAGGGATGCAAGGATTCTTTAATATATGCAAATCAATCAATGCAATACACCATATTAACAAATTGAAGAATAAAACCAGATGATCATCTCAATAGATGCAGAAAAAGCTTTAGACAAACATCAACACCCATTTATGATAAAAACTCTCCAGAAAGTGGGCATAGAGGGAACCTATCTCAACATATTAAAGGCCACATATGACAAATCCACAGCCAACATCATCTCCAATGGTGAAAAACTGAAAGCATTTCTTCTAAGATCAGGAATGAGACAAGGATGTCCACTCTCACCACTATTATTCAACATAGTTTTGGAAGTCCTAGCCATGGCAATCAGAGTAGAAAAAGGAATAAAAGGAATACAAATTGGAAAAGAAGAAGTAAAACTGTCACTCTTTGCAGATGACATAATACTATACATAGAGAATCCGAAAAATGCCCCTAGAAAACTACTAGAGTTAATCAATGCATTTGGTAAAGTAGCAGGATACAAAATTAATGCACAGAAATCTCTTGCATTCCTATACACTAATGATGAAAAATCTGAAAGAGAAATTATGGAAGCACTCCCATTTACCATTTCAACAAAAAGAATAAAATACCTAGGAAGAAACCTACCTAGGGAAACAAAGACCTGTATGCAGAAAACTGTAAGACACTGATGAAATAAATTAAAGATGATACCAACAGATGGAGAGATATACAATGTTCTTGGATTGGAAGAATGAATATTGTGAAAATGACTATACTACCCAAAGCAATCTACAGATTCAATGCAATCCCTATCAAATTACCAATGGCATTTTTTATGGAACTAGAACAAATCATCTTAAATTTTGTATGGAGGCACAAAGGACCCCAAATAGCCAAAGCAGTATTAAGGGAAAAAAAACGGAGCTGGAGGAATCAATCTCCCTGACTTCAGACTATACTACAAAGCTACAGTCATCAAGACAATATGGTACTGGCACAAAAACAGAAACATAGATCAATGGAACAAAATAGAAAGCCCAGAAATAAACCCACGCACCTGTAGTCAACTAATCTATGACAAAAGAGGAAAAGATATACAATGGAGAAAAGAGAGTCTCTTCAATAAGTGGTGCTGGGGAAACTGGACAGCTACATGTAAAAGAATGAAATTAGAACACTCCCTAACACCATACGCAAAAATAAACTCAAAATGGATTCAAGACCTAAGTGTAAGACTGGACACTGTAAAACTCTTAGAGGAAAACATAGGAAGAACACTCTTTGACATAAATCACAGCAAGATCTTTTTTGATCCACCTCCTAGAGTAATAGAAATAAAAACAAAAATAAACAAATGGGACCTAATGAAACTTCAAAGCTTTTGCACAGCAAAGGAAACCATAAACAAGATGAAAAGACAACCCTGAGAATGGGAGAAAATATTTGTAAATGATTCAACAAAGGATTAATCTCCAAAACATATAAACAGCTCATGCAGCTCAATATTAAAAAACAAACAACCCAATCCAAAAATGGGCAGAAGACCTAAAGAGACATTTCTCTAAAGAAGACATACAGATGGCCAAGAAGCACATGAAAAGCTTCCCAACATCACTAATTATTCGAGAAATGCAAATCAAAACTACAATGAGATATCACCTCACACCAGTTAGAATATCATCAGAATATCTACAAACAACAAATGCTGGAGAGGGTGTGGAGAAAAGGGAGCCCTCTAGCACTGTTTGTGGGAATGTAAATTGATACAGCCACTATGGAGAACAATATGGATGTTCCTTAAAAAACTAAAAATAGAATTACCATATGATCCAGCAATTCCACTACTGGACATAGACCCAGAGAAAACCATAGTTCAAAAAGACACATGCACCCCAATGTTCATTGCAGCACTATTTACAGTAGCCAGGTCATGGAAGCAACCTAAATGCCCATCAACAGATGAATAGATAAAGATGATGTGGTACATATATACAATGGAATATTACTCAGCCATAAAAAGGAATGAAATTGAGTCAGTTGTTGAGACGTGGATGGACCTAGAGACTGTCATACAGAGTGAAGTAAGTCAGAAAGGGATAAACAAATATTGTATATTAAAGCATGTATGTGGAACCTAGAAAAATGGTACAGATGAACCAGTTTTCAGGGCAGAAGTTGAGACACAGATGTAAAGAACAAAGGTATGGACACCAAGGGGGGATAACTGTGGTGGGGTAGGGATGGTGGTGTGCTGAATTGGGTGATTGAGATTGACATGTATACACTAATATGTATAAAATTGATGACTAGTAAGAACCTGCAGTATAAAAAAACAAACAAACAAAAGAATAAAACAAAAACTAAAGTCCAAGAGGCCTGAATCTGACTAATAGGAATTCCAAAAAGAGAGAACAGAATAAATAGTGGGGAAGAAATTTTCAAAGAAATACTATAAGTAGAACCTTGAAAACATTGGGCTATGTGAACTGGCACAAAAGGACAAATACTGCAAGATTTCACCTATATGACATACCTAGAACAGGTAAATTCATAGAGATTGAAAGTCGAGTAGTGGTTGAAAGGAGAAAAGAGACCCGGGGGGAGGGTTTGGGGTAGAAATGGGGAATTAATGTTTAATAAGTAGCGTTTCTGTTTGGGATGATGAAAAGTTCTGTAAATGGATAGTGGTGATGTACATACAACATTGTAAATGTAGTTAATGTGTATTTAATGGCACTGAATTGTGTACTTAAAAATGGTTAAAATGTTAGTTTTTTTTAAAAAAATACTACAAGTAAATTTCCTAGGACTGAAGAACAGAATTATTTAGATTAAAAGAGCCCACCAAGTATACAACACAATAGATAAAAGCATATCTATGTGAAATTTCACAGCACCGTGGACAAAGGAAGATCTCAAAAGATCTTAAAAGCTTCCTGAATGGAGGGATAAAAACCACACAAAAAGTCAGGAATGAGAATGGCAATGGATTTTTAAACAGCAATACTGGAAGCTAGAAGAAAGAACAATAATTTTAAAATGAATAAAATGGTTTCAAACATAAATTTTATACACATTTAACTATCAACCAATTTGGAAAGCAGAATAAAACAGAGTCTCATACCATTTACCTCTCATGCTTACTTTTCTCAGAATACTACAGGAGAATGTGCTCCACCAAGATGATGGAATTAACTAAGAATAAGAGTACATGGGATTCAGGAAATAGGAGACTCAACATGGAAGAAAGTCAAAAGGAATGTTCAGGATACGAAACCATCCAGGGAAATAATAGTAATGACTTGAGACAAGAGAAGGAGGACTGTAGGAGGTTAAAGGAAGTTTAAAATGTTAACTGATAGATTATCTGACAGATGTGTGATTAGAAAATTGAATTGAGTGTAATTTTGTAGAACTATGGGAAGATGTGGGAAGATTTAGCCAGAGATTCCAAAAAGTAAAAGAAGTCAAAATAAATGAGATATCTATTAAAAACAACTTGCTCAAGTAGGAAATAAAATAGTATACTCTTTATTCAGAAGTTGGCAATGTTAAAGTTGTACTATTTAAAAACAGTAAATATGGATTATACTGAACAATATGCTAATTATATTGGAAGTGTGTGAAGAGAGAGAAAGTAGTAATAGAGATTTAAAATTGTCACATCCCCATGATAGGAAGGCAATAAATAATGTCTAAAGGTAATTAATCAAGACAGAGCAGTGTATCCACATTATGTAGAAATATGGAGGCAAATATCAGAAGAAAAGAAAAAGATTAAAAGTTAAAAGAGATTGCTTCCTGGGAGAGGGAGGAGCTGTTAAGCAAGGGATGGCTGAGCATGTTTAAAGTAAGACTTCTAGCAGTACTTGACTTTTAAAAATTATGGGCATGTGCTTTTTTAGCAAAAATAAAAATACTCTTTTAAAAAGTAGTACTTCTTTGTAGCCTCTTTTTCTTCCATCTAGTAATTTTTTTAAATTATAATAAATCTACATAAGATGATGAGAGCACTAATGAGGAGTGAAAGGCATTATCTCCATTTCCAAGCCATTGTTGAATCACAGAACAGACTCAACAGTGTGAACAGTGAGTACCAAGGATATTTTTCATAATTTATAGCACCCAGTAATGTTTGAATAGCCTTCTTAGGTTTAGGAAATTTTCCACATTAAGACTAACACCTCCCCAAGGGAGGATTCAGAGCCTTGCTGTCCCAGGATTCCTTGGCAGCCAGGACAAGCCCATGACGATTCAGTATGGAAGAAAGTGATCTGAAATCTCAGTAGTTCTCCCAAGACTTGAAGAGTTGACTTCATACCAATCTTTAATTACCACTGAAATCCAAACGTGTGTATGAAATGAGAATGGACTCCTCCTGATGCATAATTTTACTCACATTAACATTTCCAGCAGTGCCTGTGTTGGGAAGTAAGAGTGAATGGAGTGCTGCCAGGGGGCCTCGTTGGAGCTCCTGGGGAGGATTCCAGTGAGCAGCTGCTCCACGACTGCCCTGCATGCATACTCACAAGTGGTCTTGTGCCAACATCATTGGAACCCACAAGCATTTGTAAGATCACTTAGGGTATCTAGCTCGCTCGCAGACAAGTGGTCCCTGACTTGGGCTGAGACTGCAGAAGCAAGCTGGTGAGTGAGAGGATGAGACTGATCCACATGGTGAGACTCAGAGCAAAGGGAAATGGGAAAGCTTGCCAAGGACACAGAGCACTCAGAATCAGGGATCCTCTGAATCATCAGTTCTAAGGAAGCAGGCAGAGAAGGCAACAGAATCAAGGCCAGAGGTCTCTACCCAAATGCAGGCCAGATATAGCAGGGAGGCTCAGTCAGTGCCAAGAGGAGTCCTCCAGGCGCCAGGGCACAGAGGAGGAGAACTTTTACAGAGCCCTTGCGGTCTCAGTCTTGAACAGGAAGAGGGTCATTGAAGATGCTGAGTCACACTGGACTCAGGGGTAGAGTTGCTGAAGAAGCAGCTGGCATCATTGTCATCAAGAGTTGATTGAGTGGCTTCCCTGGTGGTGCAGTGGTTGAGAGTCCGCCTGCCAATGCAGGGGACACGGTTCCAAGCCCTGGGCAGGGAAGATTCCACATGCCATGGAGCAACTGAGCCCGTGTGCCACAACTACTGAGGCTGTGCTCTAGAGCCTGTGAGCCACAACTACTGAAGCCCATGTGCCTATACCCCGTGCTCCACAACAAGAGAAGCCACTGCAATGAGAAGCCTGTACACCGCAAGGAAGAGTAGCCCCCACTCGCTGCAACTATAGAAAACCCGCATGCAGCAACAAAGACCCAACGCAGCCAAAACATAAATAAGTAAATTTATAAGAAAAAAAAAAAAAAGAGGTGATTGAGTGCCAAGCCCCATATGGACCACAATGCAGTAGATGGGAGCACTGGCCTGTGATCTGGGGCCAGAGAAGGGCAACGACTAAACTTGTGCTGGACTGGACATGCAAGGTTTACCACTAAAAAGGTGTTCAAAATCACTTTTTGGTAAGCCAGAACTTAAGTATATTGAGAAATGTTTTTTTTTTAAGCAATAACTTTTAAAGGAATTTCTTGTAATGTAAATCATCTTTGAACTGTGTATAACTTTAGGCCTTAAGATATTTGAATTTCTTGAAACAAGTCAAACAAGTATGCAAATAGAAAGTACTGTGTCTAGTGTTTGTACCCTGCCTGCAATTAGGAGGATATATGCAATAGCTAGGCCTCCCATACAGAAAAGAAAAAACAAAAAACAAAAAACTTCACTGAAGCAAAATATTTGGTCCTTATGAGGATCAGAATCTTGACTATAACAATCATTTCTTATTCACTCAGCTTGGTTATATGCATAAAGTACCTACGGATATTCTTTAAATTGAAACTTCAGGAAGGTGACAAAATCATTTCTTGAGAATTCCCATGTTCCTTCTCTATAGTGAGGGCACCATCCAGGTTACTCTGCTTGTCAATACACAGCAAATGACAGAAGAAATACAGTGGGTTCACATCCTGCATTCCCATTTCCTACATACTGCAAAGCAGGTAGTAACTGTCAAGTAGTGCTCAAGGGCATTCATATCTGCCCCAAATGCTTTTGTTTCTATTTCAGATTGCTTTGGCTAATGCTGCTTCTTACTTCTCCTCTACCTTTGCAGCCATTCAATATACAATTTTTAAGTACAGAAAACTTCTGTCTCTACAAGCCTTTTGTATTTAGCATTCACAATTTTGACCATTCTAGAATGTCACCGAAGGTCCATGGTATGTACTACTTTTCAGCATCTTAAGACACAAATTTCAATTGCATGTTATGCAGGATCAGTGGTCTGAACCCAGTCACCAACTTAGCTAATGAATTACCTGAACCAGATCTCTGAATCTGCATCTCAACACGATTCAGTCATTCTCTACTTTGTTGCCTTATATGCCACAAATTTTATGAAGTGACTAAAGTTTTGTTTCTGTGTGAAAAATTGCTCCCACAAGAAAGTCAGCTGCTGGTGCTGATGATACAAATGAAGAAAAAATGAAGACATCTGATAAAGTAATTGTCCTTACCAGAGAATCAAAACGCTGAAGGACTCCATCTATATAAAAACAGTAAAGTCCATTTGTAAAACTGCTTCAAGACATGTGTAAAAAGAGCTCACTGAGTGAGCAATAAATCATTTTCATAAGTCGTTTAAATTTTTCAGTTATACTTATGGGGGAAAGTATATGCTATAATATTGGAGATCCTTTTTACTCTTGAGACATGTCTTGAGTAGCAAAAACATATCTCAAACATCAATTCTATTAAGTCTTCATTAACTGGCAGCTGCAAAAGGTTTTTCTTTCCCCCAGCTCCCTTTGCCATGCGATAGCTATGTCTTTGATGTTGCAAGTCTTGGTCCCTCCAACCCAAGTACTCTGTGCTGATGTAGCTCTTGCCCTTGATCACCCTCATTTACTCAGGTGATGGGTAGTGTCATAGTCAACTCAGGCTGCTACAACAAATAACATAGACTGAGTGGCTTAAGCAACGAAAATTTCTTTCTCACAGTTTGGGAGCTGGAAGTCCAAGCATGATCTTGCCAACAAGGTATCAGTGTGGTCAGGTTTTAGGGTTAGGGTTTGTACGTGGCAGCCTTTTTGATGTGTCCTCACATGGGAAATAGGAAGATCATCCCTCTCATACCTCTTCTTATAAAGGTACTAATCCCATTCACGAGGGCTCCACTCTCATAATCAAATTAACTCCCAGAGAACCTACTTTCACATACCATCACATATGAATTTGGGGAAAACATAAACTTCAGTCCATAACAGGGAGGATGTTCCCTTGGTGGGGAACTCTGAAAATATCTCCCCTTGAGGCAGAAAGATCCATGTCCTGATACTCCCTGGACACTGAAGAGTCCCCAAAATTAACAGCGACTACTCAATCACTTCATTCATTCACTTACCAATTTTTCCTTTTTGTGTTAAGTCCTGAAAACTAAACAGCATAGCTCTTCATCATCTTGAAAAGCAAACCTTTTATAATATTGGTCTTCAACCATTTGTATACACATACATGCGTTATTGCCTGAGGAAGGTAAAATCTGCAGCTTGATGAACTAAGCTTAACTCCATGAGACCCACCAAACTGCCTAGGTTTTCATCTCTCTTCAGAGGAAATTTTACCTCCTTTTCTCCTTTTTTACACACACTGGGCAGAGGTTCACTAGTTCCATTGTCCCTGATATGGTGCATACCTGGCATATTTGATACCTAAGGCAGATTATTTAACACACCCATTCTAATATACAAAAAATATATATATTTTCAGTAATAGTCATGAAATAAGACAAATAACAAAAATGGCCAGGTAATTGCAGACAGTAATAATAATAATATTAATTATTAATTAATTAATTAGAATTAATTCTAATTAATAATAATTCTTCTATTGAATTCATATATATATAATATTCAGGAAAATTAATAACAATAAATCCAATATTTCACTACAAAAAAGGAAAAATGAATAGATGAAAGCTTTTCAATCACTTGTACTCCCCTCCACAATCTGTGTGCCCCCAACACTTAGAAAAGGGACAAAGAGGCCACAAGGAAATTCCTCAAAGAGACATTGATGCAGGCAACTCTCTTAAGATCATAAGATGACTCTCTTTGGCCATATCATTCTTGGTTCACCTATAGGAAGGAATTTAAGCTTTTCCATATTTATTCCACTTAGACTTTTTGCTCTCATCCAAACTGTTTTATTAAATGTGTGCCCAAGATTTATCCTGGGACAACACAGTCCTTCTAGAGTTTGCCCGCCTTTTACCCAAATTAGTTCAGATTCATGTCTGGTTCTTGTTACTATGGATAATTTCCTAGAAACATATAATGACATAAACTGTTCCTGTAACGTGCTAGTCATTATCTTGGCTGTTTTATCTTTTTTAAATATGGATGTGCATAAAATTAAAAGTTCCCAACTCAGAAAATCCATTCACAAGAATGTTTGTGAGGCACATAACATATGGGTCCATTCCTTCAGCTACCCTCTCATTCTAGGCCTTTAACTTTGAATCTTATACTCAACTATTGACACCTCTTTTTCGTATGCATTGCTATTCTTGGATAATAAAGTTAGTCTCTTGCCAACTCACATACTTAGTAAATATTTACTGATTCTCTACTCTGTGCCAAGCACAGGGAATATAAGAGTGAAACAGAAGACATTCAAGATGGTGGAGGAGTAAGACATGGAGATCAACTTCCTCCCCACAAACACATCATAAATACATCTACATGTGGAACAACTCCTATAGAACACCTACTGAATGCTGGCAGAAGACCTCAGACTTCCCAAAAGGCAAGAAACTCCCCACGTACCTGGGTAGGACAAAAGAAAAAACAGAGACAAAAAATAGGGACAGGACCTGCCCCTCTGGGAGGGAGCTGTGAAGGAGGAAAAGTTTCTGAACACAAGGAAATCCCTTCATGGGCAGAGACGGGGGTGGTGGGGGGAAGCTTCGGAGCCACAGAGGAGAGCACAGCGATAGGGGTGCAGAGGGCAAAGCAGAGAGGTTCCTGCACAGAGGATCAGTGTCGACCAGCACTCACCAGCCTGAGGGGTTTCTCTGTTCACCTGCCAGGGTGTGGGATAGGTGGGGGCTGGGAGCTGTCTCTGGCTTCAGAGGTCAGACCCCAGGGAGAGGACTGAGGTTGGCTGCATGACCACAGCCTGAAGGGGGCTAGTGCACCACAGCTAGCTGGGAGGGAGTCTGGGAAAAATTCTAGACCTGCCTAAGAGGCAAGAGACCACTGTTTCAGGGTGTGCAAGGAGAGGGGATTCAGAGCACCTCCTAAACGAGCTCCAGAGATGGGTGCAAGCCATAGCGATCAGCGCAGACACCAGACACGGGCATGAAACACGAAGGCTGCTGCTGCAGCCACAAAGGAGCCTGTGTGCAAGGACAGGGCACTATCCATAACTCCTCTTCCAGGAGCCTGGGCAGCCTGCCAATGCCAGGGTCCCTGATGCAGGGACAACTTCCCCAGAACACACGATGTGCCTCAGGCTGTTGCAACATCATGCTGGCCTCTGCCACCGCTGGCTCGACCTGCATTCCATACCCCTCCATCCCCCTGGTCTGAGTGAGGCAGAGCCCCCAAATCAGCTGCTACTTTAACCCTGTCTTGTCTGAGAGATGAACAGATGTCCTCAGGTGACCTACAAGCAGAGGCAGGGCCAAATCCAAAGCTGAACCCCAGGAGCTGTGTGAACAAAGAAGAGAAAGGGAAATTTCTCCCAGCAGCCTCAGGAGCAGCAGATTAAACCTCCACAATCAACTTGATTCACACTGCATCTGTGGAATACCTGAATAGACAACAAATCATCCCAAAATTGAGGCAGTAGACTTTGGGAGCAAATGTAGAATTGGGGTTTGCTATCTGCATCTAATTTCTTTCTATTCTTATATTTATCTTAGTTTAGTATTTAGAGTTTATTATAATTGGTAGATTTGTTTATTGATTTGGTTGCTCTCTTCCTTTTATATATATA
Source organism: Delphinus delphis (assembly GCF_949987515.2). NCBI lineage: Eukaryota > Metazoa > Chordata > Mammalia > Artiodactyla > Delphinidae > Delphinus > Delphinus delphis. The sequence continues at coordinate 37,492,596 of NC_082701.1, forward strand.
TATATATATATATATAGATTTTTTTCACCCTTTTCCTCTATTTGTGAGTATGTATGTGTATGCTTCTTTCTGTGATTTTGTCTGTATAACTTTGCTTTTACCATTTGTCCTAGGGGTCTGTCTGTCCGTTTTTTGCACTTCAGTTTTATTTGTATTAGTATAGCTTTTAGCTCTTGTTATCATTGGTGGATTTGTATTTTGGTTTGGATGCTCTCTTCTTACTTTCTTTCTTTTTTTATTACTTTTAATTTTTAAATATTTTTTTATTTTAATAACTTTGTTTTCTTTTCTTTCTTTCTTTTTTTCTCCCTTTTCTTCTGAGCTGTGTGGCTAAGAGTGTCTACATACTCCATCCAGGTGTCAGGCCTGTGCCTCTGAGTTGGGAGAGCTGAGTACAGGACACTGGTCCACAAGAGACCCCCTGACTCCACGTAATAACAAAAGATGAAAGCTCTCCCAGAGATCTCCATTAAAAGCTAGGACCCAGAGCCGCTCAAAGACCAGCAAATTACAGTGCTGGACACCCTATGCCAAACAACTAGCAAAACAGGAACACAACCCCACCAATTAGCAGAGAGGTTGCCTAAAATCATAATAAGGTCACTGACACCCCAAAACACACTACCGGATGTGGTCCTGCCTACCAGAAAGACAAAAACCCATCCACCAGAACACATGAAACAGTCTGCTCCACCAGGAAGCCTACACAGCCACTGAATTAACCTTACCCACTGGGAGAAGACACCAAAAACAACAGGAGCTATGAACCTGCTGCCTGAGAAAAGGAGACCCCAAAAACAGTAAGTTAAGAAAAATGAGAAGACAAAAGAAACACACAGCAGGTGAAGGAACAAGGTGAAAACCCACCAGACCAAACGAATGAAGAGGAAATAGGCAGTCTACCTTAAAAAGAATTCAGAGTAATGAGAGTAAAGATGATCCTCCTTCTTGGAAATGGAACAGAGAAAATGCAAGAAATGCTTAACAAGTAACTAGAAGAACTAAAGGGAAAACAAACAATATTGAACAACACAATAAATGCAACTAAAAATGCTCTAGAAAGAATCAATACCAGAATAACTGAGGCAGAGAATGGATAAATGACCTGGAAGATAAATTAGTGGAAATAGGGCTTCCCTGGTAGCTAAGTGGTTGAGAGTCCACCTGCCGATGCAGGGGACATGGGTTCATGCCCCAGTCCGAAAAGATCCCACATGCCATGGAGCAGCTAGGTCCGTGAGCCTCGGCCACTGAGCCTGCGTGTCCGGAGTCTCTGCTCTGCAATGAGAGAGGCCACAACAGTGAGAGGCCTGTGTACCACAAAAAAAAAAAAAAAAAAAAAAAAAAAAAAGTGGAAATAACTACTACAGAGCAGAATAAAGAAAAATGAATGAAAAGAATGAGAACAGTCTCAGAGACTTCTGGGACAACATTAAATATACCAACATTTGAATTGTAGGTGTCCTAGAAGAAGCAGAGAAAAAGAAAGGGACTGAGAAAATATTTGAAGAGATTATAGTTGAAAATTTCCCTAATATGGGCAAAGAAATATTCAGTCAAGTCCAGGAAGAGCAGAGAGTCCCATACAAGATAAATACAAGGAGAAACATGCCAAGACACATCTAATCAAACTTTCAAAAATTAAATACAAAGGAAAAATATTAAAACCAGCAAGGGAAAAACAACAAATAACATACAAGGGAATCCCCATAAGGTTAACAGCTGATATTTCAGCAGAAATTCTACAGGCCAGAAGGGAGTGGCAGGACATATTTAAAGTGACGAAAGGGAAAAAAATTACAGCCAAGATTATTTTACCGAGCAACGATCTCATTCAGATTCAATGGAGAAATTAAAACCTTTACAGACAAGCAAAAGATAAGAGAATTGAGCACCACAAAATCAGCTCTACAACAAATGCTAAAGGAACTTCTCTAGGCAGGAAACACAAGAGAAAGAAAAGACCTGAAAAAACAAATCCAAAACAATTTAAAAAATGGTCATAGGAACACACATATCGATAACTACCTTAAATGTAAATGGATTAAATGCTTCAACCATAGACTGGCTGCATGGATACAAAAACAAGACTCATATATGCTGTCTAAAAGAGACCCACTTCAGACCTAGGGACACATACAGACTGAAAGTGAAGGGATGGAAAAAGATATTCCATGCAAATAAAAATCAAAAGAAAGCTGGAGTAGTAATTCTCATATCAGACAAAATAGACTTTAAAATAAAGACTATTAGAAGAGACAAAGAAGGACCCTACATAATGATCAAGGGATCAATCCAACAAGAAGATATAACAATTGTAAATATTTATGAACCCAACATAGAAGCACCTCAATACATAAGGCAAATGTTAACAACCATCAAAGAGGAAATCGACAGTAACACTATAATAGTAGGGAAATTTAACACCTCACTTTCACCAATGGACAGATCATCCAAAATGAAAATAAATAACAAAACACAAGCTTTAAATGATACTTTAAACAAGATAGACTTAATTGATATTTATAGGACATTCCATCCAAAAACAACAGAATATACTTTCTTCTCAAGTGTTCATGGAATATTTTCCAGGATAGATCATATCTTGGGTCACAAATCAAGCCCTGGTAAATTTAAGAAAATTGAAATCATATCGAGTATCTTTTCTGACTACAATGCTATGAGACTAGATATCAATTACAGTAAAAAAAAAAAAAAACCTGTAAAAAATACAAATGCATGTAAGCTAAAGAATACACTACTTAATAATAAAGAGATCAATAAGAAATCAAAGAAGAAATTTAAAAAAAAAACCTAGAAACAAAAGACAATGAACCCATGATGACCCAAAACCTATGGGATGCAGCAAATGCAGTTCTAAGAGTGAAGTTTATAGCAATAGAATCTTACCTCAAGAAACAAGAAACATCTCAAATAACCTTGTGCCTAAAGCAGTTAGAGAAAGAAGAACAAAAATAAACCCAAAGTTAGCAGAAGGAAAGAAATCATAAAGAACAGATCAGAAATAAATGGGAAAAAATTGAAGGAAATAATAGCAAAGATCAATAAACTAAAAGCTGGTTCTTTGAGACATAAACACAGTTGATAAACCATTAGTCAGACTCATCAAGAAAAATGGAGGGGCTTCCCTGGTGGCACAGTGGTTGAGAGTCTGCCTGCTGATGCAGGGTACATGGGTTCGTGCCCCTGTCTGGGAGGATCCCGCATGCCACGGAGCAGCTGGGCCTGTGAGCCATGGCTGCTGAGCCTGTGCTTCCGGAGCCTGTGCTCCACAGTGGGAGAGGCCACAGCAGTGAGAGACCCATGTACAGAAAAAAAAAAAAAAAGAAAAGAAAAACGGGAGAAGACTCAAATCAATAAAATTAGAAACGAACAGGAGAAGTAAAAACTGACACTACAGAAATAGAAAAGATCATGAGAGAGTATTACAAGCAACTATATACCAATAAAATGGACAACCTGGAAGAAATAGACAAATTCTATGAAAAGCACAACCTTCTGAGAGTGAATCAGGAAGAAATAGAAAGTATAAACAGACCAATAACAAGCACTGAAATTGAGACTGTTGTTAAAAATCTTCCAACAAACAAAAGCTCAGGACCAGATGGATTCACAGGTGAATTCTATCAAACATTTAAAGAGGAGGTAACACCTATCCTTCTCAAACTCTTCCAAAATATAGCAGAGGGAGGAACACTCTCAAACTCATTCTAGGAGGCCACCCCCATCCTGATATCAAAAAGAGACAAAGATGTCACAAACAAATAAAACTACAGGCTAATATCACTGATGAACATAGATGCAAAAATCGTCAACAAAATACTAGCAAACAGAATCAAACAGCACAAAAAAACGATCATACACCATGATCAAGTGGGGTTTATCCCAGGAATGCAAGGATTCTTCGATATACCCCAGTCAGTGTGATAAAACATATTAACAAACTGAAAGATAAAAACCATATGATCATCTCAATAGATGCAGAAAAATCTTTTGACAAAATTCAACATCCTTTTATGATCAAAACCCTCCAGAAACTAGGCATAGAAGGAACTTACCTCAACATAATAAAGGTCATATATGACAAACCCACAGCCAACATTGTTCACAATGGTGAAAAATTGAAACCATTTCCTCTAGGATAAGGAACAAGACAAGGTTGTGTACTCTCACCACTGTTATTCAACATAGTTTTGGAAGTTGTAGCCACAGCAATCAGAGAAGAAAAAGAAATAAAAGGAATCCAAATTGGAAAAGAAGAAATAAAGCTGTCACTGTTTGCAGATTACATGATACTATACATAGAGAATCCTACAGATGTTACCAGAAAACTACTAGAGCTAATCAATGAATTTGGTAAAGTAGCAGAATACAAAATTAATGCACATAAATCTCTTGCATTCCAGGAAAACTGGATACCTACATCTACCTAACTCTACTCTATTGAAAATTCAAAAAATAAAAAAAAAATACAATCAGAATTTGGCAAGTGTGCATTATCAACTCTCAATTCCCAAAAGGAGAAAGGAAAAGCTGTAATTGGATGATGTCATTGTCAATTACCCTGACTATAAGACAGGCAGATTACATGAAGAAGCAGCAGGAGTGACGTGGTCATGTCAGCAGAGCTTATTGGTGGACTGCCCTTCTATGTGCCCCTCATAAAATGGACTGGGATAGGGTACTCTCTAGCTCTGTGCAAATACTGCAAACAGTTAAAGGAGAGAGATCACACCCATAGAGAGCTGATAATGCACTGTTGCCAAATTCTGATTGTTTTTTTTTTATTTTTTTGAATTTTTAATGGAGTATAGTTGATTTACAATTTTGTGTTAGTTTCTGCTGTACAACAAAGTGAATCCATTATACCTATACCTATATCCACTTTTTTTTAGATTCTTTTCTCATATAGGCCATTACAGAGTATTGAGTAGAGTTTCCTGTGTTTTACAGTATGTTCTTATTAGTTATCAATTTTATATATAGTAGAGTGTATATGTCAATCCCAAACTCTCAATTTATCCCTCCCCACACCTTATCCCCTGGTAACCATAAGTTTGTTTTCTACCTCTGTGACTCTACTTCTGTAGAGTTTTGTAAATAAGTTCATTTGTACCCTTTTTCTAGATTCCACATATAAGCAATATCATATGATATTTGTCTTTATTATTCAATGTTATCTTAAGCAGGAAGTAAAGTGTTCCAAAACACTTATGATGAATGTCTGTATCTTACAGTTCTGAGCCATTCACTCATTACCTTATTTCAAGAATTTATTACTCAACTTGAGGCCTGTAAAGGAAAAGAGAATGTCCACTGATCTTGTTTTTTCCAAAAAAAATTTGGGTAGGATGTAGAAAGTTACAAGAGACCATTGCTTTTACCATAACAATGAGAAAGCACACTTTAGAACCGTCAAATAACCATGAATGCAAAGAAGTCTGAATGAATTAAATTCCAGAGAAGAACAAGTCCTTAGTAGATGAGTAAAACTGGCAATCACTTTTGTCTCTGGAGGCATCTACCCAAGTCAAGACAAGGCAGGAAAGGATCAGATTTGCAAGAGATTTAGGGACTTAGGTGGGGTAAGGAAAAACCAGCCAAATGACCACATGTGAGCTGATAGAGCATATGGAGGAACTTCAAATGCTAAGCTAGTTCTCTATGCCAGCCAATTTTCCCCATGGAAATTTTGCTTAGGAAGTAATTGTGCAGAAGCAAGGGCTGGGCTAGAAAGCCAGGAAAGATCTTTTATGAACTCACAGTATTTAAATCCCAATGATGGAGGGAGAGACTTGATCCCATTGTCAACCTATTTTAAAACAGAGGAGACCTGAAGCTAATTATGCAACAAAAAAGACCCAACCTAGCTCAAGTCCCAAGTAGATAAAACAGATAATTCCTTCCCCTAGCTGCTTGATGGAAGAAAGGGTGATTGCTTTCTGGGGGAAAATATTATCAGACTCTATTATTTTCTTTTATAAAATGTGCCCATAACCTAGGAGAAAAAGCAATCAACACAAGCAGACTCACAGATGACTGAGATGTTAGAATAAAGAGAAAATATCTTTAAAATAACTATTCTACATATGGTAGATAAATTAGAGGAAAATATCAACAAATTGGTTGAAAATATGGAGAATTTCCATTGATAAACAGAAAGCAAAAAATAACTAAACTAAAAAAATAAAGTAAATGAATTGAAGAGCTCACTGAATGTGCTTCATAACAGACTGGACACAGCAGAAGACAAGATTGATGAATTTAAAGACAGGCAAATAGAAATCACCCAAGCTGAAGCATAGAGAAAATAAAAATAATATGAGAGGGTGGGGAGAAAAAAGCATCAGAGATGTCTAAGACAATATCATACATAACTGGAGTCCCATAAAGATAGAAAATGGAAACTATTTGAATGTTCAAAATGTTTGAAGAGATAGTAAGCAATAATTTTCCAAAATTGATTAAAGTCCACCTGAAGATTCAAAAAGCTCTAAAAACCCTAAGCAAAATATGTGCAAAGAATTCTACACCTAATGTCTCATAGTCAAAATGCTGAAGAGCAGATAAAGAGAAAATCTTAAAAACAGCCAGAAGGAAAAAGACATATTGCGTTCAGGGGTATAACAACAATGAACAACTTCTCTTTGGAAACACTGGAAGCCAGAGAACAATGAAATTACATATTTTAAATGATTAAAAGGAAAAAATGTGAATTTGAATTCTGTATTCAACAAAAATATGCTTCAAAAACTAAAGAAAAATAAAATTTCCACTTCCAGGAAGGTGGAGTACATATGCTTTCCATAATTCTCCTGTTAAGTACATCTAAAAATATTCTACATTATATCTAAAACAAATAGAAGATTCTGAAAGATAAGGAAAACAAGCAGACTAGCTAGGGACCTCAGGAACTAAGGAATGACACTGTGGTGAGTTCCCTGGGTTCTCTTTTTGCCTCATGTATCCCAGACTTGGAACCAAAGAACTGGCAGCTCAAAATGCCAACATGTACAAACAACAAAAGCCCTAGCAAAAACCTGACCTCTTTAAAAAAAGGAGCAGGAAATGGGCCTGTTCAGAAAACAGAAAACTTGTAGACAATAACAATTCTATTTCAACCAAATTCAACAGAAAGAAAAAAGAGAAAGAAAAAACCTGTAGCCCCTCCCCACCCACATCAGTAAGCCTAGACTTCCATCCAGAGCTTTCATCCCTACCAACTAATGAGCCTTCCTCCACCACTGTGTCAGTTGTAACCATCCCTAATCAGCAGTAACAAGGTGCTTCCCCTGCATTGGGTGTAAACAGAGGTTAAATAGAGAATTTGGTATTATACCCCCACCTGTCACTATGAGGTGGTAACTCCCCTTCCCTTGCCAAAGCAATATCAAAGAAAGCAAGCTAAAGGGTTTAAATAAAATCTAGAGTCTCAGAAAATAATATGAAAATGTCCATGTTTCAACAGAAAATCACACACCATGCCAAGAACCAGAAACCTCTCAAAATGACTGAATAAGAAAAAATCAATAGATTTCAATGAGAGATGGCAGAAATGTTAGAATAATCTGACAAAAATTTTAATGCAACTATGATTTAAAAATTATCAACAAGCAATTATGCACATCTTGAAAAAAGCTGAAAGCCTTAGCAAAGAAATAGAAGTTATAAAGACCAGATGGAAAATATAGAATTGAAGAATACAACAATGAAAACATAAGCTCAGTCAATGGCCAGCAGCAGAATAGAGAGGACAGAGAAAAGCATCAGTGAACAAGAAGAGAGAACAATGGAAATTACACAATATGAACAACAGAGATAAAATAGACTGGAAAAAAAATGAACAGACTCTTGGTATCTGTAAGACTATAACAAAAGATTTAACCCTGATGGCACTGGAGTCCTAAAAAGAGAAGAGAAAGAAGGCAGGGCTGAAAAAATACTTAAAGAATTAGTGGCTGAAAATTTCTCAGCTTTTTCAAGCGACATAAGCCTACAGATTTAAGAAGCTAAATGAATCCCAAATAGGTTCAACTCCAAGAAACCCACTCTAAGACACATTATAATTAAACTTCTGAAAACTAAAAACAATGAAAAAAATCTTCCATGTCTTGGTCATTGTAAATAGTGCTTCTATGAACTTTGGGGTACATGTACCTTTTCAAATTATTTTTCTCCAGCTAAATGTCCACTGACAGATGAATGGATAAAGATATGGTATATATATACAATGGAACATTACTCAACCATAACAAAAAAGATTGAAATAATGCCATTTGCAGCAACATGGATGGACATGATATTAAGTAAAGTCAGACAGAGAAAGACAATATCATGTGATATCACTTATATATGGAATATTTTTAAATGATTTTAAAATGATAAAAATGAACTTATTTACAAAACAGAAATAGACTCACAAACATAGAAAATAACATATGGTTACCAAAGGGGATAGTAGTGTTGGGGGAGGAGAGATAAATTAAGAGTTTGGGATTAATATATGCACACTACTATATATAAAATAGGTAAACAACAAGAACCTACTGTATAGCACAGAGAACTATACTCAATATCTTAATAATAACCTATAATGGAAAAAATTTTAAAAGAATGAATATATATATATACACACACACACATATACATATAACTGAATCACTTTGCTGTGCACTTGAACCTAACCCATCATTTTAAATTAACTATACTGCAATTTTTAAAAAAACAAGAAAAAATCTTGAAGCAGCCAGGGAAAAAAACACCTTGCCTATAGAAGTCAACCAATTCAAATGTCAGTGGACTTCTCATCACAATAGTGGTTACTTATAGATGTGCTATCAACTGGAAAGGGGCACAAGGAAACTTTCTGGGGTGATGGTAATGTTCCATATCTTGACCTGGGTGATGGTCATACAGTAAAAATTCATCTAGCTGTACACTTAAGATATGTGCATTTAAGGTATGGAAATGTTTCTTCTGTAAGGTACTGTCAAAAAGGGAAGGTGGTGATTAAACATTGTTTTGGAACAAGGAGACAGGGAATAAATGTAGCAGGAAATACATTATAGCAGACTGAAGCGCTGTACTGTGGTGTAGGATGGTTGTACCACAACCTCTTCTCCCACCATTCAGCCTACTGGTGGGAGAATAAAATGAAGTTTTTTATCCTAGTAAGTTTGGTTGTGTTTCAGATGGGTCCATCAACATATTAGGATGCTCAGACTACAGGAGTCGATGCCCCATTTAATATTTTCTTTTTGTCCTATAATTAACTCCAGTCTTTGTCAGAACTAACCACTGTTTTCAAAACCTAGTAACTAACCCAGAGATTCTCAACAAGACTCTCAACACTAGTACACATTAGACTTACCTGGGAAGCTTTTAAAAATACCTAGAAGAAATAGACAAGTTTCTAGAAACATACAACATGCCAAAACTTAATAAAGAACAAAAAAGACTGCTTCCTACTAGCTATCTATTTTACATTTGGTAGTAGGAAGCAGCCACATAGCACAGGGAGATCAGCTAGGTGCTTTGTGTCCACCTAGAGGGGTGGGATATGGAGGGTGGGAGGGAGAAGCAAGAGGGAGGAGATATGAGGATGTGTGTATATGTATAGCTGGTTCACTTTGTTGTATGGCAGAAGCTAACACACCATTGTAAAGCAATTATACTCCAATAAAGATGTTTTTTTAAAAAAGAACAAAAGAGACAATTTGAACAAATTAATCACTAAGAGTGAAATTCAATTTTTAATTAAAAAAAAAAACTACCAACAAACAAAAGTCTGGGACTGGACAGATTCACAGGGGAATACAACCAAACATATAAAACAGAACTAATACCTATCCTTCTCAAGCTATTCCAAAAAATTGGAGGATGGGACACTCATGAATTCATTCTGCAAGGCTACAATTACCCTGATACCAAAACCAGACAAAAGCACTACAAAAAAAGAAAATTACAAGCCAATATCTTTGATGAATATAGATGCAAAAAACACTCAACAAAATATTAACAAACTGAATTCAACAATATATAAAAAGCATCATACACCATGATCAAGTTGGATTTATTCTAGGGATGAAAGAATAGTTCAATATTCACTAATCAATCAATGTGATACACCACATTAACAAAAGGAAAGATAAAAATCACCTGATAATCTCAATCAACACAGAAATAGAATTTTACAAAATTCAACATCCATTTATGATAAAAACTCTCATCAAAGTGACTATAGAGGGTATAAATCTCAACATAATAAAAGACATTTATGACAAACTCAAAGCTAACATCATACTCAATGGTGAAAAGCTGAAAGCTTTTCCTCAAACATCAGGAACAATACAAGGATGCCCATTCCTGCCACCTTTAGTTAATGTAATATTGGACGTCCTAGCCACAGCAATCAGATAAGAAAAAGAAATAAAAATCATCCAAATTGGAAGGGAAGAAGTAAAACTGTCACTATTTGCAGATAACATGATACTTTATATAGAAAATTCTAAAACCTCCACCAAAAAATAACTATTAGAAATAATAAATGAATTTAGCAAAGTTGCAGGATACAAGATTAATATACAAAAATTTGTTGCTTTTCTCTATACTAACAATGAACAGTCAGAAAGAGAATATTTTTTTAAAATCCCTATTAAAGTTGCATCAAAAAAGAATAAAATGGGCTTCCCTGGTGGCACAGTGGTTGAGGGTCCGCCTGCCGATTCAGGGGACGCAGGTTCGTGCCCCGGTCTGGGAAGATCCCACGTGCCGTGGAGCAGCTGGGCCCGTGAGCCATGGCTGCTGAACCTGTGCTCCTCAATGGGAGAGGCCACAACAGTGAGAGGTCCGTACTGCAAAAAAAAAAAAAAAAAAAAAAAAAAAAAAAAAAAAAAGAATAAAATACCTAATAATAAATTTAACCAAAGAGGTGAAAGACCTATACTCTGAAAACTATAAAACATTAATGAAGGAAATTGAAGATGATACAAAGAAATGGAAAGATATCCCATGCTCTTGGATTGGAAGAATGAATATTGTTAAAATGACCATAGATTGCTTAATCTACAGACAATGCAATCCTTATCAAAAGACTGAAGACATTTTTCACAGAACTAGAACAAATAATCCTAAAATTCACATGGAACCACAAAAGACCCTTAACTGCCAAAGCAATCTTGAAAAAAAAGAATAAAACTGGAGGTATCATGCTCCCTGACTTCAGACTATACTACAAAATTACAGCAATCAAAACAGCATGGTACTATCACAAAAACAGACACATGAATCAATGGAACAGAATAGAGAGTCCAGAAATAAACCCACATAATTATGTTCAATTAACCTTCAACAAAGGAGGCAAGAATATCCAGTAGAGAAAAGACTGTCTTTTCAATAAGTGGTGCTGGGAAAACTGGACAGCCACATGTAAAACAGTGAGATTAGAACATTTCCCCACACCATATACAAAATAAACACAAAATGGTTTAAAGACCTAAATGTAAGACCTAAAGGCATAAAACTCCTAGACAAGAACATAGGCAGAACACTCTTTGACATAAATCATAGTAATAATTTTTGTATCTGTCCCTTAGGCAAAAGAAATAAAAACAAAAATAAACAAAAGGGGCCTAATTAAACTTAAAATCTTTTGCACAGTAAAGGAAACCACTGACAAACCAAAAGACAACCTATGGAGTGGGAGGAAAATATTTGTAAATGATATGATCAACAAGGAGTTAATATTCAAAATATATAAACAGTTCATACAACTTGATATCAAAAAAAAAACACAATAAAAAGAAAATGGGAAGAAGACCTGAACAGATATTTTCCAGAGAAGACATACAGATGGCTAACAGGCACATGAAAAGATGCTCAGTGTCTTTAGAGCTAATCTTTAGAGCTTTAGAGCTAATATGTAGAGACATACAATTCAAAAAAACAATGAGATATCACCTTATAGCGCTCAGAATGGCAATCGTCAGAAAGATCAGAAATATCAAATGTTGGCGAGGATGAAGGGAAAACTTTACATGGTTGGTGGGAAAGTAAATTGGTGCAGCCACTTTTGAAAACAGTATGGAGGTTCCTCAAAAAACGAAAAACAGAACTACCATATGATCCAGCAATTCTACTCCTGAGTACATATCCAGAAAAAATGAAAACACTAATGTGAAAAGATACATGTACCCTAATGTTCATGGCAGTACTAGTCACAGTAGCCAAGATATGGAAGCAACCCAAGTGTCCATCAACAGATGAATGGATAAAGAAGATGTGATATATATATATATATATATATATATATATATATATATATATATATATATATCACATTATATATGATATATAATGGAATATTAGTCAGCCATGAAAAAGAATGAAATTCTGTCATTTGCAGCAACATGGATGGACCTAGAGAACATTATGCTTAGTAAAATAAGTCAGACAAAGACAAATACAGTATGACATCCCTTATATGTGGAATCTAAAAAATAAAGCAAACAAATACATACAGCAAAACAGAAACAGACCCACAGATATAGAAAACTAGTGATTACCTTTGGGGAGAGGGAAGGTGGAGAGGCAAGATAGAGATATGAGATTAAAAGATACAAATTACTATGTGTAAAATAGTTTGGCAACAAGGATATATTTTATTTCACAGGGAATTGTATCCATTATCTTATAATAACTTTTAATGGAGTATAATCTTTAAAAATATTGAATCACTATGCTGTACACCTGAAACTGATATAATATTGTAAATCAACTGTTTATCAATTGAAGTATACTTCAATTAAAATTAAAAAAATTATCCCTGGGCTTCTCATTAATCAAATTATAGAATTTTAAGGGATGATAAGAGATTACTTACCACAGGATTTTTTTTTTTTTTTTTTGCATTACGCGGGCCTCTCACTGTTGTGGCCTCTCCCGTTGTGGAGCACAGGCTCCGGACGCGAAAGCTCAGTGGCCATGGCTCACGGGCCTAGCCTCTCCGCGTCATGTGGGATCTTCCTGGACCGGGGCACGAACCCATATACCCTGCATCGGTAGGGGGACTCTCAACCACTGCGCCACCAGGGAAGCCCCACAGGATTGTTTTTTAAAAGCTCATCCAGTGACTGTAATATGCAGCCAGGACTGAGATTTGCTGCACTAAGAACATTGATAGTGAAACCTGATCCCCAAGTAGATGCAGATATGACTGCAAACAGACCCAAAATGTGCCACATCAAATTGGGTCCAAAAAAGGAAGAAGAGTTCTTTTCCCAACCCAGGCCACTAAGGTGAAAGGATTTTCCTCTGTTAAGTGGCAATAATTATGAAAGAGCATGTCAAACTGCCGAAGTTTTCTGAGTAGTTCTGTATCCATTATGAGACCTTTACTTGTGCTCCGTCCCCTGAGAATATCAAGAGACAACTAGGAAAAGAATACCACTACCCAGGCTTTCTATTGAACTCAATCTCCCACCCAATTCAATCAAAGAACTTTTCCCACAAGATTTGTGAGTTACATGCCCTCAGTTTTCAGCATTTCTGAAATAGCTTGGGGAAGACCCCTGCATCCTGAACGCCGGACACTTCTATCAAGTTTTACCCTGAGAGAGCTAGCTATACTGCAGGATATGTTTGCAAGGCAGGTGAATCCTTGGTTTTATGTACACTCACTCCTGGGACATGAGTGCTGTAAGATCCTTGCCAAGGTTGGTGACAGTCCCATCATTCTCCAGACCCTCCCTGTAGAGTTTAACATCAAGTTTAGCATCTCTGTCCTGGCCCTGGTATTTAATGTGCTAGGGATAAGCCCTGAGTTCCTGCATTTACATGGGATTGCAGCTCTTCCTTTTTAGCTCCCCATCTCAACAATAACCCTCACTCAAGCCCACCCTCTTTGGCTGGGGAGATCTGACAACTCCATTTGCAAGCCCTCAATCCCTGGAAGCTAAATATTATTCTCTGTGCTCTGTGCCCCTATTCACTAACTGAAAATTTGCTGTGAAGGGATGTGAAAATGGGCACCTTAACCTCTTAAATATTGCTGGCCTTCTTCTGTTTACATGTCCACTATCAAACGTTGAACTAGGCTCTCTGAATTCCAATAACTTGAATATTTCACAGCCATTTTAACACTGTGTATCGGATATCTAAGCTATTCACTGTAGTTTTGTCAGTGTCCTTGGGTTCTGTCTCCCCCCTCCCTTTTATTTCCAGCTTTATTGAGATATATTTGGCATATAACATTGCATAAGTTTAAGGTGTACAACATGATGATTTGATATATGTATACATTGCAAAATGATTACCACAATATTAGTTAACACATCCATCACATCACATAGTTTCCTTTTTAGTGTGTGGTGAGAACATTTAGATTAATCTCTTAGTTCTTTCAAATATACAATACAGTAATGTTAATGATAGTCACCATGCTGTACATTACATCCTTAGAACTTATTTCTCTTATAACTAGAATTTTGTACCCTTTGACCATCATCACCCATCCCCTCCACCACCAGCCCCTGGCAACCACCAACCTGCTCTCTGTTTCTATGAGTTCAGGCTTTTTAGATTCCACATATAATCGAAATCACACAGTGTTTGTCTTTCTCTGTCTAACTTTTATTTCACTTAGCATAATGTCCTTAAGGTCCATCCATGTTGTCACAAATGGCAGATTTCCTTCCTTTTTATGGCTGAATAATATTCCTCTGTGTGTATGTATGTGTATGTGTGCACACATATATGTATATTACATTTTCTTTTTCCATTTACCCGTCAAATGACACTTAGGTTGTTTCCAAGCCTTGACTATTGTAAATAATGCCGCAATGAACATGGGAGTGCAGATATCTCTTCAAGGTAGTGATTTCATTTCCTTCAGATATATACCCAGAAGTGGGATTGCCAGATCATATGGTAACTCTAGTTTTAATTTTCTGCAGAAACTCCATACTATTATTCATAGTGCCTGCAACAATTTACATTCCCACCAGCAGTCCACAAGGGTTCCCTTTTCTTCACTTCTTTGCCAACACTTGTTATCTCTTGTCTTTTTTATAATAGCCATCCTAACATGTGTGAGGTGATGTCTCTTTGTAGTTTTCATTTGCATTCCTTGATGATTAGTGCTGTTGAGCATCTTTTCATGTACCTACTGGCTATTTGTATGTCTTTTTTTTAATATTTATTCAAGTCCTTTACCCATTTTTTAATCATACTATGTGCTTTTTTGCTATTGAGTTGTATGAGCGTCACCTTTATTTTGGATATTAACCCATTATGAGATAGATTGTTTGCAAATATTTTCTCCTATTCTATAGATTGCCTTTTCATTTTGTTGACTGTTTCTGTTGCTGTGCATAAGGTTTTTTAAATTTTATATAGTCCCACTTGTTTATTTTTGCTTTTGTTTCTTGTACTTTTGGTGTTATAGCCCAAAAGTTGTTGCCAAGATCAACTTCAAGGAGCTTTTCTCTGTGTTTTCTTAGGAGTTTTACACTTTCAGTCCTTATGTTTAAGCCTTTCATACATTTCAAGTTAATTTTTTTAAGTGTTGTAGGATAGAGGTCCAGTTTCATTCTTCACATGTCAATATCCCATTTTCCCAACATCATTTATTGAAGAGAGTATCATTTCCATTTAATTATCTTGGCTCCCTTACCAAATATTAGTTAACCATATATGCATGGATATATTTCTCAGTTCTGGAGTTTTATTAGTTTCTTTTGATGATGTCATATTTACCTGATTCTTCATGATCTATGTAGATTTGCATTGGTGTCTATGTATTTGAAGGAGCAAACACCTCTTCCAGTCTTTGCAGACTAGTTTTGGCAGTTCCCCAGGCTGATGGGATTACCTCCAGAATCACAGTCATGTTGCACTGGGGCTGAGGCTGTTACTGGGTTTGCAGGGGGTTCTGCAGTTGGCAGGCTTGTTACCAGAAGCTCAGGTAGGCATGGATCCTGTCTGTTCCCTGAGTGTATGGCACTGCCTCCAGGACCCTATTCAGTAGGGTGGCACTGGGACAAGCGTCCACTTCAGGGCCCACAGTTAGGTCCTCAGACAGATCATCTATACCATGTGCATGGGCAGGTATGGCTCCTGCCAGGTCCCTGGGAGAGATCTTACCAGGTCACTGGGTGGGTCCCTGGGTGGACAAGACTATCCTTTGTCCATGGCTGAGAGAGGCTGGAACAAAATCTCAGGGCTGTTTCAGGGTTCACAGCCATGAATGAGGTACAGGCCTGGCTTTGGAGGCACAGATGGGCATATCCCTCACAAGGTTCCAAGTAGGCTGGACTGCTCCCTGACCATAGCTGGAAGGGCTCAAGCTGATTACGAGGCCATTTTAGCACCTCCTGAGACTCATACAGAAGTACCTCACACCAGCAGGACTCCTCACAGACTGTGGCTGGGAGGGGTTGGAACCAAGTATGGGGCCCTTTCAGAATCTCCAATGTTGCAGGTGACAGTGTCTCACTCTGGGTCCCTGAGCCAGTAGCACTGCTGGCAGACTGTGTCAAACTCTGTCTTATTCAGCCCTGACTTCCTGCAGCACCTCCCCAGAGCCCTGATATTCTAGCACATCCCATGAAGACCCAGTCAGAACTTTGACTTTTGGAAATTCAGAGTTCTTCAGATGGAAGGAAATGGTATTTTTCTATAACTTTATCTTTGTCCAAAAAAAATGGACATTAATAACACATCATACACGACAATAGAATTTTGGAAGGGAAGAACTGCTTTGCTCTAGACTGGCAAGTAATTTTCATCTCTGGTAACCCTAATCAATTATCAATTATCAGGGGCTGCCTAGAGAGCCACCATGAGAAGAATTCTGAAGCTGTCTCTGGGCTTGACTAGAAATCTTAGCTTGCTCTATTAGCAATGTCTGCCATGGACAAGGAAAGGGAATAACAGGATGTATGTCAAATATCTGCAGATAATGATTTTATTTCAAGTTATCCACAAGGTGAAGCCTAAAATCCAGGTTTCCTAACACCAAGTTGTTCATACATTCCATTAAAAAACGTCTAAGAAACAGATATCTGAGTTTATCAAATAGAAATTGAGTGTGATCTGTTGCATTACAGAACATTTCTTTGCCTTGAAATCTTTTTCCATGGAAAATATCAAGAGTTAGTTAAATTAAAGGGTTGGTTTGCAGATCATTAACTACTTGACAGTGAAACCTGGGAGCAGATCATTAGGACTCTCACTAAATGACCACCAGAGAAAAATTAAGCTAAAATCTAAGCTCAGAGATGAAACTAGTGGTGAAATAAGACATAGTTTAAAAGAATTCCAGGGCTTCCCTTGTGGCGCAGTGGTTGAGAGTCCGCCTGCCAATGCAGGGGACACGGGTTCGTGCCCTGGCCTGGGAAGATCCCACATGCCGTGGAGCGGCTGGGCCCGTGAACCATGGCCGCTGAGCCTGCACGTCCGGAGCCTGTGCTCCGCAACGGGAGAGGCCACAGCAGTAAGAAGCCCACATAGCAAAAAAAAAAAAAAAGAAAAGAATTCCGTTTACCCTGAGCTTTTCAGAATCACGGCTTTTGAGGGGATAAATATATATTCAAATTGCAAAGAAAAATGAGAGACATAATATTTCATTTTTAGATCTTCATAAGGGGTGAAAATGATTCTTTTTTGTATACATGACTTATGAAGTTAAACATTCACTTTAAAAAAGAAAGGGTTTTAAAGTTTGAATACCCTTTTAGCTAGCAATTTTGCTTGAGTTGATGGATTAGCCAGAAGTCATGTGAAAGGACTTAATATCCATCTCCTGGGAGAAGAAACCTCAAAGCAACTTTTCTAATTGTAACTGAGGTGTATGAGACATGATGAAATAAAAAGTAAATTAAAGGAGGATATCCAGGGACTGGAACTTGATAGACGTGAGTTTCCTAGGAAGGGTTAGAGCAAAGAAGGAAGGAGTGAACTCTGGCCCTGAAGATTCAATAAAACAGACTCCCCACTGGTCACTGAGCTCTGCTGAGCTGGCACTGGCTTGGATTCCTGGCTAGTGAGGGTTCTCAGGGGGAATAAAGTGAAAGGAGCTCTTCCTCCAGGATGAAATTAGTTGCGTGTTTCCTGGTTATCTGTCTTTCTGGTTGATTTGATTCCATGCTAGTGATCTGATGCCCTGCAGCAGTGTAATATTTGGCCAGGATTTAGGTAATAGTGTTCCACACTTGCTCCCAGTGAAGACTCAGAACCAGCTGCCTGCCACTGGTCAAATCCCTATCTCACCATTACCTTTTTAATCTTCAGCACAATCTATAGTTGCAGTATCCTGGAAGAAAAAAGATCCCCAACAATAAATGAACAGGGGTCTCTACTTCCATTGCTGCATGAGCAGCAAATCAACACTTTTTTAAGATCCAGGGTGTGACCTATGTTACATCAGTAAACTTCAGGCACTGCAACTTCATTGGGATTTCTATGTACACTGAAAAAGTTCACTGATTTTTTTAACCTACTTTTTTTTTTAATAAAAGAAGGCTAAAAAAATTATATCAATAATTTTTGTGGACTAGAACTATGCATCTATGTCAAGTGGCTGACTTTGGCAATTTTTTTTTTTTTTTTTTTGCAGTACGGGGGACTCTCACTGTTGTGACCTCTCCCGTTGCGGAGCACAGGCTCCGGACGCGCAGGCTCAGTGGCCATGGCTCACGGGCCCAGCCGCTCCGCTGCATGTGGGATCTTCCCAGACCGGGACACGAACCCACGTGCCCTGCATTGGCAGGAGGACTCTTAACCACTGCGCCACCAGGGAAGCCCTGGCAATTTTTTTAACTGCATAATTACAAACTTGTAAGATGCATGGCATATAATGAAGTCTTTGGAATAACCTTAACTGGCTCATTGTTAATAGGTGTCTCTCTTGTTCTGCAAATTATAACCTGCAAAATGATGACATGCCTGGAAAGCAGTGATGGGGACTCATGAAGTTTAGCACCAAGAGTCAGAAAACGCCCATGAGGGCCTTCCCTGGTGGCACAGTGGTTGAGAGTCCGCCTGCCGATGCAGGGGACGCAGGTTTGTGCCCTGATCTGGGAAGATCCCACATGCCGCAGAGTGGCTGGGCCCGTGAGCCATGGCCGCTGAGCCTGCGCGTCTGGAGCCTGTGCTCTGCAACGGGAGAGGCCACAACAGTGAGAGGCCCGCATACCGCAAAAAGAAAAAAAAAGAAAACGCCATGAGGACCCATCACTGACAGATTTATGATGACATTAGACAGTATGTGTATAGCATTAATTATACCCTCCGAGTTTTGCAAGACTACAGACCCAGAGTGTGTCAGGCAATAACACCACACCCACAATGTTTCTCAGCCACTTACCAATGACATCTTGACATCTTTGTCAAAAATAACTTGCATACTAGAAGCCCCAAGGCCCAGGCCCAGAGTATGAAGGCTCTAAATGTTCCATCCTGACTCCATCTGGTGGGCAGCCAGGTGAACATAAGCTAATGAAGAGAAAGCAGATTCTCTACGCAAAAGAGCCATCTCAAGATTGAAGGGGAAAATGACAATCACCAAGAAGCTGGAAATAGGACTAGAGAAGAAAGATTTGCAATTTAAGTAAGGCAAAAGAAGTTTAGAGATGGGAGCAAGAAAAGAAGTGGGGGAGACGATATTAATGTAAGTCTTTATATATTTGAATTACTGAATCTCATGACCAGAAAGGACCTACAACATCCAGCCAACCCTTTATTCTTAAACCCTAATATGACATACCACCAAAAGGCCATCCTAAACCTCCCTGCACAACTCCAACCACAAAAACTCACTGCCTCCCAAGGCAGTCCATTTTGTCTTTGGACAACTCTGATGATAATCAAGTTCATGTTTCTGTAGAGCCAAAACATGTTTCCCTATAACTGACAGATGCTAAAGGAAACAGGGAATGACTCTGCCCCTCCTTCAAGTGACAGCCTTCGAAGTATTTTATAAAAGCTATATGTCCCACAGATGACCCTTCCTCAATTTGGCATAGATGTGTCTCTAACCCATTAGGATGTTACCATCAAAAGGACTAAAGAGAGGGTAGACCTTCAAAACCGTGGAGGACTAAGACATGGAGATCACAATCCTCCAACGAATACAACAAAAATGCATCTACACGTGGAATAACTCCTACAGACCACCTACTGAATGCTGGCAGAAGACCTCAGACTTCCCAAAATGCAAGAAAATCCCCACGTACCTGGGTAGGGCAAAAGAAAAAAGAAAAAAATGAGATGAAAGAATAGGGATGGGACCTGCACCTCTGGGAGGGAGCTGTGAAGGAGGAAAAGTTTCTACACACTAGGAAGCCCCTTCACTAATGGAGACAGGGATAGGGCAGGAGGAAGCTTCAGAGCCACAGAGGAGAGCACAGAAACAGGGGTGCAGAGGGCAAAGTGGAGAGATTCCATACAGAGGATTGATGCCAACCAGCACTCACCAGCCTGAGAGGCTTTTCTGTTCACCCACCAGGGTAGGTGGGGGCTGGGAGCTGAGGCTTGGGGTTTTGAGGTCAGATCCCAGGGAGAGGACTGGGGTTGACTGTGTGAACACAGCCTAAAAGGGGCTAGTGCACAACAGCTAGCTGGGAAGGAGTCTGGAAAAAAGTCTGGAGCTGCCAAAGAGGCAAGAGACCATTGTTTCAGGTGACGAGAAGAGGGGATTCCTTCCCCATCTGCCCATAGAAGGCAGAGCACCACCTAAACAAGCTCCAGAGAGAGGCACAAGCCATGGGTATCAGCTCAGACACAAGAGATGGGAATGAAGAGCTAACACTTCTGCTGCAGCCACCAAGAATCCTGTGTGCAAACACAGGTCACTATCCACACCACACCCCCTAAGAGCCTTGCAGCCCGCCACTGTCAGGGTCCTGTAATCCAGGGACAAGTTCCCTAGGAGAACACACAGTGCACCTCGGGCTATTGCAACATCACGTTGACCTCTGCCGCTGCAGGCACGTCCAGCATTCCAATTGTAACTACCATACTCCTCCGTCCCCCTGGCATGAGTGAGCCAGAGCCCCCTAATCAGCTGCTGCTTTAACCTCATCCTGTCCGGGCAGGAACGCCTGAGGGCAACCTACACGCAGAGGTGGGGCCAAAACCAAAGCTGAGCCCCAGGAGCTGTGCAAACAAAGAAGAGAAGGGAAAATTTCTCCCAGTAGCCTCAGGAGCAGCAGATTAAATCCCCACAGTCAACTTGATGCACCCTGCATCTGTGGAATACCTGAATAGAAGACGAATCAAACCAAAATTGAGGGTATGGCCTTTGGGAGCAACTGTAGAATTGGGGTTTGCTGTTTGTGACTGACTTATTTCTGATTATTGTGTTTATCTCAGTATAGTTTTTAGTCCTTGTTATTATTGGTGGTTTTATTTCTTGGTTTGGTTGCACTCTTTTTGTTTTAATTACTTTTTTATTTTAATAATTTTTAAATTTTAATTATTGTTTTCTAATTTACTTTTTTTTCTACCTTTTCCTCTGAGCTGTGTGGCTGACAGGGTCTTGGTGCTGCAACCTGGTGTCAAGCCTGAACCTCTAAGGTGAAAGAGCCGAGTTCAGGACATTGGACCACCAGAGACCTCCCAGCCCCACATAATATCAATTGGCAAGAATTCTACCAGAGATCTCTGACTCAACGCTAAGACCTAGCTCCACTCAACAATCAGCACGCTCCAGTGCAGGATACACCATGCCAACAACTAGCAAGATAGGAACACAACCTCACGCATTAGCAGAGAGGCTGCCTAAAATGATACTAAGTTCACAGACACCCCAAAACACATCACTGGAGGTGGCCCTGCCCACCAGAAAGACAAGATCAAGCCCCACTCACCAGAACACAGGTACAAGTCCCTTCCACCAAGAAGCCTCCACAACCCACTGAACCAACCTAACCCACTGAGGGCAGACACAAAAAACAACGGGAACTATGAACCTGCAGCCTGTGAAAGGGAGACCCCAAACACAGTAAGTTAAGCAAAATGAGAAGACAGAGAAATATGTAGCAGATAAAGGAGAGAGGTAAAAACCCACCAGACCATAAAAAAGAAGAGGAAATAGTCAGTCTACTGAAAAAGAATTTAGAGTAATGATTGTAAAGATGATCCAAAATCTTGGAAATAGAATGGAGAAAATACAAGACACATTTAACAAGGACCTAGAAAAACTAAAGAGGAAACAAACAGTGATGAACAACACAATAAATGAAATTAAAAATTCTCTAGAAGGAATCAATAGCACAATAACTGAGGCAGAAGAACGGATAAGTGACCTGGAAGATAAAATATTGGAAATAACTACTGTAGAGCAGAATAAAGAAAAAAGAGTGAAAAGAATTGAGGACAGTGTTAGAGGCATCTGAGACAACATTAAACATACCAACATTCGAATTATAGGGATCTCAGAAGAAGAAGAGAAAAAGAAAGGGTTTGAGAACATATTTAAAGAGACTATAGTTGAAAACTTCCCTAACATGGGAAAGGAAATAGTCAATCAAGTTCAGGAAGTTTAGAGAGTCCTATACAGGATAAATCCAAGGAGAAACACACCAAGACACATATTAATCAAACTAACAAAAAGTAAATACAAAGAAGAAATATTAAAAGCAGCAAGGGAAAAGCAACAAATAACATACAAGGGAATGCCCATAGGGTTAACAGCTGATCTTTCAGCAGAAACTCTGCAAGCCTGAAGGGAGCAGCAGGACATATTTAAAGTGATGAAAGGGAAAAATCTACGACCAAGATTGCTCTACCCAGCAAGGATCTCATTCAGATTTCACAGAGAAATTAAAACCTTTACAGACAAGCAAAAGTTAAGAGAATTCAGCACCACCAAACCAGCATTACAATAAATGCTAAAGGAGCTTCTCTAGGCAGGAAACACAAGAGAAGGAAAAGACCTTAAAAAAAAACCCAAAACAGTTAAGAAAATGGTAATAGGAACATACATATCAATAATTACCTTAAAGGTAAATGGATTAAATGTTCCAACCAAAAGACGTTCGCTGGCTGAATGAATACAAAAACAAGACCCATATATATGCTGTCTACAAGAGACGCACTTCAGACCTAGGGACACATACAGACTGAAAGTGAAGGGATGGCATAAGATATTCCATGCAAATGGAAATCAAAAGAAAGCTGGAGTAGCAATTCTCATATCAGACGAAATAGACTTTAAAGTAAAGACTATTACGGGCTTCCCTGGTGGTGCAGTGGTTGAGAGTCCACCTGCCGAAGCAGAGGACATGGGTTCGTGCCCTGGTCCAGGAAGATCCCACATGTCATGGAGTGGCTAGGCCTCTGAGCCATGGTCACTGAGCCTGCATGTCCGGAGCCTGTACTCCGCAACGGGAGAGGCCACAACAGTGAGAGGCCTGCATACCACAAAAAAAAAGGCTGTTACAAGAGACAAAGTAGGACCCGAGGTAATGATCAAGGCATCAATCTAAGAAGAAAATATAACAATTGTAAATATTTATGAACCCAACATAGGAGCACCTCAATACATAAGGCAAATACTAACAGCCATAAAAGGGGAAATTGACAGCAACACAATAATAGTAGGGAACTTTAACACCCCACTTTCACCAATGGACAGATCAGCCAAAATGAAAATAAATAAGGAAACACAAGCTTTAAATGACACATTAAACAAGATGGATTTAATTGATATTTATAGGACATTCCATCTGAAATAACAGAATACATTTTTTTCTCAAGTGCTCATGGAACATCCTCTAGGATAGATCATATCTTGGGTCACAAATCAAGCCTTGGTAAATTTAAGAAAATGGAAATCATATCAAGTATCTTTACCCACCACAATGCTTTGAAATAAGGTAACAATTACAGGAAAAAAATTGTGAAAATTTCAAACACATGGAGGCTAAACAATATGCTATTAAACAAGAGATCACTGAAGAAATCAAACAGGAGATCAAAACATACCTACAAACAAATGACAATGAAAACACAACGACCCAGAACCTATGGGACACAGCAAAAGCAGGTTGAAAAGGGAAGTTTATAGCAATGCAATCGTACCTCAGGAAACAAGAAAAAATTCAAATAAGCAACCTAAACTTACACCTAAGCTAATTAGAGAAAGAAGAACAAAGAACTCTCAACGTTAGCAGAGGGAAAAAAATCGTAAAGATTGGATCAGAAATAAAGCAAAAAGAAATAAAGGAAACAATAGCAAAGATCAATAAAACTAAAAGCTGGTTTTTTGAGAAGGTAAACAAAATTTATAAACCACTAGATAGACTTATCAAGATAAAAAGAGAGAAGACTCAAATCAACAGAATTAGAAATGAAAAAGGAGAAGTAACAACTTTCACTGCAGAAATACAAAGAATAATGAGAGATTACTATGAGCAACTATATGCCAACAAAAAGGACAACCTGGAAGAAATGGACAAATTTTTAGAAAAGCACAACCTTCCAAGCCTAAACCAGGAAGAAATAGAAAATATAGAGACCAATCACAAGGACTGAATATGAAACTGTGATAAAATATCTTCCAACAAAAAAAAGTCCAGGGCCAGATGGCTTCACCAATTCTATCAAATTCTCTCTATTCTATGGCAAATTCTATCAAACATTTAGAAGAGCACTAACACCTATCCTTCTCAAACTCTTCCAAAATATAGCAGAGGGGGGAGTACTCTCAAACTCATTCTACGAGGCCACCATCACCCTGATACCAAAACCAGACAAAGCTCTCACAAAAAAAGAAAACTACAGACCAATATCACTCATGAACATAGTTGCAAAAATCCTCAACAAAATAATAGCAAGCAGAGTCCAGCAGCACATTAAAAGGATCATACACCATGATCAAGTGGAGTTTATTCCAGGAATGCAAGGATCCTTCAATATCCCCAAATCAATCAATGTGATACACCATGTTAACAAACTGAAGGATAAAAACCCTATGATAATCGCAATAGATGCAGAAAAAGCTTTTGACAAAATTCAACACCCACTTATGATGAAAACTCTCCAGAAAGTAAGCATAGAGGGAACTTACCCCAACATAATAAAGGCCATATATGACAAACCCACAGCCAACATCATTCACAATGGTGAAAAACATACACCACTTCTTCTAAGATCAGGAACAAGACAAGGTTTCCCACTCTCACGACTATTATTCAACATAGGTTTGGAAGTTTTAGCCACAGAAATCAGTGAAGAAAAAGAAATAAAAGGAATCCAAATCAGAAGAGAAGAAGTAATGCTGTCACTGTTTGCTGATGACATGATACTATACATAGAGAATCCTTAAACGGCTACCAGAAAACTACTAGAGCTAATCAATGAATTTGGTAAAGTAGCAGGATAGTAAATTAATGTACAGAAATCTCTTACATTCCTATTCACTGATGATGAAAAATCTGAAAGAGAAATTAAGAAAACACTCCCATTTACCATTGCAACAAAAAGAATAAAATGCCTAGGAATAAACCTACATAAAGAGACAAATGATTTGTATGCAGAAAACTGTAAGACACTGATGAAAAAAATCAATGATGATACAAAGAGATGGAGAGATATACCATGTTCTAGGATCAGAAGAATCAACATTGGGAAAATAACTATGCTACCCAAAATAATCTACAGATTCAATGCAATCCCTATGAAAGTACCAATGGCATTTTTCACAGAACTAGAACAAAAATTTTCACAATTTGTATGGAAAAGCAAAAGACTCCGAATGGCCAAAGTAATCTTGAGAAAGAAAAATGGAGCTGGAGGAATCAGGCTCCCAGACTTCAGACTATACTACAAAGCTACAGTAATCAAGACAGTATGGTACTGGCACAAAAACAGAAATATAGATCAATGGAACAGGATAGAAAACCCAGAGATAAACCCACGCATATATGGTCACCTTATTTTTGATAAAGGAGGCAAGAATATACAGTGGAGAAAAGACAGCCTCTTCAATAAGTGGTGCTTGGAAAACTGGACAGGTACATGTAAAAGTATGAAATTAGAACACTCCCTAACACCATACACAAAAATAAACTCAAAATGGATTAAAGACCTAAATGTAAGTCCAGACACTATAAAACTCTTACAGGAAAACATAGGAAGAACACTCTTTGACATAAATCACAGCAAGATCCTATTGGCCCACCTCCTAGAGAAATGGAAATAAAAACAAAAATAAAGCAATGGGACCTAATGAAACTTAAAAGCTTTTGCACAGCAAAGGAATCCATAAACAAGATGAAAAGACAACCCTCAGAATGGGAGAAAATATTTGCAAATGAAGCAACTGACAAAGGATTAATCTCCATAATATACAACAGCTCATGCAGCTCTATATCAAAAAACAAACAATCCAATCCGAAAATGGGTAGAAGATTTAAACAGACATTTCTCCAAACATATACAGATTGCTAACCAACACATGAAATGATGCTCAACATCACTAATCATTAGAGAAATGCAAATCAAATCTACAATTTGGTATCACCTCACACCAGTCAGAATGGCCATCATCAAAAACATCTACAAACAATAAATGCTGGAGAGGGTGTGGAGCAAAGGGAACCATCTTGCACAGTTGGTGGGAATGTAAATTGATACAGCCACTATGGAGAACAGTATGGAGGGTTTTTTTAAAACCTAAAAATAAAACTACCATACTACCTAGCAATCCCACTGTTGGGCATATGCCCTGAGAAAACCATAATTCAAAAAGTGTCATGTACCACAATCTTCATTGCAGCTCTGTTTACAATAGCCAGGACATGGAAGCAACCTAAGTGTCCATCAACAGATGAATCGATGAAGAAGATGTGGCACATATATACAATGAAATATTACTCAGCTATAAAAAGAAACAAAAATGAGTTATTTGTAGTGAGTTGGATGGACCTAGAGTCTGTTATACAGAATGAAGTAAGACAGAAAGGGAAAAACAAATGCCGTATGTTAACACATATATATGGAATCAAAAAAAATGTTTTGATGAATGTAGGGGCAGGACAGGAATAAAATCGCAGATGTAGAGAATGGACTTGAGGACACGAGGAGGGGGAAGGGTAAGCTGGGATGAAGTGAGACAGTAGCATTCACATATATAAACTACCCAGTGTAAAACAGATAGCTAGTGGGAAGTAGGTGCATCACACAGGGAGATTAGCTCAGTACTTTGTGACCACCTAGAGGGGTGGGATAGGGAGCGTTGGAGGGAGACGTAAGAGGGAGGGTATACGGGGATATATGTATACATAAAGCTGATTCACTTTGTTATAAAGCAGAAACTAAAACAACATTGTAAAGCAATTATACTCCAATAAAGATGTTAAAAAAAAACACTAAAGAGAAAATTGTTAAATAAAGTAGTATATAAATTAAACCCATAGAAGAACTATTTGATAATAAAGAGCTGTTAAAGGATAAATTTCCTCCAAAAAATGTAAAAGCTTGACTCTCCTACAGGTGTAAAATAGACACGTGTTAAAGATTTTATTTAACTCATTATTAAAAAAGGGAACCAGCAAAATGTTATAATCAGTTCAGAAGAGAAACCAAAGAACCCACACATTTAAATGTGAAGAATCTTGGAATGAATGTGCAAATAGGAGCAAACTGCCTTCTTTCACAGTAGGAGAAGAAAACAAATTAAGCCTCCAGGTGGACAGGACAAAATTTGCACCTCTATAGACAAGGATTATTTGCATTGCTATCAGTTATCTATAATTCACAGAGTTTAAAGTGGCTCAAAGTCATGAAAGGTGGATAAGTTTTCTAGGGCTGCCTTAACAAAGTACCACAAACTGGGTGGCTTAAAATACACAAATTTAGAACTGTAAGAACTGTCTCACAGTTCTGGAGACTGAAAGTCAGAGACCTACATGTCAGCAGGGCTATTTCTCTCTGGGGGCTCTGAGGGAACTTGTTCCATGCCTCTCAACTGGCTTCTGGTGGTTTTCTGTCAATCTTTGATGTTCCTTGGGATGGAATGCATCATCCCGATCTCTGCCTTCATGTTCACATGACATTCTCCCTGTGTGTCTTTGTCCAAATTTACCCATTTAATAAGGACAACAGTCATATTGAATCAGGGCCCTACCCAAGATGAGGTCCAGTATGACCTCTTCTTAACTAATCACAATGACTCTGTTTCCAAACAAGGTCACATTCTGAGTTACTGGTAGTTAGGACTGCAACATATGAATTGGGCAGAGAGGGGAGCACACAATTCAACCCATAGAGGCTCAAAGCCCCCACAAAATCAGAATTAAATAATCTGAAAGGGTATGCTCTAAACAATACATACTTTTCCACTGAAGCACACATTTCTTACTTGCAGAAACATGTAGAGAACTTCCACAAGGCAATTTCAAGAAATATTGGAAAAGTGATACCTGGAGAGCTGGATATTCAGAAGTTTCCCCCAGTTTCTTTGTATAGTATGCCAAAAGAGTGTAAATTCTGCTCTGCTCATCATTCTCTAATAACCCAAAGGGAAATCGCAATTCAAAGAGGGTCAGGAAGTTGCCCATTGCTGCAAATTTCCCCACTTGCCTAAAAATCTTATCTAGCTAATTTGTTCTTAGTGGAAGGTGATTGGGCTGGGTTGCAAAAAAGAAAAAATGGGGGGGGGATATTTGTTATGATAACAATAGTTCATTTATATAGTGTTTTCTAATGTAATTCTCATGACCTTTGAGGTAAGTAGTTTGTGTCCCATTCTATAAATGAGAGAAATGAAATCAGAAGATTTAAATGAACTCCCTAGAGCCAGAAAGCTCTGCACAGGATGTAGGGCAAGAACCCTTACTCAGCTTTGTTGACCTAAAACAAATAGACTGCCGGTTATTTCTCCAGAAAAATTACATGTATTCATAATCAGCAGAGAATTTTAATTCAGGGTCTTCAACAATTGTGCACCACACAAGTCCCCAGCAAAAATGGAGAGAACACTTTTATGGGGTGTGGAGGTGGGGGGGAGTTGGGAGAGTATAGTGAACTAAGAGTCCATGGCTTCTCATTCACTGAGCTGTGATATTCTCTCATTTGCTGAGTTCTTGTTTGAAAATAAGAGGAAGTCTTTCTTCTTCTTGTTGGGTTCTGCTACCATTGTAGGGTATGGAACTCCCCCTTCTGGTCTCCTTACTATTTAATTAATATTTCTGTTTACTAATTTTTCACATTTCCCTTTTTTGATCAAGATTTTTCTCTGAAAGCATTGCTGATCAGGAGTCAGGTTTCCTGGTGTCAGTGGCTTTTTGTCCCTCAATGCCAGGAAGAAACTTTCTTAGGTGTACTGGCCCACATAGGAGGGAAAGTGTACAGACTGGAAACCTACTGAGGTCACATTTCAGTAACAAGTAAGGGCAGAAAGAAGAACTCAGGCACTTTTTCTCTAAAGTCCATATGTTATCAAGATCATAGAAATTGGAGATCATCTGAAGTGTTATGTCATCATCAAAGGTTTGGTGACAAACTTCCAAAAGGCCTGGTCGGGATATCTTGGGAAAACTGTCTCATCAGATGTCATCTGCTTTAATTTGGGGAAATCTTTACTTTCAACTCACTAAATGATGTGCAGGTCCAGTCAGGGTTTGGTGCTATTTTACGTGTGTCAGGTGAATCAAGGAATCTATTTCCTGGAGTCTGGCAGCAGAAAAGTTGGTTACAATTACGTGATGGGGGTCTTTCCAGTTGAAAAGAGTCCTTCTGGAGGTGTCTTTTCTAATAGATGAAATCTGCATTTTGCAAGGTGTGATATTCAGTGTCTTTGTCTCCTGAGGATACACTTTGAAAAGATTGCTCCAAAACATGATTATTTTTAATAGAAGCAGTTAAGCCTTTGCAATATTGAACTCGCTCTCCTTTTATCAGTTGTGGTTCAAAAGATACAGGAGCCAAGTGCATTGGGTATCCTATGACTATCTCAAATCGTGAAAGTTTATGAGTTCTAAAAAGGTGGATCTAAGATGTAAAAGGACTGAAAGCAATGCTTTTATCCAAGGTATTTGAAGGGCCTCTACAAATTTTGCCAATTGAGTCTTAATGCCTTTAGTGCATTCGACTAAACCAGAGAGGACTGAGTGAAAGTGTTGTAAAACCAACCAAACAGCACAGACTAGTTGAAGTACCTGACCACTAAAGTGGGTTCCTTCATCACTAGGAAGTTAAACAGGAGTTCTCAGGTAGGAATAATCTCTTCCAAAAGGACATTAGTCACAGAAGAGGCAGTAGCCTGCCTGCAAGGGAAGATTTCAGTCCAATGTGAAAGCATACTCACCATGACTAAAACATGGAATGGCAAATGGAATCCATTTGCCATACCTTGAATAGTCCATTAGACAGGTTAAAATGGGGACAGTACAAACAGACTTCCCTGGGTTGTATTTCAAAAAAGTGGAACAAGTGAGGTGGGCATTTTTTGCAGTCTTGCTAATGTTTCACCCCCAAATATTGATTAATGAATACTATTATTTTGCCAGTAGACCAATATTTTGATGCATGTACCATGGTGGGGAGTGGGAATTTTAGAGTCTCTGGTAGAACTAGAAAGTTATTTGGTCCAAACCAGAACTTCTCTTTTTATAAAACCAATAATTATTGCCTTTCCAATCTTTTTTTTTTTTTCCCTTTATGAGGCCAAATGTTGGGCTTCTCTAGCCAGTTTTTATGTTATCATTTGGAGAAATATCCTTTTGGACCATGACAGAGGTCTTGCTGCTGCTGGTTCCTTTAAGGGTAGCATTTCTTGCAGAAATGTCAGCAAGGTAATTTCCCTTAGCTTCCAGAGAGTCAAGTTTAGAATGCCCCAGAATCATAACAATAGGTAAAGTGCCAGGTGAAAAATATTGTACCCAGTAATTTCTGAATATAGGGGCCATTTTTAATTTTATTTCTGCTGGAAGTAAGGAAGCCATGTTGCTTCCACAACATTCCAAAATCATGAGCTACTCTAAAAGCATATCTATTATCAGTATAAATATTGGCTGTTTTGACCTTGGCTAAAGTGTAAACTCATGTAAAAGCATATAATTCAGACTGTTGGGCTGAAGTAGCCATAGGAAAAGATGCTGTCTCAACAAATCAAAAAGAGTTGCAATAGCATACCCAGCACAATAGTTGCCATTGTCACCTTTTAAATAAGAACCATCAGTGAATGATGAGAAGTCAGCATTACCCAAAGTAATTTCCTGCAGATCACCACCAGGAGTCAGGTGGTGATCCATCAGCATTAAGCAGTCATGAGGGACTTTGTCAGTGGGAAGGAGGGGAGAGGAGTAACAGGGTTAAGATTATTACAAAGTGAAAAAGTTGTGTGAAGAACAGTTAATGAAAGGACTTCATAGAAGGTGAGGTGGCTGGCTGAGAAATGTTGAGTGTAATGAGAATTCAGGAGGCTTCTACTGCATGATGTACAAAAATGGTTAAAGGGGATCCCACAAAAATTTTCTCAGTGGCCTTAACCAAAAGGGTAGTGGCAGCAATGGCTCTAAAGCAAGAGGGGTATCCCTGTGCCAGAGGCTCCAGTTGTTGGCTATAATATCCTATGAGTATAAGGTGGTCCTCATGTTTTTGGGTGTGTACCCCAAAAGCATTCCCTTACTTTTCATATACAAAAAGGAAAAAAGGGATTCTGATAATTGAGATGTGATGCTCAAGGGTGAGTGGGTATATCAAACTCTCCTTTAAGGCATTAAAGTTTATGTTGTCTGCTTTTTCTCATAAAATTGGGTTGGGGCTGTTATTCTTTAGTAAAACATACAGAGTTTTGGTCATAAGACAGAAGTTTGGAGTCTCATTTTGGCAATAAACAACTAGCCTGGGAAGAGTTCACAGCTGGCGCTTAGTTTTGGGTTTGGGGAAACTTAGGACACCATGAAGTCTATCTAGATCTACTCGTAGCCCTTGTTCTGATATCAGATGCCCTAAATGTCAAGTCTGGGCTTGAGTAAATTGCAATTTTTCCTTGGTTACCTTAAGTCTCTTTAAAGCTGAAAGCTTTAACACTGTCTTCCCATGAAGAGGCTTGAAAAGAAGAGCAAAGAAGCAATCATCCACATATTGTGACAAAGTAGAGCCCCTAGGGAGCATTATATCATCCAGACCAGCCTTCAGGATTTGCAAGAAACAAGGACTCTCACTAAAACCCCGAGGCATTACTATCCAAGTGAGTTGTTTTACCTCCCAACTGAAGATCAAAGGGTAGGCTATCTTCATCAACTGGAATACTAAAGAATGCATTACATAAATCAATTACAATAAAAAATTTTCTTCCTATGATGAATGGGTGTTAGTAGCATATGAGGATTAGGAACAACATGTTCTCAAGTTATAACAGTGTTGTTTATCGCTTGGAGGTCCTGGACAAACAACCACCCTCAGGCCTTAGGTTTTCTCACCAGCAAAATAGAAGTGTTACAGGGACTAGTACAAGGGATAAGGAGGCTTTGAACCTTGTAATCTTATTTTATGGGCTTTATAACTTGAAGGACTTCTTTACATATATGATATCAATTAATTCTGAGAAGTTTTGAGGGATCTATCTGAATCTTGATGGCCCATGTGCTGTAAATTTTGCCAGTGTCAGTTGGAGATTTTGCCCATAAGAAGGGTGGTAGCTGATTCAATACAAACGATCAATGTTTCCAGAATCATCTCTGGTGCCACCAGAGATGGAGCAAATAAATGATGTCAAAGTCATTTAATTCACCTGATTGGCTGCTTTGATGACTGCTGTCAAGTTCTAGAATTATTTCCCCCTTTTGGAAGAAAGAAATTCCAGAATGAGTCTTCTCTAAGAAGTTCTCAAAATGGATGGGGGTGGAGGAACTAATAAAAGGGGGGGGGGAGGGGTTGCGTATCTCTCAAAGGACCTAAACAAAGGTTCAGAGGTAGGAACCTCTTGAGGTTTATTAGAGATCCCCACTATTTGAACTATTTTAGTACTCTGAGGCAGGGGCTGCTTTATAATAATGCTGAAAGTGTGGCTCCAGTGTTAATTAGAACTGGAAGAGATTCATCCCCAATCTGGAGACTGATTCTCCAAGCCAATTAAGAGGGAGGAATAGGAAGAGCCCCTGTAGGTCCTTGGAGTCTCATCACTGAGAATTAGAAGAACGTTGTAAAGGCTGGTTAGAGAGCTGAAGGTGCCTGGCATGCTTAAAGTTGGAATAATCTCTTTTCCAGTGTCTTGTCTTTTTTCATTAACAGCAGAAACTAGGAGGGTTTGTTTCTTTTTAGGGGCCTTTATTTCCTGGAGTTGAAGACTGAGAATTTTAGCAGTCTTCCTTTTAGGTTACTCATCTAGAGTGTGAGAGAGCTGGCTTACCAGATTAACTAAATCTGGAGTGGACATAGTTTCCCATTCCATCCTGGTCTTCTTTTCTAGAAGGGAGAGGTCCTGGTTCAACCCATTAATAAACATAGAGTTAAAAGCTACCCAGGTGGAATCAACATCTGAAGGAAGACAAGAATTAAAAAATAAAATCAATCTGAAGTCAATTGTAATAGTCATGAACAGATTCATCAGATTTTTGTGAGCAAGGCTGAATTGTGTTCCAATCAACAGGCTTTGGAAAAGCCCTAGGAATTGCCTGATGAAGTCACTTAGTGATTGCCCAAGCCCAGTCTCCCAGTTGTAATTGTAGAAACCTTTCAGGATTTTCCCAATTAGCAGTTTCTATCCAGTGTTGGCTCTGGTGTTCACTGACAAGCCTATGAACTAGCTGATATAAGTCAGAGAAGCCAGGTTAATAAGTTTGAACTACTATATTAAATTCCTCAGCAAATCAGTAAGGATCTTCAGTTACTTTAGGAAAATCTTTGACCATGGCTCTCAGTTCAGCTTTAATCCAGGGAATATAAGAAGTTAAGGGTTTAGCCTCTGGATCCTCAGAAGTCTTAATTTTAAAGGGACAGGTTCTGATAGGTTCAGAGGAAAAGTGAGTGGGGAGAGTTTCAGAGAAAAAGGGAAGTTCAGTGAGAGAATTAGTATTGGGGAACAGAGAGTATAGAGAAGGTGTAGGCAGCATAGAAGGGAAAGTGAAAGATAGCATTGGAGGCAGGACCTGAGCACAAGGAGCTGGGGAAAAGGCAAGATGGCACTGGAGGTGAAGCCTGAGACAAAGGAGCCAGGGAAGAACATGAGGTTTTGGAAGCCATTTTATCTTTTTTTAATTGTTTGTTTGCCTCAGTTAATCTTAAAATATTATTTGGAAGAAAGGAAATTTAGGCTTCTGATAATGTTTGGAAGTCTCAAAATACCAATTGAAATAAGGATTCCATTCAGTTTTAGAAATTTTAGAGCTATAATTTGCCCAATTTGGTTTTAAGAAAAGTAAGTTTTGGGATTTCAAAATTCCCCATAATGGTCATTGATATTCTAAATTGCCTTTGATTAGGTCTGTCGATTTAGTTAGAAATGATTAGAAGAACCACGGTTTTCAAACATAAAATCAGCCAGGGTCTCTGTGGAGGGACCCTCAATATTTTGAGGGACCCTCAAAATATTTAGATAAATGGATCCCATTTCTCAGAGATTTTTCTCTAGAGTAAGAGAATAATTTTCCAACTGCTTAAACAGCTCAGATAGCCCAAATAGCTTGCAGGCTTAATATCAGCCAGTTCTTAGAAAACAGTCTGGTCCTGGAGGAGCCAGGCTGAAAGCTGCTCAGCACAGTTCCAATAGAACAGCCCTTATTCTAGAGGGAATTGGAATGAAGGCTAAACTGGCACAGTTGCAGTGAAACAGACTGTCCCCAAAGGAATGGGCTGATGGATAGCCCATACCAGTTGAACAGTCTGATTTCAAAACAAGGCCTAAGAATAAAACAGGTACTCACATACAGAACAAATCCTTAACAGAAAGGACAAAAACCTTAAAACAGATCCCAAAATAAATGTGGAGTGTGTCAAAATGCAAAAGGGGCAGAAGGTTGGATCCAGGAGAAATACCCTCAAACCCCAGGGTCAGTAAGAAAAGCAGTGAGCAACCAGCCTTGGAGTCATCCAGGGTCTTCCCTGGATTCCCATACAGGCCACCAAAATGTTGACCTAAAACAAATAAATTGTCAATTATTTCTCCAGCAAAAATGGGTTTATTCTGACTCAGCAAAGAATTGCAGTTCAGAATCTGTAACCATCGAAGCCATATGCAAGTCCTCAGCAAAAATGGAAAAGAGAACTCTTTTATGAAGGGGAAAAGGAAGTTGGGAGGGTTTTAGTAAACAGTTCATGGCTTTCCATTGGCTGTGTGGTGACAGTCTCTCATTGGCTGAGCTCTTGCCAGGAAATAAGAGGAGGTCTTTCTTCTTCCTGTTGGGCTCTGCTATGGTCATAAGGTATGAGAGCTCCCCCTTCTGGCTTCCCAGCTCTATTTAATTGAGGTTCTGTTTAATTTCTTACAGCTTCCTCCTATTATTGTCCTGCCTTCTTTTGCCCTTTGTCTAAATTTTCCTATTGATTATTTAAACTGATGATTACCATTTGTTTCTCATGCTATGTCTAAATGTTTTGTTGAAATGGAGCAAGGAATAAATTAGTTAAAAGCCAGACAACCAGAATTTGAATGCAGTACTTCTGCCAATATCAACACAAGATACCAAGACAGTAAGCCCGGTCCCCCAAACATCACCCCCACCCCCACCCCAGCCTCCTGTCAGTGGGTCTGGTGAACAGGGCTGGTGGGCAAAACTGATGTCAGAACCCTAGAGAAAACTGGCAAGTGCTAGGCAAACGTTATTTTTTGTTGCTGTTGTTGGAGCATCTGCTTTAGTCAAGGATATTCAGCCAGTAGTTGTTTCTCTTTCTGTGCTTTTGGCTTATGAACTTGTTCAGACCTACTCCTTAATGATTTCTGCTAGACAACTGCCAAGTCAAAGCCATTTGCATCTCAAGATGTGCTGAGCCCATTTTATCTTATCACATTGGAAATGAACTCTTTGGACCATTTCAGGCTACACGGTCTTAAAGATACCATATCTTAAAGAGAAGGTAGAAAAGACAAGATTTCAATCATTGTTTTCTTTCCCAGATCCATTTCATCACCTCTTACTTATTGAACTGTGTTCATTTTCTTCTAATGCTTTAAACACTTAAGCTGAATAAATATTTAAACTTTTGTGTAAGCAACTGGCTTTTAGACTTTCTCGCAGATTGATTGCCTGGGAATGACGCTTCTAACCAAGTAAAATACTTTTTTTCAAAATACTTTATATTTTATTTTCTCCATTTATTTGTGAACACTAGAACTAAGCCCATATGAAGGGTATTGTGGAGGGGGGATACACTCTTTCAAAAAAATTATTAAGGAACTGGACAGAGTAATGCAAATGGAAAATGTAACTTATGGTACCCAGTCTCTCTCTATATATATATGTGTGTATGTGATTATATATACATACACACACACACATATACATATATACATATATATATAATTTTTAAGTAATTGATAAATGAAAAGCAAAGAATAATTATTCTTTACATTAAATACCTCATTCCAAAAAAAAAACAACAAAATGACAAGTATCCCAGATTCTATATATCACACAGGTAGTCAGGCTTTTACAGGCCCCTATAGCATCCTCATGTTAGCAAGATCAACAAAAATGACAAGTGTAGAATCTCAGAACAGTAGAGTACATGGATATGCTGCGTAAAAGGGACTGACACCTAGCAGGTGCTCAATACATATTGATTTAGTTAATTTCCTCCTTTTCCATCCCTTGAGTAAAATCAAACCCATACAGCTTGTGCTCTTAACGCATCCTCTTCAAAACATGTTTTTCTTGCGTTTTTCAGAGTTCAAAAGAAGAAAGGACATATAGTTTCAATTTTACAAGATGAAAAAGTTCTAGAGATCTGTTACACAAAAATGTGAATATACTTAACATAACTGAACTGTACACTTTAAAATGGTTAAGATGTTAAATTTTATGTTACATGCCTTTTGCCAAAATTTTTAAAAAGTAAAGTTGAAGGGATATCTGGAACTTCCTAATCAAGTGTGTTTATTCCTCAGGTGTTAGTGCTTCAAATGATTTTTTTTCCAAATGGGCGATTGGGTTCTTTTCCCCCACATAATCATGATTGACAGGTGATTAGGGAAAGGGACACTGATGAACTTTGCTTTAATAAAACCTTGTTTTAATAAAATACCTAGTGATGGTGATATCTATATTATTCTACACTTTATTAGTATATACATGTTAACTGCAAAATAATGGGGAGAAAAAGTGAGAAAGCAGTGGAACTGCTTGATCTAGGTATCTTTGGGAAGGAGACTGCTTTTCAAGAGCTTCTCATAATAGCCACTCCCTTTCTCAGATTGATGGTAATATGAATTTTCCAAGGAATCTTGTGTATGAATTCTCTACCCCCAATTCCCTGAACCCACTCTCACCCCATCCCAAGCATACCTATTTCCACAATTTCTCTCTTGGTGAGCAGAAGGAAGCAGCAAGCAGTAAAGCCTACTACTCAAACACAAATTGCATGGTGACAGAATAGGAAACAGCTCTTTTCTCTACCCAGGCTGAGGAAGAAGAATCCTCAAAGTAACATCAAATATTTACTGAGCACTTATCATGTGCCAGACACCATGATGGTTTCTGCAGACTATATTTCTAGGATGTGGTGGACATTTCTATACAGACTTATCACTACTGCATAGTGGATGGGCAATTCTGACTCCAACTAGCAAATCATTAGCTGATCTCTTGCACATACCAATGTCACAGTAGAGTGAAAATCCCTCTCTGCCCAGCTTAGCAGTGTTTTAACTTTTCCTGAAGCTCCAAACTAAATATTTTTTCTTGCAAAGAATTCATGTAAATCAAAGGTTTTACCTTGCTTCATAGACTTTTCACAAATAAAAATTAATCCGGCAGGAAGGAGGTATCCGCCGTCCAGGTGATATCCATGTTAAGGCATGAGTACAGGACCAAATCCTTTCAGTCAGGCCTCCTCTTGGATCTGAGAAGCACTGAGGACAAGAGCTGAGGAGAATCTCAGGAACTGTCCAGCCCCACCTCTTATAGTTACAATGCGGGAACCTGAGACCCAGAGAAGTTAAGCAACTTGCCCCAAGTCACACAGCTGGAGCCAGAACAGAGATCTCTTAACCCCAGACCAGGGGCTTTTCCAACACATCTTAAAGGTCTTGGTTTGAACTTAAAGCATCCACTCCTTCTGCTCCTAGTGACCTTTAATATCTGCCAGGTTATTTTATGTTTCCTTGGTTTTGTATTATGGGAGCTTCTTAAATAAAATAATAGAAAATATTGACTTGAGGACTGCTTTTGAAATTTCATGGAGGACAAGCCCCCAGAACATTTGGTTTTGAAGGCCATGAGAGCTGTGGGAAATAGAGACACCATTCTTAAAGGGCACACACAAAATGTCACACATTCCAGGACCCAGGGCAGAAGCAAGTAATTTGAAAGGAGTCTGGGTCAGACCTACCCACTGATCCTAGAGAGCCTTCCAGAGAGGCAGGAAACAACTGGAGCTCATAGACATTGGTAGCAGTCATTTTGGGAAGTACATTCTACCATGAGGACACTGGTGCTGGCAGGTGCCATTTTGGAATCTTCCCTCTATCTTATTAACCCTAGAACTGGCCCCACCAACAAGTCTGTCAACACCAATCCTAGGATGCCCCAAGCCAAGCAGATAGCTGGCTAGGGACACAGCCCCACTCACCACCAGTCAGGCTACATTAAGACCTCCTGACCTCACAGCTGCCCCAGGATGTAGCCCTATCCACCAGGGGCACAGGACCTGGATTGACCTATGAGTGGGCTGGCATTAGCTCCAGGACCCCCAGGGCCCTACAGCCAGTGGCCCCAGGATGTGGCTCCACCCACCAGTGGGCATGCATCAGTCCCAGGACACTCTGGAACCCAGCCCCACTCACCAGTGGTCTGACAGACCAACTTCAGGACCCAAAAGGCCCTGAAGCCAGAGTCCCCAGGACCCTGTTTCCACCACCAGGGGACCAGCCCTAAACTCAGGATCAACCTCACCCACCAGTAAACAGGCATTAGTCCCAGGCTTCCCTGGGCCAGGCCCTGACCACCTGCAGGTCTGCACCACCTCTAGTCCTTCCCACCAGCAGGCAAAAACCAACTCTAGGACACCTTGGGCCCCTCAGCCAGTGGCCCCAGTATCTGGGTCTATCCACCAGCAGGCTGACAACAGATTCAGGACCCCCAGGGTCCTGCAGCCAGAAATCCTGACACAGCTCCACCCACATGTGAGTCACCACTAGCCTTAGGACCCCTTCGGCCCCAACCTGTCAACCATCAGGCCAACACCTGTCCTGGGACTGCCCAGGTCTTGGCCCCACCCACCAGCAGGCCAACACAAGCTCCACAACACCTTGGATCCCTCAGCCAGCCATGGCAGGATATAGCCTCACTCACCAGTGGACCAGAATCAGCTTTGGGACACCGCAGAATCTGAAGCCACCCATGTCAGGAAGTAGGCCCATCCACCAGCAAGCCAACACTAGATCCAAGAATTCTGTCCCCACAACAACCTACCCCAGGATGCAGCCTTCCCCCCAGAGGGCAAGCACTAACCTCAGGATCCCCCAGGGCTCTATAGCCAGCTAACATGACCTGGATCCACCAAAGAGCAGCCAGCAAACACCCCACAAGGCAGGGCCTGGCAACCAACCAGATCAGGATTCAGCCATACCTACCAGTATGGCTCACAGTAGTCAGCCCACCACAACAGAAGTACACATGCAGACCACGAAGGAGGCACCCCTAGAGCATATAGCTCTGATAACCAGAGGGGAGTGCACTGCTGGGTTGCATAGGATGTCTCCTACAAAAGATCACTTCTCCAAGCAAGTGGGAAAAATAACCACCCTACCAGAGACATAGAAACAAAAACAACAAACTAGGCAAAATGAAGTAACAGAGGAACACGTTCCAAGTGAAGGAGCAAGATAAAACCCCAAAGAAGAACTAAGTGAAGTGGAGATAGGCAATCTACCCAATAAATACCTTAAAGTAATGATTGTAAGAATAATCAAATAACTCAGGAGAAGATTGGATGAACAGTGTGAGACGTTAAAAATTTGTAACAAAGAGTTAAAAATATAAGAAGGACCAGAGATAATGAATATAATAACTGAAATTTAAAATACACTAGAAGGAGGAATTCCCTGGTGATCCCATGGTTAGGACTCCACGCTTTCACTGCCAAGGGCCCAGGTTCAATCCCTGGTTGGGGAACTAAGATCCCACAAGCTGCATGGCACAGTAAAAAAAAAAGAAAAGAAAAAAAAAACACTAGAAGGAATAAATAATTAGATATCAATTAGATGATATGGAGGAACACATCTGGGAGATGGAAAAGGGAGTAGTGGAAATCACTGAAGATAAACAGAAAAAAGAATAAAAAGAAATGGGGACATTATAAGAGACCTCTTGGTCCCAGAAACGGAAGAAAGAGAGAAAGGAGCAGAGAACATATTTGAAGACATAATAGCTGAAAACTTCTCTAACCTGAGAAAGAAAATAGATATCCATATCCAGGAAGCACAGAGAGTATCAAACAGGATCAACTCAAAAGGAAAACATCAAGACACATAATTAAGATGGCAAAAATTAAAGATAAAGAGAAAATATTAAAGGCAGTAAAAGAAAAGAAACAAGTTATGTACAATGGAACTCCCATCAGACTATCAGCTGACTTTTCGGCAGAAACTGTGCAGACCAGAAGGGAGTGGCATGAAATATTTAACATGATGAAATGGGAAAGCCTACAACCAAGTATACTCTACCCAGCAAGGCTTTCATTCAGATTTGATGGAGAGATCAAAAGTTTTATAGACAGGCAAAAGCCAAAAAGTTCAGCACCACAAAACCACCTTTACAAGAAATGTTAAAGGGACTTCTCTAAGTAAAAAAGAAAAGGACATAACTAAAAACATGAAAATTATGAAAGGAAAAAGCTCATTGGTAAAGGCAAATATACAGTAAAGGTAGTAAATCAACCATATATTAAACTAATAGGAAGGTTAAAAGACAAAAGTAGTAAAAATCATCCATGTCTGCAATAAGCAAGTGAGGAATATACAAAACAAAAAGATGTAAAATACGATGTCAAAACAGTAATTGTAGAGATTGGGGAGTAAAAAATTAAGAGACCAGCTACTTAAAACAATCATGTATAAATATAGATTGCTGTATATACATCTCATGGTAACCACAAACCAAAAATCTATAATAGATACAAAACAAGAGAGAGGAATCCAAACATAACACTAAAGATAATAATCAAATCACAAGGAAGAGAACAAAAGAAGACCTACAAAAACAACCAAAAACAATTAACAAAATGGCAATAAGTACATACTTATCAATAATTACTTTAAATGGACTAAATGATCAAATCATAGCTATAGGTTCTTATTTCTCCTCTTTCACTTCTTATTTTGTTTACTTGGGTCCTCTCTCTTTTCTTCTTGATGGCCTGGCTAAGAATTTATCAATTTTGTTTATATTTTCAAAAACAGCAAGCTCTTGTTTTCAATGATCTTTTCTATTGTTTGCCTCTATTTTGTTTATTTCCTCTCTAATCTTTTTATTTCCATCCTGCTGGCTTGGGGCTTTGCTTGTTCTTCTTTTCTAATTCCTTTAAATGAAAGATTAGGCTGTCTATTTGTGATTATTCTTGTTTCTTGAGGAAGGCCTGTACAGATATAAACTTCCCTATTAGAAGTGCTTTTGCTGCCTTGCACAGATTTGGCAAGTTGTATTTCCATTTTCATTTGTCTTGAGGTATTTTCTGATTTCCTCTTGATTTCTATGTTGACCCATTTGTTTTTGAGTAGCATATTGTTTAGTCTCCATGTGTTTGTGCTTTTTCCATTTTTCTTCTTGTAATTGATTTCTAGTTTCTGACCATTATGGTCAGAAAAAAATACTTGATATAACTTTTATACTCTTAAATTTGAGACTTGTTTTGTGGCCTAGTATGTGATCTCTCATAGAGAACACAATGAGAAAACTACAGAGTTATATTCCAACAAATTAGACAAACTAGAAGAAATGGATATATTACTAGAAACATACAACCTGCCAAGACTGACTCAGGAAGAAACAGACAATCTAAACAGACCAATTACTAGTCGTGAAACTGAATTTGTAATTTTAAAAAAATTCACCACAAACAGAAATCCAGGACCAGATGACTACACAACCAAACATATAGAGAAGAGTTAACACCTATCCTTCTCAAACTATTCCAAAAAATTACAGAGGAGGGAATGCTCCCAAACTCAATCTATGAGGTCAGAATCAACCTGATACCAAACTGGACAATGATATCACCAAAAAGAAAACTACAGGCCAATGTCACTGATTAACAGAGATTCAAAAATTCTCAACAAAATACTAGCAAACTTAATTCAACAATACATTTAAAGGATCATACACCGTGATCAAGTGGGATTTATCCCAGGGTTAAAAGGGTGGCTCAATATCTGAAAATCTATTAATGTGATCCACACATTAATAAACTGAAGAATAAAAATCATGTGACCATCTCATCTCAATAGATTCAGAAAAAGCATTTGATAGAATTCAACATCCATTCATGATAAAAACTCTTAACAAAGTGGGTATAGAGGGAACATATCTCAACTTAATAAAAGCTATTTATGACACACCCACAGCCAACTTAATACTCAACGATGAAAAGCTGAAAGACTTCCCACTAAAATTTGGAACAAGACAAGGATGCCCACTCTCACCACTTCTATTCAACATAGTATTGGAAGTTCTAGTCACAGCATTCAGATAGAAAAAAGAAATAAAAGTTATACAAATTGGAAGAGAAGAGGTAAAATTGTCATTATATTCAGATTACATAATATTCTATAGAGAAAACCCTAAAGACTCCACACAAAAACTACTGGAATTGATAAACAATTCAGGAAGGTAGCAAGATACAAGATTAACATACAGAAATATGTTGCATTTCTTTACACTAACAATTAAATATCAGAAAGGGAAAGTAAAAAAAAAAAAATTCCTTTTAAAATCACATCCAAAACAAAAAAAACAAAAAAAAAAACTTGGGAATAAACCTGACCAAGGAGTTGAAAGTTTTATACTCTGAGAACTATAAAACATTGATAAAGGAAATTGAAGATGATTCAAAGAAATGGAAAGATATCCCATGCTCTTGGATTGGAAGAATTAATATTGTTAAAATGGCCATACCCCCAAAGCAATCTACAGATTTAATGCAATCCCTACCAAATTACTCATGACATTTTTCACAGAACTAGAACAAATAATACAAAAATTGATATGGAACCATAAAAGACCCAGAATTGACAAAGCAATCCTGAGGAAAAAGAACAA
The DNA here is from genome assembly GCF_949987515.2 of Delphinus delphis. Lineage (NCBI taxonomy): Eukaryota > Metazoa > Chordata > Mammalia > Artiodactyla > Delphinidae > Delphinus > Delphinus delphis. The sequence continues at coordinate 37,536,035 of NC_082701.1, forward strand.
AGCTGGAGGCATAACCCTCCCAGACTTCAGACAATTCCACAAACCTACAGTAATCAAAACAGCATGGTATTTGTACAAAAACAGATATATGTATCAATGCAACAGAAGAGAGAGCCCAGAAATAAGCTAACTCACCTATGGCCAATTAATCTTCAACAAAGTAGGCAATAATATACAATGGAGAAAATGTCTCTTCAGCAACTGGTGTTGGGAAAGCAGGACAGCAGCATGTAAACCAATGAAGGTAGAACACACCTTCACACTACACACAAAATAAACTCAAAATGTCCTAAAGACTTAAATATTAGACATGACACCATAAAACTCCTAGAAGAGAACATAGGTGAAACATTCTCTGACATAAATTGTACCAATCTTTTCTTAGGTCAGTCTCCCAAGGAAATAGAAATAAAAGCAAAAATGAACAAATGGGAACTAATTAAACTTATAAGCTTTTGTACAGAAAAGAAAACCATGTACAAAACAAAAAGACAACGTACAGAATGGGAGAAAATATTTGTGAACAATATGACTGCCAAGAGCTTAATTTCCAAAATATACAAACAGCTCAATAACAAAAAAACAAACAACCCTATCAAAAAAATGGGCAGAAGACCTAAATAGACATTTTTCCAAAAGAGACATACATGATGACCAACAGGCATAAGAAAAGATGCTCAACATTGCTAATTATTAGAGAAATGCAAATCAAAACTACAATGAGGTATCACCTCACACTGGTCAGAATGGCCATCACTTAAAAGTCTACAAATAATTAGTGCTGGAGAGGGTGTGGAGAAAAGGGAACCTTCCTACACTATTGGCGGGAATGTAAAATGGTGCAGCCACTATGGAAAACTATGGAAACGTGTGGAGGATCCTTAAAAAGACTAAAAATAGAGTTTCCATGTGATCTAGCAATCCCACTCCTGGGCATACATCCACAGAAAGCTATAATTCAAAAAGATACATGCATCCCAATGTTCATAGCAGCACTATTTACAATAGCAAAAACAGGGAAGCAACCTAAATGTCCATCAATAGGTGAATGGATAAATAAGATGTGGTGTATATATATATATATATATATATATATATATACACAATGGAATATTACTCATCCATAAAAAAGAATGAAATAATGCCATTTGTAGCAACATGAATGGAGCTGGAGATTATCATACTAAGTGAAGTAAGTCAGACAAAGACAAATATCATATGATATTGCTTATATGTGGAATCTAAAAAAAAAGATACAAATGAACTTATTTACAAAACAGAAATAGATTCACAGACATAGAAAATAAGAAATGTCCTGTCTATTGTAAATAGTGCTGCAATGAACATTGGAGTACATGCGTCATTTTGAATAATGGTTTTCTTAGGGTATATGCCCAGTAGTGGGATTGCTGGGTCATATGGTAGTTCCATTTTTCGTTTTTTAAGGAAGCTCCATACTGTTCTCCACAGTAGCTGTATCAATTTACATTCCTGCCAACAGTGCAAGAGCGTTCCGTTTTCTCCACAACCTCTCATACAGAGTGAAGTAAGCCAGAAAGAGAAAAACAAATACCGTATATTAATGCATATATATGGAATCTAGAAAAATGGTACAGATGAACCTATTTGCAGAGCAGGAATAGAGACGTAGACGTAGAGAATGGACATGTGGACACGGGGCGGGGGGAAGGGGAGTGTGGCACAAACTGGGAGATTAGGATTGACATATATACACTACCATGCATAAAATAGATGGCTAGTGGGAACATGCTATAAAGCACAGGAGGCTCAGCTCGGTCCTCTCTGATGACCTAGATGGCTGGGATGGGGGGTGTGGGAGGAAGTTCCAAGAGGGAGGGGATATATATATACATATAGCTGATTCACTTCATTGTGCAGCAGAAACTAACACAACATTGTAAAGCAATTATACTCCAATAAATAAATAAATAGGTTTACCAAGTCGGAAAAAAAAGTTAGAGGAAAGCACACACACATACTCTCCCCTTCCACCATAAAAACATAGAAATGTTAGATGTAATATTTTAAATATATAAAAATACATAGTTATGGGATAGACAAATTAATTGCCTTGTATTCATACAGTAGAATAGTATTTAGCAATAAAAATAATAAATCACTGAGACAAGTATCAATATGGATGAATCTCAAAATCTTTACTTTGAACAAGAGAAGCCAGATACAAAATAGTACATACAAAATAGTACATGTTGTGTGATTGCATTTACACCAAGTTCAAACACAGACAAAACTAACCTATGATGATAAAAGTCAGGTTAACTCTTAGAGGAAATGATACTGCCTAGAAAGGACTTTCTGGGGTGAGAAAAATGTTCTGTCTTGATCTAAGGGTTGCATCTTTTTTTTTTTTGCGGTACACGGGCCTCTCACTGTTGTGGCCCCTCCCGTTGCGGAGCACAGGCTCCGGACGCGCAGGCTCAGCGGCCATGGCTCAGGGGCCTAGCCGCTCCGCGGCACGTGGGATCTTCCCGGACCTGGACACGAACCCGTGTCCTCTGCATCGGCAGGCGGACTCACAACCACTGCGCCACCAGGGAAGACTTCAGGGTTACATCTTAAGAACACTTAAGCTTTTATCTTTTACTGTGTATAAGTTATACCTCAATAAACATTGTTTATATGAAAAAGCAGAAAGACAAAATGCAAAGTGGTGTTCAAAAATAAGAGGAGAAAAAAGGACTGGAAGAACATCAAATTCAAGATGATAACTGCCTATAGAAAGAGAAGGAATGGGTCTGCTTGGGGGTGAAAAGAAGCTCACCTTTATCTATAATATTCTCTATCTTCTATAAAAAATGAAATAGGATTTAATATTTTTAAATTCTGGACTACTAGGCTATGGTATTGTTGAATTAACCTATCTACTTTTCTGTTGTTTTGTTGTGTCTTAAGAAGGAGAAATAAGTGTGAAGGAGAACACAAGATCGTAAAGCAGTAAGCAGAAGCATGTCTTCTGTCACCTATTTCAGCAATCTTTCTGCTCTCAAACCTGGCTCATAGGGGCATTCTTCCTCAAACATGTGCATTCAAGATTCAGCAGAAATTAACACAACATTGTAAAGCAATTATACTCCAATAAAAATGTTAAAAAAAAAAAAAGAACACATGGTGTTATGGGGATGGATGGTGGTGATGGCTGCACAACAATGTGAAAGCATTTAATACCACTGAACTGTACATTTAAAAATGGTAAATTTTATATTATGTTTAACACAATTTAAAAAAGGAGGAAAAGAACATATGATAGACCTAGGTTTTTAATTTTGTGTGAACCCAATCAGGAACTAGAATATAGCCTAGAATAAAGTCCTATACATATAATATATCCTTAGAAAATACTTAGTAGTAATTTGATAATTATTAGCATCATGATTTAAATTAGTAGATATAGGAAAAAAAATTATTCTGTATGTAACCTGCTATTCGTATGATGGTATACAATCACTTTTGTTTACTTCTCACCAACCATCTTGTACCTTGCAATTTGGGGTTTTAGTCCTCAGCATTAAAATGTTTTTGGTATTTCTTCCTGTTCCAGGACAAAAATCAGAAAAATAAAAGGTAGTTGTTTAATAAATTGCTGTACTTTAAAAAAAAAAAGAAGAAGAAGCTTTTCAATGAAAAGATGTGTGTTAACTGATACTATGCCTTGTAGTGTTTGCATTTTTTACTCACTTTGGAATGTTAATGGACTCCTTTTATTCACTCAGATTGAAAGATGAGCCGCAGCTCCTCCTCTGAATGATGTTTTATATCTTAGGCTCCTCATCTATAAAATGAATTGTTTGAAAAAATTGATCTATAAGTTCCTTTCATTCATTCATTCAGGCAGTTGATCAGCTATTTTTTGAGTTTTCACTACTTGCCAAGCTCGGACCCTATGTCCCTTTCAAGTCTGATGGTCCATGGACACATTCATTCCATATTTATTGAGCATTTCCTGAAAGAGAAGCTCTGTGCCACGTACTGGCCAAGAAAGATGAGAGAGGAGCTGAGGGCACTACTGATCCATAGGCACGGAATGTGTGAACTGGACAGGAACTCATCAAGTCCAGCCCTATCTTTTCACACGTGAAGGGATAGACTCCCCACCAAGGGATATGACTAATTGTTGCCGAAATATCGGCTTCCCTGTGCACCAATGTCGAACAGAAATATGGAGACAGGGATTTTGGAGGAAGAGAGAGATGGCTTTATTTTTCTGCTTGGCAGAAAGGAAGACACAACAGGCTAGTGCCTCAAGAACTGTGCCGCACCCGCCCCCCCCAACCGGCTAGGTAATCAGGGAAGATTTTTTTTTTTTAATTGGAGCATAATTGCTTTACAATGGTGTGTTAGTTTCTGCTTTATAACAAAGTGAATCAGTTATACATATACATATGTTCCCATATCTTCCCTCTTGCATCTCCCTCCCTCCAACCCTCCCTATCCCACCCCTCCAGGCAGTCACAAAGCACCGAGCTGATCTCCCTGTGCTATGCAGCTGCTTCCCACTAGCTATCTACCTTACGTTTGGTAGTGTATATATGTCCATGCCTCTCTCTCGCTTTGTCACAGCTAACCCTTCCCCCTCCCCATATTGTCAAGTCCGTTCTCTAGTAGGTCTGTGTCTTTATTCCTGTCTTACCCCTAGGTTCTTCATGACATTTTTTTTTCTTAAATTCCATATATATGTGTTAGTATTCGGTATTTGTCTTTCTCTTTCTGACTTACTTCACTCTAGACTCTAGGTCTGTCCACCTCATTACAAATAGCTCAATTTCGTTTCTTTTTATGGCTGAGTAATATTCCATTGTATATATGTGCCACATCTTCTTTATCCATTCGTCCGATGATGGACACTTAGGTTGTTTCCATCTCTGGGCTATTGTAAATAGAGCTGCAATGAACATTTTGGTACATGACTCTTTTTGAATTATGGTTTTCTCAGGGTATATGCCCAGTAGTGGGATTGCTGGGTCATATGGTAGTTCTATTTGTAGTTTTTTAAGGAACTTCCGTACTGTTCTCCACAGTGGCTGTATCAATTTACATTCCCACCAACAGTGCAAGAGGGTTCCCTTTTCTCCACACCCTCTCCAGCATTTATTGTTTCTAGATTTTTTGTTGATGGCCATTCTGACTGGTGTGAGATTTTTATATGTGGGGCTCGCAGTCCAGGGTATAAGATAAGGATCAAAGTAGTAAAGGTCTTTCATTCTTCCTTTCCTTTGCATTATTTCAAAACAGTCCCAGCTGGCGTCAGGCCACCCGGTAATTGGGGTCTGGCAGCCTGGTAATTGAGTCCTTTTGCCTCTGGTTTATCGACCGGTGACCTTGTTTCTGAAATGCAGATACCACAGGGGTGATTTGTTACAAGGGACGTATAGAATGTAAGCGCTGGGACGTAATAGGGTTAGGAAGTGAGAGGGATGGGATGTAACTCACACAGAGTTAGGGGTGATAGGTGCCGAATGTAAATTACATAATGTCAGGGAGTGAGGTTAGCTTTGTAAAGTACAAATCTAGTTACTACAAATTAGTGACAAAGTAAAACAAGGAGTGATTAACTCTTTCAGGCCACGTTATGTTTCTTCTCTAGCCTGGTTGCTGTTCCCTTTGTTTTCCTTGCTCTCGAGGAGTAGAAGAAAGAAAACTCTCACTTCTATTTACATTGCAACATAACCCAAAGTCAGGTGCCTGGTTAGAGACAAAGCCAAGAAAAAAACCTGATCTAACTAACTCCAGACCAGCGCTATGGCTATTTCCATTCTAGCATCTTACCAAGAGCCTTTAGGGTTCTTTCAGTGTAAGCCTGCCATTTTGATGTGATTTCTAGGTGACTCTCTCCTTTCCCCTGGCTTGCTGTATTGGACCAAGTCATCTTGAAACTACAAGTTCAAGACCTGTCTCTTTGATAAAGTAAACCCAAGGAATTGTGTCTGTTTTTCCCCTAATCTCACCAGCATCTACAATACCAAACATATACAGGCATTCAATAAACACTAGTTGTACAAATGAATGAATGATCAATTTGACTCCAAAAAGCTTCTTCTATGGCAGCTATTCAAGTAAAGAAAAAATAATGTAACATAACAGAATGGATTAGAGTATATCATGAGCAAGTAATATTTCTCGCAACTTTTATGAGTCATGATATAAAATGTATTTCTTATTATGGGGGTCTCAGTCAAAGAAGTTTGAATGTCCTCTGCTAGAAAATGGAGATGCTTTAATCAGAAACAGGAAATATGGGAAGATGGAGAAGTTTGGGGTTGAGATGGTGAATTGAAATGAAAACTTGTCGCTTCTGAAGTGCAGATGAAGACACTTAGCAGCCAATTGAAATTGAGGTTGTAACAACAGACATGTGAGGCAAACTTACCCCAATGAGGGTGATGACATATCAAAAGGACAATAGAATAACTGTCAAGGGCAGTACATATGTAAATGCAAAGTTGATTTCACACATCACACTTGATAATGGTTATAGGAGCCAGAGGAGGAAGGCACAGCTTCAACTAGGGTAGAGAGGGAAGCTTAAAGGACAGGTAGCATGTGAAACAGGTGAGAAAAGCAAGAGCAAACCAGGCAGGACAAAGAGAAGATGGCCAGAGGCAAGAAAACATACAGAGTTAGTGAGGAAACCACCTTGGCTTGAGCAGACAATTCAGGATACAATCCTGGGAAAAGATTATCATTCATAAAATTTCTGGTGGATTTGGATGTTTGTGGGCCTGGTGTTGTGGCAAGAGCACTGGAAAGAATTAGAAAACTCAATCCTTCATTCAAAAAATCAATTGAGCAGCTCCTGTTGAGTTCCAGGCTCTGTACTAGGCCACTGGTGCCACTGAAGCCTGAACAAGGCCACTGTGACTACACATTACAATTACTTGGGGACTGTATTAGCTCAGGCCACATAACAAAATACCACAGACTTCTGGTGGCTTATACAACAGAAAGTTATTTTATCACAATTCAGGAAGCTAAAAGTGTGAGATGGAGGGATGGTTTTTTCTGAGGGCTCTCTCCTTGGCTTATAGATGACCTTCTTCTTCTGGCGTCTTCACATGGTCTACCTTCTGTGATTGTCCATGTCTTAATCTCATCTTATAGGAACCCTAGTCTTATTGGATTAGGGTCCATCCATAAGACCTCATTTTCACTTAATTACTTTTTAAAGGCCCTCACTTCAAATACAATCACATTCTGAGGCACAGAGGTTAGAATTTCAACATATGGATTTTAAAGGGACACAATTCAGTCCATAACAGTGAGTTCTGAAAAAAACAGCAATGCTGGGGCCCCACCATAAACATGATTTCATTGGTCTGAGTGGGGCCTGGCATTGGTACATTTTTAAAGCTCCCAGGTGATTCTAAGGCATGTCCAGCATTAAGAAGTACTAGGTAGGCCCTCAGTGGAGATTCTAGCCCCAGTTCAAGCTAAAAGAATGTAGACCATAGTTTTCGCAGCTATAAAGTGAACCAGCTGGACAAAATAATTTTAAAGTTCCTTTTCAAGATACATGCACCCCAATGTTCATAGCAGTGCTATTTACAATAGCCAAGACATGAGAAATGGAATATTTCCTGCCATATCAGTAAACAAGGATGTCACAGTCATCAGCAATTGTAGCCCTCCAACATGAGCTGGTGAGCCCTGAGGAAACTCAGGAAAGAAAATAATACCTGACATCTAGCAGCAATCAGACTGCAGCCACTCCCCACAGTGAGCCCTGAGGAAACTCAGGATGTGAAAATACAGTATACTGGTCCCAGATAGATGAGGTACATATCAAAGGAATGATTTCAGTGAGCCCAGACTCTTGCATCTTCCCATACATAGAAAAGTGTTAAATTCCTTAACTTGAGATATCTGGTTTTCTTTAATTAATAATCTTTTGATGTTCCTGACTACCTGCCCTTTGTTTCAAAACTCCTGTATATCCTAGCTCCCCCCTCGCCTCCTCAGAGCAGTTTCTCAGAGCTATCTGAAACACTGTCTCCTGGGCTGCAGTCCTCACTTTGCCCCAAATAAAATTTAACTTGCAGCTCTCACATTATGCTTTTTTTTTTAACACATGGAAATACCCATATATATGTATGTATATATACAGATACATACAGATATATTGGAATATTTCTCAGCCATAAAAAAGAATGAAATATTGCCATTTACAGCAACATGGATGGACCTAGAGAATGTTATTCTTAATGAAATAAGTCAGAGAAAGACAGACACTATATGATATCACTTTTATGTGGAATTAAAAAAAATACAAACATATCTATATACAAAACTCATGGATATAGAAAACAAACTTATGGTTACCAAAGGGGAGATGGAGGAGGGAGGGACAAACTAGGACTATGGGATTAACAGATAAAGACTACTATGCATAAAATAAATAAGCAACAAGGATTTACTGTATAGCACAGGGAATTATATTCAATATCTTGTAATAATCTATAATGGAATATAATCAGAAAAAATAACTGAATCACTATGCTGATACTAACCTGAGACTATACCTGACACTAACACAATATTGTAAATCAACAGTACTTCAGTAAAAATAAATAAAGTCCCTTTTTAGCATTGAAATTTCATGTCACAGAGGAAAGAAAATAGTCCATAGTCTAATTCTTCATTTCGTCCTAGACACTGCTACCTTTTACAGCATTCTGATAAGTGACACAATTGAGGTTTAAGAATAAATGCAAAGAAACAGAGGAAAATTACAAGAGGATCAACTTCTGGCCAATCAGGTGTTCCCCAGTAATACACTTGGGCAAGATGCTCATGGTGTTCTGCCCAAATGCTTTTACATCTTAAAGCAATCGGGAAAACATCAAGGGGTCCTGTCATTAGCATCTCCACGCAGTTGCAATGAGGCTCCTCTGAGAGCAAATTTGCACAAAGAGTGTCATATGCTAATTAAAATGGAATTCTGTATGGGCTTTTCACTTGTGGATTAGTTAAATGCAATTAGCATCTGGGGCAGAAGGGGTACTGTGGGAAAGAGGCTGAGCTGTTTACTTTTTTGAGTGGAATGGAACAGTTAGGCTTTGGCGAGAGTGCTTAAGCGAGCTGACTGCAATCTCCTTGGGTGCTCTGTCACAGTGAGATGAAATCCACAAAACAGGCTGGGGGAATCCAAAATGCCAGGCCACAAGACAGATTGTCTGGATTCTTGAGCTTACGTCGTCCTGCCTTCTGCTTCTTATATTGCTCACTACCTTTAGAAGTATACATTTTGCTGAAAGCCTTACTTTCGGTTGGGAAGGTCCGGGGCTGTGTGTCCACCCCACGGGTGAGACTTCAGTTTGCCACATGAAGGAGCCCAGCTTTTAGCACCAGGCTGCAGGCTGATAACAATCAGCCTATGTTCAAGTTTGCAGCTCTGGTTATTGTAATAAATGTCTTGGTCTTAACCTGTAAGTCTTGGAATGTTCTTGATCCCCGAGGGCTGATCAGACCCTCAAGGCACAAGAAGTCCCATGACTTACTCTCTCTCTTATCTAGTGGTTTATGATGTGTGCTGGTGCCCTACTGGCCTGGGTGTAGCTCAGCAGTTTGACATGCAGCCAACATTAGCGTCATTGTCTGGTCAAGAGAGAGGCCTAGTGCCGCCTCTGAAGCCTGAACAAGACTACTTTACTAGCTTCCCCGACAGCATAATATAATAAAAGCAGATTCAGGAATTCCCTGGCGGCCCAGTGTTTAGGATGCCATGCAGGGGGTGAGGGTTTGACCCCTGGTGGGGAACAAAGATCCCGCATGGCATACGGACAAAAAAAGATTAATAGTAATAATAATAAAAGCAGATTAATACATGACATATTCATTTGTAGCCAACTGGTAATTTGAGACATTAAATGTTTCTAGAAATCACCTACAAACAACTTTTTTTTAAAAGGGGCTGGGGGTAGGTCCCAAGGTGCTAAGTGCGGTGGAGAGTGGGCCAAGTGAGAGAAATCACTGGAGGGCATGTATGAACTGGGAGAATTGATTTTTCAAGATAAAGAGACCTGGAAATGAGAGACAAGAGTTGGTGGAAGATGAAACAAGTTAGAGAGGGTATAGTGATTGAGGGTCCCCAGCTAATGAGAGGAAGATGAGGGAAAGGGAAGAAAATATGAGAGGATCCCCCTGGAGTTTGGGTGTATCTGTAAATGGGTGAACTGATGTGCTCTTTCTTAACTGATATTAGAAATTGAGAATCCCACTGATGTCACACAGAGCACAAGACACGGGATAGACAGCAGCAGGAGTTCCAGACAGGAAATGGCAGAGAATGTCCCCTGGTTCCTTGCAGATTGCACTTGACATGGTGGAGGCCCAGAAGGTCCCCTGTGCCCAGTGGAAAAGAGGGAAGAGAGTTACAGAAGCTGAGAGTCTTGGTTAGCACGCTTGACCAGGGATTTGCATGGCAGGAAACAAGGTGACCCTGGGGTGGAAGGCTTGAAAGGCAGTCTGTCCCAGACCCAGGGGATCCTCAATTCCCGCCAGAAATAAGCCTAAATTTCCCCCTAAAAAGACTGGTAGGTATCAGACACGGTCCAGTCAGGAGACCCAAACCATACCATTTATTTGTAAAAGAGAAAATTTACTATAAAAACTGTTAACTATATAATTGGAAATGACAAAAAGGAATTCTAAGGTATCATGGAAGTAGCAACTGCAGAAGGAGCCACAACCCCTCATGACTGAGAGAAGAGGAAAGAGATTGGGTGACTGGGGTGGGTTCAACCACAACATCCTGACTAACAAATCTTCCCACCTATGAACTGGATGCCCTGTCACTCACCTGTAAAATTATTCTCACCCTCTTAGGACCCATAGTTAATCTCTCTGTCTCTGTCTCTTGGTCTCTGTGCATCTCTCTGTCTCTGTCTCTCTCTGTCTCTGACTTCCTTTGCATCTACACTTAAATGCACTCAGGTCTACTTAATCTTTAAAAATCCTCCCTTCTACAATTCTCCTCTATAGATTCCCTTTCTCCTCTGGACGTCCTCAAGCCTCTTAAAAGAGTTGTCTATGGTTCTCACCTCCCATTTAATCCTCAACACATTCAATATTCCTACCATTCATCTAACATGGCTCTTGCAAAGTCTCTTCTCAGGGGAAACTTTTCATCCTTTCAATGATCATAGCTACCCTTCACAGAGCTACATTTGTTGCCTGGTTTTCTCCACTAGACTATACGCTTCCTGAAGGCAGGGACTTTCTATCTTGTTCACATCAGAATCTTTAGCACATAGTATAGTGCATGACCCATAGTGAATGGTCAATTATTGACTGTTGAAAAAAATGTTTAGAGTGATTTCTTTAAATCATGAATCTCATCACTTGGTGAAAAGTCATTAGAATTTATATTATTCCCTTGAAGTTTTATACTCATTTACATTCTCATCATTGTGTGTATCTAACTAATTTTAATATATCACCATATTTTGCCATTTTTCATGCTAGTGTTGAATGTATTAGATCTTAGCCCTGAATGATTTCACTAAAAGTAAGTTTAATAAAAGCAAGCTGCAAATTGGTAAGGGCCACTTGTATGAAACTCTTTATTTGGTCACTAATTGTGTCTTAAATGATATAGCTACTGCATTTAAATAAAGAGTTCTCAACTCCCTGACTTTTCAGGAACTTCAATTAAACCTGTTTGCCAGCTGGTTCCCTTGAGAAGCCTCAGGGACTGAGCAGAGAGTCTGTGTGATTAATGCAGAGGTGTCATTCTAAGTCAAGGCAGATGCCAAGGACCAGATCTTAAAATGTAGCAAACATTTTTCTTTTTTTTTTTTGCACATATAATTGACCTAAAACATTTTTAGTTGCATGTGCATAAAATAGTGATTCGATATTTCTATGCAAAATGTTCACCACGATAAGTCTAGTTACCATCTGTCACCATACAAAAAAATCACATTATTATTGACTATATTCCTGATGCTGTATATTTCAACTCCATGACTCATTTATTTTGTAACTGTAAGTTTGTGTCTTTTAATCTCCCTTACCTATTTCACTCATCCCCCACACACACCTTCCCCTCTGGCAACCACCGGTTTGATCTCTGCATCTATGACTCTGTTTCTGTTTTGTTATGTTTATTAATTTGTTTTGTTTTAGATTCCACATATAAAAGAAAACATACTGTATTTGTCTTTCTCTGTGTGGCTTTCTCTCTCTGACAAATGGCAAGATTTCATTCTTTTTATGGCTGAGTAACATATCACACCTTCTTTATCCATTCATGAATCAATGGACACTTAGATTGCTTCTACCTCTTGGCTATTGTGAATAATGCTGCAATGAACACAGGAATGCATATATCTATTGGAATTAGTGTTTTTGTTTTCTTCAGAAGAATACCCAGAAGTGGAATTGCTGGATCATATGGTAGTCCTATTTTTAATTTTTTGAGGAACCTCCATAATGTTTTCCATGGTGGCTGCACCAATTTACATTCCCACCAACCCTGCATGAGGGTTCCCTTTTCTCTGTACCCCCACCAACACTTGCTTTTGTTCGTTGGTTGGTTTCTTTTGCCATACCGCTAGGCTTGCAGGATCTTAATTCCCCAACCAGTAATTGAACCCGGGCTATTGACATTAAAAGCACGGAGTCCAGGCTTCCCTGGTGGCTCAGTGGTTGAGAGTCCGCCTGCCGATGCAGGGGACACGAGTTCGTGCCCCGGTCTGGGAAGATCCCACATGCCGCAGAGTGGCTGGGCCCGTGAGCCATGGCCGCTGAGCCTGCGCGTCCGGCTCCGCAACGGGAGAGGCCACATCAGTGAGAGGCCCTCGTACTGCAAAAAAAAAAAAAAAAGGACAGAGTCCTAATCACTGGACCGCCAGGGAATTCCCAACACTTGTTATTTCTTGTCTCTTTGATAATAGCCATTCTGACAGGTGTGAGGTGATATCTCATTCTGGTTATCATTTGCATTTCCCTGATGATTAATGATGTAGGGCATCTTTTTATGTGTCTGTTAGCCATCTGTATGTCTTCTTTGTAAAAAAAAAATCTATTCAGGTCCTCTGCCCATTTTTTAATCGAGTTTATTTCGTTGATATTGATTGTACGAGTTCTTTGTGCATTTTGGATATTAACCCCTTGTCAGATGTATCGTTTGCAAATATCTTCTCCTGTTTAGTAGGTGGCCTTTTTGTTTCCTTGATAGTTTTTTTTTGCCATGCAAATACTCTTTAGTTTGATGTAGTCCAGTTTTATTGAGATATAAGTGATATACAGCACTGTACAAGTTTAAGGTATACAGCATAATGATTTGGCTTACATATATCATGAATAATAACCACAATAATTTAGAAAACATCCATCATTTCTTATAGAAACTACATTAAAGAAATAGAAAAAAAAATTTCATGCTGATGAGAACCTTAGGATTTACTCTCAACAGCTTTTATTTATAACACACAGCAGTGTTAATTATATTTATCATGCTGTACATTACATCCCTATTACTTATTTACCTTATAACTGGAAGTTTGACATTTTGACTACCCTCATCCAATCTCCACTCCCCACATCCCTCGCCTCTGGTAAACACAGATCTAATCTATTTTTCTGGAGTTTGTTTGTTTTTGAAGTATAATTTACCTATAACACTTTGTTAGTTCCTGGTACAACACATAATGTTTTGATGTTTCTATGCATTTATTTCAAAATGATCACCATGATAAGTCAAGTGACCACCTGTCACCATACAAAGCTATTACATAATTATTGGCTATTTACCCCACACTGTACATTTCATAGCCATAACTCGTTTATTCTGTAACTGAAAGCTTGCACCTCTTAGTCTCCGTCACCTGTTTCTCTCCTTCTCATATTCTGCTCTCCTCTGGCAACCACCTGTTTACTCCTGTATCTGTTTCTGCTTTGTTATGTTTGTTCATTTGTTTGGTTTTCTAACATTCAACATATAAGTGAAATCATACTTCTTTGTCTTTGTCTAACTTATTTCACTTAGCATAATACCCTACGGGTTCATCCATGTTGTCACAAATGACAAGATGTCTTTCTTTTTTATGGCTGAGCAATATTCTGTTATATAAACGTATCACATGATCTTTATCCATTTATCTATTTCTGGGCACTGAGTTTGCTTCCATACCATGGCTATTGTAAATAATGCTGCAATGAACATACTAGTGCATATATCTTTTTGAGATAGTGATTTCATTTTCTTCAGATAAGTACCCAAGCATGGATTACTGGATCATACAGTAGTTCTCTCTTTTAATTTTTCAAAGAATTTCCATACTGTTTTCCATAATGGCTGAACCAATTTACATTCCCACCAACAGTGCACAAGTGTTCCTTTATCTCCACATCCTCATCAACACTCATTATTTGTTGTCTTTTGATAATAGAGCCATTCTGATTAGTGTAAGGTAATATCTCTTTGTGGTTTTGTTTGGCATTTCCCTGATTATTCATAATAATGTTGAGCATATATTCATGTATCTGTTGGCCATTGGTATGTCTTCTTTGGAGAAAAGTCTATTCAGGTTCTCTGCCCATTTTTTTCTTGCATAGAGTATTTTATTTTATTTTTAATTAATTTTTATTGGAGTACAGCTGCTTTACAATGTTGTGTTAGTTTCTACTGTACAACAAAGAGAATCAGCTATATGTATACATATATCCCCTCTTTTTCTTGGATTTCTCTCCCATTTAGGTCATCACAGAGCATTGAGTTCCCTGAGCTATACAGTAAGTTCTTACTATTCATCTATTTTAGACATAATATCAATAGTGTATATATGTCAAACTCAATCTCCCAGTTCTTTCTCCCCTTCCCCCCTTGGTGTCCATATGTTTGTTCTCTATGTGTACCCATTTTTTAATTGGGTCATTCATTTTTTTGATATTGAGTTGTAGGAGGTTTTTTTTTTAATATTATGGATTTTAACCCATCGTCAGATACACCATTTCCAAATATTTTCTGTCATTTAGTAGGTGACATTTTCATTTTGCTGATAGTTTCCTTCACTGTGTGTAACTTTTTATTTTGATGTAGTCCCATTTGTTTATTTATGCTTTTGTTACCTTTGCCTGAGAAGACATATACAAAAAATAAGATTACTAAAACTGATGTCAAAGAGCATACTGCCTATATTTTCTTCTATGTCTTTTATAGCTTCTGGTCTTACATTTAACTCTTTAATCAATTTTGATCTTATTTTTGTATATGATATGAGAAAGCAGTCCATTTTTATTCTTTTGCATGTAACAGTCCAGTTTTCCCATCACCATTTATTTAAGAGGCTGTCTTTTCCCCATTATGTATATCTTTCCTCCTTTGCCATGGATTAATTGATCATATAAACATGAGTTTATTTCTGGGCTCTTGATTCTGTTCCATTGATCTATGTGTCTGTTTTTGCACCATACCACACTATTTTGATTATTGTAACTCTGTAGAATAGTTTGAAGTCAGGGAGTTTGATAGTTTTGGTTTTGTTCTTTCTCAAGATTGCTTGGACATTTGAGGTGTTTTGTGTTCCCACACAAATATCAGAACTATTTGTTCTAGTTCTGTGAAAAATTCTATTTATTTTATTCATTTTGCTGCAACTGTAAATGGGATTGTCTTCTTAATTTCTCTTCTGATAGCTCCTCATTAATGTATAGAAATGCAACAGATTTCTGTATATTAGCTTCATATCCTGCAACTTTACTGAATTCATTTATCTGAAAATATTGAAGCTTTCCTTCTTCCTTTCCAGTTTGGATTCCTTTTATTTCTTTTTCTTGTCTGATTGCTGTGGCTAGGAAATCCAAAATCATGTTGAATAAAGGGGGCAAGAATGTACATCCTTGTCTTCTTCCTGATCTTAGAGGAAATGCTTTCAGCTTTTCACCACTGACTATGATGTTAGTTGTGGCCTTATCATATATGACCTTTATTATGTTGAGGTATGTTCCCTTTATACCAACTTCGTTGAAGCTTTTTATCATAAATGGATGTTGAACTTTGTCAAAAGTTTCTTCTGTATCTATTCAGAAGGTCATACGATTTTTATTCTTCAATTTATTAATATGTATATCACATTGATTGATATTGAATGATCCTCCTATACCTGGGATAAATCCCACTTGATTATGATGTATGACCCTTTTCATATATTGTTGACTTTGGTTTGCTAATAGATTGTTGAGGTCTTTGCATCTATGTTCATCAGTGATATTGGCCTGTAATTTTATTTTTTTGTGATATCTTTGGTTTTGTATCAGGGTGATGCTGGCCTCATAGAATGAGTTCAGGAGCATTCTGTACTCTGCAAATTTTTGGAATAGTTTGAGAAGGATAGGTATTAACTGTTCTTTAAATGTTTGGTAGAATTCACCTGTGAAGCCATCTGGTCCTGAACTTTTGTTTATTGGGAGACTTTTTTAAAATTACTGATTCAACTTCATTAATTGTAATTGGTGTTCATATTTTCTATTTCTTGCTGGTTCAGTGTTGGGAGATTGTATGTTTGTAGGAATATTTCTTCTAGGTTGTCCATTTTATTGGTATATAAATATTTGTAGGAATGTCTTATGACCCTTTGTATTTATATGGTATCAGTTGTAACTTCTCTTCCATTTCTTAGTTTGGATGGAATATATATATATGGTCTAACTGGTGTGATGTGTCATTTAAGGCCAGTGTTTCCTTATTGATTTTCTGTCTAGATGATCTGTCCATTGATGGAGGTGGGGTTATAGTTCCCTACTATTATTGTGTCTGTCAATTTCTCCCTTTATGTCTGTTAATATTTGCTTTATGTATTTAGATGCTCCTATGTTGGTTACATATATACTTACAATTATATATTCTTCTTGGAACAGTCCCTTTATCATTATATAATCTCCTTCTTTGTCCCTTTTCATGGTCTTTGTTTTATAGTCTGTTTTTTCCAAAGAAAGACAAATACTGTATGTTGTCACTTATATGTGGAATCTAAAAAATAAAACAAGTGAATGAATATAAGAAAACAGAAACAGACTCACTGATATATAGAACAAACTAGTAGTTACCAATGAGGAGAGGGAATAGGGAAGGGTGATATATGGGAAGAGGATTAAGAGTTACAAACTACTACTTAAAAAATAAATAACCAGGCTTCCCTGGTGGTGCAGTGGGTAAGAATCCTCCTGCCAATGCAGGGGACATGGTTTCAAGCCCTGGTCCAGGAAGATCCCACATGCCACAGAGCAACTAAGTCCTTGTGCCACAACTACTGAGCCTGTGCTCTAGAGCCTGTGAGCCACAACTACTGAGGCCGTGTGCCACAACTACTGAAGCATGTGCACCTAGAGCCTGTGCTCTGCAACAAGAGAAGCCACTGCAGTGAGAAGCCTGTGTACCACAATGAAAAGTAACCCCCACTCACCACAACTAGAGAAAGCCTGCGTGCAGCAACAAAGACCCAATGCAGCCAAAAATAAATAAATACATAAATAAATAAATACATAAACTTATAAAAACTAAAACTAAATAAATAAATAACCAATGGAACAGGATAGAAAGTCCAGAGATAAACCCACACACCTATGGTCACCTAATCTATGACAAAGGAGACAAGACTATACAATGGAGAAAAGACAGCCTCTTCAATAAGTAGTGCTGGGAAAACTGGACAGCTACATGTAAAAGAATGAAATTAGAACACTCCCTAGCACCACACACAAAAATAAACTCAAAATGGATTAAAGACCTAAATGTAAGGCCAGATACTATAAAACTCTTAGAGTAAGACATAGGCAGAACACGGTCTGACATAAATCACAGCAAGATCCTTTTTGATCCACCTCTGAGAGTAATGAAAATAAAAATAAACAAATGTGACCTAATGAAACTTAAAACCTTTTGCACAGCAAAGGAAACCATCAACAAAACGAAAAGGAAACCCACAGAATGGGAGAAAATATTTGCAAACAAAGTGATCCATCTGGGATTAATCTTCAAAATATACAAACAGCTCATGAAGCTCAATATCAAAAAAAAAAACAAAAACAACCCAATCTAAAAAATGGGTGGAAGATCTAAATAGACATTTTTCCAAAAAAGACATACAGATGACCAAAAAGCACATGAAAAGATGCTCAACATCACTAATCATTAGAGAAATGCAAATCAAAACTACAATGAGGTATCACCTCACACCGGTTAGAATGGCCATTATCAAAAACTCTACAAACAATAAATGCTGGAGAGAGTGCGGAGAAAACACTGTTGGTAGGAATGCAAACTAGTACAACCACTATGGAGGTTCCTTAAAAACTAAAAATAAAGCTACCATATTATGCAGCAATCCCACTCCTGGGCATATATCCAGAGAAAACCATAATTTGAAAGGATACATGCACCCCAATGTTCATTGCAGCACTACTTACAAAAACCAGGACATGGAATCAACCTAAATGTCCATTGACGGAGGAATGGATAAAGAAGATGTGGTACCTATATACAATGGAATATTACTCAGCCAGAAAAAAAGAATGAAATAATGTCATTTGCAGCAACATAGATGGACTTAGAGATTGCCATACAGAGTTAAGTAAGTCAGACAGGGAAAGACAAATATCATATGATATCACTTATATGTGGAATCTAAAAAAAGAACTTATTTACAAAATAGAAATTGAGTCACAGATGTAGAAAAAAAACGTATGGTTATCAAGGGGGAAAATGGGGGGGAGGGATAAATTGGGAGATTGGGATTGACATATACACACTACTATATATAAAACAGGTAACAAATAAGGACCTGCTGTATAGCACTGGAAACTCTCTATTCAATGTTCTGTAATGGCCTATATAGGAACAGAATCTACAAAAGAGTGGATAGATGTATATGTATAACTGACTCACTTTGCTGTACAGCAGAAACTAACACAACATTGTAAATCAACTATACTCCAATAAAAAATTAATTTAAAAAATTTAAAATAAAAAAATAAATTTTACAAATTTAAATAGGTAAATAAGCTACAAGTATATATTGTACAGCACAGGGAATATAACCAATATTTTATAACTTTAACTGGGGTATAATCTATAAAATTTTGAATCCCTGTGTTGTACACCTGAAATTAATATATTTTAAAGCAACTATACCTCAATTTTAAAATAAATAAATAAATAAAATTTAATAAATAAATAAATACATAAATAAAGTCTATTTTGTCTGTTATAAGTATTGCTACCCCAGCTTTCTTTTCATTTCCATCTATATGTAATACCTTTTTCCATCCCCTCAGTTTGTTTGTGTGGGTCTTTAGATCTGAAGTGAGTCTCTTATAGGCAGTATATATGAATATGTATGTGTGTGAGTGTGTGTGTGTGTGTGTGTATGTATATGAGTCTTTTTTTTTTTTTTTTTGCCCATTCATCCACTCTATGTTTTTCCATTGGAGTATTTAGTCCATTTAAAGTAATTATTGATAGGTATATAATTGTTGCAATTTTGTTAATTGTATTCAGGTTATTTTTGTAGTTCTTTTTTGTTCCTTTATTCTTTTGTTCTCTTCCCTTGTGATTTGATAACTATATTTAGTGTTATGTTTGGATTCCTTTCTTTTTTTAGTGTTGTGGTTACCATGGGGCTTATATATAGCTATATATATATTTTTTTTTAACTTTATGTTGATGATCTCTTAAGTTCAAATGTATTCTAACATTACTGCATTTTTACTCCCACCACCACATTTAATGTTTTTGATATCACATTTTACATTTTTTTTGTTTTTTGTATCCCTTAACTACTTATTGTGGATACAGGTGATTTTACTACTTTTGTCTTTTAACTTTCTGACTAGTTTTACAAGTAGCTGATCTACTATTTTTACTTTATATTTGCCTTTACCAATGAGATATTTCCTTTGGTAAATTTTACATTTCTAGTTATGTTTTTTTGTTTTCTACTTCAAGAAGTCCCTTTAATGTCTCTTGTAAAACCAGTTTAGTGGTGCTGAACTTTTGCTTGTCTGTAAAACTCTTGATCTCTCCTTCAAATCTGAATGGTAGCATGGCAGGGTAGAGTATTCTTGGTTGTAGGGTTTTTCTTTTTATCACTTTAAATATATTGTGTCATTCCCTTCTGACCTACAGAGTTTCTGCTGAAAAGTGAGATATAGTCTTATCAGAGTTCCCTTGTTTGTAACTAGTTGCTTTTCCCTTGCTGCTTTTCAGATTCTCTCTTTATTTTTAATTTTTGCCATTTTAATTACAATATGTCTTGTTGTGGTCCTCTTTGGATTGATCGTGTTTGAGACTCTGTGCTTCATGGACCTGGATGTCTATTTCATTTCCTAAGTTAAGAAATTTTTCAGGTATTATGTCATCAAATAAGTTCTCTGCTCCTTTCTCTCTCTTCTCCTATGAGACCCCTATAATGCAAATGATATTTTGCTTGATGTTGTCCCAGAGGTCTCTTAAACTGTCCTCATTTTTTAAAATTCTTTTTTCTTTAAATTCAACTTGGGTGATTTCCACTAGTCTGTGCTTCAGTTCACTGATCTGTTCCTCTGTATCATCTATACTACCGTTGATTCCACCAGAGCTCTTCTTTGTATTTTCTCTTTGTTAAACTTCCCACTGTGTTCATGCATTCTTCTTCCAAGTTCATTGAGCACCTTTATGATCATATCCTTTAACTCTTTATCAAGTAGATTGCTTATCTCCACTTCATTTAGTTTTCCTCCTAAGGTTTTATATTATTCCTTCATTTGAAACATAGTCCTCTGTTGCCTCATTTTGCCTAACTCTCTGTTTTAATTTCTAAGTATTAAGTAGGTCATTTACATTTCCCAATCTCAGAGAAGTGGCCTCATGTAGAAAACATCCTATGGGGCCCAGGAGCACAATCTGCTTTGGTCACCAGAGCTATATGTTTTAAGGGTGCTCCCCATGTGGGCTGTGTGGGCTCTTCTGTTATGGCAGGGCCAGCTACTTGGGCATAACCAGGACATGAAATCAACCTAAATGTCCATTGACAGAGGGTTGGATAAAGAAGATGTGGTACCTATATATGATGGAATATTACTCAGCCAGAAAAAAAGAATGAAATAATGGTAGATGGGGCTGACCCACAGCCCAGTTTGCTGCCAGGCACTGCCTCATGCTGAGGCTGTCAGCTGCTGGTGGGCTGGGCCAAGTCCCAGGATGGCTGACTCATGGGGCCCTGAAGTAGTTAAGCCTCCAGCACTAGTAGGCTAGAGGGAGAACTCCCAAATGGTACTTGTAGCACCCATGTCCTCATGGTAGAATGAGCTCCCTAAATGGCTCCAACTAGCATCTGTATTCCTATGGGGAGTCCCAGTTGCCTCCTCCCTCTCCATGAGGCTCTCCAAGACTAGCAAGTGGGTCTGATCCTGACTCCTTGTAAATTACTGCCTCTTCTGGGACTTGGAGCGTGTGAGATTTTGCATGCCCTTTAAGATTAGATTCTATTTCCTACTGCCTTCTGGCTCTCACATACGCAAGCCCCACTGACCTTCAAGGCCTGACCTTCTGGGGGCTTGTCTAACCATTACAGGACCCCTATGCTGGGGAGCCTGATGTGTGGCTCAAGTCTCTTGCTCCTTGGGGAGAACCACTGTAATTGTGATTATCCTCTTGTTTGTTGGTCACCTACCTGGGGTGTGGGTCTTGACTATACCACATCTCTGCCCCTCCTACTCATCATGTGGTTCCTTCTTTATATCTTTAGCTATGGTAAATCTTTTCTGCTAGTCTTCAATTTTTTCTCATCAATAGTTGCTCTGTAAGTAGTTGCAATTTTGCTGTGGGAGATGTGTCTTCCTGCTCCACCATCTTGGCCACTCCCCAGTACAGGAAAACTTGGTTCCCTCTGAGACCATAGTCTTGTTGACCATGCCTGACAAAGAGTTCAGCTTCTCTTTTCCCCTGAATTTCATGCAAACATAAATGGGAAGTGGAGATGTTTATGTAACACCTTGATTTCTATCATTAATCATAAGCATGAGCAGCAGCCTCTTGACTGGCAATTTTAAAATTCATTATGTTCTAAGTCAAGAATGACATCAGCATGATCCCAGTTTTGATATATAAGGTGATGACAACCCTGACTGATGCCCACTTTTAGCTTCTCATTTTTGAAAGCCTAAATGTGTCCTTTCTCCTTCCAGATACAGTAAATTCACATTGGCTTAGGAGATACTTTACCAAGTAAGATGTCAAACTTTATCTAAAGGATTTCTCTTTAGGACAGTGGATGTTGCCATTGGCTCAGCTGACTGCTCTGACTATGCAGAATTCTTCAGTGTTACTGAGGCTAGGATCACCTTCTCAGTAGTTGTGGCTTTTATTCTAGGGAAGCTTAAAAATAGACAGAAACCAATCTGGTTTCCATTCACTAGAGAGGCTCTGTCACATTCTTAGCGCCAAAGGATCTGAAAGGAAAGTTAATACAGTCCCTAGTCCTCTCTCAAATGTGCACATTTGTTGATCAAGACTACAGTTGCTTAGCTCCATAATGGCCACCATCCTGTGGTCATTCTTTCCTCCCTGTACACATATGCCACCCTTCTATCAAGAAGCAAAGCCCATTTGTGGGTGCAGAAATAAATGGAAAATGCTTCCCCTGGCATTGGCTTATAGGCAAAGCTTTCCTTGAGTCCTCCAGACTGATGTGAGCTTCCTCCTTTTGGTACCCATGGCACTTTATACATTTCTCCATGACAGCACTTACCTTATTATACATAACTGTTCTATACCCATCAGATTTTGAGGCCCTTGAGAGTTTCAAGTACAAGGTCTATCAGGTAGTGAGCAGCATATCACAACGATTAACCCCAAGACATTCATTACCAGGTTCAAATCCTGACTCTACCACTTAGTTAGATGTGTGACTTTGGGTAGTTTCTTAACTTCTCTGATTCTTAGTTTCTTTACCTGAAAAAGGAGGTAAAGATGTCTATCTCATAGTGTTGTGTGAGCATTAAAATGAGATAATGTGTGTAAATCACTCAGCACAGGGCCTGACAGAACAAAGCTTTCAATAATTGGTAGTTATTATTATTATTAGGCACTCAGCAAATGTTATATAACAAATGAAAACACTTCTAAATTCTCACCTGCTCTACTAAGATAGCTCCTTCTCTTATTCCTCTTCTGTAATCACCTTCGATCAATAGCTCTCTACCTTAGCTGCACAGTATAATTACCAAGAGAGCTTTAAAGTATCTGATGCCCAGGCTGGCTTCCCAGTCAATGAAATCAGAATATCTGGGGGTGGGACCAATGCATCAGGAGCTTATATAGTCTCCAGGCGATTCTAACATGGGGCCAAGGTTCAGAACCACTCCTCTAAACAGGGGCGCTTCTTAAGGACCAGCCCTTTGTCCTCTGCTCTTCCTGCTCTGCATGTTCTCCCTGTAGGATCCCCTCCCCACTCACTGCTTCACAGCTGTCCCCTAGGCTGGTGTCTCTCAGGACTCAACTTCCTAAGTTCTCTCCCTAGCTCCAAACATGCATTTCCTTATGCTGCTTGGCCCTTTCATCTGGATATCTCACAGAGCTCTCAATCAACAAATCCAAAACAGAAGTCTCTTTCATCCCAACCCTCCATCTACCCTCTTCCTGGGTATCCCATCTCAGTTAAGGACAGGAGTAGCTTCCCAAATGCTCAAGCTGAAAATCACAAAATCTTATTTTCTCCTTACTTATTCTCCCTTCAGGCCCACAAAATCAGTCATGCAAACTTCTCAGGTTCATCTTCACATTGACTGCATTATCCCAACTTTTTGCTCAAATTGCCTAGGCCCTAAATCAAACCCCAAATGCCTCTTGCTCAGACTATTATAGGGATCTCCCATCTAGTCTGTCCTCTCATAAATCTTTCCATACCTCCTGCAAGATATCTCTAAAACACAGCTCTGGTCAAGTCACTTCTCTGCTTTAACATATCATGGCTTCCCATTGTCCTCAATCCAACTCCTTGCCTGGGCTCAGAGCATTCTGAGATTTGAAACCAGCTGTCTTTCTTATCTCCCACCTAACCCCATCTGCAGCTTGCTCTCCACTCATGGCTTACTGCTCATTACCACGAAAACATACCCTCATGCTCTGCACTATGGCCTTTTTGACCTTTGTTCAAGCTTAAGTTTCTATTTAAGCCTCCCTCTCTCTCTCTCTCTCTCTCTCTCTCTCTCTATCTACCTATCTCTCTATCTCTCTTTCTCCTCTTTCCTCATTCTCAAATTTCATCCTTCTTCAGAATTAATGCATCACTCATACCTCCAAAAAGAGTTCCATCTTCCTGGGTCAGCCATAAGGCCTCAGCTAGTTTACCTATTCCTGGGTCTCCTCCAATGATAGCCTTGAAGTGGAAAATTCCAAGGAAAACTCCATGATCCTCACTCCTTCATTCTATCCTCCACTGCCCAGACTAGGGTAATTGAGCCCTTTGAGGGTCCATTGTCCCAAACCTAAAGGATGGCAACTGGTAACCCCTCTCCCTTGTTAGCTTCCATGATTGAATATAGGGTTTCCAAGCCACTGGATTACTATTTTGATTTATTACCTGTTATGCATGAGATTAAGAACACAGATTCTGGAGCTAGGGTGCTTCTTAGGTTTGACTCCTGGCTCTGCCACTTATCTCCAGTAAGAACTTAAATAAGTTATTTAACTTCTTTGCTTCAGCTTTTTCATTTGTAATAGAAATAATAATAGTACTGACTTACAGAGTTGTCATGAGAATTAAATGACAATATTATAAGATCTTTAGAAAACTATCTGACACATGGTAAGCATTGTGTAAGGGCTTGTTAAATAAATAAGGAATCTTAGTATGTGTTATCCAGCTATTTAGTAGAATGTAAACTCTCTCAGGGAAAAAATAATTTCTATTTGTCTGGAACAGAGTAAGTGTTCAAAACATATATGAGTGCTGATAGCTGCTAGAAAGTGGAAATTGGTATATTCCTGGAGGATTGTTGGATAATATGTATCAAAATTTTTAATATAACTGCTCTTTGATCCAGTAATTCCACCTCTCAGAATATTTTCTATAGATATAATTAAAAAATGTGAAAAGATGCATGTATGAAGATATTCGCTGTATATGGTATGAAAAATATGGAAACAACCTTAATGTCCTTAATGTCAGTTACATCAGCCATGCAGTATCATGTATCTATTAAAAGATGATGGTGTGTATCTATATTTTGAGGACATGGAAAGATGTGTAAGGTATATTATTAGGTTTCATGTCCATCAACAGAAAAATGAATAAAGAAGATGTGGTACATATATACAATGGAATATTACTCAGCCATTAAAAAGAATGAAATAATGCCATTTGCAGCAACATGGATGGACCTAGAGATTGTCATACTAAGTGAAGTCAGACAGAGAAAGAGAAATATCGCATGATATCCCTTATATGCGTAATCTAAAAAGAAATGATACAAATGAACTTATTTACAAAACAGAAACAGACTCACAGACTTAGAGAATGAACTTTTGGTTACCAGGGGGGAAGGATGGGGTGAAGGGATAGTTAGGGAATATGGGATTGACATGTACACACTGCTATATTTAAAACGGATAACCAACAAGCGCTTACTGTACAGCACAGGGAACTCAGCTCAATGTTACATGGCAGCCTGGATGGGAGGGGAGTTTGGGGGGGAATAGAAATACGTTTATGTATGGCTGAGTCCCTTTGCTGTGCACCTGAAATGATCACAACATTGTTAATTGGCTATACTACAATATAAAAAAGTTTAAAAAATTAAAAATAAATAAAATTTTTAATTTTTTTAAAAATTTGAAAAAGATATTATTAGCTTCCAAAGGCAGGCTGCACAACAAATATAGTATGATCTCATTTTTTACATGTACATGTATATGTGTTTACACATGAATAGAAACATCAGGAAGAATACACATCAAATGTTAAAAATTATCACACCTGGGCAATGAGCTTATGAGAGGTTTGTGCCTTTTTTATTTTTAAATAATAAAATGGTACATTTTTAATTAATAAGTTTGTATTGAAATAATACTGGAGTATATGTAGAGAAAAAAGTGAAGGTTCCCTCAACTTACCAATCACTCACATAAAGTAACACTCCCTAGATGTAGCTAAAGCTTGATATGGTCTTCCTGAACTTTTTCTTCCTGACCTTTATCTATGTGCATCCATATAAACTCAGGTATTAGATGAGATTTTTCTAAGCTTTAGGGTTTAAATAAAACTGGCACCAATGCCTATGTCCACATTCTGCAGGGAGTCCAATGCCTTCCCCAAGAGTTCTATGAATCCCCAAAGGTATATGTTCTGCTAACCTCCGCTGACTTTCAATCCCTGCTCCTACCGAATTCTCTGTCTCGTTTATGAATTCCCTTCCCCACCTCTTCTTTCCTCCCCTCACCAATCCTAATGTGCAACAGAGTTCCTTTTTCCTGACTTTGCCCAAAACCATGCCCCAATACCTTATTTTTCCTTAACAATGGTAGTTTTTATAGAAATGTACTATTTGAATAAGTAATTCATTTTCCTTCATTTCATTTATTCACTCACTCATTCAATAAACATTTATTTTGGTTACAAAACACACACACACACACACACACACACACACACCCTAAACCATATGTCTAGAAGAATTTACTGAGGGTTTGGTCACAATAGGTAAGGATTTATTTCAAAGAAAAACAACTTGCAGTTTAATACCAAAAATTCTTGAAAATCTTATGTCTCCTTCCCCCAAGCAATGGAAATTTCTTCTCACCATTTTCCTCAGCAGATTCAAGACTCCAGCCAGTTCTCTTAAACTTTCTATACCACACAAGACCCTCCTCATATTTACTTTTGCATATTTGAATACATAACTCTGCTCAATGAAATGTCATGTTCTCTGGGTCTCATCCTTATGGTGAAATACTGGGCACCCCAGAACACATTGTACAACAAAACATCCAGATGTTCCCCCAGATGGTGTCCCGAGGTGGAAGGGCACTGCATTCCAGAGCGCTGATCCATGTGGGCAAAGTCTTCATCTCATACTCCAGGGGTTCTAGAAATGATTCAAGATAAGGATGAATTTCTAACTCTCTCTCTAGAGACATCCATCCTGTTTCATTTCCTTTAGAGAGTCTTCTTCCTACCACTGACATTACATGTTACTTCTGCTGCACAGAAGCCTTGGTTCAGTTGACTGATGTAAGGGGCCCCATATTTAGCTTCAGATCACAGTGTGGTTGGCAGGTATGATTCTACCTTCAAGGGCATCATCTGTCCCACCTTCATCCTCAGATTTATTGTTCACCCCATCTTCCTTCTTTCCTAACAGTTTAGAAAATATCCTTAGGAATATCTCCCAAAAGTCAGAAGGAAGTTATGGAACTCTTTTGACATCAACCTTACAAATTGGGGTTGGGGGCAGGTAACCTGTCAGAGAACCTGGCAGAGAACCAGTATGAAGATCATAAATTTCCCTGGATAAAATCAAGCAAAGGAGGCCCCTGGAAGCTGGTCACAAAAACTCAGCATCTATAGACACAGGATTTCATTAAAAGTTTAAGTCTACTGGGAAGACATGCTTGGACTGATCAAAAATCTCTATCCACCTCTACCTGCCAAGGCACAAAGATTGTTGTAATGTGTGGTTAGACACTCTGCAGATGTCATTACAATTCCTGCAGAGCAGAGGAGTGGAGTTGACAGTAAGTCTCCACGTCCCCACTTAAAAGCCAGCAGCTGAAAAAAAATAAAAATAAAAAAATAAAAATAAAAAAGGGCCTCCCTGGTGGCGCAGTGGTTGAGAGTCAGTCTGCCGATGCAGGGGACACAGGTTCGTGCCCCGGTCTGGGAGGATCCCGCATGCCGCGGAGCGGCTAGGCCCGTGAGCCATGGCCGCTGAGCCTGCGCGTCTGGAGCCTGTGCTCCGCAACGGGAGAGGCCACAACAGTGAGAGGCCCATGTACCACAAAAAATAAATAAATAATAAAAATAAAAAGCCAGCGGCTGCCTCAAAGCTTCAAATGCCTTGGTCCCCGTGGCTGACTGCCTAACAATGTTCAAACAGGTGGTTGGATATGCAAAGGGAAGCACGGACCCAGATGTTAACATTTTGACGATGTACCAACAGAAAGGAGAAAAGATGTCTTTGTATATGTGTGCTGGGAACAGCATGGGAATGCTGAGCTTGCTGCAGAGAGAGGCTCACCCCAGGCTGCATCGAGGTGGGGTGGCTGGGCCTCTGGAGCTCTGTCCCTGACATTCAAGCATCATGGAAGCGGGATAGATTCCTATCTCTGTCAGAAGGATCCTAGCACAGACCTACCCAGAGTCGGCAATCCTGACCACTATTTGGCCACCATTGGAGATGGCTACAAACATGTTAGTTATGATCAAGAGGTAAATTACCTCCTGGAGCTTAGCAAAGAGAATGTGGCAGATCCAGGAGAGGGCAAAGAATGTTAGCAATCCTGGCGTTGTGGACTCAGAGTCTCCGAACTGTTCCTGAACTGGCTGCAGGCACACTTAGCTATGGAATAGATGCAGTGACAGGAGAGTTTCAAAGGTTCATGCAGTGGAACAGGAAAGTCAGTAAGCAACAAGCTTCAAGCATGAATCCAAAACTTGTTGGCCCCATGTCCTTTCAACCACAGTAGAGCCACCTGTATGATGCTTCAGAATATTTTTTACTCTGTTTTGGGAGGTGTTAAAGGTATTGATACTTCTTAGCATGTCAACAGGTGACCTCACTTCCAACTATAAAGCACTGTAAGGTGGTTAACGAGTAAAATCTATACTACAACACCTGTGCCTGTACCATTCAAATCAACCAATAGGAATTGGGACCTAAGTAGCGCTGGTGCATGTGTTGGACAGGCATGGGCATCACCATTCAATTATATAATCACACTATAGAAGCTGCATTTATTGACATCTTCCTACAGTGCTGGTGTTTTACACAGATAATCTTCACAGAACCCATTGCTCCAAATGAAGAACCTAAAACTCAGAGAGATTAATTAATTTTCCCCAAGTTGCACAGCAAATATGTTAAGGAACTGAGGCTCCAAAAGTCATGCTCTTAACTACTCTCTACAGTGCCCCCAGAGAGAGAACAGAAGGATCTGGCATTTATTGGGTTACTACTATGTGCCAAGAGCTCTTCTACGGGCTGGAGAGGCAGAATTGAAAAGAAATGCTCTCTGCTCTTGAAGAAGCATAAGGTCTTTTGGAGAGAGTTACACAATGCAAATTATAAAGCAGTAATATGAGGTCAGCGGTTTCTCGTTGCTACTCTGGGAGCCCTTCCAGGACTGGTTGTTTGCACACCTCCAGGCCCGTGGCACCCTCTGCTTACGTTCCAAATCACTGCCTGTTCCTGCCTCTGTATCCCCTACTGAGCATATGAGAGATGGTGCCATGGCTTGGTCAGCACCGTGTCCCTGCTTGCAGCACCAAGCCTCACAAATGCAAATGCACCTCAAGTGGAAGATTCATTTATTAAAATGAAAATTAAATACTGAATATCTGTGTTCACTGGCGTGTGAAAACTGATGGGAATTCCCTGGCGGTCCAGTGGTTAGGACTCAGTGCTTTCACTGCTAGGGATCCTGCAAGCTGTGCAGCGCGGCCAAAAAAAAAAAAAAAAAACTGAGATATTCACACCCTGGAGAAACAGTGCAAAGCAAGGACATGGAGAAGAAGGAGGGTAGAAGAGACAGGCATGGCAGTGCGCAGACCTAGAGCTCCCCCTCACAGGAAACTGGTAAACCATCGTGGAAAGAACACAAGGCAAAAGCCACAGGGCTGGAGTTATGGTTCCATGGGCCTCTAGCAAGATGTGTGGACAGTTGACCAACCTCTAGAACCCCACTTCCACTGTCTCTAAAATGGGACTATCATGCCTGCTCAGCCTACCTCATGAAGCTGTTGTGGGGATCACACAGTCAATGAAAAGACAGAACATTAAGAAGCTCTTTGTAAACTATCAAGAGATATTCAGGGGACTTCCCTGGTGGTCCAGTGGTTAACACTCTGCGCTTCCAATGTAGGGAGCGAGGGTTCGACCCCTGGTTGGGGAACTAAGATCCCACATGCCACATGGTATGGCCAAAAAAGGAAAAAAAAGAGAGCTATTCAGGAGTCAGGGGCTACAATTGTTCCCATGTTTCCCATTGGGTGGGCATGCAGGTCACTAGAGGGCAGCGGGGGAAGTGGCATCTCGGGACTTCCTACCAATCTCCTTCAGTAGCACCCAGCTTGTGCTGGTTCCAAGGACACCCCATAGTGCCCTTCCTCCCAGGGTCCTGGACCCCATGGATAAATCAGCAGACTAGAAGCATCTCTTCCTCAAAGAGAGAGACCTGTGCAGGCCCTTACCTGGCCTGGACAATTTAAGCTGAGTTGCACGGGACCCCTCCTTTCCATCCAAAACCCATTCCTGTACCCCTTGACTGAGGCCATGCAGCACAGTGTAAATATCACTCACTTTGCGGGCAGCAAACCTGGGTTCTGGTCTCATGTCTGCCTCACAAAAGCTGTGCTTCCTGGGGCAGGGCACCTCACCTCTTGGAACCCTGTTTACACACCTTGTAAATACAGGATACCAAGATCAGGCTTTCTCAGTCTTGGCATCACTGACACTTTAGGTCAGATGATTCTGTGATGTGGTGGCTGTCCTGTAGCTTGCAAGACACTAAGTGGCATCCCTGGCCTCTACCCACTAGAGGCTAGCAGCCCCACCATTCCCGTGATGACAACCAAAAATGTTTGTAGACATTACCAAAACCACCACCAGTGGAAGACCACTGACCCAATGGTTTCTAAAGCCCTCCAACCTGCTTCAACTTCTCCAGCATAAGCATTTCATGCATTAGACAAAAACCCCTCACATCAATTGTCACCTCCTCTTCAACAACCACAGCCAAAACAAAGGCATTCACATCTATTTTATCTGGGATTTTATAAATTATCTGCATTCTTGTATTTCATTTAAATGGTGGTCAGAGATGGAAATCTTAGCAGAAAGGCCCAAAGGAAAGAGATTTCTGGAATGACCCTAGAGTCAAGCAGATCTTGAATCCTAGCTCTACAGTTTCAGTTTCCTGTCTGTAAGGTAGGATAATACAATTGCACTGGGGGGTTGGCTTGGTGATTAAGTGAGGTAGGTATTGGATGGGTCTGTTGCTGTGTCTCCCCACAGCAGGCTCTCAGTGTGTGGTCACTCCTTCCTGGCTCTCTATATGTGTCACCAGTGAAGAACTCACTGAAGGGAAGCCCCTCTGGCTCTTTGACTGAACTCCTTGTTACAGCCTCCATTTACACCCCATGGCTTTGCTCCATCTTTCTCTCAGCTGTGCAGGTGTGTGGCCAGAACACTAGCCAGTCTTCCCTCTGGCCTCAGCAGCAGATGTCTGGTCCCTGGGCCAGCTTCCCAAGAGGAGCTGCAACCTTCCAAGCTGCAACTTGGGCAGAGCAATGAAGCCCATCTTCACATCCTATCAAGACATCTGGACTAAGTGGGGAAGACTACCAGAAAATTCATTACTTGCTGAAGACAGTCCTCTTGTAACCCTGTTTAACCTCCCTTCCTGCTCGCCCTCCCCAACCTTGAAGTTCGGTAACTTAGTGGGAATGAAATTGAACCAACAGGAAACAGAGCTGCCTGTCTGTTTGCAATAAATACAGTAAGATCTCACTTCAAGAACAAATCCAGGAGCACAGGCTGAGTCATACCTACCGATGAAGCTGCCTCCCTCCCCGACTGCAGTGGCAATGCCTTCCCTGAGACCAGGAGAGGGATGCAGAGAAAGCATAGAGTTCTGCACTGCATGTATTGTACGATGTCAGCCTGTCTGCCCTGCCTTCTCCAGGTCAGAAAACATCAGAGCAGGTAAAGTGCTTCTGGAGGCCTTAGAAAGTTATTTAACTGCTCTATGCCTCAATTCCTCATTTATAAAGTGGTGGTAATAATAGTACCCTATGTTATAAGGATTACATGAGTTGATAGGGACAGTAGCTGGAACATAGTAAGTGCTTATATTAGTGTGCACTGCTGCTGCTGCTGTTGTTGTTCTCAGTCTCTGTTCCTAGTGATTTTGGGCCTCTAGAGACAGATGAGACCTAACACAGCATCATCAACAATCCAAGTTTCCATGATTGCAATCACAATCGGATTCAGTGTTTATTGAGAACTTACTATGAATATTTTTTTAAATCTTTACAGCCATTCAGTGTGGCTGGTATTATTATTATCCCCATGTAATTGACAAAAACATAAAAACAAAAAACTGAGGCTTAAAAAGAGTTAGAAAGTTATCCAAGGACAGGAATAACCAAAGGTGACTCCAGACATCACATTCAATTTGGCTTAGATGTGTTTCATTCCAGAGCCTTAATATCACAAGGTGGCATGACCCATATTTCCCAGAACTCTGGAATTATCTGAAACTAAGGCAAATATTCTCTGCACAAGTTCACATTTAAGAAGTTTAGCAGACACTTTCTCAATATTTACAGATCTATGGTTGCAAATAATAGAAACTGATTTTGTCTAGTGTAAGAAAAAAGGGATTATACTGAAGGAGGTCAGGGGCTCTCAGAATCAACTGGAAGGCTGGGACCCAGGCCTGGACACTACTAGGGCATAGACAGCTCCTAGAAGCAAGAAGTATAGGAAGGTCCTGCTGCATGAGTGGCCACATCCAGATGCCAACTGGAGTGGGCAACACCAGACATTGGCAGTCTTTTCCTATTTGCTCAAGATTCAAATTCCAGGAAAGGAACATCTGGATGGCCTGGTTTGGGTCACATGTCCCTGTGTTTACAGAAGGACAGGACCCCATCAGACTAATATCCCCAGGGAAGAGGTAATTGCCCAAAAAGATTTTGGGGTGCTGTTAGGAATTGGAAATGGATGTCAGGTGGCCAAAAGAACACTCTCCACTACCATGATGCTCCCTAAAGTTTTCACATGGTGGCACTCAAGGAAAAGAATAAGGGACATCCCTGGTGGTGCAGTGGTTAAGAATCTGCCTGCCAATGCAGGGGACACAGGTTCAAGCCTTTGTCCAGAAAGATCCCACGTGCCGCAGAGCGCATGCCGGTGCACCACAACTACTGAGCCTGTGCTCTAGAGCCCGCAAGCCACAACTATTGAGCCCGCGTGCCTAGAGCCTGTGCTCCACGACAAGAGAAGCCACTGCAATAAGAAGTCCGTGCACTGCCATAAAGAGTAACCCCCACTTGCCTCAACTAGTGAAAGCCTGTGCGCAGCAACGAAGACCCAACGCAGCCAATAAATAAATAAATTTATTTAAAAAAAAAGAAAGAAAGAAAAGAAGTCCTTTGGTGAGGGCTGAGGCAAGTTATCTTGGGTGTAACATAGTTAATAAGAATCATCATTTGCTAGACTTCGAAGGAAACTTGGAATTATCTAATCCACAACCCCTTTTTTTTTTCACAAACAAGGAAACTAAAGATAGTGAATTAGCCCAAATCTCACCACAGATTAGTGGCAGAACCAGGACTCTCCCACCTGAGAGTGGGCACAACCATATATAACAAATCCAGGGACATTATTAACCTGTCAACTCCATGTATTCCCTGTTCACATACTAAGTCAGGGTCATGGAGATAATAAATTAAGTACTGCTCAGCCAAACTTCTGTATAGGGACGAAAACTCATTTCCCCAACTGCCTTCTGAATAATCTCCCGAGAATATTGATGACACTACCAGAAAAATGGCTTAGATGAGAGCAGATTTCCACTGAGAAGGCAGAAAATAATAAATTGTTCTTCCTCCTTTTCAAATGCAAGAGAACTTGCATTTTGCTAAATTAAAATGGAGTACTCTTCAAAACTTTCAAGATCGAAAAAGAAGAAAAGACTGAGATAACTATCACAGATGGGAGCAGGCTAAGGGCCTATGATAACTGAATGCAATGTGGGATCCTGGATTAGATCTTGGAATAGAGAAAGGGCATTAGTGAAAAACCTGGTGAATTCTGAAGTCTATAG
The DNA here is from genome assembly GCF_949987515.2 of Delphinus delphis. NCBI lineage: Eukaryota > Metazoa > Chordata > Mammalia > Artiodactyla > Delphinidae > Delphinus > Delphinus delphis. The sequence continues at coordinate 37,570,098 of NC_082701.1, forward strand.
TTTTATATATAGTATTAGGCCAAAAGATGTTAATATTAAAGGAAGTTGGGTGAAGGTTATTTAAGAACTCTCTACAACTTTTCTGATAATCCAAAACAAAAAGTTAACTCAAGGGAGGGGGAGTCCTCAGTTCAAATGATGTATCACCCCTTGGTACCAAGCTCAGCATGAGTATAGGGGACCCTTGCGTGAAGCACAGTTAAGAGCAAATTTAGCTCAATGTCACTCAGGCCCTCAGCATTCAGAGATACTGGAGTTGACAAGCAACACTAGCAGAAAGCCAGGAGAGGTCAACTGGCCGTCTCTTCCCTGCCATAGCAATTTCTCTCATCCTTGAGAAAAATAGAAAGCAAATAAACATCGAGCTGGGCCATTTTGTGTGCTAAGCTCCCAGATTTTATAAATTACACACACACACACACAGAGAGAGAGAGAGAGAGAGAGAGTGCTTTTTAATAAAGGAAAATCTTAACAATTTTAAAGTAGCTTTAAAAAGGGAGCCAAGGGTTCAGGCAAACAAATGGCGGGGAGGGGAGAAAGATGAGCACCAGGTCTCCTCAGGTCACAGGGGACCAGAAACCAATGTGACTGAACAAACAAACTCATTGGAAACCTAGCACGCCCTTGCCAAGCCTCCAGGTCACCATTCCAATGCTCTCTGCCAGGTTGACTCCTGGTAAATAGCAGGACAGCACAGGCTGGCACCCAGCATGGTGAGCAGATTGAGTCTCACACAGGGGCCCATCTGGCTGTACATGTGGACTTGGGAGATCATAAAGCCCCACACTCTCGCCAACACCTCCAGCTACATTCTGCAACCACCTCTTGGCTGAGCTCACTGAAAACACTTTCAGCTAAAAAGCAAAGGCAGCAAATGCTCCATGGAACAGTCTTCATGTCCAGGATACATTTCAGAGTCTGTAGGCTTTGACTCTGTTTTTCTTCAATTTGTATGCATCCATTTGTTCATCCAGCAATTTTGCTCTACGGTTCTCAGAATTTCTGTAGATTTGATCCTCTTGACCTTGATAACTAGCCTGCCAAGTTATTCCCATCTTAGGGTTGAAGAAGCTGAGGGTCAATGATGTTAGTGGTTTACTTGTAACTGACAAGTGGCAGAGCTGGAACAAACACAAGTTAAACTTCAAGGCCAACTCTATGTCTCCTACAGCACACTACCAGTGTGAATTGCCTACCAGGTGGAAGGTTCTGGGGGAATATAGGGAATTGTTTTTTTTAATAGTCCCTGTCCTCAAGTCAATGAGCAAAGAGACGAAAAGCTTCTCCTACAATTCAACTGAATAAACACTTATTAATAATTAAGTCTAAGTAAATTAAACTGCAATACAAGGGTTAATGGATTCTTGAAATATAAGAGGCATTTCAAAGGGACATGGTCATTACTTCATTTTTGTAATTGTTAGAAAATGTAAGTTTAAATATGTATATTAAATATTTAAATGTAAACACTAGTAGAATATAAATTCATATTAGAACTTCCAATTCATTGGATAGAAAAAAATGAAAAAGAAAATTTCATCAATTTAACAAATATATTGGGTTGGCCAAAAAGGTCATTCAGGTTTTTCAGTTAAATGTTATGGAAAAACCCAAACGAATTTTTTGGCCAACCCAATAAGTAAAGTGGAAATCAGGAAACAAATAGAAAGTGCCATAGAAAGTATCAATATAAAATTATTAAATGGCAGGAATAAGACCAAACATCTTGAATCCCAAATAAATGTCAAAAGGTTGAATTCTGCTATAGAAAGACAAAGATTCTTAGAATGGGTTTGAAAAACAAAAGTCCAATTATATGTTGTCTTAAAGAAATTAAGCTAAAACAAAATGACACAGTGAAGTTGGAAAATATTAGATGAGCAAATGGATATCAGATAAAAGCAAACAAAAAGAAACAGAGGTAGTACACTTAAAACTAACACAATATTGTAAATCAACTATACTTCAATAAAAAAAAGAAGCAGAGGTAGAAATATTTAGGATTAAAGATAGAATGTTAGGTCAAATTTTTAAATAGTTCAAAGAAGAATATTCTAAGTGACAAAAGGACACTCTTTGAACAAGTTATAAAAGGCATGAAAAATTATGCACTAAACAATAGCTAAGAGCAAAGCTCTTAAAAATGCAAAGATAATTCAATGATAAAAGAAAAGCATAATGAGAGAGTCTAAAACACCTCTCCAATTTTTTTTAATTGAACAGACAAAAAAGGAATAAGTACATAAATTATTTTGACAACATAATTATCAATCTTGATTTAATAGATATATAGAAAGAAACCATGTACACTAAAAGAAAGAATATATTCTTTATGCCCATAGAGCTTGAAAAAACTATGAGCATGTACTTGGCAATAACTGTATGCTTTTTCTTAAAAAGTTAGTATTTTACAGGTCATGTTCATTGACTACACTGTCATAAATTCAGAAGAAAATAATTAAGAGATAGGCAAGCAAAAAAGTAATAGCCACTGAGGTAATCTGTAAATGATCCTTTATTACTTAGGAATTTTTAGCAATTATTAGAAATAAAATGACAGAATTATTTAGAACTAAAAAATGTAGAACCCTTCTTTTCAAACCCTTTGGGATATGACTAAACTTACACTCAGGAAAATTCAGTCTTAAATTATTTTTTATTTAATTATAAGAAAGATTTTTAAATGAATTACACACAAATAATCAATAAGCACATTAAAAATATATTAGTCTTCAGTGAAATTAAAACCATGATGAAATACCACTACATACATGATAAAATTGATAAAGTGAAAAAGATAGTAACCAGGACTCTCTGGTAGGAATGTAAAACAGCATAACCAGTCTGCAAAACTGATTGGCAGTTTTTTTTAAAGTTAAACATATATCTACCCTGTAATCCAGAAGTTCCACCACTAGGCATTTATCTGAGATTTAATTAATTAATTCCTAAAAAGAGTTTAGAAAGGTGCCTGGCACACAGTTACTATTATTTCAAAAGAAAGGAGCCAGTGGCTGAGAGGCCAAATTATTTGATAAAGTCAAACCTTCTTGTCCTATGAGAATGTCTTGTATTTTAACGATGTACAATTGTATAGCAGATCAAGTAGTGTGATCACCCTTCTCACCAAGGGATTTCTCTTCTTTTTCTGTGAACAGTAGCAGAAAACAGCTGAACAGCGATAATATCCACTAGGTCCCTTGAGTCAAAAAATAAGGTGTGAACTGTAAATACCCTGCTGCCCATTTCCTCTAATCTCCTTTCTTGAGAAGCAGAGACCATCTGTAGAGCAGAAGATCAATACTAAGGGACACTGGCAAGTCTCCCTGCTCATCTCCGCTCAAAATAACATCTCACCTGTGCTCCTGTTTGCAGATACCCATCCACTGAGAGCAGCACTATGTGGATGAATAACCATGCATGGGGACAACCCTGGTCTGCCTCCCAGCCCTGCAGACATGGGCACCCAGGGGTCCCTTTCCTGATGTGTAGAGCCGAGGTGTTCATATGCAGCTCTCAGAGTGTGCAGAAGTTCAGCTGTGAAACTTCACCAATGCAGCACCAGGAACAGCAGTTTTGGATACTTTTTTTTTTTAATTGAAGTACAGTTGATTTACAATGTTGTGTTAGTTTCTGGTGTACAGCAAAGTGATTCAGTTATATATATATTCTTTTTCAGACTATTTTCCATTATAATATTACAAGATACTGAATATAGTTCCTTGTGCTTTACAATAGGTTCTTGCTGTTTATCTATTTTATATATAATATTTATATATGTTAATCCCAAACTCCTAATTTATCCCTCCCCCGTTTTCCCCTTTGTTAAGCATAAGTTTGTTTTCTAAGTCTATGAGTCTATTTCCATTTTGTAAATAAGTTCATTTGTATCTTTTTTTTAGATTCCACATATAAGTTATATCATATGATATTTGTCTTTCTCTGTCTTACTTCAATTAGTATGATAATCTCTAAGTCCATCCATGTTGCTGCAAATGGCATTATTTCATTCTTTTTATGGCTGAGTAATATTCCATTTTATATATATATATATATATATATATATATATATATATATATATATATCACATCCTTTTTAACCATTCATCTGTTGATGGACATTTAGGTTGCTTCCATGTCTTGCCTATTGTAAATAGTACTGCTATGAACATTGGGGTACATGTACCTTTTCAAATTATAGTTTTCTCTTGATATATGCCCAGGAGTGGGATTGCAGAATGACATGGTAACTCTTTTTAGTTTTTTTAAGGAACCTCCATACTGTTCTCCATAGTGGTTGTACCAATTTACATTCACACCAACAGTGTAGGAGGGTTCCTTTTTCTCCACACCCTCCCCAGCATTTATTATTTCTAGACTTTTTTTTTTTTTTTTTTGGCGGTATGCGGGCCTCTCACTGCTGTGGCCTCTCCCGTTACAGAGCACAGGCTCCGGACGCGCAGGCTCAGCGGCCATGGCTCACGGGCCCAGTCGCTCCTCGGCATGTGGGATCTTCCCGGACCGGGACACGAACCCGTGTCCCCTGCATCGGCAGGCGGACTCTCAACCACTGCGCCACCAGGGAAGCCCTGTTTGTAGGCCTTTTAATGATGGCCATTCTGATCAGAGTGAGGTGATACGTCACTGTAGTTTTGATTTGCATTTCTCTAATAATTAACAATGTTGAGCATTTTTTCATGTGCCTGTCAGCCATCTGTATGTTGACCCACTTGAGGCTTGAGATTACTGTAGCCTTGGGCTACAGCTTGATAACAACCTCATGAGACACCCAAAGTCGGAGGCACCCAGCTAAGCTCAGCCTAAATTCCTGACCAACAGAAGCCAGGAGATAATAAATGTTTATTGTTTTAAGCCACTAAGTTTTGATATAATTTGTTGCTGCAGGGATAGGTAGCTAATACAATGAATGAAAAATTCTTTGAGTTAGATAAAAGCAGTATTATCATTATCCCCTGTTTATGAATGAGGAAGCCAGTGCCCTGCCTAAGGTCAAAGAGCCTGGCAGACCTTCTCAAGACAGTGTAAGAGGAAGCCAAAGATAAGCTTGGCCTCAAACAAGTTTTGCCTTGGGCTACCCTGCTAGGCCTGTCCAGCTGAGGCCAACAATACCAAGAACATTCCTGAAATACCCCAGAGTGTTACTTTAATGGTCTCCTTGGAGCCTTTGCTGCCAAATAGAGTTTTAAAAGAACTGGTATTTTAACAAGGTTCACCTTGGTAAACTTACCACATGCAATAACGAGGTCCGTGAGGAATAAAGACACAGACCTACTGGAGAACGGACTTGAGGATATGGGGAGGAGGAAGGGTGAGCTGTGACAGGGCGAGGGAGAGTCATGGACATATATACACTAAGAAACGTAAGGTAGATAACTAGTGGGAAGCAGCCGCATGGCACAGGGATATTGGCTCGGTGTTTTGTGACCGCCTGGAGGGGTGGGATAGGGAGGGTGGGAGGGAGGGAGACGCAAGAGGGAAGAGATATGGGAACATATGTATATGTATAACTGATTCACTTTGTTATAAAGCAGAAACTAACACACCATTGTAAAGCAAGTATACCCCAATAAATATGTTTAAAAATAAAAATAATAATGAGGTCCGTGGATGTGGTCTAAGAGAAACATCGGCCTCAAAACAAACAGTGTGCTTTTGAGGGTGATGTTTAAAAAAACTCTAATGTGTGGGATCTTATCAGAAAGTATAATAGTGATGAAATAAAATTTATATTTTAAGGCAAGACAAGAAAAAATTACACATATAATCCTCTCTCTGTGTTTGTTTGGTCCTGCTCCTTTCCTAATGTGCAGTGTGCATCTGCATTACACCTTAACCTCACCTCCTCAAAGATGGGAGTACCTGCTCAACCTTAAAGATCTATTTTCTTTCTTCTAACACTAGCAACATAACTTTTTAAAAGAATAGTGTTCTTTCCAAGCTCTGTAGGTGCTCATAGTGACTTGCTGCTTGCTTTGTATGTGGTCACCTGGACTATGGTGAATTATGTAAAATATCAGTATGTCGTTTTTTGTTTTTTTTTACATCTTTATTGGAGTATAATTGCTTTACAATGGTGTGTTATTTTCTGCTTTATAACAAAGTGAATCAGTTTTACATATACATATGTTCCCATATCTCTTCACTCTTGCGTCTCCCTCCCTCCCACCCTCCCTATCCCACCCTTCTAGGTGGTCACAAAGCACCGAACTGACCTCCCTGTGCTATGCGGCTACTTCCCACTACCTATCTATTTTACATTTGGTAGTGTATATATGTCCACGCCACTCGCTCGCTTTGTCACAGCTTACCCTTCCCCCTCCCCATATTGTCAAGTCCGTTCTCTAGTAGGTCTGTGTCTTTATTCCTGTCTTACCCCTAGGTTCTTCATGACATTCTTTTTTCTTAAATTCCATATATATGTGTTAGTACACGGTATTTGTCTTTCTCTTTCTGACTTACTTCACTCTGTATGACAGACTCTAGGTCCATCCACCTCATTACAAATAGTTCAACTTCATTTCTTTTTATGGCTGAGCAATATTCCATTGTATATATGTGCCACATCTTCTTTATCCATTCATCCGATGATGGACACTTAGGTTGTTTCCATTTCCTGGCTATTGTAAATAGAGCTGCAATGAACATTCTGGTACATGACTCTTTTTGAATTATGGTTTTCTCAGGGTATATGCCCAGTAGTGGGATTGCTAGGTCATATGGCAATTCTATTTGTAGTTTTTTAAGTAACTTCCATACTGTTCTCCATAGTGGCTGTACCAATTCACATTCCCACCAGCAGTGCAGCAGTGTTCCCTTACCTCCAGAACCTCTCCAGCATTTATTGTTTCTAGATTTTTTTGATGATGGCCATTCTGACTGGTGTGAGACGATATCTCATTGTAGTTTGATTTGCATTTCTCTAATGATTAATGATGTTGAGCATTCTTTCATGTGCTTGTTGGCAGTCTGTATATCTTCTTTGGAGAAATGTCTATTTAGGTTTTCTGCCCATTTTTGGATTGGATTGTTTGTTTTATTGCTATTGAGCATCATGAGTTGCTTGTAAATTTTGTAGATTAATCCTTTGTCAGTTGCTTCATTTGCAAATATTTTCTCCCATTCTGAGGGTTGTCTTTTGGTCTTGTTTATGGTTCCCTTTGCTGTGCAAAAGCTTTGAAGTTTCATTAGGTCCCATTTGTTTATTTTTGTTTTTATTTCCTTTTCTCTAGGAGGTGGATCAAAAAGGATCTTGCTGTGATTTATGTCATAGAGTGTTCTGCCTATATTTTCCTCTAAGAGTTTGATAGTTTCCGGCCTTACATTTAGGTCTTTAATCCATTTTGAGCTTATTTTTGTGTATGGTGTTAGGGAGTGATCTAATCTCATACATTTACATGTACCTGTCCAGTTTTCCCAGCACCACTTATTGAAGAGGCTGTCCTTTCTCCACTGTACATTCCTGCCACCTTTATCAAAGATAAGGTGACCATATGTGCGTGGGTTTTTCTCTGGGCTTTCTATCCTGTTCCATTGATCTATATTTCTGTTTTAGTGCCAGTACCATACTGTCTTGATTACTGTAGCTTTGTAGTATAGTCTGAAGTCAGGGAGCCTGATTCCTCCAGCTCCGTTTTTCATTCTCAAGATTGCCTTGGCTATTTGGGGTCTTTTGTGTTTCCATACAAATTGTGAAATTTTTTGTTCTAGGTCTGTGAAAAATGCCAGTGGTAGTTTGATAGGGATTGCATTGAATCTGTAGATTGCTTTGGGTAGTAGAGTCATTTTCACAATGTTGATTCTTCCAATCCAAGAACATGGTATCTGCATCTATTTGTATCATCTTTAATTTCTTTCATTAGTGTCATAATCTTCTGCACACAGGTCTTTTGTCTCCTTAGGTAAGTTTATTCCTAGATATTTTATTCTTTTTCTTGCAGTGGTTAACGGGAGTGTTTTCTTGATTTCACTTTCTGATTTTTCATCATTATTGTATAGGAATGCAAGAGATTTCTGTGCATTAACTTTGTATCCTGCAACTTTACCAAATTCATTGATTAGCTCTAGTAGTTTTCTGGTAGCATCTTTAGGATTCTCTATGTATAGTATCATGTCATCTGCAAACAGTGACAGCTTTACTTCTTCTTTTCTGATTTGGATTCCTTTTATTTCCTTTTCTTCTCTGATTGCTGTGACTAAAGCTTCCAAAACTATGTTGAATAAGAGTGGTGAGAGTGGGCAACCTTGTCTTGTTCCTGATCTTAATGGAAATGCTTTCAGTTGTTCACCACTGAGGATGATGTTGGCTGTGGGTTTGTCATATATGGCCTTTATTATGTTGAGGAAAGTTCCCTCTATGCCTACTTTCTGCAGGCTTTTTATCATAAATGGTGTTGAATTTTGTCAAAAGCTTTCTCTGCATCTATTGAGATGATCATATGGTTTTTCTCCTTCAATTTGTTAATATGGTTTATCACATTGATAGATTAGGGTATATAGTAGAATCCTTGCATTCCTGGAATAAACCCCACTTGATCATGGTCTATGATCCTTTTAATGTGCTGTTGGATTCTGTTTCCTAGTATTTTGTTGAGGATTTTTGCATCTATGTTCATCAGTGATATTGGCCTGTTATTTTCCTTCTTTGTGACATCCTTCTCTGGTTTTGGTATCAAGGTGATGGTGACCTCGTAGAATGAATTTGAGAGTGTTCCTCCCTCTGCTACATTTTGGAAGATTTTGAGAAGGATAGGTGTTAGCTCTTCTCTAAATGTTTGATAGAATTCTCCTGTGAAGCCATCTGTTCCTGGGCTTTTGTTTGTTGGAAGATTTTTAATCACAGTTTCAATTTCAGTGCTTGTGATTCATCTGTTCATATTTTCTATTTCTTCCTGATTCAGTCTTGGCAGCTTGTGAATTTCTAAGAATTTGTCCATTTCTTCCAGGTTGTCCATTTTATAGGCTTAGAGTTGCTTGTAGTAATCTCTCATAATCTTTTGTATTTCTGCAGTGTCAGTTGTTACTTCTCCTTTTTCATTTCTAATTCTATTGATTTGAGTCTTCTCCCTTTTTTTCTTGATGAGTCTGGCTAATGGTTTATCTATTTTGTTTATCTTCTCAAAGAACCAGCTTTTAGTTTTATTGATCTTTGCTAACATTACCTTCATTTCTTTTTCATTTATTTCTGATCTGATTTTTATGATTTCTTTCCTTCTGCTAACTTAGGGTTTGTTTTGTTCTTCTTTCTCTAATTGCTTTAGGTTCAAGGTTAAGTCTTTATTCGGGATGTTTCCTGTTTCTTAAGGTGGGCTTGTATCGCTATAAACTTCCCTCTTAGAACTGCTTTTGCTGTGTCCCATAGGTTTTGGTTCGTCGTGTCTCCATTGTCATTTGTTTCTAGGTATTTTTTTATTTCCTCTTTGATTTCTTCAGTGATCACTTCGTTATTAAGTAGTGTATTGTTTAGCCTCCATGTATTTGTATTTTTTACAGATCTTTTCCTGTAATTGATATCTAGTCTCATGGCGTTGTGGTCGGAAAAGATACTTGATAGAATTTCAATTTTCTTAAATTTACCAAGGCTTAATTTGTGACCCAACATATTATCTATCCTGGAGAATGTTCCATGAGCACTTGAGAAAAATGTGTATTCTGTTGTTTTTGGATGGAGTGTCCTATAAATATCAATTAAGTCCATCTTGTTTAATGTACCATTTAAAGCTTGTGTTTCCTTATATATTTTCATTTTGGATGATCTGTCCATTGGTGAAAGTGTGGTGCTAAAGTCTCCTACTATGAATATGTTACTGTCGATTTCCCCTTTTATGGCTGTTAGTATTTGCCTTATGTATTGAGGTGCTCCTATGTTGGGTGCATTAATATTTACAATTGTTATATCTTATTCTTGGATCGAGCCCTTGATCATTATGTAGGGTCCTTCTTTGTCTCTTGTAATAGTCTTTATTTTAAAGTCTATTTTGTCTGATATGAGAATTGCTACTCCAGCTTTCATTTGGTTTCCATTTGCATGGAACATCTTTTTCCATCCCCTTACTTTCAGTCTGTATGTGTCTCTAGGTCTGAAGTGGGTCTCTTGTAGACAGCATATATATGGGTCTTATTTTTGTATCCATTTACCCAGTCTGTGTCTTTTGGTGTGAGCATTTAATCCATTTACATTTAAGGTAATTGTCAATATGTATGTTCCTATTACCATTTTCTTAATTGTTTGGGGTTTGTTATTGTAGGTCTTTTCCTTCTCTTGTGTTTCTTGGCTAGAGAAGTTCCTTTAGCATTTGTTGTAAAGCTGGTTTGGTGGTGCTGAACTCTCTCAGCTTTTCTTTGTCTGTAAAGGTTTTAATTTCTCCATCAAATCTGAATGAGATCCTTGCTGGGTAGAGTAATCTTGGTTGTAGGTTTTTCTCCTTCATCACTTTAACTATGTCCTGCCACCCCCTTCTGGCTTGCAGAGTTTCTGCTGAACGTTCAGCTGTTAACCTTATGGGGATTCCCTTGTGTGTTAGTTGTTGTTTTTCCCTTGCTGCTTTTAATATGTTTTCTCTGTATTTAATTTTTGATAGTTTGATTAATATGTGTCTTGGTGTGTTTCTCCTTGCATTTTTCCTGTATGGGACTCTCTGTGCTTCCTGAACTTGATTAACTATTTCCTTTCCCATATTAGGGAAGTTTTCAACTATAATCTCTTCAAATATTTTCTCAGTCCCTTTCTTTTTCTCTTCTTCTTCTGGAACCCCTAAAATTCAAATGTTGGTGTGTTTAATGTTGTTCCAGAGGTCTCTGAGACTCTCCTCAGTTCTTTTCATTCTTTTTTCTTTATTCTGCTCTGCAGTAGTTATTTCCACTATTTTTTCTTCCAGGTCACTTATCTGTTCTTCTACCTGAGTTATTCTGCTATTGATCCCATCTAGAGTATTTTTAATTTCATTTATTGTGTTTTCATCATTGCTTGTTTCATCTTTAGTTCTTCTATGTCCTTGTTAAATGTTTCTTGCATTTTGTCTATTCTATTTCCAAGATTTTGGATCATCTTTAGTATCATTATTCTGAATTCTTTTTCAGGTAGACTGCCTATTTCCTCTTCTTTTTTTAGGTTTGGTGGGTTTTTATCTTGTTCTTTCATCTGTGGTGTGTTTTTCTGTCTTCTCATTTTGCTTATCTTACTGTGTTTGGGGTCTCCTTTTTGCAGGCTGCAGGTTCATAGTTCCTGTTGTGTTTGGTGTCTGTCCTCAGTGGCTAAACTTGTTTCAGTGGGTTGTGAAGGCTTCCTTGTGAAGGGGACTAGTGCCTGTGTTCTGGTGGATGAGGCTGGATCTTGTCTTTCTGGTGGGCAGGTCCATGTCTGTTGGTGTGTTTGGGTATGTCTGTGGACTTATTATGATTTTAGGCAGCCTCTCTGCTAATTGGTGGGTGTTCCACCAATTGGTGTCTTGCTAGTTGTTCCACCAATTGGTGTCTTGCTAGTTGTTTGACATATGGTGTCCAGCACTGTAGCTTGCTGGTCGTTGAGTGAAGCTGGGTGTTCATGTTGAGATGGAGATGTCTGGGAGATTTTCCCCATTTGATATTATATGGAGCTGGGAGGTCTCTTGTGGAGCAGTGTCCTGAAGTTGTCTCTCCCACCTCAGAGGCACAGCACTGACTCCTGGCTGTAGCACCAAGAGTCTTTCATCCCCACGGCACATAAGTGCTTAATAAATGTTAGCTATTATCTTCCATCTACAGTTCATTCACCATACCACAGACAAAATGTAGAAGGTCACTCCGTTGTTAAAACTGTCTACTGGCTTCCGGTCTCACTCTGCACACACACCTTGGCCAGGGCTGAAGAGTCACTCTAGCTGCCCCCTTCACCCCAGTATGTCATTTTGATGTACATCCTCAAAAATATATATGATTGTGCCTCCAACTTCTAACAGGGGTAACAGTTCTCAGAGCTTTCTGAGAATCTGCTTCCCAGGTTATAATCCTCAATTTGGCTCAAATAAAATTCCCTTTTTTCTTCTTAACTTGATAGTTAATTGAATTTTCATTGAAAATAGCAAAGACTTATAGAACTTTAGATGTATTCTAGGCAGTGTTCTAAGCACTTCATTATATTCGTTTAATTTTCTGAAGCAATAAGGCTATTATCCCCATTTTATAGATGAGGAAACTAAGGCACCAAAGAGTTGAGCAATTTGCCCAAGGTCATACAGCTAGCAAGTGATAGAACCAAGATTTAAAACCAAATATTTTAGCTCCAGAGTTAATGCTTTGACATATTTTTCTCTAGGCCTTCACATTTTTTAATATCTATGATGTAATAATAACTTGTTGGCAAGTTTCCATCCCATAGTCTCCCTAAGTTTTAAAATAGTGAAAAGTAATAACAGCACATGAAGTATATCTTGCCATGCCCCATGGAAAACCCTTTAGGGGCTCCCTGCTGCCCTGGATGTGACTCATGAGCCCTCCAGGCTCTGACTCCTGTTTCGTTCTCATCCTGAGCCCACGACTTCCCCCTCCATTCACACAGGCCCATTTCCTCTTTGCTGTAATCAGTCAGCCAGCTACGCTGTGTCCCTGCTTTGCACAGGCTGTGCCTGGAAAACTGTCCTCATTCATCCCTCTTCCTGCTAAACACTCCTCATCGTTCATCTCTTCTGGGAAGTGGTGCTGCCACTTTCACACCAATAAGAAGCCTTAGCCCTGCCCCCAGCACACCATGAATCCCCCTGGCCTAGCACTGTCCTACCCTCTTCTTTCCCTCTCCTACTGGACCACGGCTTCTGCAAGAGCAGAAACAGCTTATTTGTCTTTATAGTCCCAGCAATTAGCACAGCACCTGGCACCTACCAGTTTGTTGAATGAATACAAAGCCCTCCAAAGAACCTAGTGACATTTTAAATTATTCACTCCAACTGTCTCCACTAGACAGACCTGGAATCACACAAAATCACCCTGGAAGAGACCCAAGAGAGATCCTGGTCTAGTCCAATGCTAGACTAGACCAGGTGAAATAGACAGGTGAAAAAACGAACTGACTTTTTTTTTTGTTGCTGTTGTTGCTGTTTTGTTTTTTTGCGGTACGCGGGCCTCTCACTGTTGTGGCCTCTCCCGTTGCGGAGCACAGGCTCCGGACGCGCAGGCTCAGCGGCCATGGCTCACGGGCCTAGACGCTCTGCGGCATGTGGGATCTTCCCGGGCCGGGGCACGAGCCCGTGTCCCCTGCATCATCAGGCGAACTCTCAACCACTGCACCACCAAGGAAGCCCTGTCTTATTGTTTTTGAGAATCGGCTTGTCTCAACTAGTCAAGGGCAGCTACAGGAGCACAGTGGGGTCAAGTTTCCGGGTGTCTGATTCCACCCCACCCCCACCCCACCCCACCCCTCAAAGGTGTCTGTATTGTTTCCTATTGCTGCTATGACAAATTATCAAAAACTTAGTGGGTTAAAAACAACACAAATTTATTATCTTACAGTTCTAGAGATGAGAAGTCCTAAATGAATCTCACTGGCCTAAAATTAAGGTGTTGGTAGGGCTGGATTCCTGTTGAAGGAGGCTCTAGGGGAAAATTGGTTCCCTTGCCTTTTCCAGCTTCTACAGGTCACTGCATTCCTTGACTTGTGACCCCTTCCTTCTTCGGAAGCAGCATTGTAGCATCTTCATATCTCCTTCTCTCTGATCTCTGCTCTTGTCCTCTCTTCTCCTGCCTCCCTCTTTCCCTTATAAGTACACAGATGACAATTCAATATAATCTCCTCACCTCAAGATCGTTAACTTAATCACAATTGCAAGATTAGGATGTGGACATCTTTGAGGAACCATTATCTCTCTATGACAGCAACCTAATGTTTCTGATATAGAAACAGATTCATGTTGTGTACCTGAAATTAATACAATGTTATATGTCAATTATACTTCAATTAAAAATTTAAAAATAAATAAAGCAGATTCGTGATCTGACAGCATCTTCTATACACAGGAAAAAAGCAAACATAAAAACACCCTCACCAATGTTCAAGCATATCTTGTTCTCTTTTTTCACTTCTAAATGTCTAGTTTTAAAGAACTGGTAGGAGAAGTCATTCCCAATATATTTATTTAAAATACAGTATTATGAACAACTATGGCATACTCCTCTGTATTGTTTATGTTTTAGGCATACACTTCTATTTTGATTCCATACAGAGTCAGGAATATCTAATTTGTAAAGAGAAAGAGTGGAAAGAAATACAATGTAGTGAGTATTGCCATGTGCCTGGTACTCTAGGCCTTATTTAATTTAAACCTTACAATAGTCTTCTGAACTTGGCTCTATTATCTCTCATTTGAAACTGACTCTCAAAGAGATGAGGTAACTTATCTAACTCATAGAGTCAGTAAGTGGCAGAACAGGTTTGAAATACATATTTACTTGGCTCTAGAATTCATGCTTTTTCCACTAGCCCTTGTTGCTTCCCCCAAATTTCAACTTTCTTTTAACTGACTGGTTAACTGACAGATGCAGAGAAAAAGAGAAAATGGGGGAGGAGAAAGAAAAACAGAGATTGAGAGAGACCAACCAGATGGATAAATTTGGTTGAAAATTTCCATGAGCAAGCAACTATAGGAACTCCTTCTGAAGGCAGTGTGAATGCTGCCACCAATATCTGCAGGGAGTTCCAGGCAACTGTTGGTTGCTAGGCAACTCCTCACCAACCACAGTCCATACCAATCTAATTAGCAGATTTCACCTGAAGTCCAACTGTTGCTAGGTAACCCTCAAACTGGGACATTTTCCCCTCCCCTCTAACTCAATACTGATCCCAAAGGAAAAGGAGTGGGTGTTTGTAAAAAAAAAAATTCACTGAAGATAGATGATAGATAGATAAATAGATAGGTAGATAGAAGATAGATAAAATTCCCCCTGTGGCTTCACTATATCCACCAAGAGTAAGCAAATCCAGGATATATAATTCAGTGGCACTGGTATTGATTCTTCACAGGGGCAAGAGACTTATGGGACCAGAGACCAGGCAGACCTATCTTTGGAAACCACTTCAGACAAGAACTCTTGTTGAAGATTCTGAAAGGACTGATTCTTTGGAGCAATCTGAGAGGGAGGAAAGAAGACTAATATTTATGGAAAACCTACTATTACCTGACAACAGATTAGATGTTTTCATAAAGATGTCATCTAATCTTCACAAAATTCTTGTCAATGGGTAGCTGTTACCATCTACATTTTACTAATAAGAAATTGCCCTTCAGAAATACTAAGTAATTTGATCATGATCACTTGCCCAAAGGAACTAGAAGTTAAAGCCGGGAGAGCCTGACTAAATTTCATGCATGAACTTTCCACTACTCCCTGCATGGGGCTATCTCCACAGGATGACAAGTACTGTCATTCATTCAATATAACCTCAGTATTCAAACAAACTACCAGTAACAAAAATACAAGCTGGCAAAACAGAATTCCCGTCCCCTGTCCACTGTCAGGGATTTACCACTACGTTAAGGCAGTGATTCTCAAACTTTTGGTCCCAGGACCAAATTTTTACACTCTTAAAAATTAATGAGGACTCCAAAAAGCTTCTGTTTTTGTAGGTTATATCTATTAAAACCTAGCATATTAGAAACTAAAACAGAGACAAATTTTTAATATTTATATATTAATTAATCTCAAAAATAACAATAAACCCATTTCATGATTAACATAATTTATTTTTATGTAAAATAACTACTTTCAAAAAAATAGAAGAGTGACATTCTTTTACATTTTTGTAGGCCTCTTTGATGTCTGGCTCCATAGAAGTGTTGGATTCTCATACCTGCTTCTGCATTCAGTCTGTGGCATTATCACATGGCAGACAGTCACTGGAAGATTTCACTTTCCTTCTTGACTGTACAATTTCAGAGAATGAGAGTGAAACAAGCAAATTTATTTTTGTTTGCTTGTTTGCCCTATATTATTATGAAAATATTTTTGACCTTGAGGACCCTCTGAAAGGGGGTTCCCAGGGATTCCCCAGACCACACTTCGAGAAACACTGCCTTAAGGCATAATAATTTGAACGCCCAGAATACATTCAGAGTTTGACTGTGTTCCTTGCATTTTCCCAGCCAATTGTTTAAGAATATCCCACATCTTTCTTGCCTGTAGCATTTTATGGTCCCTTAGAACCCCAGACTACCCCTTCTGGTATGAGATCTGTACAATAATATCTGCAAAAAACAATATAGAGATCCTGGCTCCAGACTGACTGAAATGTTTGGAAACATTAGAATGTAGCTTCTATCTTCCCAGTAGCTTTCCCCCCACCTTTTCTGGTAATTGGTACAGAAAGAACCATGAGACCTCCTGGCCTCTGTGATTGGCAGAAGGGATGGCTATTGGACCCAACCAAGCTAATCAGAACCCGTCCCTGAGTTTTTTTATCCTGGCTTGTGATTTCTTTTTCTCCTAAGGTATTAGCATGTTGTACTGAATCAACTTTATGTGCTGGTGCTTTAGAGTCATCCACTGCCATCCCACACTCACAGTTTCACATGCTAAGGATTATACCAGATAATTTCTATTGGCTCTTTTAACACTGAAGTTCTATTCCAGTTTTCTTGCTGAACACCTTATTCCCCTGTGAAATTCCACCTTGGCTGTTCTGCCGATCAGAATCCATGGTGCCTGAATTACTCCCCATAGCTTGAAACATTAATGTTCTTCTCTCTGCTCCCTCAAACCCTCCCACACACTTGCACAAATTCCTTTTTAGGGAGCTCAACTCTTCTCTTTCACAATAGGGGTGAAGTGGCCCAGGGTGTTCTATCACCATGCAACAAATGGCCACCCATTCCAACACCCATGTTTATTGACTTCACAGTCTGCTGTGGTGGGGTGTGCCTTGTGTTTTTGCATGAGCCATTCCCTCTGCATGGAATTCAGTTTGACTCACTTTAGCAAGCATTTACTGAGCATCTACTCTGTGCCAGACACTTCACTGAGAATACAGAAGCATAAAGGACGGTCCCTACCCTCGAAAAGTTCACATCTAGTAGGAAAGATGAGACATAACCAATAACTACAATAACAGCTAGATGGTAAGATTTATGTTTCACATAGGACTCTGGTAGTACAAATCAGACAACAGCCAACCAAAACTGGCTTACGCAAAAAGGAGGATTACTGGCTCTCTGTCAAACCTAATAGGACACCAAGAGCAGCTCTGTGCTGGTTTTCTCCATTTACCTCCCCAACTTCAGATCCATTCTGTGCCCTTCTCTACCCTGCACTGACCTGAGCTTGATTGCTGGCTTTGATTGTGTCCAGCCAGTGTAAGAAACAGCATAAGATTTGAAAGCTTGAGGTGGGTAAGGTCAGAGTATTTACTTACCCCCAGCCCATCCCCACTTCCTCTCTGTCTTGATAGTCTGGCAGTGACTGCGTTCCTCTTCTAACTCTTGTCAGGCTCTGGTAACACTGTTCCCTCCTCTCCCCTCTTCAGAATTAAGGGTTCCAAGGCCCACTGTTGCAAGTCCCTGGGTACTTCACTATGTTTTCTATGTTCTCTTAATCCTCCCCGATGCCTCTGTAAATAGTTATGATGTTAACCTCACTTCACTTAGCCCTTTTGAGTATTCCATCTCCCCTCATGGTGGGGCAAGTTGGCTACTGGTGTCTAGAGTCTCCCATCCTTACACCATCAAGATCCAAGGCAGCAAAAAGAGACCACCTCTCCTCCTGTAGTGCTCACTAAATCCTGGTCATGTGCCCACCCCTGAACCAATCACCATGGCTAGAGGAATTCAGTGTTCTCATCATCCAGGTGTGGTCACATGATCCACCTCCAAAGCCAGCAGTGGAGCTATCTTCACCCAAAGCTGTGGCCTGACAGTAGGGAGGAGGAGTCGCCCAAAGGAAATTTTGGGTGCTGTTACCAAAAGAAAAAATGGGCCTGGGTAGCCCCAAAACAAGGAATTTCCACTTCAACATGTCAAAAGAGAAACAGATAAAAGGCTGGTGGAGTTAGAGATGAGAGAGGTCACCAGTGGCAAGGATTGTCCCTCTGTTGACTACCTGTGCCAGGAAGTTCTATCCTTTTTACTTCAAAGGTAATTCTCAACTCAATCCTCTTCACTTCCCTCCCTCACTGGGAAGGAGCCAACCTTAACATTTCCCTCTATGGTTCTCTAGACTGTAGACTTGTTCCAGTGCAGTCACAGGAACTACCTGCTGTCATTTTGTTTCAAGATAATAAGCTACCCCAAAACTTGAAGTTGAGGTATGTGCTAAATCCTGTAAGAGTCAATCACTTCCTAAATTATCACAATACGCATGGACACATTTGAACTTCCAAGTAATAACTTGTAACAGAGACTCCCCTTTATTCAGTTTAATGCAGCAAATACATTGCATGATGACCTAGAAGTAATTTGGAAATTGAAAAGCATCATACAAATACCAGGCATAATTAAGCCCATGTTTGAGACATTGTCCTGGGCCCTGTCCACCTGCTCAGCCATTTAGGAACAATCCTATCCCCCATGTCATGCAGCAAATACCATCAAAGCATATCTTTCATGTCTACTGTCTGTTCATAACCTCAAAACTGCCTGCTCCACCCACACTACATCCCAACCCTCTCAAATCTCAAGGCCTCTTGACCTCGTTGCTCTTTCTCTCCTCCTTCTTCAGACTTGAAACCTTCCTGGATATGACCTTGCCTCTACTCCTGCACCAAGAAGGCTCCCCACCTGCTACACTGTCTCATGATACAGGGCCTCCTTCTGATCCAAGATGGTCAAACATTCCTTTCAAGATGCTGCTAATTCTGGTGTCTTCCTAATCCTTAAGAAAGAAAGTAGATGACTCTGAAGAATCCTGAGCTATGATCTCTGAGGAGAATATACTTTCAAGGGTGCTCATGAAGTTTAGTGGTGGTAGAGGGTGATGAAATACTGCAAGCACCTAGAAAGAGTTCCTTGATTGTGAGACTTTGGCACACCTGTCCATCAGTGTGCTCAGAGTCTAAAATGATGACTAAGAATCTTGTAACCAGCTAAATCTGATCCCCTCTGACCAACTTGTTGCCCTTCTGAACTTTATTCTCCCTCAGTTTGGATCTCTATATTTATAGCCATATAGCATAAATATTAAAAACAAAAGTTACAGGATCATATGACCTGTTTTTCAAATTTAGGCAATATCCCTTAACAGATATGTGACCTCAGCAATTAACTTAACCTCTTTGAACCTCAACAGTAAAATTGGGATAAGAATTCTGCCCTGCCCACCTCATGGATGTCTGAGAATTCATTAAGACAGTGATCAGAACCCAGTAGGTACTCAAAACAATGTGAGCTATTATTTTATTATTATCATTACTATTAATAAAACTCAAGGGGACATAAATTCTATTTACCTCCTCTTTCCCATCACCACACCACTCAAATTTCCCTTTGAATACAGCCAGCTACTCCACCCAAGCCCAAGTTCCTCCCTGGCCACCAGGAAACTATTTTCCTCATATATCCCTTTTTAAAAGGACAACTACTCAGAGCTCATCTCTCCATAGAAACTCAGAGAATAAATAGAAGCAGGAGATTTTCTGCCGTTTCCATTCTGACTGCTTCAATTAAAGTAAAGCCCACACAACTCTTCCATTAGCATGCGGGTGGAGAAGCCAGAGATGTCTCAGTGACCCTGGCTCCGTGGTTGGCTTAGACCTTCCAATTATTCTCAGCCAAAATCTCATCTCCTTGACTGGTATTGTTACAAGTAACCCCCACTGATGTCTGTGTGAAGAGATGTGGTCAGGACAAATCTGCTGTAACTTTAACATCTTTTTCAAGTGCCAAAATTATCGTTATGTTTTTCCAAATCATGAAATTCTTTATCAAGTACTTTTCTTTTTTCTCCTAGTGGGCTCACTCTCCAATAAATGCCCTTCCTCTGTTAGCAGACACTGAGACTTATAAAAAGGTAAGTGATAAAGAAATGGAAACAGGACTGCTCAGTTCAGATGAGAATGTACCATATAACAGAGTGTGTATATTCAGAGCCCCATGGCTGTGAGGGCACATCACAAGTCAATGTGCCGTATATAGGATTCTCAAATCTTTCATCTATGAAGGCTTTTTTCAAGAACAGGAATGCAGACAGCAAGCTTCCTTGTTCCCATTAGATATAGCCAGATGGCAACTCAAAGATGTGGCATGGCCAGCTGCCAGGAAAATACTTTTAGCTGAAGTGACATGGAGATCCTGGGGAACAAGAAGGGAAACCCTAGTTTTGGTATCAGAAGGAGATATGAGGAGGAAAGGATGAGGATGTTCATGGTCCCAACCTAGTGCAAGGGAAGCAGTTATACATTTGGATCAACCTTGAGTATGCAATAGAAAAGTGGTATCACCATACCAAGAGACAGCAATTTAAAAGAATGAATCAGCTGCCTGATTTCAAACTATACCACAAAGCCTACAGTAATCAAAACAGTATGGCACTGGCACAAAAACAGACACATAGATCAATGGAATAAAATAATCCAGAAATGGACCCACACTTATATGACCAATTAATAAATGACAAAGGAAGCAAGAATACACAATGGAGAAAAGATAGCCTCTTCAAATAAATGATGTTCAGAAAACTGGACAGTTATATGCAAAAGAAGCAAACTGAACTACTCTCTCACATCATACACAAAAATAAATTCAAAATGGATTAAAGACTTACCTGAAGCCATAAAACTCCTAGAAGAAAACATAGGCAGTATGCTCAATATATTTTTGGATCTGTCTCCTCAGGCAAGGGAAACAAAAGAAAAATAAACAAATGGGACTACATCAAACTAAAAAGCTTTTGCATAGCAAAGGAAATTATCAACAAAACAAAAAGGCCACCTATTGAATGGAAGAAGATATTTGTAAATGATATATCTGACAAAGGATTAAATATCCAAAATAGTTTTTAAAACTCATATAACTCAACAATAAAAAAACAAACAACCAGATTAAATAATGGGCAGTGGACCTGAATAGACATTTTTCCAAAGAAGACATACAGATAGATGGCCAACAGACATATGAAAAGATGCTCAGTATCCTTAATCATCAGGGAAATTCAATTCAAAACCACAATGAGATATCACCTCACACCTGTCATGACTATTCTTAAAATGACTATTCTTAGAATGACTATTCTTAAAAAGACAAGAAATAACAAATGTTGGCAAGGATGTGGAGAAAATGGAACCCTGTGCACTGCTGGTGGTAATGTAAATTGGTGCAGCTACTATGTAAAACAATGTAGAGATCCCTCAAAAACCTAAAAATAGAACAACCATGTGGTCTAGATTCCACTTCTAGGTATTTTTCCAAAGAAAACAAAAACACTAATTAGAAAAGATATATGTACCAATATATATGGGTACAATATGAACCATATATGCAATGTTTAATTGCATCATTATTCACAATAGCTAAGATATGAAAGCAACCTAAGTGCCCATCAATAGATGAACAGATAAAGAAGATGTTTTATATATATATATATATATATATATATATATATATATATATATATATGATGGAATATTACTCAGCCATAAAAAAAAGAATGAAATCTTGCTGTTTGTGACAACATGAATGGACCTAGAGGGTCTGTAAGTGTAATAGTCAAACAGAGAAAGACAAATGACAAATGCTGTATGATTTCACTTTTATGTGGAATCTAAAAACAAAACAAATGAACAAATATAACAAAACAGAAACAGAGTCATAAATACAGAGAACAAACAAGTAGTTTGCCAGAGGGGAAAGGGATGAGAGATGAGTGAAATAGGTGAGAGAGATTAAGAGGTACAAACTTTCAGTTACAAAATAAATTAGTCACAGGGGTAAAATGTACAGCATGGGGATTATGGTCAATAACAAAGTAATATGTTTGGTGACAGACGGTAATGAGATTTATCCTTGTGATCGTTTTTGTAATGTATACAAAAAGTGAATCACTAGATTGCATAACAGGATCTAACATAGTATTGTAGGTCAATTATACTTCAAAAAACAAACAAATTAACATAGATGAATGCATAAAGTTGTGGTATAGATATACAATGGAATATTATTCAGCCATAAAAAAGAAAATCTTGCCATTTGTGACAACATGGATAGACCTTGGGGGCATTATGCTAAGTGAAATAAGTCAGAGAAACACAAATACTTCACAATACAAAGACAAATGGTCTTACTTATATGTGGATCTAAAAAAACCAAACTCATAGGAAGAGAACAGATTGGTGGTTGCCAGAGGTGGGGGTTGGTGGGTGGGTGGGTGAAATGGGTGAAGATGGTCAAAATGTACAAAATTCCAGTTATAAGATAAATAAGTCCTGAGGATGTAATGTACAACATGATGGCTATAGTTAACAACACTGAATTGTACATTTGAAAATTGATGAGAGAGTGAATCAAAAGTTCTCATCACAAGAAAAAATTGTAACTCTGTGAGGTAATGTATGTTAACTAGACTTACTGTGGTAATATTTTGCAATATACACATACATCAAATCATTATGTTGTATACCTTAAGCTAATAAAGTGTTATATGTCAATTACATCTCAAAAAAAACTGGAAATTTTTAAAAAGAAAATTCCTTAAATTAACCCTAAAAAGAAACACACATGCACCCTCAAAATAAAATTATGTACTTCCGTAGAAATATATACACCTACATGTACAAGCATAGAAGATGATCTGGAAGGTTAAACACAAAACTCTTCACAGAATACCTCCCGAGAGGAGACTGGGTTGTGTGAAGGAAGAGAACGCAAACCCCATCACTTGGGAACTTCTGCATTAGAGCTAATTCTGATTTTCTCCACCCTGAACTTGGGAAGTCTCTGGACTTTTCTGTGAACATTGAACATCTTCCCTTTTATAAGTGAAGATGATGTCCTCTGCTCCCTAATGCAGATGTTTGTGCCCATGCGTCCTACTGGCTGGTGAATCTCAGACACCATGTATGTGCATCATCCTAAAGTATTATTGCATTTAACCTAGACACTGAAGTGGAGTCTGACTTTTGAGTTCTATCAATTTAGAATCATTCTACTGCTTACAACATCTTCCAAAGACCATTACTCCCAATTAACTTTACCCTACTCATGCCCCCCATCAGCCAGACAAGCCCATGCTTGTTGCCCTTTTCCAAACTAGAACTAGCTATTTAGGCCTCGGATGAGTGTTCAGTGCTTACCTGTACTCTGCTTCTGTGGCCTTATCAGTATGTCTCGGCATCCTGGCTACCACTGCTGTGGTCAGGGCATATTCAACTTCCAACAGGATTATTTCAAGAGGCCTTTAGATGGTCTCCCTGCTTTTATCTAATCTAATACTCTCCAGGGCAAGTTAGCTAAACCATGGATTCAGCAACATCACCACTTGAAACTCTTCAGTGACCCTTGTCTCCATAAGTGGCAGCTGTAAACTTCAGTGTACTCCAGAATCACCTGTTATGTTCTCTAAAATGCAGATTTCTGGCTGCCTCCTCCAAAAGCTCTGATTCAGTAAATCCTGAATTTTTAACAAGCACCTAAGAGGATTCTGATGCAAAGAGTATAGGGATCAAACTTTGAAAAACACTAACCTTAGGCTAAGGGCAGCCCTAGTTCCTTGCAATGGTAATCAGGTCCCTCATAACACGATTCTTACCACTCTAGCCTCACCATGCACCTCTCCCCACCTCACATATTTCTTTCCAGCAATACAGAGCAGCATCTTGTCCCCCACTCACTGTTTTGTTCCCCAATACAATTGTTCTCAACTGTGCCCATAATGCCCTCCTTGCTCATCTGTCAACACACTTCATCAACCTAATGCCTACTCATCCTTCATAACACAACTCAGGTATCACCTCCCCCAGGAAACCTTCCCTGACATTCCTGGTTATGTTCTGCCCCCATATTGTCCTTCTAATGCCCAAGCTTTGTCAGACAAAGCTCTTACTCCATTTCCTAGATTTTCTAGATATCCTGGATTCTGAGGTCCTTGCAGCAAGCCATGTCTTACCCTCCAAAATCTCAAGGAGCTACCACAGAGCCTAGCACAGTGTGGGTAGTTACAGTGGTGCACTGTAGGTAGTTAGGTACACTGGGAGTCACACTGGTGTGCTGTAGGTAGTTAGGGAGTCACACTGGTGTGCTGTAGGTAGTTTGCTGGTAGTTGGATAGGCCACAACAAGAGAAGACTTTTTAGTTGACACCTTTCTGAATCCACCAAGCAAGTTAGCCATGTGATGATAGACATGCTCCCTCCTTCCTCTTCAACCAAAAGATGTTGCTGCCCAACCTAAGGGTTAATCTTTTTTCCAACCCTATTTAAATAAAATTGTTATGACTCAATGCTTTCTAGCAGCAGTTTGACTCTAAAAATTCAATATCCAAGTTGATATCTACCAAGCTCATACCGCTTACACTGCTTCTGAGAAAGAGGATTTTGTTGGGCCCCCTCAGCAAGGCAGACAATGTCATACTGACGCAGTCATTATTCATCCCACAACTTTCCTCTGCTACCATTCCACTCCCAACCACATTCTCATTATTAAACAATTTTTGAATTCTGGTTAGTACTCATAAAAACCCTATTTCCTGGAGAACGATGTCTGCCCTTAGGAGCAAAAGTAAAGAACAATCCTCTCCCTCTCTCCTTTCCCTCAACATGGGCCTGGAGGCCTTTGATGAGTGACTTCATGAACGTTCACCTCATTTCTGGAGAATTCATGCTAATCCACCATAACCCTGCTCAGCTCCAAGCCACAATTCTTTAGCTTTCATTGTACATCTCTAAGGGGAGATAAGAAATGTGTTTCTGAAACTTACTTGACAGAATATCTTACAGGATTAGTGTTCCCTGAATATATTTTGGTAAATGCTGCCTGAGAAACCACCCTATCTTAAGATATGCTCAGGTTCAACAAATGTCCTAGTTACTCAATCACGTCTCAAGATCCAAGCTTCATTCCATTTCCAGGGCAAGCTATGGATTTGGAGTTGAGGAAAGAATTGACCTCAATGAATTGGGATGATTCTATTTCTCTGAGACTTCGGAAGGAACAGAGTCCCTTAGAAAATGTGAAAACTGGGAGGTATCCTAGAGATTGTATCATCCAGTGGTTTTATTTCCCAGCCCAGGATCCTGAGACCCAGAAAGCTGAAGGAATTTGCCTCAGTTTATAACCACAAAATTATGGAGCTGGGATCCAGGACAAGGTTCTGATTAAACTCCAGAAATCTTTCCACTACACCATGCTGCCTTCAAATCATTTTTATACACGTAAGGTATACTTTCAGCTCTACAGCAGAATAAGTCTGTGGTAATGTAGTCAGGTGACAGAAGTATCATAAATGGATAATGTATTTCTGCAAGATTTTCCTAGTTCTTTCCTCTCTGTTTCAAAGACCCTTTCATAATCATCCCTCCCTTCCATCTCAAACCCAGTACCAAACAATTTTTAAATTCTAGCAATTATACACTAAGATATCACTCTTTTGGAAAGCAATGCCTACTCTTTGGGGCAAAGTCAAAGAACAAAGCCTTCCTCTCATTTCTTACCCATCACATGACTTTGGAAATACCTGATATTTGAATCTGGCTAATTCTGAAAAATTCCCCCAAAGCTGTTTCTAACCCATGGAATTACCCTGTCTCAGTCCTTCCTTCCATAGCCAAATTTGCCAAAAAATGATGTACTATCAATCACCATCTCCTTAAAAACCATTCACTCTTTTTAATCCAGTATGGCAATCTATCAGTTAGCTGGTGAGTTCAATCCATTTATGTTTATTGTCATTGATATATACAAACTGGGCTTCTGCCATCTTACTTTGTGCTTTGTACTTCTCTTTATTTACTTTTTATTTGCTTCCTCTTTCTCTTGTACTACACTATTGGAGACATGGAGGGGAGCAAGAATTGTGCTTTTTTTACTGGAAAAAGGAGGAGTGGATATGAGTAGAAAAAATGGGAATTTACTACATGCTGTTCAAATAACTCAAAACTAGCTTTGCATACTAAAAATATGCAAGAGAATAGATGCATGTAAGAAGTAGACCAAAATGCACCAACTAGTAGTTGAATTGATGTGATGAAATTAACTGTAACTTTTTCCTTTTATCTATTTTTCATAATGAGGTTAAACTACCTTTTCAACTAAAAAAAATTATTTACTAAAATTAAAACTCTGATTGGGTCTCATCACCTATAGTAGAATTTTCTGAAGTGTGTTGGGATGTTAACATGTCTTGTGTGAAAAAAGGGAAACTTGATGATCAAGTGAATTTTGGAAATATTTAATTAAACAAGGTTAAACAGATCTCTTTGCTACAGGACTTCTTGAAGACTTTAAATTATTAATGTTAATTATGAATTTTCAAATGAGGACAAGAGTGTACAATGATACCCAGAGTTATTTGATCTTTGGACCCTGTCTGCTGAACATGTTAAGGGACAGGACACTATTTTGGAATCCCTGTCTTACAGGGAAAGCGAGTGTAACCTATGAAGCTTTTCATAGCCTCCTCTCCTTCAGTCTCTCTTCCTGAGCTGTATCACTTTCCTACTGCAACTGTAACAAACTACCACAATCTTGGTGGGTTAAACAACACAATTTTATTATAATTCTGGAAGTTAGAAGTCCAACAGGGGTCTCACTGAACAAAAATCAAGGTGTCAGTAAGGCTGTGCTTTTTTCTTGAGAATCTAGGGGAGAATTCATTTCCTTTCCTTTTACAACTTCTAGAGACAAGCTGCAGTCTTTGGCTCATGGCTCTTTTCTGCATCCTCAAAGCCAGTTGAGGTCAAAGAGAGTTGAGTCCTTTTCACATTGCATCACTTTAACTCTGTTTCTCCCTCCCTCTATCACTTTTAATGACAGTTGGTTTTGGTTTTTTGTTTCTTTAATTTTCTTATTGAAGTATAGTTAATGTACAATGTTGTGTTAGTTTCTGGTGTATAGCAAAGTGATTTAGATACAGATATAGGTATAGATATTCTTTTTCATATTCTATTACAGGACACTGAATATAGTTCCCTGTGCTATACAGTAGGACCTTATTGTTTATCCATTCTATACATAATAGTTTGCATCTGCTAATTCCAAACTCCCAATCCATCCCTCCCCCAACCTTGACAACCACAATATGTTCTCTATGTCTGTGTTTCTGTTTCATAGATAAGTTCATTTGTGTCATATTTTAGATTCCACATATAAGTGATAGCATATGGTATTTGTCTTTCTCTTTCTGATTTACTTCTTTAGTATGATAATCTCTAGGTCCATCCATGTTGCTGCAAATGGCATTATTGCATTTTTTTATGGCTGAGTAATATTCCATTGTATATATCCCACATCTCCTTTATCCATTTATCTAAATGTCAATGGACATTTAGGTTGTTTCCATGTCTTAGCTATTGTAAATGGTGCTGCTATGAATATTGGGGTGCATGTATCTCTTCAAATTATAGTTTTGTCTGGATATATGCCCAGGAGTGGGATTGCAGGATCATATGGCAATTTTATTTTTAACATTTTAAGGAACCTCCATATTGTTTTCCATAGTAGCTGCACCAATTTACATTCCCACCAACAGTGTAGGAAGGTTCCCTTTTCTCCATACCCTCTCCAGCATTTGTTATTTGTGGACTTAATGATGGCTATTCTCACCAGTGTGAGGTGGTAACTCATTGCAGTTTTGATTTGCATTTCTCTAATAATTAGTGATGTTGAGCATCTTTTCATGTGCCTGTTGGCCATCTGTATGTCTTCTTGCAAAAGTGTCTATTTAGGTCTTCTGCCTATTTTTTGATTGGGTTGTTCATTTTTTGTTTTTCAGCTGTGTGAGCTATTTGCATATTTTAGAAATTAAGCCCTTGTTGGTCACATTGTTTGCAAATGTTTTCTCCCATTCTGTAGATTGACTTTTCATTCTGTTTATGGTTTCCTTTACTGTGCAAAATCTTGTAGGTTTGATTAGGTCCATCTGTTTCTTTTCATTTTTATTTCTATTGCCTTTGGAGACTGACCTAAGAAAATATTGGTATGATTTATGTCAGAGAATGTTTCGCCTAAGTTCTTTTCGAGGAGCTTTATGGTTCATGTCTTATGTTTAAGTCTTTTAACCATTTTGAGTTTATTTTTGTGTATGGTGTGAGAGTGTGTTCTAACTTCATTGATTTACATATGGCTGTCCAACTTTCCCAACACCACTTGCTGAAGAAACTGTCTTTTCTCCATTGTATATTCTTGCCTCCTTTATCGAAGATTAATTGACCGTAGGTATGTGGGTTTATTTCTGGGCTCTCTATTCTGTTCTATTGATCTATATGTGTGTTTCTGTGCCAATATCATGCTTTTTTGATTACTATAGTTTTGTAGTATAGTCTGAAGTCTTGGGAGGGTTATGCCTCCTGCTTTGTTCTTTTTCCTCAAGATAGTTTTGGCAATTCTGGGTCTTTCATGGTTCCATATAAATTTTAGGATTATTTGTTCTAGTTCTGTGAAAAATGTCATGGGTAATTTGATAGGGATTGCATTAAATCTGTAGGTTGCTTTGGGTGTATGACCATTTTAACAATGTTAATTCTTCCAGTCCAAGAGCATGGGATATCTTTCCATTGAGGCCATCCAGGATAATCTCCTTATTTTTAGGTCAACTGATCAACAATTAACTGATCAACAATTAACTGATCAGTTAATTTCATTTACAATTTTAATTCCCTTTGCCATGTAAGGTAACATATTCACAAGTACCAGGGATGTAGGCATTTGGTGGGGGTTGGAGGAGAGAAATACATATTCTGTCTACCGCATCTTTTCCATTTCCCTCCTTTCTCCCGTAGTACCCACTAAACTCCTTACTGAAGTTCCTGTTATACTCAGAAAAAAAATTATTTTCATACCAATTGTTTCCTCTCCCTCTAATGCCCACCCCTACCCTTACCACTGCCTTATCTATCTGAAGCATCCCTACACATTCATTAGGGTGTTGTTGAAATCTTACTTCTCCTGTTAATGTCTCCCTGAATTCCCTAGGCAAAATTAGATACTCTGTGCTCTAAAAGTACTTTGTATACATCACAGAGATAACACTCATTACACTGTATTGTATATGTAATAATATAACAGTTAATACTAACTGAGCACTTACTAAAGCACCCAGCACTGTGCTATGTGTTTTACCTGCTGCACTATCTCATTCACTCCTCACAGCAGCTGTAACAGGTGGGCATTACTGATAATCTATCTCTTCCTTCAGCCTCAGACTGTGAGCACTTACAATTCATGAACAGTACATGCCTTATTCATCTCCATGCTATTAAAACCTCCCTCAAGGGTTAGCACTTAATTCAGACTCAATTCATTTGAATCAATTTAACTGCACTGCTGGTTTCTGAGCCAAAAAGTACTGTCAGACACCCTACTATATGATGGAATCAAAGCTTTCCCAATGGTCAAATTAAAGGTATGTGACATCGGATTTGTCTCAAGTTTTGGGGTCAGGAGCAAATTTGTCTGATCTAGGCACGTGATGAATCACAATGCAGCCCAGCTGTTTGAAGATCATCATGAGAAGGCCACGATGATCAAGAGAGAACAGCTTGCAAAGCAAATGCTTTTTCAGGTGCAGATTTCTCCTGCAACAACTGCAGACACCACTGGAATGTCTAGCTGATCATGTGCTGCTTCTAAAAGAATGGGTCATCCATCATTGACTGATGACTCTGTTCTTAAACCACTTGGGAAATAAATATTTGTTGAGCATACCCCATTATGTATCAGTATAAAATAAACTCATCAATCAATAAATATATTAATGTATTGAATGGCAACATATCTTCATACAATAAATAGCTTCTGAGAACATGTCATTTTCAAGCATAGAAAGTGAATAAAATTAGACCCCTGCCTGTGAGGAGCTCAGACTGGAAAACAAATCAGTACAATGAACTGCAATATAATAATAAAGCCCTTGGACATTTGCTTTGTTTCATAAACCTCAGGTTCCTAAGCTTTGAATATGAGATAACAAACAGTACCTACTTCATAGAGTTTGTGTGAGCATCATTAAGGGTTAATGCATATAAAGAGCTCAGAACAGGGTCTGCACATAGGAAAATCTGATAAATATTAACAATAGGCAAAATGCTATGGAAGCAGAGAGGGACTGGGCTCATGCAGGACTAGGGAAAGGTTTCCTGGGATGGTGGTGTTTAGTCTGGGCCTGGAAGGGTGAGGAGATGCTTACATGCCCAGAAAAGCAGGGCAAGGAGAGTGCCTGCCTCTGGGCTCTGACTTCAGGATCTGAAACTTGATGTTTCTTGGAAATCTGTTATCCTCTACCAATGGCATTTCACCCCCTGCAAAGACAATGGAATTAAAGGGGGCAGATTTACCGATTTCCTAATATTTTCTGTCTTTGGGAGCTATTTCCAAGTCTGCTAAAGGTCTTTATTCTCCCTTCATTCTCCTCCGTCCCTTTCCTAGAAGCTAGTGTTTTCTCCCAAATCTTTCTCTTCTTCAACCTTTCAAGGGTTTCCTCAATTTCTCCATTCTGTGATTCCCCACTCTGCAATTCCTTGCACCTAAGAAGGTAACAACAGTCTACACCAGGGATGGGCAAACTTTCTCTCTAAAGTACCAGATAATAGATATCTTAGGTTATGTGGCCATGCAGGCTCAACTCTGCTGTTGAGCCCTAGACAATATGTAATTGAATGAGCATGGCTATTTTCCAATAAATTTACTTACAGAAATAAGCAGTTGGGCCAAGTTTGACTTTGCCCATAGGCCACAGTTTGCCAACTCCTGCTCTGGAGAGACCCAGGGCCATATTGGAGCAGAAACCACAGGAAGAAAGGAGCCTGAGTTGTGATCTGGTTTTACTGTGTCTACATTAGCAAAGCATATAATCTCTCTGGACCCAAGATCGGAGATAACAGGGATATTGTTTTCTGTTATTCCTGCCCTCCCTGATACTGCAGATAAACAAGGAGAAGGGAACCAGCTGCTGTTGCATGCCAACAAGGTGCTAGAAATTTTACATTCCATATTTTATTTAATCTGTAGAGGAACTCCATAATGTATTCTTATGCCCACTTTTCTGATGAGAAAGGCAAGTCTCAGAGGGATTAAGTAAGCATCTCAACACACATTGCTAAGAAATTACAAAGCTAGGTTTTGACTATGAGTCCACCCTGTTCCAAGTTCAAGCCCTGTCCAGCATATCACACTCTCTCCCAAGAATAGATATTGCCAGGGAAAGGCCAGCTGACCAGCTCTGACCAGAGAAGTCCTCAGGCTCACCACCCCCTTTCTGGGTCTTGTGTTCAGTCAAGCTCAAGAGTTGATTAACCAATTACTCTGGATAGACTCCCACTAACCAAACTCATAATGAACTAGTTATAAATCAGGATGTCAAAATGCCTTTTTCTCATGGGGGACACCATTCCTCTGTTTTGTAACTAGAATTTTCTAGTCTGTTAACTAGTACACACCCCTTCCCGATATCAGGGTACACTAAGTTCGAATTTTAAATCCCAGTGAGTGTGAGAAACAGACTTAGACATAGAGAAAAAACTTGTGGTTGCCAAGGGGGAGGGGGTGGGGGAGGGCAGGACTGGAAGTGTGGGATTAGTAGATGGAAACTATTATATATTGGACAGATAAACATCAAGGTCCTACTGTAGAGCACAGGGAACTATATTCAAGATTCTGTGATAAACGATAATGGAAAATAATATAAAAAAAGATTGTCTCTATGTGTATAACTGGATCACTTTGCTGTACAGCAGAGATTGCCACAACATTGTAAACCAACTATACTCCAATTAAAAAAATAATTTTTTTTTAAATAGAAAATCCCAGTGGGTGTGGAGTCAGAGCCAGGGAAGGAAGGAAGCCAAGGTGAGACCCAGCTCACAATCCATCTCTGGACACAACAGGGCCTAGAATTCTCAAATTCAGGTCTCAGTGATGAGGAGACTGCTGTAAACTGCACATTTCTATTCTCTTCCTGGCTCCCCATTTTCCTGAGCTTGACACCAAGTACCTCCTTTGAGTGGATTGTCCTTTCCTCCTTTTATAAATGTTTATCTTATTTCAAATACATTTCCATAAAAAAAAAAAAAACTTCAAGAATACTACCGAAAAGAACAAAATTCTAAATCATCCACAGTCTCACCACCCTGAGATAACCGCAGTCAATATTTTGGACTATAAACATCCAACATTTTTTCTGTACATGGTAAAACATATACATATAGATATATACATATATACACATGTGTGTCTTTATAAGAAAGATCATGCTGTACATACTTGCTGGTGACCTTTTCTTCACTAAATAATATATAGCAACCAACTTTTCATGTTGCCAAATATTCTTCTCAATCATTAATTTAATGGTTGTATGGTAGTCTATTACACATATGTGTTCATTTGACTAGTTTCCTACTTTTGAACTCATTCTTCCTTAAGCTGCATTAATATCCACCAATTTGACTCCAGCTTGGCCTGGGAACCATTTGTTCTCTTGACTTACTTGTATTAGTCGTACTCCCTGCCTCCTCACCTGAGCCCACTCCTGCCTCACAGCACACTCTGAGGTCTCAGTGAGGTGTGTGCATTAAAGCTCAATGTAGGCTGCAGATTACAGTCCCCAAGGGAGGGTTAATTGAACCTGCATACGAGGAGCCTGCAGGAGGCTGTGGCTAGCACCCGAGACAAAGGTGCCATGGAGTGGTGGTGGGAAATGACCCTGAGTCCACCGTCCCTGGCTTCCCCCTGCAAAGGAGCTCCAGAAGCCCACCCTAGAGAACGAGGACAGGGGATTGGGCAGGCAAAGGCCGAGGTGCATCGGTAGCCAGCACGCTTCACTGGTATGGTACAGGATGCTCCCGTGCCGGCTGCAGCTGCCCTTACGAACACACATATACATGCACACATATCTATACTCACATGCACACACACATACACACACACAAAGTCAGAGCGTGCTCAGAATAAGAAGTGCTTCAATGTCAATGTCAAAGTGAGATGTTCCCTTCTTCTGTCACTGTTAGCAGAGCAGGGCTAAATGCAAGCAGTGGTGGTGATGGACTCTGTCAAGAAGTAGTCCTTGTTTTCATTTCAGTAATCTCTATTTATCTCCACAGTGGCTATTAGTTCAGGGAGCAAACAAAGCACTCGGAATTAATACCCATAAAAAATAAAAATTAAATAAAACTAAAAACCCTGGATTCAGGCTAAGTTTGAATTCCCAGCTCAAATCCTGCCAACTGTGTGGCCTAGGAGACATGGCTTAACTTCAACATGTGTCCGTCTCCTCACCTGTAAATTAGTGATTGAATAATGTCTACCTTAGAAGACAGTTTGAGGAGCATGAAATAATGTATGTTGAGTGTTAACATATGTGCCAGTCACATACTAAAGTGTTAGCAGGCATGAGCTATTTATTATTATTATTATTACTGTTATTGATACTAACAGAGGTTAAGTGATATCTCAGTGCCAGCTCCACAGAGAAGAACCTGGGCCTTGATAAATTCCAGCTCACTGGGGCCTGTTAACAAGTCCATTATCACAGCCATAAACCACTGGGGGCACCTTCAACATAGTGGCTGATATATTGCTGTACTCTGGGAGACAGAGGCCAGCCCATAAATAAATCATACCAAGCTTCCAAGCCATGGTATTCAGACTCCTAAAATTTAATGGTATGGTTTCTCATCACTGCTTATACCATTTTCCCATCAGCAGGATCCGAGTTTTCTGTCACCACTCGCTGGCCTAATTAAGAAGGGAGGTGGTAAGGATCATGGTGGAAGTTAGGGAGGGCATGAGTAGAAGGAGCAGAAAGGAAGGAGGCCTGATGTTGCTAGTGGTGGGTATATCTGGGGATGGACAGACCACAAGACAACTACTACCACAGTCTTTAAAAGGTTCAAACCGGTGCTGTTCATGTCCTCTGCATTTCAGAGTGAACAGAAACAGACCCAGGGCACAGCAGGCAGGATGCAAGGCAGAGCTAGGGCACAACTTTGTGGCCAGAACAACAGTTAAAACAGAAGCCTGAGGAGCTAGTTACTTTAGCATCCCTTTCCCTGGGGTATTATTTTTGTCAATAAATTTTTATTGGAGTATAGTTGCTTTACAATTTTGTGTTAGTTTCTACTGCACAGCAAAATGAATTAGCCACACATATACATGCATCCTTCCTTTTTGGATTTCCCTCCCATTTAGGTCACCACTGTGCATTAAGTAGAGTTCCCTGTGCTATACGGTATGTTTTCATTTGTTGTCTACTTTATACATAATATCAATAGTGCATATGTGTCAATCCCAATCTCCCAATTCCTCCCAACCCCTCATTCCCCCTTGGTATCCATACATTTGTTCTCTACATCTGTGTCTCTATTTCTCCTTTGCAAATAAGATCATCTATACCATTTTTCTAGATTCCACATATATGCGTTAATATACGATATTTGGTTTTCTCTTTCTGAGTTACTTCACTCTGTATGACACTCTCTAGGTCCATCCACATCTCTTCAAATGACCCAACTTCCTTCCTTTTAATGGATGAGTAATATTCATTGTGTATATATATATATGTATATATATATATATATATATATATATATATATATATATATATATACCACATCTTTATCCATTTATCTGTTGATGGACATTTAGGTTGCTTCCATGTCCTGGCTATTGTAAATAGGGCTGCAATGAACATTGGGGTGCATGTGTCTTTCTGAACTACAGTTTTCTCATGGAATATGCCCAGTAGTGGGAATGCTGCATCATATGATAGTTCTCTTTTTTAGTTTTTAAGGAACCTCCATATTGCTCTCCAAAGTGGCTGTATCAATATACATTCCCACCAACAGTGCAAGAGGGTTGCCTTTTGTCCACACCCTCTCCAGCATTCATTAATTTTTTTAGCATCTTTATTGTAGTATAATTTCTTTACAATGTGTTAGTTTCTGCTGTACAACAAAGTGAATCAGCTGTATGTATACATATATCCCCATATCCCTTCCCTCTTGTGCCTCCCTTCCACCCTCCCTATCCCACCCCTCTAGGTCGTCACAAAGCATCAAGCTAATTTCCCTGCGCTGTGTCCCAGCTTCCCACTAGCCATCCACTTTACATTTGGTAGTGTATACATGTCAGTGCTACTCTCTCACTTCTTCTCAGCTTCCTCTCCCACCCCATTTCCTCAAGTCTGTTCTCTTCGTTGGTGTCCTTATTCCTGCCCTGCTGCTGGGTTCATCAGTATCGTTTTTTTAGATACCATATTTGCATTAGCATATGGTACTTCTTTCTCTTTCTGACTTACTTCAATCTCTGTGAAAGACTCTAGGTGCATCCACCTCATTACAAATAACTCAATTTCGTTCCTTTTTATGGCTGAGTAATATTTCATTGTATATATGTGCCACATCTTCTTTTATTTATTTATTTTATTTATTTATTTTTTGCAGTACGCTGTTCTCTCACTGTTGTGGCCTCTCCCGTTGCGGAGCACAGGCTCCGGACGCACAGGCTCAGTGGCCATGGCTCACAGGCCTAGCCGCTCCGCGGTATGTGGGATCTTCCCAGACTGGAGCACGAACCCACATCCCCTGCATCGGCAGGAGGACTCTCAACCACTGTGCCACCAGGGAAGCCCTGTGCCACATCTTCTTTATCCATTCATCTGTTGATGCATATTTAGGTTGCTTCCATACCCTGGTTATTGTAAAAAGTACTGAAATGAATATTGTGGTACGTGTATCTTTTCAATTATGGTTTTCTCATGGTATATGCCCAGTAGTGGGATTGCTAGGTCATATGGTAGTTCTATTTTTAGTTTTTAAAGGAACCTCCATACTCTTCTCCACAGTGGGTATATCAAGTTACATTCCCACCAACAGTGCAAGAGGGTTCCCTTTTCTCCACACCCTATCCAGCATTTATTGTTTCTAGATTTTTTGATGATGGCCATTCTGACCAGTGTGAGGTGATACCTCATGTGGTTGTTTTTTTTTTTTTTTTTTGCGGTACGCGGGCCTCTCACTGTTGTGGCCTCTCCCGTTGCAGAGCACAGGATCCGGACGTGCAGGCTCAGCGGCCATGTCTCACGGGCCCAGCCGCTCCGCGGCATGTGGGATCTTCCCGGAGTGGGGCACGAACCCATGTCCCCTGCATCGGCAGGCGGACTCTCAACCACTGTGCCACCAGGGAAGCCCCCTCATGTGGTTTTGATTAGCTATTCTCTAATAATTAGTGATGCTGAGCATCTTTTCATGTGTTTTTTGGAAATATGTATGTCTTCTTAGAGAAATGTCTATTTAGGTCTTCTTCCATTTTTGGATTGGGCTGTTTGTTTTTTTGATATTGAGCTTCATGAGCTGCTTGTAAATTTTGGCGATTAATCCTATGTCAGTTGCTTCATTTGCAAATATTTTCTCCCATTCTGAGGGCTGTCTTTTCGTATTGTTTATGGTTTCCTTTGCTGTGCAAAAGCTTTTAAGTTTCATTAGGTCCCATTTCATTATTTTGGTGTTTATTTCCATTTCTCCACGAGGTGGGTCAAAAAGGATCATGCTGTGATTTATGTCATACAGTGTTCTGCCTATGCTTTCCTCTAAGACTTTTATAGTGTCTGACCTTACATTTAGACCTTAAATCATTTTGAGTTTATTTTTCTGTATGGTTTTAGGGAGTGTTCTAATTTCATTCTCTTACATGTAGTTGTCCAGTTTTCACACCACCACTTATCAATGGTGGCTGTCTTTTCTCCAATGTATATTCTTGCCTCCTTCATCGAAGATAAGGCGACTATATGCACATGGGTTTATCTCTGGGCTTTCTATCCTGTTCCACTGATCTATATTTCTGTTTTTGTGTCAGTACCATACTGCCTTGATTACTGTAGCTTTGTAGTATTGTCTGAAGTTGGGGAGCCTGACTCCTCCAGCTCTGTTTCTCTTTCTCAAGATTGTTATGGCTATTCTTGGTCTTTTGTGTTTCCATACAAACTGTGAAATTTTTTGTTCTACTTCTGTGAAAAATGCCAGTGATAGTTTGATAGGAATTGCATTGAATCTGTAGATTGCTTTTGGTAGTAGAGTCATTTTCACAATGTTGATTCTTCCAATCGAAGAACATGGTATATCTCTCCATCTGTTTGTATCATCTTTGATTTCTTTCATCAGTGTCTTATAGTTTTCTGCATACAGGTCTTTTTTCTCCTTAGGTAGGTTTATTCCTAGGTATTTTATTCTTTTTGTTGCAATGGTAAATGGGAGTGTTTCCTTAATTTCATTTTCAGATTTTTCATTAATGCCAGAGATTTCTGTGCATTAATTTTGTATCCTGCTACTTTACCAAATTCATTGATTAGCTCTAGTAGTTTTCTAGTAGCATCTTTAGGATTCTTTATGTATAGTATCATGTCATCTGCAAACAGTGACAGCATTCTTTTCTGATTGGGATTACTTTATTTCTTTTTCTTCTCTGATTGCTGTGGCTAAAACTTCCAAACATATGTTGAATAATAGTGGTGACAGTGGGCAACCTTGTCTTGTTCCTGACCTTAGTGGAAAGTGTTTCAGCTTTTCACCGTTATGAACGATGTTGGCTGTGGGTTTGTCATATATGGCCTTTATTATGTTGAGGAAAGTTCCCTCTATGCCTACTTTCTGGAGGGTTTTTTTCATAAATGGGTGTTGAATTTTGTTGAAAGATTTCTCTGCATCTATTGAGATGATCATATGGATTTTATCCTTCAATTTGTTAATATGGTGTATTACAGTGATTGATTTGCATATATTGAAGAATCCTTGCATTCCTGGGATAAACCCAACTGGATCATGGTGTATGATCCTTTTAATGTGCTGCTGGGTTCTGTTTGCTAGTATTTTGTTGAGGATATTTGTATCTATGTTCATCAGTGATATTGGTCTGTAGTTTTCTTTTTTTGTGACATCTTTGTCTCATTTTCTTATCAGGGTGATGGTGGCCTTGTAGAATGAGTTTGGGAGTGTTCCTCCCTCTGCTATATTTTGGAAGAGTTTGAGAAGGATAGTTCTTCTCTAAATGTTTGATAGAACTCACCTGTGAAGCCATGTGGCCCTGGGGTTTTGTTTGTTGAAAGATTTTTAATCATAGTCTCAATTTCAGTGCTTGTGATTAGTCTGTTTATATTTTCTATTTCTTCCTGGTTCAGGCTCAGAAGGTTGTGCATTTCTAAGAATTTGTCCATTTCTTCCAGATTGTCCAATTTATTGGCATATAGTTGTTGTAGTAATCTCTCATGATCCTTTGTATTTCTGCAGTGTCAGTTGTTACTTCTCCTTTTTCATTTCTAATTCTATTGATTTGAGTCTTCTCCCTTTTTTTCTTGATGAGTCTGGCTAATGGTTTATCAATTGTGTTTATCTTCTCAAGAACTGGCTTTTAGTTTTATTGATCTTTGGTATCATTTCCTTCACTTGTTTTTCGTTTATTTCTGATCTGATCTTTATGATTTCTTTCCTTCTGCTAACTTAGGGCTTTTTTTGTTCTTCTTTCTCTAATTGCTTTAGGTGTAAGTTTAGATTGTTTATTTGAGATGTTTCTTGTGTCTTGAGGTAGGATTGTATTGCTATAAACTTCCCTCTTAGAACTGCTTTTGCTGCATCTCATAGGTTCTGGGTTGTCATGTTTCAATGTCATTTCTTTCTAGGTATTTTTTGTTTTCCACTTTGATTTCTTCTGTGACCTCTGGGTTATTTAGTAGTGTATTGTTTAGCCTCCATGTGTTTTTTTTTTTCTTTTTAAATTTTTTTTTCCTGTAATTGATATCTAGTCTCATAGCATTGTGGTCAGAAAAGATATTTGATACATTTTCAATTTTCTTACATTTACTGAGGCTTGATTTGTGACCTAGGATATGATCTATCCTGGAGAATATTCCATGAGCACTTGAGAAGAGTGTATTCTGTTGTTTTTGAATGCAATGTCCTATAAATATCATTTAAGTCCATCTTATCTAATGTGTAATTTACAGGTTATGTTCCCTTATTTATTTTCTTTTTGGATTGGGTTTTTTTTTTGTTTTTTTTTTGATATTGAGCTGCTTATATATTTTGGAGATTAGTCCTTTGTCTGTTGCTTCATTTGCAAATATTTTCTCCTTTTCTGAAGGTTGTCTTTTTGTCTTATTTATGGTTTCCTTTGCTGCGCAAAAGCTTTTAAGTTTCATTAGGTCCCATTTGTTTATGTTTGTTTTTATTTCCATTTCTCTAGGAGGTGGGTTAAAAAAAATCTTGCTGCAATTTATGTCAAAGAGTGTTCTGCCTATGTTTTCCTCTAAGAATTTGATAGTTTCTGGCCTTACATTTAGGTCTTTAATCCATTTTGAGTTTATTTTTGTGTATGGTGTTAGGGAATGTTCTAATTTCATTCTTTTACATATAGTTGTCCAGTTTTCCCAGCACTACTTATTGAAGAGACTGTCTTTTCTCCATTGTATATTTTTGCCTCCTTTGTCATAGATTAGGTGACCATAGGTGTTTGGGTTTACCTCTGGGATTTCTATCCTATTCCATTGATCTGTATTTCTGTTTTTGTGTCAGTACCATATTGTCTTGATTACTTGATAGCTTTGTAGTATAGCGTGAAGTTGGGGAGCCTGACTCCTCCAGCTCTGTTTTTCTTTCTGAAGATTGCCTTGGCTATTCGGGGTCTTTTGTGTTTCCATACAAATTGTAAAATGTTTTATTCTAGTTCTGTGAAATATGCCATTGGTAATTTGATAGGGATTGCATTGAATCTGTAGATTGCTTTGGGTGTTATAGTCATTTTCACAATATTGATTCTTCCAAACCAAGAACATGGTATATCTCTCCATGTGTTTGTGTCATCTTTGATTTCTTTCATCAGTATCTTATAGTTTTCTGTGTACAGGTCTTTTGCCTCTTTAAGTAGGTTTATTCCTAGGTATTTTTTTCTTTTCTTTGCAATGGTAAATGGGATTGTTTCCTTAATTTCTCTTTCAGATTTTTCATTGTTAGTGTATAGGAATGCAAGAGATTTCTGTGCAGTAATTTTGTATCCTGCAACTTTCCTAAATTCATTGATTAGCTCTAATACTTTCTGATGGCATATTTAGGACTTTCTATGTATAGTATCATGCCATCTGCAAACAGTGACAGTTTTACTTCTTTCCAATTTTGGTTCCTTTCATTCCTTTTTCTTCTCTGGTTGCTATGGCTAGGACTTCCAAGACTATGTTGAATGATAGTGGTGAGAGTGGACACCCTTGTCTTGTTCCTGATCTTATAGGTAATGTTTTCATTTTTTCACCCTTGAGAATAATGTTTGATGTGTGTTTGTCATATATGGCTTTTATTATGTTGAGTAGATTCCCTCTATGCCCACTTTCTGGAGCGTTTTTCTCATAAATGGTATTGAATTTTGTCAAAAGCTTTTTCTGCATCTATTGAGATGATCATGTGGTTTTTCTTCTTCAATTTGTTTATATGGTGTATCACATTGATTGATTTGTGTATATTGAAGAATCCTTGCATCCCTGGGATAAATCTCATTTGATCATGATCCTATTAATGTGTTGTTAGATTCAGCTTGCTAGTATTTTATTGAGGATTTTGCATCTATGTTCATCAGTGATATTGGCCTGTAATTTTCTTTTTTTGTAGTATCTTTGTCTAGTTTTGGTATCAGGTTGATGGTGTCCTCATAGAATGAGTTTGGGAGTGTTCCACACTCTGCAATTTTTTGGGACAGTTTGAGAAGGATAGGTGTTAGTTCTTCTCTGAATGATAGAATTAGCCTGTGAAGCCATCTGGTCCTGGATTAGTCATCTTTATTTAACCAGACTCCCATTGTTTTTGTTGTACAAGTTCTGACTTAAGTGAACATTAAGATAATGCCATCAGTTCCAGTTGATGTAATATGCAAATTTGTGAACTTCTGTGCACATTACTCCAAAGGTGAAACAGGTGTCATGAATTGTTTCCCAAAATGCTTATCTCGGTGCTATGGGGTTGTCTCCTGCAGCTATGCCCCCATCTTCAATCCCCCATAGCAGACCCCACTCTGCCAAACACAAGCTGTGTATACAGGTGGGAAGCACACACTCTCTGACCACTGGCCCGCTGTGCCCAGGATCTCCCTAGGGTATCAATGAAAAGAAAAGCAGATGGGTTCTCATTGGATCAGGACAGGGAGGAAGAGGGTGAGGTGGGGAAGAGAAGGCAGTGAACTAAATATCAGATGTGCAACCTCTATCTCTTTATCACGTTCTCACTTTGCTTGGAGATCAATTACATAACAAGTTTATATGCTCTAAAGTCAAACGTGACATTGATTCCAAAACGAGTTTTATTTCCTCACCTGAGTGGAAAGTCCCATATTGACACACATCTGTTACTTGGCGCCCTTCTTATAAATTAATGGCTCTTTCCGTCAGGGTCTGCATGGTGATGAGAGCAGGTGGTTTTCAGTAACAGAGTCAGGTTCCAGCTGCATGGTTTGAAATTAAACTCCAGGGTGCAGCTTGATCGCAAGCAAGTCACTCGCTCCAGGCTAATGAGAGCCCTCACCACCACCCCCAGGAAAGGTGCTCTGGGAAGTTCTCCCTCATTCTCCCCTTCCCACAGTCACCCCTTCCTGAGCAGAGGTCCTTGGTAAGGCAGAAAATGAGCCACTTTGCTAAGATAATAATGCCGCTAGGTTCTCCTGTAAGAGGCTGTAGATAATAGCAAAGCAAAAGTTTTTGGCCTTAGGGAGGTTTCACTCTGACAACACAGCATGACCTGGGTCTGGGGCTATGGGGAGGTCCTTCAGGATGGAGCCAGGGCTCTGGAGAGAAGTGAGAGCCTAGAAAAACCAAAAGCATCCCAGAGTGGGAAGCGGTCAGATAGAGAAGAGCCTCCCAATCATCTAGCAATGAGAGTTCAATGTGGACTGAGAGGTGATGACATGGAGCAGCAAAGAAACAGGTTTTACCCTCTGAACTCCATGTATTTTTCTTGGTTAGCTGCAGGTAAGACTTTCTTTCTGGCAATAGTTCATATCAGCACACTGCTACAGATGTCATGGGCATTACCAAGTGTTCCATCCTGTTGTGACTCTGTTGGCCTTTCTCTGACAGCCCATTGAGAGCCCAAGAATGACAGCATGATAATAATAGTAACAGTAGACAGGCATTTCATGTCTATTGCATGTCACACGCTGGTCTAAGGGTTTTACACATATTTGATCATCTAATCATCTCAGTAGTCTTCTGAAGGGTACCGCTATTATCCCCATTTCACCATCGGGGAACTGAGGAGCAGAGGGGTTAAGGAATTTGCCCAAGGCCGCATAGCTAGACAGTGAGTGAAGTTTAAATTCAAAAACCCAGGCACTCTGGCTCCAAGAAAAGACCATGGGCCAGGATCAAAGCTGAGGAGTAGAGCTTGTGGCCATGTCAAGGAATTTGGAACAAGGAGACAAAATGAAAAGGAGAGAAGGTCAGAGGCAAAAGTGAGCAATGAGGGAGGACTTGAGTGATTACCTGGAACATTCTCAGGCATTCAGGACTTGTTTGGGAGGCATAAAGGAGTATGGGGCATGGTGTGTGAATGATTCCACCTGGCTTAGTGGGCCAGGAGTAACAGGTAAACTGTATAAGCATCACCCATTACATTAGGGAGTGAGATACTGACTGACTGGTTCCCACCTCTCAACTCACTGCCTCTGCATGTGACCTTTTACCCCTCTCTAACCCTCCCACTATGGTGACTAGGAAGAGCCCATCAATTAAGCAACAAAGATAAACTGAGAGCCTCCCGTGAGCTATGCTATGCACTGTCCTAGAAGCTGGAGCATACAGCAGTGAACAAGACACAGTCATGCCCTTAACGTGCTTGCATTCAAATGGGCTCAGAGAAATAAATTTTGAACTAGAGAATGAGTGAGTGAATGGGGAAAACACATCCAAAAGGATGCTTTGAAAATAAAAGTCCAAATATACTCTAGAACAAGACAATATTTTTACAGCCCTCTGGGCCAATCTGTAGGGAATGTCAGTGTTAAGGAAACAGGTTTGATGATTTCAGGGAATTTTCTTGCATGTGGTACAATAAGTCATTTAAGGTTTAGCTTAGACACCAATAAATTGTCCCAACAAATTCATCATAATCAGTCATTTGTATCAGCCTTCATGAATCCCATATTTTTAAGTGATAGTATTTGAATGCACATTGCAAATTATGGTGCCTCCCTCAAATGATATCTTAAAGTTCATGATAATTTTCAGTGACAGCATTTGTGTGAGTGTGTGTGTCATTTCCTCACTTACATATTCAACAAGCAACCACTGACAACAACTGCTCTGTACTGGGCACTTGGCATGCAGTGGTGAAGAAGATAAAGTCTTTGCCCTCAAGGATTCATGGTAGAGGGGGGACACAGATGAGGAGCAGACAATTACAATACAGCAGTTAACACAGCACTGGGTGGACGAGTACCCAATACTAAGGAGGATGTGGACTTGAAGATAAGGCAGACTGCATGAAACAAATGACATCTGAGCTGAGACCTGCAGGGTTTACAGGAGCAGACAATAAAATACCCAAATAAAGCACATGCTATCACTTCTGGAAACAATAAGCACTCCAGATTCAAAAACCTAGGTTTGAATTCTAGCTGACCACTTGGGTGTTGTTGGGGAAATTCCTTCATTTATTTGAGCTTTGCTTCCCAATTTATGAGATGAGCCTAGTAACATTTACTTTGCATGCTCAGTTTAAAGATTACTTGTAAATTGCCTAGCACAGTGCCTGGCACACAGTAAATGCTTAATAAGTGAGAACCATTGTTTTTATGTTAGTGGGAAGTCCATAAACCTTCATTCCTTTCAACAGAGCAGGAGTAACCCTGAGCTGACTGACAGGCATGAGGCAGTGAGGGAAAAGAAGGTAAAAAACATTGCCTTATTTCTTCATTAAAACCTGGCTTCGTTTTGGAAACAAGGAGATTTTTCCTCCCTCTCCTCCCATATGCAGTGATTAAATAACTTATTCCAAAGTAGGAGAAATGCCACTTCTCCCTCCAATAAATAATAAGCTAAAATTTTCCTACATGCTCCAGGCCACTCCCAGTCTCATCTTTGTAAGCCAGCAGGAAACCTCTCCTGAGTGCAGAGGGAAACTGTAATTGAATAATTTGGCATGAAATTGTGGAATGCATCATAATAAATCAGACCTACTCCTGCAACCTCAAAGAAGCAGGCACCTAAAAGACCCCAATGCCAGATCTAGCTGGGAGGGCCCAGCTGCTGAGGCCACAGGAGATTATGTGCACATCTACACAGTTGGCAAAAATTGTACTTCTTGGCATTGCTAAAAGGAAGGATATTGAGAGGTCATCCCACCCATCCTCTGGCTCCAGGTAGCCCTGCATTGATCTGTTGGACACAAATCGAGCCTTTG
The DNA here is from genome assembly GCF_949987515.2 of Delphinus delphis. Lineage (NCBI taxonomy): Eukaryota > Metazoa > Chordata > Mammalia > Artiodactyla > Delphinidae > Delphinus > Delphinus delphis. The sequence continues at coordinate 37,614,630 of NC_082701.1, forward strand.
TTGTGTTCAAAATGCACTTAGGAAAGAAGATTCCACTGGCAGCAAAATCAGATAGTAGGAAATGCAGAGGCTCTGAGTCTGACAGTCTTGGGACCAAAGCTTTGTTCCATCTCTTACTAGCTGTGTGTTCTTGGGCATGTTACTCAACCCCATTGAGCTTTCCTTGTTTGTAAAAACAGGGATTACAAGAACAATACTGTATTAGTGTGCTACTGCTGCTATAAAAAATTGCCACAAATTTAGAGGCTTTAACACAGATTTACTCTCTCACAGTTCTAGAGGTCAGAAGTCTAAACTTGGATTCACTGGGCTAAAGTCAAGGTGTCAGCAGGACTGGTTCCTTCTGGAGGTTCTGAGGGGAAGATTCATTTCCTTGCATTTTTCAGCTTTTTATAGCTGTTAATATCCCTTGGCTTGTGGCCCCTTTCTCCACCTTCAAAGTATATCACTCCAATCTTGACTTCATCCCATAACCTTCTCCTCTGACACTGACCCTCATGTCTCCCTTTTATAAAGACCCTTGCGATTATACCACCTCACCTGGATGATCCAGGATAATCCCCATCTCAAAATTCTTAGCTTAATCACATCACAAAGTCCCTTTTACCATATAAAATTACAAAGGTTCTGGGCATTAGAAGGTGGGCATGTTTGGGAGGCCATTCTTCTACCTACCACAACTACTGAAGGACAAAAGACATCTGTGTAAAGCACCTAACCCAGTGCCTGGAACCCCCTAGACCTTCAACCTTCCACTCTTTCTCTTCCCTGCTCTCTACAGGACACTTGTGCTCAGAGGCATCATCGCACAGCATGCTCTACCTGGGACAAATGGCATGCTCTGGCTCCAAGGAAGACTCTTTGGCCCAACTGGAAGCTGCAAACCTTTACACTGATAGTCTGACAATTCCTAACTCTGTGATCAATCACCTCTGGTCAGCAGAGACCATTATTCTGGTCAGGGGTTGTTTGCTTGCAAGGAAGAGAAACCCACTCAAACTAGGCACTGTAGGACAAGCAGTTGAGCAACCAGGAAATTGGGCCCAGATGGACTGAGGATACTTCCAAAACCCTCCCTCTGTACCAGGTACTCCCACATCTCTGCTTCTCTCAACTCATGTTCTCCAAAGACCAGCTTCTGGGCAAGGCTCCAGAGTCTCTCCCCATACCTTCAGCTTGCCCACAGAACCAGCTGACCATGGCTCCAACTCTGGCTCCAACATTGTGTTGACCTTTCCTACCCAGTACCATCTCATCCAGCCATTCTCTTTAGCCTTTTATTCAATTTAGCAGTAGAAATAATAGACTGGCTCAAAGAATCATAGATCCCTGTGTTAGTCAGTTAGGGCTGCTATAGCAAGTACCATAGGCTGGGTGGCTTATAACAAGAAGGAATATATTTCTCACAGTTCTACAAGTTGGAAGCCCAAGATCAAGGTGTCAGCATGGTTGGATTTTGGTGAGACCCCTCTTCTGGGTTGTAGACAATGGATTACTCATTGTGTCCTCACATGGTGGAGAGAGAAAGAGGAAGCAAGCTCTCTTGTGACACTTATATTGGCAATAATCCCATTCATTAGGGCTCCATCCTCATGACCTCATCTAATCCTGATTACCTCCCAAAGGCTTTACCTCCTAATACCATCATGTTACGGGGTAGGGTTTCAACATATGAATTTGGGGGCAACACAAATACTTGTTTCCTAACAGTCTCCCTGAGTTAGGTGTCCAGCCTTGGCTTAATCAACTGTGTGTGGCTAAGGGACTAAGATCACATAGCACAGATATAAGCTTTTAGAGGTCCACACTGAGGGGGAAAGAACATTTGCCAAAAAAGGCAACTCGGGCTGGACACTCACTCTGAAATATATATACTTGACAGCCATCTATCTCTAAAAGGGATATAGAAATCTGCTAAAATTCAAAAGTAATCATTAGTTTTATTAGTGCTTAAAATACCCAAGAATCATTAATAATAAACTGCCTAGTCATTAAGAATGAGGACTACATGAATTGCTAATCACAAATTCCCACTGCCTTGCCCTACAGCTGCCAGCCTAGCATAGTAAAGACACCAACAGGGCCTAGGATCTAATGCAAAGCTGTCCATTTCCTCTAAGTGTCCATGGAGCTCAGAACATGGACAAGAGCTTAGGGCCTTAGGAATGTCCTTCTATGCTCTTAGACCTAAGACACTCATTGTCCAGCAAGACAAGTAACCTAAGCCCCACTGTCTGCGCTTTCAGTGACTAATGAAAATTCTCCCACTTAGGGAAATAGGGAGTTGAGTATTGACCTCAAAAAGCCAAGAATTCAAAGTCAGGCATAACAGCTATTAGAGAAGAAAAAGAAATAAAAGGAATCCAAACTGGAAAAAAATAAGTAAAATTGTCACTGCAGATGACATGATAATATACATAGAAACCCTAAAGACGCTACCAGAAAACTACTAGAGCTCATCAGTGAATTCAGTAAAGTTGTAGGGTACAAAATTAAATATATAGAAATCTATTGCATTTCTATACACTAACAATGAACTATCAGAAAAAGAAATTAAGGAAACAATCCCATTTACCATCACATCAAAAAGAATAAAATACTTAGGAATAAATCTACGTAAGGAGGCAAAAGACCTGTACCCTGAAAACTATAAGATGCTGATGAAAGAAATCAAAGATGACACAAACAGATGGAAAGATATACCGTGTTTTTGGATTGGAAAAATCGATATTGTCAAAATGACTATAGTATCCAAGGCAATCCACAGATTCAATGCAATCCCTATCAAAATACCAAAGGCATTTTTCACAGAAATAGAACAAAAAATTTCACAATTTGTATGGAAACACAAAAGATCCTGAACAGCCAAAACAATCTTGAGAAAGAAGAAGGGAGCTGAAAGAATCATGCTCCCTAACTTCAGACTATACACAGAGCTATGTTAATCAAACCAGTATGGTATTGGCAAAAAAAAAAAAAAAAAAAGACACAGATCAATGGAACAGAATAAAAAGCCCAGAAATAAACCCACACAGGTATGGTCAGTTAACCTATGAAAAAGAAGGCAAGAATATACAGTGGAGAAAAGACAGTCTCTTCAGTAAGTGGTGCTGGGAAAACTGGACAGCTACATGTAAAAGAATGAAATTAAAACATTCTCTAACACCATATACAAAAATAAACTCAAAATGGATTAAAGACCTAAATGTAAGACTAGATACTATAAAACTTCTTGAGGAAAACCTAGGTAGAACACTGTTTGACATAAATTGAAGCAAGATTTTTTTGGATCTGTCTCCTAGCATAATGGAAATAAAAACAAAATTAAACAAATGGGACCTAATGAAATTTAAAAGCTTTTGCACAGCAAAGGAAACCATAAACAAAGCAAAAAGACAAGCTACAGAATGGGAGAAAACATTTGCAAACAATGTGACCACCAAGGGATTAATATACAAAATATACAAACAGCTCATACAGTTCAATATGAAAAAAACAAGCAACTCAATTCAAAAATGGGCAGGAGATCTAAATAGACATTTCTCCAAAGAAGACACACAGATGGCCAACAGGCACATGAAAAGATGCTCAACATCACCAATTATTAGAGAAATGAAAATACAATGAGATATCACATGATATCACTTTTATATACTACTACATATAAAATAGATAAAACAACAAGAACCTACTGTATAGCACAGGGAATTGTATTCAATATCTTGTAATAACCTATAATGGAAAAGAGTCTGAAATCAAATATAAATATATGTATATACACACATATGTATATTCTGAATCACTTTGCTATACACCTGCAACTAACACAACAATGTAAATCAACTATACTTCAATAAAAAGTTGTTTTGTTTTGAAAAAATAAAAATAAAGGGCAGGCAGAGAAAGAGATTCTGATCAGTGAAAGACCTCAGCCACACCCCAGAATCATGGGGGATGGAGTCACCATGCCCAGGGAATATCAGTGGTATCATTTGTCACTAAGAACTTGTGGGCTTTATGATCACATGGCTGTTCTCCCCAAAGAGAGGTGGGAACATCACTGTGTAGGTAAGCTTTGGCCCATTCTCCCAGCCCATGCAAAGGCAGCTAAATAAATGTGAGCTTGCTCCCATCTGGCCCTTTCTAGACATTGTTTCAAACACACTGGAGAAATGGAGGTAGTTTAGGAGACTCGTGATTGGCACAAAGGGGCTCCTTCCCATCAGGGAGGAAAAAGAGGATCCTTCTAGGCCAGAGTTGACAGGGTTCTGCCTCTGTGCTGAGCCCAGCATTACAGAACACAGAGGCAGTGGGAGTAGGATGCGTGCTGCGTATGTTTATCAGCCCGTTTCCAATTTTGTGTCTGAAATCAAACAGCCAAGGATCTGCATGCTTTGAATTTTAATCTGTCCCTTAAGGGCAGTCACAAGTTATGAATACAGAGAACAAGTTCTGGGTACAGTGAGTCAGCTATGTACACACATTTATCCCTTGTGTTTCCCTTTGCCAAGGCCGCAGCATAGAGGTCCTCCTGGTCTTATTTTAGCCAAATTCTTGTGCCAAAAAATAAATAAATTAAGAGACATTTTCATTTCCATCCAATAAAGACCATCTGACCATGCTCTGGAGGCAACAGGATAGCTAACGAAACCTCATTTCCTCTCTCTAACAGTTATCTACTCTGACACCTCAGTCCCCAGGTGACCAAGTTAGGAAAGGACTTTGTTTATCACTGGAGCTTGGGCACCACAAAAGTGGATTCTCAGTTTTAAAAAAAATCTTCTTCATGGTGGCAAAAAGAAACCAAATATTCTATGAGATCTCAAAATTGAAATGGAAGTTAAAATAAATATCAAAAAATAAATCTTTAAAACTTTGTGAGTCACCATTGATTTTAGATATTTTGAATTTATGTATTTCTTTTATGTTGCTTTATGTTATGCATTTCAGTATCTTTAGCCATGCTCTGCATTCTCAAGAGTTATATGCTGTCTATAGATATGAGAGAGAGAGGTCTAAATTATGAGAGGAGAAAAAAGACATATTTTCTGAGTAGGAAAAGATGATACCACAAGCAGCTCCTGAAGTTCCCTATAAATCAAAGCACCTGACACTCAACTTGGCCATGAGGAGATCTGACTCTCAGCCAAGTCTACATATTTGGCAAGTGTATACTGAATGGCTGATTGGGATTTAATCCTGCTTTACTTGAAAAAATGAAATGAGAAAGCAATTGAGGTAAGTTTTTCAAGGCAAATTGGTTTTATTTTTGCAGAATCAAAGGGCAGTACTACTTTCTTTTCCCATTTCAGATGCTATTCAAGATGTCTGTTTAAATCTAATCAAAGTCTTCTTCTCTTGCATACCACATCAGTGTTTCTGAAATGATGGGTGATCAACCACCAGTCAACTCAAAAAATATGAAACAGTGTTATTGTTGTTTTTTTAATTTAGGATCTGCTTTGGTAAATGGGCTAAACTATTAAGTGAGCCAACAAATTTCATGTCAGTTATACTTCCTCTGGGACTGGCAAAGAAAAAAAAAAAAGACTCAACCTTCTCTACAGGGGAATCTTTGGCCATGAGTCATTTATGCAAACACAATTGAAGAAAAGAACCCCAGTTTACACTCAGACATTTATCCTTGTACCTTTCCCACTTTAAATTGGTCTCAGTGCTAAACGGAGCCCTGCAGCTCATTGATTTCTTTCTCTGTTGCCTTCAAGGACAAAATTTCCTAGAAACAGGGCTACTAGGAGACTTAACTCTGCAAAGTAGGTAGAGAAAGCTGAGAATAGTAGATCCAAAGGGATGGCCAGTGGGGCATTTTTCTGGAGCCAGGAGGTAATCTCAGTGAAAAACTAAGGGAAACTGAGAGCTGTACCCAGGAGCTTAAAATTCTAAAGATACATTTGACCTGCTCTTTGCTCTGCCTCTAATGCTCTTTTTTATCCTCTCTCTTATCTTTCTCAGCTGGAAGAAATGCCCATCCTTTGAGGCCCAGCCACAGTGGCCCCTCCTCTCTAAAGCCTTGTTGGCCTTATTGGCCAGATGATAACCTCAGAGGAGAAGAGTTTTTCCCATAAGGATGCATGAGTAATGGTCTGAAAATGGCAATGAGGACCAAGAATAAGGCCAATAATTACTCTACACCCCATTGAAAAGGACCACTCGGGTTCATCCACCCTCAACCATTTGACTGCATGTCCCTAGGGGCAAGGACTGTATTCCCAGGACCTCCCATAGAGCTGGGGACATAATCAGCTCTCAGAAAACTGTTGAATGGATGAATGATGGAGGCCATCTATTCTTAGACACAAAGAAAGACGGGCATTGTTTTTCTCTAAATTGGGAGCCATTAAGCATGAAGGGAATCGGGGTATTCTGAAGGCAGGAACCCCTAAAGAAGGAAGTGCTGATGGACTCCACAGCTCAGCCACAAATCTTCCATAATGAGCCACTCTTTCACGTCTAAAGTATTTTTGACTGCTATGCAGAAATTTGTAGTCTTCTTTATTTTCTCTCTTACAGGTGCTTAGGTCTGAGCTAGCCAGTTCTTAGAGATAATGAAGGACTCAGCCAGGAACATGCCTTTGGTATATAAACTAGCTAATCCAGAGCCATACCTCCTCTATCTGACCTATACACTCCAAGAGGTAATATCCTTCTTCCTTAATCATCCCAGGGCCAGGGAGCAGCAAGTAGAAACCACCTCTATAACGTGGAGCCTGCCAAAATTATTAAACTAGCCAATTCTAAGCTCTTTACCCTGCCCTGCTTTGCCTTTCCCATGGAAACTCAAAAAAGGGCTGTGGCCTAGGCTCTCACCTTGCTCCAGCCCCTTCTGCCTCCTGACCGATGTTGGTGCTTCCCCACGTGACCCTGCATGGAGTACCATGCATCCTGTTTCTAAGACCTGTGAACATAACAGACTGTTTTCCTGAGCCTCTCCTGTGTCTCCTCTTGTGGCTGCACCTGACTGATAATCACTGAAAAGAACAAGCCTTGACTCATACAACATAGATGCTAGAAGACATTTTTCTTCCCCAACAGTTCTGGATGCCCAGTGGAGCTGGACCACTGTATCCTTCCTTCGCTATCACTGTAACATGATAAGGCTCTATCTACCTTCTCTGCACTAGCTATAATCTTAATTTTCCCCATACTCTTTCATTCCCTACTTCTGGATTATGCCCAACCTGTGGCCAATAAAAGAATCAAATATCCCTCAACAAATATGACCCAAGCTGGGACCATGAGGGTCTTTTTGCACTGGAGCTCACAAGAAATACTCTCTTGCTTTGGGCGCCATGGAGAAAGTCCCTCTGCAGGAAAAGGGAATGAAATTAAACAAAGCCAAGTGGAGAGAGGTAGAGATGAGAGAGACACCAAGAGACACATAGAGAAATGGGGACTCAGCTCCAGAGCCCTTCCTTTCATTCTATGCGCATGTGCCACCCTGTATTCTTTAAAAAACAAAACCAAAAACTGTTCTTTTTAGCCAGCTCCATCTCTTCCCCTAGACACCCACCATCACACTCTCCTGATTTTCATCATCAAACTGTGGACATAATACAGGGTCATCCCTTCTCAGCTGTGGCCTGTTTTGTTTCCCAAGAGCACCATTTCCTAAAGACTGTTCCCTAAACCACAAATTCCTCAATAGTGCCAAGGATTTCCCCATCTACTAAGATGGAGAAACACTAACTATTATGGGCTGAATTCTATCCCACCCCCCCAAATTCATATGTGGATAACCTAACCCTCATTACCTCAGAGGGGAACTGTATTTGGAGATAGGGGTTTTAAAAGGTGATTAAGTTTAAATAAGGCTCAAAAGAATGATTATATGTACATGTATAACTGAATCACTTTGCTGTATACCTGAAATTAACACAACATTGTAAATCAACTATACTCCAATCAAATTTTTTTAAAAGTTTAAATGAGGCCTTTAGAGTGGGCCCTAATCTAATCTCACGGGTGTCCTTATAAGAAGAGGAAATTTGCATATACAGAGAGACACCAGGGAGGCAGACACGGAAGAAAGAGTATGTGAAGAGATACAAGAAAGTAACCATCCAAAAGGCAAGGAGAGAGGCCTCAGAGGAAATCAACCCTGGCTGAAAACATACCTCAGACTCCAGCCTCCAGAGCTGTGAGAAAATTAATTTCTGTTGTTGAAGCCACCCAGCGTGTGGTATTTTATTATGGCAATCCCAGAAAACTAATACACTGACTATACATCTCCTTGAAGAGTTATAGTGCGTGCAAACAAAGTAAAGGCTCTGCGAAGACCTGCTGTAAAGACAACTGTTTTCCTTCAAACTGCACTTCCTGAACTTCTATATTTACTTTCTGCACAGAAGTGCCATTACCAAGACTGGTGGCAGAGAAAAGGCCATCTGGATATCAGTTAAAATAATGTTCTTGTGCTTCAGAGGTGGATAGATAATTGTCAAAAACATTACCCATATTATTAAAAAAGGAGGATGTCATAAAAATGTAGAAGGCTTCATGGCACAATGATGAAAGCACCAAAGTTAAAACCAAAGCTCAAGACTCCATCTCTGCTCTTAACTGATTCAGTGATCTTGGTCAAGCCCCTTTCCTTCTCTGACCTCAGCTTCCCCATTTGTAAAGTGAGTGGACTGTCTAGATTATCTCTTTAGCTAGATTGTGCCTGAGTCATCCAATGCTGGTGTGCCTAGGTTTCTTAGAATTCCTCTAGTCAACCTGCCAAGGCCGCCTCTTCCTGATTTTCAACATTCAGGTTGGAGTTTTCTCGTAGTTGCTGTTTTCAGCTTAGAAGCACACATCATGACTAAGTGCCCAACTCCTCCTGCTTCCAGTGTTCCTGATCTTTAATTTTTCTAGTCTTTATCTATTGTAGCAGAATAATATTTTGATAAATTACCAGGGTGTCCCACCTCCATACATTTCCTTTTCCTTCTCTAGCCATGAATCTGAGCATTCTTTCCATGCTACCCATCTTAGGAAAGGGATCACATAGCAAAATACAGAAGGCAAGTGAGTCAATTGTTGGCTTTTGAACTGAAAATCGTAAGTCCCAAGTGGATTTAGGGCATAGAAGATACATGAAGAAGGGCAAAACTGGACTGACTAGCTGGGGCTCCCTGGAAAGACTTCTGATTCCAAAATGGGAAAGCAAAACTCTTTCTACCCCCTTCCCATCTCAAAAATCATCCCAAAATAACAAGGAGAACACGATACAGAAACAGAAACTCTGCATTAATGAGGCTACAGGTTATCTGTAAAATCAAACCGTGACACACAAAAACGGAAAGAGGAATGAAAAATGACACAGCAGAGAAAGGTCATAGCTGAGTGCCCAGAGGAAGAGATTTTGAGAAACAAACCAGTCCATGCTCTCAGGCCCACAAAAAGGTAAAAAGTCCTGGAAGCAAAAGATACCCTGAAAGGTGGGGCACTGAAAACTGGAGACTTCTTGAAAATCTGTATAAAGAACAAATAGACCCTATGACAGCCTCTATGATGGCCCGCAAGGATCCCCAGGGCCTACTGTTCACACATTTGTATTATTTCCTCTCACATGTACCAGGGTCAGTCTGTGTGACCAACAGAACACAGCAGAAGCAATGTTAAGTCACTTCCAAGATTGGGTTATAAAAGACAGACTGCAGCTTCCATCTGGGTCTCAGTCTCTCTCTCGCTCTTTCTCATCACTTGCTCTAAAGGGCTGGTTCAGGACTTCTCAGCAGCAATACTGGAAGGTAGAAAAGAATGACGCAACACAACATTCTAACTGAAAATCACTTTCAACCTAAAATTCTTGCCCTGCCTGGCCAAACTATCAATCAAGTGTGAGGCTATAATAAAGATACTTTCAGACATTCCTGGATTCAAAAAGTTTACCTCCATGCACCCCATCTCAAGAAACTGCTAGAAGCTGTACCCAGCCAACATGAAGGACTAAATCATGAAAAACAGAGCTATGGTGTTGAGGAAACAGAATTTCCAACACAGGCAAATAATAAAGGGAACCCCTGGATGATGGCCCAGCGAGCTGGGACAGGTGGGAGCAGGAGGACAGAGAACTCTCAGAGGAATACATCCAGAGGCGGGGAAAAAAGGGTTTGACTATGCGAAAATGTGTACCAAAAAATGTCATACAGAATTATTGGAGGATGTGAGAAGGTTTAACCAGAAATGCAAAGAAAACAAATTAAATGTCACAATTATTAACTTTTTAAACGAATTGTTCAAGAACGGACATAGGATCATAGTGCATTCAATAGTGAACAATAATAGTATAATTATAATAATAAAACATTTTGTATTGTCAAAAGGTATACTATAACCGAATTGAAAGGATGACAGAGTTGAAGCGGGTGAACAAACAAACAAACAAATTCTCCTCTACCAGAAAAAGAATTAAGCAGAGAATGTCTGAAGTGGACAAATTAAAAGAGAGCCATAGACACATATTATTTATGAACCTGGAGAAATAGCTTTTAAAAATTGAAAGGGATGCCTCTGGGGAATGAGAAGGTGTAGAGGAGGGGAGGGAAGGCCAGAGTTGCTCCTTCTCATTATAAGACTTTCAGCTCTCTTGTCCTTCATGGGCTAATGCTGGGATGAGGAGGAGGATGTCCTGGGAATAACAGGGTGGCTGGCACTAAGTCCCCGCCTGAGACCTTGGCATGACATAAGGCTCCTAGAATTTGTCCCACCACAGGAAAAGGGAGAGGGACCTCAAATAGACCAGTAAGACTCCCTCACCCAGCAGAATGGGGCCTTGAAATTGAAAGTACATTCAGTCATAAAAAGTGAAATTACATTTCTAAGCCACCTAAGAATGAAGTGAATGGACCGATATTCATAATTTCTAACAACACAGCCCAGTAAGACTTTCTGCAGTGGTGGAAACGGTCTGCACTGTCCAACACCGTAGCCAGTAGCCACAAGTGGCTACCGAGCACTTGAAATGTGGCCAGAGTGTCTGAGTAACTGAATTTTTAATTTTATTTCATTTAAATTAATTTAAATTTAAGTAACCACATGTGGCCAGTGGTTAGCGTATTGGATGGCAGAGTAGAGTGTTGTTCTTTAAGTCAGTCTGTCATTCAATAAATATTGGTGACTACTGTGTGCCAGGCTCTGTTTAAGGCTATTGAACAAAACAATCCTCATCCCTTTCCTCACAGCGTGTGCAGGCAAGTAGGTCAGACATCATCATTCTAATTAGTATCTTATTGTAAATTATGGTAAGTGCAGTGAAGGAAAAGGATGGGGTAGTAAAAGAGAGTGTAATTGTGGCCCCTATTTAGATTGAGGAGGCCTCTCTGGAAAGAAAAAGAAAAGCCAAGAATAAAAATCTGACTGAAGGGCCAGGGCGTCTGCAGCCCAGCGCAGAGTTGACACTGGAGAGGTGAGCAAAGACCAGATTGTAAGGTGCTCACAGGCCCAGTTGGGGGCTTTAAATTTTATTTTAAGTGAAATGAGTGTAAAAGCTTTCCATAGAAGTGGCAGGAGCACACTTCCACTTTTAAAAGACCAAAAGATTCTCCGGAGCTGTGAGAGGGCGCAGTGAGAAAGAGACTTGTATGAGGCTGTCTTGGCGGTCTAGGGAGAAGTGACAACGACAGTGACTCGGCCAAGTCAGAGGCAGCAGGAGCCATGTGAACAGGTCCCGTGTGTCTGGGGGGAAGTACCCATGGAGAGATGGATTAGGTAAGGGAGGGATGGAGAATCATGTCAAGGAGACGCCCTGCTCCCAGGACACGCGAAGCGGTGTGGTCCTCCCTGAGCGGAAGAGGGTGTGGAGAGACCACTGGAGGGGAAAGGTCAAGGGCTGACTCTTCCGGCGCTTGGCCACCTCCCAGGCCCGGAAGGATGGGGGAGGCGGGGCGGGGCCCTCAGCCGCCTGGTGGAGCCTCCCTCGGGGGACTGGGCCTGAGCTCCGCGGCGGCTTGGTCCTCGGCCACTGCACCCTCTGCGGGCCAAGCTCCCTTTCACGCCCCACACCCCCAACACCTACACCAGGCTGGGTTTTCACGGCAGGTCCTTACTTTCACCTAGGGTTCTTGCCACCAACATGCCTGTGCTAGAGGGGTAGGAGATGTCCCCAGGAACCTGTCCCAAGCTTTCTAGTGCAAGGACCCAGTGCATGCTCAGGGCAGGGTGTTCAGCAGGAGGGGCTGAGCATGGGCGTAGGCTGGATTCAGAGCGAGGTGCCTGGTGTCTGTTTGCAGGACAAAAGCATGACTGGAAATCCAGGGAGGAGCCAGATCAATAGGGGCAAGGAGCAGGTACAGAGCCCAAGCAGAAGGGAAAGTGGGGGAGGCATCCAGGCAGAGGGCGAATTTGGGAGAGGTCCTGGGACAGACATCCCCTCTTCCCCGAGAGTGAGATGCAAAGTGAGGGGCCTTCTATGGCCTACATGCAAAGGAGCTCCTGAGTTGACTCGGGAAAACATTTCCTGATTAACTCTGAAGGGCTGGGTTCATTCTTCTCTACACAGAAGAGGCACCACCCCAAACTCAGCAAAAGCCTCACTACCAAGGACCACCTGGCCAGAGCATCTGCTCCCTGACCAAGCTCAGCCTGCTAGGACTCTGGGGAAATGTGGCTCTGACCATATCTCTCAGGTCCAGCCAGTCCATAGGCCTGGTCATGACCCGAATGACCTCCAAGGCTCTGCTCAGGGCCAGCCTAGGCCCCTGATGAGCTTATGTTGGTCTTTTCTATGTCCCATAACCTGACTCTTAAAACATTCTGAGCTCTCAGGTATGTGTCCTTTCTCCATCTGGGATGAGGGTCCCAGTCTGAAGGGCTAAGCTGAGGGGCCCCTAGAATTTAGGCCTATCTGGGAAATCTGAAGAATCTGTGAGACCATCCCATGAGTGATCTGTGTACAAAGAGGAAATGGGGACCTCCTGGGAGAGGAATCTAATAAGGGAAGAGGAAGGGTGATCTATAAATTTTTTAGAAAGGTTCATGGGGGTGGAGGTGATTCTGGCCACAGCCCTGGGAAGAGGATTTGGTTAGATAAGAGTTCCATGACAGTTTCTCCAAGGTGGTGTGAGCAGAAGCCAGCCCTGCTTCATAGCCTATGCTCCATGCTTCCAGGTGACACACACAAGCCCCTGAATAAATATTACCTCTTCCAGGAGGGCCTCAATGTACTCCAGACTAGGTAAGTTTCCCCTGCTATAAAACCCCATGGATGTATGCATCCTTCTCTCAATGTTTGTCAACTTTCTAACAATTGCCTATTGACGGACCTGTTTTCTCTTGCTGGGTGTCACCACCAAGAGCTTAGGGTCCACGTCTGTCTTGTTTGCTGTTTATGCCCAGCACCTGCAGCAGGGCCTGTCACAGAACCTGGCATGTCATGGTGCAAGCATAGGCATCTTTTCCCTTTTTCAATAAGGGACCCAGTTTTCTTCCTCAGGGAAGACACCTCAACACCCACTGCCCTTCAGTGCCAGAGACCTCTTCAAGGAGCTGGTAGGAATGCAGAAGATGCTGCAGTTTCCTAAAAGCATAGAAATGCTGCATTCGTGTGCCTGTATGCATAAATTTGCCCAGCTAGCAAACAAGTAGTACACATACTTGAACATCCTAAGCAAAGGATGCCAAGGTCAGGGCCACATCTCTCCCATCACAGGTTAAAAATGTTTGGACTAAGGTGTTGCAGATAAATGTATGTTAAATAAAAGGTCTAACAGAAGCAACATCTCTTCAGCTTTATGGAAGCTGTCAGATGCCACTACAATATTCACTCTCTTTTCTCCAGACTTAAACCATTACCTCAGCCATAGGGACCATCAGTTTAGAATCTGATGTACAGCTATCAGAGAGAATAACAGACACGTGCTGCTCCAACCTTGACTCCTAAAATTAGATAATAATTCTTTTGACACCTCAGAGAATATACCATCAATTGGTCAAAAATGGATGAAGTCATCTAACTATATTTTCAGGACCCAGTAGGGGTTGATTTAAGCACATTAGTTTTAAAGAACTGAAGGTGGGGGAAGGAGATTGCTGATTCTTAAATCCAGAAAAGTCTTGGATTTACTACTTGACCACAGGCTAAAATCATGTTAATTTTACTTCAAATATATGTATCCAAGCTTAGAGGTTGTCATGAAAGGTTTAAATCTTAAATCAAATGTTCTTTCCAATAAGGTCATTAGTGACAGGCTGAAATGTTGCAAGAGATGTATTACATGATGGATGTTTATCATTTATTCAAAGAAAAATGCTACAGTGAGCCTAAAGGTTCATTTCCCAACCATAAGGTATTCTCAAGAGGCAAAGCTGCCAAGGATGAAATGCAAATTGCTTTCCCCCGCCCCCTCTCACCATGTTAATTACTCTTGCACTTTGCAAGGACAAGCATCCTGCTAGTGCTCCGCTGTCTCCCCACGTTGCCTGGCTAAGGAACTTAAATCAGCACTTCGTACGAATGCTCCTCAGTAGACCACCAAACCCCAGGAAAGGGAGAAAGAGAGGAACCCTGTGCCATTAGAGAGGTCTGGAGGCTTCTCCCAAGTGTGATGTTTATGGACATTTCTGCATGTTTGTATTTGGAGATAACCAAGATAACCAAGGATATGGGTTGTGGATTCAAAGGTGAATGTGGGCCAGAGGTGGATGTGGATTCAAATTCCACCAGTCAGTACAAGACCTGTCACTGGGAGATTAAGTAATAATATCACTGCTATATCCTCAGCTTCTACAACAGTGACAATCAGGCATTTGCAGAATCCCTGAAGTCTCCACAAACAGTCTAAGGTTCCACGGAGCATTGTTCAAAAATCGTTGGGGAATTTGAGTTTGCATGTGTGTAGGCAAGGTCAAAGCCTGACCCCACCACTTCTCAGCTGGGTGACCATGTATAAATAGCGTAACAAAGTAAACAACTTTGCTTTTTTACCCTAGTGCCCTCTAATTCCTCCCTGAATCTCCTCTTTCACCCCAAAGACTGAGCCTCACTGACAAGTACCTATAATAATCAATAAGCAATGGTGGTTGCAATAAGAAGAATATCTCTCATATATTGTTGTTCAAGTATCAACTGTAGTGTTTTACATTTTGCAAAGCATTTTTAACATATGTTATCTCACACGCCCCTTCTGACAATTTTACCTGGGAGGGAGGGAGCACAGGGCTATCTCCCTATGTTATAGACCAAGAAACTGAAGCTCAGAGATGAAACAACTGGCCCAAAACCACACAGCAAAGAAGGAGACATGCCAGGACTGAGGCTGGGAATTTCTGTCTCCAGTTCCAATGTTCTCTCCCCTACACAGTCCAGGCTTCTCACCCAGCACCTGGAATCACCCATCACTCAGCACACACCTGGGCACATCACCATGCACAGTACATTCCAAGAGGCCTGCAGTCAGCCTGTGGTCCCGAGAAAAATGGCTGATCATGTCACATGACTACTCTGGGCTGAACTTCATCGAGGGATGAGCAAATAAATTAGCTCTTGCATAATACCCAAACCATTTCTTGAGTATTACAAACAAGAGTTTGTGGATGTCCATAGAAATGGCCATATTATGGTGGTACTGCTGCTCTGGCTCCTCTTGTCTACTTCATCCACAGTATTGGATTTTCTGTTTCAAAACTACATAGAGAAATATTATAAAATGATAGTTCTCTGTACTAGTTGTAAATTACCAGATGGACAGTCATCTATGATATCATATTCAAGAGGCACTTGGTATTGAAAAACTGTAATTCACAAGTCTTCCTGGACTGGCAGCTTCAAGCTGTAATAGCAAAGCGCAAAATCAAATGGCAGGGAGGCCTCTTTCCTTCATACACAAACACTCCCTGCTCAGGTCTTTCCACATCACTGGATTCAGAAGGAGCCACCCTCTGTTTCTAGCAGTCTTGTAAGTGGTCTTACAAGTCTTGTAGGTTTTGGGGGATTCATGCTCCTTTCCCAGAAGACCAAATGTACCTGGGCTTCCTTACCAGGAAGGACTTTGGAGATGATCTTATCTAACAACTTCATTTTTCAGTTGAGAAACTGAGGCCAAAAGAGTTGAAGCCCCTTGCCCAGAGACAGTTAGCAATTTAAGGTATGAGCTAGGACATGGATAAAGAGAGACAGTGGATAAACCAAAGCAGTGGGTGTTGTTCCTAACCAACTGTGCAATAATATATTCAACAGTTTTTGTTTCTTTAGGGTAAACATAACTCTTTTGTATCAGCAAGCTAAGCTCTGTGCCTTATGATTCTTATATCAATAAAACAAAAGATATACATTATTAACCTCATTTTAGAGACCAGGAAGCTGAGATTGTGTTGTCCAAGGTCATAACTAGTAAGAAGCAGCACCAGAATGCAAAGAGTTTTGCGCGGCTCCAAAGAGCATACTCATTCTCCTTCCTCAAGCTGGGGAGTCGATCGAAGCACTCAGTTGAGTTGGTCTGAAGGCTGGAGCTCACCTGGATTTTGGAATTACGGTTCCAGGTAGGCTGCTAGGCACCTGGTCTTTGCTCTTACAGCAAGGAACTTTTTCTGCCTAGGTGTCAGTGGAACCTGTAGCAGCTAGGTGCTTACTACTGCCCACCTGAAGATATGGGAGCCATTCTCCTGACTGCTGCCCAGAATGTGCCTTTTATGAATGGACGAGCTGGGAATCCCCATCTTTACCTGTCACCATCATGCCTGAGCCCCAGGTTCATAGCCTTTCCTCCTCTGGCACTAGGAATCCAGCCAACTTCAAAGACTCCAATCAGGAAAAGTGGAAAACCTCCTGGACCAAGAAAGAGAGCAAAGGTCTAGGAGAGGCATGCAACTCAGACCCCTGTGATCCAGAATGCCACCTGAAACCTGCCTCATACTGGCAGGAAGGCCCTTCAAACCAGGCAGCCTGCCTCCCCTGGGCCCTGGGCTCCATGTTTCAGGAGTCTGCTTGCTCAGAGGAACAACAGACTGCCTCTGTATGCTGGTCAAAAAGGAAAGCAATTGATTTTGTTTGGGGGAGTTTTATGTTAGTCCTTTTTATTATCTCAAGAAGGGCCATGAAATCCTCTAAAGCAAAATCAATTACAGCCATGCTCAGGGAGGCCAGAGCAGCCCTTTGGCTTATAAGCAACAGGCAGTCCTCCAGATGAGAAGCCCCAGCCTTGAGTAGCTGCTGTTCCTCCCCCGCTGCGGACTTGGATCCATGTCACCATCTGCCCTCCATCAGCTTACGGGATGGCTCTGTCCTGAGATCCTCAGTAGTTAATGGGACCATGGGGACACCTTGTCCAAGCTAGACCAGTTGATTTCCCCTCCCAGATATTAGGAAGTGTATCCAGAGCCTCTGAATATGGTGAGAACAGAAGGGATATTAACTGGGTGTTTGGAGAGAGGGCATCTTCTGACACAGGCTCTGAAAAGCAGAGAACCTGCCTAAGCAGACAAAGAAGCAACTGATGGGTAGAAAGAAGTAGAAATGGAAGACAGAGTTCTGGCAAGTCTTCCAACCCTGGCACCAGACCCTCTGATTGGGCTTGACTTCCGGAAGGAATTCAGGTGGATCGGTAATCCCCCTTTTCTCAGTTTAACTGGATCAAGCTGGTCTGTGTTGTTTGCACCAATATCAGAAATAACATTTTTTCTTTAGTTTGTTTGGTAACTATTAAAAAATATCCCACAAATTTGTTTAGTTGTTTTCATTAAGAATATCCAGAATAGTTAAATCCATAGAGACAGAAAGCAGATTGGTGGTTACTAGGGGCTGGGGGAGGGATTAATGCGGAATGACTGCTTAATAGGTATGGGGTTTTCTTTGGGGTTGATGAAGATGTTCTGGAACTTGATGTAGGTGCTGGCTGCACAACATTGTGAATGCACTATATACCAATGAATTAAACATTTTTAGATGGCTAATGTTATACTGTGCAAATTTGAAATAATTAAAAAAAAAAGGAAACAGTGTGTTATACCTGTGAATACCAGGAAGTCCCATTAAAGATGCAGATTTTGGCAACTAACTTACTGAAGTACCTTACTCACTTGTTCATTTATTCTAACAAATATATATTAAGCATTGACTATGTGCGAAGCACTACCCTGAGGATACTACGGTGAGGAAGACACAGTCCTTGCCTTGGAGAGCTCAGAGAGGACAATTAACAAGCTATAACATTAAAGTACTGCGGGGGCTGTATTTGTCCTCGAGTAGCCACTCCTTCCTTTCTTCTAGCAATAGAACTCCCCTTTCCAACAAGTAATGCATTCTCTGTGATACAGAAAGGAGGATCATTCCACCCACTTCTTCCAAGAGGCTTATCAAGATACCCCCATAAATGGACACATGACCAAAGGTGAGCCAGTCAGAATCTCCCTGGAACTTTTCTGCCATTGCTATCCTGAAAGGCCCTGTCTTTCCACTGGTGTTGCTAAACAGTAGGATGTTAAGTATGGGATGCTGGTGGCCACCTGGCCCATCAGTGGAGATAACTGCTCCAAGAAATTGCAAGTGAGAGAGACCCAGAGTCCTAAAATTAGCTGCCCCACTGATGTTTTCTGTGATAGAGCTAAGAAATTCTTTTCTTTTTGGCTTAAGTTAGTTTGAGTTGCATTCTGTCACTTTTATTTAAGATTATTTTCTTGCAAGGAAGGTAAGTGTTTTGACAAGAGAAGTGTTTTGGCCTGGTCCCATGGAAGCTGGAGCATCTGTCACAGGTTATATGAGGTACCTTGTCCTATAATTACATGTATATTCTAGATTTCAGTGTTGACTACTGAACATTTATGTTCAACCTGCTGTTGCTGTATATTGCTACATTATGATTTCTAAAATGTTTTATGGTCATCAATGCTTGGGAAACAATACATCACAACATACCGTCTCTACGCCCTGGGAGAATGGTGTATAATGGAAATACTCCTGGAGTATCTGTGTTTCTAGAGCCCTGAGAGAATAGCAGGCTGAAGCTACACGTGGTCCTGGCAGTACAGGGGGAACCCTCAGTCGCTGTCAGCTCTGAAGAGCCTGAACTGATCATGAATATCTGGCATCCTGCATCGCATCCTTCATCCCAGCAGGACTGAGGCTGGTTCCCTAGCAACCCTGCTTCCTTCCTGTCCATCCACCCAGAATTGCAGTCCATTCTTCCTCCCTAGGCTACTGGGATCACTCCCTGATGGTCTGATTCTCAAAGTCTCAGAGAAACTACCTCTTCCCTCCCTTAACTGCCCTCCAGGAAGAGAATTCTCACTGTTCATCGCACATGACAGTGACTTACAGGTTGAACAGTTTATAACATGCTTCCACTTACCTTTCTTCATCAGATGCTCACTGCCATCCCATTAGGGAGGAATTGTTCTCTCAATTTTACAGATGAGGAAATAGGCTGAGAGGACCTAAGTAACTTGCCCAAGGTCACACAGCTAGCAAACGAAGGGACTGTGGTAGGATAGTTAAAGAAGCTATCACCCCATCACAGCAGACTGCATTCCACATGAATATTCATAGACCAAACACTCTCCTACCCAGATTTCTGGACTTTTCCAGGTCATTCTATAATCAGTCTCATTGAAACTTTGTGCCTCCTGCTGTTTTAACTGGCAAAGGCCCTGATGCTGTTTTACCATGCTGGATGGGGTTTTCACATCCTGCCACATTCTCAAGGACATCTAGTCTCTTACTGTTTTCGTTCTCACCCATGTACATCTTAGGGGGTCACAAGGTCACAGGCATAGGACAATTATTGAGAAGCACTAAATCCAGGAGGTCTTTTGACAACCAGAAAATTTAGGCGCCCTCCCAGACAGTTACAGCTAATATGTAAGTTGACAATAGCAATACACAAAATAATTCAAGGTGTGGCTGACATTTCCAAAACTATTGTGGGCTTTGTGGCCAAGAGAACTTGACCCCAGCAAGACTATGCCCTGGATCTCTGGGACTGACCAGAGGGGCACATTCCACCAAGGCTGGAAAAACGAGAAGCAACGTAGTTTCTCCAGAAGAAGGCACTGGAGATTGTGTAAACTTGTTCAATTCGATTTAAAGTCCTGAGAAAAACTCCAGGAGACATCCTGTCATAATGTCAGTTACTGTGTCAGGGCTGGCCTTTCTGAGCCTATTTGCCAACCCCTGGTAATAAAAGCCTATCTGTACCTGACAGTACATGTTTATGTGCATGTGTGTATCGGTGTATGTGTGTAGTTTTATGATCATGACATGTAACTTGCTGTTTTTGTAGATCCAAAGCAGAGAAGTATTGGAAATTTTACTTGTTTGACCTAATGTTTTGAAAAATTCCATTCATGAATGATCTATTCACACCTTCCTCTGAAGATCTGCTTTTCAGAAACAACAAGCAACCAAAAAGAACTATTTGGTTTGTATTTGATGAGTGTTAGAGACAGGGGCTTGGACAGAGCAGGCCTTGTTCCCAGTTACACCCAGTAACCTGGCAGCCCTGGAAGGAGGGCTCACAGCTGCCCTTGCAAAGGCACCATCTGCTGGAGTCAAGTCAGACCCTCCCATGTTCTGCTCTGAGCCCCTGTTTGCCTCATTTGCTGGCAAGATTACCCTGTTCTCTGCTTCTGTCTCCTTACCATGGATTCAAGAGCTTCCTATTCTTCGGAGTTTGAAGGCTTTCAGGGCTTGGGCCCAGCCTGCAGCTCCACCCCTGGCTTCTCAGACTGGAATTGTCTCTCCCTTGTTTCTGTCCCCCTCCACAAACCCTCTCCCCTCCCTCATCCTCTTGTTATGCCCCATTCCATGCCAGCACACCACAGGACAGCCTTTGCAAATGTTTTTTAAGGTCTAGGAAATGCATTACAATGAAAATGCTTGTCATTTTTATGCAAGTCTGTTCACCCTAAAAAAAGTGGGCAGTCTTGAGAAAATCTTAAAAAGGCAGCATGCTGCTTTCAGGGAGAAGCGGGGAGTCTTGCAAACTTGTTGAGAACCTGGGGAAAGAGAGACCTGGGAGCTGGCAACCCAGAAAGGGGCAGCGTCGCCCAAAGAAAGGGGCTGCCAAAGGGGGTGAGTCCAGAAAAGGCACCCAGAGGACTTGGCAGGGTCTGACTTGCCCCAGAAGGGATTTTCCAGGGGATACATCCTGCAGTAATACACCCTCAGGCTGGCAATGCAGCCCTGGGTTTGGATACCGCCTCTGGCAGTCCTGGAAGAGGAAGGCAGAGGTTGGGAAGAGGGAAAGGAGGTGGGCAGAGAGAGTCAGGGCTTTGGAGCCTGACTATGATGGTGCTTATACAATTCCCTCACTTCTTACAAAGCAGGCATTTCACCAAAACAAGGCTCTTGAATTGAGAGTTATATGATAGGTACGATATTTAGGACATACTTGTACTAAAAAATGATTCACTCTTTATCAGAAATTTAAATTTAACGGGGCATCCTGTATGTTACCTGGCAACCCTAGGACAGTGAGGAAGCTCTCAGAAGGGATACAGAACGAGCTGCTGAGCCTGGGATGACATCTACCCCCAGCCATCCCTCTCCCTGGAGGCTAAACACTACTCAGCACAGATGAGAGACATGCTCACACTTCAAGAGGGGATGTCAAGAAGGTCTCAGGATGAATGAATACACAGGAGAGAAGTGTCAGCTCCCATCCCAGTCCCCCACCTCCAAGCATCCCAGCTCCTCAAGCCCAGACTGGGCTCTGCCTCAGCTCCCAGACTAAGGGTCTGAGCATAAGTGTTTTAAGTAGCTCCGCACACCTCAACCATCATTGACAGGAGTTGCAGTCCTAGTCCCTACGCAGCCTTTTTTAAGAACAACTGTTTCTTTTAATCTTGACTATGCAAATGATAGAGATGAATGATTATGCAAATAAGTTGCTGTAAAAAATGGGAAATAGAGAAAATTCTAAATAAAAGAACACAACACAATGCTATTATGCTGGTTTGTTCTCGTGCAGTCTTTTTATATGCCTCTATGAACTTCTTTTTACATAGCTGGCGTCGTATTAAATGTTCAGGGTTTTTACTTGCTTTTTTCACTCAAGTTGTTTTATCCTTTAACGTCATCACGTTCAAGTCAACTTTAGTCAGTAAATATTTAGCAAATGCCTACTATCAGCCCACACTGTGTATAGAGCAGTAAACAAACCTGACACAGTCCCTGCCCTGTGAGGCTTCGGGGCTGGTGGGTCAGGGGGTTGGGGGGAGGGGAAGGGTCAGACATTGAACCAGGGAGAAAAGAGCAAATGAAAGTCTTCTACAAAGTTTGCAGTAAAATCCAACTGTAAATTTTGCTTTTGAAGAAATATGTTCCTAAAACTACAGAGGAAATATTTTTAATAGTTATATTTAAATATTTTGTATATGACTCTTAAGTGGTAGAACATTTAAATGGAATAGATAAAGCTTGATTGCATTTTATTTTTTTCCCTAGTCACTCAAAAACTTTTAAGTAGCTTATTTTAGTGTTGTACTTTTTTTTTTTTTTTTAGTGTTGTACTCTTAATTTTTACAGTATCACCTTTATTTATGACCTAGGTAAAACATGAAACACAAGAGATATGACTGTTCCCAAGCTAAGAACAAGGCTTTCTCTTGAAAAACAAGTAAACAAACAAATACACAAAACCAACAACTATAAATCATATGCTAAAACCAGGTAAACATCCAATTATCTGTACATCAACAATAAGTGAATTGCCTGAATCTTACACTTTTAAAAATAACCTAATGAAATGGATAATGCCTGATTGCATTTTATTTTTTACTCACTTGGGTCCTGGGGCTTCCTAGGATTACTCCTTACTAAAGCACTATGATGACTGTGGGGCCAAAACACATCGCTCTACAGCACAGCTTTTAGTGGCAGCATAGACTTCCTTTGTGTGAAAAGATCATAAATTTTTTAATGCCTTATTGCTAAATATTTTAATTGATTCTAAATATTTACTTTTATAATAACAGAGCAGTGAGCATCTTCATGCACAAATATCCATGTGTGCAAATCTGATGATTTCTTTGGGATAAACTCTATAGTCGACTATTTCAATAATGAGCCTTAGGCAGAGACTGTCTCATCACACACAAAAGCCACTTCCTCATCCCCCTGAGCACGCACTAGGCCACATCTCCCAGGCTGCTTTGTTGTTAGACATGGCTGTGAGATGCATTTCTGGCCAATGGAATGGAGATGGGAGCGATGCCTCCACCCACACTGGCCTGACCCATAAAGCTTCCCGTGTACCCTCTTCCATGCTCTTTCCCCTGCTCTTCAGGGTCCTTAGAAGACATGCACTGAAAATGGCAGAAGCATAAGGTAGAAGGAGCCTGGTCACGGAATCACCCATTTTGAACATTCCACAAAGAGGAAATGAACTTCTGTTGTGTTAAGCCTCTGAGATTTGAAGTTGCATCTGTTAAAGCAGCTAGTGTTACCTGATACAGGAGTCCTGCCCGCATTTCCCACACCTGAATCCAGTTCCTGTTGGGCATCTCAGGCAGTAGAAATGCAGTGGTCCCACTCCAAATGCCCCCCCTCTAGTCACTCTGTACCTCCCCATTTTCACCACAAGAACCAGAGCCCATCTTGTTCATGGGAGTCTTCCTTCCTGGGGAATGGACGTAAAGCTGGGCCTCAGTTGAAGCTGTCCTACCCAGCCACTCACCTGGAAAGACCCTAGTGAAGGCTGCCAACTTCCTGTCCTGGGACTTGCTTTGTAGCCTCTATCCCTGAAAGGCTAGCACTAATCCCTCTCCATGGAGCAAAAAGAATCTACACAAGTCACAGGATAAATAACTCATTCAAATAACAGATCACAAATAACCCATTCTCCAGGCTCGCCGGCACTTATTTTGTGTCGGGAAACCTCTATGTCATTTTGTCTCTATGTCTCTTTCATCAGAAAGCAAAATGGATAATGCAGGTCTGTTCTGGGGAGGGCTGTGGGTTACTGGGAATGGAAGCATCTGAATATGACTGACCGGCTGCCTGGGGTTTGGGTCAACAGGGGGTGTTGCCTTTGCAGTCCCCCTTTAAAAGCTCCTTCCTCCCACTGTACACTGGGGAAGAGTCTCTGTAGTTGGCAGACAGATGCTCAAGTGTTGCCTTGTGGAGGCTATAGGCTGGTCCATCATGTACCATGATTGCCATCTTGTGGCAGAGAAAGCATGAGGCTCTGGAGTGTCCCTGGTAGGCATCAAGAAGACCCATTCGACTACAAACAGCTTACAAAGAGCACAAGAAGATGATGGTCAAGACCAAAGTTGCTTCCTCACACTGCCTCTCAAAGCCCTTTCCTTTGCCTGACCAAAAATAGCCTAATCCCTGCTTCCTATTTAGCCTCCTGTAAATCATATGCTTTGGGGATTATCTGCAAATCTCATATTTCATTATTATCAAAATGATACATGTACATGATTTAAAAACTAAAACACTAATGAAGACTTTTCAAAAGACTGTCGCAAATCACCCCAAATCAAACCACTCAGAAGTAGCCAATGTTAGTACTTGGGGCAAGTCACTGCAGGCAGCTAACTCTCCGTGTCACCTACAGGTAGAGAAGCAGCCTGGCTTCTAGTAGTTCAGGGCTTAGGCTCTGGCACCAGGCTGCAGGGGCTCCTGGCTGGCTCTGGGCAAGTTACTTAACCTCTGTATATCTCATTTTCTCATCTTAAAAACAGGGATAATAGTGGTATCTCCCTCACACTGTGACTATGAGGACTTAACTCTGAACTACTCAGCACAGTGCCCGGCACATGGAAAACCTTCACGTGTCAGCCTTTATTATAATGGATGGATGAACAGACAGAGAGCAAGATGCACTTTTAGGAGAAGAATATTGAACTATGCATGTTATTTTTTATATTAAAAAATAGAATTACCATGTAGTCTAGCAATTCCAATTCTGGGTATTTATCCAAAGAAAACAAAAAGGTATCTGCACCCCCATGTTCACTGCAGCATTATTTACAATAGCCAAGATATGGAAACAACCTAAGTGTCCATCAATAGATGAATGGATAAAGAAAATGTGGTAGAAACATGCCATGTAATATTATTCAGCCATTAAAAAAGAAGGAAATCTTTCCATTTGCCACAATATGGATGGATCTCGAGGGCATTATGTTAAGTAAAATGTCAGACAGAGAAAGACAAATACAGTATGATCTCACTTATATGTGGAATCTTTAAAAAAAAATTTAATAAACAAATAACAAAGCCAAGCTGATATTTACAGAGAACAGATTGGTGGTTGCCAGAGGCACAGGGTGGGTGAAATGGGTGAAGCTGGTCAAAAGGTACAAACTTCCAGTTATAAAATAAATAATAAGTCATAGGGATGGATGATGTAGTTAATAATGCTGTATGGCATATTTGAAAGTTACTCAGAGTAGATCTTAAAAGTTCTCATCACACAGATAAAAAAAAATTACCTATTTATGGTGACAGATGTTAACTAGACTTTCTGTGATCAGATTGCAATATATACAAATACTGAATCATTATTTGATATACCTGAAAATAATATAATGTTACATACCAATTATACTTCAATTTTAAAAAGTTATGGACAGGGCTTCCCTGGTGGCGCAGTGGTTGAGAGTCTGCCTGCCGATGCAGGGGACACGGGTTCGTGCCCCGATCCGGGAAGATCCCACATGCCGCGGAGCGGCTGGGCCTGTGAGCCATGGCTGCTGAGCCTGCGCGTCCGGAGCCTGTGCTCCGCAACGGGAGAGGCCACAACAGTGAGAGGCCCGTGTACCGCAAAAAAAAAAAAAAAAAAAAAGTTTTGGACAATGAAAAGATGAGTGATAGGGAATCCACAATTGGAGAGACTAGGAACTGGTAGTTGAATCCCCCTGGGTCCACAGGTGATCAACTGTGTGTCTCTCAGCTGGTTCTTAACCCCCTGCTGCCTGCATGCCCCCAGGGATGCTGCCCCTAGCAGTACAGTTCCCCTTAAGCAGTTCCCACTCAGAAGGAATAAAGAGTGCCAGCAATCAACCAGGAGAAACAGAATTAGGAGAGAAAACCCATCCTGCTGTGGTACAAATCTTTGAGTTTCCCCGAGGGCGGACGCTGGCTCTCACACACCGAGTTGTCCCCACTCTTCTTTCCGCACCTGACTTGTCATGGATGCTCAGTCACATGCACTGAAGGAACAGGGACTGTGAGGTAGGCCTGGAAGGCCAGGCCTAGAGCCACTCCCAGGAGATGCCACACACACAGAATTCATTCTGGCAAAATCCCTGCTCCCCATCAACAGACGTGGTCCATGATGGAAAGTTCCTACCCAACACCCCCAGAAGGTACCATAAACACACCTGTCACTTCACCCTCTGGGTTAGATATTATTATCTCAATTTCTCAGTTAGGTAAACTGAGGGTCAGAAAGACAAAGAAATTTATCTAGGAGCAATTTACTAGTAAGTAGCAGAGCTGGGATTTAAATTCAGGATCCAAAATGTCTGACCCCAAATCTCTTTCAACTGATCCTGTTCTTACAGCAAAAGGAAATAATCATCAACCCATTTCCCTGTTACTTCTGAAGAACTTCAGGGAGTTTCCACATCTGTCCACAACCTACATTTAGTCTAGCCAATGAATCCCAGAGGTAATTAGAAGCTTGTTTTTTAATCCTTAATCCTTTAACAAGCATCAAATGGAGTAAAATCCTGGCTATATAGAATCCTTATGAAATTGGGGTGGGGTGGAGAAGAGGAGGCTAGTTGGCTGGTTTGTTGGTTCATTTCAAAGATATAATTCTAACTTCTTCAGAAATCTGTACTAAGAAAGAGTCATCACAGGTCATCCAGAAAACTGTGATGGATGCAGGAGTGATCTTCTCTTTCTTGTCTCTTCTGTACAATCCATTGCCAACATAGCCACTGTCTTATTCAGTTCAGGCTGCTATAACAAAGTGCCACAGACTGAGTGGCTTATAAACATCAGAAATTTATTTCTTACAGTTCTGGAGGCTGAAAGTTCTAGATCAGGGTATCAGTATGGTCAGGTCCTAATGAGAACTCACTTTCTGGTTCATAGACGGCAGTCTTCTTACTATGTCCTCACATGGCTGACAGGGCAAGGGAACTTTCTGGGATCTCTTTTATAAGGACACTAATCCCTTTCATGAGATTACCTAATTATCTCCCAAAGACCCCACTTCCAAATACCATCACAATGGAGATTTGGTTTCAACATAAGAGTTTTGGGCAGGACACAAACATTCAGCCTAGGGAAGGCCCCTAGTGACAGCATCTTCTCAAAAACAGAGCCAACCGTGTTTACTCTCTCACTTAAAACCCTTGCCTGGCTCTCTATCACCAAAGAAAAAAGCCTAAGACTCCCTTGCATGACATACAGGGGCCTTCATGGTGTGGCCTTAGCCACCGAGTCTGTACTTCCTCCTCTGAAAAAGTCCATGCCCCTATTCAAGCTGTTCCCTCTACCTGGAAATTCTTTTCCATTTTTTACATCAAGAATTCCTTGAGAAACACCAAAGCCCAACAAAAAAGAAAACAAAATCATTACTTCTGGAAAGCTCTCTCTAATATCCCTCAGTCAAAATTGATCAATCCCTTCTTTGTGTTCAGCTAAAACAACTGTTGCTTGGGTCCCCTTCATGGGCACCCAACAGTTACTCAACAAACATTTGTTGATTGTTCAGAACAGATACAGAATAACCAACATGATGGGAGACAAGTCTTTATGGAGTAATGCTCTGGTCTATCAGTGCTCCATCCAGGGTCTTCAAAGCCACTGAGGAGGATGAAAGAAATCAAGGGTCATTCTTGTCCTTGTACCCTAGGTACCACACCTCCTCAGTGCCCCCATCCACTGCACAATGCAGACCGAAGCAGAATGTGAACTTGTCCTGGCTCTGACTACCCAAGAACCCAGAGGCAGTGGTTGGACCCATTTCCCACTCTGAACTGTGGGTGAGACGGCCAAGTAGGGCAGAGCTGACCAGCATGCGTTCCAGCTCCCTAGCTTCCCCATCCAGAATTTGAAGAATATACCCTGAGTTTCCAAAGCATGAAACAGAGACCCTGAGAACAATCACAGAGCTGGAAGGAAAGTTTCTAGTAAAGTCTTTCCCCCTTATCTCTGGGATCTGCTGCCTAGTAATGGGGCATGAAAGGGTATGTCCAATTCCCCTTGGGAGTCCCAGAGCCTTGTGGGGAAAAAAGGCTGACAGGCTGGGAATGTGCTGTTAATAATGGTCAGAGCCCCAAAGGGCTGAGGGCAAGATAGAGGCACATATCCTGGGGCCAATATTCTCTTTCCTTCCTTGCTTCCCCTCCTCCAATGAGTGGAGGCCATATGCGTGATGAGGAACTGAGAAAGGGGAGCATTGTGTTCCTGGAAATGTGTCCCAGAATCCCACTAGCCCACAGATTTGTCACATTTGGGTGGTCCTGAGAGGGCCCCTAGATCTCTTGGTTGTACTAGTTTGGCTTTGTACATAGACATTGGATTTGGAGTCTGAAAGCCTGGGTTCAAGTCCAAATCCACCCACTTACTAGCCACATGATTGTATGTAAGGCACTCCCCATCTCTGGCCTGTTTGCTCAGGAGCGAGAGAAGGTAAAATAAGAGCTGTCTTTTTGGCCTCTTCCAAGTCTAACTCTACAGTCATCAGTGGTGATGAAAGTGGGCGAAAGGAGCAGAGGAGTTCCATGGAAGGCTCCTGCTCAGCTTAGCTCATCCCCAGATGTAGCAAATGGATGACTAATTGGCTGTGTTTCCACTTACCCTGTCTATTCAAAATGTGACCGCACCTTGATTAAGGAAGGAGATTCCTAATTTTCATCTTGACTTCATATAAGACAGATATAAGCAGGACTTCCCTGGTGATCCAGTTGTTAAGACTCTGCACTTCCAATACAGGGAGCATGAGTTCGATCCCTGGTTAGGGAACTAAGATCCCACATGCTGTGTGGCATGGGCAGAAAAAAAAAAAAGATGTAAGCAAAATGAAGTTTAGGGGAGACTCAGAGACCATCTGGGCAATACCCACGTTTTCCAGGCAAGGGAGATAAAGCCCTGGAGGCAGCAGCAGAGCCCAGGACCACCGCCACCCAGTGACTGCAGGATTTCTGGGTCATCCTATCCTTCTGACTCAGAGCACCCAGAACAATTGGGGCCAAAATGGCACTAGACGGGCTAGAGTGGTGTGCACAGAGTATAAACATGGGAAAAAAATGTTTAATATTTATTTATTTTGGCTGTGCTGGATCTTAATTGTGGCATGCAGGATCTTCGTTTTGGGATATTTAGTTGTGGTATGCGGACTTCTTAATTGGGACATGTGGGATCTAGTTACCCAACCAGGGATTTAACCTGGCCCCCTGCATTGGGAGCACGGAGTTCCACCCACTGTACCACGAGGGATGTCCCTGAACATGGAAATTATTAATTCTAGGAATCCAACTGCATTAGAGCCCAATTATTTGCATGATCTCAGCAATGGCAGTTTCAAATATTTGGAGTTTACTAAACAATTTTTGTCTCTTATAAGAAAGTCAGCAATAATGCAATGGCTCATCCTACGGACCTAAAGAAAGCAATGGACCCTGTCTCCAAATCACAAATACCCAATTTTGAAACTATTTCAAAGGGGCCCCAAACCCAATGAATCTTACCAATAATCCAATAAGTGTTCTTGGACCCCAGATTGAGAACTCCAGAAGAAAGACCTCAGGCTTTTTGCTTGAAAGTCCAAGGTTCAAATCTTGGCTCCACCACATACTATTTACATGATCTTGGTCCAGTTCCCAAATCTCTGAGCTTTCATTTCCTCATCTATGAAATGAAATAATACCTCCTACCTCATAGGGTAGTTGTGGGATTAAAAAAGATCTGAAACCGTAGAATATAGGCCTGTCACAGGGTTTGCAGACAGTAAATAAAGCTATTAGATTCTGGGTACTCTCTCAGCACCAGGCTCTGTCCTATGCACTTAATATGCACTTACCTCAACAACTCTATGAGACAGGTACTGTCATTTTCCCTGTCATAGATGAGGAAGCTGAGAAACAGAGAGGTTAGGAATTTTCCCAAGATGATACAAATCATTAAGGCCAGATACTGGGCTCCAGAGTCCATGTTCTCAACCACTACACCATATTGTCTCATTAAATGACAATTTAATTTACTCCAGAAGCATTGTTTTATTAAAAAAAAAGAAAAAAAGTTAAAAGCAGAGAAGATAGAAGAATAGAAAGAAACAGATCTTATGAGAAAAAGAATGAAAAAGATCTTATGACCCAAAGACAGCTTTGCAAACCTGCCCACTTTGACCCTTTCTAGGGACAGAAGCAGAAAATCAGTGTCCCAAGCCCAGGGGCAGCAGAAGCCCCTAAAAGTCAGTCTCACCCACATTCTGGCAGGCTAGTGCTTTGAAGACACATCTTTACATGTGCAAACAATGTTCTAAAATACCTTCTATAAATCATCCCATTCAATTCTTGTTCTCCCTATAAGATAGATACTACCACTAGCTCCATTTTATAGATGAGGAAACCCAAACACAGGTTAAAAATATCCCTCAAGCATCCCATCCTCGTCGCCAAAAAATATATATATATATCCCTCAAGACCACAAGCTAGAAAGAGGCAGAGCTATGCCAAAAACCCTGATTTGTCTGAGGCCAAAGCTCTTTTCCTTCTTTTTTTTTTTTAACAATTATGGCTCTGTTTATTAAACATTTATGTGCCAATAAAGTTTAAAGAATTTTACATATAATAATTATTTAATAAAAATATCAACAAATGGAAAACATAAAACAATCTGTATCATGAACCTTCACAATGTTTTTTTTTTTTAACATCTTTATTGGAGTATAATTTCTTTACAATGGTGTGTTAGTTTCTGCTGTATAACCAAGTGAATCAGCTATATGTATACATATATCCCCATATTCCCTCCCTCTTGCGTCATCCACCCACCCTCCATATCCCACCCCGCTAGGTGGTCACAAAGCACTGAGCTGATCTCCCTGTGCAATGCAGCTGCTTCTCACTAGCTATATATTTTACATTTGGTAGGTATATATATGTCAGTGCTACACTCTCACTTCGTCCTAGATTACCCTCCCCCCCACAGTGTCCTCAAGTCCATTCTCTATGTCTGCAACTTTATTCTTGTCCTGCCCCTATGTTCTTCAGAACCATTTTTTTTTTTTAGATTCCATATATATGTGTTAGCATATGGTATTTGTTTTTCCCTTTCTGACTTACTTCACTCTGTATGACAGACACTAGGTACATTCACCTCAATACAAATAACTCAATTTCGTTTCTTTTTATGGCTGAGTAAAATTCCATTGTATACATGTGCCACATCTTCTTCATCCAGTCATCTGTTGATGGACACTTAGGTTGCTTCCATGTCGTGGCTATTGTAAATACAGCTGCAATGAACATTTTGGTACATGACTTTTTTGAATTATGGTTTTCTAAGGGTATATGCCCAGTAGTGGGATTGCTGGGACATATGGTAGTTCTATTTTTAGTTTTCTAAAGAACCTCCATACTGTTCTCCATCATGGCTGTATCAATTTACATTCCCACCAATAGTGCAAGAGGGTTCCTTTTCCTCCACACCTTCTCCAGCATTTATTGCTTCTAGATTTTTTGATGATGGCCATTCTGACTGTTGTGAGATGATATCTCATTGTAGTTTTGATTTGCATTTCTCTAATGATTAATGATGTTGAGCATTCTTTCATGTGTTTGTTGGCAATCTGTATATCTTCTTTGGAGAAATGTCTATTTAGGTCTTCTGCCCATTTTTGGATTGGGTTGTTTGTTTTTTTAATATCGAGCTGCCTGAGCTGCTTGTAAATTTTGGAGATTCATCCTTTGTCACTTACTTCATTTGCAAATATTTTCTTCCATTCTGAGGGTTGTCTTTTCGTCTTGTTTATGGATTCCTTTGCTGTGCAAAAGTTTTTAAGTTTCATTAGGTCCCATTTGTTTATTTTTGTTTTTATTTCCATTTCTCTAGAAGGTGAGTCAAAAAGGATCTTGCTGTGATTTTTGTCATAGAGTGTTCTGCCTATGTTTTCCTCTAAGAGTTTGATAGTGTCTGTCCTTACATTTAGGTCTTTAATCCATTCTGAGTTTATTTTTGTGTATGGCGTTAGGGAGTGTTCTAATTTCATACTTTTATATATACCTGTCCAGTTTTGCCAGCACCAATTATTGAAGAGGCTGTCTTTTCTCCACTGTATATTCTTGCCTCCTTTATCAAAGATAAGGGAAACATATGTGTGTGGATTTATCTCTGGGCTTTCTATCCTGTTCCATTGATCTATATTTCTTGTTTAGTGCCAGTACCATACACTCTTGATTACTATAGCTTCGTAGTACAGTCTGAAGTCAGGGAGACTGATTCCTCCAGCTCCGTTTTTCTTTCTCAAGATTGCTTTGGCTATTTGGGGGATCTTGTGTTTCCATACAAATTGTGAAATTTTTTGTTCTACTTCTGTGAAAAATGCCAGTGGTAGTTTTTTTTGTTTGCTTGTTTGTTTGCAGTATGTAGGCCTCTCACTGTTGTGGCCTCTCCCGCTGCGGAGCAGAGCCTCCGGACACATAGGCTCAGTGGCAATGGCTCACGGGCTCAGCCGCTCCATGGCTGTGGGATCCTCCTGCACCGGGTCACGAACCCGTGTCCCCTGCTTTGGCAGGCAGACTCTCAACCACTGTGCCAGCAAGGAAGCCCCGCCAGTGGTAGTCTCATAGGGATTGCATTGAATCTGTAGATTGCTTTGGGTAGTAGAATCATTTTCACAATGTTGATTCTTCTAATTGAAGAACATGGTATGTATCTCCATCTATTTGTATTACTTTAATTTCTTTCATCAGTATCTTATAATTTTCTGCATACAAGTCTCTTGTCTCCTTAGGTAGGTTTATTCGTAGGTATTTTATTCTTTTTGTTGCAGTGGTAAATGGGAGTGTTTCCTTAATTTCACTTTCAGATTTTTCATCATTAGCGTATAAGAATGCTAGAGATTTATGTGCATTAATTTTGTATCCTGCTACTTTACCAAATTCATTGATTAGCTCTAGTAGTTTTCTGGTAGCATCTTTAGGATTCCCTATGTATAGTATCATGTCATCTACAAACAGTTACAGCTTTACTTCTTCTTTTCTGATTCAGATTCCTTTTATTCCTTTTTCTATTCTGATTGCTGTGGCTAAAACTTCCAAAACTATGTTGAATAATAGTGGTGACAGTGGGCAGTCTTGTCTTCTTCGTGATCATAGTGGAAATGGTTTCAGCTTTTCACCATTGAGGACGATGTTGGCTGTGGGTTTTTCATATATGGCCTTTATTATGTTGAGAAAAGTTCCTTCTATGCCTGCTTTCTGGAGGGTTTTTATCATAAAAGGGTGTTGAATTTTGTCAAAAGCTTTCTGTGCATCTATTGAGATGATCGTATGGTTTTTCTCCTTCAATTTGGTAAGATGGTGTATCACATTGATTGATTTGCATGTATTGAAGAATCCTTGCATTCCTGGAATAAACCCAATTTGATCATGGTGTATGATCCGTTTAATGTGCTGTTGGATTCTGTTTGCTGGTATTTTGTTGAAGATTTTTGCATCTATGTTCATCAGTGATATTGGCCTGTAGTTTTCTTTCTCTGTGACATCTTTGGCTGGTTTTGGTATCAGGGTGATGGTGGCCTCTTAGAATGAGTTTGGGAGTGTTCCACCCTCTGCTATATTTTGGAAGAGCTTGAGAAGGATAGGTTTTAGCTCTTCTCTAAATGTTTGATAGAGTTCGCCTGTGAAGCCATCTTGTCCTGGGCTTTTGTTGGTTGGAAGATATTTAATCACAATCTCAATTTCAGACCTTGTGATTGGTCTCCTTATATTTTCTATTTCTTCCTGGTTCAGTCTTGGAAGGTTGTGCTTTTCTAAGAATTTGTCCATTTATTCCAGGTTGTCCATTTTATTGGCATAGGTTTGCTTGTAGTAATCTCTCATGATCTTTTTTATTTCTGCAGTGTCAGTTGTTACTTCTCCTTTTTCATTTCTAATTCTATTAATTTGAGTCTTCTCTTTTTTCTTGATGAGTCTGGCTAATGGTTTATCAATTTTGTTTATCTTCTCCAAGAACCAGCTTTTAATTTTATTGATCTTTGCTATTGTTTCCTTCATTTATTTCTGATCTGATCTTTATGATTTCTTTCCTTCTGCTAACTTTGTTTTTTTTGTTGTTGTTTTTCTTTCTCTAATTGTTTTAGGTGTAAGGTTAGGTTGTTCATTTGAGATGTTTCTTGTTTCTTAAGATAGGATTGTATTGCAATAAACTTCCCTCTTAGAACTGCTCTGGCTGCATCCCATAGGTTTTGGGTTGTCGTGTTTTCATTGTCATTTGTTTCTAGGTATTTTTTGATTATCTCTTTGATTTTTTCAGTGATCTCTTGGTTATGAAGTAGTGTATTGTTTAGCCTCCATGTGTTTATTTTTTACAGATTTTTTCCTGTAATTGATATCTAGTCTCATAGCATTGTGGTCGGAAAAGATACTTGATACAATATCAATTTTCTTAAATTTACCAAGGCTTGATTTGTGACCCAAGATATGATCTATCCTGGAGAATGTTCCATGAGCACTAGAGAAGAATGTGTATTCTCTTCTTTTTGGATGCAATGTCCTATAAATTTCATACAAGTCCATCTTGTTTAATTTATCATTTAAAGCTTCTCTTTCCTTATTTATTTTCATTTTGGATGATCTGTCCATTGGTGAAAGTGGGGTGTTAAAGTACCCTACTATGATTGTTTTACTGTCAATTTCACCTTTTTATAGCTGTTAGTATTTGCCTTTTGTATTGAGGTGCTCCTGTGTTGGGTGTATAAACATTTACAATTGTCATATCTTCTTCTTGGATTGATCCCTTGGCCATTATGTATGTCCTTCTTTGTCTCTTGTAATAGTCTTTATTTGAAAGTCATTTTGTCTGGTATGAGAATTGCTGCTCCAGCTTTCTGTTGATTTCCATTTGCATGGAATATCTCTTTCCATCCCCTAACTTTCAGTCTGTATGTGTCCCTAGGTCTGAAGTGGGTCTGTTGTAGACAACATATGTACAGGTCTTGTTTTTGTATCTATTCAGCCAGTCTACGTCTTTTAGTTGGAGCTTTTAATCCATTTACATTTAAGGTAATTATCAATATGTATGTTCCTATTACCATTTTCTTAATTGTTTTGGGTTTTTTATTGTAGGTGTTTTCTTTCTCTTGTGTTTCTTGTCTA
Source organism: Delphinus delphis (assembly GCF_949987515.2). Lineage (NCBI taxonomy): Eukaryota > Metazoa > Chordata > Mammalia > Artiodactyla > Delphinidae > Delphinus > Delphinus delphis. The sequence goes on from NC_082701.1 coordinate 37,649,857, forward strand.
GAGAAGTTCCTTTAGCATTTGTTGTAAAGCTGGTTTGATGGTGCTGGATTCTGTTAGCTTTTGCTTGTCAGTAAAGGTTTTAGTTTCTTCATCAAATCTGAATGAGATCCTTGCTGGGTAGAGTAATCTTGGTTGCAGGTTTTTCTCCTTCATCACTTTAAATATGTCGTGCCACTCCCTTCTGACTTGCAGAGTTTCTGCTGAAAGATCAGCTGTTAACCTTATGGGGATTCCCTTGTGTGTTATTTGTTATTTTTCCCTTACTGCTTTTAATACTGTTTCTTTGTATTTAATTTTTGAGAGTTTGATTAATATGTGTCCTGACGTGTTTCTCCTTGGATTTATCCTGTATATTCTCTGTGCTTCCTGGACTTGATTAATTATTTCCTTTCCCAAATTAGGGATATTCTCAACTATAATCTCTTCAAATATTTTCTCAGTCCCTTTCTTTTTCTCTTCTTCTTCTGGGACCCCTATAATTCGGATATTGGTGCGTTCAATGTTGTCCCAGAGATCTCTGAGACTGTCCTCAATTCTCTTCATTCTTTTTTCCTTATTCTGCTCTGCAGTAGTTATTTCCAGTATTTTATCTTCCGGGTCACTTATCTGATCTTCTGCGTCAGTTATTCTGCTATTGATCTCTTCTAGAGAATTTTTAATTTCATTTATTGTGTTGTTCATTACTGTTTGCTTGGTCTTTAGTTCTTCTAGGTCCTTGTTAAACATTTCTTGTATTTTCTCTATTCTATTGCCAAGATTTTGGATCATCTTTATTATCATTATTCTGAATTCTTTTCCAGGTAGACTGCCTATTTCTTTTTCATTTGTTAGGTCTGGTGGGTTTTTGTCTTGCTCCTTCATCTGCTGTGTGTTTTTCTGTCTTCTCATTTTGCTTAACTTACTGTGTTTGTGGTCTCCTTTTCACAGACTGCAGGTTCGTAGTTCTTATTGTTTTCGGTATCTGTCCCCAGTGGCTAAGATTTTTCAGTGGGTTGTGTAAGATTCCTGGCGGAGGGGACTAGTGCCTGTGTTCTGGTGGATGAGGCTGGATCTTGTCTTCCTGGTGGGCAGGTACACATCTGGTGGTGTGTTTTGGGGTGTCTATGGCCTTATTATGATTATAGGCAACCTCTCTGCTAATGGATGGGTTTGTGTTCCTGTCTTGCTAGTTGTTTGGCATAGGGTGTCCTGCACTGTAGCTTGCTGGTCATTGAATGAAGCTGGGTCTTGGCGTTGAGACGGAGATCTCTGGGAGATTTTCGCCATTTGATATTACATGGAGCTGAGAGGTCTCTTGTGGAGCAGTGTCCTGAACTTGACTCTCCTACCTCAGAGGCATAGCCTTGATGTCTGGCTGGAGCACCAAGAGCCTTTTATGCGCACGGTTATGATCAGAAGGCTCTTCTTTGTGATTCTGAGTCTGTCAGGGTATCATCAGGATGTCAGGATCTCCAAACTCCAGATCTCCAAACTCCAGAGGTCCTCCTTTCCACCACATGACTGTTTTTGAATTTTGGTTTTCTAAGGGTATATGCCCAATAGTGGGATTCCTGGGTCATATGGTAGTTCTAGTTTTAGTTTTTTAAGGAACCTCCATACTGTTCTCCATATTGGCTGTGCCAATTTACATTCCCACCAACAGTGCAAGAGAGTTCCCTTTTCTCCACACCCTCTTCGGCATTTATTGTTTGTAGATTTTTTGATGATGGCCATTCTGACAGGTGTGATGTGATAACTGCTTGAGGTTTTGATTGGCATTTCTCTAATGGTTAGTGATGTTGAGCATTCTTTCATGTGTTTGTTGGCAATCTGTATATCTCCTTTGGAGAAATGTCTATTTAGGTCTTCTGCCCATTTTTGGATTGGATTGTTTGTTTTTTTGATGTTGAGCTGCCTCTCACTGTTGTGGCCTCTCCTGTTGCAGAGCACAGGCTCCGGATACACAGGCTCAGCGGCCAGGGCTCACAGGCCTAGCTGCTCCACAGCATACGGGATCTCCTGGACAGGGGCACAAACCCGTGTCCCTTGCATCGACAGGCGGACTCTCAACATCTGCGCCACCAGGGAAGCCCCTGCTTGTATATTTTGGAGATTAATCCTTTGTCAGTTGTTTCATTTGCAAATAGTTTCTCCCATTCTGAGGGTTTTCTTTTCATCTTTTTTATGGTTTCCTTTGCTGTGCAAAAGCTTTTAAGTTTCATTAGGTCCCATTTGTGTGTTTTTATTTTTATTTCCATTTCTCTAGGTGTGTCAAAAAGGATATTGCTGTGATTTATGTCATAGAGTGTTCTGCCTATGTTTTCCTGTAAGAATTTTATAGTGTCTGGCCTTACATTTCAGTCTTTAATCCATTTTGAATTTATTTTTGTGTATGGTGTTAGAGAATGTTCTAATTTCATTCTTTTACATGTAGCTGTCCAGTTTGCTCAGCACCACTTACTGAAGAGGCTGTCTTTTCTCCATTGTATATTCTTACTTCCTTTATCAAAGATAAGGTGATTGGTCTGAGGCCAAAACTCTTAACTGCCATTCTAAATTGCTTCCCACCACAGGGTCCCGTAAACAGTTTTAGTATTGTATGATGGTTGAGATCAGAGGCTTTGAGGGCAAATCCAGGTAAAAAGTGTGGGAGATGTTTGGGAGAGGGGTTAAATAAGAACAATCCATGTATTGCACCTGGAGCTCCTTCTAGCCAGTGTGAACTCCTCAGATATGGGGGATACATCAGAGAAGCTTCCCAAAGCTAAGAGTGGGGGCGGTGAGCTGGTGAATATGAGAGCAGAGGGCTGGTGGTCAGGGCAGGTGATACTTTAAATAAGAAAATCATGGATCTGATCTCCAGCTAGAAAATAACAATGTTCTGAGTTCCAGTGCCCCTGAGAAAACTCTCACACCCATCAGCTGGCAACACAGCACTTTGTTGTACGGTTTAAAAACCATCAGGGCAAAGGAACAGCCCCTCGTCCCAGCCCCTTCAGCCGGATGAACCAGAGTGGTCCCTTGGCTCTGAAGTCAGCCTCAAGATCAGCAGTGGCAACTCAGTGGCGTGAGACAGAAACTTTCCAAAGGAAGAAGTACAGGGCAACAAAAAAGCTGACAAGCCTGCATGTACATTTTTTTGCCCCTCACCCTGCTTTTAAAATACTGGTTCTTAACCTTGACCACACAATGGAATTACCTGAGGAGCTTTTATAAAATATCAATATTCTCTTGGGATGGGACCTGAAGATTGGTATATCAAAAATTCACCAAGGGTCTGAATGTGCAGCCAGAATTGAGAATCCATCCACTGTGTCTCATCTAGGACAGGCTCTGAGATTCCTCAAAGTGAGGTCCATGGAACCTCAGCATCAGCATTGGCATCACCTGTGAGCTTGTTAGGAATGCAGAAACAGACTTTCAGTCATAAGAGAAATAAGTGCTAGGGAGGTAATATACAACATGGTCAATATAATTAACACTGTTCTATGTTATATGTGAAAGTTGTTAACAGAGTAAATCCTAAGAGTTCTAGGAAAAAAAAATTTCTAGGGACTTCCCTGGTGGTGCAGTGATTAAGAATATGCCTGCCAATGCAGGGGACACGGTTTTGATCCCTGGTCCTGGAAGACACCACATGCCGCAGAGCAACTAAGCTCGTGCACCACAACTACTGAGCCTGCACTCTAGAGCCCGTGAGCCACAACTGCGGAGCCCATGCACCACAACTACTGAAGCCTGCATGCTTAGAGCTCATGCTCCACAACAAGACAAGCCACCACAATAAGAGGCCCGCGAACGGCAATGAAGAGTAGCCCCCGCTTGCTGCTACTAGAGAAAGCCCGTGAACAGCAAGAAAGACTGAACACAGCCAAAAATTAAAAAATTTTTAATTTTCTATTTCTTTAGTTTCATATCTATATGAGATGAAGGATATTCACTAAACTTACTATGATAATTATTTCATGATGTATTGTATGTAACTCAAATCATTACATTGTACAACTAATATTTATACAATGCTGTATGTCAATAATATCTCAATTAAACTGGAAGAAAAAAAGAAATGCAGAATTACAGCTCCCACTCTGCACCTATTAAATCTGAATCTGCATTTTAACAAGATCCCCAGATGGTGTATATGCACAGCATAATTTGAGAACCACTGGTTTAGCATTTGGCTCTTACTACCCACCCAACACTTCCCATCTGTACAACCAGCAGCTGTTCATCTCAGCACCTCCCTCAGCCCGAGAGAGGAATCAAGATGTAATGCAAGAGTTCCCAAGTTCTAGCATGCCTCAGAAGCATCTAGACAGCTCATTAAAAATACAGATTCCAGGAAGACCTTCAAGATGTCGGAAGAGTAAGACGTGGAGATCACCTTTCTCCCCACAAATACATCAGAAATACATCTACATGTGGAACAACTCCTACAGAACACCTACTGAATGCTGGCAGAAGACCTCAGACATCCCAAAAGGCAGGAAACTCTCCACGTACCTGGGTAAGGCAAAAGAAAAAACAGACAAAAGAATATGGACGGGACCTGCACCTCTGGGAGGGAGCTGTGAAGGAGGAAAATTTTCCGCATACTAGGAATCCCCTTCACTGGCGGACGAGGGGGGTGGCGGAAGCTTCAAAGCCATGGAGGAGAGCGCAGCAACGGGGGTGCAGAGGGCAAAGTGGAGAGATTTCCACACAGAGGATCAGTGCCAACCAGCACTCACCAGCCTGAGAGGCTTGTCTGCTCACCCGCCGGGGCGGGCGGGGCCTGGGAGCTGAGGCTCAGGTTTCGGAGGTCAGATCCCAGGGAGAGGACTGGGGTTGGCTGCGTGAACACAGCCTGAAGCGGGGTAGTGTGCCACAGCTACCCGGAAGGGAACTCGGGAAAAAGTCTGGACCTGCCTAAGAGGCAAGAGACAATTGTTTCGAGGTGTGCGAGGAGAGGGGATTCAGAGCACCACCTAAACGAGCTCCAGAGATAGGCGTGAGCCACGGCTATCAGCACAGACAATAGATACGGGCATGAAACCCTAAGGTTGCTGCTGCAGACACCAAGAAGCCTGTGTGCAAGCACAGGTCACTGTCCACACCTCCCCTCCCGGGAGCCTGTGCAGCCCGCCACTGCCAGGGTCCCGTGATCCGGGGACAGCTTCCCCGGGAGAACACACGGCACGCCTCAGGCTGTTGCAATGTCATGCTGGCCTCTGCTTCCACAGGCTTGCCGCGCATTCCATACCCCTCCCTCACCCGAGCCTGAGTGAGCCAGAGCCCCCTAATCAGCAGCTCCTTTAACCCCGTCCTGTACGAGAGAAGAACAGACGCCCTCAGGCGACCTACAGACAGAGGCAGGGCCAAATCCAAAGCTGAACCCTGGGAGCTGTGCGAACAAAGAAGAGAAAGGGAAATCTCTCCCAGCAGTCTCAGGAGCAGCGGATTAAACCTCCACAATCAACTTAATGTAACCTGTATCTGTGGAATACCTAAATAGACAACGAATCAACCCAAAATTGAGGTGGTGGACTTCAGGAGCAAGGATATATATTTTTTTTCCCTTTTCTCTTTTTGTGAGTGTGTATGTGTATGCTTCTTTGTGTGATTTTGTCTGTATAGCTTTACTTGTACTATTTGGGTTAGGGTTCAGTCTGTTCATTTTTTTTCTTTTATTACTTTTTAACATTTTTTATTAATTATTATTTTATTTTAATAACTTCATTTTAGTCTACTTTATTTTTTTCTGTCTTCCTTTTTTTCTCCCTTTTCTTCTGAGCCGTGTGGCTGACAGGGTCTTGGGGCTCTGACCGGGTGTTAGGCTTGGGCCTCTGAGGTGGGAGAGCTGAGTTCAGAACATTGGTCCACCAGAAACCTCCCTGTTCCACGTAATATCAAACAGTGAAAGCTCTCCCAGAGAGCTCCATCTCAACGCTAAGACCGAGCTCCACTCAACAACCAGTAAGATACAGTGCTGGACACCCTATGCCAAACAACAAGCAAGACAGGAACACAACCATGCCCATTAGCAGAGAGTCTGCATAAACTCATAATATGGTCACAGACACCCCAAAACACATCACCAGACATGGTCCTGCTAATCAGAAAGACAAGATCCAGTCTCATCCACAAGAACACAAGCACTAGTCCCTCCACCAGTAAGCCTACACAAACCACTGAAACAACATTACCCACTGGGGGCAGACACCAAAAACAACAGAAACTATGAATCTCCAGCCTGGGAAAGGAGACCCCAAACAAAGTTAAGAAAAATGAGAAGACAGAGAAACACAGCAGGTGAAAGAGCAAGCTAAAAACCCATTAGAGCAAACAAATAATGAGGAAATAGGCAGTCTACCTGAAAAAAAAATTCAGAGTAATGATAGTAAAGACGATCCAAAATCTTGGAAACAGAATGGAGAAAATACAAGAAATGTTTAACAAGGACCTAGAAGAACGAAAGAGCACACAACGATGAACAACACAAAAAATGAAATTAAAAATTCTCTAGAAGCAATCAATAGCAGAATAACTAGGCAGAAAAATGGATAAGAAGCCTAGAAGACAAAATAGTGGAAATAGGTCTTCCCTGGTGTCCAAGTGGTTGAGAGTCCACCTGCCAATGCAGGGGACATGGTTTCGTGCCCCAGTCCGGGAAGATACCACATGCCATGGTGTGGCTAGGCCCATGAGCCATGGCCACTGAGCCTGCACATCCAGAGCCTGTGCTCTGCAATGGGAGAGGTCACAACAGTGAGAGGCCTGCATACAGAAAAAAAAAAAAATAGTGGAAATAACCACTGCAGAGCAGAATAAATTAAAAAGAATGAAAAGAATTGAGGGCAGTCTCAGAGATGTATGGGACAAAATTAAATGCACAAATATTCGAATTATAGTGGCCCCAGAAGAGGAAGAGAAAAGGAAAGGGACTGAGAAAATATTTGAAGAGATTATAGTTGAAAACTTCTGTAATATAGGAAAGGAAATAGTTAATCAAGTCCAGGAAGCCCAGAGAGTCCCATACAGCATAAATCTAAGGAAAAACACACCAAGACACATATTAATCAAACCAACAAAAAATAAATACAAAGAAAAAGTATTAAAAGCAGCAAGGGAAAAACAGCAAATAACACACAAAGGAATCCCCCATAAGGTTAACAGCTGATCTTTCAGCAGAAACTCTGCAGGGCAGAAGCGAGTGGCAGGACATATTTAAAGTGATGGAAGGGGAAAGCCTACAGCCAAGATTACTCTACCCAGCAAGGATCTCATTCAGATTCAATGGAGAAATTAAAACCTTTACAGACAAGCAAAAGCTAAGAGAATTCAGCATTACCAAACCAGCTTTACAACGAATATAAAAGGAATTTCTCTAGGCAGGAAACACAAGAGAAGGGAAAGACCTACAATAACAAATCAAAAAAAAGTAAGAATATGGTAATAGGAACATACATATCAATAATTACCTTAAATGTAAATGGATTAAATGCTCCAATCAAAAGAGATAGACTGGCTGAATGGATACAAAAACAAGACCCATATATATGCTGTCTACAAGAGACCCACTTCAGACCTAGGGACACATACACACTGAAAGTGAGGGGATGGAAAAAGATATTCCATGCAAATGGAAATCAAAAGAAAGCTGGAGTAGCAATTCTCATATCAGACAAAATAGACTTTAAAACAAAGACTATTATAAGAGACAAAGAAGGACTCTACATAATGACAAAGGGATCAATCCAAGAAGAAGATATAACAATTGTAAATCTTTATGCACCCAACATAGGAACACCTCAATACATAAGGCAAATGCTAACAGCCATAAAAGGGGAAATTGACAGTAAAACAATCATAGGAGAGGACTTTAATACCCCACTTTCACCAATGGACAGATCATCCAAAATGAAAATAAATAAGGAAACACAAACTTTAAATGATACATTAAACAAGAAGGACTTAATTGATATTTATAGGACATTGCATCCAAAAACAACAGAATACATTTCTCAACTTCTCATGGGACATTCTCCAAGATAGGTCATATCCTGGGTCACAAATCAAGCCTTGGTAAATTTAACAAAATGGAAATCTTATCAAGTATCTTTTCCAACCACAATGCTATGAGACTAGATATCAATTACAGGAAAAAAATCTGTAAAAATTACAAATACATGGAGGCTAAACAATACACTACTTAATAACCAAGAGATCACTGAAGAAATCAAAGAGGAAATTAAAAAATACCTAGAAACAAATGACAATGGAGACACGATGACCCAAAACCTATGGGATGCAGCAAAAGCAGTTCTAAGAGGGAAGTTTATAGCAATACAATCCTACATTAAGAAACAGGAAACATCTCGAATAAACAGCCTAACCTTGCACCTCAAGCAATTAGAGAAAGAAGAACAAAAAAAACCCAAAGTTAGCAGACGGAAAGAAATCATAGGAGTTTCCCTGGTGGCACAGTGGTTGAGAGTCTGCCTGCCAATGCAGGGAACATGGGTTCGTGCCCTGGTCCAGGAAGATCCCACATGCCACGGAGCAGCTGGGCCCATGAGCCATGGCCACTTAACCTGTGTGTCCAGAGCCTGTGCTCCGCAACAGGAGAGGCCACAACAGTGGGAGGCCCGTGTAGCACAAAAAAAAAAAAAAAAAAAAAAAAAAAAAGAAATCATAAAGATCAGATCAGAAATAAATGAAAAAGAAACGAACCAAACAATAGCAAAGATCAATAAAATTAAAAGCTGGTTCTTTGAGAAGATAAAGAAAATTGATAAACCATTAGCCAGAGTCATCAAGAAAGTAAGGGAGAAGACACAAATCAATAGAATTAGAAATGAAAAAGGAGAAGTAACAATTAACACTGCAGAAATACAAAGGATCATGAGAGATTACTACAAGCAACCCTATTCCAATAAAGTGGACAACATGGAAGAAATGGACATATTGTTAGAAAAGCGCAACCTTCCAAGACTGAACCAAGGAGAAATAGAAAATATAAAGAGACCAATCACAAGCACTGAAATTGAGACTGTGATAAAATATCTTCCAACCAACAAAAGCCCAGGACCAGATGGCTTCACAGGAGAATTCTATCAAACATTTAGAGAAGAGCTAAAACCTATCCTTCTCAAGCTCTTCCAAAATATAGCAGAGGGTGGAACATTCCCAAACTCATTCTATGAGGCCACCATCACCCTGATATCAAAACCAGACAAACATGTCACAGAGAAAGAAAACTACAGGCCAATAATATCACTGATGAACATAGATGCAAAAATCCTCAACAAAATACTAGCAAACAGAACCCAGCAGCACATTAAAAGGATCGTACACCATAATCAAGTGGTGTTTATCCCAAGAATGCCACGGTTCTTCAATATATGCAAATCAATCAATGTGATAAACCATATAAACAAATTGAAGGAGAAAAGCTACATGATTATTTCAATAGTTGCAGAAAAAGCTTTTGACAAAATTCAACACCCATTTATGATAAAAACTCTCTATAAAGTAGGCATAGCAGGAACTTACCTCAACATAATAAAGGTTATATATGACAAATGAACAGCCAACATTGTTCTCAATGGTGAACAACTGAAAGCATTTCCACTAAGATCAGGAACAAGACAAGGTTGCCCACTATCACCACTATTATTCAACATAGTTTTGGAAGTTTTAGCCACAGCAATCAGAGAAGAAAAAGAAATAAATGGAATCCAAATCAGAAAAGAAGAAGTAAAGCTGTCACTGTTTGCAGATGACATGATACTATACATAGAGAATCCCAGAGATGCTACCAGAAAACTACTAGAAGTAATCAATGAATTTGGAAAAATAGCAAGATACAAAATTAATGCACAGAAATCTCTTGCATGCCTATACACTAATGATGAAAAATCTGAAAGAAAATTAAAGAAACATTTCCATTTACCATTGCAACAAAAAGAATAAAATACCTTGGAATAAACCTACCTGAGGAGACAAAAGACCTGTAAGCAGAAATCTATAAGACACAGATGAAAGAAATTAAACATGATATAAACAGATGGAGAGATATACCACATTCTTGGATTGGAAGAATCAACATTGTGAAAATGACTATACTACTCAAAGCTATCTACAGATTCAATGAAATCCCTATCAAACTACCAATGGCGTTTTTCACAGAACTAAAAGAAAAAATTCACAATTTGTATGGAAACACAAAAGACCCTGAATAGGGCATATACCCTGAGAAAACCATAATTCAAAAAGAGTCATGTACCAAAATGTTCATTGCAACTCTGTTTACAATAGCCAGGACATGGAAGCAACCTAATTGTCCATCAACAGAGTAATGGATAAAGAAGATGTGGCACATATATACAATAGAATATTATTCAGCCATAGAAGGAAACAAAATTGAGTTATTTGTAGTGAGGTGGATGGATATGGAGTCTGTCATACAGAGTGAAGTAAGTCAGAAGGAGAAAAACAAATACTGTATGCTAACACATATATATGGAATCTAAGAAAAAAAATGTCATGAAGAGCCTAGGGGTAGCATGGGAATAAAGACACAGACCTACTAAAGCATGGACTTGAGGATACGGGGAGGGGGAAGTATAAGCTGTGACAAAGTGAGAGAGTGGCATGGACATATATACACTACCAAACGTAGGGTGAATAGCTAGTAGGAAGCAGCCACATGGCACAGGGAGATCAGCTAGGTGGTTTGTGACCACCTAGAGGGGTGGGATAGGGAAGGTGGGAGAGAGGAAGATGCAAGAGGGAAGACATATGGGAACATATGTATATGTATAATTGATTCACTTTGTTGTAAAGCAGAAACTAACACACAATTGTAAAGCAATTATTCTCCAATAAAGATGCTAAAAAAAAAAAAAGACCCAAAATACACAAAGCAATCTTGAGAAAGAAAAACAGAGCTGGAGAAATCAGGCTCTTGGACTTCAGACAATAATACAAAGCTAGAGTAATCAAGACTGTATGGTACTGGCATGAAAACAGGAATGTAGATCAATGGAACAGGATAGAAATCCTAGAGATAAACCCACACACATATGATCACCTTATTTTTGATAAAGGAGGCAAAAATATATGATGGAGAAAAGAGAGCCTCTTCAATAAGTGGTGCTGGGAAAACTGGACAGATACATGTAAAAGAATGTAATTAGAACACTCCCTAAAACCATACACAAAAATAAACTCAAAATGGATTAAAGACCTAAATGTAAGGCCAGACTCTATCAAACTCTTAGAGGAAAACATAGGCAGAACACTCTATGACATAAATCACAGCAAGATCCTTTTTGACCCACCTCCTAGAGAAATGGAAATAAATACAAAAATAAAGAAATGGGACCTAATGAAACTTAAAAGCTTTTGCACAGCAAAGGAAACCATAAACAAGATGAAAAGACAACCCTCAGAATGGGAGAAAATATTTGCAAATGAAGCAACTGACAAAGGATTAATCTCCAAAATTTACAAGCAGCTCATGCAGCTCAATATCTAAAAAACAAACAACCCAATCCAACAATGGGCAGAAAACCTAAATAGATATTTCTCCAAAGAAGATATACAGATTGCCAACAAACACATGAAAGAATGCTCAACATCACTAATCATTAGAGAAATGCAAATCAAAGCTACAATGAGGTATCACCTCTCACCCGTCATAATGGCCATCATCAAAAAATCTACAAACAAGAAATGCTGGAGAGGGTGTGGAGAAAATGGAACCCTCTTGTACTGTTGGTGGGAATGTAAATTGATGCAGCCACTATGGAGAACAGTATGGATGTTCCTTAAAAACTAAAAATAGAACTACTATATGACCCTGGAATCCCACTACTGGGCATATACCCTGAGAAAACCGTAAATCAAAGAGTCATTTACCACAATGTTCATTGCAGCTCTATTTACAATAGCCAGGACATGGAAGCACCCTAAGTGTCCATCGGTAGATGAATGGATAAAGAAAATGTGGCACATATATACAATGGACTAATATTCAGCCATAAAAGGAAATGAAATAGAGTTGTTTGCAGTGAGATGGAGGGAACTAGAGTCTGTCATATTGAGTTAAGTAAGTCAGAAAGAGAAAAACAAATACCATATGGTAACACATATATATGGAATCTAAAAAAAAAAAAAAAAATGGTTCTGATGAACCTAGGGGCTGGATAAGAATAAAGACACAGAGGTGGAGAATGGACTTGAGGACATGGGGAGGTGGACGGGTAAGCTGGGACAAAGTGAGAGACTAGCATTGACTTATATATACTACCAAATGTAAAATAGATAGCTAGTGGGAAGCAGCCGCATAGCACAGGGAGGACAGATCAGTGCTTTGTGAACCCCTGAGGGGTGGAATAGGGAGTGTGGGAGGGAGACGCAAGAGGGAGGAGATATGGGGATATATGTATATGTATAGCTGATTCACTTTGTTATAAAGCAGAAACTAACACACCATTGTAAAGCAATTATACTCCAATAAAGATGTTAAAAAAATAAAATAAAATAAAACATTGGAAAAAAAGGTGAACTACAACAAAGCTAAAAATTTTTTAAATAAATAAATAAAATAAAACAGCTGTAAAAAAAAAAAAGAATGCAGATTCCCCAGTCCCAGGTGTGTTTTACCAGCCCTCCCAGCCCCAGGTGCTCTTGATCCAGGTGGTCCACAGGCTGTGAATGGAAATGTTCTGTCACACTGGAGCATGCATGGGTATCAGAACCAGAATTACACCCCAAATTCTGACTCTGCCACTTCCCATATACATGAACTTATAGGAGTCACAAACTCCTCTGAACCTGTTTTCTCATCTATAAAAATCAGGATCTCTGGGACTACACTGGTGGTGCAGTGGTTAAGAATACACCTGCAAATGCAGGGGACACGGGTTTGAGCCCTGGTCAGGGAAGATCCCACATGCTGTGGAGCAACTAAGCCTGTGTGCCACAACTACTGAGCCTGTGCTCTACAGCCCGAGAGCCACAACTACTGAAGCCCTCATGCCTAGAACCCGTGATCCACCACAAGAGGATCCACCACAAGAGAAGCCACCACAAGGAGAAACCCATGCATCACAACGAAGTGTAACCCCCGCCCGCCACAACTAGAGAAAGCCCACATGCAGCAGCGAAGACTCAATGCAACCCAAAATTAAAAAACATTTAATTTAATTTAAAAATCAGGATCTCACTTATAGTGATGATATGCATTAAACTGTGTTCCCCTGCTAAAAAACATGTTCAAGTCCTAATCCCCAGAACCAGAAAATGTGACCTTATTTGGAAACAGGGTCATAGCTGAGGCAATTAGTTAAAATGAGGTCATACTGGAGCAGGGTGATCCCTGAATCCAATATGATTGGTGTCCTTATAAGAAAACACACAGACACATGAAGAGAGAATGCCACGTAATGGCAGAGACAGAGATGGAAGTGATGCAGCTGCAAATTGAGGAATACCAAGGATCACCAGCAACTGCCAGAAGCTAGGAAGAGACAAGGAAGGATTCTTCCCTACAGGTTTCAAAGAGAGTATGGCCCTGCGACACCTTGATATCTGTTGTTTGAAGCCACCTAGTTTGAGGTGCTTTGTTACAGCAGCCCTTGGAAATAAGTACAAATTAAGGTTCAAGGATTAGGTCACTAATGTGAGAGTTCCTACAAATAGTATGTATGAAAAAGGAGGGTTCCCATCTCCTATACCCCAATTTCTGATCTTCTGGTCATTTGTCAGCACTCAAACTCAACAGCATTGTAGCTGCCCATCCCTTCAAAGTGTTTAGGGTCCAGTGTGAAGTGGCAAGGAAAATTCACAGGGTGATACACAAAGAAATTCAAAGTCCTTGTCCCATGAGCAGCCAGACAACAGCTCTCAAACCAGAGTAATATGATCAAAATCATATCAAAATCTGCAGAATCAAGATCAAAATCTGCAGAAACAGCAGCAGCAGTGCTACCCCTGTGACAGCCACAGCAGCTGTCAGTGACCCTGAAGGAAGCCTTCACCCCGAGTGGTCCACTCCCCTCCTACTCACACCGCCAAAGAAAAGCACAAAGGCTGGATCAAAGAGCAAGTTGGGCTTGGAAAAAAATTTCAGAAAAGTCGTAAAATCTTACAAAGAACTTTGAGTGATGCCCACTTGATGGGCTAAAAGAGAAAAGAGATGCTAGGGCCAAGCTATTTGAATATGAAAAGAAAAGAGTTGCTCTTAGAGTGAGTGAAGAATCATAAGGCATCCATGTCAAAGGGGACACAACTATCTCCCTATCTGCACCCCCATGTTCATTGCAGCATTATTCACAATAGCCAAGATATGGAAACAACCTAAGTGTCTGTCGACAAATCAATGGATGAAGAAGTTATGGTATTTATATATACATAGTGGAATATCATCCAGCCATAAGAAAGAAGGAAATCCTGCCATTTGCAACATGGATGGACCTCAGAACATTATGCTAAGTGAAATAAACCAGACAAAGACAGACAAATATTGTATGATCTCACTTATATGTGGAATCTAAGATAGTCAAACTCAAAGAAACAGAGACTAGAATGGTGGTTACCAGGGGCCAGGGGGTGGGGGAAATGGGTAGATGTTGGTCAAAGGGTATAAACTCCTAGTTATAAGAAGGATAAGTTCTGGGGATCTGATGTACAGCATATTGATTATAGTTAATAATAATGTATTATATACTTGAAAGTTGCTAAGAGAGTAGATCTTAAATGTTCTCACCAAAAAAAAAAAGAAATAGTAGTCATGTGATGTGATGGAGGTGTTACGAATGCTGTGGTGGTAATCTTATTGCCATATAAGTGTATCAGATCTGCACATTGTAGACCTTGAACTTACACAAGCTATACATATCAATTATATCTCAATAGAGCTGGGGGGGAGGGGGACATCTCCCATCCCTGCTGCCCAGAGGACAATGAGCTTACCCTAATCCATTTTACAGAGAGAGAGACTGAGGTCCAAAGCCAGGAAGGGCTGTCCAAGGCTATACAGTTAAGTATGTAACAGAGCTGGGACCTGAGACTCCTGTCCCCCAGCCTGGTGCTTTTCTCACCACACTAGGATTCCTGGAAAAATGGCTCATTCTTTTGTCTGTACAAGATTACAACATCCAAGCTGGTTGACTGGGAGTGGTTTCCTAAAGCCATTAAGTCATGAGCCTGTGAAAGAAACCCCATAAGAGTGTGGCAGTAAGGATTCTGCCACTGAAGTCATTGCAAAGAGAAAATTTTTGATTTGTCATAAAAAATCAGACCCAGAAACTGTGCAGGGCAGGAACTCTAGACTGTACTCACCTAAGTCCACCTGTGAACCCTGCCCAGGGAATCTTCAAGGCACAGACACAGGATCCACTGGGCTTCTCTTACCCGAGATTGTGTCTTGACCCTTAGTACCCTAGAAGGACTTAGCTGGAAGGGGCCTTTGGGGGTGTTCTGCTCAAACTCCCCCATTGCACTCTAAAAGCCAGACCCAGAAAAGGAAGGAGCTAGCCTAAGAGCAGTGCTGAGTCAGGGAAGGAGTCAACTTGAACTCAGGTCTTCTGGCATTAATTCTACCTCCACACAATGCTAGGATTTTTTGGTTGTAAATGGTCTGAATGTGTAAGATAGACTGTATAGATTGAAGCTTTAACTCCTAATGTGATTATAGCTGGAGAGAAGGCCTCTAAGGAGGTAATTAAGGTTAAATGAGGTCATTAGGGTGCGGTCCTAGTTCAATAGGACTGATATCCTTATAAGAAGAGGGAGAGACACCAGGAGAGGGCGTGCACAGAGGAAGGATCACTGAGGAGACACAGCGAGAAGGCAGAGACAAATCAAGGAAAGAGGCCTCAGGAGAAACCAATCCTGCTGACAGCTTAATCTTAAACTTCCAGATTCCAGAACTATGAGAAAACTAATGTCTGTTGTTTAAGCCACCCAGTCTGTAGTATTTTGTTATGGCATACCTAGCAAACTAACACAATAAGGAAGAGGTCTCACTCAGCTCCCTCAAGTTTGGGACATTTATTATTTTGATGCTTCCTAGAGTTTGAAAACCACTAGGCTAAGACTCCCTCCATCTTGGCCCCACACAAGTTGTGTTCAAATCACCAGTCATACCATAGGCCTATGAGCTAACTAGAAGCCTCTGGGAAGAATCAGGACCCTAAAACATATTAAAATAAATTGTTCCATTTCCAGTTGCTTGATCCGAGTATAATTTGTTATTACCAAAGTCCAGTTTTATTTCCAATTATTAGGTGTAGTTATTAATATCACAAAACTTTAGACCTATAAAGGATTTCAAAACCTCCATTTGCAAATGAAGAAAATAAAGCCCAGAAAGGTTGTGGGACATTCCTAAGGTCACACAGCAAGTATGTGGCAGGACAGGAATTTGAAATGAAGGAAGTCTTAAGTGTCTCGTGCAGGGACAAGTGACTGAGATGATGGCCACCCCTCCTACCCAATCCTTAGAGCTGCCCACGAGGCATACACACCCTACCATTTATTTATTCAGCAAACATTTATTAAATACCTAGTAAATATTAGGCACTATGTCAGGCACAGGAATAATAATGACAATAAAGTGTGGTCCCTGCTCTCAAGTTGCTGACAATCTAGGAGACTTACAAGTAAAAATGTGATTAAATACACAATAAAAAGGCTATGATACAAGAATACACTTGGGACCATGTGATGGGAGTATGGCTTTCACCAGTTCCTCTTGGATTTATCTCTTCTTCTTTGGCTCCAGAACCAAGGAATTAGCCCTATTTTTGTCTTTAACTGGGTAGTTTAAATCATGAAATTTTTTAAAATTTGTAGAGATGAAATAAAAACACCTTGAATTATGTAGGACACTAGAAATAGTACTTTTTTACACAGCAAGAGCTTCCTACCAGCATAGTCACTTAGAGGGTTTTTAACCTGAAAAGTTCTTTGGCATATTTTTTCTTTGCTAGCCACTTTTTTTCTATTTTTTGTTTGTTTGTTTCTCTTCTCCACTTTATCATCTATAGACCTGGGTAGTTCCCAATGAAAGAGTGTTTTAAAGATTCTAAGGGTGATTTATAGGTAAAGACAGAAAATGATTTTTTTTAACCTTCAAGTTCCATACCAAAAAAAATGAATATAAGCTTTCATGGAAGTAATTGAAAATGCAGATAATTTTAATTCCATTCCATTTTTCAGAATTCTCAATCGTAATCCTTTGACAACAGTTTAAGATTCTTTTTTTTTTTTTTTTTTTTCGGTACGCGGGCCTCTCACTGTTGTGGCCTCTCCCGTTGCGGAGCACAGGCTCCGGATGTGCAGGCTCAGCAGCCATGGCTCACGGGCCCAGCCGCTCCGCGGCATGTAGGATCTTCCCGGACGAGGCTACGTACCCGTATCCCCTGCATTGGCAGGCGCACTCTCAACCACTGCGCCACCAGGGAGGCCCCGAAGATTCTTATCTTTTTAAATTGCCAGCATTAAAATATTTATAAGTACTGCAACAGTTTCATGGCTCATGAGATAATTTCTGCTCTATTTTACTTTCGTCAAAGTTTGAGTACTTTGGCTAAAAAGTCATAATTTATATTTTAACTGGGTTATTGAAAATAAGAGTTACTAGTAAAGAAAAGGATTAAGAAAGAATATATATGGGTAAGACAGCCAGCAGAGAATGAGAACAGTGTTGAAGAACACATATAGATATGGAACATGAAGATGCATGTAGGAATATTATTTATTACAGAAAGCAAAAATGATTAAGGGGTACATTATTTTTTTAAAAAAGAGTGATCAAAAGAGGTAGATGCAATTGAAAATGACAAGTTAGGATAATAAAAAATGATTGCACCTGTCAGTAGTTCATTCCTTTTTATTGCTGAGTAGTATTCTAGTTGTGTGGATACACAGTTTGTTTACACATTCATCATTTGATGAACATTTTAGTTTTTTCTAGTTTTTTGGCTATTATGAGCAAAGCCTCTGAAAACACATGTGTGTGTGAACATATGTTTTATGAGAGCATATGTTTTCATTTCTTTGGGGTAAAATACCTAAGGGTGGGATTGCTTCATCATATGCTAAGTGCATATTTAACTTTTTAAGAAACTGCTGAACTGTTTTCTAAAGTGCCTGTGCCAGTTTGCTTTCCCACTAGCAGTCTATGAGAGTTGCAGTTGCTCCACATCTTCACCTGATCCTTATATTTGGTTTTAAAAAATTTTTAGCCTTTCTAATAGGTGTGTAGATGCATCTCGTGGTTTTTGCCACATTTTGCAATTCTGTAATAGCTGATGATGTTGAGTGTCTATTCATGTGCAAATATCTTTTGAAATGAAGAGTCTGTTCAAATCCATTTTTAATTGAATATTTATATTGGGTTTCAAGAGTGCTTTATATAAAAAGCAATGGAAAAAGTCCTTTCTCTCAGATATGTGTTTAGTAAATGTCTTCTCCCAGATTGTGACTTATCTTCATTGTATTAAAGTGTCTCTGAAGACTAGAAGTTTTAAATTTTTGATGAACTCTAATTTAGCAATTTTTCTTTTTTTTCATATTTATTTAATTTATTTATTTGGTTGTGCTGGCTGTTAGTTGTGACAGATGGGCTCCTTCGTTGCGGCTCATGGGCTTCTTAGTTGTGGCATGCAAACTCTTAGTTGCTGCATGCATGTGGGATCTAGTTCCCTGACCAGGGATCGAATCCGTGCCCCCTGTATTGGGAACTCAGAGTCTTAACAACCAGGGAAGTCCCTTAGCAATTTTCCTTAGATGGTTTGTGCTTTTTTTTGTCTATCTAAGAAAACTTTGTCTGAGACCCCATTGTCTAACCCAAAATCACAAAGATTTTCTCCTATATTTTCTTCCAGAAGTTGTATAGTTACATTTAGGTCTATGAGTCATTTTGAGTTACTTTTCATATATGTTGTGAGGGACGGATCAAGTTTCATCTTTTTGCAGTTTTAAAAACTCTTTCTGGGGCTTCCCTGGTGGCGCAGTGGTTGAGAGTCCGCCTGCCGATACAGGGGACACGGGTTTGTGCCCCGGTCCGGGAGGATCCCACATGTCGTGGATCGGCTAGGCCCATGAGCCATGGCTGCTGAGCCTGCGTGTCCGGAGCCTGTGCTCCGCAACGGGAGAGGCCACAAGAGTGAAAGGCACGCTTACCGAAGAAAAAAAAAAAAAAAAAAAACTATTTCTGTAGGACCCTATTGTGACAGTTTATTACACAACTTATTGCACCTTAAATAGTGCCATACCCCTGCAATATGGCAAGCTAATAGAAACTTTCTGTTATGCCAAGGCTCGTTGAGGGGATTGCATGAGATTAGTATGTGCAAAGGGTCCTGCATTTAGCAGTCTGTTCCAACCCTCTTTGTCAGGTCAGCTGACGAATGACTGTCTTCACCATGCCGTCACGCATTGGTCACTGCTCTAGACTATCTTCCTCAGCTTCCCACAGCATCTGCCACAATTGCGATCCCTCTCTTGTCAGCTTGATGCCCTCCTCTCTGGATATTAAAAATTATTTCCCTGTGCAACTACAATACTGTTAACACACAGTATTGAAGAAATTAAATTCCTACACAATAATATTACCTAATAAAGAGTTGCTATTCAAATTTCCCCAATTGTCTATCTCATATAATATCATTTCCTTTAACAGCTTTTTGAGGTATAATTGACATACAGTAATCTGTGTTCACACACACATATACATACACAGCATGAAGACATCACCAAAATCAAAGTGTCCATCACTTCAGAAAGTTTCTTAATGTCTCTTTGTAATTCTTCCTTCCCATCGTTCCTTGCCCTTCCCAATGGCCATGCAACCATTGATCTGCTTTCTGTTTGCATTTGTTAGAATTTTATGTAAATGGAATCATACAGTGTATACTTTTTTCTAACTGGCTTCTAACTCAGCATGATTATTTTAGTCTTCATCCATATTGTTGTATATGTTAGTAATTCATTTCTGTTTATTGCTGAATAGTATTCCATTATATGGATGTACCACAATTTATCTATTCACCATTGATGGACATTTGAGTTGTTTCAGTCTTTGTCTATTACAGGTAAAATTGCTATGAATATTTGTGTACAAGTCTTTGTATGGATGTATACTTCCATTTCTCTTGGGTAAATACCTGCAAGTAGAATGGCTGGATCATTGGTAAACGTATGTTTAAGTTTTTAAAAAAATACCTATTTTCCATAGTTTTGATCATTTTACATCTCTACCAGCAGTGTATGAGAGCTGCATTTTCTTCACATTGAGGCCAACACTTGCTATGCTCAGTATTTTTAATTTTAGATAGTTTAATAGATGTGTAGTTGTATCTCACTGTAGCATCCCTAATGATTAATCATGTCAAACATCTTTTCATATGCTTATTTTCCTTCTGTATATCTTTGAATCTTTTATCTATATTTTTTTAGAGTTTTGAGAGTTCTTTATATATTCTGGAAATTAGTCCTTTATCCAGTATGTAAGTTGCTACGTATTTTCTCCCATTCTGTGACTCATCTTTTCATTCTCTCAGGAATGTCTTTTGCAGGGCAGAAATTCCTAATTTTGATGGTGTCTAATTTATCTATTTTTTTCTATTATGGATTATGCTTTTGGTGTTGTATCTAAGACATTTTGCCGAACTCAAGGTCATAAAATTTTTCACCTGTTTTGCTCTGGAAGTTTTATAGTTTTATGTTTTACATTTAGATCTTTGAACCAATTTGAGTTCATTTCTGTATATGGTTTGGATGGAAGTTCTATTTTTATTTATTTATTTATTTGCATCTGGATATTCAATTGTTCCAGCATCATTTGTTGAAAAGACTATCGTTTCTCCACTTAAGTGCCTTTGAACCTGAAAATCAGTTGTCCACATCTCTCTACTTCTGAACTTTCTATTCTGTTCCTTGGATCTTTTTGTCTATCTTTACCCTACTATCACAATGTCTTCAAAGTGTAGATTCATAAGCCTTGAAATCAGTTACTGTTAGTTCTTCAACTTTGTTCTTTTTCAAAGTTGTTTTAGTTATTCTAAATTTTGTTTCCATATGAGTTTTAGAATTAGCTTGTCAATTTCTATAGAAAAGCCTACTGGAATTTTGGTCTATATATCAATTTGGGGAGAATTGATGTCTTAACAATATTGAATGTTCTGAACCATGAATACATTATATCTCTCCATTTATTTAGGTCTTTCTTAATTTCTCCCAGCAATATTTTACAGTTTTCAGTGTGCCAGTCTTTTACCTCTTTTGTCAAATTTATCTTAAGTATTTTATATGTTTGATTCTATTATAAGTAATATTTTAAAACTTTGATCTCTGATTGTTTGTTGAGAAAATTAATCTTTTTGTATGTTGATCTTGTACCCTGCAAACTTGATAAACTCATTTATTAGTTCTAGTAGCATTTTTGTAGATTCTATCAGGTTTTGTACATAATCATGTTTTCTGCAAATAAAGATAGTTTTACTTCTTCCTTTCCATTCTAAATATCTCTTTTTTTTTATTGCACTGGCTAGAACCTTCAGTGCAGTGTCAAATAGAAGTAATGAGAGCAGACATCCTTGCCTTTGTCCTGATCCAGGAGAGAAAGTACTTTGTCCTTCACTATTAAATATGATGTTAGGTTCTGTTTAGAAGTCATTATCAAGTACAGGAGGTCTCCTTCCATTCCTAGTCTACTCAGGTATGTTTTTTTCTTTAATCATGAATGGATGTTAGATTTTTTTTTCATTCGTTTCCTTCATCTATTGCAATGATTATGTGATATTTCTCTTTTCTATTTTTCTTAATTGGTTCATTTATTTTTGGGGTGCATTGGGTCTTCATTGCTGCATGGAGGCTTTCTCTAGTTGTGGCGAGCAGGGATTACTTTTGGTTGCAGTATGCAGGCTTGTCACTGTGGTGGCTTCTCTTGTGGCAGAGCACGGACTCTAGGTGCACAGGCATCACTAGTTGTGGCACATGGGCTCAGTAGTTGTGGCACACGGGATCTAGAGCGCAGGCTCAATAGTTGTGGTGCATGGGCTTAGTTGCTCTGTGGCATGTGGGATCTTCCCAGACCAGGGGTCAAACCCATGTCCCCTGCACTGGTAGGCGGATTCTTAACAACTGCCCCAACAGAGATGTCCTGATTTTTCCTTTTTATTGTACTAAGTTGGGTAAATTGATTTGCAAATATTAAACCAACCTTTCATTCTTGAGATAAACCTCACTTGGTCATGATGTATCATCTTTTTACATATAATTGGATTTGATATGCTAAAATTTTGTTAAGAATTTTTGCCTCTGTGTTCATAAGAGATATTGGTCTATAGTTTTCTTGTAATGTCATTGTCTAATCTTGATATGGTAAAAGTTGGCCTTATAAGAAAGTTGGGAAGTATTCGCTTCTCTTCATATTTCTGGTAGTGTTTTGTGGAATTGGCATTATTTTATTCCTTAAATGTTCGGTAGAATTTATCAGTTAAGCCACCTAGACTTGACGTTTTCTTTGTTGGAAGGTTTTTAACTGCACATCCAATTTCTTTAATATCTTTATTCTTGAATAAATGTTAGTAGTGCATGTCTTTCAAGGAATTTGTCCATTTCGTCTTGAATTTATCGGTATAAAGTGTTCTATAATATTCTCTTTTTTTAACATCTTTATTGGGGTGTAATTGCTTTACAATAGTGTGTTAGTTTCTGCTTTATAACAAAGTGAATCAGTTATACATATACATATGTTCCCATATCTCTTCCCACTTGCGTCTCCCTCCCTCCCACCCTCCCTATCCCACCCCTCCAGGCAGTCACAAAGCACCGGGCCGATGTCCCTGTGCCATGCGGCTGCTTCCCAATAGCTATCTACCTTACGTTTGTTAGTGTGTATATGTCCATGACTCTCTCTCGCCCTGTCACAGCTCACCCTTCCCCCTCCCCATATCCTCAAGTCCGTTCTCCAGTAGATCTGTGTCTTTTTTCCTGTCTTACCCCTAGGTTCTTCATGACATTATTTTCTCTTCTTAAACTCCATATATATGTGTTAGCATATGGTATTTGTCTTTTTCTTTCTGACTTACTTCACTCTGTATGACAGACTCTAGGTCTATCCACCTCATTATAAATAGCTCAATTTCGTTTCTTTTTATGGCTGAGTAATATTCCATTGTATATATGTGTCACATCTTCTTTATTCATTCATCCTATCATGGGCACTTAGGTTGTTTCCATCTCTGGGCTATTGTAAATAGAGCTGCAATGAACATTTTGGTACATGACTCTTTTTGAATTTTGGTTTTCTAAGGGTATATGCCCAGTAGTGGGATTGCTGGGTCATATGGTAGTTCTATTTGTAGTTCTTTAAGGAACCTCCATACTGTTCTCCATAGTGGCTGAACCAATTCACATTCCCACCAGCAGTGCAAGAGTGTCCCCTTTTCTCCACACCCTCTCCAGCATTTATTGTTTCTAGATTTTTTGATGATGGCCATTCTGACTGGTGTGAGACGATATCTCATTGTAGTTTTGATTTGCATTTCTCTAATGATTAATGATGTTGAGCATTCTTTCATGTGTTTGTTGGCAGTCTCTATATCTTCTTTGGAGAAATGTCTATTTAGGTCTTCTGCCCATTTTTGGATTGGGTTGTTTGTTTTTTTCTTATTGAGCTGCATGAGCTGCTTGTAAACTTTGGAGATTAATCCTTTGTCAGTTGCTTCATTTGCAAATATTTTCTCCCATTCTGAGGGTTGTCTTTTGGTCTTGTTTATGGTTTCCTTTGCTGTTCAAAAGCTTTGAAGTTTCATTAGGTCCCATTTGTTTATTTTTGTTTTTATTTCCATTTCTATAAGAGGTGGGTCAGAAAGGATCTTGCTGTGATTTATGTCATAGAGTGTTCTGCCTATATTTTCCTCTAAGAGTTTGATAGTTTCTGGCCTTACATTTAGGTCTTTAATCCATTTTGAGCTTATTTTTGTGTATGGTGTTAGGGAGTGATCTAATCTCATACTTTTACATGTATCTGTCCAGTTTTCCCAGCACCACTTATTGAAGAGGCTGTCCTTTCTCCACTGTACATTCCTGCCACCTTTATCAAAGATAAGGTGTCCATATGTGCGTGGGTTTATCTCTGGGCTTTCTATCCTGTTCCATTGATCTATCTTTCTGTTTTTGTGTCAGTACAATACTGTCTTGATTACTGTAGCTTTGTAGTATACTATGAAGTCAGGGAGCCTGATTCCTCCATCTCCGTTTTTCGTTCTCAAGATTGCTTTGGCTATTCGGGGTCTTTTGTGTTTCCATACAAGTTGTGAAAATTTTTGTTCTACTTCTGTGAAAAACACCAGTGGTAGTTTGATAGGGATTGCATTGAATCTGTAGATTGCTTTGGGTAGTAGAGTCATTTTCACAATGTTGATTCTTCCAATCCAAGAACATGCTATATCTCTCCATCTATTTGTATCATCTTTAATTTCTTTCATCAGTGTCTTATAATTTTCTGCATACAGGTCTTTTGTCTCCTTAGGTAGGTTTATTCCTAGATATTTTATTCTTTTTGTTGCAATGGTAAATGGGAGTGTTTTATTAATTTCACTTTCAGATTTTTCATCATTAGTGTATAGGAATGCAAGAGATTTCTGTGCATTAATTTTGTATCCTTCTACTTTACCAAATTCATTGATTAGCTCTAGTAGTTTTCTGGTAACATCTTTAGGATTCTCTATGTATAGTATCATGTCATCTGCAAACAGTGACAGCTTTACTTCTTCTTTTCCGATTTGGATTCCTTTTATTTCCTTTTCTTCTCTGATTGCTGTGGCTAAAACTTCCAAAACTATGTTGAATAAGAGTGGTGAGAGTGGGCAACCTTTTCTTGTTCCTGATCTTAGTGGAAATGCTTTCAGTTTTTCACCATTGAGGACGATGTTGGTTGTGGGTTTGTCATATATGGCCTTTATTATGTTGAGGAAAGTTCTCTCTAGGCCTACTTTCTGAAGGCTTTTTATCGTAAATGGGTGTTGAATTTTGTCAAAAGCTTTCTGTGCATCTATTGAGATGATCATATGGTTTTTCTCCTTCAATTTGTTAATATGGTGTATCACGTTGATTGATTTGTGTATATTGAAGGATCCTTGCATTCCTGGAATAAAGCCCACTTGATCATGGTGTATGATCCTTTTAATGTGCTGTTGGATTCTGTTTGCTACTATATTGATGAGGATTTTTGCATCTATGTTCATCAGTGATATTGGCCTGTAGTTTTCTTTCTTTGTGACATCCTTGTCTGGTTTTGGTATCAAGGTGATGGTGGCCTCGTAAAATGAATTTGGGAGTGTTCCTCCCTCTGCTATATTTTGGAAGAGTTTTAGAAGGATAGGTGTTAGCTCTTCTCTAAATGTTTGATAGAATTCGCCTGTGAAGCTATCTGGTCCTGGGCTTTTGTTTGTTGGAAGATTTTTAATCACAGTTTCAATTTCAGTGCTTTTGGTTGGTCTGTTCTTATTTTCTATTTCTTCCTGATTCAATCTTGGCAGGTTGTGCATTTCTAAGAATTTGTCCATTTCTTCCAGGTTGCCGATTTTATTGCCCTGGTGTTTCTTGTAGTAATCTCTCATGATCTTTTTTATTTCTGCAGTGTCAGTTTTTACTTCTCCCTTTTCATTTCTAATTCTATTGATTTGAGTCTTCTCCCTTTTTTTCTTGATGAGTCTGGCTAATGGTTTATCTATTTTGTTTATCTTCTCAAAGAACCAGCTTTTAGTTTTATTGATCTTTGCTATCGTTTCCTTCATTTCTTTTTCATTTATTTCTGATCTGATTTTTATGATTTCTTTCTTTCTGCTAGCTTTGGGGTTTTTTTGTTCTTCTTTCTCTAATTGCTTGAGGTGCAAGGTTAGGTTGTTTATTCGAGATGTTTCCTGTTTCTTAAGGTAGGATTCTATTGCTTTCAACTTCCTTCATAGAACTGCTTTTGCTGCATCCCATAGGTTTTGGGACATCGTGTCTCCATTGTCATTTGTTTCTGGGTATTTTTTGACTTCCTCTTTGATTTCTTCACTGATCACTTCGTTATTAAGTAATGTATTATTTAGCCTCTATGTGTTTCTATTTTTTACAGATCTTTTCCTGTAATTGATATCTAGTCTCATAGCATTGCGTTTGGAAAAGATACTTGATAGAATTTCAATTTTCTTAAATTTACCAAGGCTTAATTTGTGACCCAAGATATGATCTATCCTGGAGAATGTTCCATGAGCACTTGAGAAAAATGTGTATTCTGTTGTTTTTGGATGGAATGTCCTATAAATATCAATTAAGTACATCTTGTTTGATGTACCATTTAAAGCTTGTGTTTCTTATTTATTTTTGTTTTGGATAATCTGTCCATTGGTGAAAGTGGGGTGTTAAAGTCCCCTATTATGAATGTGTTACTGTTGATTTCTCCTTTTATGGCTGTTAGTATTTGCCTTTTGTATTGAGGTGCTCCTATGTTGGGTGCATAAATATTTAAAATTGTTATATCTTCTTCTTGGATCGATCCCTTGATCATTATGTAGTGTCCTTCTTTGTCTCTTCTAATAGTCTTTATTTTAAAGTCTATTTTGTCTGATATAAGAATTGCTACTCCACCTTTCCTTTGGTTTCCATTTGCATGGAATTTCTTTTTCAATCCCCTTACTTCAGTCCGTATGAGTCTCTTGGTCTAAAGTGGGTCTCTTGTAGGCAGGATATATATGGGTCTTGTTTTTGTATCCATTCAGCCAATCTGTGTCATTTGGTGTGAGCATTTAGTCCATTTACATTTAAGGTAATTAGTGATATGTATGTTCCTATTCCCATTTTCTTAAGTGTTTTGGGTTTGGTATTGTAGGCCTTTTCCTTCTTTTGTGTTTCTTGTCTAGCAAAGTTCCTTTAGCATTTGTTGTAAAGCTTGTTTGGTGGTGTTGAACTCTCTCAGCTTTTGCTTTTCTGTAAAGGTTTTAATTTCTCCATGAAATCTGAATGAAATCCTTGCTGGGTAGAGTAATCTTAGTTGCAGGTTTTTCTCCTTCATCACTTTAAATATTACCTGCCACTCCCTTCTGGCTTGCAGAGTTTCTGCTGAAAGATCAGCTGTTAACCTTATGGGGATTCCCTTGTGTGTTATTTGTTGTTTCTCCCTTGCTGCTTTTAATATGTTTTCTTTGTATTTAATTTTTGATAGTTTGATTAATATATGTCTTGGCATGTTTCTCCTTTGATTTATCCTGCATGGGACTCTCTGTGCTTCCTGGACTTGACTAATTATTTCTTTTCCCATATTAGGGAAGTTTTCATCTATAATCTCTTCAAATATTTTCTCAGTCCCTTTCTTTTTCTCTTCTTCTTCTGGAACCCCTTTAATTCAAATGTTGGTGTGTTTAATGTTGTCCCAGTGGTCTCTGAGACTGTCCTCAGTTCTTTTCATTCTTTTTTCTGTATTCTGCTCTGCAGTAGTTATTTCCACTATTTTATCTTCTAGGTCACGTTTCCGGTTTTCTGCCTCAGTTATTCTGTTATTGATCCCATCTAGAGTATTTTTAATTTCATTTATTGTGTTGTTCATTGTTGTTTGTTTCATCTTTAGTTCTTTTAGGTCTTTGTTAAACTTTTCTTTTATTTTGTCTATTCTATTTCCAAGATTTTGGATCATCTTTAGTATCATTATTCTGAATTCTTTTTCAGGTAGACTGCCTATTTCCTCTTCATTTGTTAGGTCTGGTAGGTTTTTATCTTGCTCATTCATCTGCAGTGTGTTTTTCTGTCTTCTCATTTTGCTTATCTTACTCTGTTTCGGGACTCCTTTTTGCAGGCTGCAGGTTCGTAGTTCCCGTTGTTTTTGGTGTCTGTCTCCAGTGGCTAAGGTTGCTTCAGTGGGTTGTGTAGGCTTCCTGGTGGAGGGGAGTAGTGCCTGTGTTCTGGTGGATGAGGCTGGATCTTGTCTTTCTGGTGGGAAGGTCCACATGTGGTGGTGTGTTTTGGGGTGTCTGTGGACTTATTATGATTTTAGGCAGCCTCTCTGCTAATGGGTGGTTTTGTCTTCTTGTCTTGCTAGTTGTTTGGCATAGGGTGTGCAGCACTGTTTCTTGCTGGTCGTTCAGTGAAGCTGGGTGTTGGTGTTGAGATGGAGATCTCTGGGAGATTTTTGCCATTTGATATTATGTGGAGCTGTGAGTTCTCTTGTGGACCACTGCCCTGAAGTTGTCTCTCCCACCTCAGAGGCACAGCACTGACTCCTGGCTGCAGCACCAAGAGGATTTCATCCACATGGCTCAGAATAAAAGGGAGAATAAGTAGAAAGAAAGAATTCATAGAAAAAGAAGAAAGAAAAAGAAAGAAAGAAAGAAAGAAAGAAAGAAAGAAAGAAAGAAACAAAGAAACAAAGAAACAAAGATGGAAGGAAGGAAGGAAGGAAAGAAAGGAGGGAGGGAGGAAGGAAGGAAGGAGGGAGGGAATTAAGGAAAAAATAAAGGAAGAAAGAAGATAACGTAAAATAAAGTAAGATAAAATATAATGAAGTTATTAAAATAAAAAATAATTATTAAGAAAAAAAATTTAAAAAAAAAACAAAACGGATGGATAGAACCCTAGGACAAATGGTGGAATCAACACTATACAGACAAAATCTCACACAGAAGCATACACATACACACTCACAAAAAGAGGAAAAGGGGAAAAAATCATAAATCTTGCTCTCAAAGTCCACCTCCTCAATTTGGGAAGATTCGTTTTCTAAAGGAGTGAAGGAAGGAAAGAAAGAAAGAAATAAGATAAAGTAAAATAAAATAAAGTTATTAAAATAAAAAATAATTATTAAGAAAAATAATTTTTAAAAAAAAGGACGGATAGAACCCTAGGACAAATGGTGGAAGCAAAGCTATACAGAGAAAATCTCACACAGAAGCATACACATTCACACTCATTAAAAGAGGAGAAGGGGAAAAAAATAATAAATCTTGCTCCCAAAGTCCACCTCCTCAATTTGGGATGATTCGTTGTCTATTCAGGTATTCCACAGATGCAGGGTACATCAAGTTGATTGTGGAGCTTTAATCCGCTGCTTCTGAGGCTGCTGGGAGAGATTTCCCTTTCTTTTCTTTGTTCTCACAGCTCCCAGGGGAACAGCTTTGGATTTGGCCCCGCCTCTGCATGTAGGTCGCTGGAGGGCGTCTGTTCTTCGCTCAGACAGGACGGGGTTAAAGGAGCGGCTGCTTCGGGAACTCTGGCCCACTCAGGCCAGGGGGAGGGAGGGGCACAGAGTGTGGGGTGGGCCTGTAGCGGCAGAGGCCAGCGTGATGTTGCACCAGCCTGAGGCACGCCATGCGTTCTCCCCAGGGAGTTGTCCCTGGATCCCGGGACCCTGGCAGTGGTGGGCTGCACAGGCTCCCAGGAAGGGGGGTGTGGATAGTGACCTGTGCTCACACGCTGGCTTCTTGGTGGTGGCGACAGCAGCCTTAGCATCTCATGCCTGGTCTCTGGGGTCCGCACTTGTAGCCGCGGCTCACGCCCGTCTCTGGAGCTTCTCTGGAGATGTTTAGTAGCATCTCTGGCCTCTGTCCACTAGAGGCCAGTAGCATATACAGTTCTGACAAGCAAAAATTTCTCCAAACACTATCAAATGGAACCTGCGTGCAAAATCACCCTGCTTGAGAACCACTGCTCTATAATGATTCACTCTGATCTGTGTAATAATTCTCACACTAATCTTTGCTGAGGACAAAAATGATTTGTTACAAAGTTTTAGTAGTAATTTTAATCATATTTCAAAATGAGTAACAAATTAATTTTATAAAAAATTAAGCTTTATAAAAATTCCAAATATAATGAAGTTATATTTGTAACTTACATAAACTGCAAAAAAGGTAGTGGTTCAAATGTATGTCTTTCGATAGACTGTATTATTTTCCAGGATAAATCTCTAGGAAATGTAAAAGGAAAATATTGCCTCAATTAGCTATTAGATATCTAATTAGTAGGAATAATTAGTAGGGGTTAGAATGATAATAATAAATAAGAAGCTTTGGTCTAAACTCAAACGTTAGGAATTATTATTTGAACCTTCCAGATCCCTACCCTGCCTTCACCTCTCTTAATAGTCTCACCTTCAAGATCTTCAAAAATTAAATATACAACTATAGAGCTTGATAGATTTTGGAGGTAATCTTTCCTGAAAGCAGAAGCATTGATTACATTCCACCTTTGTGGTCTCATCAAATTCTAGATTATGAGCTCAAAGTTTTTATCTCTATATATCATTATAATTTCTAATATTAAAAGGAATATTCTTATATTTCACACTTCCCAGTATAGTTCTGTTTTGCTAGGCCAATTCATTAGGAGAAGAAATAAAAGATACCCTTTCACACAATTTGAAATGAAGTTACTCCTCTCATTAATATGTAACTTTAATTCAGTATTACACTTTCTATCATATTGACTTTTATTCAAAAATACCTACTCTTGACTATAGCTGACTATCTTATTTCCGCTGACTCCAGCTTAGTCTCTCATTTCACCTGGATGGGTATAACTGTCTTCTGACTGGTGTTTCCATCTCTACCCTCTCCCTTTCTAAGCCATCCTCCACGCGATCACCAGATTAACTCTCTGGAAGTGGTTCTCAAATACCAGCATCACTTTTAAACTTATTGAAGATACAAATACTCAGCCCTACTCTGGACCTCTGGAATCAGTAATTTTGAGGGTGGAGCTTGTATTTTCACAAGCCCTCCAAGTGGTTGGTTCTCTTGCAGGCTAAAGCTTGTCCTAAAGCGCTGCTGTGGTAACATGGTAGCTTGGCACGTTATCCTTGGCTTGGCCACCAAAGCTCTAGAAGATCTGGCTCTAATCTCTTACTCTTCACACTTGTATTCTACAGGTACTCAGAGTATTTTTTCTGTGTTTTGCCTCTCTCTCCCACTTTCCTTTTGCAATTTTATTCTTCCCAAGATATCTGTCATTGATATCCAATGGCCCTTCGAGGTCCCATTTAAATAGCATTTCTCCAGTAACATCTTCCCTGATCCGATTTGAAGTCTTTTTTCCCTCTTTTGCACTCTAATACCAACTTATAGTTCTCATTGCCCATATTCATTTCTTTCTTTAAATATAGTTATTTTTGCAACCCATTTCCTCTGAGCATAAACTCCTTCAAAGTATGGACTAGATGCTGCTTATGTGCATTGTCTGTCTTATATAAAGCCAACGCGTGGACATAAAGCCAACTCAAATATTTATAAAATCAACAAATAGCTGGGGAGTAGATACAATGAGGAAATGACTGAAAAGAAATGTAGTTTTATTACTTAATGGTGCCTCCACAGCACTTTGTCATTATAGTTTGAACTTATATGTTTATTTTACCTGTGAGACCATGAGCTACTAAAAGGAATTCTGTCTTAGCCATCTTAGTGTTTAAAATAAGACTCTTGTTTTAATCATTTGTCTCTCTTGCTTGAAAACTTGTAGTGGCTCCCCATATCTTACAGTGTAACTTTCAAACCCCCGTTGCCAATAGCCAAGGTTTTTCATAATCCTATCTTTCATTGTTACCTAACCCAATTCTTTACAGCCAGACTAATCTATTAAATTCTGATCTTCCCTGCAGTCACACCTTTGCGTATGCTGTACGGCCTATTATTTTTCTGACAAATCACAGCCAATCTTTAAGTCCCAGCTAAAGATTTAGCTTATCCATGCAGCCTTCCATGACCTCCACACCCCTGTGATTACGGGTTCTGGTGAATTACAGCACCTATCTGTATTTCTCTTAATACTTAATTATATATTACCTCCCTTTAAAGGCATATCCCCTTTCTTCCCACTTGTCATTGTCATGTTCTGGAGACAATGCCATATATTTATGTGGCTCCCAGAGCACATAGTGCTGGGTTGGGCACAAAATGCTTGCTACACATAGAAAACCAGGGGACAAAGATGAGTTCTAGATATAACTGAGGGATTGAATAAAAATAATAGCTAACACTAAAATTTAGGCTTGGCACTGATAGAAGAACTTTACCTATATTAACTCATCTAAATCTCCCAATGAGATTGTACTCATTTGGAGATTTAGGAGTCATAGGAGTCATCCTATGACATGATGACTACCATAATCCTCATTTTACAGATGAGGAAATGGAGTCATAAAGCTAAAAAATGATAGACCTGGGTTCAAACCCAGGTACTCTGGCTCCGGAAACTCTACTCTTAACAACATTGTTGTATTACCACCAATGAGATGGGGAGAGGGACATGTTGATGTAAAGAGGATGGTGTAAAGATGGGAAAAGAATAGATAATAATGAATTAAATAATGGGGTAAAAAATGGAGAAGGAAAAAATAAGGGCAATTAAAATAAAAGACTGGAGGAGAGGGAAAAATAGTAAGAAGGAGAATGAAGATAAGGAATCATTGACAAACAAAAGGTGGAAACAGAAAGTCAGTCAATGTGGATTGGGAAGATAAGGAGGACCCAGGAAGACCTGAAGAAAGGCTGCCATGTCAGGCAGAATGCACAGAACAAATGAGGAAAGGCGATTCTTACATGATGGTGAAGGTGCCGTTGTAGGCATTAGGCTCTGACTCAAGCACTCTGTGGAGCTTCTACTTTGGGCTAAGACCAAGAGACGACAGCGTCTCATTTTTGAAGGTACAGAGCTCACATATGCTGATGTTTGCGGTGGCATGCTGTTCTGGCTGCCTTTTTTCTGGGGTATATTTTAAACCAGGAATTCCTGTGGATACTGAATACTGAGTTGAAGGAAAAAGAACTGTCTCAGATGGCCTTGTTTGCTGAGATATGTTACTCCCAGGTCCACAGGTGGAACTGTGACTTGAGTCAGGTTTGGCTGTGCAAGTGTCACCTCAGGGTGTTTTAAGGGGGAGCTATAGTCTGTTGTAGGGATGTAGAATGTCCAGCGTCCATAGTGGGTTCTGGAATTGTGGTTTGCTCTAGGTCCACATGATGAACAATGACGCTGGATGATGTTGAATACTGACCTTGATCCTTCCTTGTAGTTGGAACTATCACCTGCTGCTGGAATGGAGATTGAACTACAACATGCTGAGGTGCCTCTGGAGGCTGATTTGGGGTCTCCTGCATGATTGGAGAAGGTAAAGTCTCCATATTGGATCCTACAATAACGGTAAGTTCCACATCCATAGGATGAATTGCGACTTGATTCAGGTTTGGCTGTTCAAGTGTCATCTCAGGGTGTTTTGGAGGGGGAGCTGTAGTCTGCTGTCAGGCTGTAGAATGTTCAGACTCTGTAGTAGGTTCTGGAGTTGTGGTAAGCTGCAGGTCTCTAAGTTTAACTGTGTTACTGGGTGATGTTGGATGCTCAGCATGATCCTGATCTGGTGATGGAACTGTCACCTTGGGATACAATGGAGACTGAGCTACAACTTCCTTAATGAGCTCTCATGGCTGAGCTTGGGTATGCTGCATGGTTGGAGAAGGTTCAACCTCCATACTGGATTCCAGAGTTAACGTAATTCCAGGTCCAAAGGTTGAACTGTGACACTGGGTGATGTTGGAGGCTCAGTGTGATCCTCATCTGGTGTTGGAACTATTGGGTTCTGATATACTGGAGGCCGAGCTACAAAAACTTCCTTAGGTGGCTCTGGAGGCTGGGTTAAGTTCTCCTGTATGGTTGGAGATGGTTCTTCCTCCTTAGTGGGTTCTGGCCTTATGGTCAGTTTAAGGGCCAAAGGTTGAATCGTGACCTCAGTGAAGGTTGGATGCTGAGCCTGAACTTGCTCTGGATTTGGATATGTCACCTCGGGGTATGTTGGTTGAGTTGGGGCTCCCTGCTGAACTGGAGAATGTTCAATTTCACAGGGTATTGGATGATGATCTGAAACCTCTTGCTGGACTGACAAAGGTTCCAACTGCTCAGGGGACACTGTTGACTGAGCTGAGGTTTCTTGTTGGGGTGGAGAAGTTTCAACCTCCTTAGTGAACGCTGGAGTTACGATAAGTGCAAGATCCATAGGTATAACAGTGACATCGGGCCGCTGCAAAAGCTGAGCTTGATCCTGACCTCGAGGAGAAACTGTTGTCACATGATGCTCTGCAGAGAAAACTACAGTCACATTAGAGAGCTCTGGAGACTGAGTTGGAGAGGATTCAACCTCACCAGGAGACTCTGGATACTGAGTTGTGCCTTCCTGTTAAGGTGGAGAAGGTACAACGTCAGGAGCCTGTGGATGCTGATCTGGAATCTCCTGCTGGGTTATGGCAGTTATAACTTCTTCTCCAGGATGCTCTGGATACTGAGCTGGGGTCTCCTATTATACTGAAATTTTATTATGTGTACCGGCTTCTGGAGATTGGGCTGGAGCTTCCTGTTGAACTGACAAAGGTTAAACCTCCTCAGGTGGCTTTGAAAGCAGCGTGGGGGTCTCATGCTCTATTGTAGAAAAATCTGCATTAGTAAGGGGCACTGAGCGCTGAGCTGAAGACTTGTGCTGATATGGAGAAAGTCCTACCTCTGGAGTGGTTCTTTTGTTATGGTAAGCTCCACATCTGCAGATTTGACAGAGACACTGGAGAAGTTTGAATGCTGAGCTTGAGGGTGACTTGGAGGTGAAACTGTCATTTCATGATGCTCTGGAGGTTGAGCTGCTGTTCCTGTTGAGTTGGATAAGGTTCAACCTCCCCTGAAGAAGGCTCTGGAGGCTGAGCTGGTTGCTCCTGCAGGGTTGCAGAAGGTTTTCTCTCCACTGGAGACAGAGCTGGGATCTCCAGCTGGGTTGGAGAAGATTCTGCCTCATTAGGAAGCTCTGGAGACTGAGCTGAGGCTTCCTCCTGGATTGTGGAAGTTTCAGCTTCGGAAGACTCTAAAGCTGAGATGTTGCCTCCTTATGGGTTGCTGGTTTCACCTCCTCAGGAGGCTCTGTAGGCTCAGAAGGCTGAGTTGGTTGTTCCTGTTCACTTGGAGAAGGCTCAGCTTCCACAAGAGGCTCTGGTGGCTGACCTGTGGTCTCCTGCTGGGTTGGAGAAAGTTCAACTTCCCCAGGAGGCTCAGAAGGCTGAGCTGGTTGCTGCTGCTCACTTGAAGGCTCAACCTCTCCAGGAGGCTCTGGCGTCTTAGCTGAGGTCTCTTTGTTCGGTTGGAGAAGATTCTGTCTCCTCAGGATGCTCAAGAGGTGGAGTCAGGGCCTCCTCCTGAGCTGTAGGAAATTCAGCTTCTGTAGTGTGCTCTGGAGTGATGGTAACTTCCAAATCCAGAGGTTGAAGTGTAACATAGGGCAAGTTTGAATGAGCGTGATGCTGAACGCCAAGGTAGAGATGCTACCTCATCACTCAGCGGAATTTCAAGTACATACTCAGTAGGGAGCCCTGGAGTCTGAGTTGGGGCCTCTTGATGGAGTACTGAAGATTCAACCTCCTCAGGGCGCCCTGGGGGCTGAGTTGGTCCTGATGCTGGAGTGGCGGAAGTTTAACCTCCTCAGGGTGCTCTGGAGGCTGAGATGGGGTCTGCTGCTGGACTGGAGAAGGTTCAACCTCTTTAGTGATGTGTGGAGCTATGGTAAGTGCCAGATCCAGAGGTTTAACAGTGACATTGTACAAGTTTGACTGCTGAGTTTCATTTACCCCATGATGTGCTACTGGTTAAACTACAACCTCCTTAAGTGTCTCCAAAGGCCGGGCGAGGGCCTCCTGAGGACTTGAAGTTACTAGTTCCTCAGGGGTCTCTGAAGGATGAGATGGAGCCTCCTGCTGAAGTGGAGGTGGTTCTACCTCTTCAGGGGGCTCTGGAGGCTGAGCCTGGGCCAATGCCTAGGGTGAAAAAGATTCAACTTGTTCAGGGATCTGTGGATGCTGAGCAGGGGCCTCCTGCTGGGTAAAGATTCAGCCTCCTCAGTGAGCTCTGGATGATGAGTTTGGGCCTCCTGCTAGGATGGAGAAATATCTCATCCTCATTAGAAGTCTCCCTGTCGTGTAGATTTTGTGCCATGTTTTCCTTGTGTGTGGCGTTGAGAGTCCTATATGTATCCCTAAGCCAAAGTGGCCGCCTTCTCCTGAGAAAGCCCTCCTAGAACACAGAAAGGTAAATATTAATTCTGCATCTCCCCTGCTTTCTCTGGCCACAGTACTTTATCCTCCTCAAATATATCTGACTCTCACTTCCCCTGAGCTTCTCTTATACCACAGAAATCGAAGAAAGCCCCTTGGAGGAAAACACACACAGTTAGTGTTACATGTCATTTTTCATCTCTCTCACAATGTGTTAACTCTGGACTTATTAGGACTAAATGGGTACCTCAGTCCATAATCACAATGAGCAAAATCACCACAGACCTGGGATCTTGAAAATCATTCTATGCATGCTGGCCTTCCAGAAGTTCTGTGTGTCTGTCCACAATGCCCACCCCCCCCAGTGCCTCTGGGGAGACCTTTGCATGTGGCTTAGCATGGAGTATAGGCAGGATTTTCAGCCCCCTTCACCTTTCTTGGCCCTTGGCAAAGTGCCCTCGTGCAGTGAAAACACTGCACAATGGCGCTGGGCAGAAACACATTACTATCTAGATGCGTTTCAAACCAGTCCGCTTCGGAATTAGTCGCACATGCAGCATTTGCTGGAGGTGTGGGAGTGGGGAGAAGGTGCTTTTGTTTTCCTGGCTGCTCTATCCTATAAGTTGAATCACACCAAGTAAACACCTGAACCCAATGAGCAAAGTTATCTATAGCTCTCTGACTTTTATACTGCAGGCTGTCACTGAGGTGTCAGTGAATTGTGGAATCAGTTTAAAGGCCATGACCAACAGGGTAACACAAAATACTCTTTCTGAATACAAATAGAATAGAAAAAAATCAGAGTGCACAATAAGTTTGTTTCAGAAACTACTTATGTCCATATAGTATGTGTCTACTGAATCGTGACATAAAATGTAGCTCACAGCCCAAGCACAGTGTGATCAGTAGAGAAGTCCTCAGTGGAAAGGAACCATCTTCTTTTTGATAATCACTAGCAGTATGAACATGGGGCAAGATATTTTCCCTTTCTCTTTCTCCAGTTCCTTATTCTTAAAGGAAGAGACAAATTACTGTCTAAAGTTTCTTCCAGTTAAAATTCTATGAGCTTTGGATAAAGGGAATAGAGTAGGGGCCTGAAAAACAGTAGGATGAGAAGGGAAGTTTTCTTGCCACTTTACAGAAGGGACTCACATGTTCTAACTTTCCTCAGCTTTGAGTGAGGCCAGCCCCTAAATCCCTAACCATGTGGCCCTCCCTACCCCAGAGCCTCCTAGAAGGCCTCTGGCCTGGCCTGATGCCTAAGAACCAGGCATCAGGCCAGCAGGAACAGGTACAACCAAAACCTCTCCCCGTCCACCCTCTTTCCTTAAAGCACTAGTGAAAGCAGATGTTTCTGTGCCAGTCCTGTTCTAACTCAGCTTGGGCTGGGGAGCTAATTCTGCTGATAAATAAATTAGGGTAAAACATTAGGGTAATTAAACATTCTTCCTGCTTTTGGTGAGAAAATTGAAATAGATGAATTCTAAGTTCTCCTCTAGTTGTAAAATTCTGCTTTAAAAGACCGATATTTAACTTCTGATTCTTTTTTTTTATCTTCCTCTTTTGCAATTCTATGAGAATAAATCTATTTTGAAAGAAAACATGATCATGATCATCCATTACAACTATTTCCAAATACTTATTCATTCCTTTTTCCTTTAAATCTTATCTACCCAGTGAGATGATGACTTTCTTAAGGAAAGGAATTCTACCCTGTTTAATAATCCTTTGACTCTTCCACAGTACCTAACTTAGGGTCTTGCATGCAGCTGGTGATATATTTTACTGACTGTTTTAGATAACGTCCAACAGATAATTCCTAATAAAATCTCTTAGAAGTAGGAAAAGAAAATAAAAGTATCTAGCAGAAACCTAAGCATTGTTTTAAAGTCAAGAACAAGAGTAGGATGCCCATCATTACTGCTACTATTGATCATTGTGGAGGAGGTCTTAATCAGTACGATAAGAAAAAGGAAGTATTGGAAAGGATGAGACAAACATATTTGCATATGAAATGAGAGACCTAAAAAGACCAAAAGAATCAACCGAAATTTTATTGTAAGTAACATGAGAAAGATGGCTCCATACAAAATCAAGAGATCAACATATAAGCCTCAATAGTTTTCCCATATAACACAAATAACTAACTACAGAAGAAACACCCCATTTACTATATCAATAAAAATGCATAAAGTACCTGGGAATAAACTTAACCAAAAATTTGTAAGACCTATGTGATGAAAATATTAAAACTTTTCTGAAGGACATTAAGTAGAAGTACTTACATGGCATGAGATACCATCCTCCTAGAATGTTTTCAAGAGGTCAATTCTCCTCAAATTAACCTACAAATTCAATGCAATCCATTTATATCCAAAATAATTTTTAAATAAAACCTGGCCAGCTGACATTTGGTAGATAATATATGTAAGAATAGTTATGAAATGTATCAAAAATAAGGTCAAAGAGTAGGACCTTGCCCTACCAGATATAAAATATGTTATAGAGCAACTGGAATTAAGCAGTGTGATATTGGTACTGGTACAGGACAAAAAAACTGGAACACAGAATAGAGTCCAGATGAAGATAGTATATTAGACCAGGGAAGAAAGAATAAACCATTAAGTGAAAGATTTGAGAACAATTAGACCTTCATGTAGGGGGAAAAATTTAGATCCCCTACCTCAACCACACTAAAAAACAAATACAACAAATTCTAGACAGATTATAAAAGTACTTGAAGAAAATATTAGAGATTATTTTTACGTCATGAGGTGACAAAGGCCTGGCTAACAAAACCTACCCCACATGAGCCATGAAGAGAGGACGGGCAGATATGGTGGCAGACTGTCAACACACCTCCTACTCTTCACAGTCCTTGTCCCCTTTTCCCCTGGACTCTTTCTCTTCTGTTGTTGCCTTATAAAACTCTTGGGAGTTCCCTGGTGGTCCAGTGTTTAGGGTTGGGCTCATTCACTGCTGTGGCCCGAGGTTCAATCCCTGGTCAGGGAACTAAGATCCCACAAGCTGCACAGCATGGCCAAACACCGCCACCCCCAAAACAAACAAACAAACAAAAAACTCTTTATAGTAAAGAAATACTGGCTTTCATTTAATTTCAGTGTTTCGTATCGTTCCAGCGTTTTTGTCTCTAAGGAGACAAGACAAAAGAGTGGAGTAGGGAGCACAAGCTTTGCAGTCAGGTGAAACTGGCTTCTGCTTTTCGTTTGGCCACTGGGGACTTACATTGATCTCCTTCATCTATGAAGGAGGGATAGTAATATCATCCTCACAAGACTGTGGGCATTAAATCAGACAATATATGGAAAACTCTTCCTCTTACTCTTGGCGTGAATCAGTGCTAAGCTGGTGTCACAGACAAGATGGTGGAATATATCAAAGGCTCTGCTTGTGGTATCAGGCTCTGAAGGCTCTTTCCCACCATAAGATTATAAAAATATTGCTTTTATTTTCTTCTAATACCTTTATGTGGTCTTTTTTCACATGTATCAAAATATGTTTATTTAAGATGAAAAATGGGGAACTGCTATTATTTATCCCCCAAATAGTTAGGCAGCTATTCTATCACCATTAATTCATTTTCTTCCACTGACCGGAACATTAAAACATGACATTTCAAAAGTCTTAAGAAAACATGGGTCTATTGCTGGACTCTATGCTTCTTCAAATAAATATTTGGTTGCATTATTCCTCACTGTGGAATTGACATAACACCTCATCTCTCTTCCATTGAACACCATTATTGTCTACCATAGGAAGAACACTGCATGCCCCAAAAAGCTTATCATATAAGTGGGGAGAGGAAATAATGGTTAGGACTCCTCACTTTCACTGCCGAGGGTACAGGTTCAATCCCTACTTGGGGAACTAAGATCCCGCACGCCAAAACAAAACAAAACAAAACAAATGCAAGGTTAAACTACATAGAAGTTAAAAACAATAAAAATGGGACTTTCCAGAAATTCTAAAAAAGCAAAAGGCCATATGCCACCTGGAGATGTAGAGGGTACAGTCTGGGCAATGGCCAAGGACTAGCAAGCTGATCCCATGCTAGTCCCCAGCCTCCTAGGCTCAGAAATCATACTCTTCCTCACCAAGAGAGAACTCACGTCTTCCTGTTGTGGCAGTCTCATTTTATCAATATCACAGGATTGATCAAAAATCAGAATGCCAAATTATTACTTGACAATGAGAAATACATCTGTTCTACACACAGGGCATCCATGTCTACACAAAGAGAGGCTTACCTTCTGTGGGACAGGCCTCCGTGGCACACTAAAGCACAATCAAACAATCGAAGGCTACTTGGTGAGAACAGAATTAGAAAAGGAATCAGCTGAATCCAGAATTTAATGGGAAGGCCTGGGATAGCTGGATCCATCCATCTCCTCAACAGGTACAGCCTGGCTAGTGGGCCTGACTCTTCAGTTATGCTGCCTAAGGTGCCATCTCTACTCTCGGGCAATGTGAGGATGGGCAATGCCCATGTTGGTCTCTCCTCACCTTTTCTATGCTTTCACTACTGGCCAACCCTCCTGCAGATAGACACATTTCTCTTTAGAAGTTAGTACATCATGTCAGGTTTTATTCAAGTCTGCTAGGCCAGGAAGCCATTGGTCCTTACACATCTCTTCTCAACTCCATGATGTGCTAACCTTGGTGTTTCTCCCTTGGGGGCTGCCTTTTAAAAAACTGCTTACCACTTTTGTGAGTTCTGAGGGGAGGCGACTGCTTTGCTATGGCCCTTAAGAAATGGTGACAGGGCTTCCCTGGTGGCGCAGTGGTTGAGACTCCGCCTGCCGATGCAGGGGGCACGGGTTCGTGCCCCGGTCCGGGAAGATCCCACGTGCCGTGGAGTGGCTGGGCCCGTGGGCCATGGCCGCTGGGCCTGCGCGTCCGGAGCCTGTGCTCCACAACGGGAGAGGCCGCAGCGGTGAGAGGCCTGCGTACCGCAAAAAAAAAAAAAAAAGAAATGGTGACAAACCTCACAGGACTAAGATCAGGATGCCTGGAGTATTCAGGGAAGGCTTTACGAAGAAACATTTCTGAAACTGAGTTGACTTTTGAGAGATTCATAGGACTTCCACAGGCAAAGCAAAATAAAGGAATTTTAGATGGGCAAAGGCACAGACAAAAGTAGGAATGGGTATGGTGTAACTAGCGTATAGTGAGAAGCTGCTTTGGCTGGAATGGAGGGCTGCCATTACAAGAGAAAAGGTAAATAAAGTAGGTTGGATTGGTAGGGTAGAATGTAGATTGTCAGCTTATTAAAATCACTCTTTTAATATTAGCAACTGTCTGTTGGGAAAAGTAAT
Organism: Delphinus delphis; assembly: GCF_949987515.2. Taxonomy (NCBI): domain Eukaryota; kingdom Metazoa; phylum Chordata; class Mammalia; order Artiodactyla; family Delphinidae; genus Delphinus; species Delphinus delphis. The sequence continues at coordinate 37,691,225 of NC_082701.1, forward strand.
AAACCATTATGTAACTGAACAAAAGGTAAACAGGCTAGCTCCAGGAATAGGCTACTATAAATATGACATACTTTAGGGTAGCCTGCTGTAGGATTTTACTTGCAATGTTTTAATGGAGCCTATCTACACAATTGCTAATACACCGGAGAAGAAAGCTGCTAAGTAAACCTAAGGAATTGACGAGATCACACTTTTATCTTTTAGGCATGTCCTTTTAGCCCTCCCAGGGTGACTGATAGTTCCATGAGTATGGAGACCCTATATCTCTCATCACTTCAGCCAACAAGGAAAGAAATCAACAGCAGAATGAGAGTGACTGGTGAGTACATCAAATCAGCATAGTTTTTTGAGTTGAAGAAATTTTACTATCATGTCAACTCTGGGCTTCTTATAAACTTAACTTGTCACAATAGTCCAATGGCTTGTTATCACGGATCCAATCCCATAGAGATCTCCTGGGAGTGGAGTTCCTTTAGAAACCCTGTGGGGACTTCCCTGGTGGCACAGTGGTTAAGAATCCGCCTGCCAGTGCAGGGGACACGGGTTCGATCCCTGGTCTGGGAAGGTCCTACATGCTGCAGAGCAACTAAGTCCATGCGCCACGACTCCTGAGCCCACATGCCTAAAGCCCGTGCTCCACAACAAGAGAAGCCACGTCAATGAGAAGCCCATGCACTGCAATAGGGACCCAATGCAGCCAAAAACAAACAAAAAAATCCTGGGAATATACTTTTAAGTAAAGGAGCAAAGTGTATCTCAGTCCTCATGACTAAAAAGAAGAATCAAGCAGTAGTAGGTGGAAGGGTGACTTTGATTCTCAGGTTGTGGGTTCTGAATCTCAATTAATTATTGTCCTTACCTCAATGAGACAGAGAATTGTAACCAAAATCGTCACTACTACAGTTATAGATATTGCCAAGATGAATTTGTTGTTATAGCCATATCCTGGAACTTCTCTTGTGAGCTAAGAAAATAAATAACATTTTTTTTAAAACAAGGAGATAGAAGGGATGAAAGCTAACTATTCCTAAACCTATTCTAAACAATAGCTAACTATTCTTAAACGACTATAAAACCCAATCCTTTCACGTGAGTAGCTTCCATAAGAACAAGCCAAATTTAATGTTATTAATCTTATCATTAACATTTTCTTCTACAATTTATTTATCTACAATTTATTTATCTTGTGTTATGTCCTTTTCTCGTCCACCCTAGGAATAGTGGCACACTCTCTAAATGAGCAAAGTGGGAGATCACTGTCTTAGCCAGTTTCATGGCTGAAGATAAGATACAGACTAGGAGCCCATGGTATTCCTGCTTGGGCACGTTAATGGCATGTCCTAAACTGAGTAAAAGTCCAGGTCCCATGTTTCAGGGGTTATCCTCACGTCACTTGACTCCTGTTCTTTCTGCTAACTCTGGGCTTCTGTGCTCTCACTGATATAGTTTTCAGTTTTCCACTGGTCCGTATCCCATTTTGCTTTGGACATCTTTATTTCTTGCTGCTTGCTGAGAAGCTTCATCAGGAGGCCTGTTCTAGAGATGAGGTTGGCATAGGCCAGCTGTACGTGGGTCCCCGAGCAGTCCATTTTCAAAGTCTGGATAACATAAGAAATGAGCCTTCGCATGTCATTGTTAGGGATGAGGGACCATAGCTGCTAGTTTAGCTGAGTTTCAACTTGATCACCCGGGGATGTGAGCTCTGGGAAAGTGAAGCCTGTGAGCTTAGAGGATAATTCAGTGCCCATGTTGTGGTACTCCCATTGTGTTTTGTTGGTGTGTTGAACAGTTGGCATACTGTTGTCTGCAGCAACAGTAGAATGTGCAGTGGAGACGTTCCTATGGGTAGTGTTTCCAGGACCAATTACTACTGGCAGAGTAGAGTTTCCTGTAGAAATAATTTCTTCAGAAACATTTTGTGCAGTATTGTTTTCTGAAGTAGTGTTTTCTGTAGAAGGGTCTGAAAGAGAAAATAATTCTGGAAAAGGATTTTCCTGAGAAGTCACTTCTCTTGAAGGTGAAACAGCCTCTCCTGTAGGGGAATTTATGAGACTCCTTGCTACAGAGAACAGAGGGCTTGCAAGTATCATTCTATCGAGTAAACTTTTCTTTCTGAACTTTCAACTCCTTTTGACTTTGGGTTTTCTGTGGACCCGATGAGACTGAGTTTTATGGAAGATGTATTTTTTACCCAGAATGTGAGATTAGTTCAGGAGCTTTGATATTTCTAACTCTAGCCTTTGCAGCTTCTAAAACAAAAATAGTGTTGGATAAGTCTTTTGATTTGCTTTTATCCTCAGATGGGGATTTTGGAGGGATGGAGGCAGAAGGCCTGCCCTTGAAGTACTGTTTCAGGGAAGAGGAGCCTGCTGCCTTGTGTTCCTTTATGAATGAAGGTTCTGCATTGGAGGACTTTCCCACCAGCTTCCTAGGCCTCTGCACCATGAGAAGCTGTTTCAGTTTTCTTGGGGATGGCCTCCTGAGCATTCTTTCTTTGGCAGTGTTCACCACAGATGCCTGGGCATTCTGTTTTCCCCTGATCCTGTCATCACCCACTGCTTTGAGGTGCATTTTCTGTATGCCCTTTGGGCCCTTGAGGACCCTGTTCACTCTCAGCAGCTTTTCCTCTGTACTCTCAATTTTTGCTAGGCTGTCTTTCTGTGGTTGGGCAGTTTCCAATTTCCTTTGAAAGATGTAACGTTTAAACATGGCACCTAAAAGGTTGCAACGCATACACATGACAGCTTTTTCTTCCTTTTTAACCTCATCAATTTTTCTTGAGTTTCTGCATCTAACAAATTTTCCAGAAAATGGAGTTTCCTCAATTTATTTTTATTAGTTGAATTGTTGGGTACAGATTTAACAGTAGGACTCCTTGTATTGTTTTTCAAAAGACCCAGCAACATATCTCCATCTTGTGTATTTGAAAAAAGAAGTTAAATGAATGGTAATAATTCTGATTCCACATCTCCTAGATTTCCCTTTGAGATATAGGGCAGTATGTAATTTAGTGCACTGATAATATAACTTTTATTATTAAAGGCCAGCTGCTCATTCATGAAGCCTGACAAGCTGACAGCACTTTTATCTGAGGATGCCATCTCTGATTCAATAGTCAGCTCAGTGCTATTGTTCTTCTTCCGGGCTTGTAACACCTTCATCAACGATTCTTCTGCATTCCCTATAGATGTTTCTTCATCTGTCAAAAAAGAAGAGACTGTTTTTGATCATTGATGACTGATGGGACAGCTTTTTGTCAGTCCACAGCCAAATAAATTAGGAATCACTCAACGTTTGAGTGCCACTTAGGAGAAAAAGAAACCCATACTTAATCCTATGACTGGCAACAACAAAATATGAAAAAGATATCTCTTGAAAAAGGGGCTATCTACTCAGAAAATTCTGTAGCGTGAAATATAGTAACTATATTCAGGATTACTCCACTGGTTCCCAGGGGCCAGTATTCAAGAATAGCCAAAGCTGGAAGACAAATATTCTTCTACTCAGCTGGACTCTCTGCAGATCTACTGTGACTCCTCACATTCATATACCCCATCCTGTCCTGCCTCAGAGGCAGAGGAGTGTGAGGCTTCCTCTTTCCACCTCTTCAGTGTGCTTGTGTTCTTGCTGCTATCACAGATGACCACGACAACAACCGCCGCTAACAGGTCGTCATCTAGACATGTCCTTCTCCACCGCCCTCACCGAGTCCTTTTCTCAGTCCCTGCTTCCATATATCACAGCCCCCATAATATAAGGCTCTATACAGAAAAAAACACTATGTCTGCCGTGGCTCTTTGCAAAAATTTGGGCAGGGATCTCGGGTATAAGGTAAGAGAATAGCCAGATTGTATGCCAATGTGGAATGTTCACCAAATCAATGGAATAATACTTGAGGTCCTAAAATGCAGAAGGGAAAAAGCAACTTCTGTCAGATGGCTACTTTGCTTTCATTTCATTTTACTTCTAATTCCAGTTTTACTTGGGGAACCATCCAAATCTTCTGACTGTGTGAAGGTAAGGTGTACCATTGTGTAGCTGAGCTTCTCTTCCAAAACAATTGAAAGTGTTTTTGGTGAGGGTAAAAGGAGGAGGGAAGTGTCATAAGAAAGGGGACACATGGGCTTGCTGAGAGCTGCAAAATGGGGACAGGAGATTGGGGCACTAGTGTCATAGCACTTAACACCTCTGATCCTGTTTTTCCTCACCTTTAAAAGGAGATTAAAATTGCCTTTTCTGTCCACTTCAGGGGGAGAAGAGAGTAATATAATTAGTAAAAAAATTGTTTGGGGGAGTTACCTGGTGGTCTAGTGGTTAGGACCAGGCACTTTCCCTGCTGTGGCCAGGATTCAATCCCTGGTTGGGGAACTAAGATCCCACAAACTGTGTGGCATGGACAAAAAAAAAATGTGTTGAAAAATCAGCAATATTTTCTTTATAAAAGTAGCAAAGTGTTATTATTTATGATGTGCTCTAGATCACTGAAAGAGACTTGTATTCAAGCTACGTGGGCATGAAAGCACATTTTGGAAGTCATCAAGTTAGTGCCAATAAATCTAATATATAGAAAAAGAGTTGAAAGCCCCTGAGTGTTTTCTGGATAGAAAAGCTTAAGATTCAGAGCAAGTTCAGAGGTTGACAGACTAAAAATAAACTATCTCTCTCATCCATTAGAAGGGCTAGGTAGCAGCTTCTGGTTATGGAATCAGAAACTCTCAGGCTCCAAATAGGACATAAAACAGCATCACTTGTACTCTTTATAAAATTGCAGAAACAAACAAAATGAACAAAAATATATTTATACCTGTCCTATAAGACAAAGGGTACTTGAGACTTAATGTATATAAAGTCAGTTTACAAACTGTGATGCACTATATGAATAAGTTCTCATTTGCAGAGAGCACAGCATAGGATATGTGGCCATTAATGTTAATTCCCTTCCCTCTTCCATTCCTTTCTCTTGTTCCTTTATGTATGCGGATCAGTTACATTATTAAGCTAACAATGTAACTGAGCTATTATTAGCTTAATAATGTAACCAAGAATCTGATTTTTAGCAAGGTGGTAGTTCTTAGAAACATAGGGAACTGGAACTCGGAATGAATGAATTAAAATAATGCAATTACATCATTAATTTTAAAATTTATCATCATTGATTAAAAATTAAAGGATTAAATTAATAATTTATTATCCTGCAATGGAGACTCACCACAATGTGTGACGTCTGTCAGGCATTCGTTCTCACAACACAGCTTGACTGTCTTACAGAAAACCTCAATAGTATTTTTAAATTGGCAGAGGCAGCAGGCCATACGGTTAGATAAGATCCTATAAATGGAAACACAGGTAATTAAATTTGTGGTAAAAGAGTTACTTGAGTAGGTAGAAGAGGTAGTACAAGGCCACCACAGACCAGTGTAAAAAGGAGTTCTTGGGGCATATGGACTGGAGAACTGGATAGGGGCCGGTTGGCCAATTGCTGCTCTTGACTGTTGTAAATAAATATAGAGGAGGAGAGAGGTGCCCAACAGAAGGATTAGGATTGCAGAATGTACAGTATGCCTAGAAAAAAGGGAATAGAGATTAGAATTTGGTGACATTGATCTGTAGTTTACTTCAGATGTGTATTCTTCCAACCCGAAAGTCTCACTTTGGGTTGAGAGTACACAGGAAGAAGGCAGACTTCTAAGAAGAGTCTGAATAAGACCATACCTTCTGGAGTCCGTTTCTCAGTTCCTATTTGTGAGTAGTAATATATTAGAAATTATTCTAGTAGTAAAAAAGCATCGTGTGGTTAAACATAACAGAGATTGCATTGTCCAAATCTGGACAAAAGGAACATTCCAAAGAATAATATTATCACATTATAATAAGGTATAACATCGTTAATTTTTTAAAAGGTACATAAGTTCATAATGATACTCAAAATGAAAAGTGGGGGAACTCTTCTTTATAGAATAATGTCAGCTAATAAATGCAAAAGGAATTATAGAATTGGGAAAGTGTCATTTTGCAAGTATGAATGTAATAATCAATTTAGACAAGGATTATCATTGATGCACAGTAGGGTGAAGAGGTGTTTGAAAGTAGGATCTTCACTGATCCCAAAGTATCACCCCACATATTATTTATCAATTACCAAGGGGAAAAATAACTTTACAATGGAGAGATATGGAAGATAGCACCTTAATCAGGTGATCAAACTTAGCACTTGGACACCTGATATGATGAAATATGAAGAATACATCACCTATATAGTATTCTTCCCCAAAATGTTTACTTTCAATCTAATCAGGAAACAGACAAATCCAGATTGTGGGGCAATTTACAAGACAACTTGCTAAGACTCTTCAAAAATGCCAATGTCATAAAAGACCAAAAAAAAAAAAATAGTAGGGAGATATTCTACATTAAAGGAAGCAAAGACATGACATGCAATGCCTAATCTTTAATTGGACCCCATATCAAAACAAAACAGACTTAAAGAATATTATTGGATTCTGTCCAAGATGAAGTAACAAGGACCAATTTAACCTCCCACCTGAAACAATGAAAAAATCAGGCAGAACATATGAAACAACAGTTTTCAAGAAACTGCACCTCAGGCAATAAAGTTCAGTGATCCCCAGGAGATGGGAAATAAATGAAGTGATCCCCATAATTGCCCTAACTTACTTCTCTGAGAGAGTTTACAGGTCGTGGTACAGGGAAGAGAAGTCCAGGCAGACTGGTGGAGTCCTGACTGAGGAAATGGAGCTGAGTGTCTGGGAAACCAAGGTAACTAGAGTTCACAAAGCAGAGTATCAGAGAGGAAAGAAGTGCACAGACAAAGAACTCTGGAGATGTGCAGAGGGATCTCTTGAGAATTCTCAAGAGATCAAACAAAATAACAAAATATTGGTCAGTATATTTGTGTGAGGAATTACTTGATGCCAGGAAAAGAACCACATGAAAGGATTAATAATAATAACGATATCACACAGGGTTGTAGGAATAGTACCTGTTCCTACAAGTCAGACTGGAAAACCTCATGATACTCAGAAAGGACTTGCCTCCGTAGTTGCAAATAATGAGCTCCAGACTAAAGGCTACTTGGACTCTTACCCAACAAATCTTAAAAGCTAGACCTAAAAGAATAAAATTGTTTTGAGTAACTTAATTTCACCCAAAACAAAGCCCAAGCATTTTACAAGAATATAAATATATATAGCACACAATAAACTAAAACTCACAATACCTGGTATCATATGAAAAATTGTCAAACATGCAAAGAAGTAGGAAAATATGACCCATACTGAGGAGAAAAGGCAACCAATCAAAACTAACCCATAGTCTATACAGATGTTAGAATTGGCAGAAAAGAACATTTAAAAAGTTATTATACATGATTAAAAGTTATTATAACTGTATTTCATATGTTAAAAAACCCAGACTAAACACTGAAAATGTTAAGTACAGGCATGGAAAATATAAAACAGATACAAATTGAGCTTCTAGAGATTAAAAACAATGTCTAAATGAAAAAGACACTGAACGAAGTTAATAACAGATTAAACACTGCAGAAGAAAGGGTCAGTGAACATTAAGGCATAGTAATAGAAACTATCCAAAATGAAACAAAAAGAGTAACAAAACAAAACAACAACAAAAATGAATAGAGCATCAGTGAGTTGTGCAACAACTTCAAGTGGCCTAATACATGTGTACTTAGAGTCCATGAAGGAGAGGAGAAATACAAAAATTTGAAGAAATAATACCCCAAAATTTTCCAAATTGGTAAACACTATAAACCCACAATGTCAAGAAGATAAATGAACTTTAGGCATAAGAAACATGGAGAAAACAACACCAAGGCACAAAAATAGTCAAATTGCTCAAAACCAGCAATAAAGAGAAAAATTTGAAAGCAGCCAGAGGGAAAAAACTATACACTACAAACAGAGGAACAAAGATAACAGTGACAGCAGAATTCTTGTTGGAAACAATGTAAATGAGAACTCAGTGGAATAACATCTTTAAAGTAGTGAACTGAGTTCTATCAAACTAGAATTCTACACCCAGATCTGTCAAAACAAAAGTAAAATACAGACTGTCTCAGACATACAAAAGCTGAAAGAATTCATTACTAGTAGACTTTCACTGTAGGAAATATTAAAATAAGTATGTTTAAGCAGAAGGAAAATGACACCAGTTTAGAATATGGATCTAAACAAAAGATTAAGAATACTGGAATTGGGACTTCCCAGATGGTTCAGTGGTTAAAAATCTGCCTGCCAATGCAGGGACATGGGTTCAATCCCTGGTCTGGGAAGATCCCACATGCCGCACAGCAACAAAGCCTGTATGCCACAACTACTGAGCCTGCACTCTAGAGCCTGTGTGCCACAACTACTGAAGCCCACGCACCTAGAACTTGTGCTCTGCAACAGTATAAGCCAACCAATGAGAAGCCGGTTCACTCTAGTGAAGAGTAGCCCCTGATTGCTGCAATGAGAGAAAGCCCAGGGAAAGCAAAAAAGACCCAACGCAGCAAAAAAATAAATTAAAAAGAAATACTTAAAAAAAATTTTTTAAAGGATTTTAGACAATCAATATATGTCTCTGACCACAATGGAATTAAATTAGAAATTAACAAATCTGAAAAAGCTACAAATATTTGGAAACTAAACAACAAACTTCTCAGTAACTTTGTGGTCAAAAAAGAAATCAAAAGGGAAATCAGAAACTATTTTGAACTCACTGAAACTGAAAACATAATACGTCAACATGTGGGCTATTGCTAATGCTGTACTCAACTTCCTCAACTGCCACATTAAACTGGAAAAATGAAAGCAAATTAATCACTGAGTAAGAGAAGAAAGAACACAATAAAAATCAAAGTAGAAATAAATAAACTGCAAAACAGAAAAGTACTATAGATATTAAAAGGATAATAAGAGAATATTATAGAATACTTTATACCAATAAATTCAAGATGAAATGGACAAATTCCTTGAAAGACATGCTCTACTAAAGTTTATTCAAGAATAAAGATAATAAAGAAATTGGATGTGCAGTTTAAAACCTTCCAACAAAGAAAGCTTTAAGTCCAGGTGGCTTAACTGATAAATTCTACCAAACATTTAAGGAATAAAATAATGCCAATTCTACAGAAACTCTACCAGAAAGTTGAAGAGAAGGGAATACTTCCCAACTTATTTATAAGGCAAACATTCACCATATCAAGACTACACCATGGGGCTTCCCTGGTGGTGCAGTGGTTGAGAGTCGCCTGCCGATGCAGGGGTCACAGTTTCGTGTCCCTGTCTGGGAAGATCCCACATGCCACGGAGTGGCTGGGCCCATGAGCCATGGCTGCTAAGCATGCGTGTCGGAGCCTGTGCTCCGCAAAGGGAGAGGCAACAACAGTGAGAGGCTCGCATACCGCAAAAAAAAAAAAAAAGATTACACAATGACATTACAAGAAAACTATAGACCAATATCTCTCATGAACACAGAGGCAAAAATTCTTCACAAAATTTTAGCGTATCAAATCCAATAATATATAAAAAGATGATACATCATGACCAAGTGGGGTTTATCTCAAGAATGACAGTTTCATTTAATATATGAAAATCTATTTACCCAACTTAGTACACTAAAAAAGAAAAATCAGGACATTTCTGGTGGGGCAGTGGTTAAGAATCCACCTGCCAGTGCAGAGGACATGGGTTTGAGCCCTGGTCTGGGAAATCCCACATGCCACTGAGCAACTAAGCCCATGCACCACAACTACTGAGCCTGCACTCTAGAGCCCGTGAGCCACAACTACTGAGCCCATGTGCCACAACTAGTGAAGCCCGTGCACCTAGAGCCTGTGCTCTGCAACTAGAGAAGCTACCACAATGTTAAGCCTGCATACTGGAACGAAGAGTAGTCCCTGCTCGCCACAACTAGAGAAAGACTGCATGCAGCAATGAAGACCCAATGCAGCCAAAAATAAATAAACAAATTAAGAAAAGAAAAGAAGAGAATAATCACATAATCATTGCAGTTGATGCAGGAAAAGAATGAAAGAATCTAACATCCATTCCTGATTAAAGAAAAAACATCCCTCAGTAGACTAGGAATGGAAGCAGACTTCCTCAACTTGATAAATGACTTCTACAAAAAGCCTAACATCGTATTTAATAGTGAGGGACAAAGTACTTTCTCTCCAGGATCAGGACAAAGGCAAGGATGTGTGCTCTCATTACTTCTATTTGACAGTGCACTGTAGGTTCTAGCCAGTGCAATAGGACAACAAAAATAAAAGAGATATTCAGAATGGAAAGGAAGAAGTAACACTATCGTTATTTGCTGATAACATGATTATATAGAAAGCCTGAGAGAATCTACAAAATTGCTACTGGAACTAATAAATGAGTTTATCAAGTTTGCAGCGTACAAGATCAACATACAAAAAGATTAATTTATCTCAACAAACAATCAGAGATCAAAGTTTTAAAATACTACTTATAATGAAACATATAAAATACGTAGAATAAATCAGACAAAAGATGTAAAAGACTTGCACACTGAAAACTGTAAAATATTGCTGGCGGAAATTAAGGAAGACCTAATTAAATGGAGAGTTATAATGTATTCATGATTCAAAGACTCAATATTATTAAGACATCAATTCTTCCCAAAATAGATTTATAGATCAAAATACCAGTAGGCTTTTCTATAGAAATTGACAAGCTAATTCTAAAATTCATATGGAAATTAAATTTAGAATAACTAAAACAACTTTGAAAAAGAACAAAGTTGAAGAACTAACAGTAACTGATTTCAAGGCTTATGAATCTACACTTTGAAGACATTGTGATAGTAGTGTAAAGATAGACAAAAAGATCAAAGGAACATAATAGAAAGTTCAGAAGTAGAGAGATGTGGACAACTGACTTTCAGGTTCAAAGGCATTTAAGTGGAGAAACGATAGTCTTTTCAACAAATGATGCTTGAACAATTGAATATCCAGGTGCAAAAAAAAAAAAAGAATTTCCATCCAAACCATATACAGAAATGAACTCAAATTGGTTCAAAGACCTAAATGTAAAACATAAAACTATAAAACATAAAAGTATAAAACTTCTAGAACCAAAGAGGTGAAAAATTTTATGACCTTGACTAGGGCAAGTCTTCGTAGATACGATACCAAAAGCATAATCCATAAATGAAAAAAATAGATAAATTAGACACCATCAAAATTAGGAATTTCTGCCCTGCAAAAGACATTCCTGAGAGAATGAAAAGATGAGTCACAGAATGGGAGAAAATATGTAGCAACTTACATATTGGATAAAGGACTAATTTCCAGAATATATAAAGGACTCTCAAAACTCCAGAAAAATATAGATAAAAGATTCAAAGATATACAGATGGAAAATAAGCATATGAAAAGGTGTTTGACATGATTAATCATTAGGAATGCTACAGTGAGATACAACTACACACCCGTTAATCTACCTAACATTAAAAATACTGAGCATAGCAAGTGTTGGCCACAACGTGAAGAAAATGCAACTCTCATGCACTGCTGGTAGAGATGTAAATGATCAAACCACTATGGAAAATAGGTATTTTTTTTTAAACTTAAACATACACTTACCAATGATCCAGCCATTCTACTTGCACGTATTTACCCAAGAGAAACGGTAGTATACATCCATACAAAGACTTGTCCACAAATATTCACAACAGCTTTATTTATAATAGACAAAGACTGAAACAACCCAAATGTCCATCAATGGTGAATAGATAAATTGTGGTACATACATATAATGGAATACTATTCAGCAATAAACAGAAATGAATTACTGATATATACAACAATGTGGATGAAGATTTAAATATTCATGCTGAGTTAGAAGCCAGTTAGAAAAAAGTATACACTGTATGATTCCATTTACACAAAATTCTAGAAAATGCAAATAGAAAGCAGATCAATGGTTGCATGGCCATTGGGAAGGGCAAGGAACGAGGGGAAGGAAGAATTACAAAAAGACATTAAGAAACTTTCTGAGGTGATGGACATTTTGATTTTGGTGAAGTCTTCATGGGGTATGTGTGTGTGTGAACACGGATTATTGTTTGTCAACTATACCTCAAAAACCTGTTAAAATAAATGATATTATATGAGAGAGACAATTGGGGAAATTTGAATAGCAACTCCTTATTAGGTAATATTATTGTGTAGGAATTTAATTTCTTCAATATTGTGTGTTAACAGTATTGTAGTTACATAGGGAAATAATTTTTAATATCCAGAGAGGAGGACCTCTAGCTGACAAGAGAGGGATCGCAATTGTGGCAGATTGCGATCCCTCTCTTGTCAGCTAGAGGTGCTGTGGGAGGCTGAGGGAGATGAGACTAGAGCAGTGACCAATGTGTGACGGCGTGGTGAAGACAGTCATTTGTCAACTGACTGACAAAGACGGTTGGAACAGACTGCTAAACGCAGGGCATTTCCGCATACTAAACTCATGCAATACCCTCAACTAGCCTTGGCATAACAGAAAGTTTCTATTAGCTTGCCATATTGGAGGGGGGATAGCACAATTTAAGGTGCAGTAAGTTGTGTAATTAACTGTCACAATAGGGTCCTACAGAAATAGTTTTTTAAACTGAAAAAAAAAGAAACTTGGCCCTTCCCTCACAACATATATGAAAATTAACTCAAAATGAATCATAGACCTAAATGTAATGATATAACTTCTGAAAGAAAACATAGGAGAAAATCTTTGTGATTTGGGGTTACATAATGGGGTCTCAGACAAACATTTCTTAGATAAGACACAAAAAAGCACAAACCATCTAAGAAAAATTGCTAAGGGACTGCCCTGGGGGTTAAGACTCCAAGTTCCCAAAGTAGGGGGCCCGTGGTCGATTCCTGGTCAGGCAACTAGATCCCGTATGCATGCCACAACTAAGAGTTCACATACCACAACTAAGAAACTCAGGAGCCGCAACTAAGGAGCCCATCTGCTGCAACTAAGACCCAGCACAACCAAATAAATAAATTAAATAAATATGAAAAAAAAGAAAAATTGCTAAATTAGAGTTCATCAAAAATTTAAAACTTCTAGTCTTCAGAGACACTTTAATACAATGAAAATAAGTCACAGTCCAGGAGAAGATATTTATTATACACATATCTGAGAGAAAGGACTTTCTCCATTGCTTTTAATAGAAAGCACTCTTGAAACCCAATATAAGTATCCAATTAAAAAATGGATTTGAACAGACACTTCATTTCAAAAGATATTTGCACATGAATAGATACTCAACATCATCAGCTATTACAGAAACGCAAAATGTGGCAAAAACCACAAGATGCAACTACACACCTACGAGAAAGGCTAAATTTTTAAAAAAAAAACAAATATAAGGATCAGGTGAAGATGTGGAGCAACTGTAACTCTCATAGACTGCTAGTGGGAAAGCAAAATGGCACAGGCACTTTAGAAAACAGTTTAGCAGTTTCTTAAAATGTTAAATATGCACTTAGCATATGATGAAGCATTCCCACCCTTAGGTATTTTACCCCAAAGAAACGAAAACATATGCTCGCACAAAACATATGTTCACACACACATGTGAGTGTTTTCAGAGGCTTTGTTCATAATAACCAAAAAACTAGAAAAAAATTCAAATGTTCATCAAACTATGAATGTGAAAACAAACTGTGAATCCACACAACTAGAATACTACTCAGCAATAAAAAGGAATGAACTACTGACAGGTGCAAAAAAACAGATGAATCTCCAAAGAGACTGGCTAACTGAAAGAAGCCAAAAACAAAAGGCTACATACCACATGATTTCATTTGTAAGATATTCTGTAAAAGGCAACATTATACGGACAAAAATCAGATTAGTGGTTGCCAGGGGCTGGTAGTGGGAGGAAGATGGATTGAGTACAAAGAGACATGAGGGGTCTTTTGGGAGTGCAGAAGTTTTCTTCACCTCAAATGTGGTTGTGGCTATAGAACTATATGTTTGTCAAAACACATCACACTCTATATTTAAAAATAGTGAATTTTGTTAAATGAAAATTATACATAAATAAACCTGACATAAGAAAATAATAAAACAAACCTAAAAAAACTACTGAGTGAAAATAAATGTAAGAAAAATCAACTTACAGTTTTTCAAATTCAAGGGTCATCATGAGGATGCTTTCAATTGTTGTATGTGACACTTGTGTTGTCCCCATGTCTATGAAGGAGAAGGCTTAACATGCATGGTACAAAACTGAAAGACAAAAATTCTAAACCTAAAAAGATACTTAGCATGTGGTTGCTTCAATTCTGGCTTCTTACTTGCCATAGATGATAATTCCAAAGAGCTCTTATTGAAGACATTTAAATTTGCATCATGAAATTAATGATTTGGTGCTGAACAGTACAATAATTTTTTATTATTCTAACTTCTCTAACTTCTGCAATTTTCAATTGCACCTACCTCTTTTGATCACTCTTTAAAAAAAATAATGTACCCCTTATTCTTTTTTGCTTTCTGGGATAAATTATATTCCTACATGCATCTACATGTTCCATATCTATATGTGTTCTTCAACACTGTTCTCATTCTCTGCTGGCTGTCTTACCCATATATATTCTTTCTTAATCCTTTTCTTTGCCAATAACTCTTATTTTCAATAACCTAGTTAAAATCTAACTTATGACTTTTTAGCCAAAGTACTCAATCTTTGACTAAAGTAAAAAAGAGCAGAAATTATCTCATTAGCTATGAACTGTTGCAATACTTACAAATATTTTAATGCTGGCAATTTAAAAAGATAAGAATCTTCAACTGTTGTCAAAGGATTATGATTGAGAATTCTGAAAAATAGGAATGGAATTAAAATTATCTGAATTTTCACTCACTTCCATGAAAGCTTATATTCATTTTTTTTGGTATGTAACTTGAAGGTTACAAAATAAATCATTTTCTGTCTTTACATATAAATCAGCCTTAGAATATGTAAAACACTCTTTCATTGGAAACTACCAAGGTCTCTAGATGATAAAGTGGAGAAGAAAAACAAACACACAAACAAACAACAACAAAAAGTGGCAAGCAAAGAAAAAAATATGCCAAAGAATATTTCAGGTTAAAAACCCTAGAAGTGAGTATGCTGGTAGGAAGCCCTTGCTCTGTAAAAAAGTACTATTTCTAGTGTCCTCCATAATTCAAGGTGTTTTTCTTTCTACAATTTTTTTTTTTAATTTCATGATTTAAACTACCCAGTTAAATACAAAAATAGGGCTAATTCCTTGGTTCTGGAACCAAAGAAGAAGAGGTAAATCCAAGAGGAACTGGTGAAAGCCATACTCCTATCACATAGTCCCATGTGCATTCTTGTATCATAGCTTTTCTTACTGTGTATGTTATCACCTGTTCACTTGTCACTCTCCTAGATTGTCAGCAACTTGAGAGCAGGGACCACACTTTATTGTCATTATTATTCCTGTGCCTAACATAGTGCCTAATATTTACTAGGTATTTAATAAATGTTTGCTGAATAAATAAATAAAATTTTGTTTATTTATCAATAAAATAAACAAATTAACTTTGGGGAAAAAAATTTTATTCCAAAATGCTGGAGTAGATTTTCTTCTTAGTTCTTTCTTTCTATTTTTTTTGTTTGTTTGTTTCTTAGTTCTTTAAAACAAATACGGGGGAAAAAAAAAAAAGGAAGAAAGAAAAGAATATCTGACTTTAGGTTAATTCAAGAATTATTAGCATATTTTTGCAGAATATTATAAAGATAATTATCAAAACTAATATCTTTTGGGTTACCAGGCATCTGTGATCAGCATTTAACATTTATTCTTCACAGTAACCTTATGTGATAGATATATTACCCCATTGTACAAATGAGGAAACTGAGGCACAGAGAAGTTACATAACTTGTCCTAAGTAATCAAGCTAGAAAGAAGCAGAGCTGGAATTTGAACTCAGTTCTGACTCTAAAGCCTGTGTTTAACATGAATGAAAAAAAAAGGGGGGGTTGTGGTTTTAAAACATCTGTTACTTTAACCTTAATTTTGAGAGCACTAAATATAGAAATACCTTTTCAACCTTAATCTACCCATCTGGGAAAGCCTCTATGAGAATTATATTTTCTCTTTTTATTTGTTTATTTATTTCTCTGTTTATTTATTTTTTCCTTAATCATCTCCCATGATAAATATTTAATTAGGCTATGGTCATTGAGACTTTAGAGATATTAAAAAGTATTGCAGGAAAATCAGTAAAAATGATGGAGGAAAGACATCTGAAAATTCATCCCTCCATAGAAGCAACAATAACAATAACAACAACAACAACAAAAGTGGCAAAAATGGTCAGAATCAAATTCTTCTGAACTCTGGAAATTTAACCAACAGGCTTGCAGCAAATTGGGAAGCAACTTATTAAAGGAAAACAAATTAATTTCTGTAAGAACAATGAGATCTGTGTTCCTTTAACTTGTCCTTGAACTTTGCTCTCCATGACAGGGGTAGCCTTGAAAAAAGCCCACATCCCTGGTACCAGAAGGAGCAAGATGGACTGGGAGGTCCTTCAAAGCCTCATTCCCAAAGAACTGTCATTGTTTTACATATCTGGTGGCCCCCTGGAAGACCTCACTTGAAAGGATTGCCTTTGACCTGACTGAGAGCTGTCTAGTGAGAAAAGCCTCTCCTCAGGTGGCATTTCTGGAAAACCTTTTGAAGCAAATATTTTAACATAGTGGTTGCATGAGGCAATGGATAACATTTTGGGGCAAACAATAGCCCAAACTAAAAGCTTAAAAAGAAAAGCTGAGGAATGAGATGTCCACAGAGACTTTGAAATGTTCCAATGTATTCCTGGGAAACTGGAAGACCACAAGACATATTCCTGGGAATCTAGGAAAATAACTGTTAGCATTAATAAATGAGTTCAGCAAGGTTGTAGGATATAAGATCAATATTATTTCTACACACCAGCAATGAGTAATCCAGAAAAGAAATTAAGAAAACAATTCCTTGTGTAATAGCATCAAAACAAATAAAATACCTAGGAAAAAAATTAACCAAGTTAAGTGCAAGATTCACACTGAAAAGCACAAAACTGTTGAAAGAACTTGAAGAAGCTCTAAATAAATATAAAGACATGCTGGATTCATGGACTGGAAGATAAACTTATTAAAATATCACTACTTCCCAAATCGACCTATGGTTCCATTGCAATTCCTATCAAAATACCAGCTGACTTCTTTCCAGAAATTACCAAGCTAATTCTAAAATTCATATGGCAATTCAAGGAAACAGATTAACCAAAAGAATGTTGGTAAAGAACAAAGTGGGAGGATTCACACATCCTGGTTTCAAAACTCAGTTCAAAGCTACTGCAATCACAGTGTGGTACTGGAATAAGAACAGACATGAAAATCAATGGAACAGAATTGACAGTATAGAAAGAAACCCTCATATTTATGGTCTATTGATTTTCAACAAGGGTGCCAAAGCAATTCAACGTAGAAAGAACAGTCTTTTCAAATGATGCTGGGACACCTGTACATCCACACACGAAATAATGAAGCTGGACTCCTACACTTCAAACCATATATTAAAATTAATTTGATCTAGATGGATCAAATATCTAAATGTAAGAGCTCAGCCTATAAAACTCTTAGAATAAAACACAGGAGTAAATCTTTATGACATTGCATTAGACAACAGTTTCTTAGATATGCTACCAGAAGCACAAACAACCAAAGGAAAAATAGATGAATGGGATTTTGTAAAAATTAAACAGTTTGTGCTTCAAAGGACACTATCAAGAAAGTGACAAAACATATAGAATGGGAGAAAATACTACAGGTGGGAAGAATAAGATGCAGTTGGGAAAAGAAAAGTATAGTAGTTGCTAGGTGTGACAATCTCAGAATTTTGAACTATTAAAAATAAAACAGCCACCCTGAATCACCCCAAAGGGCAGACCCAAGTTATTTTTAGCGTTATACATTTCTAAATCTGAGAAGCTGCCGGGATTCTAGTACATAGCAAAAAGTGATGCCAGCACCCTGAAGTGTGTAAGCTTTTGTGTGTACATAGCTATCTAAGGGAAACAAAAGCTAGTTGACTGGGGGAGCGTTAGGGAGGCTCTGTGAGGGCAGCTCAATTTGCCTTTGTAGTGTGGCCACACCTCTCTCATTGATATTCTCAACAATGGGGTAAATAACTCACTAGGGATAAGACTTTGATTTTTCTTTTATCCCTCTTAGTGCTTACGTTCTTGGTACAATATTGATTTACCACAGACAACCCAGCATGTGAATGTGCTCTGTCTGGTTAAATTATAAAGCCTTTCTACATTGTAGAGTAATTCAGTTTCTAAAATCATGGAACTTGTATTGTTAGAACCAATGAAGTGACTAAAAGCATTTTAAAAAATAAGCCATCAGTCTGAACCTGCATAGGTGAATGAAGGAGAAACACTTTAAAGTCAGAAAAAAAAGTATACTTAACATTTAGGGTTATCAACCACTGCTGGTTTTCCATAATATATTTCATTCCTGATTTTATCTGAAAGAGATATGATTACTATCACCATTCAAAAAGTGGTACTTTATTAATTAATAAGCTCTTGGCTCATCTTTGAGATAGATTTCGGATTTAAAATAGACTACCACACTGCTAACTACTTCACCTGATGTCTGTCAATAACATAGAGGCTTCATTCAAGAAATCTGACTTATAATTACCTGAAACCCGGTGATGAATCAAGGTTTTGTAGGGCCTGAACCTCATCTACTTTGGGAAATCCTATCGAATAAAAATATCCGAAGTTATGAATACAAATTCGCTAGGACCCCTCTCAAGACCTTGCAAGGGACCTATAAAAGTGAGGAGCCATCAAGCCTAAGCTTCATTGAATTCATGATAAATCCAGCTCAGCTGGGGCCCTTTTCCAAACTTATTTAATGCAGGCAACTTATAAACACCCCAGTATTATGTCATTATATGTAGTAAAATGACTTAACTCGAGGGTGGCATCTTCCCTTGGTGTCTTGCCTTTGGAAAGAGATGCAATAGAGTTTATATCTCACAATGGCAAATGTTTCCTGAAGCAAATTAGCTTTGTCTATAAGAAATACTTAGCCCAAAACAAAGGCTTACTATATTGTGACAATCTTTTGAAAATAACTGTGAACGAGTTTCAGGAGTACAGTACTAATTTATTTCCAACACCAGATAGTTCTGATTCTTTCACTACCTTTTTCTGTTATTTAATAGGAACACAAATTTAAAAGGAACAAGTTGGTGCCTCTTCCCTTACCAACTTTTCTAACCTACCACCCATTTTCTACTTCATCACCCCCTTCCCTCAGCTTGTCACCCTGCTGCATAGATGCTAGAATGGCTCTCATATATGTTTTCCCATCAACATCCATCTTTCTCCTTCCAGTATGAAAGCTTCTTGGGGACAAAGTCCCTGCCCATGTGTCTTTGCATCCCCAGCAGTTAGTACAGTGCTGACACACAGTGGGCATGGCACTCAGTGAATGTTTTTGAATGAATTCATTAATTTTTAAACTGTGATTGATTGATCGATTGTTTTCCAAAATGTATTTTCTGTGTTGCCTACATAACTATAGTGAAACTCTGATTCTTGTAAGGAACTCTTGGTGTTATAGGACGTTTAGGAAAGGTGGTGAGTTTAAGACGTTGTATTGACGCTACTAAAACCTCCTGGAGGAGGGACCTTATAAGCTTTCTCTCCGGTGAGCTGGCAAGAGAAAAACTGACCCTTGGTGCTCTCTGCCCAAGGTAGGCATCAGCAAACTAAGAAGGGAAAGGAAGGGGGCCACTAAAGATAGGCATCTTGAGGAATTTCTAATCCAGCTCCAGACACAGCCTCAACATCTTCATTAACCAAAAATGTGTGAACTGTGTGAAACTTGGTTTCTGAACCACAAGACAGGTAAGAGTCTTTTCCAAAGCCAGGTGTAGAAGAGCTCTTTACCTTGAGTCTAAAATCGCCTTTGGGCCATTGAACGTACCCATTATCATTTCCTTGTGTCATGAGAAATCACAGAATTTTTGAGGTGAAGGGGTATAAAACCCACACTTCTTATTGAAGAGTAGTCAGCAAAGAAAGTGTATTGAATTAGGCTACAGCGATGTATTTTCATTATATTTTTCACACTACAGCTGAATACAAACAATGTATTTTTCCATACCGCAAAGGTTCCTATTGGCCACAGATAATTCACTTCAGAGATACATGCTTTTTCAAAAATAATGTTCTGGGTGGCTGGGGAGAGGCCCTGTGCTGGGTGTTCAGAAATTCTTTCTGCTTTACTATTTAAAAGAGCTAATAATGGTTGGGGAAGAACCCACACATTTTGCTCCCTGAAGAATTCGGTGCTAAACTTAGTTCTTTGTAGCTCTGTGTTGCTTACATTTTAAGCAGTTAGGAACTTTGCACATGAGCAGATATCAAAGTTAAATTCAAAAGTGGAACTTCATTTACCATTTGCAAATTGGAGAGGCATCAGTGGGATTCCATGACAAGGCTAATTTGAGTGTTTTTGCTTGGTGCCTTTTATTGCCCCTGCCAAAGATCAGTACTATGGAAAGCACAGAGTTTCATATATATGAGTTAAACAAGTCTCTTGGCCTCTTTGTGCCTTAGTTTCCTCATTTGAAAAAAAAATAAATGGCTCTCAAGACATCCTTTCCATGGACGAGGGGAAGATGGCAGAAGAGTAAGATGCAGAGATCACCTTCCTTGCCACAGACACACCAGAAATACATCTATACGTGGAACAACTCCTACAGAACACCTACTGAATGCTGGCAGAAGACCTCAGACCTTCCAAACGGCAAGAAACTCCCCACGTACCTAGGTAGGGCAAAAGAAAACAAGAAAAATCAGAGGCAAAAGAATAGGGACGGGACCTGCACCAGTGGGAGGGAGCTGTGAAGGAGGAAAGGTTTCCACACACTAGGAAGCACCTTCGCTGGCGGAGACTGCGGCTGGTGGAGGCGGGCAGCTTCAGAGCCGCGGAGGAGAGTGCAGCAAAAGGGGGGCGGAGGGCAAAGTGGGGAGATTCTCGCACAGAGGATCGGTGCCGACCGGCACTCACCAGCCTGAGAGACTTGTCTGCTCACCCGCCGCGGCGGGTGGGGCTGCGAGCTGAGGCTCGGGCTTTGGTCGGAGCACAGGGAGAGGATGGTGGTTGGTGGCATGAACACAGCCTGAAGGGGTTAGTGCACCACGGCTAGCTGGGAGGGAGTCTGGGAAAAGTCTGGAGCTGCCAAAGAGGCAAGAGATTTTCTCTTCCCTCTTTGTTTCCTGGTGCGCGAGGAGAGGGGATTAAGAGTGCTGCTTAAATGAGCTCCAGAGATGGGCGCGAGCTGCGGCTAAAATCGCAGACCCCAGAAACGGGCAGGAGACAATAAGTCTGCTGCTGCCACCACCAAGAAGCCTGTGTGCGAGCACAGGTCACTATCCACACCCCCCTTCCGGGGAGCCTGTGCAGCCCGCCACTGGCAGGTTCCCGGGATCCAGGGACAACTTCCCCGGGAGAACACATGGCGAGCCTCAGGCTGGTGCAACGTCACGCCGGCCTCTGCCACCGCAGGCTCGCCCCGCACTCTGTGCCCCTCGCTCCCCACGGCCTGAGTGAGCCAGAGCCACCGAATCAATGGCTCCTTTAACTCCATCCTGTCTGAGCGAAAAACAGACGCCCTCTGGCGATCTACATGCAGAGGCGGGGCCAAATCCAAAGCTGAGCCCCTGGGAGCTGTGACAACAAAGAAGAGAAAGGGAAATCTCTCCCAGTAGCCTCAGAAGCAGAGGATTAAAGATCCACAATCAACTTTATGTACCCTGCATCTGTGGAATACATGAATAGACAACGAATCATTCTAAATTGAGGAGGTGGACTTTGAGAGCAAGATTTATGACTTTTTCCCATTCCGTTTTTTTTTAAATTTTTTTCGTAATAATTATTTTTTATTTTAATAACTTTATTTTATTTATCTTCTTTCTTTCTTTCTTTCTTTCCTTCCTTCCCTCCATTAGACAATGAATCATCCCAGATTGAGGAGGTGGACTTTGAGAGCAAGATTTATGATTTTTTCTGCTTTTCCTCTTTTTGTGAGTGTGTATGTGTATGCTTCTGTATGAGATATTGTCTGTACAGCTTTGCTTCCACCATTTGTCCTAAGGTTCTATCTGTTCATTTTTTTAAAATTTTTTTCTTAATAATTATTTTTTTAATTTAATAACTTTATTATATTTTACTTTATTTTATTTTACTTTATCTTCATTCTTTCTTTATTTTTTCTTCCTTCCCTCCTTCATTCCTTGCTTCCTTGCTTCCTCCCTCGCTCCATCCCTCTTTCCCTCCATCCCTCCCTCCCTCCCTCCCTTCTTCCTTTTTTTCTTTCTTTCCTTCTTTCCTTCCTCTCTTCTTTCTTTCTTCCTTCCTTCCTTCCTTCCTTCCTTTCTTTTTTTCTTTCTTTCTTCCTAATTCTACTAATTATTTCTCTCTAATTTTTCTCCCTTTTTTTCTGAGTTGAGGGGATGAAAGGCTCTTGGTGCCACAGCCACTAGTCAGTGCTGTGCCTCTGAGGTGGGAGAGCCAACTTCAGGACACTGGTCAACAAGAGACCTCCCAGCTCCACATAATATCAAATGGCAAAAATCTCCCAGAGATCTCCAACTCAACATCAGCACCCAGCTTCACTCACCAACCAGCAAGCTACAGTGCTGGACACCCTATGCCAAAACAACTACAAAACAGGAACACATACCCACCCACTAGCAGAGAGACTGCCTAAAATCATAATAAGTCCACAGACACCCCAAAACACACCACGACATGTGGACATGCCCACCAGAAAGACAAGATCCAGCCTCATCCACCAGAACACAGGCACTAGTGTCCTACACCAGGAAGCCTACACAACCCACTGAACCAACCTTAGCCACTGGGGACAGACACCAAAAAAAACGGGAAGTACGAACCTGCAGCCTGCAAAAAGGAGACCTCAAACACAGTAAGATAAGCAAAATGAGACGACAGAAAAACATACTGCAGATGAAGGAGCAAGATAAAAACCACCAGACCTAACAAATGAAGAGGAAATAGGCAGTCTACCTGAAAAAGAATCAGAAAAATGATAGTAAAGATGATCCAAAATCTTGGAAATAGAATAGACAAACTGCAAGAAACATTTAACAAGTTCCTAGAAGAACTAAAGATGAAACAAACAATGATGAACAACACAATAAATGAAATTAAAAATACTCCAGATGAGATCAATAGCAGAATAACTGAGGCAGAAGAACAGAGAAGTAACCTGGAAGAAAAAATAGTGGAAATAACTACTGCAGAGCAAAATACAGAAAAAAGAATGAAAAGAACTGAGGAAAGTCTCAGAGAGCTCTGGGACAACATTAAATGCATCAAATTTTGAATTATAGGGATTCCAGAAGAAGAAGAGAAAAAGGAAGGGACTGAGAAAATATTTGAAGAGATTATAGTTGAAAACTTCCCTAATATGGGAAAGGAAATAGTTAATCAAGTCCAGGAAGCACAGAGAGTCCCATACAGGATAAATCCAAGGAGAAATATGTCAAGACACATATTAATCAAATGTCAAAAATTAAATACAAAGAAAGCATATTAAAAGCAGCAAGGGAAAAACAACAAATAACACACAAGGGAATCCCCATAAGGTTAACAGCTGATCTTTCAGCAGAAACTCTGCAAGCCAGAAGAGAGTGGCAGGACATATTTAAAGTGATGAAGGAGAAAAAACTGTAACCAAGATTACTCTATCCAGCAAGGATCTCATTCAGATTTGATGGAGAAATTAAAACCTTTACAGACAAGCAAACGCTGAGAGAGTTCAGCACCACCAAACCAGCTTTACAACAAATGCTAAAGGAACTTCTCTAGACAAGAAACACAAGAGAAGAAAAAGACCTACAATAACGAACACAAAACAATTTAGAAAATGGGAATAAGAACATACATATTGATAATTACCTTAAATGTAAATGGATTAAATGTTCCCACCAAAAGACACAGATTGGCCTAATGGATACAAAAACAAGACCCATATATATGCTCTCTACAAGAGACCCATTTCAGACCTAGAGACACATACAGACTCTAAGTAACGGATGGAAAAAGATATTCCATGCAAATGGAAACCAAAAGAAAGCTGGAGTAACAGTTCTCATATCAGACAAAATAGACTTTAAAATAAAGAGTATTAGAAGAGACAAAGAAGGACACTACATAATGATCAAGGGATCAATCCAAGAAGAAGATATAACGATTGTAAATATTTATGCACCCAACATAGGAGCACCTCAATACATAAGGCAAATACTAACAGCCATAAAAAGGGAAATCGACAGTAACACATTCATAGTAGGGAACTTTAACATCACACTTTCACCAATGGACAGATCATACGAAATGAAAACAGAACACACATTTTTCTCAAGTGCTCACGGAACATTCTCCAGGATAGATCATATCTTGGGTCACAAATCAAGCCTTGGTAAATTTAAGAAAATTGAAATTGTATCATGTATCTTTTTCAACCACAATGCTATGAGACTAGATATCAATTACAGGAAAAGATCTGTAAAAAATGCAAACACATGGAGGGTAAACAATACACAAATTAATAACGAAGTGATCACTGATGAAATCAAAGAGTAATTTAAAAAAATACCTAGAAACAAATGACAATGGAGACACAACGACCCAAAACCTATGGGATGCAGCAAAAGCAGTTCTAAGAGGGAAGTTTATAGCAATACAAGCCCACCTTAGGAAACAGGAAGCATCTTGAATAAACAACTTAATCTTGCACCTAAAGCAATTAGAGAAAAAAGAACAAAAAAACCCCAAAGTTAGCAAAAGGAAAGAAATCATAAAAATCAGATCAGAAATAAATGAAAAACAAATGAAGGAAACGATAGCAAAGATCAATGAAACTAAAAGCTGGTTCTTTTAGAATACAAACAAAATAGATAAACCATTAGCCAGACTCATCAAGAAAAAACGGGAGAAGACTCATATCAATAGAATTAGAAATGAAAAAGGAGAAGTAACAACTGACACTGCAGAAATACAAAAGATCATGACAGATTACTCCAAGCAAATCTATGCCAATAAAATGGGCAACCTGGAAGAAATGGACCAATTCTTAGAAATGCACAACCTGCCAAGACTGAATCAGGAAGAAAGAGAAAATATGAACAGACCAATCACAAGCACTGAAATTGAAACTGTGACTAAAAACCTTCCAACAAACAAAAGCTCAGGACCAGATGGCTTCACAGGCAAATTCTATGAAACATTTAGAGAAGAGCTAACACCTATCTTTCTCAAACTCTTCCAAAATATAGCAGGAGGAACACTCCCAAATTCATTTTACGAGGCCACCATCACCTTGATACCAAAACCAGACAAGGACGTCACAAAGAAAGAAAACTACAGGCCAATGTCACTGATGAACATAGATGCAAAACTCCTCAACAAAATAGTAGCAAACAGAATCCAACAGCACATTAAAAGGATCATTCACCATGATCAAGTGGCATTTATTCCAAGAATACTGGGATTCTTCAGTATGCACCAATCAAACAATGTGATAAACCATATCAACAAATTGAAGGAGAAAAATGATATGATCATCTCAATAGATGCAGAGAAAGCTTTCTTCAAAATTCAACACCCATTTATGATAAAAAGCCTGCAGAAAGTAGGCATAGAGGGAACTTTCCTCAACATAATAAAGGCCATAAATGACAAACCCAGAGCCAACATCATCCTCAATGGTGAAAAACTGAAAGCATTTCCACTAAGATCAGGAACAAGACAAGGTTGCCCACTCTCACTACTCTTATTCAACATAGCTTTGGAAGTTTTAGCCACAGCAATCAGAGAAGGAAAGGAAATAAATGGAATCCAAATCGGAAAAGAAGAAGTAAAGCTGTCACTGTTTGCAGATGACATGATACCATACATAGAGAATCCTAAAGATGCTGCCATAAAACAGCTAGAGCTGTTAAGGTAAAGTTGCAGGATATAAAATTAATGCACAGAAATCTCTGGCATTCCTATACACTAATGATGAAAAATCTGAAAGTGAAATCAAGAAAACACTCCCATTTACCATTGCAACAAAAAGAATAAAATATCTAGGAATAAACCTACCTAAGGAGACAAAAGACCTGTATGCAGAAAATTATAAGACACTGATGAAAGAAATTAAAATGATACAAATACATGGAGAGATATACGATGTTCTTGGATTGGAAGAATCAACATTGTGAAAATGACTCTACTACCCAAAGCAATCTACAGATTCAAAGCAATCCCTATTAAACTACCACTGACATTTTTCATAGAACTAGAGCCAAAAATTTCAAATTATGTATGGAAACACAAAAGACCCCGAATAGCCAAAGCAATCTTAAGAACGAAAAATGGAGCTGGAGGAATCAGGCTCCCTGACTTCAGACAATACTACAAAGCTACAGTAATCAAGACAGTATGGAACTGGCACAAAAACAGAAACATAGATCAATGGAACAGGACAGAAAGCCCAGAGGTAAACCCACACACATATGGTCACCTTATTTTTGATAAAGGAGGCAGGAATGTACAATGGAGGAAGATAAACAAGTGGGACATAATGAAACTTCAAAGCTTTTGCACAGCAAAAGAAACCATAAACAAGACCAAAAGACAACCCTCAGAATGGGAGAAAATATTTGCAAACGAAGCAAATGACAAAGGATTAATCTCCAAAATTTACAAGCAGCTCATGCATCTCAATAACAGAAAAACAAACAACCCAATCCAAAAATGGGCAGAAGACCTAAATAGACATTTCCCCAAAGAAGATATAGAGACTGCCAACAAACACATGAAAGAATGCTCAACATCATTAATCATTAGAGAAATGCAAATCAAAACTACAATGAGATATCATCTCACACCACTCAGAATGGCCATCATCAAAAAATCTAGAAACAATAAATGCTGGAGAGGGTGTGGAGAAAAGGGAACACTCTTGCACTGCTGGTGGGAATGTGAATTGGTTCAGCGACTATGAAGAACAGTATGGAGGTTCCTTAAAGAACTACAAATAGAACTACCATATGACCCAGCAATCCCACTACTGGGCATATACCCTGAGAAAACCAAAATTCAAAAAGAGTCATGTACCAAAATGTTCATTGCAGCTCTATTTACAATAGCCCAGAGATGGAAACAACCTAAGTGCCCATCATCGGATGAATGGATAAAGAAGATGTGGCACATATATACAATGGAATATTACTCAGCCATAAAAAGAAACAAAATTGAGCTATTTGTAATGAGGTGGGTAGACCTAGAGTCTGCCATACAGAGTGAAGTAAGTCAGAAAGAGAAAGACAAATACCGTATGCTAACACAAATATATGGAATTTAAGGAAAAAAATGTCATGAAGAAACTAGGGGTAAGACAGGAAAAAAGACACTAACCTACTAGAGAACGGACTTGACGATATGGGGAGGGGGAAGGGTGAGCTGTGACAAAGTGAGAGAGAGACATGGACATATATACACTACCAAACGTAAGGTAGATATCTAGTGGGAAGCAGCCGCATAGCACAGGGAGATCAGCTCAGTGTTTTGTGACCGCCTGGAGGGGTGGCTTAGGGAGGGTGGGAGGGAGGGAGACGCAAGAAGGAAGAGATATGGGAATGTATGTATATGTATAACTGATTCACTTTGTTATAAAGCAGAAACTAACACACCATTGTAAAACAATTATACCCCAATAAAGATGTTTAAAAAAAAAAAGACTTACTTTCCAGAATTCATACTGGGCTTACACCCAACTAACCAATAACGGCATGATGTTTTTACACACAGTTTTTTACATGTATTAATCTTCTATTTCACTTAAAACTTGTATAAAAACTGCATTCCATGACATGCCTGAAACGTTCCAAAGCTCAGTTCTGTCAGTAAATTGCCACAAAGATTTCTACAAAAAAGACACAAGCAAAAGAAGAAGAAAAATAAATATTCTTTCAGAACATTTATCCTTTGGCAATAATTCTAATTTATATATGATGAAACATAAGATAACTACTCCCTCCATACACTAAAGAAATCTCACGTGGATGATATTATGATTTATACTTTCATGAGTATATATTGGGTGCATTAGATACAAAATAGTAAATGCTCATTAAATACTTGTGTTAAGTGATCTTTATTTACTTAGAAAGGCAGCACTATTGACATTTTGCGCTGGATAATTCTTTGCTGTGGGAGGCTCTCCTGTACACTGTTGGATGTTTATAGCATCTCTGGCCTCTGTCCACTAGATGTCAGTAGCATATACAGTTCTGACAAGCAAAAATATCTCCATACACTACCAAATGTCACCTGCGTGCAAAATCACCCTGGGTGAGAACCTTTGCTCTGTAATGATTCACTCTGATCTGTGTAATAATTCTCACACTAATCTTCGTTGGAGACAAAAAGGATTTGCAACAAAATTTTAGTAGTAATTTTAATCATATTTCAAAAGAAGTAACAAATTAATTTTATAAAAAATTAAGCTTTATACAAATTCCAAATATAATGAATTTATATTTGTAACTTACATAAACTGCAAAAAAATGGTAGTGGTTCAAATGTATGTCTTTTGATAGACTGTATTTTACTGCAAGATAAATCTCTAGGAAATGTAAAAGGAAAATATTGCCTCAATTATCTATTAAATATCTAATTAGTAGAAATAACTAGTAGAGGTTAGAATGATAATAATAAAGAGGAAGCTTTTGTCTAAACTCCAAACCTTAGGAATTATTATTTGAACCTTCCAGAGCCCCTAACCCTGCCTTCACCTCTCTTAAGAGTATCCCCTTGAGTATCTTCATAAATTAAATATAAAACTATAGACCTTGATAGATTTTGGAGGTAACCTTTCCTGAGAGCAAAGGCATTGATTAGATTCCACCTTTTGTGGTCTCATCAAATTCCAGATTATGAGCTCAAAGTTTTTAACTCTATATATCATTATAATTTCTAATATTAAAAGGAATATTCTTATATTTACACACTTCCCAGTATAGTTCTGTTTTGCTAGGCCAATTCATTAGGAGAAGAAATAAAAGATACCCTTTCATACAACTTGAAAGGAAATTACTCCTCTCATTAATATGTAACTTTAATTCAGTATTACACTTTCTAGCATATAGACTTTTATTCAAAAATACCTACTCTTGACTATAGCTGACTATCTTATTTCCATTGATTCCAGCTTAGTCTCTCATTTCACCTGGATGTGTATAACTGTCTTCTGACTGGTGTTTCCATCTCTACCCTCTCCCTTTCTAAGCCATCCTCCACGTGATCACCAGATTAACTCTCTGGAAGTGTTTCACAAATACCAGCATCACTTTTGAACTTATTGAAGATACAAATACTCAGCCCTACTCTGGACATCTTGGATCACTAACTATGGGGGTTGAGCTTGTGTTTTCACAAGCCCTTCAAGTGGTTGGTTCTGTTGCAGGCTAAAGCTTTTTTGAAAGCGCTGCTGTGGTAACATGGTAGCTTGGCATGTCATCCTTGGCTTGGCCTCCAAAGCCCTAGATGATCTGACTCTAATCTCCTACTCTTCCCACTTGTATTCTACAGGTACTCAGAGTATTTTTCCTGTGTTTTGCCTTTCACCCTCTTTCCTTTTGCAAGCTTATTCTTTCCAATGTCTGTCATTGATACCCAATGGCCCTTCGAGGTCCCATTTAAACAGCATTGCTCTAGTAACATCTTCCCTGAACCAATTTGAAGACCTTTTCCCCTCTTTTGTGCTCCAATACCAACGTATAGCTCTCATTGCCCATATTCATTTCTTTCTTTAAATATAGCTATTTTTGCAACCCATTTCCTCTGAGCATAAACTCCTTCAAAGTATGGACTAGATCCTGCTTATGTGCATCGTCTATCATGTTTAAAGCCAATGCGTGGACATCAAGCAAACTCAAATATTTATAAAATCAACAAATAGCTGGGGAGTGGATAGAAGGAGGAAATGACTGTTTTACAAGACATGTACTTTTATTACTTAATGGTACCTCCACAGCACTTTGTCATTATGATTTGAGCTTATTATGTGTTTATTTTCCCTGTGAGATCATGAGTTTCTAAAAGGAATCCTGTCTTACCCATCTTCGTGTTTACAACACTAGGCATAGTGCTTATCAGCATATTCTTTTTTTTTACTTTTTTATTGATTGAAATTTTTTTGTAAAGAATGAGAATACTTATGCTAACATGAAATAATCAGATTATAAATTATTTCATAGTAGAAGTAATGAAGGGCCTAGTCCACTGAGCAATTATCTTATTTCTTTTTCTGCAAACTCTGTAAGGTTTGGAGCCCAGATGGCAGAGAAGAGACTACTATAAAGGTGATTGCCCCTTAAGGCTGGAAAGGTTTCAAAATTAAAAGAACTATTTTTAGGGTCATGTGAGGCTCTTTATACCCACTTCCCATAAGACTTTTACATTTGCAAGAAGGATCTATTTGCTAAAGCGAATCATTAATTGGCTTAATAAGGATTAATGACATACACAGCTTTGGATGTCATGGACAAAGGACAAACCTGAGCTTTTATAGAGGAAAACACAGTTATCTTATTATCCCTGAATAAAAAGAAATACTAGGCAAGAATTTCCTCTTTGATAAAGAAGCTGGAGAGGGAATTCCCTGGAGGTCCAGGGGTTAGGATTCGGCCCTTCCAATTCTGGGGACGTGGGTTCAGTCCCTGGTCAAGGAACTAAGATCCCACAAGTCATGTGTCGTGGCCCAAAAAACAAAACAAACAAACAAACAGAAAAAAAAAGGCTGGAGAGATTTTTGTTAGGGGCATTTCTGATATGCTTATATAGTGTAAACATTTCTAAATATACCACTTAACCATCACCTTAAACCTTCTTAATATTGGTATCACAATTCCTGCATTGAAATCCTTAACAGTTTGTTCTTTTAGTAACTTAATGTGTTGACAATACGGATTTTTCTATTAAGATGTTTTTCTCATGTGGACCATTTTTAAAGTCTTTATTGAATCTATTACAGTATTGCTTCTTTTTTTTTAATGTTTTAATTTTTTGGCCATGAGCATGTGGGATCTTAGCTCCCTGACCAGGGATTGAACCCGCACACCCTGCATTGGAAGGCAAAGTCTTAACCACTAGACCACCAGGGAAGTCCCTTGACAATACTGTTTACATAATTCATCTGCTTGAATATTTAAATGTTAATTTAATTTAGATTAAATTATCAAAGTTAGAAGTTAATGGCATTCATATTAATGTAAGTGTTCTATATTTTCTTCTCCTTTAGGTGACAATTTGAGGTTAACTTTAATTCCTCTCATTTCACTAAGCCAACTGTTTCAAACATTTTCTGTAAAGGCCAGATAAGTAAATATTTTAGGCTTTGCAGGCCACATAGAGTCTCTGTCACATATTTTTCTTCGTTTCTTTTTTATCTCATTTACAACCCTTTAAAAACCACTTTTAACTTATGGGTTGTATAAATACGGACTGTGGGTCAGATTTCTTTTTTTTCAACATCTTTATTGGGGTATAACTGCTTTACAATGGTGTGTTAGTTTCTGCTTTATAACAAAGTGAATCACTTATACATATACATATGTTCCCATATCTCTTCTCTCTTGCGTCTCCCTCCCTCTCACCCTCCCTATCCCACCCCTCCAGGCGGTAACAAAGCACCGAGCCGATATCCCTGTGCCATGCGGCTGCTTCCCAATAGCTATCTACCTTACGTTTGTTAGTGTATATATGTCCATGACTATCTCTCGCCCTGTCACAGCTCACCCTTCCCCCTCCCCATATCCTCAAGTCCATTCTCCAGTAGGTCTGTGTCTTTATTCCTGTCTTATTCCTAGGTTCTTCATGACATTTTTTTTTCTTAAATTCCATATATATGTGTTAGCATATGGTAATTGTCTATTTCTTTCTGACTTACTTCACTCTGTATGACAGACTCTAGGTCTATCCACCTCATTACAAATAGCTCAATTTCGTTTCTTTTTATGGCTGAGTAAAATTCCATTGTATATATGTGCCACATCTTCTTTATCCATTCATCCGATGATGGGCACTTAGGTTGTTTCCATCTCTGGGCTATTGTAAATAGAGCTGCAATGAACATTTTGGTACATGACTCTTTTTGAATTTTGGTTTTCTCAGGGTATATGCCCAGTAGTGGGATTGCTGGGTCATATGGTAGTTCTATTTGTAGTTTTTTAAGGAACCTCCATACTGTTCTCCACAGTGGCTGAACCAATTCACATTCCCACCAGCAGTGCAAGAGTGTTCCCTTTTCTCCACACCCTCTCCAGCATTTATCGTTTCTAGATTTTTTGATGATGGCCATTCTGACTGGTGTGAGATGATATCTCATTGTAGTTTTGATTTGCATTTCTCTAATGATTAATGATGTTGAGCATTCTTTCATATGTTTGTTGGCAGTCTGTATATCTTCTTTGGAGAAATGTCTATTTAGGTCTTCTGCCCATTTTTGGATTGGGTTGTTTGTTTTTTTTGTTATTGAGCTGCATGAGCTGCTTGTAAATTTTGGAGATTAATCCTTTGTCAGTTGCTTCATTTGCAAATATTTTCTCCCATTCTGAGGGTTGTCTTTTTTTTTTTTTAACATCTTTATTGGGGTATAATTGCTTTACAATGGTGTGTTAGTTTCTGCTTTATAACAAAGTGAATCAGTCATACATAAACATATGTTCCCATATGTCTTCCCTCTTGCGTCTCCCTCCCTCCCACCCTCCCTATCCCACCCCTCCAGGCTGTCACAAAGCACCGAGCCAATATCCCTGTGCCATGCGGCTGCTTCCCACTAGCTATCTACCTTACTACGTTTGTTAGTGTGTATATACACATGACTCTCGCCCTGTCACAGCTCACCCTTCCCCCTCCCCATAACCTCAAGTCCGTTCTCTAGGAGGTCTGCATCTTTATTCCTGCTTTACCCCTAGGTTCTTCATGACATTTTTTTCCTTAAATTCCATATATATGTGTTAGCATATGGTATTTGTCTTTTTCTTTCTGACTTACTTCACTCTGTATGACAGACTCTAGGTCTATCCACCTCATTACAAATAGCTCAATTTCGTTTCTTTTTATGGCTGAGTAATATTCCATTGTATATATGTGCCACATCTTCTTTATCCATTCATCCGATGATGGGCACTTAGGTTGTTTCCATCTCCAGGCTATTGTAAATAGAGCTGCAATGAACATGTTGGTACATGACTCTTTTTGAATTTTGGTTTTCTCAGGGTATATGCCCAGTAGTGGGATTGCTGGGTCATATGGTAGTTCTATTTGTAGTTTTTGAAGGAACCTTCATACTGTTCTCCACAGTGGCTGAACCAATTCACATTCCCACCAGCAGTGCAAGAGTGTTCCCTTTTCTCCACACCCTCTCCAGCATTTATCGTTTCTAGATTTTTTGATGATGGCCATTCTGACTGGTGCGAGATGATATCTCATTGTAGTTTTGATTTGCATTTCTCTAATGATTAATGATGTTGAGCATTCTTTCATGTGTTTGTTGGCAGTCTGTATATCTTCTTTGGAGAAATGTCTATTTAGGTCTTCTGCCCATTTTTGGATTGGGTTGTTTGTTTTTTTTGTTATTGAGCTGCATGAGCTGCTTGTAAATTTTGGAGATTAATCCTTTGTCAGTTGCTTCATTTGCAAATATTTTCTCCCATTCTGAGGGTTGTCTTTTGGTCTTGTTTATTGTTTCCTTTGCTGTTCAAAAGCTTTGAAGTTTCATTAGGTCCCATTTGTTTGTTTTTGTTTTTATTTCCATTACTCTAGGAGGTGGGTCAGAAAGGATCTTGCAGTGATTTATGTCATAGAGTGTTCTGCCTATGTCTCCCTCTAAGATTTTGATAGTTTCTGGCCTTACATTTAGGTCTTTAATCCATTTTGAGCTTATTTTTGTGTATGGTGTTAGGGAGTGATCTAGCCTCATACTTTTATATGTACCTGTCCAGTTTTCCCAGCACCACTTACTGAAGAGGCTGTCCTTCCTCCACTGTACATTCCTGCCACCTTTATCAAAGATAAGGTGTCCATATGTGTGTAGGTTTATCACTGGGCTTTCTATCCTGTGCCATTGATCTATCTTTCTGATTTTATGCCAGTAACATACTGTCTTGTTTACTGTAGCTTTGTAGTATAGTCTGAAGTCAGGGAGCCTGATTCCGCCAGCTCTTTTTTTTGTTCTCAAGATTGCTTTGGCTATTCGGGGTCTTTTGTGTTTCCATACAAATTGCGAATTTTTTTGTTCTAGTTCTGTGAAAAATGTCAGTGGTAGATTGATAGGAATTGCATTGAATCTATAGATTGCTTTGGGTAGTAGAGTCATTTTCACAATGTTGATTCTTCCAATCCAAGAACATCGTATATCTCTCCATCTATTTGTATCAACTTTAATTTATTTCATCAGTGTCTTATAATTTTCTGCACACAGGTCTTTTGTCTCCTTAGGTAGGTTTATTCATACATATATTATTCTTTTTGTTGCAATGGTAAATGGGAGTGTTTTCTTGATTTCACTTTCAGATTTTTCATCATTAGTATATAGGAATGCCAGAGATTTCTGTGCATTAATTTTGTATCCTGCTACTTTACCAAATTCATTGATTAGCTCTAGCAGTTTTCTGGTAGCATCTTTAGGATTCTCTATGTATAGTATCATGTCATCTGCAAACAGTGACAGCTTTACTTTTCTTTTCCGATTTGGATTCCTTTTATTTCCTTTTCTTCTCTGATTGCTGTGACTAAAACTTCCAAAACTATGTTGAATAAGCATGGTGAGAGTGGGCAACCTTGGCTTGTTCCTGATCTTAGTGGAAGTGCTTTCAGTTTTTCACCATTGAGGATGATGTTGGCTGTGGGCTTGTCATATATGGCCTTTATTATGTTGAGGAAAGTTCCCTCTATGCCTACTTTCTGCAGGGTTTTCATCATAAATGGGTGTTGAGTTTTGAAGAAAGCTTTCTCGCGTCTATTGAGATGATCATATGGATTTTCTCCTTCAATTTGTTCATATGGTTTATCACATTGATAGATTTGCGTATATTGAAGAATCCTTGCATTCATGGAATAAACCCCACTTGATCATGGTGTATGATCCGTTTAATGTGCTGTTGGATTCTGTTTGCTAGTATTTTGTTCAGGATATTTGCATCTATGTTCATCAGTGATATTGGTCTGTAGTTTTCTTTCTTTGTGATATCCTTGTCTGGTTTTGGTATCAAGGTAATGGTGGCTTCGTAGAAGGAATTTGAGAATGTTCCTCCCTCTGCTATATTTTGGAAGAGTTTGAGAAGGATAGGTGTTAGCTGTTCTCTAAATGTTTGATAGAGTTCACCTGTGAAGCCATCTGGTCCTGGGCTTTTGTTCGTTGGAAGATTTTTAATCACAGTTTCAATTTCAGTGCTTGTGATTAGTCTGTTCATATTTTCTATTTCTTCCTGATTCAGTCTTGGCAGGTTGTGCATTTCTAAGAATTTGTCCATTTCTTCCAGGTTGTCCATTTTATTGGCATAGATTTGCTTGTAGTAATCTCTCATGATCTTTTTTATTTCTTCATGGTCAGTTGTTACTTCTCCTTTTTCATTTTTAATTCTATTGATTTGAGTCTTCTCCCTTTTTTTCTTGATGAGTCTGGCTAGTGGTGTATCTATTTTGTTTATCTTCTCAAATAACCAGCTTTTAGTTGTATTGATCTTTGCTATTGTTTCCTTCATTTCTTTTTCATTTACTTCTGATATGATTTTTATGATTTCTTTCCTTCTGCTACCTTTGGGGGTTTTTTCTTCTTCTTTCTCTAATTGCTTGAGGTGCAAGGTTAGCTTGTTTATTCGAGATGTTTCCTGCTTCTTAAGGTGGGCTTGTATTGCTATAAACTTCCCCCTTAGAGCTGCTTTTGCTGTATCCCATAGGTTTTGGGTCGTTGTGTCTCCATTGTCATTTGTTTCTAGGTATTTTTTTATTTCCTCTCTGATGTCTTCGGTGATCACTTCATTATTAAGTAGTGTATTGTTTAGCCTCCATGTGTTTGTATTTTTTACAGATCTTTTCCTGTAATTGATACCTAGTCTCATGGCGTTGTGATCAGAAAAGAAACTTGATATAATTTCAATTTTCCTATATTACCAAGGCTTGATTTGTGACCTAAGATATGATCTATCCTGGAGAATGTTCCATGAGCACTTGAGAATAATGTGTATTCTGTTGTTTTTGGATAGAATGTCCTATAAATATCACTTAAGTCCATCTTGTTTAATGTATCATTTAAAGCTTATGTTTCCTTATTTATTTTCATTTTGGATGATCTGTCCATGGGTGAAAGTGGGGTGTTAAAGTCCCCTACTAAGAATGTGTTACTGTCGATTTCTCCTTTTATGGCTGTTAGTATTTGCCTTATGTATTGAGGTACTCCTATGTTGGGTGCATAAATATTTACAATCGTTATGTCTTCTTCTTGGATTGATCCCTTGATCATTACATAGTGTCCTTCTTTGTCTCTTCTAATAGTCTTTATTTTAAAGTCTATTTTGTCTGATATGAGAATTGCTACTCCAGCTTTCTTTTGTTTTCCATTTGCATGGAATATCTTTTTCCATCCCCTTACTTTCAGTCTGTATGTGTCTCTAGGTCTGAAGTGGGTCTCTTGTAGACAGCATATATAAGGATCTTGTTTTTGTATCCATTCAGCTAATCTGCGTCTTTTGGTGGGAGCATTTAATCCATTTACATTTAAGGTAATTATCGATATGTATGTTCCTATTCCCATTTTCTGAATTGTTTTGGGTTCGTTATTATAGGTCTTTTCCTTCTTTTGTGTTTCCTGTCTAGAGAAGTTCCTTTAGCATTTGTTGTAAAGCTGGTTTTGTGCTGCTGAACTCTCTCAGCTTTTGCTTGTCTGTAATGGTTTTAATTTCTCCAGCTAATCTGAATGAGATCCTTGCTGTGTAGAGTAGTCTTGGTTGCAGGTTTTTCTCCTTCATCACTTTCAGTATGTCCTGCCACTCCCTTCTGGCTTGTAGGGTTTCTGCTGAGAGATCAGCTGTCAACTTTATGGGGAGTCCCGTGTGTGTTATTTGTTGATTTTCCCTTGTTGATTTTAATATGCTTTCTTTGTATTTAATTTTTGACAGTTTGATTAATATGCATCTTGGTGTATTTCTCCTTGGATTTATCCTGTATGGGACTCTCTGTGCTTCCTGGACTTAACTATTTCCTTTCCCATATTAGGGAAGTTTTCAACTATAATCTCTTCAAATATTTTCTCAGTCCCTTTCTTTTTCTCTTCTTCTTCTGGAACCCCATTAATTCAAAATTTGGTGCATTTAATGTTGTCCCAGAGGTCTCTGAGACTGTCCTCAGTTCTTTTCATTCTTTTTACTTTATTCTGCTCTGCAGTAGTTATTTCCACTATTTTATCTTCCAGGTCACTTATCCGTTCTTCTGCCTCAGTTATTCTGCTATTGATCCCATCTAAAGTACTTTTAGTTTCATTTATTGTGTTGTTCATCGTTGCTTGTTTCATCTTTATTTCTTCTAGGTCCTTGTTAACTGTTTCTTGCATTTTGTCCATTCTACTTCCAAGATTTTGGATCATCCTTACTATCATTATTCTGAATTCTTTTTCAGGTAGACTGCCTATTTCCTCTTCATTTGTTAGGTCTGGTGCATTTTTATCTTGCTCCTTTATCTGCTGTGTGTTTTTCTGTCTTCTCATTTTGCTTATCTTACTGTGTGGGGTCTCCTTTTTGCAGGCTGCAAGTTCGTAGCTCCCGCTGTTTTTGATGTCTGTCTCCAGTAGCTAAGGTTGGTTCAGTGGGTTGTGTAGACTTCCTGGTGGAGGGGGCTACTGCCTGTGTTGTGGTGGATGAGGCTGGATCTTGTCTTTCTAGTGGGCAGGTTCACGTCTGGTGGTGTGTTTTGGGGTGTCTGTGGCCTTATTATTATTTTAGGCAGCCTCTCTGCTAATTTGTGGTTTTGTGTTCCTGTTTTGCTAGTTGTTTGGCATAGGTTGTCCAGCACTGTAGCTTGCTGGTCGTTGAGTGAAGCTGGGTGCTTGTGTTAAGATGGAGGTCTCTGGGAGATTTTCGCCATTTGATATTATGTGGAGCTGGGAGGTCTCTTGTTGACTAGTGTCCTGAAGTTGGCTCTCCCACCACAGAGGCAGAGCCCTGACTCCTGGCTGGAGCACCAAGAGCCTTTCATCCACACGGCTCAGAATAAAAGGGAGAAAAAGTAGAGAGAATTAGTTGAAGTATGAAGAAAGAAAGAAAGAAAGAAAGAAAGAAAGAAAGAAAGAAAGAAAGAAAGAAAGAAAGAAAGAAAGAAAGAAAGAAAGAAAGGAGGGAAGGAAGGAAAGAAGGAAGGAACAAGAAAAAATGAAAGAAAGGAGCAAAGAAGGAAAGAAGGCAAGAAGGAAAGAAAGGAGGGAGGGAGGGAGGGAGGGAGGAAGGAAGGAAGGAGGGAAGGAAGGAAAGGAGACAGAAAGAAAGAAGATACAGTAAAATAAAATAAAGTATAATAAAGTTATTGAACTAAAAAATAATTATTTAGAAAAAAAAAAGGGACGGATAGAACCTTAGGACAAATGTTGGAAGCAAAGCTATACAGACAAAATCTTACACGGAAGCATACACATACACCCTCACAAAAAGAGGTAAAGGGGAAAAAATTATAAATCTTGCTCTCAGAGACCACCTCCTCAATTTGGGATGATTCGTTGTCTAAAGGAGGGAAAGAAAGAAAGAAAGAAAGAAAGAAAGAAAGAAAGAAAGAAAGAAAGAAAGAAAGAAAGAAAGAAAGAAAGAAAGAAAGAAAGAAAGAAAGAAAGAAAGAAAGAAAGAAAGAAAGAAAGAAAGAAAGAAAGGAAGGAAGGAAGGAAGGAATAATAAAGTTATTAAAATTAATTATTAAGAAAAAAATTTAAAAAAAAAACATGGACAGATAGAACCCTAGGACAAATGGTGGAAGCAAAGCTATACAGACAAGACCTCACACGGAAGCATACACATACATATTCACAAAAAGAGGAAAAGGGAAAAAATCATAGATCTTGCTCTCGAAGCCCACCTCCTCAATTTGGGATGATTCGTTGCCTATTCAGGTATTCCACAGATGCAGGGTACATCAAGTTGATTGTGGAGCTTTAATCTGCTGTTTCTGAGGCTGCTGGGAGAGATTTCTCTTTCTCTTCTTTGTTCTCACAGCTCCTGGGGCTCAGCCTTGGATTTGGCCCCACCTTTGCGTGTAGGTCGCCAGAGGGCGTCTGTTTTTTGGTCAGACAGGACGGGGTTAAAGGAGCCGCCGATTCAGGGGCTCTGGCGCACTCAGGCCGGGCTGTGGGCCAGATTTGATCCATAGGTCATAGACAAAATATAAATACAGATGGAGAGTATATGAACACTTATATAACAAGGTTCATATGGGAGTCTATAATTGCTCAGACCTCATTACCACTTTTCCTCTACAACTAAAGTGTATTTTTCTAACTACACCTTGTCTATATAATTAAAAAATTAAAAATGAATAGGAGATATTTAGTGCTAGTGATGGGCTGCGGCCCTAAACAGACTAACAGAATTGTAGAATTTTATTGCTATAAGAAATTGAAGCGATATTCTAACTTGAACCCCTTAATTACTTTATAGATAAGAACTCATAAATAAATATGATTAACTTACAAATATCGGAGGGATAACAAGCCTTCAAATGAGTCCTTATGTAATTCAGTCAAAAATTTTTCAATGAGAATTCTGAAAAATGAAAAGGTTATTTCTGGTCAAAATGCAAAATAACTACAACTGTATACTACATAGGACTAACTCCTATATGTGGCGGAAAGCAGGGTAATGGTGCCACCTAAGCAACCTAATTCTTATTTAATTTAGGGATGGTGATTTCTGCTCTGTTTTCCTTTAAACCTTCTTTTCATATCCTCCTTTTTGTCCATCTCTCTCCATCACGCATGTGCACACATGCGCTCACACACACACACACACACACACACTCCACCCACTCTTTCCACCAAATCATATAATTAATGCCTACTCTCTAGGTCACGAAATCTCTGATAGAACCCAGCTCTGGGTGGCACCAACGTTGCAGAGCTGCCCTTCCCTCTCTCTTTCCCCAAACCTTATTGGGAAGTCCCACACAGAACTGTATCAGGGCAAATGAAGCCATCTGAATTTTTCCCCAATTAAAATTCTTTTGAAAACTAAAATGTGCATAAAATATACATAACTGTTCAATTGAACAACTGTTCAACTGTTTAATAATTACAAAACAGATCCCCACGTAACACCATTCATGTCAAAAAGAATCCTACCACCATCCCAGTAGCCCCCCGTGTGCCCTTTCCAAGTCACAACCCTCTCTCTGACTTCCAAGACTTTAATAATAATTTCCTTGCTTTTTAAATGTAGTTTTACCTTTCTCTATCAGCCATAAACAACACAGTTTAGTCTTGCTTCTTCTTGAACTTTATATAAGGGGAATCATAATATACGTATTATTTTCCACATTGCTTCTTTCATTCAACATTAGTTTGTAAAATTATTTTATTTTTTCCTGTAGTATGTACTGTTGTATGTCCAACAACATGAGGCTTCTGCGTATTTGAAAGTGGCTAATGTGACTAAGGAGTTGAATTTTTAATTTAATGAATTTCAATTATTTTAAAATTAAAAAGTTGATACACAATGTAATTATTGGAAAATGTTTATGTTAGCAACAATTTGCATATGTGACACTA
The DNA here is from genome assembly GCF_949987515.2 of Delphinus delphis. Lineage (NCBI taxonomy): Eukaryota > Metazoa > Chordata > Mammalia > Artiodactyla > Delphinidae > Delphinus > Delphinus delphis. The sequence goes on from NC_082701.1 coordinate 37,732,179, forward strand.
CTTTTTCGACTGTAAATTTTATGAAATCTAAATACCAATCAAGTTTTTGTTATAAAGTTTAGCAACCAAATTTTGATTTCAAAGAGTTAGTATGGGAAATAAACTAGATTCTCTCATTAATTTGTGTATTGATTACATGTAGATATGATACTACTTTGAATATTTTTAAATACTTAGTATGAAACACAAGTAGAATATCTTATTAGTAATGTATATAAAGATTACATGTAAAAATGATAATATTTGGGATATAAGGGTTAAGTAAAAGATATTAACATTTATTTCATCTCTTTCATTTTACTTTTATTTTTAAGGGGCTACCAGAAAATTTAAGATTACTTATGTGGCTTGAATTATGTTTCTAATGAAGTGTATGACTTCTAAGTGTGATTAAACCACATTTTAGTCATTCAACTGTTGGTGTATATTGAGATTTTTCTAGTTTTTATTTATTAAAAACAATACTGCTTGAACATTCTTGTATTTGTATCCTGATACATATTTGCCTGAGTTTGTCTAGGATGTAATAGGGATACAAAATTGTTTCCTAAGAAGTTGTGGTATTTTAAGTTGGCATATTGAAACATGTCAAGTCTCCACCCCTTCAACTTCCATCAAAATCCCTAAGAATGAGAGAAAAGATATAACTTAGAAATTACAACCTTAGCTCAATGTGTGGGAGCAGCTCCACAAATGCTCCCCTACCAGAATCGTCCTGGAGGTACCTACAGGGTGATCAGTTGGAATAGTGTGGTAGGAGCAGCCTACAGCACACATCAAACCCACATCTTCCCTCCTTGATCCAGGCAGCAAAATGTGTCTTCCTCTAGGCAGGAGCAATTGGTGTTAGAAAGAGGGCAAGGTCCCAGAACCCTGGAAGAAATGTATGCACTCCCTGATTAGCCACCAGAAGGCATCGTCCACTTCTGCCTTATTCTCAGGGGAACCCATTGGGAGTAATAAACTCCCAAAGCTCATTTCAATTCTCCGCTAAAGCTGGGAAACAAATGCAGTAGAATCTCAACTAAAAAGATGAATTACACTCAGGAATGACCAGACAATGTGAGAAAGCCTACTCCATTAAGGACAGAAAACAAAAACAAACAAGAGCTCATAGCCAATGAATCAGAGTTAACAAAGCACAAGAGAACCTTACGATAGCACAATTATTACCCTCAGAAAAATGTAAGCAGATAGTACATCCATTAATCAACTCAAGAATATACAAATGAAATGTGTTAGCAGTAATAAAAAAAACTCAGCATATGGGCAGCAGAAATGACAGTTAAAGAATAAATTAGGAAAATGAGAGATCTAGCCAATGACTTCTCCAGAATGCAGAATGAAGGGAGCAGGAACGATTCACAGTCAAGCCTGACTCCTGGGTTTGCCCGAGGAATGTTATGACCTTTGCTTCCGCTGGTCTCACAATAAAGACTAGGAACATGCTGCAGGGAGGTGGGGGGTCGTGTTTTGCACCTGTTTCTTATATCTGATCAGCAGGAAGGCACATAGCCAGTATTCCAAGAGTGGAGTGACGGAATGGTAGAGAGAGCTAGTACAGAAGAAACTCTATAAGATGTCAAAGGTAGGTTTCTCTTGCCTGGAAGAATCCCCTTCCTTGCAGGTAATATTAACAGCGGTACATCCTTCAGGAGCCTTGGGGATCTGAGCACAGACTATGTTGCTTTGTGAAGCTATTTCCACTGAGTTCTGCATGTAAAACCTTCTGCTTTTCACTCACAGTGTCTCTTGGTCACATATTTATATTAATTCCATCTCATAGCTTAATTCCACCTCATAAATTAATTCTTTACTCATAGCTTATGAGAACTAAAATATTACTACCTGGAAACTCTGCAACTCAGTTATTAAGGTGGTTCATACTATACAGAATATAGTCATACACGTTTTTAAAAGATCACTAAAACAAAAACACAAAAGACTTTAATTCCCACAAAGAACTCTTGGAGCCCTGAGCATGCTTCAAAGACCCTGACCTCAAATTGAAATTCACCATGTTAGAAGGAATCGCAGAAATTGTCAGAATACATCTTACGGGGAATGGTCAACAGATGGTGCTAAGATTGATTGTTTTCTCACCTCTAAGTACTTGTTTCATATTTCCATGGAAATGATGCAAAAAGAAAAAAACCAAATCAATATGTCCAACGACATGTATGGTAACCCTTTTCATACCTTCAAAGGTAGGAAAAAACTCTACCTCCCCATATCGCGTAACATAACTGTATGTATACACCATAAATGATATACAAACGTCACCAAAATGATGGTGTATGAAAAAAAGCTACACAAAAGTGGAACTCATATATACTAATTATAACTCTGAACGTTGACAAGGATTCAGTAAGTACAGCAAATAGATGGGACTGATCCTCAACTCTTTATGGCACTGTCTTCTCTGATTGCCTGATGCCCATATCAGACTGGTTTGAGTTTGAATATCGTGATAGACAGGGGGTAACCAAAGAGTATATATTTCAAATTAATGGGGATTCTTTCTGTGAAGTTGTTTGGATGACAGGATAGTAGAAATTTTAAAAATAACAACGGTAAATTCATCCTAGAAGTAAAGTTTAGACTGAGAACGAGTCAGTCACCAAAAAATTACCTAAAAAGGAGCTTCAAATAAGCAATAAATGAATAACTGAAATAAAATCCATTAATCTGTAGAACTCCAAATATTCATTTTGACTGAAGAAAAAATTTTAAAACTATGAGGAGATAGAGTTAAAGACAGATCTATAACTTTCTCAAACCATGAAAATATCAAACCAGGCATGAAGGAACATTTAAGAAAGATCCATGTCTAATTTCTGACCAGGATTCTGGTCTAAGGCAATCTTCTGAATTTAACATTCATTCTTGATTCTGTATTATTGACAATTATCCTTCTCTCCACCTCTGTAACTTCTAGGAAATTGAGAGGACTCAAGGTTTGTTTGTTTGATTGATTTAACTATGTATATAATGCAAACAGTAGGCCTTTCTGGAACTGATTTAACTCTCCTTCCCCTGCTTTCTTTCTCTCCAAAGTACTTAGCAATGCTTGAAATTATATCTATCTATTTATTACACTTATATACTTATTTCTACTTATTTGTAAACCCCCTGAGAACTGGGATACTTGGGCTCTTTCATTCTTGGGCCTGTAACCCTAGCATGTAAAACAGTTCCTGGCATATAGTAGATACTCGAAAAATATTTATTGAATGAATTCAGAAAGTGACAAGTTATCAACTATTAGATACTTTTATTTTAAAAAAATTATCCATTTACCGTCACTCATGAGGATAAGTACAGGAAAAGAAATGTCTTTCTTCTCCCTTACATTTGTGCCTCAATCTTTTGAGACAAGAATCCTTTGAGAATTTCATAAAAGCAATGGTTCTTTTCCCTAAAAACATACACTTTCTTGAACACACACAAAAGTGTGCATGCAATTTCGACTTGTGGGTCATCCTTTTAGGGCAGAGGTCTGTGAATAGAGAGGACTGAATCCAGAGAGCCAAACTTGGTTGGGAAATAAAATTACATCTCAGTATTCACAAACCTCTAACTAAAATCAGCACTTCCTTCCATTATGAATGTAGGCAACAAACCACAGTCGATCAGCAGTATAGTTTATTTGGTCCCCAATAGAAATCACAGGTCATTTCATATCATGTATATGCTGCAGATACCTCGAAATATCATTTATTCTCACCACTATCCTGGAGTTATAATATTTATTAAACCTACCACTCTATCTTGTTATTTAATGTGTTAAGAGCAGCATATATACTATTGTTTCACTACTTTTAAAAATATTCTGAAAACTCTTTCAATATATTTGTTCTCCTTTGTTTTTGTATATATTTTGACTTATTATACATTTTAAAACACTATTCCAAGAACATAAGTTTCTGCAGCTTGCCAAAGAGGTATACATGGGGGAGCAGGAGTGAGGTTAAGAACAACCCTCAGAATGGGAGAAAATATTTGCAAATGAAGCAACTGACAAAGGATTAATCTCCAAAATTTACAAGCAGCTCATGCAGCTCAATAAGAAAAAAACAAACAACCCAATCCAAAAATGGGCAGAAGACCTAAATAGACATTTCTCCAAAGAAGATATACAGACTGCCAACAAACACATGAAAGAATGCTCAACATCATTAATCATTAGAGAAATGCAAATCAAAACTACAATGAGATATCGTCTCACACCAGTCAGAATGGCCATCATCAAAATATCTAGAAACAATAAATGCTGGAGAGGGTCTGGAGAAGAGGGAACACTCTTGCACTGTTGTTGGGAATGTGAATTGGTACAGCCACTGTGGAGAACCGTACGGAGGTTCCTTAAAAAACTACAAATAGAACTACCATATGACCCAGCAATCCCACTACTGGGCATATACCCTGAGAAAACCAAAATTCAAAAAGAGTCATGTACCAGAATATTCATTGCAGCTCTATTTACAATAGCCCGGAGATGGAAACAACCTAAGTGTCCATCTTCGGATGAATGGATAAAGTAGATGTGGCACATATATACAATGGAATATCACTCAGCCATAAAAAGAAACAAAATTGAGCTATTTGTAATGAGGTGGATAGACCTAGAGTCTGTCATACAGAGTGAAGTAAGTCAGAAAGAGAAAGACAAATACCATATGTTAACACATATATATGGAATTTAAGAAAAAAAATGTCATGAAGAACCTAAGGGTAAGACAGGAATAAAGACACAGACCTGCCGGAGAACGGACTTGAGGATATGGGGAGGGGGAAGAGTGAGCTGTGACAAAGCGAGAGAGAGGCATGGACATATATACACTACCAAACGTAAGGTAGATAGCTAGTGGGAAGCAGCCTCATAGCACAGGGAGATCAGCTCTGTGCTTTGTGACCGCCTGGAGGGGTGGGAGATAGGGAGGGTGGGAGAGAGGAAGACGCAAGAGGGAAGAGATATGGGAACATATGTATATGTATAACTAATTCACTTTGTTATAAAGCAGAAACTAACACACCATTGTAAAGCAATTATACCCCAATAAGGATGTTTAAAAAAAAAACATTTAATCGTCACAGTAACCTTATGTGATAGATATATTACCCCATTGTACAAATGAGGAAACTGAGGCACAGAGAAGTTACATAACTTGTCCTAACTCATCAAGCTAGTTAGAAGCAGTGCTGGAATATGAACTCATTTCTGACTCTAAAGCCTGTGTTTAACCTGAATGAAAAAAACAAAAATGGGGGATGTTTAAAACATCTGTTACTTTAACCTTAATTTTGAGAGCACTAAATATAGCTATACCTTTTCAGACTTCATCTACCCATCTGGAAAAGCCTCTATGAGAATTATATTTTCTCTTTTTATTTATTTATTTATTTCTCTTTTTACTTATTTTTTTCTTAATAATCTCCCATGATAAATATTTAATTGGCCTATGGTCATTGAGACTTTAGAGATTTAAAAAAATATTGAAGGTAAATCAGTAAAAGTGATGGGGGAAGGACATCTGAAAATTCATCCCTCCATAGAAGCAACAATAACAAAATCAACAACAAAAACGGCAAAACTGGCAAAAATGGTCAGAATCAACTTTTTCTGAACTCTGGAAATTTAACCAACAGACTAGCAGCAAATTGGGCAACAATTTATTCAAAGAAAACAAATTAATTTCTGTAAGAACAATGAGATCTGTGTTCCTTTAACTTGTCCTTGAACTTTGTTCTCCATGCCAGTAGTAGCCTTGAAAAACAGCCCACATCCCTGGTACCAGAAGGAGCAGCATGGACTGAGAGGTCCTTCAAAGCCTCATTCCCAAAGAACTGTCATTGTTTTACATGTCTGGTGGTCCCCTGGAAGACCTCACTTGAAAGGATTGCCTTTGACCTGACTGAGAGCTGTCTAGTGAGAAAAGCCTCTCCTCAGGTGACATTTCTGGAAAATATTTTCAAGCAAATATTTTAACATGGCAGTTACATGAGGCAATGGATAACAGCTTGGGGCAAACAACAGCCCAACCGAAAAGCTTAAAAAGAAAAGCTGAGGAATGAGATGTCCACAGAGACTTTGAAATGTTCCAATGTATTCCTGGGAAACTGGAAGACCACAAGACATATTCCTGGGAATCTAGGAAAATAACTGTTAGCATTAATAAATGAGTTCAGCAAGGTTGTAGGATATAAGATCAATATTATTTCTACACACCAGCAATGAGTAATCCAGAAAAGAAATTAAGAAAACAATTCCTTGTGTAATAGCATCAAAACAAATAAAATACCTAGGAAAAAATTTAACCAAGTGCAAGATTCACACTGAAAAGCACAAAACTGTTGAAAGAACTTGAAGAAGCTCTAAATAAATATAAAGACATGCTGGATTCATGGACTGGAAGATAATTTTATTAAAATATCACTACTTCCCAAATCGACCTATGGTTCCATTGCAATTCCTATCAAAATCCCAGCTGACTTCTTTCCAGAAATTGCCGAGCTAATTCTAAAATTCATATGGCAATTCGAAGAAAAAGAATAACCAAAACAATGTTAGTAAAGAACAAAGTGGGAGGATTCACACATCTTGGTTTCAAAACTCAGTTCAAAGCTACTGAAATCACAGTGTGGTACTGGAATAAGAACAGACATATAAATCAATGGAAAAGAATTGACAGTATAGAAATAAACCCTCATGTTTATGATCTATTGATTTTCAACAGGGTGCCAAAACAATTCAATATGGAAATAACAGTCTTTTCAAATGATGCTGGGACAACTGTACATCCACACACGAAATAATGAAGCTGGACTCCTACACTACAAACCATATATTAAAATTAAGTCCAAATGGATCAAATATCCAAATGTAAGTGCTAAGCCTATAAAACTCTTAGAAGAAAACACAGGAGTAAATCTTTATCACTTTGCATTAGACAACAGTTTTTTAGATATGATACCAGAAGCACAAACAACCAAAGGAAAAATAGATGAATTGGATTTTATAAAAATTAAAAAGTTTGTGCTTCAAAGGACACTATGAAGAAAGTGAAAAAGCATGTAGAATGGGAGAAAATACTACAGGTGGGAAGAATAATATGCAGTTGGGAGAAGAAAAGTATAGTAATTTCTAGATGTGACAATCTCAAACTTTTGAACTATTACAAATAAAACAGCCGCCATGAATCACCACAAAGGGCAGACCCAAGTTATTTTTGTTTTTAGCGTTTATGTTTTTCTAAATCTGAGAAGCTGCCAGGATTCTAGTACATAGCAAAAAGTGATGACAACACCCTCAAGTGTGTAAGCTTCTGTGTGTATATAGCTATCTAAGGGAAACCAATGCTAGTTGACTGGGGGAGCATTAGGGCAGCTCTGTGACCGCAGCTCAATTTGCCTTCATAGTGTGGCCACACATCCCTCACTGGTATTCACAACAATAGGGTAAATAATTCAATAGGGATAAGGCTTTGATTTCCCTCTTATTCTCTCTTAAGCTTATGTTCTTGGTACAATATTGATGTATCACAGAAAAGCCAGCATGTGAATGTGCTCTGTCTGGTTAAGTTATAAAGCCTTTCTACATTGTAGAGTCCTTCAGTTTCTAAAATCATGGAGCTTGTATTGTTAGGACCAATGAAGTGACTAAAAGCATTTAAAAAAATAAGCCATCAGTCTGGACCTGCATAGGTGAATGAAGGAGAAACACATTAAAGTCAGAAAAAAGAAGTATACTTAACATTTAGGATTATCAACCACTGCTGGTTTTCCATAATATATTTCATTCCTGATTTTATATGAAAGAGATATGATTACTACCACCATTCAAAAAGTGGTACTTTATTAATTAATAAGCTCTTGGCTCATCTTTAAGGTAGATTTCGGATTTAAAATAGACTACCACACGGCTAACTACTTCACCTGATGTTTGTAAATAACATAGAGGCTTCATTCAAGAAACCTACTGACTTATAATTACCTGAAACCCAGTGATAAATCAATGTTTTGTGGGGCCTGAACCTCATCTACTTTGGGAAATCCTGTCTAATCAAAACATGCAAAGTTATGAATACAAAAATCGCTAGGACCCCTCTCAAGACCTTGCCAGGGACCTATGTAAGTGAGGAACCCTGAAGCCTAAGCTTCATTGTATTCATGATAAGTCCACCTCAGCTGGGGCCCTTTTCCAAACTTATTTAATTCAGGCAACTTATAAACACCCCAGTAATATGTCATTATAGGTAGTAAAATGACTTAACTCGAGGGTGGCATCTTCCCTTGGTGGCTTGCCTTTGGAAAGTGTTGCAAAAAAGTGTATATCTCACCATGGAAAATGTTTCCTGAAGCAAATTAGCTTTGTCTATTAGAAAGACTGAGTCCAAAACAAAGACTTATTATACTATGACAATCTTTTGAAAGTAACTGTGAATGAGTTTTAGGAGTAGAGTACTAATTTATTTCCAACACCAGATAGTTCTGATTCTTTCACTACCTTTTTCTGTCATTTAAGAGGAACACAAATTCAAAAGGAACAAGTTGGTGCCTCTTACATTAGAAATCTTTTCTAACCTACCACCCATTTTCTACTTCATCACCCCCCTCCCTCACCTTGTTATACTGCTGCATAGATGCTAGAATGGCTCATATATATGCTTTCCCATCAACATCCATCTTTCTCCTTCTAGTATGAAAGCTTCTTGGGGACAAAGTCCCTGCCCTATGCATCTTTGTATCCCCAGCAGTTAGTACAGTGCTGACACACAGTGGGCATGGCACTCAGTGAATGTTTTTGAATGAATTCATTAATTTTTAAACTGTGATTGATTGATTGATTGATTGATTGATTGATTTCCACAATGTATTTTCCTGTGTTGCCTACATAGCTATAGTGAAACTCTGATTCTTATAAGGAACTCTTGGTGTTATAGCATGTTTAGGAAATGTGGTTAGTTTAAGACATTGTATTGACGCTACTAAAACCTCCTGGTGAAGGGACTTCATGAGCCTGCTCTCCGGTGTGCTGGCAAAAGAAAAACTGACCCTTGGTGCTCTCTGCCCAAGGTAGGCATCAGCAAACTAACAAGGGAAAGGAAGGAGGCCGCTAAACATAGGCATCTGCAGGAATTGCTAATCCAGCTCCAGACACAGCCTCAACACCTTCATTAACCCAAAATGTGTGAACTATGTGAAACTGGATTTCTGAACCACAAGACAGGTAAGAGAGTCTTTTCCAAAGCCAGGTGTAGAAGAGCTCTTTACCTTGAGTCTAAAATCGCCTTCGGGCCTTTGAACGTACCCACTATCATTTCCTTGTGTCATGAGAAATCACAGAATTTTTGAGCTGAAGGGGTGTAAAACCCACACTTCTCATTGAAGAGTAGTCAGCAAAGAAAGTATATTGAATTAGGCTACAGCAATGTATTTTCTTTATATTTTCACACACAGCTGAACACAAACAATGTCTTTTTCCATGCCTAAAAAGTTCCCATTGGCCACAGAAAATTCACTTCAGAGATATATGCTTTTTGAAGAAGAATGTTCTGCGTGGCTGGGGAGAGCCCTGTGGTGGGTGTTCAGGAATTCTTTCTGCTTTACCATTTAAAAGAGCTAATAATGGTTGGGGAAACACCCACACCTTTTGCTCCCTGAAGAATTCGGTTCTAAACAGTTATTTGCAGCTCTGTGTTGCATACATTTTAAGCAGTTAGGAACTTTGCACATGAGCAGGAGTCAAAGATAAATTCAAAAGTGGAACTTCATGGACCATTCGCATATTGGAGAGGCATCAGTGGGATTCCATGACAATGCAAATTTGCGTGGTTTTGCTTGGTGCCTTTTATTGCCCGTGCCAAAGATCAGTATTATGGAAACCACAGCGTTTCATATATATGAGATACTCAAGTCTCTTGGCCTCTTTGTGCCTTAGTTTCCTCATGTGAAAAAAAAATAAATGGCTCTCAAGACAGATTTTCCAGAATTCATACTGGGCTTACACCCAGTTAACCTATGACTGCATGATGTTTCTACACACAGTTTTTTACATGCATTCATCTTCTATATCACTTAAAACTTGTGTAAAAACTGCATTCCATGCCAGGCCTGAAACATTCCAAAGCTCAGTTCTGTGAGTAAATTGCAGCCAAGGATACTACAAAAAAAGACACAAGCAAAAGAAAAATAGATATTCTTTCAGAACAGTTATCGTTTGGCAATAATTCTAATTTATATATGATGAAACATAATATCACTACTCCCTCCATATTCTAAAGAAATCTCACTGTGGAAGATATTATGATTTATACTTTCATGATTATATATGTGGTACAGTAGATTCAAAATAGTAAATACTCATTAAATACTTGTGTTAAGTGATCTTTATTTCTCTAGAAAGGCGGCACTATTGACATTTTGGGCTGGATAATTCTTTGCTGTGGGAGGCTCTCCTGTACACTGTTGGATGTTTAGTAGCATCTCTGGCCTCTGTCCACTAGATGCCAGTAGCATATACAGTTCTGACAAGCAAAAATGTATCCAGACACTACCAAATGTCACCTGCTTGCAAAATCACCCTGCTTGAGAACCACTGCTCTATAATGATTCACTCTGATCTGTGTAATAATTCTCACATTAATCTTTGCTAGAGACAAAAAGGATTTGCTACAAAATTTTAGTAGTAGTTTTAATCATATTTCAAAATGAGTAACAAATTAATTTTATAAAAAATCAAGGTTTATAAAAATTCCAAATAAAATGAATTTATATTTGTAACTTACATAAATTGCAAAAAAGTAGTGGTTCAAATCTACATCTTTCGATAAACTGTCTTTTATTGCAGGATAAATCTCCAGGAAAAGAAAAAGGAAAATATTGCCTCAATTATCTATTAGATATCTAATTAGTAGGAATAACTAGTAGAGGTTAGAATGATAATAATAAAGAGGAAGCTTTTGTCTAAACTCCAAACCTTAGGAATTTTTATTTAAACCTTCCAGAGACCTTAACCCTGTCTTCACCTCTCTTAAGAGTCTCACCTTCAGGATCTTCATAAATTAAATATACAACTATAGAACTTGATAGATTTTGAAGGTAATCTTTCCTGAGCACAGAAGCATTGATTAGATTCCACCTTTTGTGGTCTCTTCAAATTGTAGATTATGAGTTCAAAGTTTTTATCTCTATATATCATTATAATTTCTAATATTAAAAGGAATATTCTTATATTTACACACTTCCCAGTATAGTTCTGTTTTGCTAGGCCAATTCATTAAGAGAAGAAATAAAAGATACCCTTTCACACAACTTGAAAGGAAATTACTCCTCTCATTAATATATAGCTTTAATTCAGTAGTACACTTTCTATCATATTGACTTTTATTCAAAAATACCTACTCTTGACTATAGCTGACTATCTTATTTCCATTGATTCCAGCTTAGTCTCTCATTTCAACTGGTTGTGTATCACTGTCTTCTGACTAGTGTTTCCATCTCTACCCTCTCCTTTTCTAAGCCATCCTCCACGCGATCACCAGATTAACTCTCCAGAAGTGGTTCTCAAATACCAGCATCACTTGTGAACTTATTGAAGATACAAATACTCAGCCTTACTCTGGACCTCTTGAATCAGTAACTATGGGGCTGGAGCTTGTATTTTCACAAGCCCTCCAAGTGGTTGGCTCTGTTGCAGGCTAAAGCTTGTCCTAAAGCACTGCTGTGGTAGCTTGGCATGTTATACTTGGTTTGGCCTCCAAAGCCCAAGATGATCTGCCTCTCATCTCCTACTCTTCCCACTTGTACTCTACAGGTACTCAGAGAATTTTTCCTGTGTTTTGTCTTTCTCCCACGTTCCTTTTGCAAGCTTACTCTTCCCAACATGTCTGTCATTGATACCCAATGGCCCTTCGAGGTCCCATTTAAACAGCATTGCTCTAGTAACATCTTCCCTGATCCAATTTGAAGTCTTTTTTCCCTCATTTGTGCTGCAATCCCCACTGATAGCTCTCATTGCCCATATTCATTTCTTTCTTTAAATATAGATATGTTTGCAACCCATTTCCTCTGAGCATAAACTCCTTCAAAGTATGGACTAGATCCTGCTTATGTGCATCGTCTATCATGTTTAAAGCCAATGCGTGGACATCAAGCAAACTCAAATATGTATAAAATCAAGAAATAGCTGGGGAGTGGATAGAATGAGGAAATGACTCTTTGAAAAGAAATGTAGTTTTATTACTTCATGGAGCCTCCACAGCACTTTGTCCTTGTGGTTTGAGCTTATATGTTTATTTTCCCTGTGAGATCATGAGTTGTTAAAAGGAATCCTGTCTTACCCATCTTCATGTTTACAGCACTAGGCACACTGCTTATTAGCATATTCTTTTTTCGCTTTTTTATTGATTGGTATTTTTTTTAAAGAATGAGAATACTTATGCTAACATGAAATAATCAGATTATAAATTATTTCATAGTAGAAGTAATGAAGGGCCTAGTCCACTGAGCAGTTATCTTATTTCTGTTTCTCCAAACTGTGTTTGTAAGGTTTGGAGCCCAGATGGCAGAGAAGAGACTACTATAAAGGTGATTGCCCCTTAAAACTTGGAAGGTTTGATAATTAAAAGAACTATTTTTAGGGTCATTTGAGGCTCTTTATACCCACTTCCCTTAAGCCTTTTATATTGGTAAGAAGAATCTATTTGCTACAGAGGGTCATTCATTGGCTTAATAAGGATTAATGGCATACACAGCTTTGGATGCCATGGACAAAGGACAAAAACTGAGCTTTTATAGCAGAAAACACAGTTTTCTCCTTATCCCTAAATAAAAAGAAATACTAGGCAAGCATTTCCTCTTTGATAAAGAAGCTGGAGAGGGAATTCCCTGGCAGTCCAGGGGTTAGGACTCGGCACTTCCACTGCTGGGGACCTGGGTTCAATCCCTGGTCGGGGAACTAAGATCCCTCAAGTCGTGTGGCGTGGCCCAAAAAACAAAACAAACAAACAAAAGAACCAGAAAAAAAAAAGGCTGGAGAGATTTTTATTAGGGGCATTTCTGATACGCTTATTTAATGTAAACATTTCTGAATATACCACTTAACCATCATCTTAAACATTCTTAATATTGGCATCACAATTCCTGCCTTGAAATCCTTAACAACAGTTTGTTTTTTTGGTAACTTAATGTGTTCTTGACAATACTGATTTTGTTTTTAAGATTTTTATTTTTTTTTGAAATAGACCATTTTTAAAGTCTTTATTGAATTTGTAACAATATTGCTTCTTTTTCTTTATGTTTTGTTTTTTTGGCCATGAGGCATGTGGGATCTTAGCTCCCTTACCAGGGATCGAACCCACACACCCTGCATTGGAAGGCAAAGTCTTAACCACTAGACCAACAGGGAAGTCCCTTTACAATACTGTTTACATAATTCATCTGCTTGAATATTTAATATTTAAATGTTAATTTAATTTAGATTAAATTATCAATGCTATAAGTTAATGGCATTCATATTAATGTAATTGTTCTCTATTTTCTTTCCTGTAGGTGACAATTTGAGGTTAACTTTAATTTCTCTCGTTTCACTAAACCAACTTTTTTAAACCTTTTCTGTAAAGGCCAGATAAGTAAATATTTTAGGCTTTGCAGGCCACATACAGTCTCTGTCGCATATTTTTCTTCATTTCTTTTTTTTCTCATTTACAGCCCTTTAAAAATCACTTTTAACTTATTGGCTGTATAAAAATGGACTGTGGGCCAGATTTGATCCATAGGTCATAAACAAAATATAAATACAGATGGAGACTATATGAACACTTATATAACAAAGTTCATATGGGAGTCTATAATTGCTCAGACCTCATTCCCACTTTTCCTCTACAACTAAAGTGTATTTTTCTATCTATACCTTGTCTGTATAATTAAAAAATTAAAAATGAATAGGAGATATTTAGTGCTAGTGATGGGCTGGGGCCCTACACAGACTTACAGAATTGTAGAATTTTATTGCTAGAAGAAATTAAAAAGATTATCTAACTTGAAGCCCTTACTTACTTTATAGATAATCTACTTTATAGATAAGAACTCATAAATAAATATGATTAACTTACAAATATCGGAGGGATAGCAAGCCTTCAAATGAGTCCTTATGTAATTCAGCCAAATAATTTTCGCTGAGAATTCTGAAAAATGAAAAGGTTATTTCTGGATCAAAATGCAAAATAACTACAACTATATACTACATAGGACTAACTCCAATATGTGGAGGAAAGCTGGGTAATGGTGCCACCTAAGCAACCTAATTCTTATTTAATTTAGGGATGGTGATTTCTGCTCTGTTTTCCTTTAAACCTTCTTTTCACTTCCTCCTTTGTGTCTATTTCTCTACATCATGCATGTGCGCACACACGCACACACACACACACACAAACTCACAACCCACCCACTCTTTCCCCCAAATCATATAATTAATGCCTACTCTCTAGATCACGAAGTCTCTGTTATAAACCAGCTCTGGGTGGCACCAACGTTGCAGAGCTGCCCTTCCCTCCTCTCTTTCCCCAAACCCTATTGGGAAGTCCCACACAGCACTGTATCAGGGCAAATGAAGCCATCTGTTTTTACCCCCATTAAAATTTTTTGAAAACTAAAATGTGCATAAAATATACATAACTGTTCAATAATTCAATTGAACAATTGTTCAACTGTTTAATAATTACAAAACAGATCCCCACGTAACACCATTCATGTCAAGAAAGAATCCTGCCAGCATCCCAGAAGCCCCCCGTGTGCCATTTTCCAATCACAACCCTCTCTCTGGCTTCCAGGAGCAAACTACTATCCTTACTTTAATAATAATTTCCTTGCTTTTTAAATATAGTTTTGCCTTTTCTCTATCAGTCATAAACAGCACAGTTTAGTCTTGCTTCTTCTTGAACTTTATATAAGTGGAATCATATTATATGTATTATATGCCACATTACTTCTTTCATTCAACATTATTTTGTAAAATTATTTTATTTTTGCCTGTAGTATGTAGTGTTGCAT
The DNA here is from genome assembly GCF_949987515.2 of Delphinus delphis. Taxonomy (NCBI): domain Eukaryota; kingdom Metazoa; phylum Chordata; class Mammalia; order Artiodactyla; family Delphinidae; genus Delphinus; species Delphinus delphis. The sequence goes on from NC_082701.1 coordinate 37,747,230, forward strand.
GTCCAACTAAATGAGGCTTCTGAGTATTTGAAAGTGGCTAATGTGACTAAGGAGTTGAATTTTTAATTTAATTAATTTCAATTATTTTGAAATTAAAATTTAAAAAAACTGATACTAAATGTAATTATTGGAGAATGTTTTGGTTAGCAACAATTTGTATATGTGATACTACTTTTTCGACTGTAAATTTTATGAAATCTAAATACCAATCAAGTATTTGTAATAAAATTTAGCAACCAAATTGTGATTTCCAAGAGTTAGTATGGGAAAAAAATCTAGATTCTCTCATTAATTTCTATATTGATTACATGTAGATATGGTAATACTTAGGATATTTTTAAATACTTAGTATTAAAAAAATTAGAATATCTTATTAATAATGTATATAATGATCACATGTTAATATTTTGGATATAAGGGTTAAGTAAAAGATATTAATATTTTTTCATCTGTTTCATTTTACTTTTATTTTTAAGTGGCTACCAGAAAATTTAAGATTACTTATGTGGCTTGCATTATGTTTCTGATGAAGTGTATGACTTCTAAGTATGATTATACCACATTTTAGTCATTCAACTGTTGGTGTATACTGAGATTTTTCTAGTTTTTATTTATTAAAAACAATACTGCTTTGAACGTTCTTGTATTTGTATACTGATACATATTTGCCTGAGTTTGTCTAGGATGTAACAGGGATACAAAATTGTTTCCCAAGAAGTTGTGCTATTTCAATTTAGCAGATTAAAACATGTCAAGTCTCCACCCCTTCAACCTCCAACAAAATTCCTAAGAATGATAGAAAAGATATAGCTTAAAAAATCACAACCTTAGCTCGATGTGTGGGAGAAGCTACACAAATGCTCCCCTACCAGAAACATCCTGGAGCTACCTACAGGGTGATCAGCTGGAATAGTGCGGTAGGAGCAGCCTACAGCACACATCAAACCCACATCTTCCCTCCTTGATCCAGGCAGCAAAATGTGTATTCTTCTGGGCAGGAGCAATTGGTGTTAGAAAGGGGGCAAGGTCCCAGAACGCTGGAAGAAAGTTATGCACTCCCTGACTAGCCACCAGAAGGCACCTTCCACCTCTGCCTTTTTCTCAAGGCAACCCATTGGGAGTAATAAGCCCCAAAAGCTCATTTCACTTCATCCTTAAAGCTGTGAAACAAAAGCAGCAGAATCTCCACTAGAAAGATGAATTACACTCAGGAATGACCAAACAATGTGAGAAAGCCTACTCCATTAAGGACAGAAAACAAAAACAAACATAAGACCTTATAGCCAATGAATAAGAGTTAACAAAGCACAAGACCTTAGGATAGCACAATTATTACCCTCAGGCAGATGTAAGCAGATAGTGCATCCATTAGTCAACTCAGGAATATACGAATGAAAAGTGTTAGCAATAATAATAATAATAAAAAACTCAGTGTATGAGCAGCAGAAATGACAGTTAAAGAATAAATTAGGAACCTGAGAGATCCAGCCAATGACTTCTCCAGAATGCAGAATCAAGGGAACAGGAACATTCACAGTCAAGCCTGACGCCTGGGTCTGCCTGAGGAATGTTAAGCCCTTTGCTTCCGCTGGTCTCACAATAAAGACTAGGAACATGCTGCGGGGAGGAGGGGGTGGCGTTTTGCACCTGTTTCTTATATCTGATAAGCAGGAAGGCACATAGCCAGTATCCCATGAGTGGAGTGAGGGAGTGGGAGAGAGAGGCAGTACAGAAGAAACTCTATAAGATGTCAAAGGTAGCTTTCTCTTGCCTGGAAGAATCCCCTTCCTTGCAGGTAATATTAACAGTGGTACATCCTTCAGGAGCCTTCGGGATCTGAGCACAGGCTATGTTGCCTTGTGAAGCTATTTCCATTGAGTTCTGCATTTAAAACGTCCTGCTTTTTACTCACAGTGTCTCTTGATCACATATTTATATTAATTCCATCTCATAGCTTAATTCCACCTCATAAATTAATTCTTTACTCATAGCTTATGAAAATTAAAATATTACTACCTGGAAACTCTGCAACTCAGTTATTAAGGTGGTTCATATTATACAGAATATAGTCACACACATTTTTAAAAGATCACTTAAACAAAAACAGAAAAGACTTCAATTACCACAAAGAACTCTTGGAGCCCTGAGCATGCTTCAGAGACCCTGACCTCAAATTGAAATTCACCATGTTAGAAGGAATCGCAGTGATAGTCAGAACACATGTTAGGGGGAATGGTCAACAGATGGTGCTAAGATTGATTGTTTTCTCACCTCTAAGTAGTGGTTTCATATTTCCATGGAAATGATGCAAAAAGAAAAAAAACAAATCAATATGTCCAAGGACATTTATGGTAACGCTTTTCATACCTTCCAAGGTAGGAAAAAACTCTACCCCCCCATATCGCATAACAAAACTGTAGGTATACATCAAAAATGATATACAAACATCACAGGAAATGCTGGCATATGAAAAAAAGCTACACAAAAGTGGAACTCATATATGCTAATTATAACTTTGAACGTTGACAAGGATTCAGTAAGTACAGCAAAGAGATGGGGCTGCTCATCAACTCTTTATGGCAGTGTCTTCTCTGATTGGCTGATTCCCATATCACACTGGTTTGAGTTTGAATATCATGGTAGGACAGGGAGTAACCAAACAGTATGTATTTCAAATTAATGGGCTTTCTTTCTGTGAAGTTGTTTGGATGACAGGATAGAAGAAATTTTAAAAATAACAACGGTAAATTCAGCCTAGAAGTAAAGTTTAGACTGAGATTGAGTCAGTCACCAAAACATTACCCAAAAAGGAGCTTCAAATAAGAAATAGCTGAATAACTGAAATAAAATACATTACTCTGTAGAACTCTTTCTTCTTGATCGAAGAAAAAATTTTAAAACTATGGGGAATCAGAGTTAAAGCCAGATCTAAAACTTTCTCACACCAGGAAAATATCAAAAGCAGGCATGAAGGAACATTTAAGAAAGATCCATGTCTAACTTCTGACCAGGGTTCTTGTCTAAGGCAGTCTTCTGATTTTTACATTCATTTTTGATTCTGTATTATTGACAATTATCCTTCTCTCCACCTCTGTAACTTCTAGGAAATTGAGAGGGTTCAGGGTCTGTTTGATTGATTTAACCATATATATATAAAATGCAAACAATAGGCCTTTCTGGAACTGATTTACTCTCCTTCCCCTGCTTTCTTTCTCTCCAAAGTATTTAGCAATGCTTGAAATTATATCTATCTAGTTATTACACTTATATACTTATTTCTATATATTTGTAAATCCCCTGAGAACTGGGATACTTGGGCTCTTTCATTCCTGGGCCTGTAACCCTAGCATGTAAAACAGTTCCTGGCATATCGTAGATACTGGAAAAAAAATTATTGAATGAATTAAAAAAGTGACAAGTTATCAACTATCAGACACTTTTATTTAAAACAAATTATCTATTTATCGTCACTCATGAGGATAAGTACAGGAAAAAAAATGTCTTTCTTCTCCCTTACATTTGTGCCTCAATCTTTTGAGACAAGAATCTTTTGAGAATTTCATAAAAGCAATGGTTCTTTTCCCAAAATACTGCACTTTCTTGAACACACGCAAAAGTGTGCAGGCAATTTCGACTTGTGGATCATCCTTTTAGGGCAGAGGTCTGTGAATAAAGAGGACTGAACCCAGAGTGCCAAACTGGGATGGGAAATAAAATTACATCTCAGTTTTCACAAATCTCTAACTAAAATCAGCACTTGCTTCCATTATGAATGTAGGCAACAAACCACAGTAGATCAGCAGTATAGTTTATTTGGTCCCCAATAGAAATCACAGGTCATTTCATATCACGTATATGCTGCAGATACCTTGAAATATCATTTATTCTCATCACTACCCTGGAGTTATAATATTTATTAGACCTACAACTATACTTGTTATTTAGTGTGCTAAGAGAAGCATATTTATTACTATTTCACTAATTTTAAAAATATTCTGAAAACTATTTCAATATAGTTGGTTTTCTTTTTTTTCGATATATTTTGACTTATTATATATTTTAAAACACTATCCCAAGAACATAAGTTTCTGCAGCTTGCCAAAGATATATACGCGGGGGAGCAGGAGGGAGGTTAAGAAATTCTGCTTTGCGGAACAACTGACCTCAAGTTAGGAGGTTATAAGGTATAAACCTCAAGCTGACTTAGATACCTTCAAACCTTACCAGACTCATGTTTTAGAGTATCGCCTCCCAAACTCATGCTTTTTAAAAATTAATTTTTAAATTTCAATTTATTTTTCAAAAATATGTAATATATATTCACATCTTAAAATTCCAAAAATATGTAGCACACAATTCAAACTTTTTCTCTTACCTCTGTCCCTCAATCTACCACCCACCTCCACTCCCAGAGGAAATTAAGTTATCTATTTCTTGTGCCAAATGACTTTCATTTTTCTTACAAGTTTGGGAAATAAAATCTCCAAGTTAGATACTATCACAGGAAATATAAACTACATATAGTATTTAGGAAATCTGTAAATTAAAAAAAAATTGCCTGATTCTAGCATTTTTTTCCTTACCAATATATATCAGACTAAGGGGTCATCTCTTTAAGGGTGGTCATAATACCTGTTTTTAGATTGACTGTTATGATTTTTTATTATTAATTCAGAAGTCATTTATGACTTGTATATTCAAGTTGAACTACGGATATGACCACAGACTGTCATGAAAAATTACTTTGAATGTTTTTTTCCAAAATCACTTATATATCTAAAATGACTTTTTCTACAAATCAATAAAAAAAATAGTAACAGAAAAATGGGCAAAGGACAGACAATTCTCAGATAAACTACAAATGTCCAGTAAACATATAAATATATTTAAGTTCACAAGTAATACGAAAAATTCAAATTCAGATGGAACCCCTTTTATTCACTCGTCAGATTAGTAAAAAAAAAAAAAAAATGTAGAATATCCAGTGGTGGTGGAAGTGTGTGGGGAAATGAATGTCATCACAGCATGGTGACTGGAGTATAAGCTGGCACCACTTTTGTGAGGGCAATTAAAATTTTATGACTAAATAGTCTTCACTCAAACAATCCCATTTCTAGATAACTATTCTATAGAAATAAATGACAGGCTCACAAAAATGCATGTACAAGGATATTCATTGTAGCAATGTAAGTAACAAGAAAACTGGACAAAATCTAAACATCCTTCAATAGGGGCATTATTAAACTGTGATACATTCATACTATGGAATATTATGCATGAGTTTAAATGAATGGGGTAACCCTCTATGTACTGGGAAGGAAAGAAATCTAAGACATATCATGAAATGAAGGAATCAAGTGGCAGACGTTACTTATGTAAAAAAAGATAAGAAAAACACACAAACCTATTTGCCTATCTGTAAATATGTATGTACACAAAAGTATGGAAAAGAGTCTGGAAGGATTAATACTAAACTTAAAGTAGTGGGTGGGGGATTAGGGCACAAGAAGGGTTTTCACTATACCTGTTATTTCATTGTTATATATTGAGAATATAATCATGTATTACTTGTATAATGCAAAATAAGTTTAAATTGTCTCTTACTGATTTTAAAGAGGTCCTGCCAAATTTCATTTTTAAAATAAACACAGAATTTCAATCATTAGGTTGCTTTGGGATATGGAAGGGGAAATACCTTTTCTCACAGGTATTGACCTCAAAATTCTGGACAAAGAAGGATCTTACAAGGCAGTTAGCTTTTTGTATTCATATTTGGGGAGAGTATACTCACAGCTTCTCAGCCCAGCGGTATGCCTTCCATATACTTTCATCAATGTAAGAAATAGAGTTTCCCTGGAAATTTCTGTGAAGAACCGCAGTTCATATGCTTGAATAGGTAGGAAAAGAATGTAGAGAAGGAGGAAAAGAATCATGGCCACCTTGTGGGGAATATTCAAATGCAGAAAAGACCAGATTTATAATTCCCACAGCTTATCAGCTTCCCAGTGTGCACAATTAATAAAAAACACTGTGAGGCCACTGGCACAAACAATGAGGCATCTCCTCAGAACTTGAACTTCCTATCTGTCCAATTTCTTGGATACATAATGCCAATTACTTATTTTCCAAAATCACTTATGTGTCTAAAATGACTCCTACAAATCAATGAGAAAAATGGCAAACATTTATCAATATCAGCAAATAAATATAAAGAAACCCTATGCCAGGCAACACCAAAGCTTTGGCTCAGTGCCCTCAGAATCTTTCCAGGTGTTAGCAGGCTACGGGCAATTAGAAATTATAGTAACTAATACGAAAATATCTCTTAAACATATTGCATAGGGAAAAGCACAAGTCACTGAGCAAGGAGTAAATTTATTACCTCATTAGAGGAACAAAATACAAAGGAAAGAGATCGGAAGGAAGGACACACATCAAAAGAGTAACAGGAGTTACCGTATTGGTGGTAGGGAAGTTGGGGTGGAATTTTCACATTTCATCCTATATACTTCTGTCACGTTTCTTTTTTTAAACAGTGAGAATGTATCCATGAATTAGATATGTTTAAAAGAAGCTGTTAAAAGCCTGAGGTTCAGTTTGAACCACTAACTCAGTGGATGACTGAATCTTTGGCTTTAGCATTGTCCTCTTCCCTCAGCAACAATGTAACTATTCAGTTTATAAGCACATTTTTCATGGGAGTCAGAAATAGGTCAAAATGGATACCTGTTTGCCCATCTGCCTGAGGGACATTTCCACTCAAACAGAGCCTTCTGGTTGCTTTATGCTCACCAATAAAAGATGCCTAAGACTGAACTCATCTCCTTCAAACTGACTGTGCTTCCCAACTGCTGTATTTCCACCTGTTATACCACCATCATTCTGCCCATCAACACATGTGATTTTTCTTTTTCCTGTACTACAATCCCCCAACTCTAGTCAATTACTACATCTTGTCAGTTTTTCCTCTGTAGTACTCTCAGGATTTTCTTTCTACTTCCATCACAACCACATTAACTCAGCTCCTTCTCACTTCACTCCTAGATTTTGCTAAAGCATTCTATTTGGTCTCCGTGAATCAAGATTTCCTCTCTGATCGCTCTACATATGAAATCTAAAATAAGCCCCTTGTTTTAATCATTTGTCTCTCTTGCTTGAAAACATTCATTGGCTCCTCATATCTTACAGCGTAACTTTCAAACCCCCATTGTCAGTAGTCAAGGGTTTTCATAATCCTATCTTTCATTGTTGCCTAACCCAATTCTTTACAGCCAAACTAATCTATTAAATTCTGATCATCCCTGCAGTCACACCGTTGCCTAGACTGTACTGCCTATTATTTCTCTGACAAATCACAGCCAATCTTTAAGTCCCAGCTGAAGATTTAGCTTATCCATGCAGCCTTCCGTGACCTCCATACCCCTGTGAGTACAGGTTCTGGTGAAATACAGCACCTATCTGTATTTCTTTTAATAATTATATATTACCTCCATTTTAAGGCATATCCCCTTTCTTCCCACTTGTCATTGTCATGTTCTGGAGACAATACCATATACTTCTGTGGCTCCCACAGTACTTAGCCCTGGGTTGGGCACAAAATGGGTGCTACATATAGGAAGCCAGGGAACAAAGATGAGTTCTAGATATAACTGAGGGATTGAATAACAATAATAGCTAACACTAAAATATATGATAGGCACTGATAGAAGAGCTCTACCTATATTAACTCATCTAAGTCTCCCAATGAGATTGGAGTCATTAGGAGAATTAGGAGTCATCCTATGAGACGATGACTACCATAATCCCCATTTTACAGATGAGGAAATTGAGTCATAAAGCTAATAAATGGCAGACCTATGTTAAAACCCAGGTAGTCTGGCTCCGGAATCTCTACTCTTAACCACTTTGTTGTATTACCACCAATGAGATGGGGAGAGGGACATGTTGCTGTAAAGAGGATGGAGTAAAGATGGGAGAAGAGTAGATGTTAAGGAATTAAATAATGGGGTAAAAAATGGAGAAGGAAAAAATAAGGGTAATTAAAAGTAAAAGACTGGAGGAGAGGGAAAAATAGTAAGAAGGAGAATGAAGATAAGGAATCATTGACAAACAAAAGGTGGAAACAGAAAGTCAGTCAATGTGGATTGGGGAGATAAGGAGGACCCAGGAAGACCTGAAGAAAGGCTGCCGTGTCAGGAAGGATGCAGAGAACAAACGAGGAAAGGGGATTCTTACATGATGTTGAAAGTGCCTATGTAGGCATTAGGCTCTGGCTCAGGCACTCTATGGAGCTTCTGCTTTGAGCTGAGACCGACACATGACAGCATCTCATTTTTGAAGGTACAGAGCTCACATATGCTGATGTTTGTGGTGGCATGCTGTTCTGGCTGCTTCTTTTCTGGGGTATATTTTACACCAGGAAGACCTGTGGATACTGAATACTGAGTTAAAGGAAAAAGAACTGTCTCAGATGGCCTTGTTTGCTGAGATATGTTAACTCTCAGGTCCACGCGTGGAACTGTAACTTGAGTCAGGTTTGGCTGTGCAAGTGTCATCTCAGGGTGTTTTAAGGGGGAGCTATAGTCTGCTGTAGGGATGTAGAATGTCCAGCGTCCATAGTGGGTTCTGGAATTGTGGTTTGCTCTAGGTCCACATGATGAACAATGACGCTGGATGATGTTGAATACTGACCTTGATCTTTCCTTGTAGTTGGAACTGTCACCTGCTGCTGGAATGGAGATTGAACTACAACATGCTGAGGTGCCTCTGGAGGCTGATTTGGGGTCTCCTGCATGATTGGAGAAGGTAAAGTCTCCATATTGGATCCTACAATAACGGTAAGTTCCACATCCATAGGATGAATTGCGACTTGATTCAGGTTTGGCTGTTCAAGTGTCATCTCAGGGTGTTTTGGAGGGGGAGCTGTAGTCTGCTGTCGGGCTGTAGAATGTTCAGACTCTGTAGTAGGTTCTGGAGTTGTGGTAAGCTGCAGGTCTCTAAGTTTAACTGTGTTACTGGGTGATGTTGGATGCTCAGCATGATTCTGATCTGGTACTGGAACTGTCACCTCGGGATACAATGGAGACTGAGCTACAACTTCCTTAATGAGCTCTCATGGCTGAGCTTGGGTATGCTGCATGGTTGGAGAAGGTTCAACCTCCATACTGGATTCCAGAGTTAACGTAATTCCAGGTCCAAAGGTTGAACTGTGACACTGGGTGATGTTGGAGGCTCAGTGTGATCCTCATCTGGTGTTGGAACTATTGGGTTCTGATATACTGGAGGCCGAGCTACAAAAACTTCCTTAGGTGGCTCTGGAGGCTGGGTTAAGTTCTCCTGTATGGTTGGAGATGGTTCTTCCTCCTTAGTGGGTTCTGGCCTTATGGTCAGTTTAAGGGCCAAAGGTTGAATCGTGACCTCAGTGAAGGTTGGATGCTGAGCCTGAACTTGCTCTGGATTTGGATATGTCACCTCGGGGTATGTTGGTTGAGTTGGGGCTCCCTGCTGAACTGGAGAATGTTCAATTTCACAGGGTGTTGGATGATGATCTGAAACCTCTTGCTGGACTGACAAAGGTTCCAACTGCTCAGGGGACACTGTTGACTGAGCTGAGGTTTCTTGTTGGGGTGGAGAAGTTTCAACCTCCTTAGTGAATGCTGGAGTTACGATAAATGCAAGATCCATAGGTATAACAGTGACATCGGCCCCTGCAAAAGCTAAGCTTGATCCTGACCTCGAGGAGAAACTGTTGGCACAGGATGCTCTGCAGAGAAAACTACAGTCACATTAGAGAGCTCTGGAGACTGAGTTGGAGAGGATTCAACCTCACCAGGAGAGTCTGGATGCTGAGCTGTGGCTTCCTGCTGAGGTGGAGAAGGTACAACGTCAGGAGCTTGTGGATGCTGATCTGGAGACTCCTGCTGGCTTGTGGCAGGTGTAAATTCTTCTCCAGGATGCTCTGGATACTGAGCTGGGGTCTCCTATTATACTGAAATTTTATTATGTGTACCGGCTTCTGGAGATTGGGCTGGAGCTTCCTGTTGAACTGACAAAGGTTAAACCTCCTCAGGTGGCTGTGAAGGCAGCGTTGGGACCTCATGCTGTGTTGTAGAAAATTCTGCATTAATAAGGGACACTGAGGGCTGAGCTGAAGGCTTGCGCTGATTTGGAGAAGGACCCACCTCTGGAGTGGTTCTTTTGTTATGGTAAGCTCCACATCTGCAGGTTTGACAGCGACACTGGATAAGTTTGAATGCTGAGCCTGAGGGTGACTTGGAGGTGAAACTGTCATTTCATCATGCTCTGGAGGTTGAGCTGGCTGTTCTTGTTGAGTTGGAGTAGGTTCCACCTCCCCTGAAGAAGGCTCTGGAGGCTGAGCTGGTTGCTCCTGCAGGGTTGCAGAAGGTTCTATCTCCACTGGAGACAGAGATTGGATCTACTGCTGGGCTGCCAAAGATTCTGCCCCATTAGGGGGCTCTGGTGACTGAGCTGAGGCTTCCTCCTTGGTTGCAGAAGTTTCAGCTTCTCCAAAAGCCTCTGAAAGCTGAGCTGGGCTCTTCTGCTGGGTTGCTGTTTGCAAGTCCTCAGGAGGCTCTGTAGGCTCAGAAGGCTGAGTCGGTTGTTCCTGTTCACTTGGAGAAGGCTCAGCTTCCACAAGAGGCTCTGGAGGCTGACCTGTGGTCTACTGCTGGGTTGGAGAAGGTTCTGTCTCCTCATTATGCTCAAGAGGTGGAGCCAGGGCCTCCTGCTGAGCTGTAGGAAATTCACCTTCTGTAGTGGACTCTGGAGTGTTGGTAAGTTCCAAATTCAGAGGTTGAAGTGTAACACTGGGCAAGTTTGAATGAGCATAACGCTGAGCACCAGGTAGACATGCTACCTCATCACTCACTGGAGTTTGAAGTACATATATGTAGGGAACCCTGGAGCCTGAGCTGGGGCCTCTTGATGGAGTAGAGAAGGTTCAGCCTCCTCAGGGTGCTCTGCAGGCTGAGATGGGGTCTCCTGTGGACTGGAGAATGTTCAACCTCCTCGGGGCACTCTGGAGGCTGAGATGGGGCCTCCTGCTGGACTGGAGAAGGTTCAACCTCTTTAGTGACCTGTGGAGTTATGGTAAGTGCCAGATCCAGAGGTTTAACAGTTACATTGTACAAGTTTGACTGCTGAGTTTCATTTACTCCATGATGTGCTACTGGTTGAACTACAAACTCCTTAAGTGTCTCCAAAGGCTGGGCTAGGACCTCCTGAGGACTTGAAGTTTCTAGTACCTCAGAGGCCTCTGAAGGCTGAGATGGAGCCTCCTGCTGAAGTGGAAGTGGTTCTACTTCTTCATTGGGATCTGGATGCTGAGGCTGGGCCTCTGCCTGGGGTAAAAAAGATTCAACCTCCTCAGGGATCTGTGGATGCTGAGCAGGGGCCTCCTGCTGGGTAAAGATTCAGCCTCCTCAGTGAGCTCTGGATGATGAGCTTGGGTCTCCTGCTGGGATGGAGAAATTTCAGCTTCCTCGGGGGCTCTGGAGGTACATCTGGGATCCCCCAAAAATCCCTAGGTATGCTCTCCTCAGGATAAAAGGCATCCATACTGGGATCTAAATAATCATCCGGCAACTGTTGTTATAGACCCTGAGTGTTTTTATGAAATTGGCCTATAGTTCAAACAACAACTTTGGCAAGCTGTTGATGCTGAACTAGATCTTTCTTCAGGTTTGGTGGTGAAACAATAAACTTCATTGGTTTTGAGCTCTTACTACCTAGAGTTGGAACAAGTATTTCAAATGATTGGTGACCTTCAGTCTGATCTAGACCTATGTGTTTAGTCTTACTTTTGTGTCGAGAAAGCAGAACCAAGGGCTGATTTTGATCCCAGTCTAGCACTGGACCCGGCTCTGGGAGCTTTTGATGTTGGGTTTGCTAGTTATTCAGATCATGATGTGGAACAGCAAACTGATCTGTAGGCAGCTCTCCAACGTAATCCGTGTCCGGGTATGGAAACTCAGTCTCAGTCAACTCCTGATGAGGCGAGGCCAACATCTGGACTGGAGACGAGGACGTCAAGTAATTAAAGCCCCTAGCTTCTACCAGGGGTGTAAGGGCATGGAGCAATTTGGGAGGGGGTTCTGAGGCGTGTGAAGACCAAGCCTCGGTCAGCCGCGGGGGGTTGGGTGTCACCTGCACGGGGTCCAGGGCCCACTCCGGAGGCTGAACTGCCTGGACTAGAAGCCACACTCGTTGCCATGTGAGGAGGAGACGTGGGGCGCAGATGCGACATAACATGCGGCGGCTCCCAGGCGCAGTGACCCAGGCCAGTGAGGAGCCGGAGTCACATCCTGCGTCCAAGCTTGAACCGCTATGCCAGCGCCAACGCGAGGGCTCACGTTAGCAACCGCGCACGCCTCCCCCGTCTAACGTCCCACCCATTATTTATGACATCTTTAGTTACACCACCGTTATTAGGTTTGTACGGAGATCCAATCCGCGCCACCAGAGTGGGTCTTTTTCCCAGAGTCTCCAGGGCGCAAGCCATCCTTCCCCTTACAAAGGAGACAATTACCTCCTGCCGCGACCCTCTTCCCAACCCCTCCCTGCCCTCCCTGGCCACAAACAATGAGGCGGGATTTGGGCTGCAGACCCGAGTGACCCCAAACTCCAGTAGTCCAGGGGTGGAGGGGTGTTGGGAAGGATGCAGAGCTTCCCAAGGAAACCACAGGACGTGGCATTCTGGGAAATTCAAGAGTGCTAGTCCAGTCTGGCAATCTGAACTCTTCCTCCTCAAAGCTGAAGTCCGAGAGACATTCTTCCTCCCTTCCTCCCTCCCTGACAAGAAAAGTAGCTGACCTGCAAAATGAGCACCAGTTATGGTGGCGGGAGGGGAACACACCTTAAAATTGTTCTAAAATGTTGCCATTTCCTCCAAACTCTCAGTATTCACGTCTCATTATTCATTCACCACTCTGTTATTAGGGGTTACCACTGAATCAGTGATGACTCCACAACTTCCGCAGGAGGGGTTTGGGGCAGGTGAGCAATTTATTCTGGGAAAGAGAGTCTAAAACCAAGTGAATGACCCTTTATATTAGCATGGGAAAACTTCCCCCATCCCACCTTGTCTCAACAGAGCCATTAATCTAGAAGAAACTACAGTGTCACTTTTCAGAGGTCTACCCTGTGTGCACACATGGAGAAGACACTTAGAATGTTAAAGTCAGCATGTTAAGTAATTTTCTTGAAATACTGTAACTCGCACCCAGTTTACTTTCTTCACAGTCCTTTTCATAATCTATTTAATTTTAGTCCTTTTTAATTGTCTGGTACACCTTTAACACCTAAACTCCAAGAGAGAAGTAGATTCATCTTATTTCCAGTACCTAGCACGTAATGGAACTGAATGGAATTTCTGAATGGAACTGATTCCAAGATTGGCCTCATTTAGGAATGGATCTGTTGTTATAATCAGGTTTCCGAAATCTTTAGTATCAATACGGAATCCTTTCCTCCTACATTACACAGGAAGCTAGACTTCTTAAAGCCCAAACATGGATAAGTTTGAAGTTTCCTTGACTGATTTAAATTGAATTAAAATAATTATTTTTTATGGGAAAAACTATCAAAATATCTACATTTTTCAGAACACAACCACCTTTTCTTTCTCTACTTTCTTCCCTTCAAAACAAACTTTGCAACATTGGGGTGAGTTAAATAATCAGCAATCTAGCCCCAAATAAAGCTCTCAATGACATGAAACACATTTTTGCTTCTTTTTAATAAAAATATTATATGCACTACATTAATGTTTTCTTTTAGAAATTACATTAACAACTTAATCCCTAATTCGAGGCATCCATATAATTGATTTACAGAAAGGTTCTTCGGCAAAATATTTAACACAAGATATATATGTGATTATGAGATTTGGGTTATACACCTTACTTGAAAGACATGAATAGTTTTTAAACTCTGTAGCATAATCACACTTAAGGCCATAGTTACTTTGTTCCCAAATTCCTGCAATTCTATTTGAGGGGAGTTCTAAAAGGCCTGTGTCTTCTTCTGTGTCCACAACTGTAGACGTACACTGATGGCCCTCAATCCTGCTCTCCAAACTTCAAATAAGGGGCCAGAGACAAGGCTTGGGACTTGGAAAAGTCCTAGAAATTCCCTGCCTCAAAAGCAGTTTCAGAGTTTCACATTATCCTAAGGATGACAGAGCTGAGTAGACATGCCAAAGTCTTCCAAATCCTGCTGGTTATTTTGAATTATGGCTACACTGGCTGTGTACCCCTTGAGTTTTTATCTCCACATACTTGAATTAAATCCTGTAGTTCCTCTTCGTTTCTAGCACCTGTGACCTCTTCACAGGGTCTCTCTTCCACAGCTATTTTACCATTTTCTGAAATAAAGTTAACAAGAATCAATTCAGAAATGTTCTTGTTCTAAAACTTCCTGTATACAATGGTAGCACCCAATAATTAGACATCCTTTTGATTTCTAAAAGCAGAAAATAAGAGCATTTTCCTAGAAGTTCCCTCATCTGACACTTCAGTTTTTATCATAATTATTTGTGAAAAAATATATAAGAAATATCAACTTTGTTTCGAAAACTTTTATGATCTTAGAAATAAGAACTAAGGAATAATGACATAGGAATTAAAGCTGTGGAAACAAAAATGTTCAATCACAATACAATTACATAGTAAGGTATGAGGTGGGGGTCAAAGTGAGTTCAAACCTGGGATACATACCACTGGACTATAATAGATACTTCGTATTAGAAGCAAGGCAAGTGCCTACTCCTTGGGAACAAAATTCTACCAGATACAATGAACAAAGCTTTGGAGACAGAGACAGAGAGAATTTGAACACTCCACTGGCAGCAACTGGCCCATGTACCTTTTGAACAATACAGCTTTCCTCAAGGCAAGCTAGAGCCACCAGGCTTTTTGGTCTAAAAAAAAGTTTTGAGTACATATAAGGAATACCTTGGCATATTAGGAACAAACAACCCAGACATTTAGTTTGGTTCTTAAAGGTTGTTACCCAGATTTGACAGCTGATGGAGATTTTGCCTGATGACCAGGGAAGTCAAACTTCCTTGGAAGGATTGCCCAGGCTGGAAGGCCAAGACCAATCCAGGGTCAACTCTTACAAGCAAATAAGGTCTCAGACAACTTAGCTAGGATTTCTCAGTCTCTCAGCCTGCAGGGCTGTGAAGCAGGTGAGCAATTCTCTTCAGGGAATCTACTAATCATAAAGTTTCCTTTGGGCACTGCCTGTGACATTCTCACTGCTATATAACTCGATAGGGAACACAATCAACGCTCTTCAGTAGCATGACCACTTTCAAGGCTCACAAAAACGTAGCCGATTATTATATAAGAATCATATTCACCCAATATATCAGAAATGGAAGCTGAAATTAAATTGACTCCAAAAACATAATCTAATAAACTCTTCAACAAAAAAACAACAATAATATTAATAATAGTCAATATATATTGTCTGCTTACTATGTTTCAGGCATAGTTCTAAGCTTTTTACATTCATCATTTCATTTACTCTTACAATATCCCCCATTTGGTGGTAAGCTGAATTACTAACCCTATTTGCAGATAAAGAAATTGCAGCTTACAGATATTAAATACCTTCAAATGTCTCTGGCTAGAAAAAACTAAAATTGCGACAACAGCAACAAAACAATCTAAGACACAAAGTTAGGACTCAAACACAGGTGTCCAAGACTTATAATCACTACACTATTCTATATGATAAGCAAGCAATTGAGGAAGAACTGGATCAAACACATTCTGTATGAACTGAGGCAAGTCATTCTACATCTAAACACTGGGGACAATAATATTTGCTGTCGTTTTTCTCATAAATACCATAAAGAACAAATTTAAGACTGCTGCTGTGAAAACATCTGGTGAATGAAAGAATATGCAATGTTTTAGATAACCATTATTTTCATCCAATTAACTTTTCAAATAAGTTTATTTGCTCACTGAAACTGAAGCACTTCAAGGACAATCAAAAAGGTCTTACCTAAAACCACTATCAGCAGTTTCTGGAATGCATCTGTCATAGCCTTCTGAATAGCAAGCTTCTGGGTTACCTTCCTTTTCATAAGGAATGATAATGACCCTAAATCCAACAAAAAAAGATGAATTTAAAATGCCTATCTGAATAACTGATTTCTAGGTTATATGTTTAAAACTAAAAATGCATCTGTGATTCTTAGATCATTATCTTAGTGATTAAGGGCAGGCACAACACTGGGGTGCGGTTGAATGTCTCTGTTGTAGGTATACCCTGGCATGGCACATTTTACTGCTCAGATCTATTCTCAAAGTTCCTATAATACTTGATGGTAAATGCAAACAAAGAAGGTGGCACAACTTTCATAATACTCACAGATTTCAAATGGACAAGCTGAAGCTACACGGCTACAGACCCTGCTCTCCTGGGCATAAAGGGCTGGATTCATACAGTGAGATAGATTTGGTGGTAGTGCAGATGATCTGGCCTCTCCTCAACCATCACCCACTCAGGTGGATGTGGCGCCTCCTCCACTCAATTCGCTAACAGCCCTGCCTCTGACTTAAAACCCTAAGCCCAAGTGCCATTGATTCTAAGAGAAAACTCAGTACCAATAGGAATCCCCTTTCTAGGGATCTACGTTTACTTTTTCTGCTCAGGCCCTTCTATAGAAGGCAAAGACTGAACATTTACACAAGAGTTTATTTCAATATTTTTTTTCCAACAGCAACAAAAAGTTACTTTAATATTCTTGTGTCCACAGTTAACAAAATCAGGTAAGCAGAGCCCCCTGTTAGATTTTAGCCTCGTTTACTTTTTGTCTGGATGTTTGAATCATTATACCTGGACCAAGAGAGTGGCACTGGGAATGGAGAGGAAGGGACATAAAGCAGACATGCTTTAAAGAAAGAATCCAAGAGAACTCGGCCCTAACTATTCACAGGAAATGGAGAAGAAGGGCAAATTAGAGTTGATTCCATACTTTCAAGCCAGGGTGACAAGGAATGGTGATCCATTGCCAAGACACTGAAGTGATGGGCACAGGGCGGTGAGCTATCGGGGGTAAGGAGTTTGGTGAGTTGTCCTGGAGAGCAGCTCTCATTTTCCTCCTCTCACCTCCAGGGCTGATGATGAATCTTCTGAGCCTGTGAACACCAACGTGGTCCTGCGGTATGATGGGCTGATCACCTGGGATGCACCAGCCATCACCAAAAGCTCCTGTGTGGTGGATGTCACCTACTTCCCCTTTGGTAATCAGCAGTGCAACCTGACCTTTGGTTCCTGGACCTACAATGGCAATCAGGTGGATATATTCAATGCCCTGGACAGCGGAGACCTCTCCGACTTCATCAAAGATGTAGAGTGGGAGGTGCATGGCATGCCTGCTGTGAAGAATGTGATCTCCTATGGCTGCTGCTCTGAGCCTTACCCGGATGTGACATTCACTCTCCTTCTAAAGTGGTGGTTCTCTTTCTATATCGTCAACTTCCTCATCCCATGTGTCCTCATATCTTTTCTGGCTCCCTTGAGTTTTTATCTCCCAGCAGCCTCTGGTGAAAAGGTCTCCCTAGGAGTGACCATACTGTTGGCCGTGACTGTATTTCAGCTCATGGTGGCAGAGATCATGCCAGCCTCAGAGAATGTCCCTCTGATACGTGAGTTCAAGTGTCTTACACTTTGAGTCAGCACTGTGGTAACTGGGGTTGTATCTGTATCTTTAAACTCCTAAGAATCAGGTCAACTTCAGATTCAACACAGGCTGTCACATACTTGATTTGGTGTCTTCAGTTGGCATCTTTGAAAAGAGATGTGGCTGTTGGAAACAAAGCTGGTCTTGTTGTCTCCAGGTTTACCCAAAAGAGGAATGAGAGCAATATGGTATAGAGCAGTGGTTCTCAGAGTATAGTCTCTGGACCCACAGCATTAACATCATTTTATTTTATTTATTTATTTATTTTTTGCTTGGGGAACATTATTTTATTTTTATTATTTTTTTATTGGAGTATAATTGCTTTACAATGGTGTGTTAGCTTCTGCTTCACAAAAAAATGAATCAGTTATATATATACATATGTTCCCATATCTCTTCCCTCTTGCATCTTCCTCTCTCCCACCCTCACTATCCCACACCTCCAGGCGGTCACAAAGCACCGAGCTGATCTCTCTGTGTTATGCGGCTGCTTCCCACTAGCTATCTACCTTATGTTTGGTAGTGTATATATGTCCATGCCTCTCTCTCGCTTTGTCACAGCTTACCCTTTCCCCTTCTCATATCCTCAAGTCCATTCTCTAGTAAGTCTCTGTCTTTATTCCTGTTTTACCCCTAGGTTCTTCATGACATTCTTTTTTCTTAACTTCCATATATATGTGTTAGCATACGGTATTTGTCTCTCTCTTTCTGACTTACTTCACTCTGTATGACAGACTCTAGGTCTATCCATCTCATTACAAATAGCTCAATTTCGTTTCTTTTTATGGCTGAGTAATATTCCATTGTATATATGTGCCACATCTTCTTTATCCATTCATCCGATGATGGACAGACACTTAGGTTGTTTCCATCTCTGGGCTATTGTAAATAGAGCTGCAATGAACATTTTGGTACATGACTCTTTTTGAATTTTGGTTTTCTCAGGGTATATGCCCAGTAGTGGGATTGCTGGGTCATATGGTAGTTCTATTTGTAGTTTTTCAAGGAACCTCCATACTTTTCTCCACAGTGGCTGTATCAATTTACATTCCTACCAACAGTGCAAGAGGGTTCCCTTCTCTCCACACCTTCTCCAGCATTTATTGTTTCTAGATTTTCTGATGACAGCCATTCTGACTGGTGTGAGATGATATCTCATTGGAGCTTTGATTTGCATTTCTCTAATGATTAGTGATGTTGAGCATACTTTCATGTGTCTGTTGGCAGTCTGTATATCTTCTTTGGAGAAATGTCTATTTAAGTCTTCTGCCCATTTTTGGATTGGGTTGTTTGTTTTTTTGTTATTAAGCTGCATAAGCTGCTTATAAATTTTGGACATTAATCCTTGGTCAGTTGCTTCATTTACAAATATTTTCTCCCATTCTGAGGGTTGTCTTTTGGTCTTCTTTATGGTTTCCTTCACTGTGCAGAAGCTTTGAAGTTTCATTAGGTCCCATTTGTTTATTTTTGTTTTTACTTCCATTTGTCTACGAGGTGGGTCAAAAAGGACCTTGCTGTGATTTATGTCATAGAGTGCCCTGCCTATGTTTTCCTCTAAGAGTTTGATAGTTTCTGGCCTTACATTTAGGTCTTTAATCCATTTTGAGCTCATTTTTGTGTATGGTGTTAGGGAGTGATCTAATCTCATACTTTTACATGTACCTGTCTAGTTTTTCCAGCACCACTTACTGAAGAGGCTGTCCTTTCTCCACTGTATATTCCTGCCACCTTTATCAAAGATAAGGTGACCGTATGTGCGTGGGTTTATCTCTGGGCTTGCGATCCTGTGCCATTGATCTATATTTCTGTTTTCGTGCCAGTACCATACTGTCTTGATTACTGTAGCTTTGTAGTATAGTCTGAAGCCAGGGAGCCTGATTCCTCCAGCTCCATTTTTCGTTCTCAAGATTGCTTTGGCTATTCTGGGTCTTTTGTGTTTCCATACAAATTGTGAAATATTTTGTTCTAGTTCTGTGAAAAATGCCATTGGTAGTTTGATAGGGATTGCATTGAATCTGTAGATTGTTTTGGGTAGTAGAGTCATTTTCACAATGTTGATTCTTCCAATCCAAGAACATGGTATATCTCTCCATCTATTTGTATCATCTTTAATTTCTTTAATCAGTGTCTTATAATTTTCTGCATACAGGTCTTTTGTCTCCTTAGGTAGGTTTATTCCTAGATATTTTATTCTTTTTGTTGCAATGGTAAATGGGAGTGGTTTCTTGATTTCACTTTCAGATTTTTCATCATTAGTGTATAGGAATGCAAGAGATTTCTGTGCATTAATTTTGTATCCTTCTACTTTACCAAATTCATTGATTAGCTCTAGTAGTTTTCTGGTAGCATCTTTAGGATTCTCTATGTATAGTATCATGTCATCTGCAAACAATGACAGCTTTACTTCTTCTTTTCCGATTTGGATTCCTTTTATTTCCTTTTCTTCTCTGATTGCTGTGGCTAAAACTTCCAAAACTATGTTGAATAACAGTGTTGAGAGTGGGCAACCTTGTCTTTCTCTTGATCTTAGTGGAAATGCTTTCAGCTTTTTACCATATGGATGATGTTGCCTGTGTGTTTGTCATATAAGGCCTTTATTATGTTGAGGAAAGTTCCCTCTATGCCTACTTTCTGAAGGCTTTTTATCATAAATTGGTGTTGAATTTTGTCAAAAGCTTTCTCTGCATCTATTGAGATGATCATATGGTTTTTCTCCTTCAGTTTGTTAATATGGTGTATCATGTTGATTGATTTGCATATATTGAAGAATCCTTGCATTCCTGGAATAAATCCCACTTGATCATGGTGTATGATCCGTTTAATGTGCTGCTGGGTTCTGTTTGCTAGTATTTTGTTGAGTATTTTTGCATCTATGTTCATCAGTGATATTGGCCTGTAGGTTTCTTTCTTTGTGACATCCTTTTCTGGTTTTGGTATCAGGGTGATGGTGGCCTCGTAGAATGAGTTTAGGAGTGTTCCTCCCTCTCCTATATTTTTGAAGAGTTTGAGAAGGATAGGTGTTAGCTCTTCTCTAAATGTTTCATAGAATTCACCTGTGAAGCCATCTGGTTCTGGGCTTTTCTTTGTTGGAAGATTTTTAATCACAGTTTCAATTTCAGTGCTTGTGATTGGTCTGTTCATATTTTCTATTTCTTCCTCATTCAGTCTTGGCAGGTTGTGCATTTCTAAGAATTTGTCCATTTCTTCCAGGTTGTCCATTTTATTGGCATAGAGTTGCTTGTAGTAAACTCTCATGATCTTTTGTATTTCTGCAGTGTCAGTTGTTACTTCTCCTTTTTCATTTCTAATTCTATTGATTTGAGTCTTCTCCCTTTTTTCCTTGATGAGTCTAGCTAATGGTTTATCAATTTTGTTTATCTTCTCAAAGAACCAGCTTTTAGTTTTATTGATCTTTGCTATCGTTTCCTTCATTTCTTTTTCATTTATTTCTGATCTGATTTTTATGATTTCTTTCCTTCTGCTAACTTTGGGGTTTTTTCTTCTTCTTTCTCTAATTGCTTTAGGTGCAAGGTTAGGTTGTTTATTCGAGATGTTTCCTGTTTCTTAAGGTAGGATTGTATTGCTATAAAGTTCCCTCTTAGAACTGCTTTTGCTGCATCCCATAGATTTTGGGTCGTCTTGTCTCCACTGTCATTTTTGTCTAGTTATACTTTGATTTCCTCAGTGATCACTTCATTATTAAGTAGTGTATTGTTTAGCCTCCATGTGTTTGTATTTTCTACAGATCTTTTCCTGTAATTGATATCTAGTCTCATATCGTTGTGTTTGGAAAAGATACTTGATACAATTTCAATTTTCTTAAATTTACCAAGGCTTGATTTGTGACCCAAGATATGATCTATCCTGGAGAATGTTCTGTGAGCACTAGAGAAAAATGTGTATTCTGTTGTTTTTGGATGGAATGTCCTATAAATATCAATTAAGTCCATCTTGTTTAATGTATCATTTAAAGCTTGTGTTTCCTTATTTATTTTCATTTTGGATGATCTGTCCATGGGTGAAAGTGGGGTGTTAAAGTCCCCTACTATGAATGTGTTACTGTCGATTTCTCCTTTTATGGCTGTTAGTATTTGCCTTATGTATTGAGGTGCTCCTATGTTGGGTGCATAAATATTTACAATTGTTATATCTTCTTGGATCGATCCCTTTATCATTATGTAGTGTTCTTTGTCTCTTCTAATAGTCTTTATTTTAAAGTCTGTTTTGTCTGATATGAGAATTGCTACTCCAGCTTTCTTTTGGTTTCCATTTGCATGGAATAACTTTTTCCATCCCCTCACTTTCAGTCTGTATGTGTCCCTAGGTCTGAAGTGGGTCTCTTGTAGGCAGCATATATATGGCTTTTGTTTTTGTATCCATTCAGCCAATCTGTGTCTTTTGGTGGGAGCATTTAAGGTAATTATTGACATGTAGTTCCTATTTCCATTTTATTAATTGTTTTGTTTTCATTATTGTAGGTCTTTTCCTCCTCTTGTGTTTCTTCCCTAGAGATGTTCCTTTAGCAGTTGTTGTAGAGCTGGTTTGGTGGTGCTGAACTCTTTGAGATTTTGCTTGTCTGTAAAGGTTTTAATTTCTCCATCAAATATGAATGAGATCCTTGCTGGGTAGAGTAATCTTGGTTGCAGGTTTTTCTCCTTCTTCCCTTTCTATATATCCTGCCACTCCCTTCTGGCTTGCAGATTTTCTGCTGAAAGATCAGCTGTTAACCTTATGGGGATTCCCTTGTGTGTTATTTGTTGTTTTTCCCTTGCTGCTTTTAATATGCTTTCTTTGTATTTAATTTTTGACAGTTTGATTAATATGTGTCTTGGCATATTTCTCCTTGGATTTATCCTGTATGGGACTCTCTGTGCTTCCTGGACTTGATTTACTATTTCCTTTCCCATATTAGAGAAGTTTTCAACTATAATCTCTTCAAATATTTTCTCAGTCCCTTTCTTTTTCTCTTCTTCTTCTGGAACCCCATTAATTCAAATGTTGGTGCATTTAATGTTGTCCCAGAGCTCTCTGAGACTGTCCTCAGTTCTTTTCATTCTTTTTTCTTTATTCTGCTCTCCAGTAGTTATTTCCACTATTTTATCTTCCAGGTCACTTTTCCGTTCTTCTGCCTCAGTTATTCTGTTATTGATCCCATCTAGAGAATTTTTAATTTCATTTATTGTGTTGTTCATTGTTGTTTGTTTCATCTTTAGTTCTTTTAGGTCTTTGTTAAACGTTTCTTGTATTTTGTCTATTCTATTTCCAAGATTTTGGATCATCTTTACTACCATTATTCTGATTTTTTTTCAGGTAGACTGCCTATTTCCTCTTCATTTGTTAGGTCTGGTGAGTTTTTATCTTGCTCCTTCATCTGCAGTGTGTTTTTCTGTCTTCTCATTTTGCTTATCTTACTGTGTTTGGGGTCTCCTTTTTGCAGTCTACAGGTTCATAGTTCCTGTTGTTTTTGGTGTCTGTCCCCAGTGGCTAATGTTGGTTCCGTGGGTTGTGTAGGCTTCCTGGTGGAGGGGAGTAGTGCCTGTGTTCTGGTGGATGAGGCTGGATCTTGTCTTTCTGGTGGGCAGGTCCACGTCTTGTGGTTTGTTTTGAGGTGTCTGTCAACTTATTATGATTTTGGGCAGCCTCTCTGCTAATGGGTGGTGTTGTGTTCCTGTCTTGCTAGTTGTTTGGCATAGGGTGTCCAGCACTGTAGCTTGCTGGTCGTTGAGTAAAGCTGGGTGCTTGTGTTGAGATGGAGTTCTCTGGGAGATTTTCACCATTTGATATTATGTGCAGCTGGGAGGTCTCTTGTGGACCAGTGTCCTGAAGTTGGCTCTCCCACCTCAGAGGCACAGCACTAACTCCTGGCTGGAGCACCAAGAGCCTTTCATCCACATGGCTCAGAAGAAAAGGGAGAAAAAGTAGAAAGAAAGAATTAGTAGAAGTAGAAAGAAAGAAAGAAAGAAGGGAGGGAGGGAGGGCGGGAGGGAGAGAGGGAGGAAGGAAGGAAGGAAAGAAGGAGGGAAGGATGGAAAATAAGATGATAAATAAAATAAATTAAGATAAAATACAATAATATTATTAAAATAAAATAAATAATTACTAAGTGGGAAAAAAAACGGATGGATTGAACCCTGGAACAAATGGTGGAAGCAAAGCTATACAGACAAAATCTCACTCAGAAGCATACACATACACACTCACAAATAGAGGAAAAGGGGGAAAAAAATCATAAATCCTGCTCTCAAAGTCCATCTCCTCAATTTGGATGATTCGTTGTCTAAAGGAGGGAAGGAAAGAAAGAAAGAATGAAGATAAAGTAAAATAAAATAAAGTTATTTAAAAAAAATAATTATAAAGGAAAAATTTAAAAGAAACAAAAACAGACGGATAGAACCCTAGGAAAATGGTGGAAGCAAAGCTATACAGACAAAATCTCACACAGAAGCATACACATACACACTCACAAAAAAGGAAAAGGGGAAAAAATAATAAATCCTGCTCTCAAAGTCCACCTCCTTAATTTGGGATGATTCTTTGTCTATTCATGTGTTCCACAGATGCAGGGTACATCAAGTTGATTGTGGAGCTTTAATCCGCTGCTACTGAGGCTGCTGGGAGAGATTTCCCTTTCTCTTCTTTGTTGTCACAGCTCCCAGGGGCTCAGCTTTGGATTTGGCCCCGCCTCTGCGTGTAGATCTCCGGAGGGCGTCTGTTCTTTGCTCAGACGGGATGGGGTTAAAGGAGCCGCTGATTCGGAGGCTCTGGCTCACTCATGCCGGGGGGTAGGGAGGGTCACGGAGTGCAGGGCAAGCCTGCGGCGGCAGAGGCCGGCATGACGTTGCACCAGCCTGAGGCACGCCATGCATTCTCCCAGGGGAGTTGTTCCTGGATCATGGGACCCTGGCAGTGGCGGGCTGCACAGGCTCCCAGGAAGGGGGGTGTGGATAGTGACCTGTGCTCACACACAGGCTTCTTGGTGGCGGCAGCAGCAGCCTTACCGTCTCATGTCTGTCTCTGGGGTCCGCGCTTTTAGCCTCGGCTCGCGCCCGCCTCTGGAACTCCTTTAAGCAGCGTTCTTAATCCCCTCTCCTCGCGCATCAGGAAACAAAGAGCGAAGAAAAAGTCTCTAGCCTCTTCGGCAGGTCCAGACTTTTCCATTGACTCCCTCCCAGCCAGCCGTGGCGCACTAACCCCCTTCAGGCTGTGTTCACGCCGCCAACACCAGTCCTCTCCCTGCGCTCCGACCGAAGCCCGAGCCTCAGCTCCCAGCCCCGCTCGCTGCGCTGGGGGAGCAGACAAGCCTCTTGGGCTGGCGAGTGCCGGTCGGCACCGATCCTCTATGCGGGAATCTATCCGCTTTGCCTTCCACACTCCTGTTGCTGTCCTCTGCTCTGCGGCTCTGAAGCTCCCCTGCTCTGCCACTCGCAGTCTCTGCTCACGAAGGGGCTTCCTAGTGTGTAGAAACCTTTACTCCTTCACAGCTCCCTCCCACTGGTGCAAGTCCTGTCCCTATCCTTTTGTCTCTGTTTATTCTTTTTTCTTTTGCCCTACCCAGGTACGTGGGGAGGTTTCTTGCCTTTTTGGAGGTCTGAGGTCTTCTGCCAGTGTTCAGTAGGTGTTCTGTAGGAGTTGTTCCACGTGTAGATGTATTTCTGGTGTATCTGTGGGGAGGAAGGTGATCTCCGCGTCTTACTCTTCCACTATCTTCCCGGAAGTCATCTATTTCAATCTTTAGACAATGATTTTTTTGGGATAACTGAAGGCCAGAAGGCATCTGTATTTGAAGGACTATTTAGCACAAATTATTAACCAAAAAAAAACCTAACTAATTTTCCCTCCTCCTAAGCTTCTTGGCAGTCAGTCAGTTCTAAAATTCTAAAGTTTATGGCGGTGTCAGGTATTGCCTAAGATAAAAACCTATATTGTCAGGCAGAAAAATTTTGCCCAGGGTTTTAGTTGCTTAGCAAAGGTGATGATGTTTGAAAAGTTGAGTTTCAGAAAGAAAGGAAAAAAGAGAAATCCCACTCCCTCACCTGGGCACACACACACATACCTTCCTCCAACTTATCCAAAGGTTCCTCAGCCATGCCAACTCCAGAACTCCTGCACTCATGGGAGGGGAACACCACCCCTAATCACAGAAGAACTTCAGGCTTTGCTTCGGAAGTCATGTCACAATATCTTCATTTTCCCTTTCTTCAAGGTTAGAAATATCCTGAAGCTCTTAGGATTTTGAATTAAAGCCTAGACTTCAACATATTCTGTTGTTATAAATAAAAAATAAACTCCAGCAATCCCAGGTAATAGTTTAGGTATTCTATAGCTTCAAAATCAAGTGAGACTTGCAAATGAATGACTAGATATGGACAACTATTTTTTATTATATACCATACAAATACTGGAGAAAACTATGAACACCACCATCCAAGTCATTGAGATTATCACTAATTCTAGGTGGCAGGCCAATGCTCAGATACTTCCATGTGGAAGCCTCTCACACATCCTCCCCATAGCCCTGTTCTATTCTTCTCTCTAAAGTCTAGGAGTTCAATGTTGAAAGGAGTCTGGTTAGTCAAAGAAAATCTACAGAGTTTACCCTGATGATCTTTTTTGACCACCCATGGAAACCAAAGTAGTAATTTGACAATTCTTGGCATCTGGAGCTGTTTAGGGCAAGTGTATTATGTTCAACCGTCTTATGTCTAGTGCCAAAATGAACCTAAAGACATAAAAGACCTAAAATTATCACAACCCTACATAGAGACTTATTTTGGATATACCTGAGATTTATCAATACCAATTTCATAGAGTGGTTGTGAAGATTAAGTAGGACATTTTAAGCAATGAGTTCACAGTGAACCCTAAATAAATGTTATTTATTACTTTTAAGTCAGTACTTTCTGCATCATTTCCAGGGCCCCTGATTAACCGGAAGGTTCCCTGACCTCTGGTGGTGAAAGTGATGATGAAAGCAACCAAAGAAGCCCAGCAGAAGCCTATTATGGGGCTGGGGGTAAGCAAAGGAAGTGAACTGTTTTACTTGTCTCATCCTGTAGCTCCTGCTTGAGAATATGACCTGAAGAGGAGATAAGATGGGCCTGCCACTGAATTAGGACCTTAATCTGTAGCACCCCCTCCCCATGTTACTAATGCCTGTTAGAAGAGGGAAGACATATACGTCTATAAATGTAAATAAAGTAACCAAAAGAATTAGAGGTTCATCTGCATTAACAAGCTTCTTTGAAAGTGCAAATATTTCCAGTCTTAACTCCCTAAGTCATTTACATATTACTGTGGATTTTTTACATCACTAGTTCTTTCTTAAATGTCTATTTCCACTTTGAACAGGGTGTAGTATATAAATATAGTCATAAAATTCAAATAATACAAATAAAGTGAAAGCATTGTTACTTCTTTATTGATTTGTTTGTGCATCTTCCTCTGTCACTGGTTTATGAACTCCTTAAGTGCTTGAAGGAACCATATATTATTCTTTCCTTATTACCAGAAACAAGCATAGATCTTGGCATATAATAGAGGAGTGATGGTCTGGTGACTGAGTGAATGAATGAGCACATAAGAAAATGAAATTACTTTCTCCAACTGAAGCTACTTGCTGGGAAGGAGAAATGAAGACTAATTTTTAAATATTGGGTGTCACATGGGAGACTAGGCTCTGTATGTTGAGTCATAATGGAGCTGTCCTGGACAATTATGAAGCTTCAGAAGGGCTCTGAGCTCCTGAGTAGTAGAGACAGCTGACATCTGGGATAACCTTGCCACAGTTCTTGCTGGCAAACATTTCCCTTCATGCTACTGAGAAAAACTCAGATACATTAGGCCTTTCCTTCATTTTATTTTAAGATGTTATTCTCTTTTCTGTATTTTTTAAAAATGCAGGGGAAAAAAGATAAGAAATATGTATACCTGCCAATGAGTTAAAGAACACAGATTTGGAACTTCCCTGCTGCTGCAGTGGTTAAGACTCCATGCTCCCAATGCAGGGGGCCCGGGTTCAATCCCTAGTCAAGGAACTAGGTCTCACATGCATGCTGAAACTAAGAGTTCATACGCCACAGTTAAGGAGGCTGTGAGCCACAACGAAAGGAGCCTGCCTGCTGCAACTAAGACCCGGTGCAACCAAATAAATAAATAAATAAAATTTAAAAAGAACGCATAATTAAAGTAGATAACAATTTCGGGGGTGTGGGTACCAAACTAAGGCTCTGCATTAAATAAAGAAATCTAATACGAATGTCCTTTCCTCTCAACACTACAGTGACTTGTAGAAATTTTTCTTCATTATTTTATCAGTGATGGGCTTTATGCTGTGAAAATCTCAGAACCTAAGCTTATGCAATGGTCTTAATGTCCAATATAAGAAAAGAATTCATTACTCACAACTGATACCACATAACTGTTTCATAATCTTTCCAGGATCATCTGTAATATCTGAGTGGTTATGTGAAATGGTTGCAGGGTCCGCAAATTAAGGAATGTCTGACACAAAATCATTTCAATCCCAGGGAGTACAGCCAGGATTGAAGAGGGTGTTAAACAGGGTACAGAAGTGGGAGGTAGTGTACCTGGAGTCACATCTGAGGAGAGTTCTCAGATTCAATAAAGGTGAAATTAGTGAGTAAAGAAATATGGGTGAGAATAAGCAGCAAGGTCAGTAGGAAGTAGCCAGAGCAAGAAGCCAATCAGAGAAGACACACAATTATAAAGTGAAAGGTCTGGGAAATCTAAGCCTCACTCACTTATTCAGAGGAAGTGAAAAGGTCCTTGAAAAAGGAATGGTGGCTGAATGGAGGCACATAATGAAATGTTCATTCTGGGGAAGTAAAATTGGATGGCATATTGATATGGAATAAGTTTTCTACAGTGCATTAAAGAATATTTTAATGATCCTCTGGAATCTGAAGGGGGTTCTGAATAGGCAGTTTGAGAGTGATGATGATGATGAAGCCTCCTTTATGTTACATCTGACAAAAGTTTGGCAAGCTCAGGACTTCCCTGGTGGCAGAGTTGTTACCTTCCAATGCAGGGGACACGAGTTCGATCCCTGGTCCATGAAGATCCCACATGCCGCAGAGCAGCTAAGCCCATGTGCCACAACTACTGAGCCTGTGCTCTAGAGCCCGTGAACCACAACTACTGAAGCCCACATGCCTAGAACCCGTGTTCCGCAACAAGAGAAGCCGTCGCGATGAGAAGCCCACGCACCGCAATGAAGAGCAACCCCCACTCACCGCAACTAGAGAAAGCCGGGGCGCAGCAACAAGACCCAATGCAGCCAAAAGTTAATTAATTAATTAAAAAAATTTTTTGTCAACCTCACACATTTAAAATCCACATAAAAGTAAATATAAGGAAGACTCTTGTGAAGATTTCTTAAATTAAGGGGCAGCATAAAATGACATGGGGTTTAACATCAGTCAACTTTGCATTTGGCCTCTAGTTTCCACATTTGCTGTCATGAACTTTAAGTAAGTCACTTAACCATCCTGATTTCAAGTTTCTTCATCTAAAAAAAAGAAAGAAAGAACTGGAGAACTGGGGGATCAGTGGAGCAGTGCATCTGAGAGCATTCTGTACAGCACAGTGCTGTACAAACGCTGGCCATTTCCCCGCCCCCCCACCCCGGGATCTTAGTTCCCTGACCAGGGATTGAACCCGGGCCCTCAGCAGTGAAAGTGCAGCGTCCTAACCAGTGGACCGCCAGGGAATTCCCGATGGCCAATTAGCTTTAAATTCAGCACTTCATCCCAGTAGAGCGACGAATTCCACATTTGGACCCACCTTCACTGGAGATGTGTGAAAAAGCTGCTTCTGGTTGCATGCCTTTTGGGCTCTGTGGGCATCCCTTGCTGAATAAAACTTAATGATGGCATAGAACCCAGGACCAGCCACTGCTGCGTTTGCGAAGACTTGGACCGACTACAGAAGGCCAAAGTGGGAGAAGACTGTGAACAGAGAATGCTGTAGGCTGGTCCCACGCTAAGTAAGTGCAGGAAATTTCACGCCCGGGAAACCAAACCACCCTTTCCCTTATATTCTGCCAGCCCTTCGGCACAGGTAACTGTGGTAAGCCTGCAACTCCAAACACTTCTCATTTCATGAACAAGTTTCCCTCTGAAATCCTTAGCTCCGAGAAGCATTAGGAGGCGATGCCGTCAGTTGGGAACTATCTCTCAAAAATCTATGGGGGCGAGCTGGCTGCTCAGGTCAGCTCTAGAACTAAGATTCCTCTCAGCGGAGACCACAGGCAGATGAGGTACCGAAGCAGTCCCAGTTACTGGGGCGCGGGGCGGCTTCCTCCACCCCTCCCTCTGCCCCGGCTCGGCTCACTTGCAAGGTCTCGGCCGTGGGTCCAGATCACAGCTCCCACACCAGCAAGGTTTTGTCACCACCGATGGCAACCACAAAAGGTACCAAATCCACCATCCTATCTTCACCCCGCATGTGCGGCTCGGGGCACAAGCGGACTGCGCCTGCGCACACGAGCCCACGCTTTTTAAAAAGTTAGTGCCAATAACTCTAATATATAGAAAAATAGCTGAAAGCCCCTGAGTGTTTTGTGGATAGAAAAGCTTGAGATTCAGAGCAAATACAGAGCTGGACAGTCTAAGAATAAACTATCTCTCCCATCCATTAGAAGGGCTAGGTAGCAGCTTCTGGTTATGGAACCAGAAACTCTCAGGTGCCAAATAGGACATGAAACAGTAACACTTTTACTATTTATAAAATTGCAGAAACAAACAAAATAAACAATAATATATTTACACCTGTCCTATAAGACAAAGGGTACTTAAGACCTAATGAATATAAAATCAGTTTACAAACTATGATGCACTATATGAATAAGTTCTCATTTGCAGAGAGCACAGCATGGGATATGTGGCCATTAATGATAATTCCCTTCTCCTTTCCATTCCTTTCTCTTGTTCCTTTATGTATGTGGATCAGTTACATTATTAAGCTAACAATGTAACTGAGCTATTATTAGCTTAATAATGTAACCAATAGTCTAATTTTTAGCAAGGGGGTAGTTCTTAGAAACTTAGGGAGCTGGAACTCTGAATGAATGAATTAAAATATTGCAATTACATCATTCATTTTAAAATTTATCATCATTGATTAAAAATTAAAATAAAAATTAAATTAAAAATTTATTATCCCGCAACTGAGACTCACCACAACGTGTGACGTCTGTCAAGCATTCACCGTCACAACTCAGCTTGACTGTCTTACAGACAACCTCAATAGTATTTTTATTTATTTATTTTATTTTTTAATTTTTATTTTATTTTATTTTATTTTTGGTGGTACGCGGGCCTCTCACTGCTGTGGCTTCTCCTGTTGCGGAGCACAGGCTCCGGACATGCAGGATCAGCGGCCATGGCTCACGGGCCCAGCCGCTCCGCGGCATGTGGGTTCCTCCCAGACCGGGTAACAAACCCCCGTCCCCTGCATCGGCAGACGGACTCTTAACCACTGCGCCACCAGGGAAGCCCTCAATAGTATTTTTAAATTGGCAAAGGCAGCAGGCCATACGGCTAGGTAAGATCCTATAAATGGAAACACAGGTAATTAAATTCGTGGTAAAAGAGTTACTTGAGTAGGTAGAAGAGGTAGGCCAAGGCCACCACAGACCAGTGCAAAAAGGAGTTCTTGGGGCATATGGAATGGAGAACTGGATAGGGGCCGGTTGGCCAATTGCTGCTCTTGACTGTTGTAAATAAATATAGAGGAGGAGAGAGGTGCCCAACAGAAGGATTAGGATTGCAGAATGTACAGTATGCCTAGAAAAAAGGGAATAGAGATTAGAATTTGGTGACATTGATCTGTGCTTTAAATGAGAAGTATCTCCTTCCAACCCAAAAGACTCACTTTGGTTTGAGAGTACACAGGAAGAAGGCAGACTTCTAAGAAGAGTCTGAATAAGACCACACGTTCTGTAGTCCCTTCCTCGGTTCCTATTTGTGAGTAGTAATATATTAGAAATTACTCTAGTAATAAAAATGCATCGAGTGGTTAACCAATAACAGAGATCGCATTGGCCAATCTGGACAAAAGGAACATTCCAAAGAATAACATTATTATTATAATAAGGTATAACATACTTAATTTAGAAAAAAGCACATGAGTTCATAATGATACTCAAAATGAAAAGTGGGGGAATTTAGAAAAAAGCACATGAATTCATAATGATACTCAAAATGAAAAGTGGGGGAGCTCTTCTTTATAGGATAATGTCAGCTAATAAGTGCAAAACGAATGATAGAATTAGGAAAGTCTCATTTTGCAACTATCAATGTAATAATCGATTCAGACAAGGATTATCATTGATGCACAGTTGGGTGAAGAGTTGTTTGAAAGTAGGATCTTCACTGATCCCAAAGTATCACCCCACATATTATTTATCAATTACCAAGGGGAAAAATAACTTTACAATGGAAAGATATGGAAGATACCACCTTAATCAAGTGATCAAACAGCACTGGGCCACCTGAAGTGATGAAGTATGAAGAATACATCACCTATATAGTATTCTTCCCCAAAATGTTTACTTTCAATCTAATGAGGAAACAGACAAATCCAGACTGTGGGGCAATTTACAAGACAACTGGTTTAGACTCTTCAAAAATGCCAATGTCATAAAAGACTGAAAAAGAAAAACAGTAGGGAAATATTTTACATTAAATGAAACAAAGACATGACATGCAATGCCTAATCTTTAATTGGACCCCGTATCAAAACAAAACAGACTTAAAGAATGCTTTGGCTTCTGTCCAAGATGAAGTAACAAGGACCAATTTAACCTCCCACCTGAAACAATGAAAAAATCAGGCAGAACATATGAAACAACAGTTTTCAAGAAACTGCACCTCAGGCAATAAAGTTCAGTGATCCCCAGGAGATGGGAAATAAATGAAGTGATCCCTATAATTGCCCTAACTTACTTCTCTGAGAGAGTTTCCAGGTCATGGTACAGGGAAGAGAAGTCCAGGCAGAGACTGGTGGACTTCCTGACTGAGGAAATGGAGCTGAGAATCTGGGAAACCCAAGGTAACTAGAGTTCACAAAGCAGAGTATCAGAGAGAAAAGAAGTGCACAAAGAACTCTGGAGATATGCAGAGGGATCTCTTGAGAATTCAACAAAATATTGGTCAGTACATTTGTGTGAGGAATTACTTGATGACAGGAAAACAACCACATGAAAAGATTGATAATAAGAATAACTGGATATAACACAGGGTTGAAGGAATAGTACCTATTCCTACAAGTTGGACTGGAAAACCTCATGATACTAGGAAAGGACTTGCCTCAGTAGTTACAAATAATGAGCTCCAGACTGAAGACTACTTGGACTCCTACCCAACGAATCTGAAAAGCTAGACCTAAAAGAATAAAATTTGTTTTGAGTAACTTAATTTCACCCAAAACAAAGCCCAAGCATTTTACAGAAATATAATTATATATAGCACACAATAAACTAAAACTCACAATATCTGGGATCATATGAAAAATTGCCAAGAATGCAGAGAAGTAGGAAAATATGACCCATACTGAGGAGAAAAGGCAAACAATCAAAACTAACCCATAATCTATGCAGATGTTAGAATTGGCAGAAAAGAATATTTAAAAAGTTATTATACATGATTAAAAGTTATTATAACTGTATTTCATATGTTAAAAATCCCAGACTAAACAATGAAAATGGTAAGTACAGTCATGGAAAATGTAAAACAGACCCAAATTGAGCTTCTAGAGGTTAAAAACAATGTCTAAATGAAAAACACATTGAATGAGGTTAATGGCAGATTAGACACTGCAGAAGAAAGGGTCAGTGAACTTTAAGGCATAGTAATAGAAACTATACAATATGAAACAAAAAGAATAACAAAAAAAAAATCAATAGAGCATCAGTGAGTTGTGCAACAACTTCAAGTGGCCTAATACATGTGTACTTAGAATCCATGAAGGAGAGGAGAAATACAAAAATTTGAAGAAATAATACCCAAAATTTTTCCAAATTAGTAAACACTATAAACCCACAAAGTCAAGAAGACCAACGAACTTTAATCATAAGAAACATGGACAAAATTACACCAAGGCACAAAAAATAATCAAATTGCTCAAAACCAGCAATAAAGAGAAAAATTTAGAAGCATCCAGAGGCAAAAACTATACAATATATACAGAGGAACAAAGATAGCAATGACAGCAGAATTCTTGTTGGAAACAATGTAAACGAGAATTCAGTGGAATAACATCTTTAAAGTAGTGAATTGAATTTTATCAACCTAAAATTCTATAACCAGATCTGTCAAAACAAAAGCAAAATAAAGACTATCTCAGACATACAAAAGCTGAAAGAATTCATTACTAGTAGACTTTCACTATAAGAAATGTTAAAAGAAGTATTTTTAAGCAGAAGGAAAATGACACCAGATTGGAATATGGATCTACACAAAAGATTAAGAATACTGGAATTGGGACTTCCCTGGTGGTTCAGTGGTTAAGAATCTGCCTGCCAATTCAGGGGAAATGGGTTCGATCCCTGTCCAGGAAGGTCCCACATGCCATGGAGCAACTAAGCCCATACACCACAACTACTGAGCCTTCACTCTAGAGCCTGTGTACCTCAACTACTAAAGCCCACGCACCTAGAGCCTCTGTCTGCAACAAGAGAAGCCATCCAATGAGAAGTCGGGGCACCACAATGAAGAGAAGCCCCTGCTCACCACAACTAGAGAAACCCCAGGTGAAGCAACAAAGACCCAACACAGCAAAAAAATAAATTTTAAAAAATACTTTAAAAAAATGTTAAAGGGTTTTAGTCATTCAATATATGTCTCTGACCACAATGGAATTAAATTAGAAATTATCAAATCCAAAAATCCCCAAATATTTGGAAAATAAATAACACACTTCTGAGTAACCTTGTGGTCAAAGAAGAAATCAAAAGGGAAATCAGAAACTATTCTGAACTCACGGAAACTGAAAACATAATATGTCAACATGTGGGATATTGGTAACATTGTACACCGCTTCCTCAACTTCCACCTTAAACTGGAAAAATGAGAGCAAATTAATCACAGAGTAAGAGAAGAAAGAACACAATAAAGATCAAAGTAGAAATAAATAAAATGGAAAACAGAAAAATACTGTAGATATTATAAGGATAATAAGAGAATATTATAGAATACTTTATACTGATAAATTCAAGATGAAATGGACAAACCCCTTGAAAGACATGCACTACTAAAATTTATTCAAGCATAAAGATATTAAAGAACTTGTATGTGCAGTTTAAAACCTTCCAACAAAGAAAGCTTCGAGTCCAGGTGGCTTAACTGATAAATTCTACCAAACATTTAAGGAATAAAATAATGCCAATTCTACACAAACTTTACCAGAAAGTTGAAGAGAAGGGAATACTTCCCAACTTATTTATAAGGCCAAATTTCACCATATCAAGATTAGACAATGACATTACAAGAAATCTATAGACCAATATCTCTCATGAACACAGAGGCAAAAATTCTTAACAAAATTTTAGCATATCAGATCCAATAATATATAAAAAGATGATACAACATGACCCAATGGGGTTTATCTCAAGAATGAAAGGTTGGCTTAATATTTGAAAATCAACTTACCCATCTTAGCACAGTAAAAAGAAAAATCAGGACATCTCTGGTGGGGCAGTGGTTAAGAATCCACCTGCCATTGCAGGGGACATGGGGTTGAGTCCTGGTCTGGGAAGATCTCACATGCCATGGAGCAACTAAGACCATGCACCACAAATACTGAGCCTGCGCTCTAGAGCCCGTGAGCCACAACTACTGAGCCCATGTGCCACAACTAGTGAAGCCCGTGTATCTAGAGCCTGTCCTCTTCAACAAGAGAAGCCACCGCAATGAGAAGCCTGCATACTGCAATGAAGAATTGTCCCTGCTCACCACAACTAGAGAAAGCCTGCGTACAGCAATGAAGACCCAATGCAGCCAAACATAAATAAACAAATTAAGAAAAGAAAAGAAGAGAAAAATCACATAATCATTGCAATAGATGCAGGAAAAGAATGAAAGAATCTAACATGTATTCCTGATTACAGAAAAAAACAACGTTCAGTAGACTAGGAATGGAAGGAGACTTCCTCAACTTTATAAATGACTTCTACAAAAAACCTAACATTATATTTAATGGTGAAGGAGAAAGTACTTTCTCTCCAGGATCAGGACAAAGGCAAGGATGTCTGCTCTCATTACTTCTATTTGACATTGCACTGAAGGTTCTAACCAGTGCAACAAAAAGAAAAGAGATATTCACAATAGAAAGGAAGTAAAACTATCTCTATTTGCAGATAACATGATTAAGTAGAAAACCTGATAGAATCTACAAAAATGCTACTGGAACTAATAAATGAGTTTATCAAGTTTGCAGGGTACAAGATCAACATACAAAAAGATTAATTTATCTCAACAATCAGAGATCAAAGTTTTAAAATACTACTTATAATAGAATCAAACATATAAAATACTTAGAATAATTCTGACAAAAGACGTAAAAGACTTGCACACTGAAAACTGTAGAATATTGCTGGGGGAAATTGAGGAAGACCTAAATAAATGGAGAGATATAATGTATTCATAGATCATAAGATTCAATATTGTTAAGACATCAATTCTCCCCAAATTGATTTATAGATCAAAATCCCAGTAGGCTTTTCTATAGAAATTGACAAGTTAATTCTAAAATTCTTATGGAAATAAAATTTAGAATAACTAAAACAACTTTGAAAAAAAACAAAGTTGAAGAATGAACAGTAACTGATTTCAAGGCTTATGAAGCTACACTTTCAAGACATTGTGATAGTAGTGTAAAGATAGACAAAAAGATCAAAGGAACAGAATAGAGAGTTCAGAAGTAGAGAGATGTGGACAACTGACTTTCAGGTTCAAAGACATATAAGTGGAGAAATGATAGTCTTTTCAACTAATGATGCTTGAACAATTGAATATCCAGGTGCAAAAAGAAAAAAAAAGAAAAGAACTTCCATCCAAACCATATACAGAAATGAACTCAAATTGGTTCAAAGATCTGAATGTAAAACATAAAACTATAAAACGTCTAGAATAAAATAGGTGAAAAATTTTATGACCTTGAATTAAGCAAGATTTCTTAAATACAACACCAAAAACATAATCCATAAAAAAATGGATAAAAATATATATAGGGATAAATTAGACACAATCAAAATTAAGAATTTCTGCCCTGTAAAGGACACTCTTGAGAGAACGAAAAGATGAGTGACAGAATGGGAGAAAATACTTAGCAACTTACATATTGGATAAAGGACTAATTTCTAGAATATATAAAGAGAACTCCAGAAAAATATAGGTAAAAGATTCAAAGATATACAGAAGGAAAATAAGCATATGAAAAAATGTTTGACATGATTAATCATTAGGAATGCTACAGTGAGATACAACTACACACTTATTAAACTATCTAAAATTAAAAATACTGAGCATAACTAGTGTTGGCCACAACGTGAAGAAAATGCAACTTCCATACGCTGCTGGTAGAGATGTAAAATGATCAAACCACTATGGAAAATAGGTATTTTTAAAAAAACTTAAATATACACTCACCAATGATCCAGCCATTCTACTTGCAGGTATTTACCCAAGAGAAATGGAAGTATACATCCATACAAAGACTTGTACACAAATATTCATAGCAACTTGACCTGTAATAGACAAAAACTGAAACAACTCAAATGTCCATCAATGGTGAATAGATAAATGGTGGTACATCCATATAATGGAATACTATTCAGCAATAAACAGAAATGAATTACTGATATATACAACAATATGGATGAAGATTAAAATAATCATGCTGAGTTAGAAGCCAGTTAGAAAAAAGTATACACTGTATGATTCCATTTACATAAAATTCTAGAAAATGTAAACAGAAAGCAGATCAATGGTTGCATGGTGATTGGGAAGGGCAAGGAACGAGGGGAAGGAAGAATTACAACGAGACATTAAGAAACATTCTCAGGTGATGGACATATTGATTTTGGTGATGTCTTCATGGTTTGTATGTATGTGTGTGTGTGAACACAGATTATTGTATGTCAATTATACCTCAAAAACCTGTTAAAATAAATGATATTATATGAGAGAGACAATTGGGGAAATTTGAATAGCAACTCTTTATTAGGTAATATTATTGTGTAGGAATTTAATTTCTTCAATACTGTGTGTTAACAGTATTGTAGTTACATAGGGAAATAATTTTTAATATCCAGAGAGGAGGACCTCTAGCTGACAAGAGAGGGATCGTAATTGTGGCAGATGCTGTGGGAGGCTGAGAGAGATGAGGTTACAGCAGTGACCAATGGGTGACAGCGTGGTGAAGACAGTCATTTGTCAGCTGACCTGACAAAGACGGTTGGAACAGACTGCTAAATGCAGGGCCCTTTCCGCATACTAATCTAAGGCAATCCCCTCAACTAGCCCTGACATAACAGAAAGTTTCTATTAGCTTGCCATGTTGGAGGGGGATGGCACAATTTAAGGTGCAGTAAGTTGTGTAATAAACTGTCACAATAGGGTCCTACAGAAATAGTTTTTTAAACTGCAAAAAAATGAAACTTGGCCCTTCCCTCACAACATACATGAAAATTAACTCAAAATGAATCATAGACCTAAATGTAACTATACAACTTCTGGAAGAAAACATAGGAGAAAATCTTTGTGATTTTGGGTTAGACAATGGGGTCTCAATGATTTCTTAGATAAGACTCAAAAAAGCACAAACTATCTAAGAAAAATTGCTAAGGGACTGCCCTGGTGGTTAAGACTCCGAGTTCCCAATGCACAGGGCCCGGGTTCGATCCCTGGTCAGGGAACTAGATCCCACATGCATGCCACAACTAAGAGTTCGCATACCACAACTAAGAAGCCCATGAGCCGTAGCTAAGGAGCCCATCTGCCCAACTAAGACCCAGAACAACCAAATAAATAAATTAAATAAATATGAAAAAAGAAAAAATATTGCTAAATTAGAGTTCATCAAAAATTTAAAACTTCTAGTCTTCAGAGACACTTTAGTACAATGAAGATAAGTCACAATCTGGGTGAAGATATCTACTAAACACATATCTGAGAGAAAGGACTTTTTCCATTGCTTTTTATATAAAGCACTCTTAAAACAATATAAATATCCAATTAAACAATGGATTTGAACAGACACTTCATTTAAAAAGATATCTGCATACGGTATTTGTCTTTCTCTTTCTGACTTACTTCACTCTGTATGACAGACTCTAGGTAGATCCACCTCATTACAAATAACTCAATTTCATTTCTTTTTATGGCTGAGTAATATTCCATTGTATATATGTGCCACATCTTCTTTATCCATTCATCTGATAATGGACACTTATGTTGCTTCCATGTCCTGGCTATTGTAAATAGAACTGCAATGAACATATTGGTACATGACTCTTTTAGAATTATGGTTTTCTCAGGGTATATGCCCAGTAGTGGTATTGCTGGGTCGTATGGTAGTTCTATTTGTAGTTCTTTAAGGAACCTCCATACTGTTCTCCATATTGGCTGTATCAATTTACATTCCCACCAACAATGCAAGAGCACCCCCCTTTTCTCCACACCCTCTCCAACGTTTATTGTTTCTAGATTTTTTAATGATGGCCATTCTGAGTGGTGTGAGATGATATCTCATTGTAGTTTTGATTTGCATTTCTCTAATGATTAATGATATTGAGCATTCTTTCATGTGTTTGTTGGCAGTCTGTATATCTTCTTTGGAGAAGTGTCTATTTAGGTCTTCTGCCCATTTTTGGATTGGATTATTTGGTTTTTTGTTATTGAGCTGCATGAGCTGCTTGTAAATTTTGGAGGTTCATCCTTTGTCAGTTGCTTCATTTACAAATATTTTCTCCCATTCTGAGGGTTGTCTTTTCATTTTGTTGATGGTTTCCTTTGCTGTGCATAAGCTTTTAAGTTTAATTATGTCCCATTTGCTTAATTTTGCTTTTGTTTCTTTTGCCTTGGGAGACAGATCCAAAAAAATATTGTTATGATTAAAGTCAAAGCCTGTCCCGCCTATGTACTCCTCTAGGAGTTTTATGGTTTCTGGTCTTACATTTAGGTCTTTAATCCATTTTGAGTCTATTTTTTATATGGTGTGAGGGGATATCCCCAATTGTAGAGATGGGTAATTGGAATATTAAAGACGTAATATGCTACCCAGAGTTCTTGGTTGCAGATGATGGAAAACAACTCTAAATTATGAAAAAAGTATAACATATTGGAAGGATATTGGGAAGCCCTGAATTCTACTAAGACTTGAAAAAAGAGGGGCTTCTCCAAAATATGATGGGTGTTCATTTCTCAAGTTAGGAAATGTTTACAATAGTGAAAACTTGCCTGGGTGTCCCGTTTAGAAATGTAATTGATGCTCAACTCTTCCTTTTATTTAAATTTTTTAAAACTCCAAATTCACATTTATCCATTTTTAAACTGGAAGGTTTTGTACCTTCCTTTCTCTTTTTAGGAGAACTCAAAATGTTAAGGTACTCATTGTCAATTGCCTATGAATACTTACAATATGTGAAAGTAGCTTTAAGTTTTGTGATGAGTACAAAGAAATAAAGCATACCTTTGCTGCGCCTCCTTCAAGCTTCCCCTGAGCACTGCTGTGCTGGTTTGGGAGGGGCAGCACTTGGACTGTCCTAAGCCTCTGAGTTGATGGGAGCAAGTCTTAAGTGTCCATATGGTCTTGGCAGCCAGTTATGCACTAGAATGGGGGCGGGGGGGGGGGGGTTGGGGGGTGATTAAATGCAGAGATGGGATTAAACTGTTAAATCCTAAGTGATATGAATGGCTACAAATGAATGACCCAGAAAACTCCCTCCCCCACCCCATATTCTTTATTTAGGAGACAGATCATATAGACTTTGAATAGCAGCCCAAGTATGAATAGATTTACATTGTAAACCATGCTTGTTTGGTTAAAAAAATTATGCAACAATTTATTCTCTTTCACCACAAAATCCTTCTTCATTGATAATAGACTTCATTATTTAAATTTACTGCTGTAGATTTCAAATAGGCCGCTGATGAATTATTAGCCAGTCTCTAAGTAATAAGAACTAATATTTATTAATGAGTGTTTAAAATATGCAAACCATATAATTTTTTAATCTAATCCCAATGCAATGAAATAATTAATACACATGAGTCCACACCACTGTGATCATATTTGCACATTCCGCTTCCTTGGTTCCCTCTTTATTATTACAAAATAATTGATGTTTGTCATATGGCATATAATGAAATTGATGGTGAACCTGCCTGCCAGTGAAAAACATATATTTCACTTTTACTACCTGTTGTCCTTTCCCCCCCATATCTTCCAACATTGATTAATGAAATGCCATGTAGAATGGCATTATAGATTTGTCATTTAGCCAAATATTATGTAAGGTAATAAGTACAACTGTTGCTCATTCTTTCTTTTTTCTTTACCCTTTATTCAACTATGGTTTAAAGTGTAAAATGGGCTTACTGCACATGGAACCTAAAGTTGGGATGTAAAAACTTCTGATAGAATTATGATTCATTTTTTTATATGGGGAAATATTTTAAATGTGTAAAAATATATGCTCTTTGATTTCAACATTGAACTGTATCTGCTTATAGCATAAGATTCTTGTGTACATTCCACTGCTTTGGCTTTTGTAACTCTATGAAAGAATTTTGCTTTCATGTAACAGGGACATCTATCCACGTACTGGGTGAATTATAAACTACTTCAAACACCCATGGATGGAGGGGGCATGGGCTATATTATGCTCATATTCCTGCCAGTGTTATAAATGTCCTCTTTTTTGATGGAGGCCGGCCATGAGAAAATTTGTTTCACACGATAACATTACATACCATATTTAGATTTGCAGCCATAATCTTGTCAAGAGTTGATTATCACATGATTGGAGCAGTAAAAAAAATTAATTGGGGTTTAAACTTATGAGAAAGCACTTATATTGTGGAATAAGACTTCTAAATGGAGTGCAGGCATTAAACAGACCTTGTATTAGGCTCTGAAATTAATGGGTCACTGTATAACTTTCTAGTTTTCATAGCCTGATGAGATTAATGCTTGCTTATATAGCAAATTCAATGACTCATTTAATTTCATGTGAATGTTTAAAGTTAAATTACTTTTGGATTAAGTCTTAATTCATTATTCATTTTAATGTCTGAAAGAACTTTCATTTTATTTAATCAAGTGCATCATCATTAAGTAAAGCCTAAGGGCCTAGATAGCTAAAAATAATGTGAAAAGGAAATTTATTAATTTACACTGAAAAGAGACTTGTTATAAAATTTATTCAATACTATACCATGCTTATGTATGATGCTATTTCAGAGACAAGATATTTATAGGCTTTTTGTCATATTTTAAAACACCAAATTGAAAAGCTGCCTATTTGGCCACCTAATGTTCCATGTGTACTCCTTGAGCAAAGATTACCATTGACCTTTATTTATACATTTTTCATTTATTCTCGTAGTCAACAAACATTTATTCAGAACCTACACTCTATAGGCACTGACCAAGCACTGTGGAGTATTCACTGTTGAAAACCACTCCATGTCTGACCTGTAAGAATCAAGTCTTACAGAAGGGAACTTCACTTCAGAGGGCTATGGTGTTCTCATCTGTACCGTGAGGGGGTTCTATTCAAGATCTCTAAGGTCCTCCTCAGTTCTTGTATTCTGTGATCCCATGGCTATATCATCCTTTGGCGTATGGGCAGAAAAAGAAAAATGAAATTAATGAATCTTAAAATTTATACAATTGGTCATATTAATATAATATCAATCATAACCATAACTACAACTATAATTATTAGTTTGACTATTCCTTTGAAATATATTCATTCTATCATTTCATGTTGGCCAGGTAACCATTACTATCTCCAGTTTGGAAAAC
Organism: Delphinus delphis; assembly: GCF_949987515.2. Lineage (NCBI taxonomy): Eukaryota > Metazoa > Chordata > Mammalia > Artiodactyla > Delphinidae > Delphinus > Delphinus delphis. The sequence continues at coordinate 37,789,999 of NC_082701.1, forward strand.
AGTTGTGATAAGCATTTATTGAACATGTACTGTATTTCCAGGACTTTGCCACATCCTGTGAGGCATGTATGTGTTGGTCTCTCTTGGTCACTGCTCTGTCTATATGGTCTGTAACAGCGCTTGGCATGTGGTGGCTGATCAATAAATATTGTGCATTTCCTCCTCAGGCACTGCCAGGTAATTCTCAAGAACAGGCCAGGGCTTCCCTGGTGGTGCAGTGGTTAAGAATCCGCCTGCCAATGCAGGGGACACGGGTTCGAGCCCTGGTGCGGGAAGATCCCACATGCTGCGGAGCAGCTAAGCCCGTGCACCACAACTACTGAGCCTGCGCTCTAGAGCCCACGAGCCACAACTACTGAAGCCCACGTACTGTAGAGCCCGTGCTCTGCAACAAGAGAAGCCACCACACCACAACGAAGGGTAGCCCCCACTCACCACAACTAGAGAAAGCCCTCATGCAGCAACGAAGACCCAACACAGCCAAAAATAAGTAAATATAATAAATAAATTTATTTTTTTAAATAATGAACAAGCCAGTGTGGGAAACATTAATGTAACTTGGAAGTTCTTAAAAACATGATCCCCTGTAGCATCAGCATCACTTGGGAACTCGCTTTAAAATGTATATTTTCTGATCCTCTCCGGATCTACTAAATCAGAAACACTTCGGTGGGGCCCTGTAATCTGTATTTCCACAAGCTCTCCAGGTGTGTATTAACATTTGAGAATCACTGATAAAAGGAGTCAGCTTAGTGTTGGGTCCTAAGGAGACGAGAGCATGTTCCATGCCCACCTGGTCTGAGATCTGAAGGGTCAAAACGAAAGCAAACCAGCTTCTAGTCTTGATAGTGGGAAGTGAGGGTGTGGGCGGGAACAAAGAGGCTGAACCAGAAAAAGAGCTGTGAGTCTGCCTGGACTCTCCTCCCTACTGGGCAGGGGAAGTATCTGCAGCACCATCCGCAGGCGCTGCAAAGCAAGTGTGTTCACGTCTGTAGTGAAATTGAGTGTAGAGAGAGGATGATGATTTAGCAATGGATTTAACCAATGGAAAGGATTATTTACAAGCTGGGTAGAGCCAAGGTATGGATGTGGAAATCAGCTAGGAAGTCGGTAATGGAGTAGCAAGGCCCGTATTTTCCTGATGCCATTTTTTTAACATTAAAAAAAAAGGGTCTTGTGATGTTTCCTATGAGAATTTAAGAATTCTAAAGCCCTTGCTTTTTCCACATAAGGAGTGCCACATGTGAGATTTTTTCACCCTCAGGTATGTTGGCTTAGAGTAACATATTAGATAATGAATTATTCAGGGTGTTTCCTAGGTTGGAGGAGAGAGCACCTGTCTGAGACGCTTACAGACTTGATTAGATAACATTTCTCAGCTGCATCAGCCGGAGGTAACTCCTGACACAAATTGTATTTCCCTGTAGGTAGTGGAACCAAGCAATGTTCCAGATTTCATGGGATTGCTGAAGAGGCCTGCAGGAGTGTCATACCTAAGAGGCTGCATTGCATTTGTCAAGATAATCAGACTATTTGCAATCACTATTTTATGCCCTCTTTTTTCAGAGTTCCTAGATGGAAATATAAAATAACCAAGAAGAGGTGACACATTTGTGTGCTATAATAGATCGTTTCCAGTCAAAGTGTAATAGATCCATACTTTCTTGATAAATTCCTATCAGTGATTTCTGTTTCTTTTTTAATTCCTGTCTGTCATTGAGTGAAATAAATTAACTTGTGAATACATAAGGAGCCATATTTATGCTGCCCAAATTTTGTGTTTATACACCAAACTACTTATACTATACACAGGAGATTTTCTATTTTGCTGAAAATACCTTTTCTTTTTTCTTTTTTAAAAAAAAAATTATTTATTTATTTTCATATTTGGCTGGTTGGTTCTTCCTTGCTGCACGCGAGCTTTCTCTAGTTGGAGTGAGTGGGAGCTACTCTTGGTTGCAGTGCACGGGCTTCTCATTGCGGTGGCTTCTCTTGTTGAGAAGCACGGCCTCTAAGTGTGCGGGCTTCAGTAGTTGTGGCACACAGGCTCAGTAGTTATGGCTCGCGGGCTCTAGAGTGCAGGCTCAGTAATTGTGGCGCACGGGCTTAGTTGCTCCATGGCATGTGGGATCTTCCTGGACCAGGGCTTGAACCCGTGTCCCCTGCATTGGCAGGAGGATTCTTTACCACTGTGCCACCAGGGAAGTCCCCAAATACCTTTTCTTTTAGCTACTGGAAATCTCTCTTTGGGCTTGTTTTTAAAATATATCTCCCAGAAAAGCACAATATTATTTCTCATGTTGGAGTAGGCATATCTGTGGCTCTGCTCTCAGCACAGTCAAGAGAAGGTTGAGCTTAAATCACCATGTGTGAGGAAGTATTTGAGAAACAGTGTGATTGCAGTCACATTCAGCTCCCTCACCAGCCAGTTCTGGGAGATTTTAGGGATGGTACATAACCTTCCTCAGATGGTGCTGGTGGCTGCCTAAAACAGATGTTTTGGTATTAAATAGAATAATATATGCAAAGTATTTTTGCTCAGTGTTAATAAGCTCTTTATAGATGTTAGTTTAAATTTTTGATCAAAGGTAGCAAGACAGAATGAAAAGAGCACGACGGGAAGCTGGGTCTAAAATTCATGTACAGGCAGACCTCAGAGAGATTGTGGGTTTGGTTCCAGACCACTGCATCAAAGCAAACATCACAGTAAAATGAGTCCCACGAATTTTTTGGTTTCCCAGTGCATATAAGAGCTGTGTTTACACTATACTGTAGTCCATGAAGTGTGCAATAGCATTACATCTTAAAAAAAACACAGTGGGTCTTCCCTGGTGGTGCAGTGGTTGAGAGTCCACCTGCCGATGCATGGGACACGGGTTCATGCCCCGGTCGGGGAAGATCCCACATGCCACGGAGCAGCTGGGCCCGTGAGCCATGGCCGCTGAGCCTGCACGTCCGGAGCATGTGCTCCACAACGGGAGAGGCCACAACAGTGAGAGGTTCACGTACCGCAAAAAAACAAAACAAAACAAAAAACACAATGTACATACCTTAGTTAAAAAATACTTTATGGTTAAAAAATACTAACCATCATCTGAGCCTTCAGTGAATAGTGACATCTTTTTGTAATAGTGACATCAAAGGTCACTGATCACAGATCACTGTAACAAATATAATAATAATGAAAAGGTTTGAAGTATTGTGAGAATTACCAAAATGTGACACAGAGACATGAAGTGAGCAAATGATGTTGGAAAAATGGCACCAATAGAATTGCTAGAAGCAGGGTTGCCACAAACCTTCAATTTGTAAAAAACATAATATCTGCAAAGCACAATGAAACAAGGTATGCCTGTAACTTCTTGTTAGTCCACAGTTTTCTTATCAATGCCAAGAAGAGTTTGAATTCAGTAGTTTCTAAGAGCTGTTGCAATCACAGAAATTTAGGATTCTATTAAAAGGACCTCGGACTTATTTTGAGAAGAGAGAGAGACATGTGGAACTAGCTAGCTACCCTTCTCTCCCTTGCCTTCATTTTTTTTTACCCCCACTCCCCCTCTTTATCCTCATGTTAAATGTCTCTGCTTGACTTCTTAACATATCACCCCAAAATTTGCCATGTTAGAGAGAAGAGTCAATTGAGAAAATGGACTTTCTTCCTAAGAGAACTTATTCAGCAGCCCCTTGTTACCAAGGCACATATCTCCATATTGTGCCTGGAACCCCTTCACTGACAGCCTTTAGGAAGGTGGCTGCCACATGGTTCTGTGAAGTCAAGTCAGGACATCCGGGTTTGCATGAGGGCTGAATGATAATGGAAAGGTTGATTTGGTTTGGAACTTCAAGTTGGGTTCCAAGTCAGTTTTGGCTGCCAAGAAAAGGATAAACAGTAGATCTCCACCATCATGAGAACATGGACAAAACTTCTCTCAGTCATTCAGTCGTATCTCAATATTAAGCTATTGACTGGAGTATCATGTCTGAGTGAGTGATTTGTAAACAAAATACATGAACAACCACAGATGGTTCACTAAATAAACTACCAGATTTGTGGAACTATTAAAAACTAGGCAGTAGAAAGAAAATTAACTGGCTTTGAAAGATGATTATGTTTTATCACTTGATAGTAGCAAGTTAAATAGCATGTGCCACTGTGTTAATAAGAATGTGTCTGAATGTGAGACTGCAAGCCATGAAAAGGTATTAGGTGTTTTCTCTAACTGTTGAGACTTTGAACAGATTCATTGCTGTTTTTTTAGTATATAGGCTTCTAACTTTAAAAAGATGTTAACAGTTTTGACAAAGACAAAATCAGAGGCTGTTAGTTTGCAACCTTGGGAGTTATTTGGGTGTCCCTAGACGAAGGGCAGGGAGAGACCGAAGAAAGAGGCAGGCGATTCCAGGTTGGTAGGTGGCACGTTTTTTAAGAAAGGGTACCTACATACGGCTTGCCTTAGGCAGCTGCAGACAAGCAGATCTTTTCACCTGCCTGCTAAAATCTTAAAGTTTACGTAGAGGCCTTAATTGGGCTCAGTTACATATACCATAAAGGGGGTCTCAATTCCACCTTACTATCTCAAGGCTGTGTCCTTGGGCAGCTTCCAGTGTGAGGAAGGCAAGCAGAGCTCTCAATCCAAGGACAGGGAGGGGGTTAGAGCCTCTGATTGCCTGGGTCCAGCTTGTGGGTCAACTGGCAGTCACGTCCTCTCAATGACTCCCTCCAACACTTTACCTCTCATTATGGGCTCTTATAATCTCATGAGTCCCCCTCATCTGCAATGTGCCCTGACCAGCAAGAGGTTTCATTAGCATGGAGGTGGCTTGTTTGGCAGCTGTCTGGCTACATTTGAGACAGATGTAGCAACAATATAGGCACATGTAAGAGAAAACACTGATTAAGACAAGGATTCCCAAAATCAGTAACGATTTTTTTTTTTTTATCAAGAGCCCCATGAACCAAGTCACTGATTTATTAAGTCTCCTAGGCTAGAGGTTAGGTCACTCAGGGCATTTATTTGTGTTTTTATGTGATTTAATAAAGGTGGCATATACATTAGCAGACTCATTAGGTATGAGCACACAATATTCTGTTTGGATAATTGCATAGGTGCCCCCTTGTGAGGCAGTAATAATGTCTAAGGCCATCCTCTTTTGGAGGACAGCATTTCTCATTAGAGACATTTCAGTGTTCAGTAAGGACAGGCTTTGTTGGCTATCGTTTAAGGCTTCCTGAGTGAATTTAGTAAGGGCTTCTGTGTGTGCTCTAACGTTCTCCAGGTCAATGGAGGGAATAAAGAGGGAAGCCAAATGATCATACCAGTGAAAAGCAAAATGTGCACCTCTGGCCTTGAAGAGAGGGAAGTTGGCAATTTTTACTGTGGGTAGATTTTCTCCTGTGTCCAGGGAAAACCCTGGGTGCAGCAGCCCAACCACCCAGGTGGAAGCCACGGCCAAAGATGTGTGCTGCGTGATATTGAGTCCCATTCAGTGTTACCCGGTAAATACCTGGGAGGTGTGACCAGTCACTATCAGTCACTATCCTTTTATATGACAGAATAACTACACAGCTCCAGTGATACCCATCCCATATTCTTGGTACAATTGAGTTGGTTCTCTTTAGAGTGATTTCTGTTTCTAACATAGGGCTGCCTGGGTGTTCACATGTCCATATCCTGTGGTAAATCCATAAATCCATTCCAAATCTGAACATAGCCACCCATAGCTCTAATGGTGGTATTTCTGGGACCTTTCTGGTCAGTAGTCTGATGGGCTGCCTGTTGTAGTTTGATTGGCAGAAAAAGAATACCATGACCCATGTTACTGATGATGTGTGCCACAGGCCAGGTTTTTGAATCACTCGAATTAAGAGTCCTAGTTGTAGCTTGTTCTTCCTTAATGTACTGCTTTGGGGCTTTCCAGTCCCCTTCCTGGAGCAGTGATCCCTACCATGGCAATCCTGATGAGCTAGAGAGGGGAAGCTGCCCACATACCCAACAACTGGATTGATTACTTTGCTGGGCATTCTTTGCAGGCCCACCGTAGAAAGGAAAGGTCCATCCTGTGACTGGGCACCATAGGAAAAGCAGAAGTCTAAGGTCAAAAATGACATTATTTAGTAGGAACTTGTATGGGGAGGTCTTCTCTTCTATAAGAATTACACTTGTGGCCTAATCCTTAGATGTTAATGTGGCTGCAGATTTAGGAACTTGACCTAGTTGTGCAAACCATACATGTTGGCTGGCCTGTGAGGGAGGAGGGAGGCAGCACTGTCAGGTATGAAGAGGTGGACCGGGGGCAGGGTATTCCAGACCAGGTCCTTTACTTTCTGGCCAACCAACATACTTTAAAAAGATGCCTACTATATTTTTTGCTAGTATTTCTGATTGTTTTTAGCAGATTTTTTTACGATAACTAACCAAGTTCCAGAAATATAGAAATCAGTTGGTTCTTTTCAGTGGACTTACTTTCTCTGCTGTAGAATTCTCAAATTAAACTGAATGAGCCCTCAGATCTTTTTTACTTTGTATCCTGATATTACTTTCAATAAAAAATTAGTAATTTAGTAAAATTAATTATTTTGAACTAATAAGCTCAATTAGACTTTATTTATTTACTTCAGCTAGATTGGCATGTTGTGTTAATGCTTAAATATGTAGGGAATTCGTTTCTTTTGAAATTGTTGAAAACACATGGTTGATTGAGGCTTGCTAAAACAGAAATATTCTGTATATATCTGTAATACTATTTTTATGTCTTTATCATATATCACATCTAAATTATTCTATAGTTATGTAGTCCTTTCCTCCTTGTATCCTTATAACTGCTTTGGATTTTGTTTAACATACTGTGCTACTTCCTTTCATTATATTTAATTTTGTATTTGATTAATTTTGTCCCCTGAAATATCATATGCTTTTCTGTCTGGCAACTTGGTAGTAATAGTAGTAGTTGTTGTTGATATTATTATCATTATTCTCTGTTCTTTGAGGGGACAAAGGAGAGCCTGGTATATACTGCCTGATAAAACCCTGTTTTGAGTCTATGATAACATCTACCTTGTTTTTTATTCTGAGATAATACACATAAGGACATGGTATCAGAAATATCCTTGATGTTAAAAATCTCTATTAGCAAAAACCTCTTCCACAACCATAATATACTAACTTGGAAAATTGTTATGATGTTTCTCCCCCTCAGGCTTTTGGGATGTGAAATTGATAAACATTACCTTTGTCTCAGATGGAAATGTTACAAAATTAAATGTCTTCAAAGAATCTGACAGACACACCAAAGACAAATTTTATTTCCATTACAAAGCAAGTCTTGCCTGTTTGGATTTACTATATATAATTAGGAGCTTACTAGAGTCTGATGAAGGCTATCTGTATATCACCACTATTGCAAAAGTGTACCTTTGACAATCGATATTTGGCGTGTAGAATAGAATTTAACTTTGTGTGCTACACATATCTTGATATTCAGAGATTGTCCAACTTTTGGTTTAAGGAAGTTTGATGGGGTTACTGTGGACTTCATTGTTCAAATGAAAAGTTCAGAAAAGAGAGTATAATGGAATTTGGAATCTATTCTTTCTGCTTTTGAATACAGTCCAGCTATTATATTAATACCAAGATGGATAGAACAGAGCTGGCCTTATGTGCAATTTTTCTTACTTTGAAGCAGGCTACATGAAGAATTTTTATGTTTTGTTTTTGAAAAGTAGGTAGATTATATTCTTGGTTCATCTTTGTTTTGCAGCGGTAAAATTAGAGGCCTCAGTCTCCTGTTGGCAGAACAAGCTCTCAATTTCTCACTGTCAAAATTCAATCTGATTTCTATCTTTTTCACTAAAAAACTGTCAACAGCAAATAAGCATTCCCTATCAAAGAGCTACATTCATTTCTGAGGTATACAAATTCCTCTCATGGGAGAGGATTCAAATAATTTAAGTTGTTTCTGACTTTTAATTTCTTTTCTGGGAAACAGGAAATGATATTAGCATGGACTTTAACTGCAGTCCAAAATGAAAGGAGAAAAGACACGCACGGACACTCTTCAGGGTGACATTTCCAGTACCTTTATGTCTCAGAGTACAGCATGTTTACAGCGCATAAAACTGTGTTTCCATCTGCATTCTTGTTTGCAGCTAGTCACCTAATCTGAGCTGTAGCTTCATGCTTTTAAGATGCATTAATACAAACTCATTTTTTTTAGAAGCAGACTTGCTCTTGGAATGTATATTGCCAGCATAAAAGTAGGAAATGCCTCTGAAATAAAAATATTTTTCTTTCTTAGAATTTAGTTTCGGAAGTGGCCTTTTCTTTAGAAAGATATGAAATTCTAGGTATTATCTTGTCCCCTTATTTTTACTTTTATTGGGCTTATTTTATTTATGGAAGATGAGGGTTTAATAGAGTACATTGGTTTGTAGCTAAACATTTATGCTGAGCATATGCATTACTTTGGTTACAGAACTTCATTAAAGAGACTTGTAAAAATGCGAGCTTTTGGTTTTAAACTGTAAATTTCATTATCTTTCATTATCCCCTGCCAGTTCATGCAGACATTCACAATCTCAAAATCTTATGATTGGGATAAAAGTGGTAGGCATGGTATACACATACAAATAAGTAAGCTACCTATCACAGTTAAAAGCAAAACTCCCTTTATGTGCAAATGCATTTGACAGTATTTAGAAAAGAAGAGGAATTTAAGAAGTAGATTTAGAGTGAGCTAGAAATCTACCAAAAAGGTTATCAGATGACTTCCAGGACTTTAAAAGTCTTCCCACTTTTCGTAGGAGTATTCTGATTAGTGTGATACTGGGTGATGTTGGAGGCTCAGTGTGATCCTGATCCGGTGTTGGAACTATTGGATTGTGATATACTGGAGGCTGAGCTACAAAAACCTCCTTAGGTGGTTCTGCAGGCTGGGTTAAGGTCTCCTGCATGACTGGAGAAGGTTCATCCTCCTTAGTGGGTTCTGGCCTTCTGGTCAGTCCAAGGTCCAATGGTTGAATTGTGACCTCAATCAAGGTTGGGTGGTGAGCCTGAACTTGCTCTGGATTTGGAAATGTCACCTCGGGGTATGGTGGTTGAATTGGGGCTCCTTGGTGAACTGGAAAAAGTTCAACATTTTCAGAGGGGGTTGGATACTGATCTGAAAATTCCTGCCGGACTGACAAAGGTTCCAACTGCTCAGAGGACACAGTAGACTGAGCCGAGGTTTCTTGTTGGGGTGGAGAAGTTTCAACCTCATTAGTTAACGCTGGAATTATGATAAGTGCAAGACCCACAGGTTTAACAGTGACATTGGGCCGCTGCAGAAGCTGAGCTTGATCCTGACCTCGAGGAGAAACTGTTGGCACAGGATGTTCTGCAGAGAAAACTACAGTCACATTAGAGAGCTCTGGAGACTGAGTTGGAGAGGATTCAACCTCACCAGGAGAGTCTGGATGCTGAGCTGTGGCTTCCTGCTGAGGTGGAGAAGGTACAACGTCAGGAGCTTGTGGATGCTGATCTGGAGACTCCTGCTGGCTTGTGGCAGGTGTAAATTCTTCTCCAGGATGCTCTGGATACTCAGCTGGGGTCTCCTCTTGTACTGAAATGTTTATTATGTGTACCAGCTTCTGGAGATTGGGCTGGAGCCTCCTGTTGAACTGGCAAAGGTTCAACCTCCTCAGGTGGCTCTGAAGGCAGCGTGGGGGCCTCATGCTGGGTTGTAGAAAATTCTGCATTAGTAAGGGGCCCTGAGGGCTGAGCTGAAGGCTTGTGCTGATTTGGAGAAGGGCTCACCTCTGGAGTGGGTTCTTTTGTTATGGTAAGCTCCACATCTGCAAGTTTGACAGCGACACTGGATAAGTTTGAATGCTGAGCCTGAGGGTGACTTGGAGGTGAAACTGTCATTTCATCATGCTCTGGAGGTTGAGCTGGCTGTTCCTGTTGAGTTGGCGAATGTTCCACCTCCCCTGAGGAAGGCTCTGGAGGCTGAGCTGGTTGCTCCTGCAGGGTTGCAGAAGGTTCTATCTCCGCTGGAGATAGAGCTGGGATCTTCTGCTGGGTTGGAGAAAATTCTGCCTCATTAGGGGGCTCTGGAGACTGAGCTGAGGCTTTCTCCTGGGTTGCAGGAATTTCAGCTTCTCCAAAAGACTCTGAAAGCTGAGCTGGGTTCTCCTGCTGGGTTGCTGGAGGCTCTGTAGGCTCAGAACGCTGAGTTGGTTGTTCCTTTTCACTTGGAGAAGGCTCAGCTTCCACAAGAGGCTCTGGAGGCTGACCTGCGGTCTCCTGCTGGGTTGGAGAAGGTTCAACCTCCTCAGCATACTCTGGAGGCTGAGATGGGGTCTCCTGCTGGACTGGAGAAGGTTCAACCTCTTTGGTGACCTGTGGAGTTATGGTAAGTGTTAGATCCAGAGGTTTAACAGTGACATTGTACAAGTTTGACTGCTGAGCTTCATTTACCCCATGATGTGCTACTAGTCGAACTACAACCTCCTTACGTGTCTCCAAAAGCTGGGCTAGGGCCTCCTGAGGACTTGAAGTTTCTAGTTCCTCAGGGGCCTCTGAAGGCTGAGATGGAGCGTCCTGCTGAAGTGGAGGTGGTTCTACCTCTTCAGTGGGCTCTGGTTGCTGAGGCTGGGCCTCTGCCTGGGGTAAAAAAGATTCAACCTCCTCAGGGGTCTGTGGATGCTGAGCAGGGGGCTCTTGCTGGGGTAAAGATTCAGCCTCCTCAGTGAGCTCTGGATGATGAGCTTGGGTCTCCTGCTGGGATGGAGAAATTTCAGCTTCCTCTGGGGGCTCTGGAGGTTCATCTGGGCCACCCAGAAAATCCCTAGGTAGGCTCTCCTGAGGATAAAAGGCATCCATACTGGGATCTAAATAATCATCCGGCAACTGTTGTTATAGACCCTGACTGTTTTTTTCAAATTGGCCTGTAGTTCCAACAACAACTTTGGCAAGCCAGTGATGCTGAACTAGATCTTTCTTCAGGTTTGGGGGAGAAACAATAAACTTCATTGGTTTTGAGCTCTTACTACCTAGAGGTGGAACAAGTATTTAAAATGACTGGTGACCTTCAGCCTGATCTAGACCTATGTTTTTAATCTTACTTTTGTGTCGAGAAGGCAGAACCAAGGGCTGATTCTGATCCCAGTCTGGCACTGGAACCGCCTCTGGGATCTTTTGATGTTGGGTTTTCTTGTTATTCAGATCCTGATGTGGAACAGCAAACTGATCTGGCCCTGTAGGCCGCTCTGCAACGGAATCTGTGTCCGGGTATGGAGCCTCAGTCTCAGTTAACTCCTGATGAGGCGGGGCCAACATCTGGACTGGAGACGAGGACGTCAAGTAATTAAAGCCCCCGGCTTCTGCCAGCGGTGTAAGGGCATGGGGCAATTTGGGAGGGGGGGTCTGAGACGTATGAAGACCAAGCCTCTGTCAGCCGCGGGCGGTTGGAGGTCACCTGGATGGGGCCCAGGGCCCACTCCGGAGGCTGAACTGCCTGGACTAGAAGCCACACTCGTTGCCATGTGAGGAGGAGACGTGGGGCGCAGATGCGACATAACATGCGGCGGCTCCCAGGAGCAGTGACCCAGGCCAGTGAGGAGCCGGAGCCACAACCTGCATCCGAGCTGAACCACTATGCCAGCGCCGACGCGAGCGCTCACGTTAGCAACTGCGCGCCCCTCCCCCGCCTAACGTTCCACCCGTTATTTATGACATCTTTAGTGGCCACACGCCTGACAAGAAAAGTAGCTGTCCAGCAAAATGAGCACCAGTTGGGTGGCGGGAGGGGAACACACCTTACAATTATTCGAAAATGTTGTGTATATATGTCCATGCCAATCTCTCACTTTGTCACAGCAGCTCGGTGGTTTGTGACCACCTAGAGGGGTGGGATAAGGAGGGTGCGAGAGAGGGAGACGCAAGAGGGAAGAGATATGGGAACATATGTATATGTATAACTGATTTACTTTGTTATAAAACAGAAACTAACACATCATTGTAAAGCAAATATATTCCAATAAAGATGTTAAAAAATAAAAAACAATAAAATAAAATAAAATGTTGCCATTTCCTCCAAACTCTCAGTATTCACATCTCATTATTAATTCACCACTCTATTATTAGGGGTTACCACTGAATCAGTGATGACTCCAGAACTTCTGTAGGAGGGGTTTGGGGCAGATGAGCAATTCATTCTGGGAAAGAGAGTCTAAAACCAAGTGAATGGCCCTTTACATTAGCATGGGAAAACTTCTCCCACCCCACCTTTTCTCAACAGAGCCATTAATCTAGAAAAAACTACAGTGTCACTTTTCAGAGGTCTTCCCTGTGAGCACACATGGAGAAGATACTTAGAAAGTTAAAGTCAGCATGTTAAGTAATTTTCTTGAAATACTGTAACTAGCACCCTGTTTACTTTTTTCACAGTCCTTTTCATAATCTATTTAATTTTAGTCCTTTTTAATAGTCTGGTACACCTTTAACACCTAAACTCCAAGACGCTTTCATGTGAAGGGCGTTGGCGGGGGGTGGGGGGGGGGTGGAATTTAAACTTTGAGGCTACTCAGATTTCAAACTTTCTGTATAGAATAAGTTCCCTATTGTATATAGTGTAGGAGTGCCTCCAATTTCAGAAACTGAAGGGGGTTGGGTAAAGGCTTAAGGGGATCTTTCTTTCCTCATCTGTGTATTCACGACACCATTTTATTATTATTATTATTATTATTATTATTATTTTGGGTTTTTTCCTGTACGCAGGACTCTCACCACTGTGGCCTCTCGCGTTGCGGAGCACAGGCTCCGGACGCGCAGGCTCAGCGGCCATGGTTCACGGGCCCAGCCGCTCCGCGGCATGTGGGATCTTCCCGGCCCGGGGCATGAACCCGTGTCCCCTGCATCAGCAGGCGGACTCGCAACCACTGCGCCACCAGGGAAGCCCCCATTTTATTATTAACAAAAGCTTTTCCTCCTTGTCTTCATCCTCTTTCCCTCTGCTCCCACATCCTCTTCTGCCTCCTCTTTCTTCCTCTTCCTTCCTTCCCTTCCTTTTCCCTCCTCCCTTCCTGCTCTCTTGTCTTTAATACTGAGGGAGCTATCCAACAGTAAAGAATAGTGTAGGATTTCATAATTATAGCAGCAGGGTCAAGGGTCATTTGTAGTGACGCCAGCTGTCCGGTGACTACTCTGGCTGCATGTCAGTGGTGGTCTTCAGACGCATCCTGCCAAATGACCTTGGCTGGGTTTTACTTTTATGCTGGCCTCGCTTGGTTCCTGCTCATTTTCCTAGTTCTGTTCTCTGCTTTCTGTTGATCTATGAGGTATAATTTATCCTTCCAATAAGATCTCTTTTTTGCATAAATTAGAATTGGTTCCTATGGCATATATTAAAAAACCTGACTGGTAGACTGTAACAGCAGTTTCTTTTATTCAGGATACAGACTTATCCTATAAGAACTCATTTAAATTCCAGCTCTTGAGTACAGCCCCCCATGACTATTTCATTTCTGCGTTGATTTTTTTTTGTGCTTTTGGAGTATGTGGGGTCCTTCCTATACTACTTAATATTTTATCATGTTATGCCTGGTAATTTTTTCTAACTGAATTAAACTAATTTATTTCAAATTCCTAATTCCATCAAAAGTTTCTCAAAGGCAGATTCTCTCTCCAGCCCTCCCACTCCGATTTTTCTCCTTTTCCTCTCTCCCTGATAGAACTGTGTATGAAACTGCACACACCAAAGGTTTGAAGGTCAGAAAATACTTGTCTTTCTTTAATTTATGTAGGTCATAGTGCTTTGTTGACTAACAAAGATTAAAGCATGCCTGTGCAACCAGTGTTGAAAATATCTCTGTCTGTGTTTGTAGCTCATATGAACAAGAACAGTATAAGAACCTGGTGGGCTTAAGCATGAATTCTAGAGCAGACAAACCTGGATATGACCTTGGAAAGTTTTAACTTTTTCTGACTGTATAGCCACAGACTGGCTTAAATTTGCTCACTCATGAATGGTTTAAACAATACTTTCCAGGGTAGGAAAGAGGATTAAGTAAAGTAGTAATAATAAAGTACCTAAAGCACATATCAAGAGCTCAATAAATTTTGAGTGTATTTATTCTCAATCTGTTGTGGCTTATCAGAAAACTAATGAGTGCATAGAATGAGTTAATGGAAGTAAAATATTAAAAGCGAGGGAGGGGAAAATTCCACTGTCCTTCAGCTCTTGTTATCTACTGAAAGTAAGCATTTCTGGGATCCTTTAGGCAGAATGTTGACAAACCAGTACATTTTCAGGGATGAGGATCCAGGATCTTGGAGGGTTTCCCTGTGGAGAGTGAGTCTTCATTTATGTTGCCCTGGAAGTACGGTCTAGAAACAATGGGTTCTGATCACCGTGAAGAAGACTGCAGTCTGACCTTAGGAAGAACTTTACCATGTGACAGTTGGAACACTGAATGGGCAACTGGAGATGCTCAGTTAGAAACTGCATTAACACTTAGCCAATGTGTGGTGGAGAGGACTGAGCACTGGAAGAGCAGGTTGTATTAAGTTATCCTTCAAGATTCCTTCCACAGATTCTCTAGTTATCCTTATAGCTGTTCATCATCTAGAATATATAATTGCCTAGAATCATAAAATCCTTATGGGCCAACCTACCTCTGGAAATTCTCCAGCACCAATATTTCAGATGTCTCTCCTTTACTTCTAGCAACATTTTCCAGACTTTTCTGGTTGCATCCGGACACTTATTTGAATTATTCTGCAACGCCTTGTCCTCCCCTTCCTCCCTCAGCCATGTCAATTTACACAGCGATGGGCTCAGAATCCAGACTGCAGCTCAGAGAAGTGAGCTGTACTTGCTTTGGCATCACTTTGCATCTCCTCACCTTGGAGTCTGCTATTGTGCCTGCTCAGGGCATTTTGTGAAAATTGCCAATAAAATGGCTTCTACGTCTGTTAGTGTCACTTACCGTAGAACATGATGGAATAAAAATGTTGGAAGTACTGGAGATGCTTGTTACTCTACATTTGGAGCTGTCTGTGGATGTGGCCCTTGACCTTAAGCTTCTCTGTAGAGATGCTTTCTGCTTCTGCTAAAAGTTCTGGCTTTCTAAAGCAGTCTGACATCATTGCTAACTCCCCCCTGCTTCTTCAGGGTCAGACTTCCTTTGTCCACTGACAATTGGGACAGGGAAAGGAACTCATAATTATTGGACACTGTTTTGCTATTTTATAATGGTTATCAAATTCTAAGTTCACACCCACTCTATCTGGGAATCTCTGTGATTCCCATTTTACAGAAGAGAAAGCTGAGTGTCCAAAGAGTTGAGTAAGTTGCCAAAGACACAGACATAGTCAACAGTCGAGATGAATGCATGAATTTTATGATTAAACTTACAAGAGTCAGTTTTGCTTGCCACTAAGAACCTTGATACAGGAATCAAGTCCTCTTTTTTTTTTTTTTTTACAATGGTTAATAATTTATTTTAAATTGGCAATACTTAGTGCTGAAAAGGATGTCAGCACTTCTCAGTGCAGTGCTGGTCAGCATGCAAAATGGTACAGTCCTTTTGTGAAAGAGTTTTGCAGTTTCTTTTTCTTTTCTTTTTTTTTTTTTTTACATCTTTATTGGAATATAATTGCTTTACAATGGTGTGTTAGTTTCCGCTTCATAACAAAGTGAATCAGTTATACATATGTTCCCATATCTCTTCCCTCTTCGTCTCCCTCCCTCCCACCCCTCCAGGCGGTCACAAAGCACAGAGCTGATCTCCCTGTGCTATGTGGCTGCTTCCCACTAGCTATGTACCTTACGTTTGGTAGTGTATATATGTCCACGCCTCCCTCTCGCTTTGTTACAGCTTACCCTTCCCACTCCCCATATCCTCAAGTCCATTCTCTAGTAGGTCTGTGTTTTTATTCCTGTCTTACACCTAGGTTCTTCATGACAATTCTTTTCTTAAATTCCATATATATGTGTTAGCATACGGTATTTGTCTTTCTCTTTCTGACTTACTTCACTCTGTATGACAGACTCTAGGTCTAACCACCTCATTACAAATAGCTCAATTTCGTTTCTTTTTATGGCTGAGTAATATTCCATTGTATATATGTGCCACATCTTCTTTATCTATTCATCCGATGATGGACACTTAGGTTGTTTCCATCTCCAGGCTACTGTAAATAGAGCTGCAATGAACATTTTGGTACATGACTCTTTTTGAATTATGGTTTTCTCAGGGTATATGCCCAGTAGTGGGATTGCTGGGTCATATGGTAGTTCTATTTGTAGTTTTTAAAGGAACCTCCATACTGTTCTCCATAGTGACTGTACCAATTCACAATCCCACCAGCAGTGCAAGAGTGTCCACTTTTCTCCACACCCTCTCCAGCATTTATTGTTTCTACATTTTTTGATGATGGCCATTCTGACTGGTGTGAGATGATATCTCATTGTAGTTTGGATTTGCATTTCTCTAATGATGAATGATGTTGAGCATTCTTTCATATGTTCGTTGGCAGTCTGTATATCTTCTTTGGAGAAATGGCTATTTTGGTCTTCTGTCCATTTTTTGGATTGGGTTGTTTGTTTTTTTGTTATTGAGCTGCATGAGCTGCTTATAAATTTTGGAGATTAATCCTTTGTCAATTGCTTCACTTGCAAATATTTTCTCCCATTCTGAGGGTTGTCTTTTGGTCTTGTTTATGGTTTAGTTTGCTGTGCAAAAGCTTTGAAGTTTCATTCTGTCTCATTTGTTTATTTTTGTTTTTATTTCCATTTCTCTAGGAAGTGGGTCAAAAAGGATCTTGCTGTATTTTATCTCATAGAGTGTTCTGCCTATGTTTTTCTCTAAGAGTTGTATAGTTTCTGGCCATACATTTAGGTCTCTAATCCATTTTGAACTTATTTTTGTGTATGGTGTTAGGGAGTGATCTAATCTCACACTTTTACATGTACCTGTCAAGTTTTCCCAGAACCACTTATTGAAGAGGCTGTCCTTTCTCCACTGTACATTCCTGCCTCCTTTATCAATGATAAGGTGACCATATGTGTGTGGGTTTATCTCTGGGCTTTCTATCCTGTTCCATTGATCTATCTTTCTGTTTTTGTGCCAGTACCATACTGTCTTGATTACTGTAGCTTTGTAGTATAGTCTGCAGTTAGTGAGCCTGATTCCTCCAGCTCCGTTTTTCGTCCTCAAGATTGCTTTGGCTATTCTGGGTCTTTTGTGTTTCCATACAAATTGTGAAATTTTTTGTTCTAGTTCTGTGAAAAATGCCAGTGGTAGTTTGAAAGGGATTGCACTGAATCTATAGATTGCTTTGGGTAGTAGAATCATTTTCACAATGTTGATTCTTCCAATCCAAGAACATGGTATATCTCTCCATCTATTTGTATCATCTTTAATTTCTTTCTTCAGTGTCTTATAATTTTCTGCATACAGGTCTTTTGTCTCCTTAGGTAGGTTTATTCCTAGATATTTTATTCTTTTTGTTGCAATGGTAAATGGGAGTGGTTTCTTGATTTCACTTTCAGATTTTTCATCATTAGTGTATAGGAATGCCAGAGATTTCTGTGCATTAATTTTGTATCCTTCTACTTTACCAAATTCATTGATTAGCTCTAGTAGTTTTCTGGTAGCATCTTTAGGATTCTCTATGTATAGTATCAATGTCATCTGCAAACAGTGACAGCTTTACTTTTCTTTTCCGATTTGGATTCCTTTTATTTCCTTTTCTTCTCTGATTGCTATGGCTAAAACTTCCAAAATTATGTAGAATAAGAGTGTTGAGAGTGGGCAACCTTGTCTTGTTCCTGATCTTAGTGGAAATGCTTTTAGTTTTTCACCATTGAGGAAGATGTTGGCTGTGGGTTTGTCATATATGGCCTTTATTATGTCAAGGAAAGTTCCCTCTATGCCTACTTTCTGGAGGGTTTTTATCATAAATGGGTGTTGAATTTTGAAGAAAGCTTTCTCTGCATCTATTGAGATGATCATATGGTTTTTCTCCTTCAGTTTGTTAATATGGTGTATCACGTTGATTGATTGCATATATTGAAGAATCCTTGCATTCCTGGAATAAACCCCTCTTGATCATGGGGTATGAACCTTTTAATGTGCTGTTGGATTCTGTTTGCTAGTATTCTGTTGAGGATTTTTGTAACTATGTTCATCAGTGATATTGGCCTGTAGTTTTCCTTCTTTGTTACATCCTTGTCTGGTTTTGGTATCAAGGTGATGGTGGCCTCATAGAAAGAGTTTGGGGTGGTCCTCCCTCTGCTATATTTTGGAAGAGTTTGAGAAGGATAGGTATTAGCTCTTCTCTATATGTTTGATAGAATTCGCCTGTGAAGCCGTCTAGTCCTGTACTTTTGTTTGTTGGAAGATTTTTAATCACAGTTTCAATTTCAGTGCTTGTGATTGATCTGTTCATATTTTCTACTTCTTCCTGATTCAGTCTTGGCAGGTTGTGCATTTCTAAGAATTTGTCCACTTCTTCCAGGTTGTCCATTTTATAGGCATAGAGTTGCTTGTAGTAATCGCTCATAATCTTCTGTATTTCTGCAGTGTCAGTTGTTACTTCTCCTTTTTCATTTCTAATTCTATTGATTTGAGTCTTCTCCATTTTTTTCTTGATGAGTCTGGCTAATGGTTGATCAATCTTGTTTATCTTCTCAAAGAACCAGCTTTTAGTTTTATTCATCTTTGCTATTGTTTCCTTCATTTCTTTTTCATTTATTTCTGATCTGATTTTTATGATTTATTTCCTTCTGCTAACTTTGGGGTTTTTTCTTCTTCTTTCTCTAATTGCTTTAGGTGCAAGGTTAGGTTGTTTATTCGAGATGCTTCCCGTTTCTTAAGGTAGGATTGTATTGCTATAAAGTTCCCTCTTAGAACTGCTTTTGCTGCATCCCATAGGTTTTGGGTCATCGTGTCTCCATTGTCATTTGTTTCTAGGTATTTTTTTATTTCCTCTTTGATGCCTTCAGTGATCATTTTGTTATTAAGTAGTGTATTGTTTAACCTCCATGTGTTTGTATTTTTTACAGATCTTTTCCTGTAATAGATATCTAGTCTCATAGCGTTGTGGTTGGAAAAGATACTTGATAGAATTTCAATTTTCTTAAATTTATCAAGGCTTGATTTGTGACCCGAGATATGATCTATCCTGAATAATGTTCCATGAGCACTAGACAAAAATGTGTAGTCTGTTGTTTTTGGATGGAATGTCCTATAAATATCAATTAAGTCCATGTTGCTTAATGTATCATTTAAAGCTTGTGTTTCGTTATTTATTTTCATTTTGGATGATCTGTCCATGGGTGAAAGTGGAGTGTTTAAGTCCCCTACTATGAATGTGTTACTGTCGATTTCCCCTTTTATGGCTGTTAGTATTTGCCTTATGTATTGAGGTGCTCCTATGTTGGGTGCATAAATATTTACAATTGTTATATCTTCTTCTTGGATTGATCCCTTTATCATTATGTAGGGTCCTTCTTTGTCTCTTCTAATAGTCTTTATTTTAAAATTTATTTTGTCTGATATGGGAATTGCTACTCCAGCTTTCTGTTGGTTTCTATTTGCACGGAATAACTTTTTCCATCCCCTCACTTTCAGTCTGTATGTGTCCCTAGGTCTGAAGTGGGTCTCTTGTAGGCAGCATATATATGGCTTTTGTTTTTGTATCCATTCAGCCAATCTGTATCTTTTGGTGGGAACATTTAATCCATTTACATTTAAGGTAATTATTGATATGTATGTTCCTATTCCCATTTTCTTAATTGTTTGGGGTTTGTTATTGTAGATCTTTTCCTTCTCTTGTGTTTCTTGCCTAGAGAAGTTCCTTTAGCATTTGTTGTAAAGCTGGTTTGGTGGTGCTGAACTCTCTCAGCTTTTTCTTGTCTGTAAAGATTTTAATTTCTCCATCAAATCTGAATGAGATCCTAGCTGGGTAGAGTAATCTTGTTTGCAGATTTTTCTCCCTCATCACTTTAAATATGTCCTGCCAGTCCCTTCTGGCTTGCAGAGTCTCTGCTGAAAGATCAGCTGTTAACCTTATGGGGATTCCTTTTTGTGTTATTTGTTGTTTTTCCCTTGCTGCTTTTAATATATTTTCTTTGTATTTATTTTTTGACAGTTTGATTAATATGTGTCTTGGCATATTTCTCCTTTGATTTATCCTGTATGGGACTCTCTGTGCTTCCTGGACTTGATTAACTATTTCCTTTCCCATATGAGGGAAGTTTTCAACTATAATCTCTTCAAATATTTTCTCAGTCCCTTTCTTTTTCTCTTCTTCTTCTGGAACCCCTTTAATTCGAATGTTGGTGCATTTA
The DNA here is from genome assembly GCF_949987515.2 of Delphinus delphis. Taxonomy (NCBI): domain Eukaryota; kingdom Metazoa; phylum Chordata; class Mammalia; order Artiodactyla; family Delphinidae; genus Delphinus; species Delphinus delphis. The sequence goes on from NC_082701.1 coordinate 37,810,336, forward strand.
ATGTTGTCCCAGAGGTCTCTGAGACTGTCTTCAGTTCTTTTCATTCTTTTTTCTTTATTCTGCTCTCCAGTAGTTATTTCCACTATTTTATCTTCCAGGTCACTTATCCGTTCTTCTGCCTCAGTTTTTCTGCTATTGATCCCCTCTAGAGTATTTTTCATTTCATTTATTGTGTTGTTCATCATTGCTTGTTTCATCTTTATTTCTTCTAGGTCCTTGTTAAATGTTTCTTGCATTTTGTCTATTCTATTTCCAAGATTTTGGATCATCTTTACTATCATTTTTCTGATTCTTTTTCAGGTAGACTGCCTATTTCCTCTTCATTTGTTAGGTCTGGTGGGTTTTTATCTTGCTCCTTCAACTGCTGTGTTTTTCTGTCTTTTCATTTTGCTTATCTTTCTGTGTTTGGGGTCTCCTTTTTGAAGGCTGCATATTCCCATTGTTTTTGGTGTCTGTCCCCAGTGGCTAAGGTTGGTTCAGTGGGTTGTGTAGGCTTCCTGGTGGAGGGGACTAGTGCCTGTGTTCTGGTGGATGAGGCTGGATCTTGTCCTCCTGGTGGACAGGTCCACGTCTGGTGGTGTGTTTTGGGGTGTCTGTGGACTTATTATGATTTTACGCAACCTCTCTGCTAATAGGTGGTGTTGTGTTTCTGTCTTGCTGGTTGTTTGGCATAGGGTGTCCAGCACTGTAGCTTGCTGGTCGTTGAGTGAAGCTGGCTGCTGGTGTTGAGATGAAGATCTCTGGGAGATTTTCACCATTTGATATTATGTGGAGCTGAGAGGTCTCTTGTGGATCAGTGTCCTGAAGTTGGCTCTCCCACCTCATAGGCACAGCACTGACTCCTGGCTGGAACACCAAGAGCCTTTCATCCATACGGCTCAGGAGAAAAGGGAGAAAAAGTAGAAAGAAAGAATTAGTAGAAGTAGAAAGAAAGAAAGAAAGGAGGGAGAGAGGGAGGGATGGAGGGAGGGAGGGAGGAAGGAAGGAAGGAAGGGGGAAGGAAGGAAAAAAAGAAAGAAAGATAAAGTAAGATAAAATAAAGTAAAATAAAATAGTTATTAAAATAAAAAATAATTTATTAAGAAAATTTTTTTTTAAATGGACGGATAGAACCCTAGGACAAATGGTGGAATCAAAGCTATACAGACAAAATCTCACACAGAAGCATACACATACACACTCACAAAAAGAGGAAAAGGGGAAAAATCATAAATCTTGCTCTCAAAGTCCACCTGCTCAATTTGGGATGATTCGTTGTCTATTCAGGTATTCCACAGATGCAGGGTACATCAAGTTGATTGTGGAGCTTTAATCCACTGCTTCTGAGGCTGCTGGGAGAGATTTCCCTTTCTCTTCTTCGTTCTCACAGCTCCCCGGGGCTCAGCTTTGGATTTGGCCCCGCCTCTGCATGTAGGTCTCCGGAGGGCATCTGTTCTTCGCTCAGACAGGACGGGGTTAAAGGAGCAGCTGTTTCGGGAACTCTGGCCCACTCAGGCCCGGGGGAGGGGTGGGCACGGAGTGCGGGGCGAGCCTGCGGCAGCAGAGGCCAGCATGACGTTGCACCAGCCTGAGGCGCGCCATGCGTTCTCCCGGGGAAGTTGTCCCTGGATCCAGGGACCCTGGCAGTGGCGGGCTGCACAGGCTCCCAGAAGGGGGTTGCGGATACTGACCTGTGCTCGCACACAGGCTTCTTGGTGGCAACCGCAACAGCCTTAGCGTCTTATGCCCGTCTCTGGGGTCCGCGCTTTTAGCCGCGGCTCGCGCCCGTCTCTGGAACTCCTTTAAGCAGTGCTGTGAATCCCCTCTCCTCGCGCACCTGGAAACAAAGAGGTAAGAAAAAGTCTCTTGCCTCTTCAGCAGGTCCACACTTTTCTCCGGACTCCCTCCCGGCCAGCCGTGGTGCACTGACCCCCTGCAGGCTGTGTCCCGCCGCCAGTCCTCTCCCTGGGATCCGACCGAAGCCCGAGCCTCAGCTGGCAGCCCCGCCCGCCCTGGCGGGTGAGCAGACAAGCCTCTCGGGCTGTGAGTGCCGGTCGGCACCGATCCTCTATGCGGGAATCTATCCGCTTTGCCCTCCGCACCCCTGTAGCTGTGCTCTCCTCCGCGGCTCCGAAGCTTTCCCCCTCCACCACCTGCAGTCTCTGCCTGCGAAGGGGCTTCCTAGTGTGTGGAAACCTTTCCTCCTTCACAGCTCCCTCCCACTGGTGCAGGTCCCGTCCCTATCCTTTTGTCTCTATTTATTTTTTTTTCTTTTGCCCTACCCATGTACGTGGGGAGTTTCTTGCCTTATGGGGGGTCTGAGGTCTTCTGCCAGCGTTCAGTAGGTGTTCTGTAGGAGTTGTTCCACGTGTATATGTATTTCTGGTGTATCTGTGGGGAGGAAGGTGATCTCCGCGTCTTACTCTTCCGCCATCTTCCCGGAAGTCTCCTGCAGTTTCTTCCAAGTCCTCTTTAAACCAAAGTTTACATCCAATCATCAGCTCAAATTCATCACCTCTCTTTGAGATGAACTGTAGTAGATGAGTTGGCCTGCTTAAAAAGATCTTAAGAGAGATACTCTTGTTCCCTAGGGCCCTTGTGAGTTGTCATTTGTAGGGGAGGTAAAAGTGTGTGTGTGTGTGTGTGTACAATTTCAAATCCAGGTTTCATTCTTCATTAGCTGTTTGAGGCTCAGGGAAGTTAAGCAGCATGATCCAGGTCAGTTTTCTCATGTGAATGATGGACATAATATGCATCTCATCCAGATTATGAAATTAGCAATTTGTTTCAAGCACTTTCTCACATTATGTTTAAAATACGCATTAACATTCCTTTTTGTAACAGCCTTTAAGAACCTATGTTTTCCGGGAGTTCCCTGGCGGTCCAGTGGTTAGGACTTGGCACTTTCACTGCTGGGGCCCAGGTGGGAGAGCTAAGGTCCTGCAAGCCGCTTGGCACAGCCAAAAAAAAGAAAAAACAAACAAACAAACAAACAAAAAAACCTATGTTTTTCTGATGTAACATTACAAAGTCAACCAAACTAGGGAATCAAAGCCAACTGAAGTAGATACCTTTAGTTTTGTTGATCGAAAGTAGGTGGAAACCTTCAGCCAGTGGAAATCTGGCCACCCATTTGCAGAGTAGGGGCAGGACTGACAGAAAGTTAAATCCCTCAGCATGTTGGAGAGAGAGTTAAGCACTGGCAACAGTTATGTCCCAAATCAGTGATTTTCAAAGTGCTCTGGAGAGCTTTAGTGTTCTCTGGAGAGCTTCAGGGGGTGTCAGTGAGAGGAGGTGATGGGGGTGCAAGCCTGACTCTTGCTCCATGTGAACTCTTCATTATCTTTTAAAGTTTTGCTTGAATCATGGCCTCCAAACAACATGGTGGGAATGACGATCAATGGACTCACTGATCACAGTTGATTTCTCTTCCTCCTCATTTGTAGAAAACCAGGGCTTCTACTTTCCTAGGTACTCATGTCTGTTGTGTGTCCCTTGCAAGGGACTGCGACTAGCCATTGGTGCCCCTCATGATGAGGCTCAGGCCTGTGTGGATTTACCATAGACAGACTGGCACCCTGTCCTTAGCTCTGGCCTTGTGTTCATTCACAAGGGCATCTGCTCCATTTCCCTGCTTTGATGTTGACTCCCCCTCTCCACAGAGTTGGATGCTGGTGTCTCACAGGAGCTCAGTGTGTAATTTTAAATTCAGATGGTCAGATAGCTAAGAAAGTGCTGATAGCTTATGCTGTGGTGAAATACGCTTTTGTTTTGTTTTGTTTTCTGTACATAACTGCTTTTGTATTTTGTTCCCCTTATCCCCAGCTGACAATATTTTAATTAAAAGTTGAGGTGAGAGAACATGGGGAAGTTTGTGGAGAAACGTGCTTGCCTTTTGTTTAATCCTACCACTCCAAAAAATGCTTTAAGCCGTTTGGTAAGAAACTAGAGAATTGAAAAGTGAGAAAAAGCCAGACAATGTGTTTTTCAAAAATATCTTATTTTGTTTTTTCTTGTCTTTTAAAAAAAGACTCAGAATTCAAATGCCTTTGCTCTCCCAACTCTATATTATTGCTTCAAGAAATGATCAAGATCACCGAATCCTTTCATTCCTAAAGCATATAAAAATAGACATAGCACATATCTATCTATTATATATATGTCTATTTATGATTTTTAAATGGCAAATTCAGCACAGGACCTAATCTAAATCAAATATGAATTCCAAACCTGAATGTCATTGATAAAATTAAAATCAAGAATTGTTTCTAAAAGGGATGCTCCGAAATATTACCACTCATAAGGTTACAGTGGGAAGAGTGCATTATTTTACTTCTTCCATCAGATGGTTTTCTCTGTTCACTTCTGCAGAAAAATAGAAGTTGCAGGTAACAAGGAAATAAATTTATTTCTGTTCTCGCTGTTATAGCCTTACTCAATTTCAGCTGCCCCCTCCCAGTTACATGTAGTCTCTCACTAGTGTGGTCTTCTTCCTGACATTTTCCCTGAACTTCGCTTCCAAGGGAAGAAGCAAACATACTTGTAAGCTTCTCCTAGAAGCATAGTTGGTTGACTTTTGCCACCTTTTCTTTTTCATGATATAGTATCAGTAAAGCCGCCCTTAGCCTGGTTTATTTTCCCAGAGTTGGGCCAGTCCACAAATGATCTTTGTAAACAAGCTGATAAGAGGTGCCAGGAAAAACAAAAAAAAAAGCTATTTTAAGAATTTCTCCTTTCTTTAGATACAGATATTGTTGAAGGCTTCACTGGGTTTTGCTGTCTTCTATTTTGGAGACCCTGTAATTTACACAGGAATAGTTCTTTTAGCATCAGCCCTGCCAAAGACTGAATGTTTGTGTCTCCCCCAAATTCACATATTGAAACCTAATTCCCAGTGTAATGGAATTTGGAGGTGGGGCCTTTGGGAGGTGATTAGATTATGAAAACAGAACCCTCATAAATGGGATTAGTGTCCTTATACATCTCAGAGAACTCCCTTGCCCCTTCTACCATGTGAGGACACAGTGAGATGACAGCTGTCTATGAACCAGGAAGCAGGTCCTCACCACACACCAAATCCGATGGTGCCTTGATCTTGGATTTCCCAGCCTCTAGAATCCGGGGTGGGGAGTGGGGAGGTGGGGGAAATAGGTGAAGGTGGTCAAAGGGTGCAAAATTCCAGCTATAAGAGGGTTAAGTTCTAGAGATCTAATGTACAGTATGGTGACTGTAGTTAACAATATTGTTTTATATACTTGAAAATTGCTAAGAGAGTAGATCTTAAATGTTCTCACTAAAGAAAAATAAGTAACTATGTAAGGTGATGGATGTGTTAACTAACTGTATTGTGTTAATCATTTCACAATATATACATATATCAAATCATCACAATGTACACCCTAAACTTACATAATGTTATATGTCAGTTATATCTCAATAAAGCTGAAGAAGTTTTTTTTAAAAGGGACCAAAAATATACGTTTGTAAAAAATTTTACAGTTATGATTTCTGGACTTAGACGTAGGGGGCTACATGTGACTTTTATAATGGTGCTTCTCATATTATATTGACATACTTGATATAATAATAAATATTTGTTTTATTCATTTATCCATCCATCAATGCATTTGTCACAGGTCTGCATCAAAACAGAGCCCAAGGCAAGGATTAATTCTGATGCAATCAGCACGCATTCACTTGGCAGTTAAAAGGATAGGGAAAAAGAAAATGAGTCGGGGAGAGATGAGAGGCATTCAAAGTGGCTACTGCTTTATAATAAGTCACAACAGACATAGCTGATTGCTCAGTAGATCCAATACTTAAGATCAGAGGATGCTTTGGGACAGAGAAGCTGTTCCTTGGAATGATACCTTGGAGGGATAAAGGATAAGAGAATTTGTCTTCTGGTTCCTTCTCCTCTTCCATCTTCTGTCTCTCATTGGTTAATGTTTGTCTTATTGGGAGTTAATGCCTCCAAACTTCTGGGTTGCTTTTTAAATCTCTGTTGGCAAGCATTATAGAAGCCATTTGGTGTGGCACCTTGGGTCCACACTGATATGATAGGCAGAAATTACTTTTACGATTAGCAATTTTGCATCCCATTTGCAATATTTTTACTTATTCCAAGGTCATGAAGATATTTTCTTTTTTTTTTTTCCAGGAGCATACTGTTTTATTATTCACTTTTAGATCTACAATTCATATAAAATTGATTTTTATATATGGTGTGAGGTAGGAGGCCAATTTTTCAATTTGCATTTTCAGTTAGCCCAGCATCAATTATTATAAAGGCTATCTTTTCCTCATTTTATTGCAATTTCACTTCTGGACTTAAAAAAATTTTTTTTTCATTGGTCTTTTAGTCTTTCCTTGTACCAATATCCAACAGTCTAAATTGTTAGAATTTCATAATTAAGTTTTGATGTCTAATAGTGTAAGTGCACAGTTTTGATCTTCAAAACAAAGTTTAGACTGTTCTTTGCATTCCTATAAAATGTTAGTATTGACATCATTTTGCACGCATAAACATCCTTGAAATTTTTATTGGAATTGCATAAGATCTACAGATCAATTTAGGGAAAATTGATAACTTTAAATCATTGAGTTTTGCGCATTTAAACATGACCTTTCTTTCCATCTTTTTATCCATTTTTTCTTTTGTTCCATCTTTTTGTTCTTAAAATTTTTTTTTCTCAATAATAGTTTTTAATTTTCAGTACGAAAGTCTTGCACATTGTTCTTAGATATATTTCTGGGTAATAGATATTTTTGGATGATATTTTGATAAATTTTTTTAAATGATTCTGTTTTTGTTTCTGGTGTTTATTAATACAATTGGTTTTTGTATATCAACCTTGTCATTAGGAATTCTTGCTAAATTCACTTGTTATATCTAATATATTGTCCATAGAGTGCTGAATTTTCTATGTACACAACCATGTATTAAATAGTTTGTAAATAATCACTCTTTTAGTTTTTCTTTTCAAAATTTATATATATATATTTTATATATATATATATATTATATATATATATATATATATATATAATATATATATATATATATATTTACTCCTAAAGCCTTGACTAGGCACTTTTTCATTATTAAATGTTGAATCAAATTGGTAAGCAATGACATTGCTTTATCATTCCTGATCTTGGGGAGATCTTTTAATATTTCACCTTGAAGTTTTTTACATGAAAATGTGTGAAGTATGATTTTTTAAAAGATGTGATTTATCAGATTATGTTCCCTGCTATTTCTAATATGCTGAGAGTTTCGTTGTGAAATCATGAAAGAGTTTGAAGTTTATTAAATGTCTTCCTTGCATCTGTATGATGGTAGATTTTCCCCATCATTTTATTTTCTTAATTGGTGCATTACATTGAATTTTCAATGCTAAACCAATCTTGTTTAGAAGAAGTACAAATTGGTTGTAATATATTTCCCTATATATTGGTGAGTTTTATTCTGGTCAGGAATGTGTGTCTGTATTCATTAAAAAAATAGGTCTGTCTCATCAGATTTTGATGTCAGCTTATTCTGCCATTATAAAATGAGTTGGGGTTTTTCTCCATTTTTTCTTCTGTTCTGTGGAAGAGGTTATATACTGTTGGGGTTATATAGTCTTTCTTAAATATTTAGAAGAATATACTAGGAAAGTAATCTGATTTGAAATTTTATTTGTGGGAAAATTTAATAATGGATTTAATTTCTTTAAATTTGAGTATAAAACTATTCAGAATCCTTATTTTTTCCTGTATTTCTTTTAGTTTAAGTTGTATTTATCTAGAAAAATGTTCATTTAATTTAATTTTTAAATTTATTAGCACAAAGATGTTGATAATCACATCTTATTATCTTGTTAACATCTGTAGAATCTGTAGAGATGTCCCTTTGTTCTTAACTGAAATTGATGGTTTGTGCATCCTTTTTCTGTTTTTATGAATCATTTTTGTTAGGAAGCTGTTAATTTTATTATATTTTCAAAGAAACAGTTTTTGTATTTGTGGACTTATTATTTGATGTTTGTCTTCTATATTATTTTCTGCTCTTGTTTTTGTTACATCTTTCCCCCTGTTTTCCTGTGGTTTTATTTTCTATTCTTTATTTTTAAAGACTTTCTTTTTGAAATGGATTCTTAGTCATTTCTCTTTTCTAACACATGTATTTAAGAGTAGCTTTAGGCTTCCCTGGTGGCACAGTGGTTGAGAGTCCGCCTGCCGGTGCAGGGGACACGGGTTCGTGCCCCGGTCTGGAAAGATCCCATATGCCGCAGAGTGGCTGGGCCCATGAGCCATGGCCAAAGTATTGACACAGGAAGAAACAGAAAAATGTGATACATAGGAGACGATCAATGGAGACTGGCCCTAAAGCGACACAGAGTTTGCAATTAGCAGACAGTGATTTTAAAGTAGCTCTTACAATTGTGCTGAAGGATGTAAATAAAGTATGCTCACAATGAATGTAAAGATAGAACTAATTTCAAGCAAAAAATAAACAAAACAAAACACTATGAAAGAGAGCCAAACACAAATTTTATTTTTTTTATTATTATTATTATGTTTTGCGGTATGCGGGCCTCTCACTGCTGTGGCCTCTCCCGTTGCAGAGCACAGGCTCCGGACGCACAGGATTAGCGGCCATGGCTCACGGGTCCAGCCGCTCCGCGGCATGTGGGATCTTCCCGGACCGGGGCACGAACCCGTGTCCCCTGCATCGGCAGGCAGACTCTTATTTTTTACTAATTTGTATTGGACTACAGCTGCTTTACAATGTTGTGTTAGTTTCTACTGTACCACAAAGTGAATCAGCTATACGTATACATATATCCCCTCTTTTTTGGATTTCCTTCCCATTTAGGTCACCACAGAGCATTGAGTGGAGTTCCCTGTGCTATACAGTAGGCTCTCATTAGTTATCTATTTTATATATAGTATCAATAGTGTATAGATGTCAATCCCAATCTCCCAGTTCATCCCAACCCGCTTTCCTCCTTGGTATACATACAACAAATGCAAATTTTAGACCTGAAATATATATGTAAAACAAAAAAGTATTATAATTGACATTTATAAATTTAAAAAATTCAAGTTCAGAGAGATTAAGTAATCTTCCTGATGTCATACTAACAAGTGGTAGAATTAGAGTTTGAATCCCAAGTCTATTTGGCTTTAAGGACTTTATTTTCTCAACTCACTAGGAAGGACTTAGAGATCAGTAGGAGTCTGCGGGAAAATGGAAGTGGATTGTGAACTTTTCTGAAACTCTGGTGAGACTAGGGAGCCTTGCTGTAAGGCTTTGCTGTGGTCCCTGGGAGCAACCAATGGGATTATCTATCCATGGTGCTGCAATGTGCCCACCCAAAACTCCATGTCTACCTACCAAGCCATTTCTGATTATTTGCACCAAGGAATGGAAAGAGAAGTAAAGATAAACCATAGCCGCTCATGCTTTAGAATCTGTCCATTTTGTCTTTCAAGTCTAATGCAATACACTGCCCCATCCATTGCTCTCCTTGGGTTTTGCCCATGTTCTGCATGAGTTTTTTTCCATGTTTTGCAAAAATCGTTTCCTCAGACGTTGTGGGTAGAGAGCAGGGGTGGGGGTCTTCATGTATTTGCATCACCTTCCTATAGCTAAGTTCTACTTAAATTCAACTCTTATTTGGTGAGTTTAGTGATGTATCTAATGCTGTGCATGGTGTTGTGGAAGGCAGAGAAAGATGAGATCCACACCTGCTCTTCAGGAGCACCCACTTGAAAATGAACACAAAGAAGGAGAAGGAGAAGGTCAGCTGCGTGGGCTCAGTTTCTACTGTGTGTTCTCAAAACACCTACCTTGGGGCTTCAGAGGAGGGTGGATGTCACTGTGAGTTGGGAGCAATCACAAAAGACTTTCTATAATAAGTAGGATATCACCTAGTCTATAAAGGCTAGGCTCAGGAGAGCAAGGAAAATGATAATTCTAGGACACAGTAGGTGCTTGATAGATATTTTTTAAATGAGGGAATGTGTTCACAATCCTTTTCTTCCTGGCTATTTTTAAGCATCTGCTTTCAAAAATGATTGTTTAAAATATTAAAAGCAGTCTATTTTAACACTATCTGTAATAGCTCTAAACTGGAAACTACCCAAATGCCCATCAACAGTGGAATGAATAAATAAATTAAGATGTGTTTGTACAATGGAATACCACATAACAATGAGAAGGGGCACTCGAGAATGACATGACACATGGATGAACCAGATGAATCTCAGAAGCACAATGTTGTCCAAAAGAAGGCATGCACCAAAGAGGACCTATTATAGGATTCCGTTCATATAAAGGACAAAAAGAGGCAAAGCTCATCTATGGCGCTGAAGTCAGCGTGGGGAATTGGTGGCAGTGAGCGCCAACTGGTGGAAGGAGAAGAAGGGTAGATTCTCGGGGACTGGGGAGGTTCTGGTTTTTGATCTGGATACTGATTACATGGACAGTTCAGCTTTTGAACATTTTGTTGGGCTGCCTGCTTATGATAAGTGCATTTTTCTGTAAGTATGTTGTATTTCAACAAAAAGTTAACAAAAACAGGGTATGTTCCCCAACTTGACTTCCCAGATCCTGTGCTCTTTTGCCCTTTCTCATTGATATCAGGTGGCATGACCCCCTGATGGTGATTTTCAAAGAATGGCACGTGTTGCTCTAGGAATCACCTTTCCTAAGACCAGGAGAGAAAAGGCAGAGCTCCCATTTCAATGATTGGGAAACTGAGGCCTGTAGGTGGGAAGTAACTTGTCCTTTTGTCAAACAGCAAGTCAAAGAAAGAAAGAACTTCTGTCTTTAGGGAACCTCTTTTCTGTGGCCCGGATAATAGATACCTGCCTAGCCTTATCCACCTGAAAAGAAAAAGGATGTCACAGGAAGTCAGAATGATGGTTGGGAATGCCTGGAGGAGTTCAGAGGGCTTTGGAGCCCCTGTCCACACTGCCAGGTCCATATAAAACGGCATCTGGAGGGTCCCGGGCCTGCCACCTGCTTTTGTGAGATTTGAGTGAGTCGTTTCCTCTCCTTGGACCTGTGACCTCAACTGTAAGATCAGAGATCGCACTTGATGACAGTTCTAGTGTTTCAAGGTCTAGCGCTGAGCTATGGTCATCCAAGTTTGCTTAGGCATAGTCTCTACTGTTCTCCACCCTCAGGGTCTGTGCTGGGTCAGGATTAAAAAAGGAAGTCCTTAGGACATTTAAAAAGCATTCATTCTTTCATTCCTTCAGTGTCCATTCCTTTATTGAGCATCTGCTCTATGCTAGGTACTGTGCTGGGGACACAAAGATGAATGACAATGTCACTGTCCTAGAGGAACTGACTTTCTGGGGGAAGAGATATAGTAAATCGTTGTAAAAAGTGTGACGAGTATTGCACATACAGGTAAGTATTGAATGCTACGGACACACAGAAGAAGACTCAATTCCTGCTTTGGGGGTGAGGTTAGGCCAGGAAAGGCTTTTAAGGAGAGGTGATATTTGAGCTGGACCTGGAAAAAGGAGCAGGTCAGACTGGGGAAACTGAGGTGGAGATCATATCCTTGACAGAGACAACAACATATCCAGAGGCAAAGGAGTGGGGACGAAAAGACATTTCTGTGTGGCTAGAACTGGGGACGGGGAGAGAGGGGAGAGGTAAGGCTATAGGTTTAAATGCCAAGACAACCAGCTTGGGGGTGGGGAGTGAGCATACATGTCCAGAATGAGTATGAGACTGTGTGAGGTGGCAGGGACCTGTGAGGGGCCCCCTCCTCACATTTTCTTCCTTGTCTTTGTCCCACATTTGGATGAGATTCAGATTTCTGCTGCACAAACCCAGCCCCCCGAGGCTCTCCAGTCAATAAGCTCTTTAAGAAGCCAAAGAGAGGCAAGATCAATGCAGTTGTCATTGATCTCACCTCCGCAGCCTATTAGTACCAGGGACTTGGTCGGCCCGGGAGCCCCTCACTAATGCACTGCGGAACTCAGATTAAACTGGGAGCCCCCAGCAGCCCTGGGAAGCGCTTCTGCCCTCACCAAATGCTGGGGGTGGGGTGGGGGGAGTAGAGGAGGAGGGACTCTGCCACCCAGATGAGCACCGTAGATTCCCCAGGGAGACAGCTAGGATCGTGTCATTCCCTTGCTTAAAATCTTCCGATATCCCCCATCAACTGTTGGCTCTGTGCAGACTCCCTCATAGGACAAGTGTGCCCCCTGTGATCTGGACCCTGGCTGCCCCGTCCAGCCTTATCTCGTGCACTTTCTCCTCACCCTCTGAACTCAGTCCAGAAAGACTGCCTCCCGTTCTTCCAACTCGCCATCAGTTGAATAAGGTCACTTAGGAGGCTCTTATGTAACATATCACATGACATTTAATTCTCAATATGGTTCTATGAGGCAGGAGAATGAGTAATAAATGTCTCATTTTGCCCAGGGGGACCCTGAAACCCCCAAACCGTAAGTAAGTGGCCAGGAATGGGTGCCAAAGCCAGAAACAGACAAACCAAGATCTCAGCCTATCGTCAATCTGAAATTGTTTTCCACAGAGCCTCCTCTGCGGCCATTAGCCCTGCAGCCATTGGCCCTGGTTCCTCTCCCTGTCTGCTTCTCTTCCCTTGGACAGCCTTCCCATAGCGGAGGGTGGTGGCCTCCTGAGAGCCTTCCCACTGTGGAGGCGGTCCCAGTTATCCCAACCTCATGGGGCAATGCAGGGAGGCTGGCGTGGTGGCCCCAGGGAGCTCCAGACTGGAAATCAGAACTGGGGTCTAGGCCTGTCTCTGCCACCCACAAGTTTCATGGACCTGGACCTGTCTTCCTAGAGCCGTATGGGCAACGTGGGGACTTTTCTGTCCCTGGACAGAAAATGGGGACAACAGCTTTCAAGGCAAGGTCAAGGAGATCACATATAACAAAGGGCTGTGCACAAGTATCATCAGACTTGGGGAAGAGGCTTGGCCCAGATGTTCACCCCACCTCTTCCTGAGCTTTGCCCTCTGAACTTGCCTTCCCATCTTCTCTGTCTCTACAGTATCATTAGCTTTTCTCACATTGCCCACAGGAGGCTGGCCAGAGCATAGGAATCTCACTGGCATGCCCCGTGGTAGTTTATTTAGACACACGAGCTTATTTAGCGAGAGATGGAGATGGATCTGTGTCTGTTTCCCTGGGGGCTTTGAAGCAAGGGACCAGGGCCTCTGTCTGACTGAGATGATGGAAACCCTGCCCTCCTGCTGCTGTGGGAAGTAGAGGAACTCCCCAAGAGCACCCATCCCACAGCTGGACATCGTGAGGCAGGAGAGCATAGTGAGCCACCACCAAAATCTGATAGGTGTCCTTCCAAGGTCACCTTGGAGGCAGGTGAGGCAGCCCAGGATCCTCAGGGACCCTTCCTACAGAAACGTCCTGGATGGGGGCGGAGGGGCCGGGAGGGGAAATGAGTGGGAGGCGGAGAAAGAAGTGAGAGAGGGGTCAATTCTCCTTGCCCTCGTCCCGCGGGGGGATGGCAGTGGTAACGGAGCCCAGGCCACCTGAGGCCAAAGTCAGGACCAAGATTCTCAGGGCAGAATCACTAAAAGGGGAGAGAGCCCAGGTGAGCAGGCCCTCGGGCTCCACAGCCCCTCATCCCTTCAACCATATTTAATACCCTAGAGTCATGAGCCCTTGGGTCCCGGGAGAGCAGATACCATTTGGCCTACAGTATTGTAGGATACTTCTTTTTTGATTCAAAATTACATTTTTTTCCCTTATGATGCCCAGGACTCCAAAGAAGTCAGGCTGCAACCTACTTGAAGAAGAGGAAATTTTCTGGACAATCTGGACCTCAAAAGTCTGTTTGGGCGGCCAGGAGGGCTCAAGGATCCAGGTGCCCAGGAAGCCAGGTGGTGCATCTGATCTTAGAATTTGTTTTCCTTTGATATTTTCCCCAACTTTTTGAAGCTCAGATACAAAGAATTTGAATAACTATTGAATATAATCTTTGTTACACTCTCCTCTGGTCCATGTTTGGCCCTATTTTTCGTTCATTCATTCATTCACATTAAAAATAAAATAAGTACCTTTAAAGCCACCACCCAGCATAAAAACTAAGACTTTAACAATGCTGGCTACCTAACTGTGTGGCTTCCTCCTGTCCACCCCATCTCCCTGCTTTCCTCACCCAAGGTAAGCATCACTGTGAGTCCTATATCTGTCATTGGTCTGCTTTCTTTTTTAATATACTTATTTTATTGTATCTAAATGTTTTCCAGAATCTTTGCTGATCCCTCCTCCTCCCTCTCTTTAGGGAACTTGTAGCTGTAGAATACAGGAAATGAGATGTGAGTTGCTCCCTTATTTTTAGCTGCAATAAAACTCTTCCTGAAACCATCTTGGCATCCAGTGTTCTCTGAAGCGGAGGGGACAGAGGAGCAGGGAAATGCTCCTTCCGGAGAGGCCACTCTTTAAGGAAGTGGCATGAAAGATGTGCTTTGCTGGGCAGAGTTCAGAAGGGTGGGCTTTCTGAATAATCCCCCTCCTTCTAAGCCTTCACTTAATCCATCTTTGTCCACAGCCTGGAGCCTTGTATAACTGACATCCCACCCACCCCCCGCTACTTCTGCCCAGCCCTGGCAGAGCTGCTCCCTAGAAGCCCTGGGTCTAGGTGGGCCAAGTTTATTCTCAGGGATTCCGGCCAACAAGTGCCCTCTGGAGGACGCAGAGCAGGCGCTGACCCAGGATGCTCCGGAGATGTGATTATTGGAAGGGGAGGGGGGCCCTGGTGTCGACACCCTGGACTGGCCGCAGCACCGCCCCCATCCCAGGCTGCCGCAGTGCCAGCGTGAGCCCCGGGCCCTCCACGAGGCTTTTCGTGGACTCCTCCCTTGCTGCTCCTCAGGCCAGGAACCAATTTTACCCATGAGTGAGTCTGCATAATCCTCTTCCGGTCCCTGTCCACTGCTTCGGGGGGCTTTGGTGAGGGCGGAGAGGGAAGCTGCCTGGGCTGGGAGGGCCTGAGCCACGTCTGGGCCACAGAGGGAAGCAGTAGAGGGACAGGCCTGGCCTCAGCTGCCAGGACAGCTACCTCTGCTACTGGAGATGTCCAAGCCCTCCCCCTGGCTGGTCCAACCACGACCCTCATTTCCTCCAAGAGGAAAGGGAGGCTCGAATGAGCCCAAAGGAGGCCACTTGGAGCCCACTATCAAGACCCCAGTCCCCATGAGATTTTTGGCCTAGGTGGATTTGGGGTGGAGTGCTGGTGGGGAGCACCTTCCCTGAACCCCTTTCTCCTCTTTAAGGCTGAGGGGTGGGGGAGGAGAAGAACACTGCCCAAGCTGAGCTAGAGATGCATCAGGGGGCCTGGGATAGCTGAAGACTCCCCGGACCAGGAGGATCTCTAGAGAGAGCCCCTACCCTAGACTTATGGATGGGGAAACTAAGGCCCACAGAGGGAACTCGCTCAGTTAGGATTTCCCAAAACCAGTCTGGCAGGATAACTCCGGCCCATCACTCCTGTCACCCACTCTGAAGCCCTTGTACATGTTCCCTCTTCGGGAGACGTGCCCCTCCCAGGAGTCTGTTATCCTGAGCACCTCATATCCCAGTGCTTAATCACAAGGCTGGCATCAATGGTTTGGAGTTCAGGGCGTGCCTCTGTGACCTCAAGCACATGACACAGCCTCTCCAAGCCTGTTTCTTTACCTGGAAAAAACCAGGCTGCTAATAATCAAGTTTATCCTCAAGGCTTGTTGTCAAGTTTGAAGGAGATGCTGCTAGCGCCCAGCACAGTGCCTAGAGCATAGTAAACAGTGAAGAAACCCTAGTAGTTGTGATTGTCATTGAGCCAGCGGGTTCCTATTCATCCTTCACAGCCCTGCCCAGGCAGCCCCTTCCCTGTGAAGACCTCCTTGCTAGCCCCACACACAGACCTGATAACTGACCCCTCACAACTGTAGCTTCATCCTGGGCAAACGTCATGTTCTCTTATGGCTGGTTTACACATGGACCAACTGTGCAGGCATGTGAGTTCCCAAGGGGATGAGGTGTGTCTCACTCTCCCGTGGTGTCTTACGGGCTGCGATGGGGCCAGGGCTGAGCAAATAGCGTCTCAGTGATGGGCACGGGTTGGAGCTGTCTTGACTTGCTGGTACCCAACCTCGCAAGCCGGCTCTTCTTCTGTCCTTATTTATGTCCCATCTTTGAAGCCATTCAGGTCTGCATTTGGTGGCCTTCGCTGCCCTCTCCTGACTGCAGAGGGCAGGACAGTGCCTCAGGTGAGGGTGAGCGTTGGACTGGGGCAGAGAGGCAGGAGCTGAGTGAGAGTTTTACTTCTCACTACACAGCCTTACATATCCCTCTGCATCTTGGGCTTCAACCCCTCTGAGCCCACAGGGAAACCAGCAGAAGACTGTGTGCCTGGTGGGCAGACCTCTAGAAGGGCTATCATCCCATGGGAAGCCAGCCCTGCACGGTGGACAGAGGCCCCACCCCAAAGCTGGTACCAGCCCGGTTCACCCTGGAGCTCACTTCTCCAGCAGAAGCCTCTGAGGGCGAGCCCTGGGCCACCCGGCTTTACACACACAGGTAGCAGGCTCACTCATTTGCTCACAGCTATCTCCTGCCTTCCGGGAGTGTGACAGATTGAAAGAAGACGGTTCCAGCTGAGAGAGTCCTATAATTATCAACTGCAGATTATTTTAATTAAAATGCTTTGCATCCTCAGCTCTTAATTTCTAAAATGATTATAAATGTTATTAATAAAGAAAAATCCTTGAAGTGTGATCCATAAATCTCAGCCTGGGCAGAGATGACAGGGCGAGCCGGTACAGCAGAGGAGGCCCTGCCCAGGGTTGAAACCGCAGAGGGTAGAGAAGAAGGAAGGGAGAAGGGAGGTGAGGCGGGCTGGAAGAAAGGGAATGGAGGAAGGACAAACCCCCTATGCATTCTTCCCGCTTTACCTCTGGATCCTTAAGCATTTGGGACTAAGAAAGCAGACCAGCTCTGGGTTTGGAACTTGAGTCTGCTGTTTGCTGTATGACTTTGGGCAAGTCAGGTGACCTCTCTAAGCTTCAAGTTTCTCCTCTAATGATGTTTTCATCTTTCAAGTTTCTCATATAAAGAATGGAAATGACTGCCGTCTGGTAGGGTTATTCTGAGGCATGTTGACAAAGTGTGTAAAGCGCTTGTCACATTGTAGCAATTTTTGGTTAGCTCCGGCCCCATCCTCAGGAGGGTTCCTAGGAGTCTTCTGTTGCTTCATAGCTCCATTCTCTGGCAGTCCTAGGCTCATGATTGGTGGACCCCTCACACTCCAGGAGGGGACCTCAGGGGTGTGATTACTGCCAGCCCGAGTCTGGCACCAAGGGAAGGCCCTTCAGCTTTCACTGGTCTCGCATCACGGAAGGGCAGGGCAGAAGGAGGAGAAGAGACCAGCCCTTTCACCTGACATGCAAGGAAATGGATTGGAGGCCCAGAGAGGGAAATGTCTAGCCCAAGGTCGCTCAGCAAATTTCTAGAAGGTCGTTTCACCCATTTTAGCAGATGGCTAAAGCCTGACTTTTTAATTTATTTTAAGGCTGTCTTTCTAATGGCTGAGAACAGATCCCCTGAACCAGGAGATGATGCTGATGATAACATTGACGAGGTAGACGGGGGAAGGGGTTGGCAGTGGGAGATGGAGAGGGCGAGGACCGGCCTGGGGTCACGACAGCTAGCTGCCACGTGCGCCCTTGGGCCCATCCCTTCTCTCCCTGGATCTTAGTTCTCTCCTTGGTAAAACTGGGATGATAATCACTGCCCCATTGACCTCCCAGGCTGGTGGTGAGGATCAGATGAGATGATGAACCTGAAAGTGCTTTGTAAGCTGGAAAGCGTGAAGCAAATGTAGGAGATTATTAACATTAATATTAATGAACTTACTCACAGTTGGCTACTGGCCACAGACAAGATGGAACGCTGCGAGTCTGGCGGAAGACGAATTTTTCCAAGCCTCTGTTGGGTTTGCAGAGGGGACAGGGATGGAGATTGTTCTCCGTGGTCATTTCCCAGATTCTTATAGATGGAATTACTTAAGAGAAAACCCCTCAAGATTTTCAGCCAAGAGAGCTGATAGTACGCCCACGGCACTGGGGGACGGTGCGGGAGGGACTCCCTTTCCCTGGTTTGCACAGCTATAGAGGTTGCTGGCTTTGTCGTTCAAGGCTGATCTCTTCTTGGGGCTCGAGAGGCCCAGGGCTGAGAACCGGGCCCCTTCTGTGGACCCCACTGAAGGCAAAAGGGCTCCCTTCCCTATTTGGTTCCCCTCTTCCATCCTCAGAAGACTAACCCATCCCTCCTTGGGAAAACCACCGGGTCAAAGAGATGAGGATGGAGTCAGGCTCCTGCATCCTCTTTCTAGCACATTCATCCTCCTCCCTCTCCCCCCACACTCACACGGGAGTCTTACTTCTAAGCATGAAACTGTGCACAGTGTTGATCTGTGTCCTGGGAGAATCCTCCTTTCATTCATTCATTCACTCATGTGTTCTGTAAAGGTTTGTTCAAAGTCTGAGATGTGCCAGGCACTGGGATGCACAGGTGAATGAGGCCCTGTCCCTGTCATTAGGGCTCAAAGGCTGCTGTAGGTGACAGATGACAGAAGTGCAAACAGGCCCTTGTGCCAACCTCTGTGGTTTGGAGCTATAGAAACATACCAGAGCCCAGGGTAAGGGGAGATTTTCAGAAAACATTTCCTGGAGGAAGAGGTTCTGAGCAGAGCCTTGAGAGAGGATACATGATGTTCAGAACCCCCATTACTTAACGCAAATGGAACATTCCAGTGTCTCAACTCACAGAATAAGGAGGCACAGATCCACAGGCTTCAGGAACTCTGCTTCCAGCTAAACACACAACTGGCCACAGTTTCTGAGGATGTAGAGCCTTCCACAGCTTCTGCCCTCAGGGGCTGGGGAGTCAGAGTCCTAAGATGGGGTCTGAACCCCAGCTCTGCCTCTAACAGACTGTGCCCTCTGGTCTCTGCACTTGAAAGATGGGACCAGGTTGTGAGGACTCTGAGATCGTGGTGTGAATAACGCTCTGTCAAGGAAGAGCCACGCTGTGACTCCCTATTATTTTATTATTCAGCTGGAAGTGTTCTGATATGTCCAGTGGGATGGAGGCTTGGAGAGCACAGCTGAACTTGCACTTCAGTATTTGCTGATTACTTTGTACCAACTGTAGGGTTTAAGAATGTGAAGATTTGCAAGATGTCTACGTGCTGTGTGTGTCGTGTGTGCGTGCGCGTGTGTGTGTGTGACAGAGACAGACACAGAGGGAAGTGGGGAGGGTATTTGCGTGCTGGCTTGGCACAGAGGGCCCTGGGCGTTGAGGGTCTCACATACACACTTGTGGGCTGTGGTCCACAATTGCCCACACACTTCTGCCCCTGAGCACAATCACACTCTTGACAACTCACACCTTGCATCCCACGAGCGCCCTGGAGCAGCCCCGGCGCACACTCACTCGCTGTGTCCCTGGGCATCTCTCTCATCGACATCTCAGTTAGAACTCACATCCTGGCCCCCACACCAGCTTAACTGTGGATTTAGATTATCCACAGGTGCAAATACCCCTATAATAAAGAGATGTTGCTGAGCCCTGGGACGAGGAGTCCAAATTCTGCAGAGTGAGGGAGAGAATATTCTGGCTGGTAGGATTCTGGAAGAAGAAAGCATTTTAGGACGATGGACCTTCCAGGTGGAAGGGACAGCATGAGCGAAAACAAAGAGGCCGGCTAGGGTAGGCTGAGTCTTGGGGATGGCAGCGGTGTGGAGAGAGGGGAGGACAGAGCAAGGCATGAGAGCCATGGTCGGGCCCACCGTGTGCCATGCTGGTCATTCCATGAGGCAGGGGCATCTGGAATGTGGCTGGCTTTGACTGCCAAGTGGAGCAGTTGGTGATGGGCAGTGAGGCTGGGTGTTGCGCAGAGGACGCGAGCAGCCACACCTGGGCTTCTGGGAAATGAATGTGCAGCTGTGTGCTCGGTGGGCCCGGGGAGGCTGGAGGCAGGGAGGCCTGTGAAGAGGCGGCTGGGGCAGCTCAGGAGAAGGACAGTGGGGAGGTTATCCATAGGGGTCAGAATGGAGAGAGAGAGAGAATAATGACGCAAGAGCCCAGATGTGAGGCTTGTCTGTCTCTGAGTCACGGGGAAGATGCTTCTAGGGAGCCAGAGAGGAAGGGCAGCTTGTGGAGGCAGGGGGATAGCAGCCTTGGTGATTGGACACCTGAGCCCACCCCATCCCTCCCCTTTGTCTGCAGAGGTGAGAAGCACCACTCAAGGAGCACCTACTGTGTGCTATGCACGGGGCCTGCCAGGCGGCTGTATCATCCCATTTCACAGATGAAATAATGGAGGCTAAGGATGTGTGTGACTGGCTGGAATCACAGGATGAGGACTCAGGTCTGACAGCACAACCAATGCTGGTCTCACCCCCTCCCTCCCTCCCTCTAGCCTGAGCTGGCACTGACAGCCCTCCCCTCCCAACCAGTTACATGCCCGCCAGGCTCCTGTCTGGCACAGCCTGGGCCAGCCTGAGGCATTCCTGTGAGCCCAGGAGGATGATAAGAGCTCCCTTCTGGCTCCTCACCTTCAAAGAGCCCAGCGCTCTATTTGCAGCTGCTTACTCGGCAGGCCGTTTGATTTGCAGGAGAGGCTGGCGGCAGGGCTGTCCCTGGCCACCAGCAGAATTAGAGATCTGGCTTCAGGTGAAAAAAGTTCCTTCCTCCTCTCTCCCTCTCCCTTTTTTCCTTTCCTGGCTCCTCTTCTGACTTTTTTTTTTTTAAAGCTTATTTTTAACAAGGGATTTGAAACTGCAGATGCCTCAAAGCTCCGGGACAATGGGAGATAGAGGGTTGATGCTGATTGGCTGGAGAGGGGAGTGGCTTGGAAGCAGGTCTGGATCACAGTAATGTCCCTTAGCACTGACTGAGCACCTAAGTGCAGACATCAAGCTGGGTGCTTGACGGCCATCCTCTCCTCCCCACGCCTCTGTGAGGCAGACTTAATTCATTTTCCATGTGGAGAAACAAAGTTTTGTTCCAGGTCACATTGCTGGTAACGGGTGAAGTCTGGCTGTACCCACTCCCTGGGCTGGGATGCTGAAGGGACTGGGACCCCTCCCAGACCCTGTCCCACCATGAGATAGAAAGCATAGGGGTTCAGATCTTTCCTTGCCTTCCCTGCCCCCAGACAGATTCCTGGACATTCAGAGATGTGCTCCACAAGCCGGAGTTCATCTTTCTGGTCGACCAGGAGGACTTACTGAAGGATGATCCTTCCTTCCTTGGCTGTCCCCATCCTGGGTAATTTGGGACTTTAAAATCTCAAGGACACTAGCTCAGCTCTGTGCAGCCCCAGTTTGGGACTAGGAGAAGAAAACCCCAGCCTGGGAACCCCCAGAGTCCTCACTCTGCCCACTCTGTGACAATGGGCAGACTTTCCAAGGAGGTGGCCGCCATCTTCCTGTCCCTCCTGTGGGAGGAGAAGCACGAGGCGGGAGGGGACAGCATAGGAAGGCAGTGGGAACCTGGCTTGGAGTCCAACAGATCCGGGTGACATTTTGCAGCAGCCTCTCGTCACACTTAGGAGAAAATCCGGAACATTCTACAGAGCTGGTGAGCTCCTGCCTGGTCTGGGCCTGCCTCTCTCTCTGCTGCAGCCAGCTATATCCTCTCTTCGCACAGGTCCCAGCCACTCCAGCCCCAGACACCCATCCCTTCCCTCCTCAGGGCCTTTGCATATACTGTCCCCTCTTCCTGGGACACTCTTCCCTCACTTCTAGATGGTTCCTCTTCATACCTGGGGCTTCAGGGAAGCCTGCCTTTCCCAGACCATCTAATCTGCCACTGTCCCCCTGTCATCTACTCAGCAACACTTGTGGCTGATTCTGACCCTGCCGTGAGGACAAAGGATCAGCTCCAGTTTGTACATCTTTGCATCCCAAGGGCCCACCTGGAGCCTGGTCCAGCCTAGGTCCACCAGAAGTACCTACTTACAAATCATTGAATTTAACCTCTCTTGCAACCTCCACTTCTTTATTTGCAAAATGGGTGTAGTGACATCTACCTCATAAGGTTGCTGCAAGGGCAAAACGAAGTAAAGCGCTCAGCATGAAGTACCAGGAAATACCAGTCTCTATTCATATTCATTCCTGAGTCGAACTGGTTAGGCATGGCTGGCACACTTGAGCATCTTGGAAACTTGCAGTGAGGAAACCCAGATTCGGAGAGGCCGCTCAAGACTGTCTCCTAGGCAGGCTGGCCACCTGGCTGCCTGGGGCTCCCTCCTGCTCCGTCCTGGCCTCCTGCTGACCGTGGATAATCCTATGGCCTCCTCTTGCCTCAGCGTTTCTAATGTGGCTGATGGGATGCATGATGCAAGACCTCGGGGCGGTGGGGGAGGGGGGGAATGAGTGGTCTGGCGGAGTGCTTCCTACGAGGAACCAAGAGCCGTGCCTCCAACCCCTTCCCTGCCTCCATAACTGGCTATTCAAGGCCCTTGGTCTGCCTTCCAGCTCACCCATCCCATGGCCTTCAGCTGACTTCCCTCCCTAAGGAAGGACTTTTGCATGAGCTAAGCATCTCCAGCGACTGCCTTCTTGCCACCTGCTCCTGTGGCTCTCTCCCCACCTGAAGCCATAAATACATATGCAAAGGCCAGTATATTAATTTGTGTTTGAGCACGGAGCCGGGGACGCTGCCGAGAAAGGGGATTAGGCAGTGGCAGTGGGTGGGAGGCAACAGATGGCCTGATGGCTTTTACCTGTTGCTAATTTGTTAGGCACCAATTCCTGGTTTGTGCTTAATTGTGCCCAGACCCCGAGACGGCAGCGTGCCAGGCACTGGATGGCCCACGAGTGCTCCCGTGGGGTGATGGGTCAGGTGCCTGCCTCGGAATTAAATGTTGAAGTCTGGAAATGAACGGCTCTGCCTTGTTCTCTCTCGAGTGGACTCTGGTCCCTCTTGCTGGCTGGGCACGAGGACCCTCAGAGCATATGCAGCAATGAGGAGGATGCTGAGTCGGGGCAGCCAGCCTTACCCTTCTGTTAAGTGGCTGTGTGACCTTGGGTGGGTCACTTAGCATCTCTGGGCCCCATCTGCCTGTCAGGGAAATGAGCATAATCACACCTGCCCTATCTACTTTGCAGGGTTGCTGTGAGTGTGAGCTGAGATAATGGATCTGGGAGCACTTTGACACGTGGAAGCCTCTCTAATAGTGAGGCATTATTTGCTAGCAGAGTGGATAAGAGCTTGGATTTTGGAGTCAGTGAGGCCGGAACTGAATTCTGACTGTCACTTATAACTGTGAGGCCTTGAGTAAGAAACCTAAGGTTTTGGAGCCTCAGTTTCCTCACCTATGCAGCGGGTGATACCAGTCCCTACCTCAGGGGTGCTGGGAGGAGTAAAGGAATTAATGCCCGGGCTGGTCCCAGCTTTCCCAGAATGCGGTCCCGATGAGCCATTATTAGTTTGCTATGGCTTTCCCTTCAAGCCTTGGCTAAGCATCACCTGTTCTGTGAAGCCCACTCTGATCTGTATCCCCTACCACTGTGGATTGTCTTCTCCTGGTGGAATTTGTTCGGGGTTTACTTCTTCCCCATTAACTACAATCTGGTGGGATGGTAATCTGAAGCCTGTGAGCCTGTCACCAAAAGGACAACACGTGAATAAGCACAGCCATTCAAAAGCATCTTCTGGAGTACAAAAGAGGCGCCAAACCTCAGAAAACGGGGAGCTCATGCACCCACGGGGCAGGGCCCCCAGCAGAGGGACACTGCTCTCCCCCTTCCACACCTGGCCCTCCAAGTGGTCCTGGGACCCATCCACGTCTGAGCCCAACTCCCCAGCCTTCCTGCTGATTCTCTGAGCCTCAGATATATTTCCAAGAAAGTTCCATTCGCTTCACTGAGCTTATCTTTCAAGAACCTGGCTGCTACACCTCTAGGCCTTACACATATTTCAATGACAGCATGGAGGAACTTTCTTTTGAATGTTTTCTATATTTGTCTCCATTACTTCTTTGTTTTGTGACCTTGGGCAAATCCTTTCACCTCTCTGAGCCTCAGTTTCTTCTTCTGTATAATGAGGGGTGGGATGGAGAGTAGGGCTCCCAGGATTATTGTGAGGATTAAGTGTCCTGCTAGTGTCAAGCATATCACTGGCACTCAGAGATGACCGATCGATTAACCTCTATCAGTTGAGGATAAGTGACATTGCTTTCATTTGAAATCATGGAGGAAACCAAGGCCTGCAAGGTTGTCAGGAAAGCATCCTTCTGAGAAACTTGCTTAAGGGCTTATTGACCGAGAAATCATCTTCTCTCTCCTTTGCCTTTGAGTCTCTCTCAGGGAAATGCGCAATTATTAGAAGAGGGAATGGAAGGTGGCAGAAGTTCTCTTGGGCCAAGCGGGGGACATGGGGTGGTGGGGGAGGTTGGGGGAGGGGGGAGGAGCCAGGGCCATGGCCAGTGAGGCAGGAGCTGTGGCAGGGTGGGCTGGGTTCCCTGCTGCTCCTGTTTGGAGTGGGAAGAGAGGGAGAAGAGGGGAGGGAGAGGAGGAGGTGGGGGGAAGGCGGGAGGCAGGAGGTGGTGATAAAGACTCTGACTTCCCTTTCCATCCCTCCTCATTTCCACCGCACCTCCCCCTCTCCTCTTATATTATTTAATTCTACATGTAAATAACGCCCTCCCTCAGTCATGCCCCTGCTGGCCCTACCTCTGTGGGTAACTCAAGGAGCACACATCAAATGGTCCAAGAGTTTCTCTTCTTGAACTGACGCCTTGGAGAGGGCTCTCCTGCTTATATCTCTCCTGTAGTTTTTCCTCTCTTAGGCGGGAGCAACACGGGGTGCCCAGAACAAGGGCACACGTAGTTTGAATGAGGATTTTCTCAGGTACCAGCTGGAGACTTGGGGCAGCTTACAAATCCCTCTCGCTAGGCAGTGTGCCTGATGCTCAGAGCTGCTACCATCTGCCTCACAGAAATTCCTGTATGCAAGGTACCTAGCACAGCACCCAGCCCAGGTGCAGGGCCTGCTGCCTGCCCTCCAGCCTGACAGACGTTCAGGCAGTTGGTGCAGGGACCCCACTGTATCACGGGAACATCTCAGTGTCCGAGGCAGGTGCGTGAAACCAATTCAGTGCTACAGAGCCTGGTCACGTAAGCCAGCCGGACCCAGGGACGAGTTATTTGTGATATTATTGAATCTGTCCCATGTTCACCTAGATTCTGCCCTTGACCTTTAACACACCTCTCTTCTCCAAGTCAGTTCTGCCTGGACACCCTCCCCTAGAGCTAAGAAAACAAGGATGGAAAGAGAGGAGCCCCCGTTTTGGGCCAGCATAGTACTAGTGCCTCTGTATACCTTACTCCTCTAATCCTCACCAGAGCCCTTGGAGGCTGGTCGTCTTGTGTGTTTTGTGGGTGTAAACACTGAGGTTTAGTAAAGTTAATGACCTGCCCAGTTACGTGGCTGGTGGAACTAGGGCTGGAACCCACAGGCACCTGACCGCCTTGGTGTCACGCTGGTTCCTCCCTCTATCTCTCAGCTCCTGAGCTTTTACTGCCCCAGCAACAGCTATAGACTCTCTCATCCCTTCTGACTCAGGAACCACATAATTCTATGACGTCTAAACTTTTGTAGACTCTAAAGCAACTTCCTTCCTCATACCATTTACTCCCACTATGTTCCATCCCCCGGGAAGGTATACCAACCACACATATTAATAGTAACACATATAATGATGGGAAATATTTAGAATAGACCAATAGGAAATGTGGCGGGGTTGGAGGGTTAAAGGTCTGGCTCTATGTGTGCTTGACCAGGAGATGCTGCAGAGCCCAGCAGGGAGGAGCCTTACCCTTAATCCCAGATTTAACTGATGTTTACTGAGAAGTGGCCACTCTTGGAAATCCAGCTACCAGTTCCTTGGAAAGTGGTGCTGGATTTCATCAGAAACCTGTGGGGAAAATTGGTGATGGGAAAATAAAATTGAGAAGCTTGGGAAGGCTGGGAATGATGATGAACTCAGCTGCTTAAAAAAGACAAAGGGGGGCTTCCCTGGTGGCACAGTGGTTGAGAGTCTGCCTGCCGAGGCAGGGGACGTGCGTTCGTGCCCCGGTCTGGGAGGATCCCACATGCCGAGGAGCGGCTGGGCCTGTGAGCCATGGCCTCTGGGCCTGCGTGTCTGGAGCCTGTGCTCCCCAATGTGAGAGGCCACAACAGTGAGAGGCCCGCATACCAAAAAAAAAAAAAAAAAAAGACAAAGGGAAGCAGTTCTCAAAGGAAGGAGGTCCCCAGGGCAAGGCAGGAACCCTCTCCCTCACCCCTCATACATCGTCGCCGGGCCCCTCCAGTTTGTGTGCAGATGTGTAAAAGGCAACATCTGGGTGAGGTTTGAAAGCTTACGAGACTCTGCATATTTTATGAGAATTAATATGTGTTTAATTTAGGTGTTCCAGTGCTCCACGCCAAAGTTTTCATGCACTTGTGGGGAAGTGAGAAAAACATAAGTGAGTTTTCCACAAAGCTAAATTTATTCATTTTCAATAGGATTGTCTTTTTTTTTTTTTCTGGGATTCTCTCTTTCCTCCTTTCTTGGTGTTAAAACATTTATGAAACTGTGATAATAGTAGACTAAACTTGATTTCTTGAGCATCTATGCTTGGCAGGCTGAAAAGCTGGCAACCTTATGTTGAATCCTCCAATTTTCTCTTTAAAAATTTTGCTGAACTACAAAATCTAGAAGTCTGAGGACCACTGGGTTGTACTATGTCAGTCATCATTTGTATCAACTCTCTTCCTATCTCGGAGCAATTTTTTTCTGCTTAGTACAAATAGTCTTTGAAATTCAGATACCTCAACCCTATACTTAAATTTAATAACTTGTTTTTTGACCTACAGTGTTACAGGTATTATACTCCACATATACCGTAATTTGGGGATAGGAGATATTTATTTTATAAGATCATGTCTTTTGCTTTTCTGTATCTGTTACTCTGCTGACTGACAAGCCTTGTGATCTGGGGTGGGCCTCAGCTCTTTCCGGCTTTGGTTTTTCCATCTGTCCTGGGAACAGGTGGACCAGATCATCTTTAATGACCTGTCCAGTTTCTACCTCCTTTGTTCTTGCACTTTCTACTTCTGAGCCCCTCGTGGCCACTCAGCCCTGATTCTGGAGTTTTAGCTTCCGAGCAGCCAGTGGGTGGGACCACTCCCCCTTTCCAGGACTTGGGTCTTGAATAAAACGGGGACAATTCTATCCACTTGGAGAAGGCAGCCCTTTGGGACATGTATTATCAGGTGCTCTGCTGGGCACCCCAAGAGTCACAGGCTTGGAATCTACTGTTGTGAATTCCTAAGACCCTCTTCCTCTGGGACCTGCGTCTGATGGACCAGTGCCAGGCTCCTGTCTGCCCAGCCATGTTTCTGGAGAGCAGGTAAACAGGCTTTGCAACAGGAAAATCAGAAAGGACACAGCCTGAAAAGTCATCAGAGAGACAGACAGAGTTCTCACTGTCTTGTTATTTACAGAGGGTTTAATTCGAGTGGGCAGAGGTGACAGCAGACAGGGCCGAGGCAGGACCGAGTGGGAGAGGGCTTTCTAACAAGACAACCCCCTGTATGCACAGTGACTCACAGCCCACGAGGAGGGGGGAGTTGGTGGATCGTCTCCATCCATACAACTGAGGTCCAGAGGGGAACTCGTTCAGTAAATGTATGGTTAAGCATTTGGGTGGAGAACCCAGGCACTCTGACTCTTGTTTGGTGTTGTTTCCGGAACATCTATTCTGATGACTTGTTTTTGATAGAGTAGGATACTGGGGTCTAGAGAGGCAAAGAGACCCACAGGTTATCTAGCTGCTGAGTGACACATTAGGGACCAGATCTGACTGTCTTGCCAGGGTCTCCTGCCTGTAACCGGGAAAGGGTTAGTGATGTCGCCCATCTGTCTCTTATTTCAGAAATTGCTTGTCTCTGTGCATCCCTCTCCCTACATACATCATCCACTGACATCACACAAAAGTCTCCTCCATTATAAAAATACAAAGAGAATTTAGACAATAAAGCAAAGTAGGAAGCAAAATGGTCCTACCACTCAAGCATTAACTTTTGGGTACATTTACATCCTTTGTTTTTCCTGTATGTGATATGTGATTCTTTTTTTTTTTTTTTTCCTTTTCACATAATTGAGTTCATATTGACTAGACCATTTCATGCCCTGATTTCACTCACTATTATAAGTATTTTCCATGTTATTACATACACTTCATAAATGTCATTTTGAAGGCAGGAAGCTTGCTAGACCAACCCCTGATTGTTGCACATTTAGACTGTTTCCAGTTTTTCACTGTTACACACAATGCTTCAAAGAGCAGCTCCGTGTAGGATGGCTTTGAATATTTAGGATGATTTTCTTGGACTGGAATTTTAGGGAGAATACTGCACACAGGTGCTCCCATGGCTGGCTCTCCCATGGGCGGCCCAGTCTTGGCGGTCCAAGACAGAAGGCTGACAGGTCCCCTCTCCTCTTTCTACAGCCTTTTCTGAAGGCTATGTTGATTTCTTTTTCTCATTATTCACTCAGGACCTATAAGTTCTTTCCCAAGACTCCTCTGTTAAAACCTGTCACATTCACCAGGATACTCTCTCACTTGCTCTCTCTCTCTCTCTCTCTCTCTCTCTGTTGAAAGTGAAGAAAACTATTGATTGAAAATAGAATATATTGTTTCAATAAACTGAAAAGTTTCTGACTTCAGGTATAGCTGGATCCAGGCACTGAAGCAATATGATCAGAACCTGGTTTTTCACTGACTCTAAGCCCAGTTCTGTTGGTGACTCCATCTTGAAGTCCACTGTCAAGAAGACTGTAGAAGATTAGTTTCAGCCTGCCTGTTTCCAGGCCTGTAGGAGAGAGACAGAGAAAGAATTTCTCCCTGGTAGCTCCTATATAAACCCCAGAATTCACTCTGATCGGACTAACTTAGCTGCTCACTAACTCCTGAACTAATCACTGTCATATGGCCTGACCTTAAGCTTAGGCAACTTGGATAACATGTTTGCCTGGGGCTGGGGTTGGCTCTGCTTGTTCCAGAGCCCGTAGATTAGGAGAGGTGTTCCCTGTGAAGTGTGCTTGGGGCATTTATTATCCCAAGAAAGGGGAGTGGAACCAGGAGGGAGAACACAAAACAATAGTTGCTGCTCTATTTGGGGAAAGACTCAGAAACATAGCATTTTGGACCTGAAAGCTCCTGTGAACACATGCCTCTGCTCTCCCAGAGAAAGAGGATCCCCTGTAACAAACTTTCTGAGAGACAGCCCTTCTGATTCTGCTTGTATGCCTCTAATGACAGGGAGCTCAGCACTGTCCAGACCAACTCACTCCACCCCTGGTACAGCTATAACCGTAAGAAGATGAATCCTCCTCTACACTGAGTGTTCAATCAAGCCTGTCTATCTATCTAACTGCACCCCCATGGCCCTGGCCCCATTGGACCCATCTGGGGGACCATCAGATATGTGACCTTTGGAATCAGAGCCATCCTGGGGTTTTTTCTTCTTGACTAAGCAGCCCCTGGACTTTGTTGTGTGCTACTTGGTTTCCTGTCCCTGCTATTGGTTGGCTTTCTCCATATGCTCTTGTTAGTCAGTATAAAGTCAAGAACTGAACACGAGGCTGGGGTCCGATGCAAGCACACGGATTCTGGCTCTTTGAGAAGTCTTTAGCAAGTGACTCAGTCTTCCTCTTTAAAAAGCTGCCCAGCTGTGGAGAGAGTTTGTTCCAGTCCAGGTATCCGAGTCACCAGTCCAGGTATCTGAGTCATTCCTTCCCTTGTGGCTCATGTGAATTGCTCTTTTAACCAGTTTCAGGGTCCTGAAAGCAAAAGTAACAAGCCCAACAATGTGTTACTTAAAAGGAGACTTATTACATTTAACGGAAGGGATGTTTTTCTAGGAAGAGACTGCTAGGTGTGAGACACAGGCAGATGTACCCGCCATGTGGCTGGCTGCCTGGGCCTCCCCACAGGTCCCCTTTCCTGCCACTGCTGCCCTGATGTCAGAGCTGTCTCCTGCCCATAGGTGGCATCCAGCGCCTCATGGGTCCAGCAGATCATAGCCCATGTAGCACAGGGATGGATCATGGTGCCTTGGTGGCCCTGCAGCATTTTGTAGACTCTGTTTTCCTTCCTGAGGCCCTAGGGGGCTGCCACTCAAGGCAGCCACCAATGCCCCCTTGTTGGCCAGCCTTAAGTGTATGCTGCCACCATCCCTCCAATGGCCAAAAGTAAGCAAGGGGTTCAGGAGATCATCCATTGGCTGAATTCAGTCAGAGTCAGAGCTGGGTGGCTAGGTTGCCATCTAAGTGGGTTAGGGTAATGCTTGCTGCTGTAACAAATAAACCCCCAACTGTACAGTGGCTCAGATGTGACAGAGACTATTCCCTCCCTCTGCCACGGGCCTGGTGTGCAATCAGGTCAGCAGGAGGCCATCCTTCGTGCTGTCTCTGGACCCCAGGCAACAAGAAGCTCGGCCACCTTCACCTAAGGGCTTTGGTAAACAATCCAAGGGTCGGCTCCATTTCAACCGGCTAGAGAAGGAGAGGAGCACCAGCAAAGCGGAGCCTCAGTGACAGTTGTATGGAGGGTGGCCCTGGAAGGGACATAGATTTCTGCTCATCTCCCATCAGCCGGGTCAGACCTTTGCCACGTGACTGCAAGAGATACTGAGAAAAACCGTCTAGCTATGGGCCAAGAAGTGGATGCAGATTTTGGTGATCAGAGAGCAGTCTTTGCCACACAATCCCACCCCAAATGACAAGCTTGGACCATTCCATAGGGAAGCGGGGGGACTTGGTACGTGTCAGGGGAGGAAGGTCGTGGGCTGCAGGGCAGCCAGGCTGTCAGCCAGTCCCTGTCATTGGTCGTCTCTCTCACAAGACTCTCCTCCAGTCATCCCTCAAGCCCAGGTCCCAGTGCCCTTGGCTGGTTACCATGACCCATTCCCAGGGCAGAGGCAGGGAGGCCTTGTGTGTGCATAAACCCTCGAGGGGATTCTCTGATCTCTCCACTCCACTCCCCTCTTTTGCTTCTCAAACATACACTAGGCGTGATTTAAAGACATCCTGATCGAATCATCTGGACACATTTTGCAACTTCGACTAAACCACCGGGGATGTCTTGAAGGCTTGTCGGGCAAGAGGAACCATGATTGGTGATGTGGAGACACACGGGAACTCGGGGAAGGATTTCTGATAATGCAGTGTGATCGATATACAGCATTTCCTGACTTGTGTGAACAACCTTCAGCTGCCACTTTTCCATCTTGTCAGCTCACTTCATACTAATGTTCCCTTGCAAAGGATCAGCTCACACTCAAGTATCTTTTACAGACTCTCAGCCGGCTCAGTGGCTGTAATTATTGTCTTGATGCTCAAGTTCAGGTTCTACTTGCTGTTGCATGACAACTTTTTTTTTTTTTTTTTTTTGCGGTACGTGGGCCTCTCACCGTTGTGGCCTCTCCCGTTGAGGAGCACAGGCTCCGGACGCGCAGGCTTAACGGCCATGGCTCACGGGCCCAGCCGCTCCGCGGCATGTGGGATCCTCCCGGACCGGGGCACAAACCCGTGTCCCCTGCATCGGCAGGCGGACTCTCAACCACTGTGCCACCAGGGAAGCCCTGCATGACGACTTTTACAAGAGAGATCCTCTTACCTGCTCACCCCCAGGGCAGTCCGACACAACCCCCCAGAATATTATTGCTCTCCAATCGCTGGGTGTTCCTGACCCAGCTTTCTTCGCTGAATTTATCTCTGGAACGGCCCCTCCTTCGGGGAACCCCAGCCTTCTAAGAATAACAGTCAGGAGTGGTCGCCTTCTGCACTTGTGACTGTGTTGATATCACTTGCATACTCCCTGATTACAGGCCAGACATCTCCATCGGCCGTTGGGTCATCTCGGCAGAGAAGGGATTTTTTTTCAAAGTCACACGTTGATGCTGAGGTGTTGGTGATCATACCATGTCATTAAGCCCCTTCTTTTATTATTCTCAGATAAGAAACTCTTGATTTACCTCCTGGCTTCCTTTGCAAAGCTCTCAGCTTTCCTTCTCACACACATACTAGTTTCTAAATGCCAAGCTGTATATCGTCAAACAAAACTGTATGTGGAATTGTCATAACGTCCACAGCTTTCAAAACATCAACGCTCAAATGCCGACTTGTGGCTGCTTGCTCTCCTGATAGCTCTTTATGACATTTTACACACCCCACATCTTTTAATATTTATCTGACCTGGGGAGCTTGCATTCTTGATTGACTTTCCTCACTTTACTCAATTTATTAACAGCAGTTTCCATATCCAGCACATTCAGGAAACTGGAAACAGGATAATTTCACCTGAGGTTCCATGTGTCCTTTTAATATGCTTGGATCCTATCCAAGCATCCTTTTAAGAAAGAACACTCCACCGTGAATAAGATGTGCACTCTAAAAAATAAGAATCCTTTCCTGTTTAAACTGGCCTTTAGAATAATCCTATTCACACAGCATATGACACAACCAGATCATCTTTACCCAGGGCAAATGGCCCTGGATGATTTCAGGGAGGGGTGTGTGTGGTGGGGGTGAATGGGGGAAGGGGCTCGTTTGGGAGGGGAAGGTAGTGATGAGAAATGGCAGGGTTGGCTCGGCCGTGGGAAGACAGTCCTGGGCCCCAGGAGAGAAGCATCCCAGATTCATCAGATCTATTGGGATAGAGCGCACACACACACACACACACACACACACACACACACACACACACTGGATTTCTATGGCCACTGCCTGCGCAATTCTGTTCCTTCCCTGGAACACTGCCTTCCTCCACTTCTGCCCAACCTGTGAATTATCCTAATTCTGCATATGATGATCTGTGATGCCGTCCACATGGCTTGCCTTCTGTGCATGAAACCGTATCTATACCTCTTGTACCATTTGCCACACTTGATTTTAGTATGTATGTGTGTGCGTGTACGTGTGTGTGTGTGTGTGTGTGTGTGTGTCTTCACTTTTGACCACAGGCTCCTGGGGGTAGGAAGCATTTCTTCCTCATCTTAATATCCTTAGTGTCTGGCATGGGGTCAATATTCATTGAATTGTGAATGAACCACTAAAATTAGCATCCAACTTACCATAAAATCTTTGTGAACGTTAAACTTGAAGGGAACGATATCCCATCCAAAGTCTGTTCTTTGTCAAAATCCAGGAAGACATTTGATGTGCTCGCTAATGACCACCATGCATATTTCATAGAAATGTTTCCAGAACTTACAATTCACAATGGCAGCGTGTTATTCCACTGTGTTAACCCATTTCTCTGCTTGGTTAGCCCCCTCTTCTTTGGCCTTTAGGTGGTTGACAGTGTTTAGTTATCACAAGCAGCGCCGCTATAGACGTGTTTTTCTTTCTTTGGGACTAATACCATGGGGTCTGTTACCAGAGAGAGGATCGCTGGGTCAGAGGATAAAGAGTCCTCACATCTGCTGCCTGATTGCTTATGTAAATTGGTCCAGCCTTTCTTGATAGCAATGCTGAAGGATGTGTTTTCACTGGCTGCCCATCTTGGGTTTTATCATATTTATTTTTTGTGACTTTAATAGGCATGTAATGGGACCTGAAATGTGCTTGGTTCTAAATTTTATTTCCTAGTTGGCGGGATGGTGCCTGTTTCCACATGGTGATTTACTGTCTCCATTTCCTGGCGTAATTCTGTTCATCTCCTTTGACCACTTATCAGGGGGAGTCATGTAGCGGCCCATCTGTTATCTGTTTGGGGCAGTCAGCAAGCTTAGGAAGGGGAATATGTCAGATGGAACGGATGCTGCTAGTTTCCTTTTGATATTGATTTTTATTATATGGCAGTGTAAAAATTTTCACTCTTAGATATTTGAACCCACCCATCAGAGCCCTGATGGTATCTGTTTCTTCAGTAGCTGGGAATTTATCTCCTCATTGGCGTCAGGGAGGGTAATGCTTGTCCCTTGTTCCCGGGTTTGTCACAGATTAATGGTGCCATACGGTTGAACTTGACAGGTGTGCTGTATGAATTTAAATGAATCCTCCCTGGCCCGTTAGCCAACTGTCCCAGTGATGTTTACTAAAGAACAATTTCTTTCCTCGGTGTTCTCCTTTGTTGGCCTAACGTTAGTTTTACCAGGGTTCAAATTCATCTCAGGAATCTCTCTTCTGGTGACCTTTGCTGCTTTTAACTCAGCATAGGCTGGTTCC
This sequence comes from Delphinus delphis, assembly GCF_949987515.2. Taxonomy (NCBI): domain Eukaryota; kingdom Metazoa; phylum Chordata; class Mammalia; order Artiodactyla; family Delphinidae; genus Delphinus; species Delphinus delphis. The sequence continues at coordinate 37,844,591 of NC_082701.1, forward strand.
ACTGATCGACGGTGCATATTGTAATTGCTCCAGACGGATGGTCTATCACTGCCATTGAAAGTCAAATCCTTTGATTCTTCACCTGGAAGAATAAACATTCCACACTCAGAGCTGTCAAATTCTATTAGAGGACTTAGGGAGATTTACACTGGTATTGCATTAACTCTATATTTCAACTTTGGGACATAGCATATGTACTTAGGGATTACAATTAGACCCGAGCTGGGAAGCTCCCCAAAGACCTCAGGGCTTTAGACAAAAGGAAGATTCACCTTTCCTTCCAATGGGCCTGGCCTGGGGACAGTCCCATAGGATCAGGCAGTCCCGAGGCTGATGGTTTTAAGTAACGTCACTTTTCTGTAAACTCCCTCCTCTCCCACCCCAGGAGGATGCTCTGGATATTAGAAAGAGAAGACCAAGAGGGAATCTTGACTAGATCACATGAGTCCCACGATAAGGGTGTAGTGGGTGAATGGTGGGTTGGGACGGGAATGACAATAGAGGACTCGCAGCTCCTCCAATCAGGCTGGAGTCCACAGAATGTGTCTCCTAACACTTTATCTAACTATCTATCTATCTATCTATCTATCTATCTATCTATCTATCTATCTAGGCCGTACCGCTCAGCATGCAGAATCTTAGTTCCCTGACCAGGGATCGAACCCACACCTCCTGCAGTGGAAGGGCAGAATCTTAACCACTGGACCACCAGGGAAGTCCCTCCTACCACTTTAGTGTCAGTATTTTCCTCTGTTCCTTTGTCTTTTGGTTACACTCTCCTGGTAAATCTGCCACATTGACTCAGTCGACCTGTCCACCTCTGTCACACCTGGGCTGCTGGGCACTCCCAAGGAAGACCCTGTGGAAAATTCACGTCTCCAAGCCCAGGGATGCCGGTGGTCCTCCTCTGCCTCTGTGGTCTTCACTCTCTTTTCCATCCTGTCTTTCCTTTCTTCTTCCTGTTTCTCTGGGAGCAGCATCCTTGCTCACATTTGGATTTGTTCCTCCTGGAGCCCTCCCCTTTTTGCCTTATCGGAGAGTTCACTCCCCTGATTACATTCTCTGTCCTGTATTCGCAAACTTGTCTTCTCTATTAGCTCCTTCCCATTCATACTTATATAGACCTGACTGTCTTCATTATTGAAAAACTCTTTCTTTCTTTAAGATGTTTTGGGACTTGAATGTTCTTCGTGTATTCAACTTAAAATAGTGACGATGAATAAACCCTCGAGGAAGGTACTCTTCAGCTAAGCCCAAGACTCCCTCTATCCATTACCTCCCTCCATCCCCCCTTCAACAGCATATTCAAGAGCTGGTCTACACTTGCTGTCACATCCCTTCCATTACAACAACCTTCTCAACACAGTAGCTTAAGGATTTGGCTCCCATCACTCCACAGAGACTGTTTTCCCCAATGCAACTATCGGCTTCCTTATTTATTTATTTTTTGCGGTACGCGGGCCTCTCACTGCTGTGGCCTCCCCCGTTGCGGAGCACAGGCTCCGGACGCGCAGGCTCAGCGGCCATGGCTCACGGGCCCAGCCGCTCCGCGGCATGTGGGATCCTCCCGGACCGGGGCACGAACCCGCGTCCCCTGCGTCGGCAGGCGGACTCTCAACCACTGCGCCACCAGGGAAGCCCTCGGCTTCCTTATTTTTAACTCCTACGGTCACTTCTGCGTTCTCGTCTTCTCGACTTCCAAGCAGCATATGGCTATTCTCTCCTTCTTGGACCACATTTTTCTCTGACTCGGGAATAGCTTTCCTTCTCGACTTCCCTCATACCTCTCTGGCCGTCCCCTCAGTCTCATCTTTTGGTTCCTCTTCGTCTGCCCAGTCCCCCTCTTCCTTCCGGGGCTATTTATGCCCTTGATTCTCCCCATTGGCCACGCTGTGCCTTGGCAACCACATCCATTCTTTTGGCTTCATGGCCCTCTGTTCACGTGTAGATGACTTTGCAGTTACATCTCCAGGCTCAGGACAACTCTCTCCTGAGCTTTACGTCCTGGAACCTGAATGTCTTTGTATGAAACCACCCCTGCCTCTTAGGGCCTGTGTGACCTTGGGCAAGTTACTTGACATCTCTGTGCCTCGTTTTTCTTCCTCCTGAGATTGTCACGAGGGCCAAATTGAGTTGTTGTCATTAGTATTATGAACAGCCAACTGCTTGTTGAACATCATCTTCTTCTGGTGACCCAAAGACATAGCGAATGTGACCTGCCCAAATCTAACCTCACCATCTTCTCCACCTGTCCTTTAAAACCTTCATCTCCTCAGGTGTTCTTTTCTTTTTGGTGGATGATACCACTGAAGTCCCCCAACATCCTGGACTGCCCTGCTTTCTTCACCCCTGTGGCCAGTCAGTCCCCGAGTCCATGCATCTACCTTCTAAACATCCCTCTTACCCCTCCTACCCACGAGCCGTGACCCCACCCTCGCTCTGGCTGCCACCATCTCTCACTTAGGTTTGCCTAAGTGAGCATGAGCTCTTCAGTGGGTCCCCCTTGCTCTTCAAGTCCAACCCCCTTAGTATGGCTCACAGGTCCCTATCTGGTCCGGCGCTTCTCATTTCTCTTTCCCCTCCCTCCCCTCCCCCTAACATCCAGCCACTATCAACACGACTCCTTTTACTGCGCTCACTATGTCCTCTTGCATTTTCACCTGCTGTCCCCTCTGGCTGGAAGTTTTTTTTCCTGTTCCCTTTCTGTTCATTGCTAACTCCTCATCTCTAAAGCCTCATATTAAAAGCCATCTTCTCCAGGCAGCTTCTTGGACCTCCCCATGTGGCAAGAGATGCCTAGTCCTGTATGCTCCCACAGCACCCTGTGCTTCACCCATCCTCGGACTCACCACCACTCCCCACCCCACACGCACACCAGCCTGTTTAGAAGTTTATATTCCCCACCAGAGGAATCATGACGCTCTTGTTCACTCTTTTATGTCTGGTGCTTGGCACAGAGTAGGTGCTCCATAAATATTTGCTGAATAAACATCTCATTCCGTATCCTTGTGATGATATGCATATGCTCTAGCCATCCTCTTCCATACGTTGCTCCATTCAACACTGGGTACTGGATATCAGGTATCTTTCTCTCTTGCTTACTCTCCTTGAAATGTTTCCCAGCCCTTGCCATTAAGAAGCTCAGAGTGCAGTAGTGGAGATGTACAAGGCAGAAGGTAATGACCAGGAGGATGACCCAAGGTGATCTGTGTGTACAGGAATCAGTGGTGTGGGATAGAGGCAGCGGGGCAGAATAATTCCTGGAGGAATTGACTCTGAGCTGAGTTTTAAAAAATAAGGAAGAGTTGGACTGGGGAATGAAGGAGGGGAGCAATGCTCATATTCTTCTATGGGCCAAATAGCAGCTAAGCAGACACAACGCTTATGTCTACTTCCATCAACAATTTTTACAGCTCATATCAGCTTCGTTTCATTGAAAGACTGTAATGTACTCCTGGGGTACCGAGAACAGCACCCCCTTCTCGAAACCCCTGCTATGTCTTCACTCATCTAACGAAATCTGGCTGACCCTGCAGGGCAAACTCTGCATAACTGATGCTACCAATGTCCAGGGCATGCCTATCTTCACTCATGATTTCCCCAGATGAAGGAAAGGGCTCGGAGGAGATGAATCATTTGTCCAAGGTTGCATAGAGCTAATTAGAAGCACAGCCGGGTGTCAACTCCAAGGACCTGCTCTTTTCACCTGCTGCCTGCTACATTTCTAAACACATGTGTACCAAAGAGTGATATTAAGGATGGTTTTTCAATGGGGGTGGGGTATAGAGTAGCAATACTCAAATCTTGAACTTGACCAGTTAATCTTCCTGGATAGATTCTTCATGGAATGTATCACTTACTGGGAAGCAAAGACACTTATTCAATATGAAAAGACAGAAACATTTTGCCTTCTGTATCCTAAGACGGCAGTTCAGTGAAATTCAAAATAAATCTCACAATCAGAAGGGGTTATCCATTCACACAGAAGTTGGCACTCCTAAATAATACCACGGAAAGAGGAGTAATTCAGAACAGAGTATTTAAAGAACAAAGATATAAACACAGCATATCATATAAATTTATGGGATGCTGCCATGCTGGTACTTAGAGGAGAAAGTATTGTGTAAGATGGTCTCTAACAGCGAGAAAGAAGAAAAACTGGGAATTAAGTCTCTACCTAAATAACCCAGAAAGGGTAAAAATTATCAAATGAAAGGAAAATGGAAAGAGTAATAAACCCAAAAATAGAAATGAATAAAACAGAGACATAAAACTGAATTTGAAGCGCAAGCTAAGCCAGTGCCTCCAATGCATCAGAATTACCTGGGATGCTCGTCTGAACCATAGATGCCCTGACTTGAGCCTGGACTTACTGAGTCAGACTTACTAGGGACAGGGCCTTGGAATCTGTATTTTTTAACATCTTTATTGGGGTATAATTGCTTTACAGTGGTGTGTTAGTTTCTGCTTTATAACAAAGTGAATCAGTTATACATATACATACGTTCCCATATCTCTTTCCTCTTGCGTCTCCCTCCCTCCCACCCTCCCTATCCCACCCCTCCAGGCGGTCACAAAGCACTGAGCCGATATCCCTGTGCCATGCGGCTGCTTCCCACTAGCTATCTACCTTACGTTTCTTAGTGTGTATATGTCCATGACTCTCTCTCGCCCTGTCACAGCTCACCCTTCCCCCTCGCCATATCCTCAAGTCCGTTCTCCAGTAGATCTGTGTCTTTATTCCTGTCTTACACCTAGGTTCTTCATGACATTTTTTTTTCTTAAATTCCATATATATGTGTTAGCATACGGTATTTGTCTTTTTCTTTCTGACTTACTTCACTCTGTATGACAGACTCTAGGTCTATCCACCTCATTACAAATAGCTCAATTTTTTTATGGCTGAGTAATATTCCATTGTATATATGTGCCACATCTTCTTTATCCATTCATCCTATTATGGGCACTTAGGTTGTTTCCATCTCCAGGCTATTGTAAATAGAGCTGCAATGAACATTATGGTACATGACTCTTTTTGAATTTTGGTTTTCTCAGGGTATATGCCCAGTAGTGGGATTGCTGGGTCATATGGTAGTTCTATTTGTAGTTTTTTAAGGAACCTCCATACTGTTCTCCATAGTGGCTGAACCAATTCACATTCCCACCAGCAGTGCAAGAGTGTCCCCTTTTCTCCACACCCTCTCCAGCATTTATTTTTTCTAGATTTTTTGATGATGGCCATTCTGACTGGTGTGAGATGATATCTCATTGTAGTTTGGATTTGCATTTCTCTAATGATTAATGATGTTGAACATTCTTTCATGTGTTTATAGGCAGTCTGTATATCTTCTTTGGAGAAATGTCTATTTAGGTCTTCTGCCCATTTTTGGATTGGGTTGTTTGTTTTTCTGTTATTGAGTTGCATGAGCTGCTTGTGAATTTTGGAGATTGATCCTTTGTCAGTTACTTCATTTGCAAATATTTTCTCCCATTCTGAGGGTTGTCTTTTGGTCTTGTTTAGGGTTTCCTTTGCTGTGCAAAAACTTTGAAGTTTCATTAGGTCTCATTTGTTTATTTTTGTTTTTATTTCCATTACTCTAGGAGGTGGGTCAGAAAGGATCTTGCTGTGATTTACGTCATAGAGTGTTCTGCCTATGTTTTCCTCTAAGAGTTTGATAGTTTCTGGCCTTACATTTAGATCTTTAATCCATTTTGAGCTCATTTTTGTGTATGGTGTTAGGGAGTGATCTAATCTCATACTTTTACATGTATCTGTCCAGTTTTCCCAGCACCACTTATTGAAGAGGCTGTCCTTTCTCCATTGTACATTCCTGCCACCTTTATCAAAGATAAGGTGTCCACATGTGCGTGGGTTTATCTCTGGGCTTTCTATCCTGTTCCATTGATCTATCTTTCTGTTTTTGTGCCATTACCATACTGTCTTGATTACTGTAGCTTTGTAGTATAGTCTGAAGTCAGGGAGCCTGATTCCTCCAGCTCCTTTTTTCGTCCTCAAGATTGCTTTGGCTATTCGGGGTCTTTTGTGTTTCCATACAAATTGCAAAATTTTTTGTTCTAGTTCTGTGAAAAATGCCAGTTGTAGTTTGATAGAGATTGCATTGAATCTATAGATTGCTTTGGGTAGTAGAGTCATTTTCACAATGTTGATTCTTTCAATCCAAGAACATCGTATATCTCTCCATCTATTTGTATCATTTTTAATTTCATTCATCAGTGTCTTATAATTTTCTGCATACAGGTCTTTTGTCTCCTTAGGTAGGTTTATTCCTAGATATTTTATTCTTTTTGTTGCAATGGTAAATGGGAGTGGTTTCTTGATTTCACTTTCAGATTTTTCATCATTAGTATATAGGCATGCCAGAGATTTCTGTGCATTAATTTTGTATCCTTCTACTTTACCAAATTCATTGATTAGCTCTAGTAGTTTTCTGGTAGCATCTTTAGGATTCTCTATGTATAGTATCATGTCATCTGCAAACAGTGACAGCTTTACTTCTTCTTTTCTGATTTGGATTCCTTTTATTTCCTTTTCTTCTCTGATTGCTATGGCTAAAACTTCCAAAACTATGTTGAATAAGAGTGGTGAGAGTGGACAACCTTGTCTTGTTCCTGATCTTAGTGGAAGTGCTTTCAGTTTTTCACCATTGAAGATGATGTTGGCTGTGAGCTTGTCATATATGGCCTTTATTATGTCAAGGAAAGTTCCCTCTATGCCTACTTTCTGGAGGGTTTTTATCATAAATGGGTGTTGAATTTTGTCAAAAGCTTTTTCTGCATCTATTGAGATGATCATATGAGGAATCTGTATTTTTGACAAATGCCCTTCATGACTGCTATGCACCCAGAACTGCTATGTCTAATCAACATTAGAGAATGTTGATTCTTTCAAATGAGACTTAAGGAGTCCTGGGCCAACATGGCTTTTAGTAACCTCAATCTTCTCCTTCCTCCACATGGTGGGAGCACCTCGGTCACAGTGGAATACCAGCCTCTGGACACAGTTGATTAGTCTAAGAATGGGTCCTCGACCCTGGCTGGGCCAAGATGTCCTTTCCCTGGGACTTTTAGATTTGGAGCCAAGAGAGTTGTGCAGCCTTCCTCATGGTCGGGATTGTTATGTATGAAGCGATAGTCTCGCTGATACCCTGTTTCCCACCTTGTGAAATGGAAAGAGGAGGAGGCTGGTCTGTAGAGAGAGAAGGTTCAAGGTGACACATAGGAAAAAGTAGAGAGGCCAGAGAGAAGGTGAAATCCCAGCAGTATTCAAGTCCTTCTTCCTTTTGTCCCTAAGACAATTTCGAAGAGACTTCGAAGAGTTTCGAAGAGATGCTCCTGTGCACTTATTTTTCCTTCGTGTGTCAGCTGGATGTATGATGTGTCCCATACATCAACAGAGGCATAGCTAATTCACAAGTTTATGTACTTCCTTCCTCTCCAGACACAGGCCCCTAGTATCACCTCCCACACCTATCCTTCTAGGAGAGTAGTAAGAACGCAGTTATGGGAGTCATGCCATCTAAGTCTTGGTGACAATGAGGCTTTACAAGTCCGGGTATCATAGAGGTCTATCATAAGTCAGAATCTACTTTCTTCTCTATGACATACTTTCCTGACTCTCAAGGTCAAATCTCACTGTGCAGCCAAATAGCCATGCAGGTGGGCTTAAGATGCAGCAGCATGACTGAGGTGACCCATCCTTTGGAAAATTATGGAATAAGTCCTAGACCATAGAATCTATACTCATCATATTTTTAAAGCTTGATAAGACACACAGTAGTAGGTGCTGTTGAAATAATCATCACCAAATAGTCAAGAAATATATGCTGAATATCTCATTTAAACTGAAGATGGTGTTAGGTCTGGGTATTCTGAACGGCACATAGCCACTGTCCCATGGGGTCTGAGTGGTGGAGGACACATACACATGAAGACACAGAAGGAGCAAGATGACAATGAACAAGGCATTAAGGAGGACAGGTGGGGATTCAACTCTAACTGGAGATGTCAGAAGAGGCTGACCTGGAAGAGGAGCCATTTGCCCGGCGTCTTCATAAGTGAGTTCACAGGCGGATCAGTGGGTGGGAAGAGCCTGAGTTCAAGGCAGAAGCATGGACAGCCATCTGGGTCTTTGGAGGCTGGAGGTGCTGTGGAGGAGCATTGGAGGCAAGGTTGATGGATCAGGTGGGAGCCACACTTGGAGGGCCTCATGTGTTCTGCTCTGGGGCTCATACTGGATCTTGGTGGGGAGAGAAAGCTGGGAAGGTTTTTAAGATGGGGTGTGGTCTTGGTAGATGTGCCGTCATTCGTGTGGTTTATCAGTTATTTCTGGTTCTCCTCTGTGGGCCCTTGGTGGCACTGCATTTCCCAGCCTCCTTGTGATTGGATGGGACCCCACGAATGGCTCTGGCCATCAAGATGTGAGTGGACATGACATATGTTATTTCTGGGTGAAGCATCTATTTGCTAGTGTAAGACCCCATCAAGTTCTCTTTCCCTCTACCATGTTAACTGTCAGTGTTCCAGATGGCTGTGGCTCCACCTGCCTGGAGGTAGAGCAGAACACTTGGAAGCCCCCTGCTGGACATGTACCATGAACAAGCAATAGACCACTGTTCATTATAAGCCAGTGAGCTTTGGGGTTGCTGGGTACCACACGTATCTCAGCCTGTCCCGATTAATAGACCCGACTTTTCATCCATCCCCCATGTTGCGGGGAGGGTAAGGTAGGATGCTGGCAGAGAAGGTCTGTGGGCTGGGCCTGCTGTCCATGCCAGTGAAGGACATTGAGGCCTGGGGACCCTCAGATGGGCAGCCCAGGGACAAGCCATTGTCCATGTAAGCAGTACTCTTGACTGCCCCTCTCACTCCAACCCCCCAGTTAATCCCTGGAGAAATGGGGAATTCTGAATACGATAATCAAAAGTGAAAGGTGAAAGCCCAGAGAAATGACGGTCATGAAAACACCTTGACTTGAAAACTAACACGTGAACTTTGAAAATACAAATCTCCTCCCAGCTAAATAAATGGCACACACAAATTTTGAAAAGTGTGATTGAAGAAAAAGGATGAGAAAAAACAAAATATAGTGGAAAGATGGCAGAATATAGCAGAAAGGATATGGACTTCAGAGCTGCAGACCTGGGATCAGACTCTGCTTTGGATGTTTACAATATAACCTCCCGACATTCATCCATTCATTAGCCATTCAATAAATATGAAATGCCTACTGGGTGCCAATGACCATGCTACGTCCTGGGGCCCCGTCCCTTTAAGCCCTTCCAACACCGACTCTACCTACGTGGAACTTATGGTCCAGTGGGTCACCCAGTCAAGAACCTGATTTCCTTACCTGTTTAGCCAAAACCGCCCACCTGCCAGGTGTTGCGAGCAGCTCCGTTATTGAATAAGCCCCCTTGCTGTGTGCACAGCAGACCAGAGATGCTAAACGGATGATGACTAAGATTATGAAAATGCCAGAGACCAGTAATAGACCACAGGATATTGTAGGAAAAAAAAAAAAAACTCTGTTCAGTAATCATTGGCGAGTCATGCATTATTTAGAGTCTGCAAAGAGGCAATTTGTAACGTACAAAGTTTCAATAGAAACCAAAAGGGAATTATTGCTCCGTATTCTTAAGTCCAAACACTTTCTCCTCAGCCTGTGCATGGGAGTCTAAACGTTCTATTATAGATTAGGTGGCCCTTTAACATGAGCAGACAGACAAGGGCTAGGAACCAGGGGGTTGAGGTCATCAGGCAGCTCACTGGGAACTGGTTCTCTGGTCTCTTGGCCTGGCACACCTAGGCTACCCTGCTATGCCCAGAGCATGCTGCCACCTCCCTCCCCCACCCTTGGGTTTGGTAAGACACATTTTGGGGATGCCTGGAGTCGATGTACACAGAATTCAGAAGAAATATTTCAGGGAGCTAGATCTGTCATGTGTATATTTATGTGTTTTTTTAAATAAATTTATTTATTTATTTATTTTTGGCTGCATCGGGTCTTCGTTGCTGCACGCGGGCTTTCTCTAGTTGCGGCGAGCGGGGGTTACTCCTTGTTGCAATACATGGGCTTCTCATCACGGCGGCTTCTCTTGTTGCGGAGCACGGGCTCTAGGCACGTGGGCTTCAGTAGTTGTGGCACACGGGCTCTAGAGCTTGGGTTCTGTAGTTGTGACGCATGGGCTTAGCTGCTCCGCAGCATGTGGGAGCTTCCCGGACCAGGGATTGAACCTGTGTCCCCTGCATTGGCAGGTGGATTCTTAACCACTGTGCCACCAGGGAAATCCCTATGTGTTCTTTTTAGGATAGGAAAGAGTGTGGAAAAAACATGGGTTTCCCAGTCATGAGCATTTGGAATCAAATCTGGCTTTGTGACCTTGGCAAGTTAATTAATCTCTCTGAGCCTCAGTTTCCCTAATTTTTAAATGGGCTGTTAATGAGGGCTACTGTGAGGATACACACACACACACACACACACACATATATACACACTCTCTGTCTCTCTCCACTATTACATATTCACACATACAGTATATATAAAAATGTATATACATGAGTACGTCTAGGGATATGAATATGTATATATACATATGCATACTCATGTATACAAAATATATATTCACCTATGTTTACATATATTTATACCCTCTATACACACACAGATGTATGTATACATATATACATAAATAAACATATGCATATGAATATGTATATACACACATACATTTATACAAAATACATATATTTATGTATATACACACACACACACACACACACACACACACACACACACACACACACGGCTTAGCCCAGTGCCTGATACCTGGTCAAAACTTGGAATGTATTAGTACCTTTTATGCAAATGTGATATCATTTAAGGTTCCGTGTGATCTGAAGAATAATAACTGTGTGTGGGGTCTCTGGAACCCCTCTTCCCCCTCAAAATCCTTTCACAGATGCTAAGTTCAGGTGCCAAATTGTCTTCCCAAATACCTTTTAACCTGGTACCAAGCTAGAAGAGTGACATCAGACAGCTGACAAAATACGCTCTTCTAAGCCAGAGAAAAGTTTCCCTGTTTGTCAGTCACCCTTATAGACCATGCGGGTAGACTTCCTATTTAAGAAGCAAAAGTAACAAACCAAACTGGTTGTTATCTAAACAAGAAGAGAGATGACTGGGGGCGGGGGAAGGGATAAATTAGGAGACTGGGATTAACATATACACACCACTATATATAAAATATATAATCAATAAAGACCTACTGTACAGCACAGGGAACTCTACTCAATATTTTTTATAATCTATATGGGAAAAGAATTTGAAAAAGAATGGATGCATGTACGTATAACCAAATCACTTTGCTGTACACCTGAAACTAACACAACATTGTAAATCAACTATACTCCAGCATAAAATAAAAATTAAAAAACAAGAGAGGTGATTTATTACCTTTTACCCAAAGGACAGACTGTTAAAGGGAATATATAGGTGAGAATAACGGAAATAACAAGCAGTCTTTATTGAGTACTAGGTAAGTGTCAGGAGCTGTTTAAACTCATTGTGCTCTTACCACAACATGATGACTTAGGGGCACTTCTCATCCCTGTTCTGCAAAACAGGGAGTTGAAGTCAGAGAGGTTAAGTGACTGGGTCAAGTTCACACAACCAGGAAGTGACTTGAACCTGAACGTACAAGACCTCAGGTCTAGCTTAAAATCCCAGTGATATAATTTGTAAATTGGATGTCCTTCAGTAAGCCACTTGGCCACTCTGAGCCTCAGCTTCTCACGGATAAGTGGTAGCCACAAGTCTTATTTCAAAGGATAGAGGTTAGCATTAAGCAAGATGATTTTTGTAGCAGCTTATCCAGTACCTGCCACAAGATATGTGCTCAGTAACGGTACCAGCCCCTTTTCCTCCCCTTCCCACAATGCTGGGATCTCAGTCCCCTACCCAGCCTTGGCCTCTGGACCCAGAAAGACAACTCTATTTCCTATTGAAATATTTGTGTTTCTCAATTGTTTTGTTATTTTGGCTTCTGGGAATGTAGGCAACGCCTTTGGGCAATGCTTGTAGTGAGAGGCCAGACCCCTCTGTTCCAATTTCAATGAGTTCAATGTATAGGGGGAGGTGAGCCTTAGGGTTGGGAGCCCCAGGCATGAGAAAACAACTCCCCCCCCACCAGCTCTCTGATGAGGTCTTAATGCTTTGCTGGCAGGAAGAGGCAGCTTTAGGAGGACACAATCCTTACAATGTAATTTCACAGCCCTGGAGGTTCAGACAGGGCAGGAGAGGAAGTAACTGCCAATAGTTGGTGGCTCCATCTTCTTGCCTCAGCCTCTCCTAAGCACAGGACTCCAGCAAAGCTCTGATTTTACTCCTGAGGATACCTAGATCAGAGGATTGAGTCTCCATAGGTTTTTCCCAAAGCTATGACTGGGAAGAAGTAAGACCAGAATTCCTAATATTTCCCCCTCTCTTTTATATTTCCACTGCTGTGCTGGGCTGCCTTCTGCCCAGGCCAAAGACACTATGACCTTCTACCCTACCCTCCAGTTCAAACTAGCACCCCACCTCCAGAAGTTTCTCCTGGTTCTTAGTTTTTCCTTTCTAATTCCTTTGGGCTCCTTTGGAGATGATCTTGGGTAGGGGGTGAGCAGCTGGGTTTGTTCCGAATCTTGATTGGAACTGGAACCTCTATTGTTTCATCCCTTTCAGCTTTGACATCTCATATAACCATTCCACGAGACCTTAACATTCCAAATGTGTGTGTGCGCACACACACACACATGCACACACCCCAGGCCACTCCCCAGGCAGGGTCAGGGAGAGGTGTGTTAGGAGGAGCTGGTAGACCCAGTTTTTGCCCTTACTCTGTCGTGCACTCCTCCTTCTGGGATCACCAGACCTGCCTATGATTTTTGATCTTCCCGGGCTTTGATGTCCAGGTTTCTCTTTGATGCTATGAGATGCCCCAGTATCTTTCTGATACATTTCCTATTTTCTTAAGATACTCATTCATGCATTTAACACATATTTATAGAGCTTCGACTATTCACCAAGCACTGTGCTAAGTGAAAAGTTGAACTGGCTTCTGTTTCTGTCACTTACAACCAAAAGTGTCTTAGCTAAGACACCCAGGTATTATTAAGTTTATTTTACAGGTATAAATGTGGGGAACAAGAGGGCATGAATGAGCCTAAACTAAGAGCCTTAGCCAAGAAGGGTAGATATAGAAAATATACCTTTGTCTGGGCTCTTTCCACTGCACTTCACTGCCTCGGGGAGATACTCTCTGCATTCTGCTAAGATCGGAAGGTGAATGTGCATGGTGTGTTATCCCAAGAGGGAGGCACTAACAACCTCCTGGGTAAGGCTGAAGAATTTGATGACATTCTTAACTTTTAAGGCAGTACAACATGATAATTATAAAAATGAATTTGCCGACCAATAAATCTGGGTTCAAATTCTCACCTTGCTGGGCAGATGACCTTGATTAACTTACTGGGTCTCAGTATCCTTCTCTGTAAAATGCGGATAATTATAACTACCACCGTGTTTGTCATGAAGCTTCGCTGAGATAATAATGCATGTAAACACTGAATGCTGCAGGCCTGGCATAGGTTAGGCACTTGGTGAGTACCATTTGTTAAGATGATGATGATGATGTTGATGATGGTGATGACCTACAAAATTATTCATCTTGGCAGAAGCACTGTGGCCCTCAGGTGGTTAATATTAAGCAATTCTATTCAACAGGTTAGCCTGGTTAGTTTCCTAGCAGCTATATTTTAAGGCTGGTATTGGTGTGTGCTGTGGGGTCAGTGAGTCATTGGCCCTGGGTGTCTTTACGTTATCCAGGTAAGGTTGCCTTTGCTATTTTGTTCATGCTGAAGACCTTTGGGGAGCTCCAGCCAGGTATGTCATCGGGCCCTGGAGAGCATCTAGAGTGGCTTTGCATTGGAATTTGTACAAGGTGTTCTGCCACCCAGCTGAGTCAGAATTAGTGGTGTTCTAGATAAGGCAGAGACTCCACTCAGACTCTTAGAGTCTCATCAAAGCCTCTTTGCAAAAAGGTCACTGGTCTACTTTCATCCAACAGCAGAAGCTCCCAGCCCACTGGGTTCATTTTGGAAGCTGTGGTGGGCTTGTCTGCCATGCAGTTGCTATTAAAATCTCAGTAATGGGGGAAAGTCATCTTCCCATGTTCCTTGGTGCTCGCTTGGCACTGAGGATGGTAGTACGAGGAGAGAGTCCCCACCCGAGGAATGAAGCAAAGCCCAAGCCCTGGAGGTAAATCCCTAGCAGGTCCCAGGGCAGGCAAATCATTAAATGTCTGTAAGGGGGCTGTGAATTAGAACTGTCCCTCAGGCTGGACCACAATGCCACAAACTCTTCAAGGACAGCTACAAAGGGAATTTTTAAAGTCTCAAGGTTATTGTATAATTTTAGAAGTTTAAGATCATGTATAATAAAAATCATATATTATTTAAATGCCACTCTTTTTTTTCCCTATAAAGTATCTGGAGGAGGCAGAGAGAGAGAGAAGAGAGAGAGAAAGGGGCAAAGATAGAGACCAAAGCAGAGAGAGAGAGCTTTCAAATATCATTTGATGCCTAAATGTCATAGGCTTAAAAAATTCAACAAAATTCTCATGCATTCTTTCCCACAGGGGGCTACCCTTTAAACAAGGACCTTTAAAAAAACCCAAGCAAACAAACAGCCCTGATACTGATGACGTGTGTTCTTTTTCAGCATGGACATTCTGCTGTTGACAGGATGAATTTCATCAGCCCAAATGGTCAGTATTTGGGGTGGTAGATCTTAGGATCTAACAGATTTTTATGGACCACATCTGTCTGGGGTGATTGAGTTCCTGGTTCTTTCAAGATGGGATGATTTAAATAATTGTTCTTTACTGCGGTTGTAAAAATTCCATTCTGCCTTTCTAGCTGCGGTGATTTATTTGAAGACCCCAGGGGCAGGCAAGGTTGGAGCGCAGAGTAAGTTATAGGTAAATATACCAATTATATTGCAGGTATTACTTCCCCAAAGATTTCAAAAAATGCCTCAAAAAGCAGTGTTTCACAGTGGAAAGGGCATGGTTCTTGAAGTCTGAAGGCCTGGGCTCATGCCTTGGCAATATTAATAAGCTCCCAGAGGGAGCTATAGTGCGGCTACACAGAGAAGTCTTTCCAGGTAATTGCAGATGTTTTGCAAGGCTACTGGAGACAGCAACTCTCTTGAGAAAATAATTAATAAGAACTCTGTTTAAAGTCAGCACTTTGAACAATTGCACACTGAGAGACTGATAAATCTCTATAATTAATATTAAACATGTTGATACATGGAAGTGACCTTCCCAGCTCGGACCAGTGTGGAATGAGACCAGTTCGGTCAAGTTAAGCAGGTCCTGGGTGATACAGAATAGGGATCCAGGTAGGCTCTACACATAGAAATTCTTTTCCTAGCTAAGGGGTCCACTAACTGTTAGCGGGGAGGATTGGAAGTTGTGTCTGAATTTCGCTCTGTGTAGTATGATTACGAATCTTCTATTCTCAGTCCTTTGCCAGTCCTCAAATACAGCAGCCCTTTCAGGTATTAAGAGAAAAGTAGGCTCTGTAAATAGTTGTCTATACTCACTGTCTTCAATTCTTTTCTTCCATCCTCTCTTGAATCCGTTGTAATAAGGCTTGTCAAGGTCCCCAGGGACCAATGATGAAGCTAGTTGTCAGTTATTCTCCTTGAACTCTCAAAAGCATTTGACTCGGTTGATCACCCCTTCCTTCCTGAAATACTTCCTTTTTTTGGCTTCCAGGAGACCATAGTCTCCTGGTTTCCTATTGTTCCTCCTTCACCACCACCCCTCCCTTCCTTCTTAGTGTTCTTTCCTGGCTTCTGTTAACCTTCCTGACATTCTAACCATAGAGAATGCCGGGGATCAGTCAATGAACCTTACCTCCTCTTTGCCTACATCCAATCCTTGGTGATTGGATCCAATACGATGGTTTTAACAACCATCTCTAGGCTGATGCATAAGAAATCACCGTTTTATGGGTCCAAGGGGTTGAATATCAGTACCTTCATATAGTTAAACCTAATGACTCCCAAACATCATTGCCCATGAGCTCCAGGTACCTCCATCTACTTGTATATGGGGCTTGATATTTTCTCTGGGATGTCTAAGATGCAGTGCAAGCATAATATTCTTGCTTATTTCAGTTAATGACAAGTTCATTTTTCCAGTTGTTCAGCTAAAAATCCTTGAATCCTCTATTCCTCTGACAACCAACATCCAATCCATCTGCAAATCCTTTTGACTCTAACTTCAAAATATATCCAACCCTGACAACAGTTACCGTCCCCTCTACATGTTGGCTCATGGTATTATAATCTCTCATCTGGCTTATGGAATGCTTTCTAACTGGATCCTTGCTCTGTCCTTGCCCCATAAAGCAGCAAGGGAACTCCTGTTAAAACACAATTAAGATCATGCCAGTTCTTTGCTTAAAACCTCTGACTTACTCTGAGTTAAAGTCAAAGGTCTTGCAATGGCTTCCCAGTCTCTGTAGAGATCTGGTTGCTGTTTCTTCCCTAGGCTTAACACTGAACTTCTCCTCGCCCACTCCAGGCACACTGACTCCTTGTTGTTCTTCTAGACATGTTTCTGCCTCAGGACCTTTGCACTGACTAGTTTTTCCACCTGGAATTCTTCTCCCCTGGATAGCCTTATGGTTCAGGTTCAGTTTCTTATTGTTCTGCTTTGGAACACACTATTTCCACTACCTGCCACTATGTGCCAGTCCGTGTGCCAAGTGCTATGGATACAGCAATGGCAAAACTATAGCAGTTCTTACCCTGTGGAGCTTCTATTTAGTGTCTATGGGGGGACATATACTAACTGAATAATTGTGCAAAACTGCAGAAGCGGAGCTCAGATGAGTGCTGTAAGAGAGAGATACTCGTGCAATGAGAGCTTAATGGAAGGATCTGGGGAGGCTTCTCAGAGGAGGTGATACTTGAGCTGGGAATGATGGAGGGCCATGGTTCTCTCGGTGCGCTGATTAGTGCACACGTGGACCTGTGACTCTTGCTAGGTCAATGACTGTCACCAGGCCTCCATGCCCTGGGAGTTTTCTATCAGGATGTGGGAGAAAGTGATCCCTTTTTTCCAGGTAGCTGAGCTATTGGCTGTGAGCCCAGAGCTGCTGGTGGTTACATCTCCATAGTTGGAAGGATCTTACCTGATGGAAGAAAGAATCAAGACCGCATTAGAAAAAACTTAGATGAGCTGGATGGAGAGTTCTGACAGTAGGGGAGGCTCCTGATCCGGTGTCTCCAAATCCAATTCTTTCCCTGGGTTATATGAGCCATTAAACTAGTTGGGCAGTTTTAGCAAGTTCAGTTTAGCGATTTGTCCCTTGGGATATGTGCATCCTGACCAATCTTCTTCCCTCCATAAGAGGAGCAGAAGGGTGCATCTCTGGGAGAAAGAGCTCAGCTTGACAAGACCCAGAGCCTCCTTCTCAGGTTCTCCCCTCCTCCCCAGCATCTGCAGTCTCTTCCTCACAAGAGCCGCATCAAAAGGGAGGAGGGTCATGGATCCTGGTGGATTTGAGGGCAGCCGTGACAATGATCATGGACAGAGCTGAACCAGGTGGGGCCTCAGCTGCTTTATCAAGTGTTCTCACCTTTTCTAAAAGTTAAGGTCTAGAGAAGAAAACTCTCTGAGCCCAAGATTAAATATTTATCATGAAATGCTTCCTTTCTCTTTCTTATCTCTTACAGTAGACGCTTCACGGTGTAAAATGTAAGAAGCCCTTAGGGTAAAAAGTAAGCCTCTCTTTGTCTTCTCCAGTCATGAGTTCCTCTCCTTAGAGACAGCTTCTGGAGTATCCTTCCAGAGGAATTTTACACACAGACAAGGGAGTATGTAACTCTGAGTGCATATGGTTTCACACAAATGGTTTCCTGCTATGCATGCTGTTCTGTCTCTGGCTCTTAGTACTTACTGTATTTTTGGTTATTGTTTCATATAAGCGCACATAAAGTGGTCTCAGCCTTCTTATAAGTTCCAGAACATTCTATTGTGTAGAGGTATACGTGCTTAACCAGCTCCCACTTAAAGGATTGTTTCCAGTCTTTTGCCATTATCAAAGCTTTCCCGAGTGCTCAAAAGATGATACACACATCTTTGGGTCTATGGACAGGGTTCTCGGTAGAGTAAATTGGGTGATGTTTTCCCTTTAATTTTCATTTTGTCCTCCTCTGGATCTGAAGTGCACTCTCTCTCTTAGTCCAGAGAGGGTGTATAATTAGAAGAAGATCGTAGAATAAGTGATGAGCTAAGTCAGAATTAGAACTCGGATGCCGGGCCTCCTAATCCATCCAGCATTGCCTCTGTCCACCTCCACGTGGCCCCCTGGCTCACCAGAGAAGCAGGCAACAGCAGCTGAGCTGGGGAAGGTGCGGGAGTGGGGCTGGGGGAGGGAGGGTGATTATAGCCCAAGCTGTTGATAAGGCAAAGCAACAAGGGAGGGCTCCATCCAGGGTGTTTAGGACCTGGGGAAGGAGAGGCTGAAGGTGCATGGCCCAGAAAATGAACTTAGGAGTGAAAACAAAAGGCAACTATCCATTTCCCCCTTTTTCCATTGTCACAGAACTTTTAGCTGGGCTTATGGCCACCCAGAATAAAAATTATTTTCCAGCCTCCCACTGGAGGCTGTAAAGTGATGTGTCATGTGATAGCCTCCAGGAACCCTTGTTAAAAGACAAGATCTGCCCCCTCTTCTTCCTCATCCTGCCCTGCTGCCTGGAGTGCAGGTGCCCTCACTCGAGGCTGTAGGACCAAGGCCATAACTTAGGGATGGAAAGAGGGTGCTGGAGTGAGCCTGGGTCCCTGGCAACCTTGTGGATCAGAGCTCTCTTATAGCCTGGACTTCAGGCCTCCAGACTTTCGCCTGAGAGATTAAAAACTAGGATGCAAAAGCTCGGAATGTTTTGGGTTTCTTTGTGCAGCTGAATTGAATCTTACCTGAAACTGAAGGCCATGGTTGAGTATGTTGAGTTCTTACGGTTCTGACAATGGATTTGTCCTGGGCTACCTGAGCTCCGTTTGCTAGATCACCTGTCAGCCTTGGTCAGGGGTGTAAATGGAACCATGATAGTGCTGGGGATGGGCCTGAGGAGTCAGGATACCTAGGTCCTCAGCTGGCTCTGCTGATGCCAGTACGTTTCATGACTTCATGCAAAGAATTCCCTTTCCCCGGGTCTCAGTTTCCTAATCTGGAAAATGAAACGTTTGAATCAGAAAACCTCTAAGGTCCTTTCCAACTGTGATGCTCATAGCTCTGGCTCAGATGGTTGACCTGGATCTCTCTCCCTTCCCAGCTCTGTCCTCTGAACTCCTCATGGCATTTCACTGGTCTCGCCCTTGGACCATGGTCAGGTTTTGCCTTGCATCTCTCTTCTCCTTGAAGTTCTCTGAGGTCAGGCCCTTGGGCTTCTTCCTGTCATACCCTTGTCTAGCTTCTAGAATAGTGCCTTGGGTATAAAGTGTATTCAGTACACCTTTGTCAAATAGATGATCTCACACAGACACAACTGGAATATGATCCCGGATCTTTCATGCCCTACTCCCCCGGCCCGCCCCCCAGCCCCAGCCCATGCTGGTTCCACTTTGACCCCGTGGAAGTTGGGAGGGAACAGCAGTCCACACCCACCTTCCCATGCTGGAGCTTTGCCTCCCTCAGAGCTGCACCCACACCGGGTTTCCCTGCCCCAACTTGTTGCTAATTTTGGTCTCTGTGGCTTGGTCCTCCTCTGCCACACCTTCCTGTGACGTCCTCAGGCCCCCATCTCCCAGCCAGGGAGCGAAGGAAGGGAGATACCACTGAATGCCCTGGTGGGGGTGGGGAGGGGTTCTTTGCTAAGGTCTTCTACTTCTTTCCTTTCCAGTAGTTTATTCCTCCTCATTCTCATCCCTCCCAGTCAGGAGCTTTGTGAACATCATTCTCCTATCACAGACACCAAAAAGAGAAGGAACAGAGTGGGTGAGCAACTTCCCCTGGGTTACACAGCGGGAAGGTCTCTGTGGACAATAAGTTTCTTGGTGGCCACCTTCAGCAGAAGATGACAGAAAAGGGTAAGGACCCCAGTCCTGTAATGTTCCCATCCATCTTTGCTCCGTGAATATCATAATCTCTCTCTGTGGCTGGGAAATGCCCACCTTGGTTTGGCAGTAGGGTTTGGATCTTTTTGGGCATCTGAACCTTCCTCCATGCCCCTTCCCCTCTCTTTCTTACTGCCCACAGCTCATCAGTCTCCACCACAGGGCAATTCCAGTCCCTGCCTCCTGGTCTCTGTTCTCCTCTGAACCGTGCTAGGGGCTGTCACCTACCCGGCGTGACACCATTACCCTGCACAGTTGGTAGTCTCACTATTCTCATTCTAGAGGTGAGGACACTGAAGTTCAGAGACGTCCAGTGACTTGTCCAAGGTGACACCCCGGGTAACGTGTAGGACTGGGCTCTGAAATCATGTCCTTAGCCCCCAAGCCCAGGGCTCTCTCCTTTGCAGCCTACATGGGGTGGGGGCAGCTGTGCTGTGCCCACTCTCCTGGGGAGTGGCTTTATTGAGAAGAGCACAAGCTCCCCAGTCGACATAAATGGAGCACTGACTCTGTACCAGGCTTGGCTTGAACTCCTTCAATCCTCACCACACCCTACGCAGTGGGTACCAGTACTCTCTTTGGTTTATAGCCAGGGAAACTGAGGCCCAGAGAGATGAGTGACTGATCCGAGTTAACATATCTAGTGGTTGACAGAAGTGTCAACTTGAACCCAGGACCAACAGCTTCAGTGCTTAAGAATGGTGCTGCCTTTCTGAAAGGAAAAGCACAGGTTTGAGAGAGCCATATAGGTCTGGGTTTGAAGCCCCGCTTTGCCACGTCTAGCTGGTGCCGTCTCTCTCATCTGGGCCCCTAGATATGCAACGGGGGTGCTGCCCTGCAGTGTTGGCTTGTGTGGACACAAGAGAGGCATCTAGAGATAGAGCTCATTATAAAGTTCTGGCCCTGGGCGCAGGGTAGAGGCTCAGTCAACCCGAGTTCCTTTCTTCTCTTTCTAGGCTTCAGCTAAGGTTCTCCGATCTCAGCCCACGAAGGAAGGATTTTAGATTACAGGAAAGAGGGTGTTCTACTGAAGTTGGAGCCGGCTTCTTCCTGGTCCCAGGCAGCTTGCCCTTTTCATCTTCCTGGACCTCGCTCCGAGGGGCTGTGGGAGAGACTGTGCCCTGTGTCTCCCTCTCTGTTTTACAGCCTGAAGTTTAATCTTCTCCCCTCCCTGCCCACCCTGGTGTCCCCTTTCCACCTCCCTAGTACACTGCCCGTGGGTTTCTACCATGGAAAGGCCCTACTGCCTGAACTCTTATCTGCTTCCTGTGGTTAATATTGGGGCAGGTTCTTTGAATGGGAACATCTGTCTGAGTCACTGTGCCCTCCGCAGCTCCCACTGACTCAGCATTGGGCTTCCCTTCCTGTCCCCATCCCCCCCCCCCCCACAGGTGAGCTTCTCCCTGCTCCACTCTGACCACCAGCTCCTCCTTTACCAGCCGCTCAGAGCCTCTGAGAGAGGGCAGGGCTCAATTTCAAGGCTCCACTCCTTTTGAGCACCTGCTCTGAACCAGGCCCTGTGCTAAGCATTTTCTGTGCATTACCTTATTTGACTCTCAAAACATCACTGTGCGGTCACGGTTAGTTACTAACTGTTTCCTCTTGGAGGCTCAGGGAGGTTAAGGAGGTTAATTTACCCCAAATCGCAGAGCTAGGCAGAGCCATGACTCAAACCCATGTCTGGTGGACTCCAGATCCCAGGTTCTTAAACACACTGTCCTGTGCGATATTTGGTCCTGAAGCAGAGGGAAAGACAGACAAGAGTCCTTCTTGCTGGGAGAATTTGAATACCCCATCACACACTCAACTTTGGGGGAAAATTTGGCTCCTGGGCACCCACTTAGAAGTCAAAAGTTGCCCTGGGATTTCCCAGAGACCAAAGAAGGCCACCATGTGTGGGAGGGAGGAAGTGTGAATTTCCAGGGGCTGGAGGGGTTCTCAGTGCTTGGAGTCCAGTGGTGTTGGGCAGTCCAGTGGTGTTTTCCTGTAATCTAAGATCCTTCCTTCGTGGAGGAGTGGTTCTCATCTCCTTGGAGGTCTGGGTTACTTGGACTGGGCTGTTCATTCCCTAGCAGACCTTCACAGAGGGCCCTGTGTGTACTCACACTCTACCACCAAGGCTCTCTGGGTAGTAAAAGAGGCAGAAGTGGCAACAAGTATTGGCATGGCTGGTGACAAGGGCTATGGTGGAAGTAGGCAAAGAAGGAAGGCTTTGAGGAAGGCTCTGAAGAAGGGCAAGGACCCACTCTTCCCAAGGTCTCGTGTAGAGTGATGGAAGGTCAGAGAGTGCTGGGTTCAAATCCAGGCTCTGACGCTTCTGACCTAGGGGATCTCCAGCAGATTTTCTCTGAGCTTCAGTTTTGCCATCATGAAATGGGGATAATCCTGTCTACTTCACTGGAGTGTAGTGCCTGGTAAATAAGGGGAGGTTGTTTTTTTTTTTTTTTTTTTGATTGATTGATTTTGGGCTGCGTTGGGTCTTCATTGCTGCATGCGAGCGGGGGCTACACTTCGTTGTGTTGCATGGGCTTATTGTGGTGGCTTCTCTCGTTGCAGAGCATGGGCTCCAGGCGCATGGGCTTCAGTAGTTGCAGCACGTGGGCTCAGCAGTTTTGGCTCGCAGGCTCTAGAGCGTAGGCTCAGTAGTTGTGGTGCACGGGCTTAGTTACTCCACAGCATGTGGGATCTTCCCGGACCAGGGCTCGAACCCGTGTCCCCTACACTGGCAGATGGATTCTTAACCACTGTGCCACCAGGGGACTCCAATAAGGTGGGTTTTAAAGCCCTGAGAGGTATCAGATACTACTCTCTGTTTCCATTCCCACCTTGTCCTGTCATCAAAAAATACTTGCAGGAACAATCTTCCCAGCAGCCATGGTTGCTGTCAAAGTCAATGGCTTGATCCTCAAGTTAGACAGTAACTCTGAGCTCTACTCTTTTGGCCTGATCACAATCTCTTTTAGATAAGAGATTGAGGTGAATTGGGGGTCACTCCCATACCTCTTCTTAAAAACAAAGCAAAAGAAAACAAAACAAGCAAACAAAAAAAAACCCAAAACTAAAAATGGTGTTACAATGTCAATTGATGGGGAATTGGAAACTTTAACTCACAAAGATGCTACTTACCCCTCAAAACTGGGAGGCTTTACAGGCTGGGTTAAGAACACAGATTCGAGACCCAGACTATCTAGGTTTGCTTCTTGGCTCCATGATGTTCAAACTGAATGAACTTGGACACTTTTCTTATAATGCCCAGTATCCTTGCATCGGGCCTTACCTTCCTCAGCTGAGAATGGGGATCCTAAGAGTACTACTAGGGTCTTCCTCCTGGAGAACATGTGAGGCCAATATAAGATAGCATGTGTCAGGAGCTAAGCACAGATCCTGGATTATAGGAAGCTCTCAGAAAACATTAGCCGGTCTGTTACTGCTTGGAAACTGCGGTTTAGCCTTAGAGAGTCGCAGTGCTGGCTGGGACTCTGGGGTTATCTAGATGCATGGTTTTCACCTGGGGGGCTCCAGGGTGTGTGGACGTGCCCCAGGAGCCCCTCGTCAGATTCCAGAGAGGAGTAGGCAGGCCCACCTATCCTCTGCCTCTGCCCCTGCCCCCATCTGTTTCATAGCTTGGGGTTCCCCGTAAAAGTTGTTTGGATAAAAGTGTGTGTGTGTGTTGACAGGGTTGGGGGTGGGTGGTTCTATTGGTTTTTTTTAGAAGTTTGAAATCTACAGATTTGTGTCAGTGATTTCCAGCTCCCTCTACCCCATGAGGACCTTTGACTATCTTTTCATCATAAACCCCATGGTTTGAAGAGTTTGGTCTACCTCCAAACTACATGTATTTAGCAATGACGTGTAAGATTTTTAGCTCTGGTTAAAGTATTTTGGGAAGACCTTTGGCAACACTTACAATTAGGAATCGTCATTGTCTATTTCAGAGTCTGAGAAGAGACTGGGGCCCTAGGCCTGGGACTTGGGTCCCCTCCACTCCTTTTCCTACAGGGGACCACGTCTTCTGAGCACCTTCTATGAGCATCATCTTATTTAACTTTCACAAGCATCCTTTGCTCCGATCTTCATTTTAGACTGAGAGAACAGAGCATGGAGGCATGGGCGGGGGTTTTTGTTGGTGGTATGTATCACTGCCCAGTATCACTCATTTGATAAATGGTTTTCAAAGTCCCAGCCCACTGAAGCTTTATTTATTTTCTGCATGAAAACTAGAGGCTTGTAGGATCTGTCCACTTTTTTCCAAATCGTCCCAACTCTTCTAAACATTTCACTGTTATTTGGAATTCATTAATTGGTTCCCTATGTTAGCAGAGCTATGCGGGAAGGTACAGATGAGAGAACTGTGTTAAGCCACAAGTGGTCTGTGTTTGATTTCATTACTTGCGTCTCCTCCACGATTCCACGCTACAATTTATTCACACATACACATGAGCATACTCCAAGGAATACATTCTCAGAAACAAGGTCCGCAGCAGAACCCCAGACATATACACTCCACAACACGTCTGTTCTTTGAGGCATAAACATGGAAGCGGATGCACACACAGAGACGGTCAGATACTCGGACTCTTATATGTATCCAGATACAAAGAACCATAGCTACACAGCATGCACACACATACACGTACACCCTAATTGAAATGAGTTCTCTCTGAAGCCCGTTTGACCAGATGTCTTTGGAAGGAAGAAGGGATATAGGATTTACAAAAAGGAAAATTGCAACGATAACAGGGTAAACTTACATGCTCACTAAACTGGCAAAAAAAAAAAAAAGTTGGAGGGGAGTTGAATAATGACATCCAATGCTGAGGACTACTTTTTATAAAACAAGCGTCTTTATACATTGCCACTAACAAAGAAATGGTCGCTTTTTTGGGAAACATCTTTCTTATCGCTCCAGTAGTCAGATGTGTTTATACTCTCTTTTGCTGTAATTCCACTTCTAGGAAGTTAATCTAAAGAAAAACATCAACAAGAAGAAAATTTGACTTATAGAAAAGTAGCCACAACATAGTTACTTAGGAAATAGTGGTAGCCAGATAAATATCTACAATTAAATCCCGTTATCTCAGTTTGAGGCAATCTTTTCCAGCCACATCACAATGACAATTATGAAGAATAGGGAACATCACAGAAAATATTTACGATAAAGTCAGTGAAAAAGAAGAGCACAAAACTGGGAGTTCACTGTGGATGGGATGAGATGAAGATTTGTCTACAAAGAGCTAAACAATGGAAAGTGAGAAACGAACAGTTCTTTGAGAGAGATATGACTATTATTGATTTGGTTTTTTGTTTGTTTACTTTAATGTTGTTATAATAAAGATTTCTGTTCCCAAAGCTATCTGTAATATAAAAAACCCAATGTAAGCCAGCCTGACAACTGCAGTAAAGATTTAACCCACTCGCGGATAATGGACCCTTAGCAACTCCTATGTTCGAGGGGCTGTATACACAGACATGTGCATCTCTAAGAATGCCATGTGTACATTGGACTTGGTCAGCCTCCCAGCCTCAACCTACAAGAGTCTTAAATGACAAGCTAAGAATTGTCCATGGTGCTTCACAGGCCTAAGGCTCACCTCTGTTATTCTTCCAAGCCCTAAACTTGAATATTTTCAGGTGATCTATTTAATACAAATATCTGACCTTGCAGCTCTTGATCCTTGGAGATAAGACTCCAGTTGGTGAAAAAAGTTATTCAGTAGGGCCAGAGACCAAGTAAGGTCTAGGCTTTCCATGAACTAGCTCTGTGACCTTTGACCGAACTTGTTAGCATTCACTGAAAACTGACCGCTTTGGGTGCTGTGGTGGATGCCCTACACCAGAGGTCCTCAACCTTCAGGAGCGCCAGAATCACCTGGAGGGGGTTTCTTGTTGATACAGAGGTTACTGGGCCTCACACCCTGTGATAAGACTCAGTAGGACTGGAGTGGGGCCCAGGAATTTGCATTTTATCAAGCTGCCAAGTGACGTTGAAGCTGCTGACCCAGTATGGAGGGCCACTTGCTCTACATAGATTTTGCTCAAAATAACCTTGCAAATGAAGGGTCTTAAATAGCACTCCCATGAACTAAGAGGATAGAGAACTTGAGTGACTTAATCTTCTTAGTAATAAGATTACCTGCTCTTTCAAGAACTGAAATATGGAATTGATGAGACAATCCAGATACTAGTCATTTGCTCTGATGTGAATACCAACACACACGCACGCACACACACATACACACACACACATCTTCCCCTCTATTATGGAGACCCACTGCCAGCCTGCCTTCTTTTTCAATATGAACTATCTCCAGGGGTCAGTTTCCTGTTTGTTTTTTGTTTTGTTTTTCAGTCAATGAGAATGAACTGACTTAGTTGGTCAACTTAGAAACTTAGATGGTCAACTTAGAAACATGCATGGTTTCTGCTGTCACCAGGGATCCTCAGCAAAGTGACAGCATGCACTGCTAGTGACTCTGCAGATGACCCAGGCTTTGTGGTCTCAGGTTTATCAGTGTATCCACTGTGCTGCCTGGGTGAGCTGGGTGCTGGGGGCATGCAGAAGAGCTACTGCTTTGCAGCTGTGTGCCAGCAGTCCATCTCTGTGCATCTCAGCTGTAGTATGAGGAAAATAACACTGACCTTCATCAGGTAGTGGTGAGGGTTCAATGAGCTGGCCGTGTAAAGAGCACAGACTGGTACCCAACAGAGATTTTCCTGGGACTTGATTGAAATGGCTCCAAACTTGACATAAAAGAGTAAAAGGGTGAAAATAGCCAGAACACTTCTGGTTGAAACACAAAAAAACAACAAAAAAAAGAGAGGGGAGCCTTTCTTAACCAGATACCATGGCTCATTACGGTCAATGCAGTGATAAAGTAGGTGACCAATAAAAAGAAAGTCCATAAACAGAACCACGTATGTATGATGTTATGGTATGTGATATGGCTTGTACGTCACATCAATTCAAAAATTAGGCCTGGAAAAATGGCAGTCCATATGGAAGAGAAGATTAAATTGGATGCTTACGTTACACCATATGCAAAAATCAACTGCAGATGGTTAAATGTTAAAAATACGCCCCTGGGGCTTCCCTGGTGGCACAGTGGTTGAGAGTCTGCCTGCTAATGCAGGGGACACGGGTTCGATCCCTGGTCTGGAAGGATCCCACGTGCCGCGGAGCAACTAGGCCCGTGAGCCACAACTACTGAGCCTGCGCGTCTGGAGCCTGTGCTCCGCAACAAGAGAGGCTGCGACAGTGAGAGGCCCGCGCACTGCGGTGAAGATGGTCCCCGCTTGCCTCAACTAGAGAAAGCCCTCACACAGAAACGAAGACCCAACACAGCCAAAATAAATAAATTAATTAATAAACTCCTACCCCCAACATCTTCTTTAAAAAAAAATACGCCCCTGAAAATTTTAATAGAAAACTTTAATAGAAATATCTTTTGAACTTTGGGGAAGGGAAAGATTTCTTAAACAAGATACAAAAATGTTGACTCTAAAAGAAAAGAATGATACATTTTCTGTATTACAATTAAGAGTTTTCTTTCTTAAAAAGACAACTTGAAAATAAGCTACAGGTACTTCCCTGGTGGTTCAGTGGTTAAGACTCCACGCTCCCAGTGCAGCAGGCCTGGGTTCGATCCCTGGTCAGGGAACTAGATCCTGCATGCTGCAACTAAGACCAGCGCAGCCAAATAAAGAAAGAAAGAAAGAAAAAAGAAAGAAAATAAGCTACAAATCGTAGACTATATGGCAATCCACATCCTAACAAAGGATTATATAAGAATGTATCAAGAGCTCCTTGATATCTGTGAGAGACTCTATTCTTGTTTAAAATGATTCAGAATGTATTGCCCTACATCACTGGCTTTGTGCTTGGCCATGTAACTTCCTTGAGCCAACAGAATGTGAGCAGATAGGACATGTGTCATAGCTTAGCAGAAGCTTTAAAAGCATTGCAAGTTTCTTTTTCCTGGATCCTCTGCCAGGAGAATGACATATCCTAAACAAGAGCTGTTCCTTTAGCCTGAGCCCAGGAGTGGGAAGACATGGGGCAAGGACCTGACCCACAGGTTGGAACAGAGATGCAACTGACCTGCAGACTTGAGAGCAAAAAGGAATGTTTCTTGTTATAAGCCACCGATTTGGGGAATGAGTTGGGGGGGTTGTTATGGTAGTGAAAGCTGACCAATATGGAAACTAGTACCTAGCAGTGGGGTGCTGTGCTACCCAAAGAATAAAATGTGTGGTTTTGGCTTTGGGGCTGAGTGGCAGGCAGGGAAGTAACTACTATAGGGGGCTGGAAAACCAGCAAGCTATGTAATGTAATAGTTAAACATTTGGAAAAACTGTCACATGTGATCATTCGGAAGGGCTCCCTTCCCCTACACTGCTCCGCTGGGAACCCACAGAAGGAGAGCTTCCCAAACCTCCAAAGGCCAAAGCCTTCCTGGATTGATCTGTCATAGCATGTGTCCTCTTAAAACACTTACAGCCCCTTAGCTGTGTGTCACTAAATGTCCATGTCAAGGTCAATACCGTCCCATGTGGTCCACCTCTTCCCTGGGGGTCCATACTCACCCTCCAGGAGCTTGGGCACGAAGTGGGCGGCTGCCTTGGTCTTCTTGACTCGATTTCCCTTCATGACTCGGCCCTCCTTGTCCAGGCCCATGTACCAGGCCCGGCCAGAACGACGCTGGCGATAGAGAGCAGAGGCGTACAGGACATAGTAATTCTCAAAGACGCACTCCTTAAAGCGTCACTCAGCTGTGAAATGTGGCTGAGGAGACAAAGACCCAGAAAGGCACACACAGACAGAAACACAAAAAGACACATCACTGAACAGAAGGGAGCCCTGGGAAGAACAAGGCAGGATATAATCCATATGTTTGAGACTGGCAGAGCCAACTTCTGAGTCCACACAGGAACTGGGAGAAAGGGAGGATGAGGAAGAGTCTGGTGGCCCCCCGAGGGCCGGGAACTAGACTTCTGGGGGCCTGGGATAAGAAGATAACTTCTCTCTGCTCTACTCCCAACCTCTCACCATCCAGGGCACCTGGAGGGAATTTCTGCTTGGAGGAGTTCCTGAATCCTTCCCCAGCATCCTGAATGACTCTGGGGAAGTGAGTAATAATGAGGTCTAGAGGAGGTTGGAGAAGACACAGGGGTCCTAAAAGGTTGAAAGAGTTGGACATTCAAAGAGCCTGGGGGTATTTAGGAGGCTATTGGAGGAGAAGGGATTGGAGGGAGGCTACAGGAGGTGCTTGGGAGCGGGCAGTGAGGACAGGGTGTCGGCAAAAGCTGGAGGGAGAGGAATCCCTGAGTTGCAAAATATCTGTAGCTGGGAAGGTTGTAGCTAGGGGAGTCCCCTGACTCCAGGCCACTCTGCCCCCTTGTCTCACCGAGCTGTAGAGCAGCCCCTCAGCATTCATGGCCACGTAGTGACCCAGCTTGGCACTCTGGATGGTGACTACACAGAGCCCCACAGGGATCAGGTTGAAGTGGGCTGGGGGTGGAGAGAAGGGGTATCGGTACCCCAAGCCTCCAATCCCCATCTGAGCCCCCCCTCAATTATGGTCCTAGTTCTACTTCTTCCTTTGCGGGGTCAAAGAGCCAGACTGAAAACAACAGAACCTGAAGCCACAATAGGACGGTCATCTCCTATGCCTGTGCTCCCCCTTCCCACCCAGTAGCTGGATTCCCCTCTCACTGAAAGAGCTGGTGTCCTCTGGGGTGCCCTGGATGCTCCCATCGGGATTCGCCTGGAGGTAAAAACCCTGGCGGCAGAACAGTTTGGTGACGATGCCTTTGAGCTGAGGCTCTGGAGAGAGAGACATTCATCTTGGAACATGACATCTCTGTTCCCAGAAACATTGCTACACTTGGCGGGATCAGAGGAGAGAAAGAAAGGAGGATGGAGGGAAGGAAGAGGGTCCCAGGGCCCCAGCTCCCTGACCCTCTAAGCAAGCTCTCTCCCACCTCTCTTTGACTCCAGAGGATGCTGGGGTGTGGGTCCCTTCTGCTTCCTCTAACCAGCTTTCAGTTTAATTGATTGAAATTTATTTAAAGGCTTAATTCCTACTCTACAGCTCAACCAGAATGGGGGGAGGGGAGAAGAAGGAAGAGGAAAGGGAGAGATATATGGAAACGCAGAGGACAGAGGGAGACAGGCAGAGCTGCTGAAAGGGCAGTGTGTTTGCGAATGTGGGGGGCATTAAGGTGACCCCAGGGTAGGGTCGCACCCTCAGGAGTGGCGGTGGGACTGGACCTGACGCTGACTCAGCACCTGCTGCTGCAGCTGCCGCTCGCTTCGCGCGGGCCTCGCCTTGGCCCACCGCCAGCCTGTCTGACACTGACCCATCTGTCTGTCTGTCTGTCTGTCTGCTGGCTCGCGGGGGCCCAGCCCTCCCTGAGGCTCAGCCTCTCCCCTTCAGCCAGGTAACCCGCCTGGGATGGGGGATATTCGTAACTAAACCAAGGAAATGGGGGAGGGGGCCAGGGAGCTGGTGAGGCAGGCTGACTCACGTGGGGCTGGGTCCCACACAAAGGGTGGGCTGCTGACCTACCACTGCGGAGGGCCGGCGGCGGGGGGAGGAGGACGCCAGCGGCGGGGTGGGAGGGTCTCCCCCTAGGGGAGCTGAGAGCGGACGGGAGCGAGGCCAGAGGGACTTCCCGCCTGTCGCACGGGGACGGGGACCACAGGCTAACCTTCACAACTCTCTTTGCCTGGCGCTTGCGGCCGAGTTCCCGGTACCCCCTCGTAGGTGGTACGACCGCCAGTCTCCGTGCGGGTATCCAGCCGTGTAGTGTGTCTGAGTTCCTCGCGGCAGAGGGTCTCCTGAGCCCGTGGGGCCCGATTTCTGAGCCGCGTAGGCGGTCATTGGGGAGTGCCCAGCTCCCTTCTTGAAGTGCACGTCACGGGAGGAGAGCGCACAGAGGGGCGGACTCGCGAGGTAGCTGCAAGGACACCCGGGGGAGAGCTGGGGAGATTGGTACCGAGCCAGGCAAGCTCGGCGAGGAGGAACGGAGCCAAGGCTCGGAGGAGCGGGAGAACCGGGGCGGGGGCGGGGCTTCCGGAGCCGCAGAAACCCTCGGGGTAACCCAGGCTTCCGGAACCCCCAGGCCCCTCCGCTCGGCATTGAAAGAATATCTCATTGAGAGAGAGGGCACGTAGTCAGAGGATGGTGGGGGTGGGGACTCCTGTGTTGGGAGGGGGGGGCGAGCGGGAGCTTCCAGGCTTCGGGGCACCAGGCTTAGCCCCTCAAGCCTTCCCCTTGCCCTCAAAAGCGAGGAGACTCGGGGTTATGGACGCGAGACAACGGAAACTGAGGCATCGTCTGGCCGAGGGTTTGTGGTCCAGGCCCACCCCCTTTCACTTTCGGGCAGTCCCCGTCAGTCGGGCCCCACTCTTCCAAGTCCCTGGCCTCAACCTCCCAGGCAGAGAGACCCCCGGCCCGGAGACCCCACCCCAGCCACTCACCCGGGCAGCGGTCCGGTCGCGCGCGCCGACCTCCCCCGCACAGTTGCACCTTGGACAGCAGGATGAGGAGCTGCTTCTGGCAAAGGGACTTGGTGCCGCGGGGACACACGCGCCGCTGCGCCGACACGGGCCGGCTGCCCCCGGGCTCGTGGACCTCCCGCTTCTGCCGGATCAGGCTGCTGGCCAGTGCCGCCATGGCGCCCCGGGAGGAGACACCCCAAAACCGGCAGGCTCCCGGAGCGCGCTGGGCCACCCCGGAGAAGCCCGCTAGCTCACCAGGACATGCTCTTGACTCTGCGGTCCGACTCGCCGCCTCACCCACGGGACCTGAGGATAAGCCCTAGACGACCCCCACCCCAGGCACCAGCTCCCACCCTTGGGCCTCTTGCTAGCTTCGCCAGACCCAGCAGCCTATGTACCTCTCAGTTGACCCCACCCTCGACCTTTGCCCCCCACAGAAAACTCCCCCTTCTCTGATCTCCAGTGTCCCTGTCCCCCACTAACACTATCCCAAAGCCAAGACCCTCAAAGTTTCCAGGATGTGGTTCCAATATCCCCAGGCACCTTTCCACCCTATTTCCGGGCCGTGCACTCCTGCCAAAGCCACTCTTGTAATTTTAAGGGTGTGGGTCCTTAGCTTTGGGGATATTAGCTCACCCCACCCCTGCTGGGGTGCTGCCAGTGTCTAGGAAGAACCCAACCTTGGTGTCTTTTCTTTTGCTACCCTCTAATTGAAGAATCCCCCACTTTTTTCACTGAAATCCCCAAAAAAGTATGCCTTGAAATATCCAGACTGTCGCCAATCAGCAAGAAGAGGTTCCCAGACCCTGTCTCTGGACGATACCGCTTTTTACCAAGTCACCCCCATTTCTAGTGGCACAGCATTCCAGCTGCTGAGCCCCTTTCCTCACCTTGTTACCATCCACTCCTTTTGAAGTCACCTCCAAATCCGCCCTTCCTAGTGGTTACACCAGGTGGTTGTCTGGAGGGCCCTGTGTCACCTCGGAATAAGGAGCATAGGTTTTTGGCTTTTTTCTTTTTTTCTGGCAGCCCCTAATTTCCTCGGGGACAGCTGGTGCTGTTTAGATCCCACGCCCTCCAATCCAACCAGCCCCCCCGAGAGAGGAGTGCACCCACGTTGTCACGGGTCCCCAAATGTGAACAGACCCGCTATAAGTCAGAGCGCATCAGAGCTTTCTGCGACAGGGCTTCCTTGTCCTCCCTGGGACTGCCTATAACGCCCCCTCTTCCTTCCCCGACGCCCCTCAACCTGTCCTCTCTTGTCGATCCGGGGACGGCTGGCGCTGGCTCCGGTTCCAGGCTCCTCCCTCCCTGTACCCCACAAGCGGAGCTTCCCCCCACGCCCGGCTAGACGTCCCGGACCCCAGGAAGGAGTGAGAGTGTCTCCGCAGAGAGCCCTGGTCTGGCGAAGTGAGCACTGGGCCTGGCGGCTGGACCAAGCGGAGCGGCGGCAGCGGCGGCAGCGGTAGCGGCTGTGGGAAGCTGAGGCGGCGGCAGCGACAGCGGCTTCCCCTCCCCCGAGAGCCGGTCCGGGGGCGGGGCAGGAGGCGGAGACGCCGGGAAAGAGGGGGAGGTGAAGCTGGGCGGGCGGAACCCCGGGGTTCCTTGGAGGCAGGGAGTGGCGACGGTCTTAGAGACAGGCGGAGCCGAGGCAAGGCCGCATGTCTCGCATGTCTCCGGGTTCAGAGGAGGAGGGACAAGGAGGCGACTTCACTGAATGGAACTCTGGATGGGGGGAGAGGTTGGGCTTAGATAGATGGAATGGCGGATGCCCCGAGAATGGAGAAAGGGACCCTACTGCCCGGGATGGAGGACAGAACTGGATGAGGAAGGTGGGGGGAATAACTGAAGAGATAGCGGTGGTGGTGAGGTCTAGCCTGGGGTGAAATCCGGCCTCCTTAATGTCTCTGCTTTTGTGTGAGACAAATTGGTCAGTCCCTGGTCTCCATACCTTTCTCCTTTACACGTTCTTTCAGCAAATATATTACCCCCATCCCTATTGACTCCGAAGAGAAAAGACCATAAGAACAGGCGGGAGATGGATGCCAGAGGCTGCACCGGAGTGGGAGGGGTGCTGGCCACAGATTTGGAAAGTGGAGAGGCCAGAATGGAACGACCTGTGCCAGGGATGGGGCGGGAGGAGGGTGGGAGGAAGCGGAGGAACCGACGAGGAGGCCTTCTAGAACGGGCTCTTCAGGCCCAAAGGGCTCAGCCTGTCTCCCAGGTGAGGGGAGAGCAGTCCCCTCCACAACCCGCTGGCCAACAGACGCACATTCCAGGTTAGTAGGAACAGCGCCTTTAATGGGCCCCGCCTCCCACGCCGGCTAAGCCGCCCCCCTTGCGTGCAGCCTTGGCCTCTTCCACAGCGGCGCGCAGGGCGCGGGCAGGGTCCCTGCGAAGCAGGGCCAACGCCCCGAGCAGCGAAGCGGAGCCGTACCCCGCACGGAGCTTCTGGCCACTCAGAAAATAGTGGGGCAGCGTCCCGGCCTCGAGCACCCGGCCCAGCTCATCCAGCAGCCCGAGGCAGCAGGCGCCCGCGTTCTCGGCTCGCGCCAGAGAGGGCGCGGGCAGCCGCTCACACGCCCCGTAGAGCAACGTCCGCAGGAGGTAGGGCGCCGCGACCCTAGTCCTGGCCACCAGAGGGCGCAGCAGCGCCTGAGCCGCCGCGTGCGCTTGCAGCAGGGGAACGGATATGCGCGTCTTGAGCGCCAGCTCTTGGCGGGCGAAGCAGAGCTGCCAGCCGGAGGCGTCCGGCCGCTCTGTGCCGCCGCCGCCGCCGCCGCCGGGCACCAGGTAGAAGGAAGACGACTCCGAGGCCAGCGGGCCGGCCCACGAGTGGCTCCGAGGCCCCTGGGGCCAGCCGGCCACAGACACCACGGGGATCAAGTCGAAAAGCAGGAGGCGGCGCGGGGGCCCGGTCGTACCCAGGAGGATGGTGGTGAGCCCCGCGTGGCGGGCTGCGTGGACCAAGCGCGGGGCACCCGGAACCGGAAACGGGGACTCAGTGACCGCAGCCAGCGAAACAGAGAACCAGGCAGCCACCTGGGCGGGGCACAATGTGGGCCATGCCTCCGGAGCCGCCAACGGCTGTGGCACTGGGCTAACGTCGGTTGCTTTGGTGACGTCACCATTCGTTTTTTTCAGTGGTGAGGGAAAGCCAACGTCGGTTACGTCTTGTTGAGGCAACTCTGGCACTGAAACATTACTAGGTGAGTTTTCCAAAGACTCGTGTGCCTCAGGCTCAGTGACATGTAGCTGGTCCACGGAGATTTGCGGATCCTTGGGAGTTTCTTTGCTTTGGGCTGGGTGGATCGAATCACGTCCTCCTGGGAGTGGGGGTCCTAGGCAATCCTGCCATGCCTCCCGGACCGAGGTTCCGCGTACCTGCTCTGGGAGGAAGAGCCATGTGTAACACGATCCCACGTCCGGTTGCAGCTCCTGCCCAGTGCCATCTAGCGAAAGCACGGGCACCAGGAGTGTGAAGCCGGCGTCGTAGTGAGGTCCCTGAGCGTAGGGACCTAGAGGCGCAGGCCCCAGATCCAGGGAGCCCTCGCGAATCCCGCAATGAAGCAGCAGGAGCTCTGCCTGAGGAGGAAAGCGAGGGTCCCGGCGGTGAACGAGACCTAAGGAAAGAGAAGGGATCGTAAAGTCGTGATCCAGAGCCGGGGCGGGGTGAGGCGGAGCTGAGAGCTGCAAGTTCCCGAAGGCTGGGAGGGTTACTTAGCAAGCAAAGAGAAAACAAAGTCCTTGGCCTGGAGGAGATCTGGTCCTGGCTTGGGACCTTCACTCCAGCTCGCCTGCACACCCAGCTCCTGGATCAGCTG
The DNA here is from genome assembly GCF_949987515.2 of Delphinus delphis. Classification (NCBI taxonomy): domain Eukaryota; kingdom Metazoa; phylum Chordata; class Mammalia; order Artiodactyla; family Delphinidae; genus Delphinus; species Delphinus delphis. The sequence goes on from NC_082701.1 coordinate 37,880,113, forward strand.
GGTTAGTTCTTGCAGCTGCGCCCCAGAGCAGAAGTCGATGTCTGTGAGCGGCCGGGCTGGGGCTGGGGGCGGTGGGCCCCACCAGGGAGCACTCCCCCAGACCGCGGAAGCCATATGGCTCTGTCGTTTGGGGGCTAGGAAATACACAAACGGGAGGAAGCCCAGACGGGCCTTACCTTTTGCTGCGGAAAACTGACCCCCGTTCTTGGCTCTTCCAGAGACCAAGAGGGTTCCCAAGACACGGTCCGCCAATGGGTCTGCAGACGAAGGGCCCTAAATTTAGTCTTGAAAGAGAACAAATAAATACCTCCTCCGTCCTTGCCTTTTTCTCATATGCTGGTCCCCGCCCCCATGGAACGGTTCACCTGACTCAGCAGGTAGAAAGTAGCTGTTTGGCCCCTCCTAAGGAATGCAATAGCCTCCTTCGCTGCCCCTTGTCTACGTCCCCTTACCTCTTTTTCAGAAGAGGCTAGTGGTTTGCAGCTTCCCTCTTAGGGTTAGCTACAAAGGCTGGGAAGAGAATGGATAGGAAGATTCAACAGGTAACTTCTTCCTGCTGCCTGTAAGGCCACGCCCTTAAATTATAACCACGCCCCTTTCTGGAGACTGTGGGGGTGGTTCCGGACCAGCCCGGCCTCCAGTCAGAGTTCAGTCACTCCTTTCGCTGGGCAGAGATCTCGTGGCTATCCTGGGAGTTGTAGTTTGTCTTCAAAGCTACCAGGGCGTTGGGGCCACGCCCCCACATCCTTTCCTGTTCCGTTGAAGTAGTGCCTGATGGAAGTTGTAGTTTCTATGGAGGTAAGCTATTCTGTGTCTTTATGATAAACTATTCTGTGTCTTTATGATAAACTATTCTGTGTCTTTACAAGGCCAGGTAAAGCGCACAAACACTCCTTGGGGTTAGAACAGAGGCCTAATAGGATGGATCTGAATAGCAAACAATAATGAGGGACATACACTAGGGAATGCAGAGAAATAGGGGACTCTACATCTCACTTGGGAGTAGAGGAGCCCTGGTCATTTAAATCTAGAAGGGTTCTTGCATGCAATTATAACTTCAGTTTAGAGATGAGACTGCAAGCCTAGAAAGGTTGCACATGACTTGTCCAAGTTCAGAGCTCAGCCAGAGAGCTGTTGGAAATGGGCTCTCCAGCTGGGACGTATCTCCTTGGAATCGGTGGTGGTAACGTTAGACAGGAACACACCGATAGCGTGCATGTAGTGACACAGGGATGGACATCTGACTCAGGGAAGGGACATATTAGTGTTGCCCACCTCAGACACACAAGTGGTGTCAGGGAAAACACTTTGGAATCTCGCAGTTTATGTGTGTATACAGAAGAGTTATCAGGACTGAAAATCAAGTCCAGAGGAAACTCCAGCTGGGCTAGGGCAGGGCAATGAAAAATTATCAGGGGAAGGAAATGGCTTTCAGCAACCAGTGCTATCATGGACACAGCTTAAGTCCAGGATGAACCTAGGACTCAGAATAATAGGACAGAAAGATAGGACACCAGAGACACGCTCACAGATTAGACCAATGCATACTGGACCAGGATTTCTAACATTCCTTTTTCCTAGGGGTCTGTCTCCCCAGTGAACTAGGCCTAAGTCCATGGGCAAGAAAATTAAGTGGAGACACCTCGAAATATCTAGAGGCCTATGAAGGAGGGGACCCTCAGAATCCAGGGCTCAATTTGGAGAGCCTAAAACACAAGGTTTCCTAGTCACTGACAAAGAGAGGTCTTCTTCCTCAGTAACCAAGAGCCCCAAACACAGCCCAGAACGGGGGAGGCAAGTTTCCGTACATCTGGTCATGAACCAAGAGACCAGATGAGGAAAACTGAAGCCTGGGCTCTTCTCACAGTCTGGGGAAATCAGGCACTAGGTGTCCAGCCCCACATCTTACCTCCTCCCTAGAGGGTGGCTTCTGAACCACCCTAAAAAGAGCAAAGTTCGCTGGTCTCTGGGGGAGCTTTAAGATGCTGGGGGTGGGTGACAGGGAAAGGAAAATTGCTCTAAACTCTAAAGCACTGCTCTGCAATAGCATTTTCCATGATGATGCAAATGTTCTAAATCTGTGCCGTCCAGTGCAGTAGCCACTAGCTCCATGTGCCTACTGAGCCCTTAGAAGGTCATGGCACTGAGGAACAGAATTTTTTTTTTTTTTGGCCAAGCCATGAAGCTTGCGGGGTCTGAGTTCCCTGACCAGGGATTGAACCCCAGCCACAGCAGGGAAAGCGCCAAGTCCCAACAACTGGACCACCAGGGAACAGAATTGGATGCCAGGGAAATTCTGTTCCCTGAGGAAGAGAATTTTTAACATTTTAACTTAATTTTTAACAGAATTAATTTTCCTTAATTTTAACTAATTTACATTCCAATAGGCATTTGGCTAGTGGCTACTGTAATTGACAGTGCAGCTCTCAGGCCTTGGGGATAACGGATTTAGCTAGACAGCGATGGAGGGAAAGCAGGGATACTTTAGGTCCTCATCAGGTCCTGTGGAATTGGGCTGGGGTGGATGTCCTCAACCACCCACAGAACACTTCTCTTGTCTCTTTATTCCTCATGCATATCTGTCCCCTCTTTTTCTAAGTTGCTCATCACACACTGATATCCCCACTCCTTGATGGTCTCCGGTGAGTTGTTGGATGTCTCTCAGTGAAGGCGCCTGGGAGACAGAGCTTCGCACTTGTCCCTGCCTGCTCTGAACTGTCTCTGGCGGGCGTCAAAGACCACATGTCCTAGCCGGGTGCCTGACCCAGGACAGTAGGGCTTCCAGCTGGTTTTGGGAGGCGTAGACATCTGGCAATAGTTCTGGCAGGCTGGAGGAACTGTGGTACACCCAGTCTTGGCTGCCTGCTTGCCGGGAGGGTGATTGGAGCTCAATCAGTACAGGTACTTCTGAGAAGATTTGCAGGTCATTGTAGACCACCTGAGCCCTGGGAGAGCAGGAGTTCTGACTGGGTGAGACAGAAGTCCATGGTATGTGCTGCCCAGCATCCTCCTTTCGAGGAACTGCCTCAGATATAAATGACTTTCGGGTCTGATGTGGGCCCAAAACTTGGACAGAGTCAGTTCCAGATGGTTCTTGTGGAGGCCAGGGTTTGGGATAAGGCATGAGTTGTTATGGAGGCCTGATCTCTTGAATAAGCCAGAGTCTTGAGTAAGGGCTGGACCCTTATGGGGGCCAGCATCACGATTAATTCCTGAGTACTTGTGTTAGTTAGGGACATGGGTATGTTCTGAGCTCCTGTAATTTCCAGCATCTTGGGTAAGGCCACATCTCCTTTTGACTTCAGTGGCTTCGGTAAGGCCTGGATACTTACGGAGGTCAGAATCTTGAGTAAGGCCTTGGCTCCTGCAGACTCAAGAATCTTGGGTAAGACCTGGATTCTTGTAGTCTCCTGAGTCTCGGGTAAGGCTTGAGCCCTTATGGAGGCGAGGGGTTTGCACAAGGCCTGGGCTCTTCAGATTCCTGGCAAAGGCCTGAGCTCTTGTTGGCTCCAGAGTCTTGGGCAAGGTATGGACGCTTCTCTGGCCCAGAATCTTGGGTAAAGTCTGGACTCCTAGAGACTCCTGAATCTTGGGCATTACCTGTACTCTTGTCACATCCAGAATCTTGAGAAGGGTGTGGGCTATTATGGAAGCCAGTTTTTTGGGAGAGCTCTTGACTTTTATACAGTACAGTCTCTTGCTTTCGTTCCAGATTCCTATAGACTTCAGAATAATGCATAAAGCCTGAGCTCCTCTGAATGTCAGAAGTTTGGAGAAATGGTATGTTCTCGTGGAGACCAGAGGGTTGGGTGAGATATAGGTGTATAAAGAAACGTCTATCTCGAGTAGAACCTAAGCTCTTCTGGGAGCCAGAATCTTGGGTAATGACTGGAGTCTTCTGAAGATCAGAGTCGTGGGAAAGGCTTGGATTCTTGCAGAGGTAAGGGTCTTGGGTAAGGCCTGGAAGCTTGTGGAGGCCTGGATCTTGAGCAAGGCCTGGGTTCTTGGGGAGACCTGGGTCTCGGGTAAGGCCTGGGTTCTTATGGAGGCCTGGGTCTTGGATAAGGCCTGGGTCCTTGTGGAGGCTTGGATTTGGGGTAAGGCCTGGGTTTCTGAAAACTCTACAGTCTTTTGAAGGGCCTGGGGTCCTTTGGAGGACAGAGCCTTGGTTGAGGCCTAGACTCTCATGAAGTTCAGGGGGTTGGGGCTGGTTTGGGGTTTGGGAAGTAGTGGATAACTGGGGAGGGATGGGGCCCTGGGAAGAGAGGACAGACTGAGGAGACTTGGAGGTTGGGGGAAAGGTGGTGGGTTGTATTAAGGTGGAGGGCTTCTGGTGGTTGCTGTGTTGAAGGACAAAGGATTTGGGAGAAACAAGAGGCAGAGAAAGAGTGCATGGTGGAGGCATGGTGCATGGTGAGCTCTGGGCACTGGTTGGAGAATGGAAGCAAGGTTGAGAAGGTGCAGCATCCTTGGAGTACACCAGGAATGTGGGGTAGACTGGAGTCTGGGGGTCTGTGTTTCTCTTCTCAGAACTGCAAGGATGGAAGCTGCAGTAAGGGAAGGTCTTGGACTGTACAAATTTGTCTTTGGCATCATTTGAGATCTTCCCTTCCATATTCCCCAACTCCAGGTAACCCAGTATGGATCCTGTGGAGGACTTGGCACTGTCCCTACTACATTGCTTCAGTGTTTGCTCTGCTGTACCAGAGCTCACCAGACCATGCCCCTCTTGGGGCCTGGAGGGGGTACCAACCCATCCACACTGAGGCGGCATCCAGCAGCAAGTTCTTTCTGGAATACCCAGAGTTCTGAGGCAGACACACATGGAATAAGTTCTGCTTTACCCTGCGGTCATGGTAGACCACATGGCCGGAGGAGAGGCCTTGGCTAAAGGCAGACAAGGTAGAGGGAATAGAACCTAGGATGGGCGTAGGGGTGGTGGACGGGACTTGAGTGTTTGTCAGGGCCATGCCCAGCCCTGGGACAGAGGTTGTGGCAGAGATCGGGACAGGGGCTGGTGTAGGGGCTAGGGCAGGAGTAGTAGCAGGGGCAGAAGTTGGGAGAGGGACCAGAGTGTTGGCATGGATATAGGTCAGATGAGCATGGGTCAGGGTGCAGACAGAAGTTTGGCCCAGGGACTGGGCTGAGGCATGTGAGGTGTCCTGGTCTTGGGCCTGGGCTGGGGTATGGGCTGAGGTATGCTCAGGGCCATGGACCTGGGCAGGGCTGTGCTCAGGGGTGAGGGCTGGGGAAGGGGTCTGGGCCTGGGGGGTGGTGTGCTCAGGGGAGTGGAATGTGAAGCAAGTCTGGGCCTGAGGTGGGGCGTGCTCAGAGGGGTGGGTGGAGGAGAAGGTCTGGGCTTTGGCAGGAGTGTTCCCAGTAGGGTGCACTAGGGAGAAGGCCTGGGTCTGGGCGGAAGTGTGCTCATGGGCGTGGCCTCGGGAGCAGGTCTCGGCCTGGGTGGGGGGCGGGTGTGCCCAGGGGGGTGGGCTGAGGAGGTGGCCTGGGCCTTGGCAGGAGCATGCGCAGGGGGCTGAACTGGGGGGCGGGTCTGGGCCCCGGGCTGGGACCTGGGCTGGGTCAGAGTCTGGTGTCTTAGTCTTGCTGTCTTGGGGCAGGCGGAGTGGAACCACGTCCACCTTGCTCATCCTTTGGAGCTTGGAAGATGTCTCCTGCCTGGAGTACAAGGTGGCTTGGGACTTTAAGGCTGTGACCGGAGGGGCCTCCCCAGCTCCCACTACCCGCTCCATCCACAGTCCCCGTGGAGCCTCCGTGGAAGCCCCAGCCCATCCACACTGAGGCGGCATCCAGCAGCACTTAGAAGCATTCTCGTCATTTGTGTCTGGTATCCAGGAGTTTGGGTGGTGGTTTGGGTGCCCGAGCAGGAAGGGCGATGGCGGAAGCGGGAAGAAACTCTTGAGCACAGGTTCTTGGGATCCACGGAGCAGCGCATGCACATGCGATGGCTGCCTACACAGCTGGCTTGCTTGTCTGTGGGGAAAGGCGAGATGGGTCAGGGCCTGGGTTCCTGAGGGGCTGAGAATCAAGGCAGGGATAGAAGAAAGGGGACAGGCCCACATCCCCTGAGCCCACGCTGGCGCCCACTCACCTTTGGGGAAAATACGATTGAAAAGTACCCGCAAGTAACTCTTCAGATGCCTCCAGAGCTGAGGGAAGCAGGGGAGGGGGGAGACCAGGAGCAGGGTGAGCCCTGAAATCCAACACTTGTCCGGCCACACCCCAGCAGCCCTCCCAACCTCAGCCCCTTCGAGGCCCCAGGGCTCCCCCAACTCCGCTGCCCAGATCCTGCCCTGACCATAGTCACCACGTTCATCCCCAAGTTGAGGAAGATTAATCTGATCAGGAGCAATTGAGTCTCCTAGCTCCTGGCATTTCCTGGGGATGGTGCCAGAGCATGGCTCGGCTCGGTAGAGGGCTCGCTCTCCCACGGCCGGGGGTCCAAGGACTGCCTGGGTCCCCTGGCCTCCACATAGTCACTGGGAGCCAGACTGGGTCATAATGGGGCAGGTGGTGAGGTCACAGTGAGGGAGGGGGATGAAAAGGAGGACCCAGGGTAGCATTCCCTAGTAACCAGGGTCAGGTAAGCTGAGCCTGGACAGTCAAACAGGGCCCGGTGGCCGGCACACCTCCCCTCGAGTGGTCATTCATTTGCTTACCACCCGCTGACTCACTTGTTCAAATGACACATTCCGTCTCTTGGCCCCTCTTGAGACTAGGAAGACCTCGGCCTCAGAGGCCTGCTGAAGGCCTGGCTGGAGTCCAGAGCCTCAGCCTTCTTCATGCCCTTCACTGGGCCTGGAGCTGGACCTGCCCAGATGTGGAACCTCCCAGATGGAAGCAGCTTCTTGTATGAGGCTCTTTGGGGACAGGGAGAGCTGAGACACAGAGGAGGTGCCCAGAGACCAGTGGCTTGGAGTCTGCAGCTGCAGATGTACTTAGTGCATGGTATAGTACCAGGAGGGGCCTGCTGGCAGGACTGTGGCCACTAAACCAAGGGGACCCTCAGGCCAAGAAGGGGACACTGGCTTCTTATTGCAGGAAGCCAAGGGCAGGGGCCCAGGCTGGCAGAAGGAGTGGCACTTCCAAGCCACAGACCACCAATGTTTCCTGGACTCTGGCGCTCTTTATTAAACTCTCCATGCCCTGCCCCCCCCGCCCCCGCCCCCATTTGCCGCTGGTCAGTTCATTTTCCCAGTCTGGCTCCTGTGCAGAGAGGGCCTCGAGGCCGAGGTGGAAGGTAGCAGCGAGTTGGCCCGTGCTTGGCTCTCCTGCCGTTGCCGCTTCTGCTCCAGGCTGTCATACACCTGGTAGTTGGCATTGCCCCCCCGGGTTCCGGCTGAGTGGCATGAAGGTGGGCGGAGGTGGAGGGTTCTCGGTAGCCTGGACGTCGGGCAGGGGCTGGGAGGGGCGGAGGAGCAGCGCTGAGCTGGGAGCCGGGGCCCGCTTGTACGAGGCCTCGGCCAGCACCGTGAGGGAGGCGGACGTGGCCAGAGGGCGCCGCACGGGCAGCATCTCGGCCCATTCGGCTGCCCAGCGCCGCACCGCGTGGGGATCCCGGGAGTAGTTCAAGTGTCCCGTGAAGGGGTGCGGGCTGCGGTTGGGCTGGCTGTGAGCACAGCTGGGGAGGCTCCATCCATGGGCCGGGTGGCGAGTTGCAGTGCCAGGCTTCGGGCAGGCAGCCCAGGAATTATTACATTCCTTTGTCCCAGGGGTCTGTCTCCACAGTGAACTAGGCCTAAGTCCATGGGCAAGAAAATTAAGTGGAGACACCTCGAAAAATTTAGAGGCCTATGAAGGAGGGGACCCTCAGAATCCAGCGCTCAATTTGGGGAGCCTAAAACACAAGGTTTCCTAGTGACTGACAAAGAGAGTTCTTCTCCCTCAGTAACCAAGAGCCCCAAACACATCCCAGAATGGAGAAGGCAAGTTTCCATACATCTGGTCGTGACCCAAGAGACCAGATGAGGAAAGCTGAAGCCTGGGCTCTTTCTCACAGTCTGGGGAAATCAGGCATTAGGTGTCCAGCCCCACATCTTACCTCCTCCCCAGAGGGTGGCTTCTGAACCACCCTAAAAAGAGCAAAGTTCTCTAGGCTCTGGGGGAGCTTTAAGATGCTGGGAGTGGATGACAGGGAAAGGAAAATTGCTCTAAACTCTAAAGCACTGCTCTGCAATAGCATTTTCCATGATGATGCAAATATTCTAAATCTGTGCCGTCCAGTGCAGTAGCCACTAGCTCCATGTGCCTACTGAGCCCTTAGAAGGTCATGGCACTGAGGAACAGAATTTTTTTTTTTTTTTTGGCCAAGCCATGAAGCTTGCGGGGTCTGAGTTCCCCGACCAGGGATTGAACCCCAGCCACAGCAGGGAAAGCGCCAAGTCCCAACAACTGGACCACCAGGGAACAGAATTGGATGCCAGGGAAATTCTGTTCCCTGAGGAAGAGAATTTTTAACATTTTAACTTAATTTTTAACAGAATTAATTTTCCTTAATTTTAATTAATTTACATTCTAATAGGCATTTGGCTAGTGGCTACTGTAATTGACAGTGCAGCTCTCGGGCCTTGGGGATAACGGATTTAGCTAGACAGCGATGGAGGGACAGCAGGGATAATTTATGTCCTCATCAGGCCCTGTGGGATGGGGCTGGGGTGGATGTCCTCAAGCAACCACAGAACTCTTCTCTTGTCTCTTTATTCCTCATGCATATCTGTCCCTCTTTTTCTAAGTTGCTCATCACACACTGATATCCCCACTCCTTGATGGTCTCCGGTGAGTTGTTGGATGTCTCTCAGTGAAGGCGCCTGGGAGACAGAGCTTCGCACTTGTCCCTGCCTGCTCTGAACTGTCTCTGGCGGGCGTCAAAGACCACATGTCCTAGCCGGGTGCCTGACCCAGGACAGTAGAGCTTCCAGCTGGTTTTGGGAGGCGTAGACATCTGGCGATAGTTCTGGCAGGCTGGAGGAACTGTATCCATTGGGTGGTACACCCAGTCTTGGCTGCCTGCTCGCCGGGAGGATGATTGCAGCTCAATCAGTACAGGTACCTCTGAGAAGGTTTGCAGGTCATTGTAGACCACCTGAGCCCTGGGAGAGCAGGAGTTCTGACTGGGTGGGACAGAAGTCCATGGTATGTGCTGCCCAGCATCCTCCTTTCGAGGAACTGCCTCAGATATAAATGACTTTCGGGTCTGATGTGGGCCCAAAACTTGGACAGAGTCAGTTCCAGATGGTTCTTGTGGAGGCCAGGGTTTGGGATAAGGCATGAGTTGTTATGGAGGCCTGATCTCTTGGATAAGCCAGAGTCTTGAGTAAGAGCTGGACCCTTATGGGGGCCAGCATCGCGATTAATTCCCGAGTACTTGTGGAAGTTAGGGTCATGGGTATGTTCTGAGCTCCTGTAATTTCCAGTATCTTGGGTAAGGCCACATCTCCTTTTGACTTCAGTGGCTTGGGTAGGGCCTGGATACTTACGGAGGTCAGAATCTTGAGTAAGGCCTTGGCTCCTGCAGACTCAAGAATCTTGGGTAAGACCTGGATTCTTGTAGTCTCCTGAGTCTCAGGTAAGACTTGAGCCCTTATGGAGGTGAGGGGTTTCCACAAGGCCTGGGCTCTTCAGATTCCTGGCAAAGGCCTGAGCTCTTGTTGACTCCAGAGTCTTAGGCAAGGTGTGGACGCTTCTCTGGCCCAGAATCTTGGGTAAAGTCTGGACTCCTAGAGACTCCTGAATCTTGGGCATTACCTGTACTCTTGTCACATCCAGAATCTTGAGAAGGGTGTGGGCTATTATGGAAGCCAGTTTTTTGGGAGAGCTCTTGACTTTTATAGAATACAGTCTTTTGCTTTCTTTCTAGATTCCTATAGACTCCAGAATCGTGCATAAAGCCTGAGCTCCTCTGAATGTCAGAAGTTTGGAGAAATGGTGTGTTCTTGTGGAGACCAGAGGGCTGGGTGAGATATGGGCGTTTAAAGAAACGTCTATCTCGAGTAGAACCTAAGCTCTTCTGGGTGCTAGAATCTTGGGTAATGACTGGATTCTTCTGAAAGTCAGAGTCGTTGGAAAGGCTTGGATTCTTGCAGAGGTAAGGGTCTTGGGTAAGGCCTGGAAGATTGTGGAGGCCTGGATCTTGAGCAAGGCCCGGGTTCTTGGGGAGGCCTGGGTCTCGTGCAAGGCCTGAGTTCTTGTGGAGGCAGTCCTGGGATCATTGCTGGGGTTCATTGCTGGGGTCTGTGAAATTGGTACCTGTTGAACCTCAAGTCATTTTGTTTGCACAATGAACATCTCAACAGATATAGAGGAATATAGACCTCACCTTCCATACCAGATGGGTTCATGGAATGTGAGCAGATAGGCCTTTTATGAATCACCCTGCTTCTCTGTTCATTTTCATTTGACTAACGTTATCGATCATTTTAAGCTGATTCCATTAAGTGGGTCTATATTGAGCACCTGCTGTGTGTTTGGAGTCTTGATGGAAAATGCCCACTGGCTATTTCTCTTTCTTTCTCTCTTTTTTTTTCTTTTTGGCCATGCAGTGTGGTTTGCAGGATCTTAGTTCCCCGACCAGGGATTGAACTGGGGCCGTCAGCAATGAAAGCGTGTAGTCCTAATCACTGGACATCCCGGGAATTCCCTGTGGCTGTGTGGGCCCTGGCACCCCCCAAACCACCACAAACCACCTCCTCTCTTCTTTTTATTCTTCTCCCAGTCACCTCTCTGTCAGGGAACAGTATACCTAGGCCTTTCCCGTCCCCTCAGCCGTGCTGGATCCAGAGACCGGGGGGTAACAGTGGGACAGGGCCTCCACCTCCCTGGTCAGCTCCCACAGCTGCCGCCTCACGTCTCTGGCATTATAGGCTTTGCGCCCTGAGGAGTGGCGCCGAGGGATGTCTGCGACGTGGGCTGGGCCCAGGATGGGTTGCTGGGCTGGCGAGCACTGCTCCTGTTCTGCTTGGGGCACCCCCCAACCGTTCTTGTGGCTCAGGGCCTGAGGGCTGTGGGGCGGGGGTTCACAGGGTACGCGTAGGCCTGTAGGCCCAGCTCTGACTGCCTCTCTTTTGAGCGGCCTTCCCTCTACAGTTTGCTGGAAGCGGATGGTCTGGGTAGGTGGCTCCACGGCATCCTGGGCCCAGGGAGTCCAGAACCCCTGGGTGGACTGAAAGCCTTCCCAGTCCTTGGGGCAATTCCAGTTGTGGGGGCAGATTGTTGTGTGCTGACGTGGGGGCTTCTCGTCATCGCTGTCAGTTGTCAGGGGCCCAGGCTACGGGGCGGTGGGCGCGGCGTGCTGAAGAGTCGCGACGGCGATGGCGGCGAGTGGGTGGGGGGGACACGATCATTTTCACAGGGTCCATGGTGCACCGAAGGCAGACTGCAGGGGCGCTCTGCTTCGGGGGCTGGGTCTGCTTCCCAGGTGAGCATAACTTAGAAGCTTCTGTGGATCGGGGACAGGTGAGAGGCTGGTGGGGAGCCTGGCTCCTCCAGGGATGGAGAGGCAGGTTGCAGGAAGAGAAGCTGCATAGTTATGGTGTCTGAGCAGGGAGAGCGCGAGGGGAAGGGGTCCACTTAAGGTCAGGGCTAGAACACCCCAACCTCCCCATCCTCCACTTACCTTTCTCACAAATAACACGAAACACTTGGTGTAAGAAGCCATGGAGTCTGCGCCAGAGCTAGGTGGGGGAGGACACAGTGACTGAGTGGCCGTGGCCATGGGGGTCCCTAGGGCCCCAACCTACTGTGCCCACAGTACTACCAGCCGCCTTCCTGTCCCAGAGGCTCCTGGGGGTAAGCGGGTCACAACGATGTGGGGCTCTCCCTCACAGTGTGCCAAGAGGGAGAGTCCTGGGCATGTGTTTGACCCTCCAGCCTGGGCCAGGGCTTAGCAGAGGCCAAACCCTTCACCTTGCATGTCTCTCCTGTAGCCAGCCACCTGCACCAGCCCATAGGCCCTCTGGCCTGTTTGGTGTCTGTCCCCATCAGCCCCTGCCTGGTCCTCTACACCAGGCTCTGACCTCTGCACAAACACTGGTCCTGATCTTAACTCCCCGAACAACCCCATTACCAATGACCACCTCACCCCAGCACTCACTCCCCCTTTCTCTCTGACCTCAGAGCTGTTCACTGGAAAGGGCTGTGGGCTCGGACCCCCTCCTCCTCCCTCACTGGCAGAGTCACTTCTCCAGGGTTTGTCTCTTCAGAGCCCCACCCCTACCTCCCAACATAACAGCAGGCAAAACCAACAGTTAAACTTTTATATTTACAATATTCCATCCTGGAGTCCCTGCGCCATGACAAAGTCATGATGCAATCAAAGGCAGGACTGCAAAGCAGCACTGTGCCAGGACGGTGGACTACATCTCTATTGATTTGTTTGGTTGTGTTAAGCTTATCTATGGAAACAGCACAAGGGGGATTTGCGCCCAGGGTTAGGAAGATGAGAAAAACTACTACCCCCCCTACTATTGTTATTACAAAATGGAAAATACCTATTTTGGCCCCAGGAAACTGGGAATGCAATACACAAATGGAAATATAGGGATGTTCCTATGGAAAACACCCCCAATTGAACAACAGTGGCCCTACGAAGGGGTTGTTGATTTTGCTTTCATATGGGTCCACTATAAAGAAAGGTTAATACTCTGGCAACAATTGCCAGGTGATAAACAGGAGCGTAGGAGGTATTGTAAGTGCTACTAGTGGAGTCAGGTGCACAGGAACTGTAGGATATATTGTAAATATTTTTAAGGCACTATTCAAAAAACTTGCCCATGCATTTAAGAACAAAAAGTGTCATGAAGAACCTAGGGTTAAGAGAGGAATAAAGACACAGACCTACTGGAGAACGGACTTGAGGATATGGGGAGAGGGAAGAGTGAGCTGTGACAAAGCGAGAGAGAGGCACGGACATATATACACTACCAAACGTAAGGTAGATGGCTAGTGGGAAGCAGCCGCATAGCACAGGGAGATCAGCTCGGTGCTTTGTGACCGCCTGGAGGGGTGGGAGGGAGGGAGACGCAAGAGGGAAGAGATATGGGAACATATGTATATGTATAACTGATTCACTTTGTTATAAAGCAGAAACTAACACACCATTGTAAAGCAATTATACCCCAATAAAGATGTTTAAAAAAAAAAAAAACTTGCCCATGCAGAAAGAACACGAAGATTGCACTTCTGTAGTAAAGACCTTACATAATAGCTTGACTTAACTATTAGAAAATAACCTGCAACTAATGAGAACTTGGGGAATTATCTTGTTAGTACATCTAGAAACTGGGGACATTTTCAGAAAACTGACAAAAATATTTTGAGGTTAGAACATGTTGAGATGTTTTGATTTTGTACATGATGATGAAACCTGCCTATATATAAATACCTGCTCTGAAAAATAAATTTGTGCTTGACGTGCTGACATCTACAAAGGGTGTCAGGTCTTGTTTCCTTCGCCGACGCCGTCCATCCCTCAGGTTTACCTGGACTCGTTGGAGCTGGACTCTGACAATTTACAATATTCTCTTCATCTTTTGCCAGGTTTAAAAATGTGTACAGAGCCGCGAAGGGTTGGGGTGGGGACAAGGGATTGTCAAGGAATTGTTCTGGGGACAGGGGCTGGGCATTGGAGTCTGTGGCTGAATCATGGGGTCCCCCAGCCCCCCTCCCATGCCCCAGTTTGGGGGGCATCTGTCTACAGGGTTCAGGGCCCAGGTCCCTAGCATTTAGAAGGCAGGGCTGTTTGGAAAGGAGCTAGACCAGGCAGGGGAAGGGGTAGGAAAAGAACTAAGTTTCCATGGGTGGAGGTGGGGGCAGAAGGGACAGTCAGGAGGCAAAGTTCTGGGGAGCCAAGACCAGGGATTTGGGGGTCAGTGGAAGACAGCACTCCACCCCCTATTCAAATTTGGCACTAATGAACCCACAAAATGCCAGCAGACGAGGATTGGCTCCTTCTCGGCTGGTGTCCCTTGAAACCCTTCCCGACATTGTTCCTTTCCCCAGAGGCCCAAACCGTTTCTCTTTGGGCAGTCACCTTACACACATCCTTTCAAATCAAATTCTTCCTGCTGGTGTCTGCCCAAGCGCTGTCCCCCACTGCCCCCTCCATCTGTTCCTCAGTACAGCTGACCCCGTTCTCTCCCCCAACCTGTCCGGGGAAGTCTTTCTCCCCTGCTCTCCTCCCCTCCCCCCTCCACTGCTCCTTTCCTTCAGCCCTGGGGGCCCAGGGGAGAGGGGGCAGGTCAAAGGAGGGGGTGGGCAGCTGAGGGGAGAAGCTGGCTTGGGACCAGGAAGGGATGTCTTCAGAGGGGGACGGCGAAGAGGGGAGGGAAAACAGGGGCAGAGAGGGAGGGATGAGACATGGCGAGAAGAGGGACGCAGGCGGGACCCCTTTAGCTGCCACCTCCCCCTCTCCTGTATCCTACCTGCCCTGGCCCAGGGCTGAGGAATCCTTGGCACGTTTTGGGGGGTCTTCGCCCCTCAAACCCACCTCAGCAGTTTGGCACGGATGAGCGACGGTCTGAGGACTGAGGGAAGAAGGGCTGCCCTCAGACCGCGGTGAGAGTTTTGGTCAAACATGCACGGCCTCTGTGGGTGGCAGGTGCCACGCAGCCCCCCACCCCACCCCACCCCCCGAACTCTAGGGGAAGGAAGGGCAGAGCTTAGGGTCTGTTCATCTCCTCAGGGTTTGTCCCTCCCCCTCAGCTTCTGTCAGTTTGAAGTCCTTTCACACCTGCTGTGTGAGAAGTTAAGTGCTGGGCCTGAGGCCCTAAGATGCAGGGAAGTGCTGGAGAGAAAGGGGCTGTCTGCATGGGAAAACGTACATCCACATGCAAGAACATGTTTCCACTCAGAAATGCATCCTGGACCCAGGGGAAGACAAGTTCCCAGGCAGCACACGGATGCAAGGTCTCCTCTCTTCCCCGTGGCAGGGAATGTGTGTCTGTCATCTGTGGAAGGCGAGGCCTGCCCTGGGGAGACCGTGCTTCACCTCACTTGTGCCACGGGGGATACACATGCTTCGCTGGGGCGGGAGGGCTGGGGTCAGGGCAGGGGGGCTGTGATTTCCTCGCTACTTCCCAGGCACCACCCTGCGTCGTCCGGTGGCCAAGGGTCGCTGTTTGTGAACACACCACTTCCAGGGTCTCCAGGGGGTGGGAGGAGGGAGGAGGTGGGGGCACAAATCCCCACAGAAATTCTTTGAGGGAGCCAACATGTGTCCAGGGCGGCAAAAAAAACCCTCACCCTGCACATGGTTTCTCACCCCCTTGTGAGAAAGCACAACTCCACGTGGGAAAATACTTCCACGTCTCCACACACCGAAGACGGGTGTCCAGACGAGGGAGGGGAAAAAACACCCCCCCCCCCCAGTTGTTCAAAGGCCCGGGTCCAGAGAAGAGAACGGGCCACTCTGCGCGGGAGAAGCGCACACATCCCGGCGAGGAAACCGATGTCCACCTAAAGCTCCTCGATGTGTCACAGCTCCACACGACAAAAGCCTGTCGCCAAGTCCTCCTCCCTGCCTTCTGAGCTGGCCGGGAGGGCCGGGGAGGGGGGCCTCCCCGAGCCGCCCCCTATACCCGAGTGGTGGAGTGGGGATGGGGGAGCGTGTTGTTGTGGCTGGTAGCGGTGGGGGGAGGCGGGGGGAAGGGCCCAAAGGGATGCAGGGAGGGGGGCGGCGGGGGAGGGGGTGGCCCCAGGCCGCTGGGCAGCAGGGTCAGGGCCCCGGGGGCCAAGAGTGGCAAATCGTCCGGCGCCCGGCGCAGGGCCAGGGTGTAGTCGGGCGGGCAGGCGGGGCGCAGGGCCACCGCAGGTTCCGCGCCGACGCCCCCGCCCCGCTTCAGCTGCAGCGACACCAGCTCCTCCTCGGGTGGCAGCTCACGGCCGGCAGCAGGGAGCAGGGTGCCCCCGCCGGGCACGCCGGTGCCCGAGCCGCCGGGGCGGGGTGGGTGGGGAGGCTGAGCCGCCTGCACCGCAGCTCCTGCCGCCGGTCCCGCTTGTAGTAGAGGGCGGCGAAGGCAAGGATGTTGAGGAAGAGGAGGGAGGCGCCCATGGCCACGGTGACGCTGAGCTCCGTGGAGTAGTCTCGGGAGTCCCCGGGGAAGCGGTCGTAGGCCCGGGGGCCCGGCTCGGGCTCGGGCTCGGGCGGCAGGGTGGCCGGAGGCGGCGGGCGGCGAGTGCCCGGGGCACCAGGGGGCGGGCGCGGCGGCCAGCGCGTGGCGTAGGGAGGGAGGCGCGTGGTGGTGGTGAAGAGCTCCGTGTGCAGGTTGTGCAGGTGCGGCACGAGCTTCAGCCAGAAGGCCACCTTGTTGGCGCGGTAGTTGGCGCGCACGCGCGGCTTCAAGCCGATGTGCAGGTACAGCCTCTCCTTGCTGTTGAACTTGCTCCACACCACCTCCTCGAAGCGGTTGCGCTTGGTGTGGATGAACTTGGTGTCCTGTGGCACCGGCTGGTTGGGGTCGCTGTGGACACAACGGGGCAGGGAAAGGAGGAGTAAGGGTGAGGCTCCCATGAAAGGCAGGGGTGGGGGCCTGCTATGGGAGGAATGGGGAGAGAGATGGACAGAGATGCAGAGAGCTGGGGAGACGGGAAGTGAGACAGAGACGGATACGAAGAGACAGAGAAACTGCCAGAGACGGATGGACAGACAGACAAAGAGGGATGAAGCCAGACTGCCAGAGACAGTCTGAGATGAGGACAGAGGGGCAGAGAGGGCAGAGACAGACCACCAGTGACAGAGGCAGAGTCTGAGAATGAATGAGATAGAGACATATGGAAACAGAGACACAAAAGGACATGAGAGACAGCCAGGGGGAAACCAGCGAGTACAGAGTAACCAGATCAAAGCAAGCAGAGATATCAATAGATTTCAAGAGAGAGAGGCAGAGACAGCAATAGACAGACGGACACAAACCCTCACACACACTCAGATACACAGATGGGAGCACTCAGACAGCGGGCCGAGCTCTGGGAGGAGAAGGAGAGAGCTGGGTGGGCAAGGGAGGGAAGGAGAGACAGACACGGAGCCAAAGGCACCAAGTGAGCCCGCCCCCCAGAAAAGACAGGGACCTCTCTTCCAACTCTTCTGAGTCTTCAACACACACAGAAGAGCTGTCCGGCAGGTGTCTGAGTCGAGAAGGCAAGAGTGCCTTGATGGAGGAATGATGGCCGTGTGAAGGAGAGGGAGAGAAGGGGCTGAGGATGGAGGCGGTGTGTGCCCTGACCTGCAGGGATGCCTGACCCAGCCCCTCTGGCCCTCACCCGGTCTTGGCGAAGTTGGTCCAGTAGGTCATGACCACGGCGCTGAGCATGACATCATTCTTGGAGAAGTTGCCGGGGAAGAGGTCGGTGGCACCCACCATGGGCACACCAAAGACGTAGGGTAGCTCATCCCCGTGCACTGCATCTGCCCACTCGGGCCGGCCCTCAGCCTGGCAGTGGTGGTAGAAGGTGTAAAAGTAGACAGGGGACTGGTAGTCAGCGTGCAACTTGGCGGTGGCCACAGCCGGTGCCACCCACTGGTGGCCAGTAAAGAGCGCCAGCAGGGTCTTGCGCCACATCTCGCCATTGTCCCTGTTGGCCCAGTCCATGTACATAAACTTGATGGTCTGCCGCAGCACATCCTTGCCCTCCGGGTAGCCATACAGGTTGTCCACAAAGTTGGAGACGGTGAAGTTGAAGGCGCTGGCGGACACGCCGTCCTCGCTCTCCGCCGAGTCCTCCACGAACTTGAGGCCCTCTCCCTGGTTGACACCGATGAGCATGTCATAGTTGAGGAATTCTCCCTGCTGCATGAGGATCTCAGGGTCATCGGGGACTATATCACCATCCACCACGGGCCCAAAGGCGATATCGTAGCTGGGGAGAAGCGGTCAAGGTCGCATCACCTGTTCACCGGCCTCCTCTCAGCTCACAGCCTGCTGAGTCCTCTGCTCAGAAGACCCCTCTCCCCTAGTTAAAACCTTCTGAGCCCTTCAGGGTACTTGACCTCTCGGGAAGTCCTCCCTCAAGCACTTCATGGAGCCTCGTGCACACTGGCTCTGTTTAGGCACCTCCGCCTAGGGAAGGCTTCTGGGAGAAGGCAGGGCCCCGGGAGGGCCTTGAAGTCCACATCTCCTGGCTAAATGGAATGCTTGTGGCCTGCGGGCACCTCTCACCCTCAACCTCCTTGGAACCAGCAAGGAGAATGGAGGTCTGGACCTGGCCCTCTCCCACCCCCATACCGGGCGGGCTGTATGTCCTGGTCCACCAGCTCCCGAGAAGGCTTACGGCGCAGACACTCCACGGCCTCTGCGCTGTCCTCCCGGTCACAGCCCACCTTGGCCGCCAGCAGCCGCGTGTACTTGAGCAGCTGGTAGTTGACAGACCACCTAAAAATAGCAGTGCCACTCTGGGCGATGGCCTTCTGGAACAGCCCTGGTGGGACAGGCAGGCTTTAGGCTGGGCTGTTATCAGCCTGAGGGAGGAGAAGGGGGACCTGGTGGGGTTGGGGGTGTGAGAAAGGGGACAAGAGGGACAGGCTGAGGAGGTGGCTGGTACCTTCCAAATGGTGGGAGAGGATCAGAAGGTTGACACAGGAGGCCCCTGCCCCAGATCCGAAGATGGTGATGCGCTCGGGGTCGCCCCCAAAGTGGGCAATGTTCTCACTGAGACAGCGCAGGGCCTGGATCTGGTCCACGAGCCCGTAGTTGCCTTTTGCAGCCTGGTCCCCAGTGCTGAGAAAACATGGGGGTAGAGGAAAAAAGGGGGCTTCCTGGGGGTGTCACAGCACACTTTCCCTCTTTCTGGGCAGCTCAGTCCAACCCAGAAGCCATTCTGCTTCTGCTGGGTTTAGAGGAACCCTGCCAGCAGGCCCTCTTCCCAGACTCCAGCCCCTAGAGTTGGCTGCCCACCCTCACCAGGCACCCCAAGCCGGTAGTTGAGTGTGGCTACAATGACGTTGCCGTAGGTGGCCAGGACAGAGCCATCCAACATGTTCCCGGTGCCCTCCATGTAGGAGCCACCATGCAGGAACAGCATCACCGGCTTCTTCCCGGAGTCCCGGATATCTGCGTGGGGAGGGGGCGGGTCGGTGGGCCGGGGGGTGGGGGACAAGGACACAGTCAAACCAGAAGCAGCACCGCCCAGCTCCCAGGCCTGCTGAGTTCCAGCCCAGAGCTCAGGGGACATGTCACTCCCATACCTGGGGGGCAAGACCGGATTCTCCTCCCTCCCTCCCCAGCTAACCCTGGCAGACGATCCCTCCCCACCTCCTGCCAGTGTGCCCTACAGCACTTCTCCCCATGCCTGGCAGACCTTCCAAGAAGCCTAGCAGAGGCAGGACTGGGGGCTGGCCCTCCTCAGGGCATCTGCTGGACCCAGAGGAACCCCTCCCCACAAACACACAGCAAATCTCCTTCCTGCTCCTAGGAAGAGCGAGCTCCCAAGGCTGTCACTGGAGCTAGAGATCCTGGGAGGGTCCTGGCGTTTCCTTCGACTCAGGCCGTGGGCCTCAGTTCCACATGGTAGCCTGGTCTGTGGGTGAGGGGGTACCAGGCCCTAGGGTCCCTAGGGGCTTGGTCTCCTCCCCAGTTACCATGGCAACCCCAAGCTTAATTACTGTGGCCGGAGGCGGCAGGGTGGGAAAGAGCCTGCCTAATGAAGCCAGGGTCCAGCTCTAGTCTCGGACCCCCCAAACTGGCCTAAGTCCTGAGCTCTGGACCCTTCTCTTGCCATGTCCCCAAAGGATCCCATGATCACTCCCATATGTAGAAGGCCCCTTGAGGGGTAACTAATTCCGGAAGAGGGTGGGAGTCTGCGAGGGCTTGCCAGGGTCCCTGCCCCTGCAGCTCCT
This sequence comes from Delphinus delphis, assembly GCF_949987515.2. Taxonomy (NCBI): domain Eukaryota; kingdom Metazoa; phylum Chordata; class Mammalia; order Artiodactyla; family Delphinidae; genus Delphinus; species Delphinus delphis. The sequence goes on from NC_082701.1 coordinate 37,899,956, forward strand.
CCACGATGCAGCCACAGTGCCTGTGCTGGCGTCACCCCTGGCCTCCAGGCCCTCCTCTTTCTTGACACCTGCAATCTCTGACCAGCCTGGGCACTCGGGCAAATAAGATCCAGACCTGGGCCTCCACAGCTGGTCCCCAGTGCCTCTGCCCGCCTCCCTCATGCCGCTAGGAACTTCCCTCCTGGCAGAAGGTCAACCAACAGGTCACTGAGACACTCCCCTCCAACCCCCCACAGACAGCTTCCTGCCTCCTGTCTCTTAGGACCTTCTATGACACCTCCTTCCACCTGACTTTGGCCAGGAGCTCCTAGGTGGGCAGTGCCCTCTCTGTGTCCTCCCCCAATCCTATTCTTCCCTTTGTTCCTGAACCTCCAGTGGCCTTCCAACAGTTCAGGCTGGTCTCCTTCCCTCCGAGGTCCTGTCCTAAATGTCCTCACCCCTCCCCGCTCCTCCCCACCCAGCACCTCCACTCCCAGCGAGGGGGGAGGGGGAGTCAGAAAGGGGAGGAGCAGGAAGGGGGGCTGGGGCGACAAGAATTCAAAACCAACAACAAAAAAGAGGATCAAGAAAGAAGAAAGAAAAAAACAACAACCAAAAAACAAGAAGCTCTCGGGGCAGATTCAACAAGAAAATTTAAAAAACCCAAAAAAAACAAGAAACCAAAAAGATCCGTTTTTGGAAAAAAAGAAAAAAGTTCTTTGCACTTTTTCAAAATTTTGTGGTGAAACTTCAAGATATTGGGCCCTGTTTTCAAAAATGTCCAAATTCTTTATTTGCTTCAAATGTGCGTTTTCTGCATCGGACAGGCTTTTTTTTGGAAACTGTAGCAGCTTTCTGCTGTTTCGATTGTGGCATCAATTTGCCAACTTAAACTTGTTTTTTTTAAATGTTATTTTGCTCCAAATTAAAATTGTTTTTTCAAATGTTATATTTCCCAACTTTAAAAACAGTCCAAATGTCTTGGGCTTCCCTGGTGGCGCAGTGGTTGAGAGTCTGCCTGCCGATGCAGGGGACACGGGTTCATGCCCCGGTCCGGGAAGATCCCACATGCTGCGGAGAGGCTGGGCCTGTGAGCCATGGCCGCTGAGCCTGCGCGTCTGGAGCCTGTGCTCCGCAACGGGAGAGGCCACAACAGTGAGAGGCCCGCGTACCGCAAAGAAGAAAAAAATAAATAAATAAATAAATTTGTTTTAAATACAATTTATTGAACTGTAACTTTATAAAACTTAATTTTTAGTAATGACTGTTTAACAACTGGCTCAAAACATTCCTGAAAAGTTAACAAATGGCTCTCGAGCCAGTAAGAGCCAGTTCCAATACACCACTGTAAGGCAATCATCCCCAGACAATTTTCTTTTCATCTGATGTGGGAAATTGCCTTTTATAAGATACTTCATTTGGGCTTCTCATCACCCAACAAAATTTTCTCATGTATGGAAAGTAGGATACTTGAAGAGTCAAAAAACACAGAATTTAGTGTGTGTGAGAAGTTCAAAGTCATAGGAAACAGAAGGAAACCTGTTTAATATACAGGTTCCAAAGAGGTAGAAAGGACAGGAAGGGAGTTTTCTCCATCTTATCTGGATCTGTGTCCATCACCATGCCTACCCATTCCTGAGTTGTCAGTTTGCAAATATCCTTGTCCTTCACCATCCAGGAACAGGGAGCTTCTGAGAAAAGTGCACCACAGAATGGCTTCACTCCGATCACACAAGCATAGCCATATAGCTCTCCCCCAGCTAACACATCCAAGATTTTGACTGTGAAATCTATCTGGCATTGAGACTGGCAAAAATGGACACAAGGTAATTTGTATATTGTGTTTTCTATTTTCTTTTTCAAAGAATCACGGTCAACCTTTTCTTTAGCACATCCCAGAACTTTCTTACTCCTATCATCCACTCCAATAAAAAGATAGCCTCGGGCTTCCCTGGTGGCGCAGTGGTTGAGAGTCCGACTGCCAATGCAGGGGATGCCCCAGTCCGGGAAGATCCCACATGCCGCAGAGCTGCTAGGCCCGTGAGCCATGGCTGCTGGGCCTGCATATCCGGAGCCTGTGCTCCGCAACGGGAGGGGCCACAGCAGTGAGAGGCCCTCGTACCGCAAAAAAAAAAAAAAAAAAAAAAAGAAACGAAATAGCTTCCTTATTTTCAGCTATAATTTGTCTCCCTATAACTTCCACCTGCTGGGACTCACAAACAAATCTAATTGCTTTTGAACTAGCAGAACTATACTCTCATGACTCCCAAGGCTCATTGATGTTACTTGGTTGCTGATGACAACCATGATAGATACAAAGTTTTCTGAGAGTCTAGCTCCATATGAACATCTGCTCCACATTTCCCCAAATTTCTCACTCATTCTCCTTTACAAGTTGCTCCTGAGCTATGATTTTACTAAGCTCTTCATGCTCTCAGACATAAACTGAGAGGAATGAGATTTAAAAAAAATTTTTTTTTTTTTTACCTGATGCTCTTGCTTTTCCTCTTATTGCTTCAGTTCCACATCTGGCTTTTGTCTGAATGTTTGCCTTCTGTCACAGCCCCTGTTGCCCTTTGATATCAGCCTGGAAGGAGCAGGAACTCTGCCAGACTCCCCTAGTCTTCATAACATTGACCCCTGAGGAAGGCTGATAAGGACTCAAGAAAAGCCTATGACAGGGCAGATTGTCAGGCCAGGATCTGACCTCTGGGAGAGAATGAAGTATTAGTGGGGAAATTCAGGGGTTTTCAAGTGAGGGGCCAAAGCTAAAACATCCCTCCTCTAAAGGGCTGAGTGTTATTTCTATACATCATACAAGCATCTCCTGTCATGGTTAATTTCACTTCAAAGCTCTACATTTATTTTAGATTAAGCTGTCCTGTACATATCTATTATGAACAATATTAACCTATTCTATCACCTTCCAAATCGTTTGTCCTATTCTATTCACTTTTATTCTCTTTTTCCTACTTTTCCTCTTTGTTGGACACAAGACCCAGCCTAGAAAAATACTCTTTGGTGAAGGTTTGGCTACCCCTGGATGAGAGGATTACAGATGATTTTTCATTGAATTTCTTTTCCTTTCCTTTTTTTCTTTAACTTTTCTCTATTTTCTAAATGGTCTACAATGAACATCAATTGTTTGCATAATTAAAAAAAACAATTAAGTGAAAAAAATAAACAGGTAAGAGACAGTTATCTCTTTTGGGGATGCTGGTTAAACTGGAACAAGTGAATATTGGCCAGCAATTATTGATGATGATGATGATGATGAACCTATGAACGTTAACTTACAAGGACAAAGGGTCTTTGCAGATGTGATTAAGAAAGGATGTTGAGATGAGGAAATTATTCTGGATTATCCATGTGGGCCCTAAATCCAATCACGAGTGTTCTCATAAGAATTCAGTAGAGGGACTTCCCTGGCGGTCCAGTGGTTAAGACTTCGCCTTCCAATGGAGGGGGTGTGGGTTCGGTCCCTGGTCAGGGAGCTAAGACCCCACATGCCTCGTGGCCAAAAAACCAAAAACATAAAACAGAAGCAATATTGTAACAAATTCAATAAAGACTTGAAAAAGTGGTCCACATCAAAAAAAAAATCTTAAAAAAAAAAAAAGAATGAGGTAGAGAGAGATTTGATACCTACAAAAGAGGAGGGGGCAATGTGACCACAGAGGCAGAGATCGGAGTGATGTGGCCGCAAGTGAGGGAATGCCAGCAGGCACAGGAAGCAGGAAGAGGCACAAAATGGATTCTGCCCTGGAGCGTCTGAGGGGAGCACAGCCCATGCTGACACCTTGATTTCTGCCCTCGTATGTCAAACTTCTGGCTGTGAGAGAATAAAGTGTTATTGTTTTAAACAACCAAGGTTGTGGCAATTTGTTACTGCAGCCACAGGAAACTAACATACTTCTCTCCGCATAAGTCAAACCATCAAACAACTCTTTGTTTCTACTCCAATTTGCTTATGCTGAAATGGCATTCTGAAATAGGTTTCTGAATACCTCCTCGGGTTTTTTTTTTTTTTTAACTGAGGTCACTCTTCCTATGGAGTTCTGCTTTGTTGGCATGACACTTTGTACCTGTCTGGCTCAAAAGTTATTTCCAGGATAGGAGGCAGAATACATACTATGACGAATAAATCAGCACAGCAACATAGTAAACTGCAGAGGTCTGCTCTCAGCTTCAACTTTAACCCTTTTTCACTCACGTCATTTCCAAATTCAGTCTCACTTTTATTTCATTTTAAAATTTATTATTATTATTTCTTGGTCATGCCACGTGGCATTTGGGATCCTAGTTCCCCAACCAGGGATTGAACCCGCGCCCCCTGCAGTGGAAGCACAGAGTCTCAACTACTGGACCGCCAGGGAAGTCCCCAGTCTCATTTTTAGTTCTACTACCTACCTTAATTCTCAGTTTCACTCTCACACTGAAATCCTTCTGATATCACTTACTTTTAGAAAGATAAAAAGGACCGTCATTTACTGGACATATGCATTTGGGCACAAGGGACCAAGCTGGGAGTGTGGCACATGATATGGAACCTGAGATTACATGGCCAGTTAAGTGGAAGAGCTGGCATGCACAGCCAGGTCTGTTTAATACAAATGCCCCTACTCCTTCCACTGCCTTTCAAGTTTGGGATTCTGGATTGCTTTGGAGTCTTCAAAATCTGAAATCTACCTAAGTACCTCCTTTTTCCTTCCCAATCAACAGGAAGGACATTTTTGGGGCAGAAGAACTAGGAACTGTATTGTTTTCTCCTTCTTATTCTTTAATGCACTATTAGGGACCAAATCAGGAGAAGGAAGGATAATGTGAAAGATGAGCAAAGAGGGTTTCTCTTCCTTCTTCAGAGTTCCTTAGTTAAGTCCTCTGGTTATGAATAGTATGTTATCAGGCCAGCGAGGAGCTCACATTCTGGCTCTGATACCTCAAAGCAAATGTTCATGATACAAAGCAACTTGAACTCAGTAGCTTGTACAGTGGTTTTTTTCTAGGTCTTGGGAAAATGATCTGGTCACACTGCTGACAGTTGGCGAAGAACTAGAGCTCCCAATTTATTTGTGTTTATTCACCAAGCATTTCAATTTATCAGCCGAGATAGGTATAGCACAGTTTTCCTGGTCAGTAGACACAAACTGCCAAATACCAGCATCCATCTCACTCTCAATTCATTTGTCAAGATGATTCGGCTAGAATAGCAGACTAGATAGCATGGTGACCAAGAGTAACAGTGCTGGTTCTACCACGCCACCACCTGACTCTGGGTAAGTCTCCTTTCATTCATTCTCTCATTCAGTCAGCTGTTTTTTAAAGCACCAAGGGCCTTGAAATCCTAGCTCTAGCACTTTTTGGCTTAGAAAGCTTCGTTAAGATAATCCAAACCTCACATTCCTTCTTTGTAAAGTGGAGATAATAATAGTGCCTTCTCCATACAGTTCTTGTGAGAATGAAGTGCGATGATGTATATAAAAAGGTTAGCATGGTGCCTGGCATATAACGTCAGCTTTTCATTCGATAATCAGTTACTAAGCATTTACTGTGTTCTGAACATGGTACTATGTCCTGGGGCCACCCATCATTTGCACCATTTAGTGACTGCCTTCTTTGGGCCAGATCTGCAACTTTGATGATCTCAAATTGTCCTCGTAACAACTTATAAGACATGCATTATTTTCACTATCTTATAAATGAAGAAACTGAGTTCAGGGAAGTAAAGTTGAAGATTACACACCTAGTAAGTAGCAGAGCTGGGATTTGGACTCCTATCTATCAGATTCCAAAACCCATTTACTATCATTCTGCCATGCAGCCTTTACTGTTAGCAAGAAGAATAAGACACATGTCCTGTTCACAATCTAGAGGGGGAAAACATATATTAAAGAACTCATTGCAATACAACATATGTGATAACACCAGGTGTTATCGCATTGTTCTCATTCAGTTCTCGTAACAGCTCTGTGAGGTAGGTACTGTCATTATTCCCTTTTCACAGATGGGGAAACTGAGGAACAGAGTTTATGGTGCTTGCAAATACTATAGTCCATATACATAACCACTACACTCTAGTGCCATTCTGGAGAGCTAGAAACATATGAACAGTGTGCTTGGGGTGTTCTAAGGAGTGACAGTGACTATGCTTGTGAGAACAAGATAAGATTTCATAAGTGAGATGGTATGTGAGCTGAAACCTGCAAGTAATGCACCAAGTTGAGGGTTTCCGTGGTGGCGCAGTGGTTAAGAATATGCCTGCCAATGCACGGGACATGGGTTCGAGCCCTGGTCCGGGAAGACCCCACATGCTGCGGAGCAACTGAGCCTGCGCTCTAGAGCCCGCAAGCCACAACTATTGAGCCCGCACGCTACAACTACTGAAGCCTGCGCGCCTAGAGCCCGTGCTCCACAACAAGAGAAGCCACCGCAATGAGACGCCCACGCACCGCAATGAAGAGTAGCGTCCACTCGTCACAACTAAAGGCCGCGCACGGCAACGCAGCCAAAAATAAAATAAATAAAAAACATAAAAAAGGACAACCTCATTTCCATAAAGACAAGCAAAAAAACTTACCTTAACAAAAAAAAAAGAGGGCTTCCCTGGTGGCTCAGTGGTTGAGAGTCCACCTGCCAATGCAGGGGACATGGGTTCGTGCCCCGGTCCGGGAAGATCCCACATGCCGCGGAGAGGCTGGGCCCGTGAGCCATGGCCGCTGAGCCTGCGCGTCCGGAGCCTGTGATCCGCAACGGGAGAGGCCACAGCAGTGAGAGGCCCGCGTGCTGGGAAAAAATAATAATAATAATAATAAAAATAAAAGGAGGCACCAGATTGAGAAAGGACGATGGAGAAGGAAGGGGAAAACCAGGCAGAGGAAGCAGCACTTGCAAAGGCCCATTCTCTTCACTGTCTAAAGTCTATCCTTAAAGTACAATGGAGGTCCTTCATAGGTCTGGTACAGAGGACATTCCATTTTTCTCCATTTATTTCCTCATATCTTTCTCCCCATCCCTATCTGACACTCATCACATTCCTCCTGCTGTCCTTCATATGCCACCTCTCCATTTCTTACTAGCTCTCACCTGGACCATTGCAATCACTTGGCAATAGCTTCCCCTTCTTTTACTCTGCCTTCCTTCAATCTATTTTTGAAACACAGTTGCATATTGAGTTTTCAGCTGTGATCACCCATCTCCTCAGACTCTGAAATCTTTAAATCTCCCACTTTCTCCAGAGTAGTCTAAACTACACAGCCAGCAAGCCACTATCTTTAACAGTCTTGCCCTGTCTTTCAGATCTCTTATCACCCCCTTTCTTTACGTTAACACTGGTCCTGAAACTTTGGTGTGAATCAGAATCTCCCCTGGGGTACTTATTAAAAATATACACGCCTGGGTTCCAACTCCAGATTCAAGCTTAATGATTCTGTAAGTGTGGATTGTGGGAGTTTGTCGTTTGGTTTTGATGCTGGGGGACATCTATGTTGTTAAGTTTCCTCCTGGTATTTCCAACTCACTGAATTTTGGAAAACACTACACCAGTTTCAACTTTACCTAAATTTGGTAAGCTCCCCTATGCTTTCTCATTTAATTTGGGAGTTAAATTATTTTCTCCCAGAATCTCCAAATCGAACGCATCTTTCAAAACCTAGATCAAATGCCACCTCTCCCAGGAAGCCTCTCTTGCTCTCTTTCGCAGTTCTTTGATATTTAGTGGCACCTCTTGCTTATTCAGGAAGCGTCCAAGCCCCTGACAAGCCAATGAGTTTCTCCTGGTCGGGGGGAGAGGGACACATTAATCAAAGTCCACCCCAACCCCTAGCCCTCAGGCGGGAATTCGGCGCAAGCACGATACTGTCGGAACACTGAATCGATAGTTCTTCCTGGAAAGCCAGGGCACACACACCCTCTACAGCCTGCCTCAAATGCCCTTCCCCAGTTGTGAAACGAGGCACCAGCATAAACCACTCCAAATGTCAGTCTCCCCAAGGTCGGAGATCAGGGAATTGGAGGGCGGGCGGGGACTACTCAGGGTCTTGCTTTCAACTTTGAGCATGTAGCCCGCCATGCCAAGAAGAGACTGCAAAGACGCCTACGCCTTCCCGCCCGCTCTCCCCACCCCAACCCCAGCGTTCGCCTAGCCCTCCGATTGGCTGCTCCTCGCACCAGCCGAGCCTCAGGGCTGCGGCCCACGTGGTCCACTGGTCGTCGCGGGATTGGTTGTCGGGATCGGGCTGCCGCGGCAGCTGGCGGGTTAGCGAGGTGGAGCAGTGTGGAAAGCCCCAAGCCCGTACCTCTGGGACTGAACGGCGGCGGGTGGGCTGCGGTCAGCCTCTGCAGGCCTGGGCAGGCCTCCTGAGAGTCTAGGGCGTAAGAGTTTTGGGGGTTCCCAAAGCGGGCTGCGGACCCCCTGCCTGAGGCTTTGGTTTGAGCCCTGGATCCGGCCTTGTGTTTCCCCGGAAGGATGGCGTCTCAGTCTTTCCTGAAGTTGGTGGGGTTTGGATGTTATTATTATTATTATCAGCAGTAGTATTGTTATTGTTGTTATTATTATCGTTTTGAGGATACACCGTGTATAAGAATTGGTTGCCCTGCGCAGGGTGCCATGCAGAATGCCATGAGTTAGAAGTTGGAGGACGGAGGGCTTAGAGATGCTTGAGGGACGTCCTTAACCTATGTGAAATGTTGGAGGTAAGTCGGCTTTATAAACTGTGCTGATGCTTGTATAATCCAGGCGCTTAGGGTTTAGTAGAGAGGGTCGTTCACTGACTGAATTAAACTGTCGCTTATTGAGCCGCCTTCTGTGTCCCAGGCATCATTCTGAGTGTAATGGATGCAAAGGCCAGTAAGAGGAAGTCCTGGTTCTTTAGGAGCTCTGCGTAATGGGGCTGGTGGGAGAGACGGGAGGTGGGGGACGTGAATGGGTGAATAATTGGTGTGTGATGCGTACTGTGGTGGGGAAAAGTGCTGTGGGAGTCAGAGGAGGGGATGACTGAGGGAGTTAGGGACCACTTAACAGAGAAGGTGACGTTTGAACAAGGTTTTAGAACTACAGACTTTCTCCAGATTGAAAGGGGTAGGGAAGGCGCTCCAGACAGAGGAAAGCGTACTGTGGAAGAGAACAAGGAAAGTTTGCCCTCTGTGGCTGGAGCACACTTGGAGCTCTGCTCACAAGTTTCATGCTTTTAGACAAGGTTATTTAAGTTCTCTTAGCCTGTTTGCTTTTTGTAACGTGTACTTACTTCTGCACAGGTTGATGAGATACAGGTTCAAGTCTCTAAACAGGCACTTTACTAGTTTCCCTCTCTTTGTGGAATTCAGTTGCTGAATGGAGAACACAGACCATAGCTGTACGTTTTTAACTATGGAGTATCAAGCTATTGACATTTATAAATGGCTGAAGGAGGCATGTTGTGTCTCCAGAATTGTTATTTAGATACAATGCTGAAAAGCTAGAGAGGTTGACATTGTTTGTGATCTTAGTACTTTAGCATAGCATGTTAGCGATAGTAAACTACGAGAAGGTGTCATTTAGAATAAATAAAATGCAGGCAGCTTTCTCATTCAGAAATTGATCATCCATGTTGTGAATTACCCAGGCTTTGCATTGTTTCCTTTATCTTGCCCATGGCCTGGAGAAAAATGAAATTAAACCTTGTATTTAGCTGGTAGTGGAAAAATATAAATCTGGTAATCAGACCTCAGTTTCTCTTTCCAGCATTGCTGTTATTTTTCTATGGACCTTTGTCAAATCCTAGCCTCCCTGGGTCTTGGACTCTTTAGCAGACTCTTGTATAAAATTTTTTATGACTATACTTTTCATCTTTGTTGGCAGCAGAATTGTAAATCAAATTGTATATTAAATGAACTGGAGTTTACTTTATAAAGGATTTTAGGAGAAAATCTTTTCTAAAGATTTTGCTTTAGAACTAGATTATAAATCCCTTCACAGACATCCCTGAGATTTTATCATGCATGGTGTTTGGACTCACTAAAACAAGAAATGTTTTTCTGTACTGTAAATGCTTCTCCACTCTACTCTGTATTACAAAAATTTTTAAAAAGCACCTCCAAAACAAAACTTGTTCAAGTTTGCATTTTTGTACAGCAGAGTTGCTTGAGGTGAATAGTAGAAGATCAAATATTGAAAGCCCACGGTTGCAACTTATCTAAAAAGAAGTCTTTTTTTCTCATGGGTAAACCTAAGTTTTCTTGGATGTGAAAATAGGGTGTTGGGCTGCTCTTAGATAATACAAGGAGGTGAAAAGCAATGATGCAATGATGAGTGAAGTATAGTCTGACCTGGCATTGCCATTGCTTCAGTGTTGGCATTAACCAGGGTATGACCCCTTAATCTTCTCTCTGAGCTGATTCTGGTTGTGGTTTTTCCACATTGGTATGTTCTAGCCTATTTGGATACTGGTTTTATTATGTGTAAGAGTGTTTAATATTCTTTTGAATTACTGATACTTTCCTGTTTTTCTTTGTAGGTTGAGGTGAAAAATATGGCTTTGATATCTTCATGGAAAACTGCATTATTTCAGTCCTGAATCTGGTTCGGTTCCCTTATTGACTCATTACTATATTAAAAATGTTTATTTAGCAGTGATTGTAAAATGAAAGTAATTAACATGTACATGTTTTTTGTGGGGAGACTAAGGGGAAACACGTGTTCAGCCTAGAAAAACATTTCTCATTGGATTTCCTGTGAAGTCAGTGTGTCTTGGGTTTAACTTTGAAACAAATTAAAAAATTTTTAAATTAAAAAAAAGTTTACTTAACTATGGTATTTGTTCTGGTAAAACCTTGTGGTTTAATAAGAATTTTTGCAAATATCCATTATACTCTTCTCATGGTACATAAAAGTGTTAATATTTTAAAATCTATAGGATATTCTATTTCAAAATTTAGTTCTATTATCTTAGTGCTATCAGAAAATGTGCTTTGAATTGCTGAAATGAGTTGTATTGGACAACACCTGTCTCAGCAGAGGCACTTAAAAATCATTTTCATCCTTCCTCTTGTAGTAATGATTTTTTTTTAACCCGTATGTTTTTAACCTGTATGTTTAACCCTGCCAATCCGGTGTCAACTTAAGTGTTTGTGCAGTATTTCACTTGAGAAATAAGGTATTTCACTCAAGATTGAATTCTTGCTGCTGGAGGAGAGGATTTCTCTCCAATATTGGATTAGCAAAAAAAGCAAAATGTTAATACAGAATGCCTCAAAAAATCAAAGGTAGGGGCTTCCCTGGTGGCGCAGTGGTTGAGAGTCTGCCTGCCGATGCAGGGGACACGGATTCGTGCCCCGGTCCAGGAAAATCCCACATGCCGCGGAGCAGCTGGGCCCGTGAGCCATGGCCGCTGAGCCTGCGCGTCCCGAGCCTGTGCTCCGCAACGGGAGAGGCCACAACAGTGAGAGGCCCGCGTACCGCAAAAAAAAAAAAAAAAAAAAAAAAACCCGCAAAGGTGGCCTGAATGAAAAATTTACTCTAAATACCTCAACTAATCTTTCGGTTTCCACATAATCATGACATGGAACAGCTCTTTGCCAAAAAACATTTATTCTTAAATTTTACTTAAGCGTTTTGTAGAAACTTTAGTAATAGCCAGAATAATTCATGTCAGCTTAGCAAACTCTTAACAGCAAGCACAAAGACCTTATGAAAAGATCCTGTCTTTACACAGTCATAGTTAGGGCAGTATTTTACTTCATCTCTTCATTAATAGCTTTGCTTTCACACTGAAGTCTTCAGACTATTCTGTATATACATTCAACCCCTATTTTCCTGTAACCAGTTTCCCAAGGAAGATATGTGTGGTTCACAAAGGGATCTTTAAAAGGTGATAAACTATAGCAAATGTTACTTAACAAATGAGTCTCAGCATATGGAAGGAGAAAGTGTTTCTAAGTATTTCTATAAAAAGCATGTCCGTGAGGGGTGGGGTGGGGATGAACTGGGAGACTGGGATTGACATGTATACACTGATATGTATAAAAGTGATAATTAATAAGAACCTGCTGTATTACAAAAAATAAAATAAAAAAGCAGGTCCATATTTCATACTGTTTGCAAACCGATAAAACCTATTCCTCATAGGCAGATAAATGCTTTCCTTTCTCAAAAGGCCTGCTTCCCCTTCACTACCCACTCTACGAGGTCTAACTTGGGTTTTTCCTGAGAGCTTCTATACCTCTTGTCCTTTAAGGAAGGGGACAGGAAAAGCTTCTGTGCCGAGTACCCTCTTTGATCCCCTTCTCTATGCTGATCCTCACATCCCCTGCCAGTCCTGATTCTCTCACTCTGACCAGCTCGGTCAACTCTAAGTAGAGGTGTCTAGGGAGCAAGCTAAAAGGTTAAGATCAACGAGTACATCCTTTTAAAGAAATCCATGTGGCTGTTTAAAGTTCATACAATTATTAATTGAGGATGATCAAACAATGCTATTTACCGTGCGGAAAACAAGCCCTCTGGCCTTATAGTGCAGTCATTTTGTTGTGAGACAAGGTGCTAATCCCTTTCAGTTCTCAGGGGAGTACAGTTTAATCAGATGCTGTACTTGTGTTGGATAACCTGTGATGGGACAAGCTCGGTGACTCTTCACGTAATTAAACACACAGCGATAACAAAACACATAGCCAGAGGTGGCGAGAACGGTGTCATTCACCCGGTTTTTACGACACAGTGGGCACACAGTCTTCATTTGGGGCAACAGGGGAGAATCAGAATTGTAGTCTAGATGTACCGGTGGTGGTGGAGTAGGCAGGGCAGTCAATGACTTGATGGTTTCTTGGTTTCCGGATGAATACCACCACTCAAGGAACTGCAGGAAGAATACACCCACCGAAAGGCCAGTAGAGAGGCATGAGGCGGCACCTCCCACGGCTTGCTTCAGAGCTGACTTTATCTTCTCGCCAACGCCGTTTGGAGAACAGAACAAGGAGGCAAAAGCAGAAACTGTTTATTTAGGTACAATCACAGAACAACTAATACGCATGCAATTCTTACACTTTTCATTAGAATCGTTGATTCAGCTTGGGGATTGAATAGATGCTGGACTGGCGTTTTCTCTTGTGTCTATTCGAAACAATTCCCTCTTTCTAACCTACCGTATTTTAGGAGTTCTAGGAGCTAAGCTTTGTTTTTAATGACTAGGGCTTCTTTTGCTTTGTGTTTTGAGAAAGAAGTTAATGAGCCATTGATTATATAGACCTTTTATGGGGGTGGAAGATAGTATATCCAGAAAAAGAAATAACTCACTTAAAAAACAACTCAGCAGTACTGAGGAATATATTTGAACTTGTCAGAGAACACAGACACTAGGAGCGGGATAGCACCATGGTTAAGAGCAGTCTTTAGAATTGTACTGATCTGGCTTGAATCTCAGCTCTGCCGCCTATTAGCTGTGTGGCCTTGGCAAAGTACTCAAATGTTAGAACTTAGTTTCCTCAACTGTTAAATGGTGCTAATGCATTTATTTCATTGAGCTGTGATGAGGATTGAGATAATATACGTAAACACCTAGCAAAGTGTCTGGTACATAGCAAGTGTGTGCAAAAATGTAGCCATTATGATGAGGAAGGTTACCAGGATGGCAATCCTTGTTTTATGGACACAAGAATTTTTCGATGATTTTATGAAATACCCCAAAGTGGACTGAAGGGGGTAAATTTCATAAAATTGGGATAAGATTTTAGAATTTATTAATCAAATATGTTGGGGAAATGTTAAGCCTTACCTCCCAGCTGGTTGCTGCATCATGCTGGCTTCGGCTGGTTTGTGCTCCAGAGCTTGTATATCCTGAACTGTAAGTCGACCTAGCCGACCCCAGCCAGACTCAGCAGTGGTGAGTGATGCTGAGCCTTTCCTAGGATGTATCGAAGCTGCTGTACAAGAAACCAGCCTTCCCAGGCCATGTTAACAAATGGGTAGGCTGCCAAAAAGGCTCTGTAAAATCGTTTCCAGCGGGAAGTAGGGGGATGGATGGAATATTCATCCTCTTTTCTCAGGCTAGAAATCAGCTTCTCCAGCTTCACTTTCAGATAGGGAAGAAGAACCAGGAAAATAACTGACTTCCAAAGCTGCTTCTTTGGGAGACCAGCACTGGCCAGTCTCTGAAGCTTGTGTGTGTCTCCAATTACGATCCTCTTTAAGCCATAAATGTTTTCAGAAAACGAGGCGCTGGTTTTAGACAGATAATGTTGCTGGAGCAGAAGATCTAGCAGGGTGAAGATTTCATCAAACCACTTCCACAAGAAGCCGTAGCGGGCAGGATTTGATTCTGCAAGAACCTAAAGCAAAATAAATAAATGAAATTCATTCCATTACACAGCTACTATGCCTTGTATTTATATTTCCTTTTTTTCCCTCTGAATGTCCACACTTTTCTTTCTGGGTCTACCTTAACCTCCCTGAAGTGCTGGGTATTCAGTACACATAACAAGAGACTCCATAACCATTAAATCATGTGAGGTGCATTATATGCTAATTGGTTATTTCAAAACTTAGGCCAAGAAATAAATTCAGATTATTGACTTGGTTTTTACCCGGACGTTCCTAAAACTTTGCAGAGAATTAAATCCTTACCTTGACCACATGCTGAAGAGCAGGTCTCACTGCTGTCATTAAACTGTCCTGTGCTACCACCTCAAAGATGGGTGGCTGGCTGGTCATCCACCGCAGAAGCAGTTGTGATGTGAGCCCAGTGCTCAGCCATAGTTTCGTGTGTGCACTGGGTTTTTCTTTGCCCACAGACTCTCTAGTAAGCATGAACTTTCTGGGGGTGCCAGATGGGTGCTATTTTACAGGAACTGGGCAAAAAAGACCTCTTCCAGAGGCAGAGGGGAGGGGTCTCAAGGGAAGGTGAAGAATGAAGTCAACGCAGACACCCACGTTAGGGAAGTAGTGTGTGGGAGGGGTGAGTTGATTAATGCTGCACCTCACAGGGAAAAGCGTGACTATGGGGGGACAGGTATGGCGAAGGAGCGCTGGCCTCTCGAGCGGCAGTCCTGGAGGCGGCCAATCACATACTCCCAATCCGGAGGGCTCAAAAGCCAGGCGGCTCTGAGGGATCGAAGGTACCAGTGCAGGCCGGCCCCAACGGCCTGGCTCAGCTGTGGGCTGTGCAATCCCCCCGCCCGCGCCAGTCCTTGCGAGTTGACCGCAGACGAGGGGCGAGGAACCCGCGACGCCGCGTTTGAAAGGTCTCGGCTTTATGTCAGAAGCCGCAACCGGAAATAGAAGCCGCTTGGAACCCGGTGGCCGTGGAGAGGCGCTCTAGCCCCGAACGCGGCCCCGCGACCGGAACTAGAGAACTCTATGCTCTCACAGGGACTTCCGCTTCCGCCCCCAGTTGAAAGTAAAGAAGGCTCCAGCGGGCTCGGTTGGAGAGGATTTTACCTCTGGTTGGTTTTACTCTTCTTAGCTGGTTTTGCATCACTGTCTTGTTGGAAAGCCACAGCTCTGATATCTCTCTACAGAGTCTTTTTGGCAAGGTGTTGGGTCGCCGCACTGACGTCTGGCGCCCGGAGCCAGAGCTCGGCCTGTTGCTGAGGCCTTTGTTCCCTGGGGCGATAGAGATAGAGGCGAGGGACCCATGGGAATGTGGAGATGGAAGGCTCACTTTGCTTGCGGCGGGGGTACTCTTTTTGACGCCTTCGGGAAGGATTTGAAGCGACAAAGCCGAGATAGAAGCCTTAGCCTTATGGCTGCCAATTATTAAAAAAAATAAAAAATTTCCTGCTGTTGTTCAGAATTTGGGACGATTATTTTTCATTCAAGCTGGTACCTTGTCTTCTAGGTTAGGTTACGTTCAAGCAGAACTCTAGGCACTTGCTACACTAAATGAAAATGGTTCCTACCCTCGAACACGGTAGGATGCGTCACATTAGCGATATGAATACAGTGCTAAAACGGAGTGATGCTGTTGAATTCTAACTAGCATGAATTGGGGAGGCTTGGCAGAGAAGGTACTTTTCATTGTATACCAAAGTTAATGTAATTAACCTGACCTTTTGCAAACTGCTTTTACATCGTATGCAATTGCCTTGAGTAGCTGCAGGTTTACTGAATTTGGATAATAGTTAAAGTTCATCTCCTCTCTCTCCAACCTCTCCCCTCAACCCCTGGGCTGAATAGCTAGAAATAGAAGTTTGCTTACCTTATACCATAGAGGACGTTATGGTATAAAGATAGTTAATTGTTTCACATAATGAGAACGCTGGAACAAGGTTTGGGTTTAGTTGTTTCAATAGGAGAAATAAAATCTTGCAAATTAACCGTAATTGTGGTTCCAAAAAGTGTTTCAGGGAATTCCCTGGCGGTCCAGTGGTTAGGACTCTGTGCTTCCACTGCAGGATGAATGGGTTGGATCCCTGGCCAGGGGAGCTAAGATCCTGCATGCAGCGTGGCCAAAAAAGAAAAAAGAAAAAAAAGTGTTTTATAGTCTGATTGGATACCCGCTGGAGAAAGTCACATTGATGGAAGATTTTACCTTACAGAGTTTTAAGGAGTAGAGATAATGTATCTATATAAAACACCTAGCTGTAGCTTTTTGGTCAGTGGTAGCTCTTACAGAGAGGCTTTTCTTAAGTGAACAGCAAAAAGACAAAGTTGAGAAATAGCATCACCTAAGACGAGTGGGAAGTTAGTTAAACATTGGTATCAGTTAGGGTTCTTTGGTTACAAGCAACAGAAAACAGGCTAATTTAAACTAAAAAATTTATTAGAAGAATATGGAGTAGCTAACAAAATAAGGAAAACCAGCTCTGAGGGAACAGGAATTACACAGTCCTACTGGATGTTTCTAGCAAGAATTAGCAAAGTGTCATACAAGCATCATTGTTGCAATGAACGAGCTTCAACAAATTTCTGTCACTGTACTTAAGATTCAGATCCCTATTGACTGACCTTGGTTCAGATTTCATCTCCTATCCCTGTTTCACTCTTAGCCAGAAGAGTGCAAGACACCTTAATAGTCCTTTGAGAATATTCCAAAAGTAAACTGATGTTGTTATGTGAGAAAAAAGGCAGTCAAAAATAACAATGTCAATTATTACAGCCAATAAATAATAAACACCTCATCACAAATCCCACTCCCAGGTTTATGGTGTAATAAGCAAGACACAAAAATTGATTGCACTTATGTTAAAAGGTGTGAAGAGCCATCAGATAGGTTAATATGGTGAGTTTAGAGGAAGAGACAATAAGAGCTGGGAGAAATGAGGCCGTTCAAACTATCTTAAACAGAAGCTATATTGGCCTTTGTAACCAAAGGGAAGCCGGTGGAAGGAATGAGGTTCCCAGGAGCCCCTACCCAGAGGACACACCACCTGGCCTCTCAGTGAACTCCTGGTTCAGCCCCTCTCCCCAGCACCCCAGGCCGGATTCCCTTGGTGGCACACTACAAGCCTCCAAGGCCAAAGCTGCAGGTACCACTTCCCACACGAGAAAGCTAACTGGGAGTCCCAGGCTGGGGGCTGCGCATCCCTAGCAGATGAAGTGTTCCAGAGCAGCTGGGAACACCTGGATGAGAGAGTCCGTCAGGAGCGCAAAGTGCCCCACCAAAATGGCCCATCAGCGGAGCTGAAGCCAGCGGGGCCTGGAGACATCAAACCTGCCAGCTAAAACGCCCCATGAATATTTAACAGCCTTCAATATTTAATTAGTGCAGACAGATTAACTCGGAAATCGCACACACTTGGGCTGGGGGAAGGGGGAGCGTTAGAAGGAGAGGGGTGGGCTCGAGGAGGAGGCCGTGCTTATTGCATAGGGCGAGGGAGGCAGCTCACCTTCCCTCCTTACCACCCCTAGCCACCTCTCCCTGCAGAAAGCAAGTGACACTGAGAAAAGTCATAGGGAAATGGTAATTGGGAGAAGCCAAGGGAGGGGTCTGCATCTCAGGCAAGATTTGGGTAGGGTGGCGTGAGGGTAGTGCTGGGGTGCGCACTCTGTCAGCAGCCCTCCGCTGGGCCTGCTGGACCCCAGCCCGACTTTCGGCAGCAGGTGTCCATGTGTGATTACATCTGCGCCTTTGGCATTCCTGGATTATGCTGTTTGTTTATTGTATCGCAACACTACCATGAGTCTTTTATCCCCTTTGAGTTTCTTCGAGTTTTATCACATCTTGTGCCATTTTTTATTTAACAGAGTTTCCCTGAACTTCATTATCTGGTAATAAATTGTCATCATTGATGTCTCTTTTTTGTCTAAACATTTGGTCAAGAACTTGTAAAATGTCAGAGCCAGACCTGGGCTCAGGCTGCCTGTCTATGCTGGGGGTAACATTCCAGTACAAAGAGGGCTTGGGTTCCATGAATGGACCAGCTTGCTTCACACCCTCATGTCTTTGGGCACACTGTACTTTCTGCCTTGAGCATCCTTCCCCTCTTCTCCTTCCCCCAAGAATTCACTCAGAGATTTTTACCCCCCGGGAAGTTTTCATTGACATCATATTTTGTAACCATCTTTTTGCTTCCCCCAGGCTGAGCTCCTCAAAGACAGTAACTCAAACTTCTAAATACATCATGGGAATGGACATGTTGTGGGTGCTTAATGATTTGTTTTTATTTTTAATAAATTGAAGAAAAGAGAGATTTAAATAGGAACTAGAGCCCTCCAAGCACATGGTGTCAATGGCTTGTGTACCAGTTAGCTATGCTGCGTAACAAACAACCACAAAAAATCTCAGTGGTATATTATTATGAACATCTATTCTCAGGGATATTCAGGTCAGTGGAAACTTGGCTGGTCTAAGTCCAGACAGAAAATTCTGCTTCAAACAATGGTGGCTGGGACAGCTTTGATTCTCCCTGAAAGGCTGAAGTTGGCTGGGGAGGCTCTACTCCAGCTGTGTCTCATCCACCCTGGATGAGTAGGCTGGCCGAGGCATGTTCATCTCATGGCAGTGTCAAAGATGCACAAGGAGTTGCCCAGCCACACAGCACATTTCAAGTCCTTGCTTTCTCCATGTTGCTAACATCTCATTTACCAAAGCAAGTCACATGGTCAAGCCCAAGGTCAAGAGGCAGGAAAGTAAACTCCATATGTGAGGAAGCCGTGGCAAGGGTTAGATGAGGTGGGTAAAGACTTTGGGCCAGTGTTTGAATCAATTACAGGTGGGTTCCCACCACACCATGCTCAGGACCCCTCAATGACAGGACCCCAGTGGGACAAGAGCCAGATGAGCCCTATATGCCTCTCCCTCTCATCCTCATCCCCACCATCCCATCCCCACCCCCTGGGGCATCAGGGTTAACAAAACAGCAACAGACATGAGATGGGAGGTTAAAGAAGCCACTGATGTGAGCCACAAAAAGGAGAGAGAAGGGGACGGAGCCAAAGCTGAAAATCAAAGTCAAGGTCAGTCTCATATGACAAAGGACAGAAGTCAGCGATGAGGGCAAATAATGGACTTAGGCTGAGAAGTGTGGAAAGCAGAGCTTTCGCCCTCAAGTCAGCTCCAGCTCCTGGTGCTGCCTTGGGTGAGTCACTCCCCACTCTCAGGCCTCAGTTTCCCGGTGTGATAAGGCCTTTGGACTCTGGGAGCCCGCATACCCCTGAGGACACTGATGTCCTGTGCCCTCGGGCCCATCATTCCTCAAACTCTGCCCCATTTCTTTCTCTTCAACACGCAAAGTCTGAAATCCTCCCTAAATATCTCAAACTTACAATCAGACAGTCCTCTATGTCATCAGAATCCCAAGGCTTCAGGACAAAGGACAGTCACTAAAAGTAGGTCATTGGCAGGTGGGTGTCTTTCTCTCTGATGTGTAGAATCAAATCTTGAGAGTTAGAATAAGCAGCTGGTAGAACGGAAAGGAATCCTCTTGGGAATCAGAAAAACGTGGGTCCAAAGTCTACCACTACCATGTGTAGCTGAGTAATCTTGGAGGGACGCATAGACTCTCTGAGCCTCAGTTTCCTGGCCTGTGAAATGGGCTGGTCATGGAAGCACACAGGGCTGCTGAGGGGAATAAATGATAGGACATTTGCAATGTACCTAGCACGGTGCCAGGCTCCATGAAGGAAGTCAACATATGGTAACACAGTACTTCCTTTCCCTCTTCTATCTCAAGCTCTTGAATCTTCACTGATTCTGTCTCTTCCCTTAAAAGAAAAAAATGTATACATATATATATATATGTTTAAACATATATATAATTTTATATGTATACATATATAATTATATATATATTTATATACATATATATACATATATATACATATATATGTATATATATGTGTATATATATAAAATTAAAACAACTGCCAATGGTTTAATCCTTGCATCCGGATGTGGTGATTCTTTTTTTTTTTTGACATCTTTATTGGAGTATAATTGCTTTACAATGGTGTGTTAGTTTCTGCTGTATAACAAAGTGAATCAGTTATACGTATACATACACCCCCATATGCCCTCCCTCTTGCATCTCCCTCCCACCCTCCCTATCCCACCCCTCCAGGCGGTCACAAAGCACCGAGCTGATCTCCCTGTGCTATGTGGCTGCTTCCCACTAGCTACCTATTTCACATTTGGTAGTGTATATACGGACATGGTGATTTGAACTGGGTCAGCATTATCCAATTTTTCTAAGTATTCTCTTTCCTACCTTTCATCAACTCTATTGACAGGGCTTCTGTCCCTTTCTAATTGCCCATCCCTCGGATTTCTTTTTCTCTTCCTTGTTAAAGACCAATTTTACAAAGCACTTCAGCCACTCAGCCATTTTTATCATCATCATTAATTTGATTTCTCTTCTCATTTATTAATGGGTCAGGCAGCTCTCAAGGATTCTTTTTTCCCTGATATATTTGTAAAATGCCCTTCTTATTCCCTTTGGTGGCCCCAAGACTCTCTATGCCTTTTATTTCCTCCCTTGGCTGCCCTTCTGTTTCTCCGAAGCCTTTGCTGACTTCAGATCTTCCTCTCTGTATCCGGCCCCTCACCTGTCCCCTGCGGCCATCCCCTGCCCCGCCCTCCCTCCTCAGACATCCTGGCCTCTGAGGCTTCTCCATCTTGAGGTCCCATTAGCAGCAAGGGTTTGTCAGGCTCCTACCCATCCTTGTTCTGCTCCCACCCTGTGGGCAGAGAGGCCCTTTCATCCATGCTGGCAACCTGATGGAAAGGACCAGAAAAACCTAGGTCCTGCCCTGGTCCCCACCGTCAGCCTCCATCTCCCCAGGATTCCTGATTAAGGGAGTTATACACAGGAGCATCCATTCATTCATTTTTCAAAACCAGGATTGAGGTATAATTTACATACCATACAATTCAACCATTTTAAGTGTTTATTCATTAAATTCAATGATTTTTCGGTAACTCTACCTAGTTGTGCAACCATCACCAACAATCCAATTTGGAACATTCTCATGACCCCAATAAGCTCCTTCAAACCCATTTACAGTTAATTCCACTTCCCATCCCCATTCCCAGGCAACAACAGGAAGAAGGAAGTAGTCTGTTTACTCTGCATCATCAATAGCGGTTGTGACAATGAAAAAACCACCCATGTGATGCCACCTCTTGTTTTGTCTAGCATAGCAGTGTTACTAATGCACAGGTCCTAACCCCTGTTCCAGGGACATGTGCAGCCTCTGCACCCAGGCTCCTTACCTTGCACCATCCACCAGGAATGCACGGAGCTCCAGCCCTCAATGTTGCCCATCATGGTTGGGAGTTCCTGGCACTTCTCATTCTCCACTACATTCCCTAATAGATTCTTTTAGTTTCTAACATTACTGAGCTCTCTAACATGTTCTCCCCACCTTGCCATTTGAACTTGGCTCTTGGCATTGACCTTCCGAGGCCAAGGAACTTGGCAGTCTCTTGCCTATGATTGGAACTTTACTCCATCTAAATTGTCTCAGGATACCTTGGGGTCTCATCATCTGTCTCCTCCACCTTCAATCCCTCACCTTCACTCCACCCACCTCATTTCAGCCTATGGGGTCATATATGGAGCCTTTTTATAGGACTGACACTCTTCAAAGCAAGCCATAATAACAGATACAGAAAGGCAAAAGACATGATCTTATAAAATAAATATCTCCTATCCCCAAATTATGCTATATGTGGAGTATAATACCTGTTACCTTGCAGGCCAAAAAACAAGTTATTAAATTTAAGTATAGTGTTGAGGTATCTGAATTTCAAAGACTATCTGTGCTAAGTAGAAAAAAATTGCTCCAAGATTAGGAAGAGAGTTGACACAAATGGTGACTGACATAGTACAACCCAGTGTTCCTCAGACTTCTAAATTTTGTAGTTCAGCAAAATTTTTAAAGAGAAAATTGGAGGATTCAACATAAGGTTGCCAGCTTTTCAGCCTGCCAAGCATAGATGCTCAAGAAATCAAGTTTAGTCTACTATCACCACAGTTTCATAAATGTTTTAACACCAAGAAAGGAGGAAAGAGAGAATCCCAGGGAAAAAAAAGACAATCCAATTGAAAATGAATAAATTTAGCTTTGTGGAAAGCTCACTTATGTTTTTCTCACTTCCCCACAAGTGCATGAAAACTTTGGCGTGGGGCACGGGAACACCTAAATTAAACACATATTAATTCTCATAAAATATGCAGAGTCTCGTAAGCTTTCAAACCTCACCCAGATGTTGCCTTTTACACATCTGCACACAAACTGGAGGGGCCCAGCGATGATGTATGAGGGGTGAGGGAGAGGGTTCCTGCCTTGCCCTGGGAACCTCCTTCCTTTGAGAACTGCTTCCCTTTGTTTTTTTTAAGCAGCTGAGTTCATCATCATTCCCAGCCTTCCCAAGCTTCTCAATTTTATTTTCCCATCACCAATTTTCCCCACAGGTTTCTGATGAAATCCAGCACCACTTTCCAAGGAACTGGTAGCTGGATTTCCAAGAGTGGCCACTTCTCAGTAAACATCAGTTAAATCTGGGATTAAGGGTAAGGCTCCTCCCTGCTGGGCTCTGCAGCATCTCCTGGTCAAGCACACATAGAGCCAGACCTTTAACCCTCCAACCCCGCCACATTTCCTATTGGTCTATTCTAAATATTTCCCATCATTATATGTGTTACTATTAATATGTGTGGTTGGTATACCTTCCCGGGGGATGGAACATAGTGGGAGTAAATGGTATGAGGAAGGAAGTTGCTTTAGAGTCTACAAAAGTTTAGACGTCATAGAATTATGTGGTTCCTGAGTCAGAAGGGATGAGAGAGTCTATAGCTGTTGCTGGGGCAGTAAAAGCTCAGGAGCTGAGAGATAGAGGGAGGAACCAGCGTGACACCAAGGCGGTCAGGTGCCTGTGGGTTCCAGCCCTAGTTCCACCAGCCACGTAACTGGGCAGGTCATTAACTTTACTAAACCTCAGTGTTTACACCCACAAAACACACAAGACGACCAGCCTCCAAGGGCTCTGGTGAGGATTAGAGGAGTAAGGTATACAGAGGCACTAGTACTATGCTGGCCCAAAACGGGGGCTCCTCTCTTTCCATCCTTGTTTTCTTAGCTCTAGGGGAGGGTGTCCAGGCAGAACTGACTTGGAGAAGAGAGGTGTGTTAAAGGTCAAGGGCAGAATCTAGGTGAACATGGGACAGATTCAATAATATCACAAATAACTCGTCCCTGGGTCCGGCTGGCTTACGTGACCAGGCTCTGTAGCACTGAATTGGTTTCACGCACCTGCCTCGGACACTGAGATGTTCCCGTGATACAGTGGGGTCCCTGCACCAACTGCCTGAACGTCTGTCAGGCTGGAGGGCAGGCAGCAGGCCCTGCACCTGGGCTGGGTGCTGTGCTAGGTACCTTGCATACAGGAATTTCTGTGAGGCAGATGGTAGCAGCTCTGAGCATCAGGCACACTGCCTAGCGAGAGGGATTTGTAAGCTGCCCCAAGTCTCCAGCTGGTACCTGAGAAAATCCTCATTCAAACTACGTGTGCCCTTGTTCTGGGCACCCCGTGTTGCTCCCGCCTAAGAGAGGAAAAACTACAGGAGAGATATAAGCAGGAGAGCCCTCTCCAAGGCGTCAGTTCAAGAAGAGAAACTCTTGGACCATTTGATGTGTGCTCCTTGAGTTACCCACAGAGGTAGGGCCAGCAGGGGCATGACTGAGGGAGGGCGTTATTTACATGTAGAATTAAATAATATAAGAGGAGAGGGGGAGGTGCGGTGGAAATGAGGAGGGATGGAAAGGGAAGTCAGAGTCTTTATCACCACCTCCTGCCTCCCGCCTTCCCCCCACCTCCTCCTCTCCCTCCCCTCTTCTCCCTCTCTTCCCACTCCAAACAGGAGCAGCAGGGAACCCAGCCCACCCTGCCACAGCTCCTGCCTCACTGGCCATGGCCCTGGCTCCTCCCCCCTCCCCCAACCTCCCCCACCACCCCATGTCCCCCGCTTGGCCCAAGAGAACTTCTGCCACCTTCCATTCCCTCTTCTAATAATTGCGCATTTCCCTGAGAGAGACTCAAAGGCAAAGGAGAGAGAAGATGATTTCTCGGTCAATAAGCCCTTAAGCAAGTTTCTCAGAAGGATGCTTTCCTGACAACCTTGCAGGCCTTGGTTTCCTCCATGATTTCAAATGAAAGCAATGTCACTTATCCTCAACTGATAGAGGTTAATCGATCGGTCATCTCTGAGTGCCAGTGATATGCTTGACACTAGCAGGACACTTAATCCTCACAATAATCCTGGGAGCCCTACTCTCCATCCCACCCCTCATTATACAGAAGAAGAAACTGAGGCTCAGAGAGGTGAAAGGATTTGCCCAAGGTCACAAAACAAAGAAGTAATGGAGACAAATATAGAAAACATTCAAAAGAAAGTTCCTCCATGCTGTCATTGAAATATGTGTAAGACCTAGAGGTGTAGCAGCCAGGTTCTTGAAAGATAAGCTCAGTGAAGCGAATGGAACTTTCTTGGAAATATATCTGAGGCTCAGAGAATCAGCAGGAAGGCTGGGGAGTTGGGCTCAGACGTGGATGGGTCCCAGGACCACTTGGAGGGCCAGGTGTGGAAGGGGGAGAGCAGTGTCCCTCTGCTGGGGGCCCTGCCCCGTGGGTGCATGAGCTCCCCGTTTTCTGAGGTTTGGCGCCTCTTTTGTACTCCAGAAGATGCTTTTGAATGGCTGTGCTTATTCACGTGTTGTCCTTTTGGTGACAGGCTCACAGGCTTCAGATTACCATCCCACCAGATTGTAGTTAATGGGGAAGAAGTAAACCCCGAACAAATTCCACCAGGAGAAGACAATCCACAGTGGTAGGGGATACAGATCAGAGTGGGCTTCACAGAACAGGTGATGCTTAGCCAAGGCTTGAAGGGAAAGCCATAGCAAACTAATAATGGCTCATCGGGACCGCATTCTGGGAAAGCTGGGACCAGCCCGGGCATTAATTCCTTTACTCCTCCCAGCACCCCTGAGGTAGGGACTGGTATCACCCGCTGCATAGGTGAGGAAACTGAGGCTCCAAAACCTTAGGTTTCTTACTCAAGGCCTCACAGTTATAAGTGACAGTCAGAATTCAGTTCCGGCCTCACTGACTCCAAAATCCAAGCTCTTATCCACTCTGCTAGCAAATAATGCCTCACTATTAGAGAGGCTTCCACGTGTCAAAGTGCTCCCAGATCCATTATCTCAGCTCACACTCACAGCAACCCTGCAAAGTAGATAGGGCAGGTGTGATTATGCTCATTTCCCTGACAGGCAGATGGGGCCCAGAGATGCTAAGTGACCCACCCAAGGTCACACAGCCACTTAACAGAAGGGTAAGGCTGGCTGCCCCGACTCAGCATCCTCCTCATTGCTGCATATGCTCTGAGGGTCCTCGTGCCCAGCCAGCAAGAGGGACCAGAGTCCACTCGAGAGAGAACAAGGCAGAGCCGTTCATTTCCAGACTTCAACATTTAATTCCGAGGCAGGCACCTGACCCATCACCCCACGGGAGCACTCGTGGGCCATCCAGTGCCTGGCACGCTGCCGTCTCGGGGTCTGGGCACAATTAAGCACAAACCAGGAATTGGTGCCTAACAAATTAGCAACAGGTAAAAGCCATCAGGCCATCTGTTGCCTCCCACCCACTGCCACTGCCTAATCCCCTTTCTCGGCAGCGTCCCCGGCTCCGTGCTCAAACACAAATTAATATACTGGCCTTTGCATATGTATTTATGGCTTCAGGTGGGGAGAGAGCCACAGGAGCAGGTGGCAAGAAGGCAGTCGCTGGAGATGCTTAGCTCATGCAAAAGTCCTTCCTTAGGGAGGGAAGTCAGCTGAAGGCCATGGGATGGGTGAGCTGGAAGGCAGACCAAGGGCCTTGAATAGCCAGTTATGGAGGCAGGGAAGGGGTTGGAGGCACGGCTCTTGGTTCCTCGTAGGAAGCACTCCGCCAGACCACTCATTCCCCCCCTCCCCCACCGCCCCGAGGTCTTGCATCATGCATCCCATCAGCCACATTAGAAACGCTGAGGCAAGAGGAGGCCATAGGATTATCCACGGTCAGCAGGAGGCCAGGACGGAGCAGGAGGGAGCCCCAGGCAGCCAGGTGGCCAGCCTGCCTAGGAGACAGTCTTGAGCGGCCTCTCCGAATCTGGGTTTCCTCACTGCAAGTTTCCAAGATGCTCAAGTGTGCCAGCCATGCCTAACCAGTTCGACTCAGGAATGAATATGAATAGAGACTGGTATTTCCTGGTACTTCATGCTGAGCGCTTTACTTCGTTTTGCCCTTGCAGCAACCTTATGAGGTAGATGTCACTACACCCATTTTGCAAATAAAGAAGTGGAGGTTGCAAGAGAGGTTAAATTCAATGATTTGTAAGTAGGTACTTCTGGTGGACCTAGGCTGGACCAGGCTCCAGGTGGGCCCTTGGGATGCAAAGATGTACAAACTGGAGCTGATCCTTTGTCCTCACGGCAGGGTCAGAATCAGCCACAAGTGTTGCTGAGTAGATGACAGGGGGACAGTGGCAGATTAGATGGTCTGGGAAAGGCAGGCTTCCCTGAAGCCCCAGGTATGAAGAGGAACCATCTAGAAGTGAGGGAAGAGTGTCCCAGGAAGAGGGGACAGTATATGCAAAGGCCCTGAGGAGGGAAGGGATGGGTGTCTGGGGCTGGAGTGGCTGGGACCTGTGCGAAGAGAGGATATAGCTGGCTGCAGCAGAGAGAGAGGCAGGCCCAGACCAGGCAGGAGCTCACCAGCTCTGTAGAATGTTCCGGATTTTCTCCTAAGTGTGACGAGAGGCTGCTGCAAAATGTCACCCGGATCTGTTGGACTCCAAGCCAGGTTCCCACTGCCTTCCTATGCTGTCCCCTCCCGCCTCGTGCTTCTCCTCCCACAGGAGGGACAGGAAGATGGCGGCCACCTCCTTGGAAAGTCTGCCCATTGTCACAGAGTGGGCAGAGTGAGGACTCTGGGGGTTCCCAGGCTGGGGTTTTCTTCTCCTAGTCCCAAACTGGGGCTGCACAGAGCTGAGCTAGTGTCCTTGAGATTTTAAAGTCCCAAATTACCCAGGATGGGGACAGCCAAGGAAGGAAGGATCATCCTTCAGTAAGTCCTCCTGGTCGACCAGAAAGATGAACTCCGGCTTGTGGAGCACATCTCTGAATGTCCAGGAATCTGTCTGGGGGCAGGGAAGGCAAGGAAAGATCTGAACCCCTATGCTTTCTATCTCATGGTGGGACAGGGTCTGGGAGGGGTCCCAGTCCCTTCAGCATCCCAGCCCAGGGAGTGGGTACAGCCAGACTTCACCCGTTACCAGCAATGTGACCTGGAACAAAACTTTGTTTCTCCACATGGAAAATGAATTAAGTCTGCCTCACAGAGGCGTGGGGAGGAGAGGATGGCCGTCAAGCACCCAGCTTGATGTCTGCACTTAGGTGCTCAGTCAGTGCTAAGGGACATTACTGTGATCCAGACCTGCTTCCAAGCCACTCCCCTCTCCAGCCAATCAGCATCAACCCTCTATCTCCCATTGTCCCGGAGCTTTGAGGCATCTGCAGTTTCAAATCCCTTGTTAAAAATAAGCTTTAAAAAAAAAAAAGTCAGAAGAGGAGCCAGGAAAGGAAAAAAGGGAGAGGGAGAGAGGAGGAAGGAACTTTTTTCACCTGAAGCCAGATCTCTAATTCTGCTGGTGGCCAGGGACAGCCCTGCCGCCAGCCTCTCCTGCAAATCAAACGGCCTGCCGAGTAAGCAGCTGCAAATAGAGCGCTGGGCTCTTTGAAGGTGAGGAGCCAGAAGGGAGCTCTTATCATCCTCCTGGGCTCACAGGAATGCCTCAGGCTGGCCCAGGCTGTGCCAGACAGGAGCCTGGCGGGCATGTAACTGGTTGGGAGGGGAGGGCTGTCAGTGCCAGCTCAGGCTAGAGGGAGGGAGGGAGGGGGTGAGACCAGCATTGGTTGTGCTGTCAGACCTGAGTCCTCATCCTGTGATTCCAGCCAGTCACACACATCCTTAGCCTCCATTATTTCATCTGTGAAATGGGATGATACAGCCGCCTGGCAGGCCCCGTGCATAGCACACAGTAGGTGCTCCTTGAGTGGTGCTTCTCACCTCTGCAGACAAAGGGGAGGGATGGGGTGGGCTCAGGTGTCCAATCACCAAGGCTGCTATCCCCCTGCCTCCACAAGCTGCCCTTCCTCTCTGGCTCCCTAGAAGCATCTTCCCCGTGACTCAGAGACAGACAAGCCTCACATCTGGGCTCTTGCGTCATTATTCTCTCTCTCTCTCCATTCTGACCCCTATGGATAACCTCCCCACTGTCCTTCTCCTGAGCTGCCCCAGCCGCCTCTTCACAGGCCTCCCTGCCTCCAGCCTCCCCGGGCCCACCGAGCACACAGCTGCACATTCATTTCCCAGAAGCCCAGGTGTGGCTGCTCGCGTCCTCTGCGCAACACCCAGCCTCACTGCCCATCACCAACTGCTCCACTTGGCAGTCAAAGCCAGCCACATTCCAGATGCCCCTGCCTCATGGAATGACCAGCATGGCACACGGTGGGCCCGACCATGGCTCTCATGCCTTGCTCCGTCCTCCCCTCTCTCCACACCGCTGCCATCCCCAAGACTCAGCCTACCCTAGCCGGCCTCTTTGTTTTCGCTCATGCTGTCCCTTCCACCTGGAAGGTCCATCGTCCTAAAATGCTTTCTTCTTCCAGAATCCTACCAGCCAGAATATTCTCTCCCTCACTCTGCAGAATTTGGACTCCTCGTCCCAGGGCTCAGCAACATCTCTTTATTATAGGGGTATTTGCACCTGTGGATAATCTAAATCCACAGTTAAGCTGGTGTGGGGGCCAGGATGTGAGTTCTAACTGAGATGTCGATGAGAGAGATGCCCAGGGACACAGCGAGTGAGTGTGCGCCGGGGCTGCTCCAGGGCGCTCGTGGGATGCAAGGTGTGAGTTGTCAAGAGTGTGATTGTGCTCAGGGGCAGAAGTGTGTGGGCAATTGTGGACCACAGCCCACAAGTGTGTATGTGAGACCCTCAACGCCCAGGGCCCTCTGTGCCAAGCCAGCACGCAAATACCCTCCCCACTTCCCTCTGTGTCTGTCTCTGTCACACACACACACGCGCACGCACACACGACACACACAGCACGTAGACATCTTGCAAATCTTCACATTCTTAAACCCTACAGTTGGTACAAAGTAATCAGCAAATACTGAAGTGCAAGTTCAGCTGTGCTCTCCAAGCCTCCATCCCACTGGACATATCAGAACACTTCCAGCTGAATAATAAAATAATAGGGAGTCACAGCGTGGCTCTTCCTTGACAGAGCGTTATTCACACCACGATCTCAGAGTCCTCACAACCTGGTCCCATCTTTCAAGTGCAGAGACCAGAGGGCACAGTCTGTTAGAGGCAGAGCTGGGGTTCAGACCCCATCTTAGGACTCTGACTCCCCAGCCCCTGAGGGCAGAAGCTGTGGAAGGCTCTACATCCTCAGAAACTGTGGCCAGTTGTGTGTTTAGCTGGAAGCAGAGTTCCTGAAGCCTGTGGATCTGTGCCTCCTTATTCTGTGAGTTGAGACACTGGAATGTTCCATTTGCGTTAAGTAATGGGGGTTCTGAACATCATGTATCCTCTCTCAAGGCTCTGCTCAGAACCTCTTCCTCCAGGAAATGTTTTCTGAAAATCTCCCCTTACCCTGGGCTCTGGTATGTTTCTATAGCTCCAAACCACAGAGGTTGGCACAAGGGCCTGTTTGCACTTCTGTCATCTGTCACCTACAGCAGCCTTTGAGCCCTAATGACAGGGACAGGGCCTCATTCACCTGTGCATCCCA
This sequence comes from Delphinus delphis, assembly GCF_949987515.2. NCBI lineage: Eukaryota > Metazoa > Chordata > Mammalia > Artiodactyla > Delphinidae > Delphinus > Delphinus delphis. The sequence continues at coordinate 37,930,182 of NC_082701.1, forward strand.
GTGCCTGGCACATCTCAGACTTTGAACAAACCTTTACAGAACACATGAGTGAATGAATGAATGAAAGGAGGATTCTCCCAGGACACAGATCAACACTGTGCACAGTTTCATGCTTAGAAGTAAGACTCCCGTGTGAGTGTGGGGGGAGAGGGAGGAGGATGAATGTGCTAGAAAGAGGATGCAGGAGCCTGACTCCATCCTCATCTCTTTGACCCGGTGGTTTTCCCAAGGAGGGATGGGTTAGTCTTCTGAGGATGGAAGAGGGGAACCAAATAGGGAAGGGAGCCCTTTTGCCTTCAGTGGGGTCCACAGAAGGGGCCCGGTTCTCAGCCCTGGGCCTCTCGAGCCCCAAGAAGAGATCAGCCTTGAACGACAAAGCCAGCAACCTCTATAGCTGTGCAAACCAGGGAAAGGGAGTCCCTCCCGCACCGTCCCCCAGTGCCGTGGGCGTACTATCAGCTCTCTTGGCTGAAAATCTTGAGGGGTTTTCTCTTAAGTAATTCCATCTATAAGAATCTGGGAAATGACCACGGAGAACAATCTCCATCCCTGTCCCCTCTGCAAACCCAACAGAGGCTTGGAAAAATTCGTCTTCCGCCAGACTCGCAGCGTTCCATCTTGTCTGTGGCCAGTAGCCAACTGTGAGTAAGTTCATTAATATTAATGTTAATAATCTCCTACATTTGCTTCACGCTTTCCAGCTTACAAAGCACTTTCAGGTTCATCATCTCATCTGATCCTCACCACCAGCCTGGGAGGTCAATGGGGCAGTGATTATCATCCCAGTTTTACCAAGGAGAGAACTAAGATCCAGGGAGAGAAGGGATGGGCCCAAGGGCGCACGTGGCAGCTAGCTGTCGTGACCCCAGGCCGGTCCTCGCCCTCTCCATCTCCCACTGCCAACCCCTTCCCCCGTCTACCTCGTCAATGTTATCATCAGCATCATCTCCTGGTTCAGGGGATCTGTTCTCAGCCATTAGAAAGACAGCCTTAAAATAAATTAAAAAGTCAGGCTTTAGCCATCTGCTAAAATGGGTGAAACGACCTTCTAGAAATTTGCTGAGCGACCTTGGGCTAGACATTTCCCTCTCTGGGCCTCCAATCCATTTCCTTGCATGTCAGGTGAAAGGGCTGGTCTCTTCTCCTCCTTCTGCCCTGCCCTTCCGTGATGCGAGACCAGTGAAAGCTGAAGGGCCTTCCCTTGGTGCCAGACTCGGGCTGGCAGTAATCACACCCCTGAGGTCCCCTCCTGGAGTGTGAGGGGTCCACCAATCATGAGCCTAGGACTGCCAGAGAATGGAGCTATGAAGCAACAGAAGACTCCTAGGAACCCTCCTGAGGATGGGGCCGGAGCTAACCAAAAATTGCTACAATGTGACAAGCGCTTTACACACTTTGTCAACATGCCTCAGAATAACCCTACCAGACGGCAGTCATTTCCATTCTTTATATGAGAAACTTGAAAGATGAAAACATCATTAGAGGAGAAACTTGAAGCTTAGAGAGGTCACCTGACTTGCCCAAAGTCATACAGCAAACAGCAGACTCAAGTTCCAAACCCAGAGCTGGTCTGCTTTCTTAGTCCCAAATGCTTAAGGATCCAGAGGTAAAGCGGGAAGAATGCATAGGGGGTTTGTCCTTCCTCCATTCCCTTTCTTCCAGCCCGCCTCACCTCCCTTCTCCCTTCCTTCTTCTCTACCCTCTGCGGTTTCAACCCTGGGCAGGGCCTCCTCTGCTGTACCGGCTCGCCCTGTCATCTCTGCCCAGGCTGAGATTTATGGATCACACTTCAAGGATTTTTCTTTATTAATAACATTTATAATCATTTTAGAAATTAAGAGCTGAGGATGCAAAGCATTTTAATTAAAATAATCTGCAGTTGATAATTATAGGACTCTCTCAGCTGGAACCGTCTTCTTTCAATCTGTCACACTCCCGGAAGGCAGGAGATAGCTGTGAGCAAATGAGTGAGCCTGCTACCTGTGTGTGTAAAGCCGGGTGGCCCAGGGCTCGCCCTCAGAGGCTTCTGCTGGAGAAGTGAGCTCCAGGGTGAACCGGGCTGGTACCAGCTTTGGGGTGGGGCCTCTGTCCACCGTGCAGGGCTGGCTTCCCATGGGATGATAGCCCTTCTAGAGGTCTGCCCACCAGGCACACAGTCTTCTGCTGGTTTCCCTGTGGGCTCAGAGGGGTTGAAGCCCAAGATGCAGAGGGATATGTAAGGCTGTGTAGTGAGAAGTAAAACTCTCACTCAGCTCCTGCCTCTCTGCCCCAGTCCAACGCTCACCCTCACCTGAGGCACTGTCCTGCCCTCTGCAGTCAGGAGAGGGCAGCGAAGGCCACCAAATGCAGACCTGAATGGCTTCAAAGATGGGACATAAATAAGGACAGAAGAAGAGCCGGCTTGCGAGGTTGGGTACCAGCAAGTCAAGACAGCTCCAACCCGTGCCCATCACTGAGACGCTATTTGCTCAGCCCTGGCCCCATCGCAGCCCGTAAGACACCACGGGAGAGTGAGACACACCTCATCCCCTTGGGAACTCACATGCCTGCACAGTTGGTCCATGTGTAAACCAGCCATAAGAGAACATGACGTTTGCCCAGGATGAAGCTACAGTTGTGAGGGGTCAGTTATCAGGTCTGTGTGTGGGGCTAGCAAGGAGGTCTTCACAGGGAAGGGGCTGCCTGGGCAGGGCTGTGAAGGATGAATAGGAACCCGCTGGCTCAATGACAATCACAACTACTAGGGTTTCTTCACTGTTTACTATGCTCTAGGCACTGTGCTGGGCGCTAGCAGCATCTCCTTCAAACTTGACAACAAGCCTTGAGGATAAACTTGATTATTAGCAGCCTGGTTTTTTCCAGGTAAAGAAACAGGCTTGGAGAGGCTGTGTCATGTGCTTGAGGTCACAGAGGCACGCCCTGAACTCCAAACCATTGATGCCAGCCTTGTGATTAAGCACTGGGATATGAGGTGCTCAGGATAACAGACTCCTGGGAGGGGCACGTCTCCCGAAGAGGGAACATGTACAAGGGCTTCAGAGTGGGTGACAGGAGTGATGGGCCGGAGTTATCCTGCCAGACTGGTTTTGGGAAATCCTAACTGAGCGAGTTCCCTCTGTGGGCCTTAGTTTCCCCATCCATAAGTCTAGGGTAGGGGCTCTCTCTAGAGATCCTCCTGGTCCGGGGAGTCTTCAGCTATCCCAGGCCCCCTGATGCATCTCTAGCTCAGCTTGGGCAGTGTTCTTCTCCTCCCCCACCCCTCAGCCTTAAAGAGGAGAAAGGGGTTCAGGGAAGGTGCTCCCCACCAGCACTCCACCCCAAATCCACCTAGGCCAAAAATCTCATGGGGACTGGGGTCTTGATAGTGGGCTCCAAGTGGCCTCCTTTGGGCTCATTCGAGCCTCCCTTTCCTCTTGGAGGAAATGAGGGTCGTGGTTGGACCAGCCAGGGGGAGGGCTTGGACATCTCCAGTAGCAGAGGTAGCTGTCCTGGCAGCTGAGGCCAGGCCTGTCCCTCTACTGCTTCCCTCTGTGGCCCAGACGTGGCTCAGGCCCTCCCAGCCCAGGCAGCTTCCCTCTCCGCCCTCACCAAAGCCCCCCGAAGCAGTGGACAGGGACCGGAAGAGGATTATGCAGACTCACTCATGGGTAAAATTGGTTCCTGGCCTGAGGAGCAGCAAGGGAGGAGTCCACGAAAAGCCTCGTGGAGGGCCCGGGGCTCACGCTGGCACTGCGGCAGCCTGGGATGGGGGCGGTGCTGCGGCCAGTCCAGGGTGTCGACACCAGGGCCCCCCTCCCCTTCCAATAATCACATCTCCGGAGCATCCTGGGTCAGCGCCTGCTCTGCGTCCTCCAGAGGGCACTTGTTGGCCGGAATCCCTGAGAATAAACTTGGCCCACCTAGACCCAGGGCTTCTAGGGAGCAGCTCTGCCAGGGCTGGGCAGAAGTAGCGGGGGGTGGGTGGGATGTCAGTTATACAAGGCTCCAGGCTGTGGACAAAGATGGATTAAGTGAAGGCTTAGAAGGAGGGGGATTATTCAGAAAGCCCACCCTTCTGAACTCTGCCCAGCAAAGCACATCTTTCATGCCACTTCCTTAAAGAGTGGCCTCTCCGGAAGGAGCATTTCCCTGCTCCTCTGTCCCCTCCGCTTCAGAGAACACTGGATGCCAAGATGGTTTCAGGAAGAGTTTTATTGCAGCTAAAAATAAGGGAGCAACTCACATCTCATTTCCTGTATTCTACAGCTACAAGTTCCCTAAAGAGAGGGAGGAGGAGGGATCAGCAAAGATTCTGGAAAACATTTAGATACAATAAAATAAGTATATTAAAAAAGAAAGCAGACCAATGACAGATATAGGACTCACAGTGATGCTTACCTTGGGTGAGGAAAGCAGGGAGATGGGGTGGACAGGAGGAAGCCACACAGTTAGGTAGCCAGCATTGTTAAAGTCTTAGTTTTTATGCTGGGTGGTGGCTTTAAAGGTACTTATTTTATTTTTAATGTGAATGAATGAATGAACGAAAAATAGGGCCAAACATGGACCAGAGGAGAGTGTAACAAAGATTATATTCAATAGTTATTCAAATTCTTTGTATCTGAGCTTCAAAAAGTTGGGGAAAATATCAAAGGAAAACAAATTCTAAGATCAGATGCACCACCTGGCTTCCTGGGCACCTGGATCCTTGAGCCCTCCTGGCCGCCCAAACAGACTTTTGAGGTCCAGATTGTCCAGAAAATTTCCTCTTCTTCAAGTAGGTTGCAGCCTGACTTCTTTGGAGTCCTGGGCATCATAAGGGAAAAAAATGTAATTTTGAATCAAAAAAGAAGTATCCTACAATACTGTAGGCCAAATGGTATCTGCTCTCCCGGGACCCAAGGGCTCATGACTCTAGGGTATTAAATATGGTTGAAGGGATGAGGGGCTGTGGAGCCCGAGGGCCTGCTCACCTGGGCTCTCTCCCCTTTTAGTGATTCTGCCCTGAGAATCTTGGTCCTGACTTTGGCCTCAGGTGGCCTGGGCTCCGTTACCACTGCCATCCCCCCGCGGGACGAGGGCAAGGAGAATTGACCCCTCTCTCACTTCTTTCTCCGCCTCCCACTCATTTCCCCTCCCGGCCCCTCCGCCCCCATCCAGGACGTTTCTGTAGGAAGGGTCCCTGAGGATCCTGGGCTGCCTCACCTGCCTCCAAGGTGACCTTGGAAGGACACCTATCAGATTTTGGTGGTGGCTCACTATGCTCTCCTGCCTCACGATGTCCAGCTGTGGGATGGGTGCTCTTGGGGAGTTCCTCTACTTCCCACAGCAGCAGGAGGGCAGGGTTTCCATCATCTCAGTCAGACAGAGGCCCTGGTCCCTTGCTTCAAAGCCCCCAGGGAAACAGACACAGATCCATCTCCATCTCTCGCTAAATAAGCTCGTGTGTCTAAATAAACTACCACGGGGCATGCCAGTGAGATTCCTATGCTCTGGCCAGCCTCCTGTGGGCAATGTGAGAAAAGCTAATGATACTGTAGAGACAGAGAAGATGGGAAGGCAAGTTCAGAGGGCAAAGCTCAGGAAGAGGTGGGGTGAACATCTGGGCCAAGCCTCTTCCCCAAGTCTGATGATACTTGTGCACAGCCCTTTGTTATATGTGATCTCCTTGACCTTGCCTTGAAAGCTGTTGTCCCCATTTTCTGTCCAGGGACAGAAAAGTCCCCACGTTGCCCATACGGCTCTAGGAAGACAGGTCCAGGTCCATGAAACTTGTGGGTGGCAGAGACAGGCCTAGACCCCAGTTCTGATTTCCAGTCTGGAGCTCCCTGGGGCCACCACGCCAGCCTCCCTGCCTTGCCCCATGAGGTTGGGAGAACTGGGACCGCCTCTGCAGTGGGAAGGCTCTCGGGAGGCCACCACCCTCCGCTATGGGAAGGCTGTCCAAGGGAAGAGAAGCAGACAGGGAGAGGAACCAGGGCCAATGGCTGCAGGGCTAATGGCCGCAGAGGAGGCTCTGTGGAAAACAATTTCAGATTGACGATAGGCTGAGATCTTGGTTTGTCTGTTTCTGGCTTTGGCACCCATTCCTGGCCACTTACTTACGGTTTGGGGGTTTCAGGGTCCCCCTGGGCAAAATGAGACATTTATTACTCATTCTCCTGCCTCATAGAACCATATTGAGAATTAAATGTCATGTGACATGTTACAGAAGAGCCTCCTAAGTGACCCTATTCAACTCTTTTTTTTAACATCTTTATTGAAGTATAATTGCTTCACAATGATGTGTTAGTTTCTGCTTTATAACAAAGTGAATCAGTTATACATATACATATGTTCCCATATCTCCTCCCTCTTGTGTCTCTCTCCCTCCCACCCACCCTATCCCACGCCTCTAGGTGGTCACAAAGCACCGAGCTAATCTCCCTGTGCTGTGTGGCTGCTTCCCACTAGCTATCTATTTTACTTTTGGTAGTGTATCTATTCAACTCTTAAGAGCCAACCCTTGCTTCTCTGTGCTGCCCTACAGAGGGAAGGGACGGTCAGGCAGAGAGGGAGGTCCCAGCAGTGGGAGTGCCCCAGGCCAGGCAATTTTGTGAATACACACTGAGCATCTCTGTGCCAGGCCCTGTGCAGGGGGTCGGGGTGGAGGGGTTAAAGTGATCAACATGGCCCCTGCTTTCCTGGAGTTTAAACTCTAGTCCAGTGAGTCTCAGCCACGGACATAGCTTAGGATCCCCTGGAGGGGGTGGTATAAACATCAGCACCCAGGCCTCATTCAGACCAAGTGAATCTGAATCAGTACTTTTTGTAAAGCACCCAGGCGATTCTCATGTGCAGCTAGATGAGATAATAAAATCAGCAATTACACTTCATTCTCATCCTTGCTCTGCTCAGGAAAGTACAGGAGAATCTTGGAAGGACACCTATCAGATTTTGGTGGTGGTGGCCAAGGGAGGGTTAGGGAGGACTTCCTGGAAGAAATGGCAGATGACCCCGTGCACCTTGATGACGAGTTGGAAGAATGGGAGGCAGTCTTTCTGGACTGAGTTCAGAGGGTGAGGAGAAAGTGCACGAGATAAGGCTGGACGGGGCAGCCAGGGTCCAGATCACAGGGGGCACACTTGTCCTATGAGGGAGTCTGCACAGACCCAACAGTTGATGGGGGATATCGGAAGATTTTAAGCAAGGGAATGACACGATCTTAGCTGTCTCCCTGGGGAATCTACGGTGTTCATCTGGGTGGCAAAGAGTCCCTCCTCCTCTACTCCCCCCACCCCACCCCCGGCATATGGGGAAGGCAGAAGCTCTCCCCAGGGCTGCTGGGGGCTCCCAGTTTAATCTGAGTTCCGCAGTGCATCAGTGAGGGGCTCCTGGGCCGACCAAGTCCCTGGTACTAATAGGCTGCGGAGGTGAGATCAATGACAACTGCATTGATCTTGCCTCTCTTTGGCTCCTTAAAGAGCTTATTGACTGGAGAGCCTTGGGGGGCTGGGTTTGTGCAGCAGAAATCTGAATCTCATCCAAATGTGGGACAAAGACGAGGAAGAAAATGTGAGGAGGGGGCCCCTCACAGGTCCCTGCCACCTCACACAGTCTCATACTCATTCTGGACATGTATGCTCACTCCCCACCCCCAAGCTGGTTGTCTTGGCATCTAAACCTATAGCCTTACCTCTCCCCGTCCCCAGTTCTAGCCACACAGAAATGCCTTTTCGTCCCCACTCCTTTGCCTCTGGATATGTTGTTGTCTCTGTCTAGGGTATGATCTCCACCTCAGTTTCCCCAGTCTGACCTGCTCCTTTTTCCAGGTCCAGTTCAAATATCAACTCTTCTTAAAAAGACTTTCCTGGCCTAACCTCACCCCCAAAGCAGGAATTGAGTCTTCTTCTGTGTGTCCGTAGCATTCAATACTTACCTGTATGTGCAATACTCGTCACACTTTTTACAACCATTTACTATATCTTTTTCCCCAGAAAGTCAGTTCCTCTAGGACAGTGACATTGTCATTCATCTTTGTGTCCCCAGCACAGTACTTAGCGTAGAGCAGATGCTCAATAAAGGAATGGACACTGAAGGAATGAAAGAATGAATGCTTTTTAAATGTCCTAAGGACTTCCTTTTTTAATCCTGACCCAGCACAGACCCTGAGGGTGGAGAACAGTAGAGACTATGCCTAATCAAACTTGGATGACACTAGCTCAGCGCTAGACCTTGAAAAACTAGAACTGTCATCAAGTGCGATCTCTGATCTTACAGTTGAGGTCACAGGTCCAAGGAGAGGAACTGACTCACTCAAATCTCACAAAAGCAGGTGGCAGGCCCAGGACCCTCCAGATGCTGTTTTACATGGACCTGGCAGTGTGGCCAGGGGCTCCAAAGCCCTCTGAACTCCTCCAGGCATTCCCAACCATCATTCTGACTTCCTGTGACATCCTTTGTTTCTTCAGGTGGATCAGGCTAGGCAGGAATCTATTATCCAGGCCACAGAAAAGAGGTTCCCTAAAGACAGAAGTTCTTTCTTTCCTTGACTCGCTGTATGACAAAAGGACAAGTTACTTCCCATCTACAGGCCTCAGTTTCCCAATCATTGAAATGAGAGCTCTGCCTTTTCTCTCCTGGTCTTAGGAAAGGTGATTCCTAGAGCAACACGTGCCATTCTTTGAAAATCACCATCAGGGGGTCATGCCACCTGGTATCAATGAGAAAGGGCAAAAGAGCACAGGATCTGGGAAGTCAAGTTGGGGAACATACCCTGTTTTTGTTAACTTTTTGTTGAAATACAACATACTTACAGAAAAATGCACTTATCATAAGCAGGCAGCCCAACAAAATGTTCAAAAGCTGAACTGTCCATGTAATCAATATCCAGATCAAAAACCAGAACCTCCCCAGTCCCTGAGAATCTACCCTTCTTCTCCTTCCACCAGTTGGCGCTCACTGCCACCAATTCCCCACGCTGACTTCAGCGCCATAGATGAGCTTTGCCTCTTTTTGTCCTTTATATGAACGGAATCCTATAATAGGTCCTCTTTGGTGCATGCCTTCTTTTGGACAACATTGTGCTTCTGAGATTCATCTGGTTCATCCATGTGTCATGTCATTCTCGAGTGCCCCTTCTCATTGTTATGTGGTATTCCATTGTACAAACACATCTTAATTTATTTATTCATTCCACTGTTGATGGGCATTTGGGTAGTTTCCAGTTTAGAGCTATTACAGATAGTGTTAAAATAGACTGTTTTTAATATTTTAAACAATCATTTTTGAAAGCAGATGCTTAAAAATAGCCAGGAAGAAAAGGATTGTGAACACATTCCCTCATTTAAAAATTATCTATTAAGCACCTACTGTGTCCTAGAATTATCATTTTCCTTGCTCTCCTGAGCCTAGTCTTTATAGACTAGGTGATATCCTACCTGTTATAGAAAGTCTTTTGTGATTGCTCCCAACTCACAGTGACATCCACCCTCCTCTGAAGCCCCAAGGTAGGTGTTTTGAGGACATACAGTAGAAACTGAGCCCACGCAGCTGACCTTCGCCTTCTTTGTGTGCATTTTCAAGTGGGTGCTCCTGAAGAGCAGGTGTGGATCTCATCTTTCTCTGCCTTCCACAACACCATGTACAGCATTAGATACATCACTAAACTCACCAAATAAGAGTTGGATTTAAGTAGAACTTAGCTATAGGAAGGTGATGCAAATACATGAAGACCCCCGCCCCTGCTCTCTACCCACAACCTCTGAGGAAACGATTTTTGCAAAACATGGAAAAAAACTCATGCAGAACATGGGCAAAACCCAAGGAGAGCAATGGATGGGGCAGTGTATTGCATTAGACTTGAAAGACAAAATGGATAGATTCTAAAGCATGAGCTGCTATGGTTTATCTTCACTTCTCTTTCCACTCCTTGGTGCAAATAATCAGAAATGGCTTGGTAGGTAGACATGGAGTTTTGGGTGGGCACATTGCAGCACCATGGATAGATAATCCCATTGGTTGCTCCCAGGGACCACAGCAAAACCTTACAGCAAGGTTCCCTAGTCTCACCAGAGTTTCAGAAAAGTTCACAATCCACTTCCATTTTCCCGCAGACTCCTACTGATCTCTAAGTCCTTCCTAGTGAGTTGAGAAAATAAAGTCCTTAAAGCCAAATAGACTTGGGATTCAAACTCTAATTCTACCACTTGTTAGTATGACATCAGGAAGATTACTTAATCTCTCTGAACTTGAATTTTTTAAATTTATAAATGTCAATTATAATACTTTTTTGTTTTACATATATATTTCAGGTCTAAAATTTGCATATGGTGTATGGATACCAAGGGGGAAAGCGGGTTGGGATGAACGGGAGATTGGGATTGACATCTATACACTATTGATACTATATATAAAATAGATAACTAATGAGAGCCTACTGTATAGCACAGGGAACTCCACTCAATGCTCTGTGGTGACCTAAATGGGAAGGAAATCCAAAAAAGAGGGGATATATGTATACGTATAGCTGATTCACTTTGTGGTACAGTAGAAACTAACACAACATTGTAAAGCAGCTGTAGTCCAATACAAATTAGTAAAAAATAAGAGTCTGCCTGCCGATGCAGGGGACACGGGTTCGTGCCCTGGTCCGGGAAGATCCCACATGCCGCGGAGCAGCTGGGCCCGTGAGCCATGGCCGCTGAGCCTGCGCGTCCGGAGCCTGTGCTCCGCTACAGGAGAGGCCACAGCAGTGAGAGTCCTGTGTACCGCAAAAATAATAATAATAATAATAAAATAAAAATAAAATTTGTGTTTGGCTCTCTTTCGTAGTGTTTTGTTTTGTTTGCTTGAAATTAGCTCTATCTTTACATTCATTGTGAGCATACTTTATTTACATCCTTCAGCATAATTGTAAGAGCTACTTTAAAATCACTGTCTGCTAATTGCAAACTCTGAGTCCCTTTAGGGCCAGTCTCCATTGATCGTCTCCTATGTATCACATTTTCCTGTTTCTTCCTGTGTCAGTACTTTGGGATTGTATCTCGATTATTCTGTATGATAAAGTTGTAGGGACTTTGGATTCTCTTTGTTGCTATGAAGAGTATTGGGGGGTTTTGTTTGTTTGTTTATTTAATTTAGTAGGTCACTTGACTGAACTCTCATTGCAAAGCTGTCACTCTTTTAGTGGATTGCAGCTGACATTTCCTTTCAGTTCCTTTAGGCTTTGCTGGCCAACTTGGCATCTATCCTACACAGGCATTGGTTCAGGGGTCAACCAGATACTTGGGCAGAGTTTATACTCAGAATCTGGGGTTCCCCTCCCTAGTTCACTCTTTCCTGAGTTTCCTCCTTCATTTTCCTTGAAAGTACCTTGAAATCCATTCCCTTATTCTTCAAAACAGTATAAGTGCAGGTTTCTATCCAGGTTTTAGCCATCCAACATGGGAGGACTGGGGCTTGCCCTCAGGCTAAACTTGTAAAAGCTAAGAAATTCACCCAGTGCCCTTCCCTTCTTCCAAGTGTCAATAACATCTCCCATTCCCCCAGCTCTGGAATCTGCCTGCTGTGTGTCACTCTCCTTCTGATAACTGTATTTTAAATATGTTGCTCAGAGTTGATAGCTGTTATCTCTGGGAGGGTTGATCTGTTAAGAGCTATTCAGCCAGGATCAGAGGCTGAAAATCCTATAATACCTCTCTGAAGAGCTGTGTTGAGGGTTGTATGAGATAATATCTATAAAGTGTTCATAGTAGCTGCTCAGTAAATGTTGCCTTCCCACACCGCAATCCCCAAGCTGCTGTTTTTATGCCTGCAATCACCATTCCATAAACATACAATGCTTTGTTCTTCTTGAAGCACTTTCATCTCTATTGTATTATTTTACCCTTACAAAATCTCTGAGGGATCTGTAGGGTGGCATTATTCCCCTCTTTATAGGTGAGAAAGCTAAGGTTTAGAAGAATTATGGGACTAGCCTAAAGCCACATATTTAAACAGTAACAAAGGCTGGACCAGCCCCCATGGTCTCTGATGTCTCCCTCCACCAACATCTGCTGGCCGTGGGACTAGCAAACAGCGTGAATTAGCAAACCCAGACAGGATGCGGGAAGGAAACCCCACAACCACTCCCTTTTCTATAGAGGAATCCTGGAGGCATGTTGGAATGTGTCTCCCTGAGCCTACCTTCATCCAGATGTGAAAGCGCTGTGGACAGTCAGGGTCAAGCACTGATGGGTCTGAACACCCTGGTGAGTGTATGCTGAATGCCCCTGAGGGTCCCTGCATTTATCATGAGCCCAGGTGGGGAGTGTGTGTTACCATGACATCAGAACTACCACCGGGTTCCAAAAATTGTGTACCATGGGGTATTAAACCCAGTTTCCTAACCTGTTAAATGGGCAAAATATCTACTCTGCCAGATTTATGGGTTTATTGCAGCTACTGAGATAATGTGAAGAATGTAAGAGTACTTTGTAAACCAAAGTGTACGTACTGACAGTGTGTCTGTAAGACAGTGTGGCCATGGTCCTTAGGTCTCCAGCCACTCAGAGAGACACAGAGCTCCTCTCTTGCTGCAGCACAGATGTGGGTCCGAGTGTCTGAGCTGAATCCACTCAAGAGGACGTGTAGCGGAGCAGAGCTCAGAGCCGGGCAATACTGAGTTCGAATCCCTGTTGCTCTATTTCCTAGCTGTGCACCTGGGGCAAGTTACTTCACTTCTCTGAACCTCAGTTTTCCCATCTGAAAACTGAGAATAATAATGATAATGGTAGGACTAATAAATAAATCGTAAGGGTATTATGAGGATTAAATGTGATTACGCGTGTTAAGTGCTTGATGTCAGGCAGATGGTGGATATTGAATAAATAAGAGCTAATAATAAAACTGGCAAACGTGACCTGTGGGTGCACTTCCCTACAGAGGTTCTGAGCAGGCTGCCCAGCGTGATGGAAAGCAGAAATAGCAGGCTGGACTCCTGTGCCCAGCCTTTTCCATGACCCGCCTTGTAACCTGTGGTCCTGGGAAACGAGATCCATCTCTGCACCTCAGTGCCTCCTCTGAAACGTGCAGGGGTTGGATGAGATCCTGTCCTCCAGGTTCCACATTCTGTAGCTGAGCGGATTCTAGGCCTTCTTAGGCAAGGCAAGGGAAGCAGGGAAGAAGGTGGGATTGGCAGACTCGGGCCCTGTCCCAGGCTGATGTCTGCAGGGACGGGAAGGCATCCAGACGCTGCTGAGCCCGGGAAATGTGGCCCGCAGGATGCAGCTGCAGGAAAGCCCTGGGGAGAGATAGATTTCCCACACGGAAGCAGAGAGGGCACCACAGGAGGTACACAGAGCAAAACCCAGCTGGGCTTGGGGAGTCAGAGATCCCCAGAGTGGAAGCTGGGATTTCAGCCACAAATCAAACCTGCCTCAGGCCTTCCCGCCAAAGTCCCTCCCCCACCTCCTCTTCTAATGGGACAGGTTTCAATACCATCATGAAGTGAGGTCATTCCCGGGCCTGGCCCAGCAAAGCCTGCATAGCACACCCCTTCCCTACCCCCTCCCTCTCTCTGCTTGAACCTCCAGCCAGTAGTCAGGCTGAAGTTCACACCCCAGCTTTGCCACTTACTGCTCTGTGACCTTGGACAAGTGTCCTAGTCAGCCTGGGCTGCCACAACAAAAGACCACAGAGAGGGTGACTTAAATAGCAGACATTTATTTCTCACAGTTCTGGAGGCTGGGAAGTCCAAGATCAAGGTGCCAGCAGATGCAGTGTCTGGTGAGGGCTCTTTTCCTGCTTTGCAGATGGCTGTCTTCTCCTGGTATCTTCATGTGGCAGAGAGCAAGGAAACTTGTTCTGGTATCTCTTTTTATAGGGGCACTGAATCCATTCATGTGGACTCCACCCTCATAACCTAATTTCTTCCTAAAGGCCCCGCCTCCCATTACCATCGACTTGGGGGTTAGGGTTTCGGCATATGAATTTGTAGGGACACAAACATTTGGTCCATAGCAACAAGTCACTTTACACCTGAGTTTGCACATCTATGCATGAGGGATAATTATCCAACCATCATAACGTTTCAACAGAACAATATCTTTAAAAGCATGCGAGCTAGGCATGTGGTGCCTATGTCCTGGAGCTGACCCCCTCTCCCCACCCCCTCCTCACTCCCACCCATTCCAGGGTCCACTGGGTAGTTGCAGGTTGAAGCCTGAGGCTGTCATGTCACTCACTGCAGACCCCATGCGTTTCTTCATTTACTCAGAAAGTACTGAATGGACATCTATTCTGAGCCAAACCCTGGCTAGATCAGAGCTTTTCTAAGTTTAATCTGCCCACAAATTACCTGGATCTTGTTTAAATGCAGATATTGATCCAGTAGGTCTGGGATGGGGCCTGAGATTATGTATTTCTAACAAGGTCTAGGGTGATGCTGATGCTGCCAGTCTGTGGACCACACTTTGAGTAGCAAGAGGCTAGGAGCTAGGGCTACCACTCTGAGCAGAGTGCATCCCTGCCCTCTTGGGGTTCAGAGTCTAGTGGGAGGACATGGGGCAACAGACACTCAGAGGATGGGAGGGTCACACTCATAGAGGGGGACGAGCACCTCCCTGACCTTCAGAAGTCTTGGAGGGCTTCCCAGAAGAGATGACATGTGGAGTACTGAAAGATTTTTGGGAAGTGGTCAGGCCAAGGAGAGAAGGGAAGAGGTGGGAGGGAAGAAGATGTGGCAGAGAGAAGAGCCTGAATTGGATGGGCTGAAAGACTTTATCACGCCCGACTGAAAGGCTATAGAGGGAGCAGGGAGAGAGGAGGTGGCAGGACAGGGCCGGAGCCAGATCACGGAGGACTTGAAGCCATACATCTGGGCTCCATTCAGTGGGAGACAAGGAGGCTTTGAAGGATTTTGAACAACGAAGTGGTATGGTCAGATTGAGGATTTAGAACCTCCCTGTAGCTACTGCAAAGAGTATGGTCCTCAGTCACACCCCAGGCTGAACCACTGCAGACAGAGAAGGGAATGTCCCATTTTTCAAGGCATCTCACATCCCCACCACCACCATCTCCACACCCCATAATGCTCGCACCAGCCCAGGATCTTGAAGGGGCGAACAAACAGAATGCAAGAGCCTCAGACACCATTCCCATCCCAACCAAGCCCTCAGGGCATCAGACCCCCTGTCAAGGTCTTAGAAAGAAAAGGAAGTACCTGTCTCTTCCACCACATGCTCCTGCTCTGGGCATCGCAGGCTCAGTGAAGCACAAAAAACAAAGAGAAGACCCTCACCCAACATCCTGAGCTCAAAGGCACTGCCATCCACTGAGGGAAGACACCTCCAATTTGCAGCTGGCATAGATGAAGGAGCAGAGTTTAGGGCATGGTGGTGATGGCTCTACCCAGGCTAGCAAGACACCCAGAACCTGGACAACCAAGGGAGACTTGAGGTCTGGAAGGCCTAAGCTGCTGCTCTGGCCACTCTCTACCTTGGGTACCTAGAGCAGATTAACTGAAAGAGGAGAAGAAGCTGCCCCCTTGGGACAGGTCCACCTCTGGAGTGTCCCACTTCCTAGGGTCGCTCTTGGTCGCTGGGGGAGGTTGGGTTTGAGTCAAGCCCCTGCTTATAATTTGCTGTCACCCGCGTGGCTAGGAGGTTGAGCTAAATGATGCTGACACTGACGCATCCATCTCTGGGGGTCTGTGAAAACTCTAGCCCCTTGACCCTGTGTGCCTCGTCCGATGGTAAAAAGACATCTCTTGTCTTTCCACACTAATTGTCCTGGTCTTGACCCCTGGCCTGGGTCTGTGAGTCTGGGGCTCCACCTGTGGGTCTGTGGTCTCTTGCCTGCCACCAGAGGCGGTCCATGCCATGAGGGCAGCTGCAAGAACATTGAATTTGAAATTAAATGACTTCTTGACTCCCAGTGCTGCCATTTACTTCTCTCACTGTGTCGAGTAAGTTCTCAGATTCTCTGAGCCTCAGTTTCAACGTCTGCGAAAGGGAGCTAAGATTTCTGGCCCCTTCAGAGCTGGTTGTGAGCATTAATTAAGAACATGTGAAACTTTGGACAGACCTATAAAACGATCACATCATTTGCCAGGACGCTCTTGGGTCTGGGAGGTCCCGCCCCTCCCGGGCAGCCCCACAGATGGGCTTGATGGTGTGTTTGTTTAAAGGCCACCTAGCCCCAACCCCTGAATTTCCAGGTTGTTTTCCGTATACTCTATTAAATGGTGGGAAAAACATTGACTTCAGAGTCTAAGATGCCTCTGTTCAAATCCCAGCTCTCGTACGAACTAGGTGAACTTAGAGCAGTCACCTTACCTTCCTGAGCCTCAGTTTTCTTGTTTGCAAACTTGAAATACCCACTTATGGGATGGTTGTGAGAATAAATGAGGTAACATCTACAAAGCACCTGGCCAAAGTAGACATGCTGCAGCCTTCCATCCGTTCCTCAAGGCAAGAGTTAGAAATTTATAAATCCTCATCTCTTTCAAAAGCACAGCCCTGGCAGGAATCTAACTCAACCCAGAATGTGAGAAACTCTTACTCTCCCATCCCACCCCTCTCATGCCTCACTAAGGGATGTTCTGTCCCATGTCCGCCCATGTCCCCTGGTGGTCCAATCAATTAGCACGAGGTTACCGTGAGCAGTGCAGAAGGTGGGGATGCGGGACAGACAATGAATTCAAGGAACTGAAAACCTATGTGGGCAACAACTCAAGCATATGGAGTATCCCAGGTCCCTGCGCCTTCATAGGATGCCCGGTGTGTGACAGAGGCAGGGAATGTTTGGGTATCAGAGGAGAGAGAGTCCCCTGGGGGCTGGAGAACATCACCCCCTGTGCATCACAGGCACCTAAGAACACCAGTGGGAAAGGCAGTTGGTGGGGGCCAAAAGGTTCCTCCCAGGTTGAGGGTAAAGAGGCTAGAGGGGGAGGACCCGGGGGTGGGGAGATATGACATCAGGCCCAGCTGCTACCATTGGCCTGGAGCCACTGGTTAGCTCCTCTCATCTGCAGCCTTGGGTCTGAAGGACAAACTGGTATAAAGGATGAAGAGAAGTCTGGGGAGAAGCAGGCAGACCTGGGTCCAAGCCCCAGCCCTGACACATCACCTCTGAGGCTCTGGGCAAATCGAGTCACCTGTCTGAACCCCATTTTCCTCCTTGGGCCTCATGGGAAGGGAACGCCTCTCCACCTGCTCCCAGGACTGCTGGGAGGATCAGCTGAGAGAACACTGAGAACACACTTGCAGAACATGAACCTTCGTGTCTGAGTGGAGATGCTGGCCATGGTTGCTCTGACAGAGGCTGTGTGGAATCCCCCCTCCCCCAGGAGACCAGAGTAAGGAAGGGACCCAGACATTGGGGGGCAGGTGGAGTTAGAGGGGGCCACAGGGCCAGTGTCCTTCCCAGGCTGGAGCAAGGGCAACCTCAGGAAGGACTAGAGCCCCATGTCCAGCAGACAGAATCCACAGACATGACTCCCCACTCTGGGGGCACCAGTCATGACACAGGCGAGAGGAAGTGATGTATGGAGAGAGCCCTCCAACCTGGAATGAGTCAGCTCCATATCACTGCCCATCCCCAAATACCTCTCCACCTTCCACCTTAATCCCCTCTGCCTTGCACCTTTCTGCCCTTCCCAGATGCTGAACTCCACTTCTGACCCAGGCTCAGTGACTGGGCCAGCTCCTGGAAAGCCCCAGTGGGGTCGTGGAGCTGCCAGCAGGGGCTGGACCTCCTCCCCTCCCCCACCCTTGCCCGCCCACCTACCCGAGAACCGTCACGGGATGCTCAGTGTTTCCTCACTCCTCGGCTTTATAATTAAGCGTCCTTGTCCTCAGTCCGCTTCCTAATCTATTCATTGTGTGTCGTTAGTGGATAATTGGATGGAACTGAAGAACCTTGACAGCTCCAAGCTGGACTCCAAGGCCCCTCCCCATGGGCTCGGCAGCCTCCTTCACTCTTGCTCCAAGCCAAGGTGTCAACCCATCTCATTCTCTCCCGTCGTGTCTCCTCTCCCTCGGTCACTGTTTAGAGCTGTATATTCCCCTCCCCTCTCTTCCTGGTCCACAGCAAGGCTGTGATCAGGGACCTTACATCACAGAGCTCAGCATCCCGATTCCTAGCCCTTTCCCTGGGCAGGTGCTAGGTGCTCAATAAACATTTGCTGAATGAATGAATAAATGAATGAATAATGGCATTTCACAGATGAATACTTCCTGTTTCACCCAACAGTTTCAATCAAAGTGTTTTCTGTCATCTATGACCGGGGGGTTGGGGGGATAGTCAAAATATTTAAGAATCAGCACTGGGGCAGGGGTCCTAAGGTCCCTGTGGGCCAGGCATGAACCTTTTAGTTTCTGGATGCTGGGAGGATACTGGAGACCCCGAAGGGGGGTTCTTGGCAGCTGTGACGCTCACAAAGCTCTGGGAAGTAACTACTTAGCAGCCAAGGTGGAAGAATTGCAGGATTTTAAAGGGTTACTGGTGCCTCCAGGCTGAATGTCAGACCTGCATGAATGAATGAGTGAATGCATCACTCTATCTCTAGGTGGCTCTGTGTCTTGCCTCGGTTTGCTTTGACTCCCTCTCTTCCTTTCTGTAATGTGTTGGGGTTATTTCCCTGAGAAAAACCCCAAGGAGCTGCTCCTGGAGTCGGGCAGGAGAAAAGGGCAGGACAACCTATCAGCACCACAGCCAGGCTGCCCCCATGGAGCCCAGGCAGCCTCACTACCACACGTCCTGTGCCCAACGTAAGGACGCAGAAGGACCGGCAGACAGGCAGCAGCATGCATGGCCCCTAGCCCTCTGCCTGGGAGTCAGGACTCTGGGAGCCTGTCCCACCCTGACCCTCATCTGCTCTGTGGCCTTCAAGTGGTTTGCCCTCCAGGCAACAGTTTTGCCAAATGGAAAATGGATTCCCTGCTCCAACTCTGAAATATCTGTCAAGATCAACAAGCCAGAAGCCAAGGAGGCTGATCCTACACTTACTTATCCAGGACAGGCAGGGAGTCCCCTGCGCAATCAGGAGGGACGATGTGATGTTCACCCCTGTGGTCCAGGGTCTTTACCGACCCCATTCTTAGACCAGCAGCCCACAGCAGAGCTCTTGCTTTTCCCAGTGTTTCCCTTGCTTCTGTGATGAGAACAGGTCACATATGGCGGGCAAAAGGTCTTTACAGACATTATCTTACTGTCATTATTCTCAAGAAACAGATGAGGCAACCATCAGCATCCCCACTTTACAGAGGAGAAACAAAGGCTCAGGAGGGCTAGGAGGGCACCTCAAGATTTCACACTGGTCAGTGATGACCCCAGGTCTGCCTGACTCTGCCCATGATGCAGAAGCCAATGCAAAAGAGAAGACAGTTTACTGTCTACTTGTCTCCTCCTTTGCTCCCTCCACGCACCAACGCCAACCCTGTGGCTGCCCACAGACAGCTTCAGCGGGTCCCTTTGCTGGACTCCAGGCATCTAGGGGCACATATGGGGCTGACTCCCTGGCGGCAGAAGAGCTGCTATAGCAGCCCCTTCGGCCTGGAGGCTCCAGCTGGGGCCAATCTAGCTGAGTTAGGAGATGAACCAATTGGTGGATGCTCGAGGCCAGCAGACAGAGTGCTAGGAAAGCAGCAGGGGCAACAGTGGAGGCAGGTCAGGGTCAGGTCCTCACAACAAGGCTGAAAGCACACTCTGAGCTCTTTGGAGGCTCTATTAGGTTCCGTGGACCAGGATTTGGGAGAAGGAGGTGTCAAGTGACAGGTGTTAGGAGAGTTCTGAGCAGGCAACAAGCAGCCGGACCTGCCATGGGCAGAATTTCCATCCCTGGGAAGACCCACAGGTGCCCATCTGGGGTGTAGGTATGGGAAAGCCACACCTCTCCCTAACTCCGAGGTGCTGGGCAGGAGGTGCATGAGGTCTGAGCTGAGCAGGACTCCAACTCCTCTATCCAGCCTCAATCTCCTTTGGGTGCCCTCAGCTTGTGAGAAGACTGCTCTAGAGTCTGAGGCCACGCTGACTCCCAGGTAGATGGGTTAGGGAAGCTGGTGTGTCACGGAGAGTGAATAAAGATGGCCAGGTCACACATCAGAAAGAATAAGAGCATCCTCACCTGGACCACAGGAGTTGTGACTAGAGGAACGCCTCAGAGATGCTCCCACGCAGACTGCCACCCTGCTGCTCTGTCACACTGCCCAGAATCACACGCTAGTCCATGCGTTCCTTGGGAAGGCTTTTCTCCATTCACGATGTGGCTCTTAGGGAGGGTCCACGCCTTGAACCCTAATCATTATCAGATTAGCTGAACTGCAAACTTGTGGAAGAAGCCGTGGAAACACCTGATGGGGGAAGACAGTCATGGCAGAAAGAGGAGGGGGGAATCATCGAGAAGTAAACAAAAAACAGGAAAGGGACTGCGCATGGCTTAATTTGTTCCGTGTAAGAACTGGTCGAGGTGGGAATTATTTAACTGAATTTATATATTTTGTTGGGGAGGGGGCTGCACCGTGTGGCTTGTGGGATCTCAGTTCCCTGACAAGGGATCGAACCCAGCCCCTTGCAGTGGGAGCACCAATTCCTAACCACTGGACCACAAGAGAATTCCCTATTTAACTTATTTTACTTTTTTTAACATCTTTACTGGAGTATAATTGCTTTACAATGGTGTGTTAGTTTCTGCTGTATAACAAAGTGAATCAGCTATACGTATACAAATATCTCCATATCCCCTCCCTTTTGCATCTCCCTCCCACCCTCCCTATCCCACCCCTCTATTTGGTCACAAAGCACCAAGCTGATCTCCCTGTGCTATACAGCTGCTTCCCACTAGCTATCTATTTTACATTTGGTAGTGTATATATGTCCATGCCACTCTCTCACTTTGTCCCAGCTTATCCTTCCCCTTCCCCATGTTCTCAGGTCCATTCTCTACACCTGTGTCTTTATTCCTGTCCTGCCCCTAGGTTCATCAGAAACATTTTTTTTTTTTTTAGATTCCATATACATGTGTTAGCATACGGTATTTGTTTTTCTGTTTCTGACTTACTTCACTCTGTATGACAGACTCTAGGTCCACCCACCTCACTACAAATAACTCAATTTCGTTTCTTTTTATGGCTGAGTAATATTCCACTGTATATATGTGCCACATTTTCTTTATCCATTCATCTATCAATGGACACTTAGGTTATTTCCATGTCCTGGCTACTGTAAATAGTGCTGCAATGAACATTGGGGTATATGACTCTTTTTGAATTATGGTTTTCTCAGGGTATATGCCCATTAGTGAGATTGCTGGGTCATATGGTATTTCTATTTTTAGTTTTTTAAGGAACCTCCATACTGTTCTCCATAATGGCTGTATCAATTTACATTCCCACCAACAGTGCAAAAGGGTTCCTTTTCTCCACACCCTCTCCAGCATTTATTGTTTGTAGATTTTTTGATGATGGCCCTTCTGACCAGTGTGAGGTGATACCTCATTGTAGTTTTGATTTGCATTTCTCGAATGATTAGTGATGTTGAGCATTCTTTCATGAGTTTGTTGGCAATCTGTGTATCTTCTTGGAGAAATGTCTATTTAGGCCTTCTGCCCATTTTTGGATTGGGTTGTTTGTTTTATTGATATTGAGAGGCATGAGCTACTTGTATATTTTGGAGATTAATCGTTTGTCAGTTGCTTCATTTGCAAATATTTTCTCCCATTCTGAGAGTTGTCTTTTCATCTTGTTTATGGTTTCCTTTGCTGTGCAAAAGCTTTTAAGTTTCATTAGGTCCCATTTGGGTTTTGTTTTATTTTTGTTTCCATTTCTCTAGGAGGTGGGTCAAAAAAGATCTTGTTGAGATTTATGTCAAAGTGTGTTCTGCCTATGTTTTCCTCTAAGAGTTTTATAGTGTCTGGCCTTACATTTAGGTCTTTAATCTATTTTGAGTTTATTTTTGTGTATGGTGTTAGGAAATGTTCTAATTTCATTCTTTTACATATAGCTGTCCAGTTTTCCAGGCACCACTTATTGAAGAGGCTGTCTTTTCTCCATTGTATATTCTTGCCTCCTTTGTCAAAGATAAGGTGACCATATGTGCGTGGGTTTATCTCTGGGCTTTCTATCCTGTTCCATTGATCTATATTTCTGTTTTTGTGCCAGTACCATATTGTCTTGATTACTGTAGCTTTGTAGTATAGTCTGAAGTCAGGGAGCCTGATTCCTCCAGCTCCATTTTTCTTTCTCAAGATTGCTTTGGCTCTTCAGGGTCTTTTGTGTTTCCATACAAATTGTGAAATTTTTTTGTTCTAGTTCTGTGAAAAATGCCATTGGTAGTTTGATAGGGATTGCACTGAATCTGTAGATTGCTTTGGGTAGTAGAGTCAATTTCACAATGTTGATTCTTCCAATCCAAGAACGTAGTATATCTCTCCATCTGTTTGTACCGTCTTTAATTTCTTTCATCAGTGTTTTATAGTTTTCTTTTTGTTGCAATGGTAAATGGGAGTGTTTCCTTAATTTCTCTTCCAGATTTTTCATCATTAGTGTACAGGAATGCAAGAGATTTCTGTGCATTAATTTTGTATCCTGCTACTTTACCAAATTCATTGATTAGCTCTAGTAGTTTTCTGGTAGCATCTTTAGGATTCTCTGTGTATAGTATCATGTCATCTGCAAACAGTGATGGTTTTACTTCTTCTTTTCTGATTTGGATTCCTTTTATTTCTTTTAAAGCCAAGAAAAACAAAGTTCAGAAAGGTGAATTGGCTTCCTGGGATCACACATAATGGAGACCACATAAATATCACCTAAGAGATTTCTGGTTTTGATTCCCTGCAAGACTAATCAAAGTACACAGACCTCCTTGTATGGGGTTGATTCTTCAAATCTTGTAGAGTCTCGGCCACACATAACTCAACAGCAACTTTTTAGCATCCTTCCCAAAGCATTAAATTAATTACCATAAAAGCATAACTCCTTTCTCCACTTGTATTTCATTGGCTTGGTTTACACTTGATTCAATTATCTGTTTACAGTGACAAGCGCAACTGACATAAACAGGTTTGGAAACACACACAACACAGGCAAACAAGAAAGGAGTTGTCTGACAGCCAGGCATCCCAAGTGCCACCGGCTGTCGTCAGCAGGTTTTCCAGAGGGAATAGCGGTAGTTCATCTAGACATCAGTTAAGTAGGGTTAGTTAAGGGTCCTCGTGGCAGGATTTGAACCCTGGACTGTTTAGCTCCAAAGTTCAGTTTCTTTTCACTACATCACACAGACCCACACTGGCGGCTTTATGCTTCTGCTCAGGGCCCGCCCTATGTGGACTGAAATCTTGGGAGTTAGCTTTGTCAGTTATATGTAGGCGGCTTACCCCGGCCCTTGGCTTTCCTTGTACTCAGCCCATAATGCTGTCCAAAGACCTCCCCCAAGAAAAGGGTAGGGCAGGGGGCAACCCTGAATGGGGCGGGTGGAGGCTAGAGAGAGTCTGAGACTGCTGGAAGGGGAGCCTTGCCCTCCAAGCCACACCTCCAAGCAGGATTTTCTCACCTTCCTGCACGCAGCAGGCTGGGAGGAAGCTTCCCCTTCTCCCTGAAATCAGTGCAGGCCTCGCTGCCCTCATCTGCCAGTGCGGGAACTCACACCCACACCATGATGTAGCTGGTGGGGTGGAGGGTGGTCACATGAGATGACACATGGGAAGAGCTTTCAATGTCATTTTCTCTCTCCTCCCCACCCCTCCCACTTTCCTTAGAGAAACAAACAAGACCTTCAGGACTGGAGGGAATTTTGCAGAAGTGCATTTAGTCCACTGTTTTACAAACTATGTCACAGGGCTCATTCCTTCCTTGGGATGAAAATAGGCCGTTTGAGAAAGCAGGGCCTGTTTGGGAAACACCTGGGAAACGCCTGGTCAAAGTTGAACAGGTTTCTGTGCTTACAGAGCTTTACAGAGTTTATAATGTATATTGGAGGATGGAAAGCACATTCTTCCAAACTTCTTTTCCCCTCAACATCTTACGGGAATAGACTTCTAAGGAACCCTCTTTGTAAACCCTCAATCTGGTCCATTCCTCTCATCTTACTGAAGAGTTGAATGAGGCTATGAAAATAGAAGGAATTTGCCCAAAGTTCCCCAGTAACAGAATTGGAACCACACTTTCAGGGGCCTCATCCCACCACGGCTCCCCTCCTCCCCCAACAGCTGAGTGGTCCCCAGGAACCTACAGGTTTGGGGCACTGCTGGAGAAGAATTTGCTTCTACTGGTTCAGCATAACCCCATGGAAAACCCACCCAAGTCCCAAGCAGACCCCCTGGAGCCTCTGAGCCTTTGTCAATCTTGCCCAGGGCTGTCCATCCCCAGGGCTCTTCTCTGACTGGCCAAAGGCTATGGAAAGATAGCTAGAGTCAGCGCGGTGGCTCCTCTCTGTTGCAGGGGAATTTTACCCTAGCCGTCCCTCCTCTTGGTGGTGGCGTGGAAGGGAGCCATCTGTTTCCATTAGTATTCACGGCATTCTGGTGGGGGAGAGGAGAGGAGGATGAGGGTTAAGGTCCTGCTCGTGGAGGCTTCCTGGCATAGTTGGTCCAGCCCTGTCTGTCTGACTCCCTGACCCGTGGCTCCCCATGGTGGCAGCAACAGGTGACCCTGGGTTAGCACTGGGCAGGGATGTCAAGTTGGCAAAGCCAGCGTCGCCCACCCCATCATCTATTCATCTCCACACTCCAGGGCTGCTCCCTCCTCAGCCAGGATCCCTCTATTTCTGTCTCTGAGCCCAAGCATCTCAGGTGGTGTGTCTGCACCCAGTGGCCTCCCAGCACCCTTGTTCCACTCCCTCCCAGCCCTCTCTCCCTATGATAGAGGGCATCAAGTCCAAATCAGCGCTCACTGATGGGCTGCCCACACACCCCCATGCCCACCCTCCAGGACTTTATCCCTCAGGCATTATCCACCTGGGTCCCTTTTACCCACTTCCCACTCCTCCATGTCACACCCTCCCTTTCCAGAGGATGTCACCACTGCCAGCGCTGTGCAGGGCCAATAGTTTTTATGGCTCATGTAAAAGGGGTTGTTATCATGGTGACATTCCAGCCACGGCTGACCCGTGAGGGAAGGAACTCAGTGGTCTGCCCTCCAAGTACCCTTCAGAAGTCCCTCCCCCTCTGCCTCTTCCAGGAAGCTGCCCCCACCCCTCCACCTCTCTCTACCCTCACCTTGTCTCAGAGGCCCCTCCTCTGTGCTCCCAGAGCCCCCTCCCCACTCCACCTCAGTGGAATTGTCGGCTCTCCTCTGCCTCCCCATGCAGCTGGCATCTCAAAGGAGAGGGGCTAAGCCTTCTTTCCCCTCTCATCCTGGCACTTTGCGTGGAGAGCTGATGCCCCGTGTGCCATTGCTCTTGGAACATCTTGATCAAACGAGAGACTGTATCTTTTTTCAAATAACATCTGGGGAAGGTTAAAATAAGTCTCCTGAAAGGGCACAGAGGATGAGACATGTGCAAAAGAAGGGCCTGGAAGGCCTGGGAGGAGACGACACTGGCTGGAGAAGCTGGTTGGAGACTCAGAATCTCAATGTTCCAATTCATTCTGGCAAACAAGCGCTGCTTGTCGTGCCAGGGAAGTTATTGAAATTGAAATTGAAATTGAGTCAGAAAAGGGGAGGGAGGCCTGCAGGAGCCATGCAGATCAGGGTGAGGGAGATGGAGACATTTCTATTCTGGGAAGTCCTTTATTATCCCAAGTTCACAGCTCCTGTATATTTATAACCTGTTGCCACTAATTGGCCTTTCATCTTTCTCCATCTCAAAGGCTGTGGGATTGGGCCTTGAGGTCACTTAGTCCAATCTCCCTCCAAATAACAGTTCTGGTTTTGAGCACCTACTATCTTCCAGGCGCTATGTAACGTGCTTGACTTGAATTAGTGATGGAAGTAGTTATATTAAAGGTCGGTCCATCTCGATCACGCCAGCCTGACTCACCCCACTTCTTACTCAAGAATACCCACCATAGCAGCCCTGACAGATGAGTGGCCAGCCTGTAATGGAACAACTTCAGTGACAGGGAGGTCACTACCTTACTAACAGCCCATTTTCTTTACCGGACTGCTCCATTGTTACAAAGGTTCTTCTCAAGCTGAAAAGCGCCTCATCGTCGGTTGCCATGGGGACTGTCCCTCCTGCTCCGTCTGCAGTCAGGAAAGCAGACAGACAGTGCTTGGAGGTGAGATGGATGGTGCTCCGGACGCCCCTCTGGGGTTGGGGAGACCTGAAGTGACCCTGTCTCAAAGAGGACCAGCAACTGTCAATCTGTGTACGCATGTGTTCCATCCCCCCATGTGCGCCCCCGTCTGTCACTCTCACTCTCATTTATCACCTCTCTGTCACTCAGACATCATAAAATGAAGCCCAGGTGCAAGAGAGTCAGCTGCAATCAGAGCGATGGGAAGGCGGATCGCAAGCGGACTGACAGATGGACAGGAAGTCAGGTGGGCTTCTGCAGAAATGTGTGCCACAGGCAGGAACTAGTCTAACAGTCTGTCTCCAGAGCCCGATGGACAGAAAGACGGAGAGCCAGGCATAGAACAGACATAGGAACAGGTAACAGAAGGGCAAGTACGTCTGCTTGGGAAACAGGCATTGCACCACTGAGGTCCCAGGCTGCTCTGCCTGCCTCTGGGGTGGGGAGGGGACCGCGTCTGTCCTTCAACCAGGAACTTCACCCGTAGTACCCCCCTACCCCTCTGCCAAAGAAACAGGAAGGATTGGCATCACCCATCCAGGTCAAGGCAGTTACTAAGTCATCTAGGTGCCCACGGGCAGGAGTGGGAGGTGGTAACCGGCCGAGTGCTGGCGGGGAGGCCCTCATGAGATGGATGCAGCCCATCCCATGGTGTCTTCTGTGGAGTGTCCATGTAGTTATAAGGGATAGTGGCAGGAGTTCCAGAGAGGGAATTCAGGTGGACGGAGCCTGGTCTCAGGGCCATGGCAATATTTGTCTGCTTGACTTGTTCCCAAAGCCTGAAAGCAGGATTTACTGGTGCCGCCTCTCTTCCTGGGCATGATGTGCGCATGAGCGAATACACACACACACACACACACACACGTGCGTGCAGAATCAAAGCCTCAGGATTCCTGGGGCAGGCATGCATACCCCTCCACAGCAAGACAAATACACACCCTGAGGCACACTGGCAAACAGACACACATAAACATGTTCCCACCCAAATGTGCGCAAAGAAATATACATTCACTTGGAGGTGTGCTCACACATGCACAGAACTTTTTGCACTTAACCAGCTCTTCTTAGCAACGCACCTGGGCTGCCGATATCCCTGGATTCTGGAATGACCCCCTCCCTGGCCTCCGGGCCTCCAGTCTCATTCCCTCCATTCAGCCTCCACATGGCAGCCACACAATCCTCGTCTTGATCCTCTCCCATGTGGAAAGTTTCAACAGTACCTCGCTGCCTCCAGCATCAAGAACTCAGACTGGGGCTTCCCTAGTGACACAGCAGTTAAGAATCCACCTGCTAGTGCAGGGAACCTGGGTTCGAGCCCTGGTCTGGGAAGATCCCACATGCCGGGGAGCAACTAAGCTCGTGCGCCACAACTACTGAGCCTGCACTCTAGAGCCGGCGAGCTACAACACTGAAGCCTGCAAGCCTAGAGCCCGTGCTCCACAACAAGAGAAGCCACTGCAATGAGAAGCCCGCGCACCGCAACAAAGAGTAGTCTCCGCTCGCCGCAACTAGAGAAAGCCCACGTGCAGCAGCGAGGACCCAACGCAGCCAAAAATTAATTAATTATTTAATTATTTTAAAAAGGAGCTCAGACTGGCATTCAAAACCCTACCAAATCTGACCACTTCTGGCTTCCTGGCTTTTCCCCCATCTCCCCATCCCCCCATCCCCCATCTCTCCCCGTTCCTGCACCATCTTTCCTCTATCTCCCTCCAGCCAAATCCTTTCCAGAGTTACAAAGACCACTGATTCATAACCAGAGATGCCCCAGATAGATGTGGTCTCTTGTGGTTCTGAGCAAACCCACCCCCTTGCCTGGTCCCCTTTTCCCCTGGCTCCATCCATCCAGCTTTTATGAGAGAGGTTGGTGACCATGCCTCAGCTTGCCCACAGCACTCTGGCTTCCCACGGCTCATTTCTGTCTGTCTGGGACTCTGGCACACACTAGGACTTTAGGGAAGGTTTGTAAGCAGGTGGCTTGGGCCATCGTCCCTGCTCAGTCACCTCCTCCCTTGCCTTGGCGCTTCTCTCTTATTTTTGATGGGTTGGTTCTCACTGCTAGAAAAGGTTCTCTGCAAGTGAAGGCCCGCTCCCCGTGCTGGGAGGATTTGGAAAGGCCTGTCCGTCACCCTGCTGCCTAGAAGCAATCCTCAGACTAGAGGGTATCTCCAGGGGTCACTAAGTGCCTCTCCTCTGTCTTCACGCCCACAGTGAGTCACTAGCAGATCTCAGAAACAAATACAGATTCTCCCTCTCCACTGTCAGATTTCTGCAGGAATCTCTGGAGAGCTTTGCTGTTGGGATATTCTTCCTCGAGCTTGAGTTTGAAGATAGAGAATTGTTGTGCTGGGAGGGGCTTTAGCCAATCTTTTGTCTTACCCAGAGTCAGACTCTCCTCCCAAGTTATGTCGGCTCCTGGAATGTCTCCAGTGATGGGAAGCTCACTCCCTACAGGGCTGGACACCTCCATCCTTAGAAAGCTCTCCTTGCCTTTGTGTGGGATAACACTGACCCAACCAACCCGCTGAGACCACAGGAGTCACCCGCATCCTCCAGGACAGGACTGTGAATATTTTGAGCAAGCGACAGAGACCTGGTTGTTGACTTAACTATTCCCCACATGGCCCGGATTCTATGCTCTTTCGTTTCTTTGAACACATGTCCATTCATCACATCTTCCTAAAAGCAGAGGTTAGAATCAGCCCTGCTGCTGGAAGCCGGCTTCCCCTGGCTTCCCCTCCTATCCCGGACTCAGCCCTCCCTGCCTGACTCCAGCTCTTGTCTCTTACCCGACTGGTTTTTCATGTCCCTTTGCTCCATTTCAAAGTCACACCCGAGAGCTCCTGGCAGGGAGATTTTCCTTACCCCTGGGGCAAGGGCACTGGGTTTGGACTCAGGCAGACGGAGATTCAGCCATGAGCTCTGCCACTGACTCTGTGAGCTGAGGCGAGGCACTTCACCCCTCTGAGCCCATCTTCCCTTCTGAAATGACAACAGTCACCTTTCCTCTATTGCCGTGGAGATTGAATGGGTTTGTGGACTTAAAGCCCCCAAGACAGCACCCGGCCCAGATGTTCATTACACATCACCCCCACCCGGCCCTCCCAGTGGGGATCCAAGGGACGCCAGCTTCCCCCCAACCCCGGATGGAAGGAGTGTAGCAAGCATCTTCACAACCCTCTATTGAGGGCTCCGCTAAGAGCAAGATCCATAGTGTCTTATGTGTTTCCTTCATCTGCTAATTTAATAATTCTGCTAAAAAATGAGCTCGTTTGGCCCACAATTTGCTTCGCAGAGGCCTAACGCTTCCTATTGCTCAGGACTTCATTAGGTGCCAGACACACTCATTTCCCATCCCCCCACCTCACCCGCCCTTTGTTTTTAAGAAAGCAAGGTTGGTAGATTTGATGGATTGTAATTGTCCTGACTCCTCTTCTAGGTCCCCCTTCCCTCGCCCTTCCCCCACTGTGCCTCTCCTTCGGAAGATCAGAATGGGCAGCCTCTCCCCCACCTTCTGGTTTCTCCTTGTGTCTCCTCATCAGCTGAGGAAATGAGCTTATGCACCCTGGACCACGGCCTCCACATCCCAGAGGACCAGTGGGCTCCCATTCCAAGAGCCCAGTTGAGTGTAAAGATGGGCTTCCTTACAAACCGTACCTTTCTGCGATAGCATCATATGCTGCCCGGTAGTACGTTTCCTGGGGCTGAAGATACAGTATGCAAGATGGCCAACTATATGTCTGAGATGTTTCAGGGCAATGCAGTCTCTCTTTTTTTTTAAGTTTTGATTTCTAAGACCACATTCCCCATCACTTTTTCAGTTGCAGTCTCACTAGACTTTGGCAACTGAATTTTTAATCTGGTGTTGCTGTATCTCTAGGAGATTGATGAATGGGATTCAAGGGGTCATTGATTCTCACGAAATTGAATGCAAAATGTCCTGTGTATAAGCATGTTTTCAAGTTCAAAGCTTTTTATCAAATTCTCAAACATGTCTCTAGTCCAAAAATGATTAAGAGTCAATGCTAAAGAATAGAGGTGGGCAAACTTTTCTGTAAAGAGTCTGACAGGAAATGCTGCAGGCTTTGAGAACCATATGGTCCCAACTGCTCAACTCTGTTGCTGTGTTGCAAAAGTAACCATGAGCAATAAGTAAACAAATGGACATGGCTGTGTTCCATTAGAACCTTATTCACACAAACAGGCATCTGGCCAGATTCAGTTCACGGGCTATAGTGTGTTGATCCCTGCTATAGAAGGAATTCTGGTTTTGAGTGGGAGCTTACATCAAATGCCCCTTCAGATGCTCTCCAATTCGTTCATCCATTTACTCATTCATTTATTCAATGTATTGTATAGATGTCTACCAAGCCCCTGCTACGTGCTAAGTCTTATGCTTGATACAACGGATAGAAAAAGGAATGAGACACTATCACTTCCCTCAAGGATTCTACAGCCTAGTTGGAGAGACATGCCTGGAAACGACTGTCAGTCGGTGTGATAAAGACTGTAATGGAAATTTGTACAAGAGACAGCACTGCCATAAATGAAACCACACAGGGAATAGGTGGTGAAGGGACCTAGAGAGATGCTGACAGAGTAGAATCACTTGAGCCAGGGTTGCGAGGAGGAGGAGCGATTTTCCAGTAGGTGATGGAAGGGTGTCCCAGGCCAAGGGAACAGCAGAAGCAAAGGCACTGAGACATAAGCCATGTTGGGGTAAGTGTAAGAAATGCAACCTAGAACTAGAGTTTGGGGTGCAAGGGTGTCAAAGGGAAAGGGAAGCTAGAGGGAAAGACAGGGTGAAAACATACCATGAGGTGTCTTTTGATCCAAGCTAAGGACTTCGGACTTGATTCTGAAGGCAACAAGGGGGCATAAAAGGATTCGACTGCTGGCAGCTATGATCCTTTAGTGAAGTTGCTGCTCACAAGTGAACATATGTCTGTGAGTCCTCCCCTTCTCTTCCTTCCTGACACTCAATTACCTTTGATACTCACTCAAGTTTTACTCTAAGCCCTCTGATTTTCCTAATTCAAGCCAAATTGTACAAAGCCAAAATTTGTTGAGAGAGGGATTTTCCTCCAGATAATTGAAAAGTAAACCCATCTTGACAAAAATGAAGGTATCCAATCTTCCCAGCCTTTCTCTCTCTCTCTCTCTCTCTCTCTCTCTCTCTCTCTCTCTCTCATTTTAGTCTCTTTATTGATTGGATTGGGGAGCTCAGAACAAGGATAGCACAATGTCCCCAGGAAAATGTCTATAAAAATGTAATCAAAATGAAACATTTCCATTAACAAGTGCACATAACCTACTGAGACAACATTAATGCACTTTTAAGACTTTAGGGTGAGGCTTTGGTTCTCTTCCAGGAATGGCTCCAATTACAAAGGCTCCTAATCTTGGAGGGCATTGATGAAGGTAGAGGCAGGAACCAGAAACCACGTAACTGCACAGGACTATGACTTTATATGGGCAGCCCCAACCTTGAAGCAACAGGAGTAAATGAAGCAACCACTAAGTGCAGCTCTAGACCATACTGCTGTCTCTTTCCTGCTCTGGTCAGTTTCCACCTTGGATCTAGGATATCAAATCCTCATGCTATTTCATGCTTCACTGTTTCTTATATAATTGTTGGCTCCATCAGGGCAGGAGCTGTGTTCATCTTACATTCCCAGAGTTCAGCGCAGCCTGGCACAGAGCTGGTACCCAATTCAATTTACATGCAAACTGCCTTCTCCCTTTCTCTTCTGGGGCCAGTTTATGACTTTATGATCTCAAAGGAGAACTATCCACAGGCTTGGAGCTCTGGGATGTGGGTCAGTAAAGATCTGGAATGTCAGCTGCACCCCTCCCCTTCTGGCTCTCCATAGCCATTTCTTTAATGGCTCTCATTAGGACTATCCACCAAGTATTTCCATCTCTCTGTCTTCCAGGCATATGGTAGGATTGTATTTCCTGGTCCTCTACTATTGGAAGTATCATGTGACCAGTTCTGGCCAATGGGGTATGAGCAAAAGTAACCATGTGACTAGTTCAGGCCAATGAGGTATGAGTGAAAGTGTCACTTTCAGGCTATTTAATTGCTGGTGTGAGACCTCCACCGTTCTCCTCTTTCTAAGTGACTGGTGATATCCAAGACAGCGGTTGCTCCATCATCCTAGGTGCTTGAGTGACTATAATAAGAAAAGTCTATATGAGAGCTGCCAGTCCATATAGACATGTGATGTGAATAAGAAATAAACCTTTGATTTTCAAGCCACTGAGATCTGGGGCTTGTTTGTGATCATAGCATAACTTAGTCTTATCCTAACTTATCATTTTCCCCTAATTCCTCTCTTTCCTTTCACTTGGCCCAGCAACCCAAGATCTCCTCTTCCCTTGGTTGGCTAACCAACTTTACCTTCTCTTCTTTGTTCAGTTATTCATTTGTTTAACAAACATTCACCAAGCATCCGCTCTGAGGAGACAGATATGGACGGACAAAGATGAACCAGACATGCCCCCAGGGGCTCACAGTCTGGTTGGCCCTGCCCTGGCCTGGGCAGTCTCTCCACTCCTTAGAAGTTCTGTCTCAGTCACTCCAATGTTCTTACCGGCGCCATCTGGTTTGTCGTTGGAGATGGAGGTCAAGTTCGAGAAGCTGTCTCCTCCTCCCACCATGGCCCCTGTCACCACCAAGGCCTCTGATTACCCCTGAGCCTCCCTTGGAACCTTCCTTCACTGTGTGGTTGGATAGTCTGTGGGGCCTGAGTCCCTGCACGGGAAAACCCCAGAACCCCACTGTCATGCATGATGATAGAGCATGGAGTGCCTACGAAGTATTGGATTCTTTTATTGGTAAAGAAACCAAAACTCAGAGAAGAGCAGCTACGTGCCCAGGGTCACACAGCATCATGGTCCCAGGGTCAGCACGAACGTTAAGACCCTGTGCCCTTGAAAGAAATAATTCTTGCCTTGGGCCTCATTTCACACCCCGGCACAATAAGAGAATAGCCAAGGATGCTGGAAAAAGCCCTTTTTATCCTTGGATAAAAGGCCTGAAGATACAAGGGTGGGGGAGAGTGAGTGGGTGGGGGAGAGTTTGAGGAAAGAGGATCCTCTCATTCGAGGGAGGTGATGGACAGCTTTGACATCATTATTGAGAGGCAATGCGAGGAAGATCTTGGCCCACCAAAGCCATTGCCCTGCCTCCAGGCAGGTGAGTCTACGCCTCTCTGGGCCATCACCCTCCACTGCGTGCTGTCTTCTGGAAAAGACCTCACCCCTGATCTGAAACAGCCTTGGCACATTCCCTGCAGGTCTTGGACAAACTGGGAGTCATCTCTTTTCAAGGACCTTCAACCCCTGAGATGAGTCCTCTGTGCATTTATACAGGAAAGGAAGAAGGAAGGGGGCGGTGAGGGCCAGATTTGGGTATTTAACCCTTAATACCTAGAAATGTGGTGGCCACATTCCTGGCCTGGGGCCCCCGCAGCCTCTGCTCCCTGCTCCTGGCTGCTCCTCCCCACTCCCACTGGACAGGGGGAAATTATGTGGCAAGGTGATGCTGTCCCCTGTTCTGAGGTGGATGGGGGGGCTGGAGACTAAGCAATTAACACACAGTCGGGAGTAAGGGTCCTCAGGGAAATTTCCTGCCGAAGCTGAGCCCTGGCAGAAGGGAAGGCTCAGCGGGCACAGGGCAGGGAAGGGGAGAGGGGGGCGGGGCCGGGACAGCTACAGGCAGCCTCGTCTGCACATGGATGCTTTTCTGGAAAGATGCCACTAGTGAGGAGTTGGGGAGAGTGGGGCCAGGGAACAGGAAGTTTCCAGTGCTGGACAGAGAAGGATCACCACGTGGGCACTGGAGTCCAGGCCACCACCCCTCCCCAGGGAAAAGACATTCCCCTCTGTGCCCTTTCCTGGGAAGGGGCAGTCACTTGAGTCCCTGAACTTTGCGGGGCGGTAGGTCTCTCGATGGCTGGGGGAGCAGGCTTCGGGGATTTCGAGAGGCCTCTGATGTCACAGCACACATGGTGCAGTGCACACAGCAGACACACAGGGGGCAGGAAGCACACAGCACAGTCACACATATAGTGGCATACAATGGTACACACACGCGCCCAAATTCCACCACTGCTGATGTTTCCCTATGGCCCCTCCCACAAGTCCCCAAGAGGACTGGGGCCCACTTCTCAGGGAGGTCCCCACTTGTCTACCTGCTCCCTCCCACCGACACGACTCACTCCCAGAAGCCAGTGCTGGTGCCTCAGAGCCTCACTCCGAAAACCCTGACCATGCACAAGACCAAGTGTCAGGAGACAGAGGACCATGTCCTGGCTCTGCAGCTGTCTGACTGGGAGACCCTGGGTAAGTCATGCCATCTCTGGGCCACAGTTTCCTCATCTGTCCAATGGAATCACGAGGAAAAGGAAGAGGAAGAAAGCGCCTATTCATGGGATAAGCAACGAGGTCTAAAGAAAGCACTTTGTGAGTCATAGACCACCCTAAATGTGAGCCCAGACCTGGGTGCAGAGCCACACCCTCAGGCACACACAAGCTTCCAGAGCCCTCGGCTGGGCCCCCTTCAGCCAACCAGGTCTGATCCCGATTAACCTCAGTGCAAAATCCATGTCCACAAAGACCCTCTCATTCCAACCTTGACTTTGCTTCTTACACTCTATCATTCATCCATCCAGCTATGGAATCCTGGATGCAAGGTGCCGTATATGATGTCATGATTCTGCATCCAATGCCAAGCAACTCTCCCACACCAGCTGGTGAGGCCTACAGTCCAGCTCACTTCTAACACTATCTACCTGGAGATAGAATCAGATCCCTCAGGTTAAGGGCTCAGTCCTACAAGACCCTCTCCCCACCCCAGCTCCCTGCTAGTTGTCACCTGTGCCTCTGACAGACCAGCTATAGATTAGACCTTCCAAAGACCCCCCTCCTGGGGTTCCATTAATTTGCTAGAGTGACTCACAGAACTCAGAGAAACATTTTACTTACTAGATTACTGGTTTATTACAAATAGATATATAACTCAGGAATAGCCAGATGGAAGAGATGCATAGGGCAGGGTATGGGGAAAGGGCGAAGAGTTTCCATGCTCCCTGATCAAGCCATTCTTCATGAATATCCAAGTTCTCACAACCCAGAAGCTCTCTGAACCCCATCCTTTTCAGCTGAAGCTTCACTACATAAACACGATTGATTAAATCATCGACCACTGGCGACTGAACTTAATCTCCAGCCCCTTTTCCCTCCCCAGAGGTCTGGGATGGGACTGAAAGTTACAACCCTCTAATCAAGTGATTGCCTCCTCCAGTGACCAGTTCCCATCCTCAGGTGACCTAGGAGCTTTCCAAAAGTCACCTCACTAGCATAACAAAAGACGACTTTGTGCCCTCAATACCTAGGAAATTCCAAGGGTTTTAGGAGCTCTGTGCCAGAAACGGGACAAACACCAAATATACATTGATATATTTCTTATTATAAATCACAATATCACAGATAAAAAAAGTGGGCAGTACCCGGTCTTTGCTCTCAGGCAGCTCATGGCCAACTCAGTATTCTCAACACTGGTTACCTGATAGAATCCATGGCCTGGGAGCCTTTTAAAACACTGCCTTCTGGGCCTCATCCCTAAAGATTCATAATCAATTGATCTGAAATGGGGCCCAGGCAACCGTGTTTATTTATTTTTTTTCCAGGCACATGGGCCTCTCACTGTTGTGGCCTCTCCCATTGTGGAGCACAGGCTCCGGACACGCAGGCTCAGCGGCCATGGCTCACGGGCCCAGCCGCTCCGCGGCACGCGGGATCCTCCCGGACCGGGGCACGAACCCGTGTCCCCTGCATCGGCAGGTGGACTCCCAACCACTGTGCCACCAGGGAAGCCTGGCAACCCTCTTTTTAAAAAGTCCCCCAGCTGATTCTAATGTGCCTTCAGAGCAGAGACCCACCCATCTAGTGGAGAAATTAGACATATGTCAAAAGACAGAATGGGACATTTTCACAACAGATGCACACACAATAATTGCTAACATTTACTGAGCCACATCTTTTGTGTGAGGCCAGCGTTATGCCAAGTCTCATGTCGGCATATTTAATCTTCCCCAAAACCCAGGAAGGCAGGCTTCATGCCACCCATTCTACAGCTAAGTAAATGAAGCTCAAGAGATGAAGTAAGTTACTCAAAGCAAGACTTCTCTGAAAAGGTGGCATTTGTGCCAAACCTTGAAAGAAAATAGAATTTTGCCGTGGAGAGATGGAAATGGAAGGCTGCCAGTGTTCTCCATCATGGCTGGTTGTTAGAATTCCTGATCTGAGCGGCTTGTTAAAATGTAGGGGGGTGCAGGTTAGGGGAGCAGAGCCTCTGTTGACTGGGACAGGGGCTTCTGAAAAGGAGGAGTGGGAATGCAGATCACAGAGGCTGGTGGGGGCCAAATTATGGGAAGAGGATATTTTAGGACACATCCAAGGTAGAGCTACTTTCCCCCGCATGTAGAAATTATGTGCCCCTTGTCATTATCCCCAGAGGTGGCAGGGATGAAAATAGAATGTCAAGACAGAGTCAGAGAAGCTAGACCCAGAAGAGTCTGGGTGGAGGAAGTTGAGAATTTATCCTTAACTTTTTAAAAAGAGTGACATGGGACTTCCCTGGTGGAGCAGTGGTTAAGAATCCGCCTGCAAATGCAGGGGACACAGGTTCGAGCCCTGGTTCAGGAAGATCCCACATGCAGCAGAGCAACTAAGCCCGTGCACCACAACTACTGAGCCTGCTCTCTAGAGCCCACAACTACTGGAGCCCGTGCACCTGGAGCCCATGCTCTGCAACAAAAGAAGCCACCACGATGAGAAGCCTTGCACCGCAACGAAGAGTAGCCCCGGCTCACCGCAACTAGAGAAAGCCCACGCGCACAGCAATGAAGACCCAACGCAGCCAATAAATAAATTTTTTTATTTAAAAAAAGAGTGAAATGGATGTCAACAACTATGCCTTCTATTCAGAAGCAAGAAAGTGTGGAAAGGAGAGGGTTGAACCAGGGATCAGAGGCCAAGTTCCAGACACTTTCCCTCTTAGCCTGGGCTTGGTCATCTGTGAAATGATGGTGGGGTGGTTGCATCTCAAGGTTCTCAAACTGAGTGCTGGAGAGCCAGCACCTCAGAGGGAAGCTGGTGTGGGAAGTGGGGGACTCTAGGCTCCACCCCACTCCAACCAGGGCAGTTCTGCTTTCCTCTGCTTTACACATTGGCTGCCATGGAAAGTTTCATTTGAACGAGAGATTTTATAGCTCAAGCAACTTGCGGGTGAAGCTTTGACTACTAGTGAAAGATGGCATTATCACCTTTCTCTCCTAGAACCCCTTAACATGATAGCAACCCACAAGGAGCTCAGGCACCAGCCACATGGAGGTGAGTGATGTCTGGGCTGGGCTTCCACTCAGGGAGGAAGTGGAAGTCTAAACAGAAATCACTGGGAGCCCCAGGCTCCTTGCCCCACAAAGTCATAAAACTCCTCCCTGCCACCTTTATTGGGGAAAAAATGTGCAGAGTAGGGAAAAAAAAATACAGCCTACAATGCCAGTATGCTCTCCAACTGTACGATCAGACTCTCCACTCCCCACTCTATGATGAAGTCCACAGTCCACAAGCTTCCTCACTAAACACAAAGCTTTTACTCAGCTCTTCTGTGCCACAAATTTAGTTGAGAAGAGATGTCAATGTGAGAAACTGATAACTAAGACTTCACACCTGTGCTAGAGATGCTGATGACTTTTTTAGAACTCCCAGCAATTCTATGTGGTAGGTAACTAGCTCTGTTCCCATTTTACAGAGAACAACTCTAAAGAAGAAAGCCCAAGTGCAGTCATCTGATTAGTAAATCATAGAACTGAGCTGTAGCCCTAGGCAGTCTGCCTCCAAGTCTACACCCAGACCCATGCTATGTGCTAGATCACCAAGATGGCGGAGACCAAGCACAGCAAAGGTGGATGGACAACCCTGGGGGAAAAGAACTAACGTAAAGAATTTTTTTAAAAACCTTACAGAAAAACTCTAATAAATATTCTAATAGAGATAGAAAATATATTGCATTCATAAAGTAGGAACTGGATATTATGAAAAGAAACAATTAGAGAACAAGAAAGAGATCTAGAAAATTTTAAATGTGAAAGAAAATCCACAACACATATTGTAAAACAGCGTTAACAAAACCTTCTAAGATATAGACTGATATAGCAAATGTGGAAAAATAAGAAAAAAAAACATTTAAAGTAGATTGCATTGGTTGCCCTAATTCTTTACCCATTTCAATATCAAACCTTCTGCCATGTGATTTTGCACCTCTCCCCCTAAAGAGGTCTCTTGAGTTTGGGTTCTGCCATGTGTTTGCTTTGGGCCCCTGGATGTTAGTTGGGAGAATGTGACCAAAGGCTTAAAACCTCTTATGTGATTGGGCTCTTGCTTCTCTGCCATCTGCATGAGAAGAACACACTTGTGCTAGCCCACTGATCCCACAATGAGGGTGAGAGTTATCTGGAGCCAAGCTAAACTCCTCCACCCAATCCTGTCCCAGATCAACCATCCCTTAGCCTACTCCCAGCTCTATGGGTAAGTCCAGTCAACATAAGCCACTCCACCTAGTTCAGCCTAAATCAGTGACTCTCAGGTACAGATCCATGAGAATAATTATGTTTTAAGGCACCAAGGTTTGGTTTGTTACATAGCATTATTGTAGCCATGGTCGATGCAAGTATCAACCCAGTAGCTGGTACCCAATTAAAAGAGAAAATAGATGGAAGAGAATTATCAAAGCAATAGTCCATGTAAATTTCCCAGCACTAAAAGACATGAACCTCCAGATCAAAGGGGCTACCAAGTGCCCAGAACAATAGATAGATTCACTGCCAAGATATATTACTGTAAATTTTCAGAACACGTGAAGGGATAAACCTAAAAGCTTCCAGCAAGAAAAAACTGGTTTCCTACAAAGGAACAGGAATAAGGATGGCTATAAGACTTCTCAGGAGCAGCACTGGATACCAGGTAACTAGTGAAGCAGTGTCTTTTACATTCCCGGGAGAAATTGTTTTCAAAATAGAATTCTATCCCTGGATACCCAATTAAGATATAAGCTGGGACTATACATTTTTTTATGTGTAAGGATTCAGGAAATGCACTTCAAATTCCCTTTTACTTAGTAAGCTATCAGAGGATATGCTCCAGCAAAAGCAGGAAGTAAACCAAGAAAATAGAATCTAGGAAATAGGAGTTTCAACACAGGAGACTGGTTTATTCCCAGAATAAATCTTTGCACCAGCCCTAGAGAGTAAGAATCCAGGGAAACACGAGGGATTGCTAGATGAGCTGATGTAAGATAACACTTGTGAACAAAATACTAATAATAATGTTACAGTAGATGTGACACACCATTTGGAAAAGTTTAAGAAAACGATGCAATTCCCCAGTGTTCATAGCAGCACTAGTTACAATAGCCAAGACATGGAAACCACACAAGTGCTCATAAACAGATGAATGGATAAAGAAGATGTGGTATATATATATAATATATATATACAATGGAATATTACTCAGCCATAAAAAAGAATGAAATAATGCCATTTGTAGCAACATGGATGGACCTAGAGATTATCAAACTAAGTGAAGTAATTCACAAAGAGAAAAACAAATGTCATATGATATCACTTACATGTGGAATCTAAAAAATGATACAAATGAATGTATTTACAAAACAGAAACAGGCACACAGACATAGAAAATGGACTTATGGTTACCAAAGGGGAAAAGGGGGTGGGAGGGATAAATTAGGAGTTTGGGATTAGCAGGTACAAACTACTGTATATAAAATAGATAAGCAACAAGATCCTACTGTATAGGACAGGGAACTATATTCAATATCTTGTAATAAACTATTAATATAATGGAAAAGAATCTGGGGTATTCCCTGGCAGTCCATTGGTTAGGACTCGGAGCTTTCACTGCTGTGGGCCCGGTTTCAATCCCTGGTTGAGGAACTAAGATCCAGCAACTAAGACTCATGTGGCACAGCCGAAAAAAAAAGGGGGGGAAGAGAGAGAGAGAATCACTTTGCTGTACACCAGAAACTAATACAACATTGTAAATCAACTATACTTCAATTTTAAAAAAAGAACAGAAAATGATACAATTTAAAATGTTACGTGATTTTTATTACCTCTGAGTATATTTTTCCATATAGATGGCATGATAGACAATAAGAGTTTATTTCTCAGTCACATCATATTCCCTCACTGGCCAGGCAGTCCTTCCCTTTGTATTTGCGGACATGGAACACATGACCTGCAGTTTCCTCGCTAGGGAAGAGAGAGATGGAAGAGACACACAAGCTCTTATCTGCCTTAGCCCAAAGGGATAACACCAGTCACATGACTCCTCCCTAACTGGAAGGGACATTGAGAAATACAGAGGAACAGATGGGTAGCTGAAGAGCACTGTCTTGACCACACCAGAAAAAAAAAATGTATGAGAAAGAAAATAAAATCATTATCCATATCTTGACTCTGAAATAAGCCACATTTCTATCACCATAATAATGTTCTAGATTTGACTAAAAAGTACAATATAACTATATAAGGTGGAAGGCACAGAACTAAGGTAAATAGCAGAGCAAAACCCTTGTCTATCATAATAGGAAGTCAATAGACGATGTCTAAAACTGGACATAAAGCAAGAAATGGCATCATACACATATTATTTAGAAATACGAAGCCAAACAGCAAACACAGCAGCTGAAAGAGTTAAAAATGTGCTGTCCCCAAATCTTAGAAAGGTATAACCTTCCAAGACTGAGCCAGGAAGAAATAGAAAATATGAACAGACCGATCACAAGTAATGAAATTGAAACTGTGATTAAAAATCTTCCAACAAACACAAGTCCAGGACCAGATGGCTTCACAGGTGAATTCTATCAAACATTTAGAGAAGAGCTAACACCCATCCTTCTCAAACTCTTCCAAAAATTTGCAGAGGAAGGAACACTCCCAAACTCATTCTATGAGGCCACCGTCACCCTGATACCAAAACCAGACAAAGATACTACAAAAAAAGAAAATTACAGACCAATATCACTGATGAATATAGATGCAAAAATCCTCAACAAAATACTAGCAAACAGAATCCAACAACACATTAAAAGGATCATACACCATGATCAAGTGGGATTTATCCCAGGGATGCAAGGATTCTTCAATATATGCAAATCAATCAATGTGATACACTATATTAACAAATTGAAGAATAAAAACCACATGATCATCTCAATAGATGCAGAAAAAGCTTTTGACAAAATTCAACACCCATTTATGATAAACTCTCCAGAAAGTGGGCATAGAGGGAACCTACCTCAACATAATAAAGGCCATATACGACAAACCCACAGCAAACATCATTCTCAATGGTGAAAAACTGAAAGCATTTCCTCTAAGATCAGGAAGAAGACAAGGATGTCCACTCTCACCACTATTACTCAACATAGTTTTGGAAGTTCTAGCCACAACAATCAGAGAAGAAAAAGAAATAAAAGGAATCCAAATTGGAAAAGAAGAAGTAAAACTGTCACTGTTTGCAGGTGACATGATACTATACATAGAGAATCCTAAATATGCCACCAGAAAACTACTAGAGCTAATCAATGAATTTGGTAAAGTTGCAGGATACAAAATTAATGCACAGAAATCTCTTGTATTCCTATACACTAGTGATGAAATATCTGAAAGAGAAATTAAGGAAACACTCCCATTTACCATTGCAACAAAAAGAATAAAATAAATAAATAAAATAAATAGGCAGGAATAAACCTACCTAGGGAAACAAAAGACCTGTATGCAGAAAACTATAAGACGCTGATGAAAGAAATTAAAGATGATACCAACAGGTGGAGAGATATACCATGTTCTTGGATTGGAAGAATCAATATTGTGAAAATGACTATACTACCCAAAGCAGTCTACAGATTCAATGCAATCCTTATCAAATTACCAATGGCATTTGTTTTACATCTTTATTGGAGTATAATTGCTTTACAATGGTGTGTTAGTTTCTATTTAACAACAAAATGAATCAGTTATATATATACATATGTTCCCATATCTCTTCCTTCTTGCGTCTCCCTCCCTCCCACCCTCCCTATCCCACCCCTCCAGGCGGTCACAAAGCACCGAGCTGATCTCCCTGTGCTATGCAGCTGCTTCCCACTAGCTATCTACCTTACGTTTGGTAGTGTATATATGTCCATACCTCTCTCTCGCTTTGTCACAGCTTACCCTTCCCCCTACCCATATCCTCAAGTCCATTCTCTAGTAGGTCTGTGACCAATGGCATTTTTTACAGAACTAGAACAAAAAATCTTAAAATTTGTATGGAGACACAAAGACCCCGAATAGCCAAAGCAATCTTGAGTGAAAAAAAAAATGGATCTGGAGGAATCAGGCTCCCTGACTTCAGACTATACTACAAAGCTACAGTAATCAAGACAATATGGTACTGGCACAAAAACAGAAACATAGATCAATGGAACAAGATAGAAAGCCCAGAAGTAAACCCACGCACCTATGGTCAACTAATCTATGACAAAGAAAGCAAGGATATACAATGGAGAAAAGACAGCCTCTTCAATAAGCGGTGCTGGGAAAACTGGACAGCTACATGTAAAAGAATGAAATTAGAACACTCCCTAACACCATACACAAAAATAAACTCAAAATGGATTAGAAACCTAAATGTAAGATTCGACACTATAAAAGTCTTAGAGGAAAACATAGGCAGAACACTCTATGACATAAATCACAGCAAGATCTTTTTTGATCCACCTCCTAGAGTAGTGGAAATAAAAACAAAAATAAACAAATGGGACCTAATGAAACCTAAAAGCTTTTGCACAGCAAAGGAAACCATAAACAAGACGAAAAGTCAACCCTCAGAATGGGAGAAAATATTTGCCAACGAATCAACCGACAAAAGATTAATCTCCAAAATATATAAACAGCTCATGCAGCTCAATATTAAAAAAACAATCAACCCAATCCAAAAATAGGCAGAAGACCTAAATAGACACTTCTCCAAAGAAGACATACAGATGGCC
Organism: Delphinus delphis; assembly: GCF_949987515.2. Lineage (NCBI taxonomy): Eukaryota > Metazoa > Chordata > Mammalia > Artiodactyla > Delphinidae > Delphinus > Delphinus delphis. Next base: position 37,973,477 of record NC_082701.1, read on the forward strand.
AAGAAGCACATGAAAAGCTGCTCAACATCACTAGTTATTAGAGAAATGCAAATCAAAACTACAATGAGGTATCACCTCACACCAGTTAGAATGGGCTTCATCAGAAAATCTACAAACAACAAATGCTGGAGAGAGTGTGGAGAAAAGGGAACCCTCTTGCACTGTTGGTGGGAATGTAAACTGATACAGCCACTATGGAGAACAGTATGGAGGTCCCTTAGAAAACTAAAAATAGAATTACCATATGATCCAGCAATCCCACTACTGGGCGTATACCCAGAGAAAACCACAATTGAAAAATACACATGCACCCCAATGTCCATTGCAGCACTATTTACAATAGCCAGGTCATGGAAGCAATCTAAATGCCCATCGACAGATGAATGGATAAAGAAGAAGTGGTACATGTATACAATGGAATATTACTCAGCCATAAAAAGGAACGAAATTGGGTCATTTGTTGAGACATGGATGGATATAGAGACTGTCATACAGAGCAAAGTAAGTCAGAAAGAGAAAAATAAATATCGTATATTAACACATATATGTGGAACCTAGAAAAATGGTACAGATGAACTGGTTTGTAGGGCAGAAATTGAGACACAGGTGTAGAGAACAAATGTATGGACACCAAGGGGGGAAAACGGGTGGGGTGGGGGGAGTGGGATGAACTGGGAGATTGGGATTGACATGTATACTCTGATGGGTAAAAATGGATGACTAATAAGAACCTGCTGTGTAAAAAAATAAATTAAATAAAATTGAAAAATTAAAAAAAAAAAAAGTGTTGTCCCCAAAGAGCAAGAGTGGAGGTAGGAAGGGTGGGGAAAGAGTGTGCTTCTGTACCATAAGCCTTTTGGTATTTTTATTTTTTTCAATTTGCATATATCTTATTTGGACAATTTTTAAGGCAAATCAAAAACTAACGTTAAAAAAGATAAAGAAACCCTGCATTTGCTGTTCAGTTCTGACCTTCTAAGTTTCTTAAATTCTAAGCATCCAAGGGAGAGAGTTTATGTCACAGTTGAGATTTTTCTGAACACAAACTGTTGGAGGCCCTGGACGGGGAAGTCAAAACAAAGAAAGGTCACCACATCATTCTCAGTGTGAGGAGTCCTTATGAGATCTTCCACTCCAGCTGTAGCCATGGGGATTCGGAATGGACAGGACCTGATCCTGGCACCACCAAAGCCTCCGGAGTCCCCAGGGACCCCTTCAGACCCGGCAGCAGCCTCCCCGGGGGCTCGGGGAGGGAACATGGCCAGTTATGCCACACGGCACCCTGGCATGTACAATGGGCATCAGCTGTAATGAGAAGTGACAGGTACAATTGCTGGGAGAACATCCTGGCTTAGACCTCGAGCTGCCCAGAGTGACTGGGGGGGCTTCTCGAGCTGTCAGGAGGGTCCCTAAACACTTTGATGCCGCAGCCAAGCTGGTCTTCAGTATTAACATCTCATCAGCATGGGCTGAGACCAACCTGGGGCCTGGCCACCAGCCCAGCTTTGGGTGGAGACCCACCTGAGAACCCTGATGGACAGAGAGGGGAGGCCAGCAACCCCACCCTGACCCATAGCCTTGTCTCACAGTCAGAGGAGACCCAGTGGAGCCCCATCTCAGCTGGACACAGACACACAGATGATGCCTCTAAGATCCTCCCTGAGTGCTTTTCCTAGTATGGCAGGAAAATTAGCTGAAGCCCCAGAGGCAAAAGGTCTCACCTAAGCAGTTAAATCACTCCTGGCTTCGACTGAAGATGATGTCAGTAGTGGTCTTCCAGAGCCTGGCCCCTGCCTCCTGCCCCAGCCTCATGGCTCCCTCTCCAGTGTCCCAGAGTTTTAAGTCCAGAATATTCCTAGCCCACTGTCCTAGCTCTGCTCTCTCTTCCAGGTCAGTTGAATCTAAGTCACAACCACTTCTGGACAACAGGATGCCAGTATCACCTGCCAGACATGGAGGACATGACACCAAGAGAGGGTTTTGCATTCATTCAGGAGGGATTCCCAGCCACACCTGCCAATCCCCTTTCATTTTTAGCTTTTTCCCAACTCTCCCCCACCAGCAGGAAATGCGGTTAGGGTGCTCTGGTCCCCAACCCTCATGGGAATAGGGGGCCTGAGTGTTCATCCTTCATCTCCATTTAAAATGCACCTGGACCACTCCCCACCAAGTGCCAGGGGATGGGGCATGACAGCTGGGTCAGCTAGTCCAGAGGACGGATATATCGGAGGGCTTAGCCAGGGACGGGAAGACCCAAGGTTCTAGAATGAGCTGTGGCTGATACATAATATGAAGCTAGTCCCTCCCTGTCTCTAGCCTCAGTTTCCCTGAGGGGGAAGTTCTGATATTTTCTCAGGACCCTTCCTGGCGTGACAGGCTGAGGCTGGGCCTCCTCTGATACCCATTTCCACGGAAACCAAAATGAAGGTCCACGGGCTCTATCCTCTATTCCAAGGCAAAACACTCCTTGAGAGATTCCAGAAAGCCACTGCACCCCACAGACTACAGTGTCTTAGCCCCGGAAACGGGTTTGGGAGAACTTCCACTTAAGTGCCTCTCCCGGGCCCCTCTCTCCTTGGGGAAATTCTCCCAGCAGCACATTCCCATAGACAGCAGGAGAGATGCTCTGTGCTGAGCACCAGACACCGGATGGATGAGATAATCATAAATCCACAAACTGCAACAAGATAAAATTATCATTATATGAAGTTAAATTATTAATTAGCACTTCCAAAAAAAGACCAGCACCACCTGGCCTTGAATCTTGGAAGCTGTCTTTCTGAAAGCAACAAAAATATCAAAATAGTTTATTAGTGCTTCACGGTGTGCATGTGGTCCCTCCTTCATGTCTGTGGTTGCCAGAACCCTGACGGCAGGAGTCCAGCCTGGCAGGTCTAGTGCAGCCAGGACTAGCCGGTTTGGATGAGGTTACCAGGAGGAAGGGAAGTGAGTCACGTGACCCATTTTTATGGCTGGGGAAACTGAGGCAAGGGCCAAGGTAGAAGGGCCACAGAAGCTGGATCAGGGCAGATTGAGGAGTTGGTACCCTGGATTGAGAAAGGGTGATTCCTGAGTCCGCCTGATTGATTGTCTATGAACTAAGGACGCTCATTCATTCAGTGAACTTCTATTGTATGCTTACTGAATGGCAGGTACCAGGAATACAGAGAAGTCATAATTCCTTGCCTATTTGGAGCACATAGGGTGATAGGCTAGACCAGTGGATCTGCTGTTTCTTCTGTCTACCTCACCTCACCTCCCATCAGAGGATTTATCCCCTTCATCACCATCATAATCATCATCATCCACTACCACCACCAAATCCTACAGCCCATATGTATTCATTGAATCCTGGAAACACAGACACTTAATGAGAGGGGAGGAACTTTAAAGAGCATCTTTCTAGCCAGAGCATCAATCCTCGCCATGGAATGCCTGGTGAATTGTGATCCAGTGAGACACTCCCAGCAATAAGGAGCTTACTCACTGCTTCATAAATCAGCCCATTGCATCTCTGGAGAGCAATTTCTCACTCATTCATTTATTCATTCATTCAACAAGCATTTACCACACATCTACAAGGAGCCACCTCAGGACTAGTTCTTGGAGAAAAGGACTATTTTCTCTTGCTGAGAAAAACACAAACCAGTACATTCTTACAAAAGGCTCTCAGGATGATAGGCAAACAAATAACCAAGCAGTGACAATACAGACTGGTGTGTAGGTAGAACACAGAATACATTCAGGTGTGTTAGGGGTATGAACTCTTTCACTCTGCACAGCAATCCTGTGAGGTTGGAACCATTGATATCCCCATTTTACAGATAAAAGAAACTGAGCTCAGAGAGATTGAAGTAACTTGCCCAAGGTTACTCAGCTGCAAAGAAGAAGGACTGGGATTTATACCCAGGCCTGTCTGATTCCCAAGCCACATTCTTGGCCCCTCTCATAGGATGTGTCATCCCCTTGCTGATGCCTGTAGCCTGGTGATCAACCTGCAGCCCGAAGCACTGATGGTGAGCTGGGTACGGGTCTCTGAGCTTCAAGCTTGGGGAGCTCTCACTGTGACCCCCGGGAACCACAACTGGCAGATGACTCTGGATAAAACAGGATTTGGGTTTCTGCTCAAATGGAGGTAGGGATGGAGACACCTCGGTCCCCTCCATTCTCCATCCATGTGCCCCTAAATGGGACAGAACCTCATGGCCCAGAGTCTCCTCCAGCCCCAATATCCGCCCTGGCTCCAGTCAAACGAGGCCTGAATAATTCATGGCCAATGCACACAGCCCTGCCCTGGCCAAGGCAGCTGGACCTGGGAGCGGGCTGTGGTGAGGGTGTTGAGAGCCACTAACAGCACCCTGTTGCCGGCAGGAAAACTGAGTAGCCCCAGGCGCACCTGGATCTGCTAAGCAACATCCAGTCCCGTAGCCCTTTAGAGCCCCTCTGTGCATGCCGAGCGTAGGGAAACGCACTGCACTCTCTTTTGGAGCGTCTTAATTTCCTCAGCACTCGCGCACGTTCAAGAACTCCGTTCTGGCATGTCCCACATGGCATAGAAGTCTTAGGCGTTGCCCTAGTCTGAGCTGCACTCAGAGTAACCCTCGGCTTCGCATTCCATCCAGGACCTCCTGCCTGAAGTCACCATGCCTCCTAGAGGAAGTCGGCTTGCGTTCTGACTGCAGTTTAAGTCCTGTTCTTCCTGCGGCACTGCAGGCTTTTGAATAGCCACAGATCCAGAGGAGCAGCTACGGCGTTCCTTGGTTGAGGCAGTTCGCTTGATGCAGAACACTCTACTTCGAGAAGTTGATTCAGGGAAAGACACACATGGCAACCTGTGTCTCTTTAGACTTGTTAGAAACCACAGTGGGGTATGCTGAGTGTGCCCATGGAAACGGGGGCCTGCTGGAACTAGCCTTGCTTTCCCATTTTGAAGGCTGCATTCATGCTGCCTTGAAGCTGCCTGACATTCCCTGCTCTTGACAGGCCTGTAAACCCTGTAAGAATGTTTCTGGGGAGAAAATGAACTTGCTGTCTAAACCAGGTGCTTCTGCGCCTGCGGTGTGGTCACCCTGACAAGCTCTAGCGCTAAAAGGAAACTCAACGTGTGAACTTGCCTCCAGTTTAGGCCCTTAGTACCCATGTTGATACGGAGGCATGCAGCTCTTTCCATGAGTTCTTAGTCGCTTGTATGCTTTATTATAAAGGAAGAACACTTCTGAGGACTCTTAGGCCTCTCGTGTATGCATCATTTCCCCTCCAAGTTCACTGAGTACCTCCAGAGCCTTGTGGGCCGGCTACGAAACTTCCAGTCCCATTTGTTGATCCCTCAGAGGCCGTCTGTGCGTGCCTAGAGATGGGCAACACACTGTACATTCCTTGAGGATAGCTACATTTCCAGAGACCTCGACCGGCCTCAGGACAACATTGCTGGTGAGTCCGAAGTGCCCAGGAAGACTTTGTCATGGCCCTTGTGTGAGCTGCCATGTGATAACACTCTTCTTTGACTGTTTCGAGGCCCTCGTACCTGCAGTCAATCTGCTCGAGGAGAAAGTCAGCATCTTGCCATGCGGTGTCGCTGACGGCACACCCAGCAGAAACACATGTCTGGAAGTAAGGCCCTGAAATGCCGTGCAGAAGCGGAGGCGTGCAGCAGTTTCAATGAGCCGGTGGCCTGTGCTCTGCGTACCTTTAACGGCAGCACAGTTTTCTGGACACCTAGGAGGCTAGCGTGGGCACCCTGTTGCCGGCAGGAACACTGAGTAGCCCCAGGCGCACCTGGGTCTGCTAAGCAACATCCAGTCCCGTAGCCCTTTCGAGCCCCTCTGTGCATGCCGAGCGTAGGGAAACGCACTGCACTCTCTTTTGGAGCGTCTTAATTTCCTCAGCACTCGCGCACGTTCACAAACACCGCTCTGGCACGTCCCACATGGCGTAGAAGTCTTAGGCGTTGCCCTAGTCTGAGCTGCACTCAGAGTAACCCTCGGCTTCGCATTCCATCCAGGACCTCCTGCCTGAAGTCACCATGCCTCCTAGAGGAAGTCGGCTTGCGTTCTGACTGCAGTTTAAGTCCTGTTCTTCCTGTGGCACTGCAGGCTTTTGAATAGCCACAAGCCCAGAGGAGCAGCTACGGCGTTCCTTGGTTGAGGCAGTTCGCTTGATGCAGAACACTTTACTTCGAGAAGCTGATTCAGGGAAAGACACACAGGGTAACCTGTGTCTCTTTGGACTTGTTAGAAACCACAGTGGGGTATGCTGAGTGTGCCCATGGAAACGGGGGCCTGCTGGAACTAGCCTTGCTTTCCCATTTTGAAGGCTGCATTCATGCTGCCTTGAAGCTGCCTGACATTCCCTGCTCTTGACAGGCCTGTAAACCCTGTAAGAATGTTTCTGGGGAGAAAATGAATTTGCTATCTAAACCAGGTACTTCTGCGCCTGCGGTGTGGTCACCCTGACAAGCTCTAGTGCTAAAAGGAAACTCAACGTGTGAACTTGCCTCCAGTTTAGGCCCTTAGTAGCCATGTAGATACGGAGGCATGCAGCTCTTTCCGTAAGTTCTTAGTCGCTTATATGCTTTATTATAAAGGAAAAACACTTCTGAGGACTCCTAGGCCTCTCGTGTATGCATCATTTCCCCTCCAAGTTCACTGAGTACCTCCAGACCCCTGTGTGCCGGCTGCGAAACTTCCAGTCCCATTTGTTGATCCCTCGGAGGCCGTCTGTGCGTGCCTAGAGACGGGCAACACACTGTACGTTCCTTGAGGAGAGCTACATTTCCAGAGACCTCGAACGGCCTCAGGACAACATTGCTGCTGAGTCCGAAGTGCTCAGGAAGACTTTGTCATGGCCCTTGTGTGAGCTGCCATGTGATAACACTCTGCTTTGACTGTTTCGAGGCCCTCGTACCTGCAGTCACTCTGCTCGAGGAGAAAGTCAGCATCTTGCCATGCGGTGTCGCTGACGGCACACCCAGCAGAATCACATGCCTGGAAGTAAGGCCCTGATTTACCGTGCAGAAGCGGAGGCGTGCAACAGCTTCCATGAGCCGGTGGCCTGTGCTCTGCGTACCTTTAACGGCAGCACAGTTTTCTGGACACCTAGGAGGTTAGCGTGGGCACCCTTTTGCAGGCAGGAACACTGAGTACCCCCAGGCGCACCTGGGTCTGCTAAGCAACATCCAGTCCCGTAGCCCTTTACAGCCCCTCTGTGCTTGCCGAGCGTAGGGAAACGCACTGCACTCTCTTTTGAAGCATCTTAATTTCCTCAGCACTCGGGCACGTTCACAAACACCGTTCTGGCACGTCCCACATGGCGTAGGTGTCTTAGGCGTTGCCCTAGTCTGAGCAGCACTCAGAGTAACCCTCGGCTTCGCATTCCATCCAGGACCTCCTGCCTGAAGTCACCATGCCTCCTAGAGGAAGTCGGCTTGCGTTCTGACTGCAGTTTAAGTCCTCTTCTTCCTGTGGCACTGCAGGCTTTTGAATAGCCAAGGCCCAGAGGAGCAGCTACGGCGTTCCTTGGTTGAGGCAGTTCGCTTGATGCAGAACACCCTACTTCGAGAAGCTGATTCAGGGAAGGAAACTCAGGGTAACCTGTGTCTCTTTGGACTTGTTAGAAACCACAGTGGGGTATGCTGAGTGTGCCCATGGAAACGGGGGCCTGCTGGAACTAGCCTTGCTTTCCCATTTTGAAGGCTGCATTCATGCTACCTTGAAGCTGCCTGACATTCCCTGCTCTTGACAGGCCTGTAAACCCTGTAAGAATGTTTCTGGGGAGAAAATGAATTTGCTATCTAAACCAGGTGCTTCTGCGCCTGCGGTGTGGTCACCCTGACAAGCTCTAGCGCTAAAAGGAAACTCAACGTGTGAACTTACCTCCAGTTTAGGCCCTTAGTACCCATGTAGGTACGGAGGCATGCAGCTCTTTCCATGAGTTCTTAGTCGCTTATATGCTTTATTATAAAGGAAGAAAACTTCTGAGGACTCCTAGGCCTCTCGTGTATGCATCATTTTCCTTCCAAGTTCACTGAGTACCTCCAGAACCCTGAGTGCCGGCTGCGAAACTTCCAGTCCCATTTGTTGATCCCTCGGAGGCCGTCTGTGCGTGCCTAGAGACGGGCAACACACTGTACGTTCCTTCAGGAGAGCTACATTTCCAGAGACCTCGAACGGCCTCAGGACAACATTGCTGCCGAGTCCGAAGTGCTCAGGAAGACTTTGTCATGGCCCTTGTGTGAGCTGCCATGTGATAACACTCTGCTTTGAATGCTTCAAGGCCCTCGTACCTGCAGTCACTCTGCTCGAGGAGAAAGTCAGCATCTTGCCATGCGGTGTCGCTGACGGCACACCCAGCAGAAACACATGCCTGGAAGTAAGGCCCTGATTTGCCGTGCAGAAGCGGAGGCGTGCAGCAGTTTCAATGAGCCGGTGGCCTGTGCTCTGCGTACCTTTAACGGCAGCACAGTTTTCTGGACACCTAAGAGGCTAGCGTGGGCACCCTGTTGCCGGCAGGAACACTGAGTAGCCCCAGGCGCACCTGGGTCTGCTAAGCAACATCCAGTCCCGTAGCCCTTTCGAGCCCCTCTGTGCATGCCGAGCGTAGGGAAACGCACTGCACTCTCTTTTGGAGCGTCTTAATTTCCTCAGCACTCGCGCACGTTCACAAACACCGTTCTGGCACGTCCCACATGGCGTAGAAGTCTTAGGCGTTGCCCTAGTCTGAGCTGCACTCAGAGTAACCCTCGGCTTCGCATTCCATCCAGGACCTCCTGCCTGAAGTCACCATGCCTCCTAGAGGAAGTCGGCTTGCGTTCTGACTGCAGTTTAAGTCCTGTTCTTCCTGTGGCACTGCAGGCTTTTGAATAGCCACAAGCCCAGAGGAGCAGCTACGGCGTTCCTTGGTTGAGGCAGTTCGCTTGATGCAGAACACTTTACTTCGAGAAGCTGATTCAGGGAAAGACACACAGGGTAACCTGTGTCTCTTTGGACTTGTTAGAAACCACAGTGGGGTATGCTGAGTGTGCCCATGGAAACGGGGGCCTGCTGGAACTAGCCTTGCTTTCCCATTTTGAAGGCTGCATTCATGCTGCCTTGAAGCTGCCTGACATTCCCTGCTCTTGACAGGCCTGTAAACCCTGTAAGAATGTTTCTGGGGAGAAAATGAATTTGCTATCTAAACCAGGTGCTTCTGCGCCTGCGGTGTGGTCACCCTGACAAGCTCTAGTGCTAAAAGGAAACTCAACGTGTGAACTTGCCTCCAGTTTAGGCCCTTAGTAGCCATGTAGATACGGAGGCATGCAGCTCTTTCCGTAAGTTCTTAGTCGCTTATATGCTTTATTATAAAGGAAAAACACTTCTGAGGACTCCTAGGCCTCTCGTGTATGCATCATTTCCCCTCCAAGTTCACTGAGTACCTCCAGACCCCTGTGTGCCGGCTGCGAAACTTCCAGTCCCATTTGTTGATCCCTCGGAGGCCGTCTGTGCGTGCCTAGAGACGGGCAACACACTGTACGTTCCTTGAGGAGAGCTACATTTCCAGAGACCTCGAACGGCCTCAGGACAACATTGCTGCTGAGTCCGAAGTGCTCAGGAAGACTTTGTCATGGCCCTTGTGTGAGCTGCCATGTGATAACACTCTGCTTTGACTGTTTCGAGGCCCTCGTACCTGCAGTCACTCTGCTCGAGGAGAAAGTCAGCATCTTGCCATGCGGTGTCGCTGACGGCACACCCAGCAGAATCACATGCCTGGAAGTAAGGCCCTGATTTACCGTGCAGAAGCGGAGGCGTGCAGCAGCTTCCATGAGCCGGTGGCCTGTGCTCTGCGTACCTTTAAGGTCAGCACAGTTTTCTGGACACCTAGGAGGTTAGCGTTGGCACCCTTTTGCAGGCAGGAACACTGAGTAGCCCCAGGCGCACCTGGGTCTGCTAAGCAACATCCAGTCCCGTAGCCCTTTAGAGCCCCTCTGTGCTTGCGGAGCGTAGGGAAACGCACTGCACTCTCTTTTGAAGCATCTTAATTTCCTCAGCACTCGGGCACGTTCACAAACACCGTTCTAGCACGTCCCACATGGCGTAGGTGTCTTAGGCGTTGCCTTAGTCTGAGCAGCACTCAGAGTAACCCTCGGCTTCGCATTCCATCCAGGACCTCCTGCCTGAAGTCACCATGCCTCCTAGAGGAAGTCGGCTTGCGTTCTGACTGCAGTTTAAGTCCTGTTCTTCCTGTGGCACTGCAGGCTTTTAAATAGCCAAGGCCCAGAGGAGCAGCTACGGCGTTCCTTGGTTGAGGCAGTTCGCTTGATGCAGAACACCCTACTTCGAGAAGCTGATTCAGGGAACGAAACACAGGGTAACCTGTGTCTCTTTGGACTTGTTAGAAACCACAGTGAGGTATGCTGAGTGTGCCCATGGAAACGGGGGCCTGCTGGAACTAGCCTTGCTTTCCCATTTTGAAGGCTGCATTCATGCTGCCTTGAAGCTGCCTGACATTCCCTGCTCTTGACAGGCCTGTAAACCCTGTAAGAATGTTTCTGGGGAGAAAATGAATTTGCTATCTAAACCAGGTGCTTCTGCGCCTGCGGTGTGGTCACCCTGACAAGCTCTAGCGCTAAAAGGAAACTCAACGTGTGAACTTGCCTCCAGGTTAGGCCCTTAGTACCCATGTAGGTACGGAGGCATGCAGCTCTTTCCATGAGTTCTTAGTCGCTTATATGCTTTATTATAAAGAAAGAAAACTTCTGAGGACTCCTAGGCCTCTCGTGTATGCATCATTTTCCTTCCAAGTTCACTGAGTACCTCCAGAACCCTGAGTGCCGGCTGCGAAACTTCGAGTCCCATTTGTTGATCCCTCGGAGGCCGTCTGTGCGTGCCTAGAGACGGGCAACACACTGTACGTTCCTTGAGGAGAGCTACATTTCCAGAGACCTCGAACGGCCTCAGGACAACATTGCTGCCGAGTCCGAAGTGCTCAGGAAGACTTTGTCATGGCCCTTGTGTGAGCTGCCATGTGATAACACTCTGCTTTGAATGCTTCGAGGCCCTCGTACCTGCAGTCACTCTGCTCGAGGAGAAAGTCAGCATCTTGCCATGCGGTGTCGCTGACGGCACACCCAGCAGAAACACATGCCTGGAAGTAAGGCCCTGATTTGCCGTGCAGAAGCGGAGGCGTGCAGCAGTTTCAATGAGCCGGTGGCCTGTGCTCTGCGTACCTTTAACGGCAGCACAGTTTTCTGGACACCTAAGAGGCTAGCGTGGGCACCCTGTTGCCGGCAGGAACACTGAGTAGCCCCAGGCGCACCTGGGTCTGCTAAGCAACATCCAGTACCGTAGCCCTTTCGAGCCCCTCTGTGCATGCCGAGCGTAGGGAAACGCACTGCACTCTCTTTTGGAGCGTCTTAATTTCCTCAGCACTCGCGCACGTTTACAAACTCCGTTCTGGCACGTTCCACATGGCATAGAAGTCTTAGGCGTTGCCCTAGTCTGAGCTGCACTCAGAGTAACCCTCGGCTTCGCATTCCATCCAGGACCTCCTGCCTAAAGTCACCATGCCTCCTAGAGGAAGTCGGCTTGCGTTCTGACTGCACTTTAAGTCCTGTTCTTCCTGTAGCACTGCAGGCTTTTGAATAGCCACAGGCCCAGAGGAGCAGCTACGGCGTTCCTTGGTTGAGGCAGTTCGCTTGATGCAGAACACTCTACTTCGAGAAGCTGATTCAGGGAAAGACACACAGGGTAACCTGTGTCTCTTTGGACTTGTTAGAAACCACAGTGGGGTATGCTGAGTGTGCCCATGGAAACGGGGGCCTGCTGGAACTAGCCTTGCTTTCCCATTTTGAAGGCTGCATTCATGCTGCCTTGAAGCTGCCTGACATTCCCTGCTCTTGACAGGCCTATAAACCCTGTAAGAATGCTTCTGCGGAGAAAATGAACTTGCTGTCTAAACCAGGTGCTTCTGCGCCTGCGGTGTGGTCACCCTGACAAGCTCTAGCGCTAAAAGGAAACTCAACGTGTGAACTTGCCTCCAGTTTAGGCCCTTAGTACCCATGTAGATACGGAGGCATGCAGCTCTTTCCATGAGTTCTTAGTCGCTTATATGCTTTATTATAAAGGAAGAACACTTCTGAGGACTCCTAGGCCTCTCTTGTATACATCATTTCCCCTCCAAGTTCACTGAGTACATCCAGAGCCCTGTGGGCCGGCTGCGAAACTTCGAGTCCCATTTGTTGATCCCTCGGAGGCCGTCTGTGCGTGCCTAGAGACGGGCAACACACTGTACGTTCCTTGAGGATAGCTACATTTCCAGAGACCTCGACCGGCCTCAGGACAACATTGCTGCTGAGTCCGAAGTGCCCAGGAAGACTTTGTCATGGCCCTTGTGTGAGCTGCCATGTGCTGACACTCTTCTTTGACTGTTCCGAGGCCCTCGTACCTGGAGTCACTCTGCTCGAGGAGAAAGTCAGCATCTTGCCATGCGGTGTCGCTGACGCCACACCCAGCAGAATCACATGCCTGGAAGTAAGGCCCTGATTTGCCGTTCAGAAGCAGAGGCGTGCAGCAGTTTCCATGAGCCGGTGTCCTGTGCTCTGCGTATGTTTAACGGCAGCACAGTTTTCTGGACACCTAGGAGGCTAGCGTGGGCACCCTGTTGCCAGCAGGAACACTGAGTACCCCCAGGCGCACCTGGGTCTGCTAAGCAACATCCAGTACCGTAGCCCTGTACAGCCCCTCTGTGCTTGCCGAGCGTAGGGAAACGCACTGCACTCTCTTTTGAGGCGTCTTAACTTCCTCAGCACTCGTACACGTTCACAAACACCGTTGTGGCACGTCCCACATGGCGTAGAAGTCTTAGGCATTGCCTTAGTCTGAGCAGCACTCAGAGTAACCCTCGGCTTCGCATTCCATCCAGGACCTCCTGCCTGAAGTCACCATGCCTCCTAGAGGAAGTTGGCTTGTGTTCTGACTGCAGTTTAAGTCCTTTTCTTCCTGCGGCACTGCAGGCTTTTGAATAGCCAAGGCCCAGAGGAGCAGCTACGTCGTTCCTTGGTTGAGGCAGTTCGCTTGATGCAGAACACTCTACTTCGAGAAGCTGATTCAGGGAAAGACACACAGGGTAACCTGTGTCTCTTTGGACTTGTTAGAAACCACAGTGGGGTATGCTGAGTGTGCCCATGGAAACGGGGGCCTGCTGGAACTATCCTTGCTTTCCCATTTTGAAGGCCGCATTCATGCTGCGTTGAAGCTGCCTGATATTCCCTGCACTCGATAGGCCTGTAAACCCTGTAAGAATCCTTCTAGGGAGAAAATGAATTTGCTGTCTAAACCAGGTGCTTCCGTGACTGCGGTGTGGTCAGCCTGACAAGCTCTAGCACTAAAAGGAAACTCAACGTGTGAACTTGCCTCCAGTTTAGGCCCTTAGTACCCATGTAGATACGGAGGCATGCAGCTCTTTCCATGAGTTCTTAGTCGCTTATATGCTTTATTATAAAGGAAGAAAACTTCTGAGGACTGCTAGGCCTCTCGTGTATGCATCATTTCCCCTCCAAGTTCACTGAGTACCTCCAGAGCCCTATGGGCCGGCTGCGAAACTTCCAGTCCCATTTGATGATCCCTCAGAGGCCGTCTGTGCGTGCCTAGAGACGGGCAACACACTCTACGTTCCTTGAGGAGAGCTACATTTCCAGAGACCTAGACCGGCCTCAGGACAACATTGCTGGTGAGTCTGAAGTGCCCTGGAAGACTTTGTCATGGCCCTTGTGTGAGCTGCCCTGTGCTGACACTCTTCTTTGTTTCGAGGCCCTCGTACCTGCAGTCACTCTGCTCGAGGAGAAAGTCAGCATCTTGCCATGCGGTGTCGCTGACGCCACACCCAGCAGAATCACATGCCTGGAAGTAAGGCCCTGATTTGCCGTGCAGAAGCGGAGGCGTGCAGCAGTTTCCATGAGCCGGTGGCCTGTGCTCTGCGTACCTTTAACGGCAGCACAGTTTTCTGGACACCTAGGAGGCTAACGTGGTCACACTTTTGCGGCAGGAACACTGAGTAGCCCCAGGCGCACCTGGGTCTCCTAAGCACATCCAGTCCCGTAGCCCTTTAGAGCCCCTCTGTGCATGCCAAGCGTAGGGAAACGCACTGCACTCTCTTTTGGAGCGTCTTAATTTCCTCAGCACTCGGGCACGTTCACAAACACCGTTCTGGCACGTCCCACATGGCGTAGAAGTCTTAGGCGTTGCCCTAGTCTGAGCTGCACTCAGAGTAACCCTCGGCTTCGCATTCCATCCAGGACCTCCTGCCTGAAGTCACCATGCCTCCTAGAGGAAGTCGGCTTGCTTTCGGACTGCAGTTTAAGTCCTTTTCTTCCTGTGGCACTGCAGGCTTTTGAATAGCCAAGGCCCAGAGGAGCAGCTACGGCGTTCCTTGGTTGAGGCAGTTCGCTTGATGCAGAACACTCTACTTCGAGAAGTTGATTCAGGGAAAGACACAAAGGGTAACCTGTGTCTCTTTGGACTTGTTAGAAACCACAGTGGGGTATGCTGAGTGTGCCCATGGAAACGGGGGCCTGCTGGAACTAGCCTTGCTTTCCCATTTTGAAGGCTGCATTCATGCTGCCTTGAAGCTGCCTGACATTCCCTGCTCTTGACAGGCCTGTAAACCCTGTAAGAATGTTTCTGGGGAGAAAATGAATTTGCTATCTAAACCAGGTGCTTCTGCGCCTGCGGTGTGGTCACCCTGACAAGCTCTAGTGCTAAAAGGAAACTCAACGTGTGAACTTGCCTCCAGTTTAGGCCCTTAGTAGCCATGTAGATACGGAGGCATGCAGCTCTTTCCGTAAGTTCTTAGTCGCTTATATGCTTTATTATAAAGGAAAAACACTTCTGAGGACTCCTAGGCCTCTCGTGTATGCATCATTTCCCCTCCAAGTTCACTGAGTACCTCCAGACCCCTGTGTGCCGGCTGCGAAACTTCCAGTCCCATTTGTTGATCCCTCGGAGGCCGTCTGTGCGTGCCTAGAGACGGGCAACACACTGTACGTTCCTTGAGGAGAGCTACATTTCCAGAGACCTCGAACGGCCTCAGGACAACATTGCTGCTGAGTCCGAAGTGCTCAGGAAGACTTTGTCATGGCCCTTGTGTGAGCTGCCATGTGATAACACTCTGCTTTGACTGTTTCGAGGCCCTCGTACCTGCAGTCACTCTGCTCGAGGAGAAAGTCAGCATCTTGCCATGCGGTGTCGCTGACGGCACACCCAGCAGAATCACATGCCTGGAAGTAAGGCCCTGATTTACCGTGCAGAAGCGGAGGCGTGCAGCAGCTTCCATGAGCCGGTGGCCTGTGCTCTGCGTACCTTTAAGGTCAGCACAGTTTTCTGGACACCTAGGAGGTTAGCGTTGGCACCCTTTTGCAGGCAGGAACACTGAGTACCCCCAGGCGCACCTGGGTCTGCTAAGCAACATCCAGTCCCGTAGCCCTTTAGAGCCCCTCTGTGCTTGCGGAGCGTAGGGAAACGCACTGCACTCTCTTTTGAAGCATCTTAATTTCCTCAGCACTCGGGCACGTTCACAAACACCGTTCTAGCACGTCCCACATGGCGTAGGTGTCTTAGGCGTTGCCTTAGTCTGAGCAGCACTCAGAGTAACCCTCGGCTTCGCATTCCATCCAGGACCTCCTGCCTGAAGTCACCATGCCTCCTAGAGGAAGTCGGCTTGCGTTCTGACTGCAGTTTAAGTCCTGTTCTTCCTGTGGCACTGCAGGCTTTTAAATAGCCAAGGCCCAGAGGAGCAGCTACGGCGTTCCTTGGTTGAGGCAGTTCGCTTGATGCAGAACACCCTACTTCGAGAAGCTGATTCAGGGAACGAAACACAGGGTAACCTGTGTCTCTTTGGACTTGTTAGAAACCACAGTGAGGTATGCTGAGTGTGCCCATGGAAACGGGGGCCTGCTGGAACTAGCCTTGCTTTCCCATTTTGAAGGCTGCATTCATGCTGCCTTGAAGCTGCCTGACATTCCCTGCTCTTGACAGGCCTGTAAACCCTGTAAGAATGTTTCTGGGGAGAAAATGAATTTGCTATCTAAACCAGGTGCTTCTGCGCCTGCGGTGTGGTCACCCTGACAAGCTCTAGCGCTAAAAGGAAACTCAACGTGTGAACTTGCCTCCAGGTTAGGCCCTTAGTACCCATGTAGGTACGGAGGCATGCAGCTCTTTCCATGAGTTCTTAGTCGCTTATATGCTTTATTATAAAGAAAGAAAACTTCTGAGGACTCCTAGGCCTCTCGTGTATGCATCATTTTCCTTCCAAGTTCACTGAGTACCTCCAGAACCCTGAGTGCCGGCTGCGAAACTTCGAGTCCCATTTGTTGATCCCTCGGAGGCCGTCTGTGCGTGCCTAGAGACGGGCAACACACTGTACGTTCCTTGAGGAGAGCTACATTTCCAGAGACCTCGAACGGCCTCAGGACAACATTGCTGCCGAGTCCGAAGTGCTCAGGAAGACTTTGTCATGGCCCTTGTGTGAGCTGCCATGTGATAACACTCTGCTTTGAATGCTTCGAGGCCCTCGTACCTGCAGTCACTCTGCTCGAGGAGAAAGTCAGCATCTTGCCATGCGGTGTCGCTGACGGCACACCCAGCAGAAACACATGCCTGGAAGTAAGGCCCTGATTTGCCGTGCAGAAGCGGAGGCGTGCAGCAGTTTCAATGAGCCGGTGGCCTGTGCTCTGCGTACCTTTAACGGCAGCACAGTTTTCTGGACACCTAAGAGGCTAGCGTGGGCACCCTGTTGCCGGCAGGAACACTGAGTAGCCCCAGGCGCACCTGGGTCTGCTAAGCAACATCCAGTCCCGTAGCCCTTTCGAGCCCCTCTGTGCATGCCGAGCGTAGGGAAACGCACTGCACTCTCTTTTGGAGCGTCTTAATTTCCTCAGCACTCGCGCACGTTTACAAACTCCGTTCTGGCACGTTCCACATGGCATAGAAGTCTTAGGCGTTGCCCTAGTCTGAGCTGCACTCAGAGTAACCCTCGGCTTCGCATTCCATCCAGGACCTCCTGCCTAAAGTCACCATGCCTCCTAGAGGAAGTCGGCTTGCGTTCTGACTGCACTTTAAGTCCTGTTCTTCCTGTAGCACTGCAGGCTTTTGAATAGCCACAGGCCCAGAGGAGCAGCTACGGCGTTCCTTGGTTGAGGCAATTCGCTTGATGCAGAACACTCTACTTCGAGAAGCTGATTCAGGGAAAGACACACAGGGTAACCTGTGTCTCTTTGGACTTGTTAGAAACCACAGTGGGGTATGCTGAGTGTGCCCATGGAAACGGGGGCCTGCTGGAACTAGCCTTGCTTTCCCATTTTGAAGGCTGCATTCATGCTGCCTTGAAGCTGCCTGACATTCCCTGCTCTTGACAGGCCTGTAAACCCTGTAAGAATGTTTCTGGGGAGAAAATGAACTTGCTGTCTAAACCAGGTGCTTCTGCGCCTGCGGTGTGGTCACCCTGACAAGCTCTAGCGCTAAAAGGAAACTCAACGTGTGAACTTGCCTCCAGTTTAGGCCCTTAGTACCCATGTAGATACGGAGGCATGCAGCTCTTTCCATGAGTTCTTAGTCGCTTATATGCTTTATTATAAAGGAAGAACACTTCTGAGGACTCCTAGGCCTCTCGTGTATGCATCATTTCCCCTCCAAGTTCACTGAGTACCTCCAGACCCCTGTGTGCCGGCTGCGAAACTTCGAGTCCCATTTGTTGATCCCTCGGAGGCCGTCTGTGCGTGCCTAGAGACGGGCAACACACTGTACGTTCCTTGAGGATAGCTACATTTCCAGAGACCTCGACCGGCCTCAGGACAACATTGCTGCTGAGTCCGAAGTGCCCAGGAAGACTTTGTCATGGCCCTTGTGTGAGCTGCCATGTGCTGACACTCTTCTTTGACTGTTCCGAGGCCCTCGTACCTGGAGTCACTCTGCTCGAGGAGAAAGTCAGCATCTTGCCATGCGGTGTCGCTGACGCCACACCCAGCAGAATCACATGCCTGGAAGTAAGGCCCTGATTTGCCGTTCAGAAGCAGAGGCGTGCAGCAGTTTCCATGAGCCGGTGGCCTGTGCTCTGCGTACCTTTAACGGCAGCACAGTTTTCTGGATACCTAGGAGGCTAGCGTGGGCACCCTGTTGCCGGCAGGAACACTGAGTAGCCCCTGGCGCACCTGGGTCTGCTAAGCAACATCCAGTACCGTAGCCCTGTACAGCCCCTCTGTGCATGGCGAGCTTAGGGAAACGCACTGCACTCTCTTTTGAGGCGTCTTAATTTCCTCAGCACTCGTGCACGTTCAGAAACACCGTTGTGGCACGTCCCACATGGCGTAGAAGTCTTAGGCATTGCCTTAGTCTGACCAGCACTCAGAGTAACCCTCGGCTTCGCATTCCATCCAGGACCTCCTGCCTGAAGTCACCGTGCCTCCTAGAGGAAGTCGGCTTGCGTTCTGACTGCAGTTTAAGTCCTTTTCTTCCTGTGGCACTGCAGGCTTTCGAATAGCCAAGGCCCAGAGGAGCAGCTACGGCGTTCCTTGGTTGAGGCAGTTCGCTTGATGCAGAACACCCTACTTCGAGAAGCTGATTCAGGGAAGGAAACACAGGGTAACCTCTGTCTCTCTGGACTTCTTACAAACCACAGTGGGGTATGCTGAGTGTGCCCTTGGAAACGGGGGCCTGCTGGAACTAGCTTTTCTTTCCCATTGTGAAGGCTGCATTCATGCTGGGTTGAAGCTGTCTGAGATTCCCTGCTCTTGACAGGCCTGTAAACCCTGTAAGAATGTTTCTGGGGAGAAAATGAATTTGCTATCTAAACCAGGTGCTTCTGCGCCTGCGGTGTGGTCACCCTGACAAGCTCTAGCGCTAAAAGGAAACTCAACGTGTGAACTTGCCTCCAGTTTAGGCCCTTAGTACCCATGTAGATACGGAGGCATGCAGCTCTTTCCATGAGTTCTTAGTCGCTTATATGCTTTATTATAAAGGAAGAACACTTCTGAGGACTCCTAGGCCTCTCCTGTATGCATCATTTTCCCTCCAATTTCACTGAGTACCTCCAGACCCCTGTGTGCCGGCTGCGAAACTTCGAGTCCCATTTGTTGATCCCTTGGAGGCCCTCTGTGCGTGCCTAGAGACGGGCAACACACTGTACGTTCCTTGAGGAGAGCTACATTTCCAGAGACCGCGACCGGCCTCAGGACAACGTTGCTGCTGAGTCCGAAGTGCCCAGGAAGACTTTGTCATGGCCCTGGTGTGAGCTGCCATGTGATAACACTCTGTTTTGAATGCTTGGAGGCTGTTTTGAATGCTTCGAGGCCCTCGTACCTGGAGTCACTGTGCTCGAGGAGAAAGTCAGCATCTTGCCATTCGGTGTCGCTGACGGCACACCCAGCAGAAACACATGCCTGGAAGTAAGGCCCTGATTTGCCGTGCAGAAGCGGAGGCGTGCAGCAGTTTCCATGAGCCGGTGTCCTGTGCTCTGCGTATGTTTAACGGCAGCACAGTTTTCTGGACACCTAGGAGGCTAGCGTGGGCACCCTGTTGCCAGCAGGAACACTGAGTACCCCCAGGCGCACCTGGGTCTGCTAAGCAACATCCAGTACCGTAGCCCTGTACAGCCCCTCTGTGCTTGCCGAGCGTAGGGAAACGCACTGCACTCTCTTTTGAGGCGTCTTAACTTCCTCAGCACTCGTACACGTTCACAAACACCGTTGTGGCACGTCCCACATGGCGTAGAAGTCTTAGGCATTGCCTTAGTCTGAGCAGCACTCAGAGTAACCCTCGGCTTCGCATTCCATCCAGGACCTCCTGCCTGAAGTCACCATGCCTCCTAGAGGAAGTTGGCTTGTGTTCTGACTGCAGTTTAAGTCCTTTTCTTCCTGCGGCACTGCAGGCTTTTGAATAGCCAAGGCCCAGAGGAGCAGCTACGTCGTTCCTTGGTTGAGGCAGTTCGCTTGATGCAGAACACTCTACTTCGAGAAGCTGATTCAGGGAAAGACACACAGGGTAACCTGTGTCTCTTTGGACTTGTTAGAAACCACAGTGGGGTATGCTGAGTGTGCCCATGGAAACGGGGGCCTGCTGGAACTATCCGTGCTTTCCCATTTTGAAGGCCGCATTCATGCTGCGTTGAAGCTGCCTGATATTCCCTGCACTCGATAGGCCTGTAAACCCTGTAAGAATCCTTCTAGGGAGAAAATGAATTTGCTGTCTAAACCAGGTGCTTCCGTGACTGCGGTGTGGTCAGCCTGACAAGCTCTAGCACTAAAAGGAAACTCAACGTGTGAACTTGCCTCCAGTTTAGGCCCTTAGTACCCATGTAGATACGGAGGCATGCAGCTCTTTCCATGAGTTCTTAGTCGCTTATATGCTTTATTATAAAGGAAGAAAACTTCTGAGGACTGCTAGGCCTCTCGTGTATGCATCATTTCCCCTCCAAGTTCACTGAGTACCTCCAGAGCACTATGGGCCGGCTGCGAAACTTCCAGTCCCATTTGATGATAACTCAGAGGCCGTCTGTGCGTGCCTAGAGACGGGCAACACACTCTACGTTCCTTGAGGAGAGCTACATTTCCAGAGACCTCGACCGGCCTCAGGACAACATTGCTGGTGAGTCTGAAGTGCCCTGGAAGACTTTGTCATGGCCCTTGTGTGAGCTGCCCTGTGCTGACACTCTTCTTTGTTTCGAGGCCCTCGTACCTGCAGTCACTCTGCTCGAGGAGAAAGTCAGCATCTTGCCATGCGGTGTCGCTGACGCCACACCCAGCAGAATCACATGCCTGGAAGTAAGGCCCTGATTTGCCGTGCAGAAGCGGAGGCGTGCAGCAGTTTCCATGAGCCGGTGGCCTGTGCTCTGCGTACCTTTAACGGCAGCACAGTTTTCTGGACACCTAGGAGGCTAACGTGGTCACACTTTTGCGGCAGGAACACTGAGTAGCCCCAGGCGCACCTGGGTCTCCTAAGCACATCCAGTCCCGTAGCCCTTTAGAGCCCCTCTGTGCATGCCAAGCGTAGGGAAACGCACTGCACTCTCTTTTGGAGCGTCTTAATTTCCTCAGCACTCGGGCACGTTCACAAACACCGTTCTGGCACGTCCCACATGGCGTAGAAGTCTTAGGCGTTGCCCTAGTCTGAGCTGCACTCAGAGTAACCCTCGGCTTCGCATTCCATCCAGGACCTCCTGCCTGAAGTCACCATGCCTCCTAGAGGAAGTCGGCTTGCTTTCGGACTGCAGTTTAAGTCCTTTTCTTCCTGTGGCACTGCAGGCTTTTGAATAGCCAAGGCCCAGAGGAGCAGCTACGGCGTTCCTTGGTTGAGGCAGTTCGCTTGATGCAGAACACTCTACTTCGAGAAGTTGATTCAGGGAAAGACACAAAGGGTAACCTGTGTCTCTTTGGACTTGTTAGAAACCACAGTGGGGTATGCTGAGTGTGCCCATGGAAACGGGGGCCTGCTGGAACTAGCCTTGCTTTCCCATTTTGAAGGCTGCATTCATGCTGCCTTGAAGCTGCCTGACATTCCCTGCTCTTGACAGGCCTGTAAACCCTGTAAGAATGTTTCTGGGGAGAAAATGAATTTGCTATCTAAACCAGGTGCTTCTGCGCCTGCGGTGTGGTCACCCTGACAAGCTCTAGTGCTAAAAGGAAACTCAACGTGTGAACTTGCCTCCAGTTTAGGCCCTTAGTACCCATGTAGGTACGGAGGCATGCAGCTCTTTCCGTAAGTTCTTAGTCGCTTATATGCTTTATTATAAAGGAAAAACACTTCTGAGGACTCCTAGGCCTCTCGTGTATGCATCATTTCCCCTCCAAGTTCACTGAGTACCTCCAGACCCCTGTGTGCCGGCTGCGAAACTTCCAGTCCCATTTGTTGATCCCTCGGAGGCCGTCTGTGCGTGCCTAGAGACGGGCAACACACTGTACGTTCCTTGAGGAGAGCTACATTTCCAGAGACCTCGAACGGCCTCAGGACAACATTGCTGCTGAGTCCGAAGTGCTCAGGAAGACTTTGTCATGGCCCTTGTGTGAGCTGCCATGTGATAACACTCTGCTTTGACTGTTTCGAGGCCCTCGTACCTGCAGTCACTCTGCTCGAGGAGAAAGTCAGCATCTTGCCATGCGGTGTCGCTGACGGCACACCCAGCAGAATCACATGCCTGGAAGTAAGGCCCTGATTTACCGTGCAGAAGCGGAGGCGTGCAGCAGCTTCCATGAGCCGGTGACCTGTGCTCTGCGTACCTTTAAGGTCAGCACAGTTTTCTGGACACCTAGGAGGTTAGCGTTGGCACCCTTTTGCAGGCAGGAACACTGAGTACCCCCAGGCGCACCTGGGTCTGCTAAGCAACATCCAGTCCCGTAGCCCTTTAGAGCCCCTCTGTGCTTGCGGAGCGTAGGGAAACGCACTGCACTCTCTTTTGAAGCATCTTAATTTCCTCAGCACTCGGGCACGTTCACAAACACCGTTCTAGCACGTCCCACATGGCGTAGGTGTCTTAGGCGTTGCCTTAGTCTGAGCAGCACTCAGAGTAACCCTCGGCTTCGCATTCCATCCAGGACCTCCTGCCTGAAGTCACCATGCCTCCTAGAGGAAGTCGGCTTGCGTTCTGACTGCAGTTTAAGTCCTGTTCTTCCTGTGGCACTGCAGGCTTTTAAATAGCCAAGGCCCAGAGGAGCAGCTACGGCGTTCCTTGGTTGAGGCAGTTCGCTTGATGCAGAACACCCTACTTCGAGAAGCTGATTCAGGGAACGAAACACAGGGTAACCTGTGTCTCTTTGGACTTGTTAGAAACCACAGTGAGGTATGCTGAGTGTGCCCATGGAAACGGGGGCCTGCTGGAACTAGCCTTGCTTTCCCATTTTGAAGGCTGCATTCATGCTGCCTTGAAGCTGCCTGACATTCCCTGCTCTTGACAGGCCTGTAAACCCTGTAAGAATGTTTCTGGGGAGAAAATGAATTTGCTATCTAAACCAGGTGCTTCTGCGCCTGCGGTGTGGTCACCCTGACAAGCTCTAGCGCTAAAAGGAAACTCAACGTGTGAACTTGCCTCCAGGTTAGGCCCTTAGTACCCATGTAGGTACGGAGGCATGCAGCTCTTTCCATGAGTTCTTAGTCGCTTATATGCTTTATTATAAAGAAAGAAAACTTCTGAGGACTCCTAGGCCTCTCGTGTATGCATCATTTTCCTTCCAAGTTCACTGAGTACCTCCAGAACCCTGAGTGCCGGCTGCGAAACTTCGAGTCCCATTTGTTGATCCCTCGGAGGCCGTCTGTGCGTGCCTAGAGACGGGCAACACACTGTACGTTCCTTGAGGAGAGCTACATTTCCAGAGACCTCGAACGGCCTCAGGACAACATTGCTGCCGAGTCCGAAGTGCTCAGGAAGACTTTGTCATGGCCCTTGTGTGAGCTGCCATGTGATAACACTCTGCTTTGAATGCTTCGAGGCCCTCGTACCTGCAGTCACTCTGCTCGAGGAGAAAGTCAGCATCTTGCCATGCGGTGTCGCTGACGGCACACCCAGCAGAAACACATGCCTGGAAGTAAGGCCCTGATTTGCCGTGCAGAAGCGGAGGCGTGCAGCAGTTTCAATGAGCCGGTGGCCTGTGCTCTGCGTACCTTTAACGGCAGCACAGTTTTCTGGACACCTAAGAGGCTAGCGTGGGCACCCTGTTGCCGGCAGGAACACTGAGTAGCCCCAGGCGCACCTGGGTCTGCTAAGCAACATCCAGTCCCGTAGCCCTTTCGAGCCCCTCTGTGCATGCCGAGCGTAGGGAAACGCACTGCACTCTCTTTTGGAGCGTCTTAATTTCCTCAGCACTCGCGCACGTTTACAAACTCCGTTCTGGCACGTTCCACATGGCATAGAAGTCTTAGGCGTTGCCCTAGTCTGAGCTGCACTCAGAGTAACCCTCGGCTTCGCATTCCATCCAGGACCTCCTGCCTAAAGTCACCATGCCTCCTAGAGGAAGTCGGCTTGCGTTCTGACTGCACTTTAAGTCCTGTTCTTCCTGTAGCACTGCAGGCTTTTGAATAGCCACAGGCCCAGAGGAGCAGCTACGGCGTTCCTTGGTTGAGGCAGTTCGCTTGATGCAGAACACTCTACTTCGAGAAGCTGATTCAGGGAAAGACACACAGGGTAACCTGTGTCTCTTTGGACTTGTTAGAAACCACAGTGGGGTATGCTGAGTGTGCCCATGGAAACGGGGGCCTGCTGGAACTAGCCTTGCTTTCCCATTTTGAAGGCTGCATTCATGCTGCCTTGAAGCTGCCTGACATTCCCTGCTCTTGACAGGCCTATAAACCCTGTAAGAATGCTTCTGCGGAGAAAATGAACTTGCTGTCTAAACCAGGTGCTTCTGCGCCTGCGGTGTGGTCACCCTGACAAGCTCTAGCGCTAAAAGGAAACTCAACGTGTGAACTTGCCTCCAGTTTAGGCCCTTAGTACCCATGTAGATACGGAGGCATGCAGCTCTTTCCATGAGTTCTTAGTCGCTTATATGCTTTATTATAAAGGAAGAACACTTCTGAGGACTCCTAGGCCTCTCTTGTATACATCATTTCCCCTCCAAGTTCACTGAGTACATCCAGAGCCCTGTGGGCCGGCTGCGAAACTTCGAGTCCCATTTGTTGATCCCTCGGAGGCCGTCTGTGCGTGCCTAGAGACGGGCAACACACTGTACGTTCCTTGAGGATAGCTACATTTCCAGAGACCTCGACCGGCCTCAGGACAACATTGCTGCTGAGTCCGAAGTGCCCAGGAAGACTTTGTCATGGCCCTTGTGTGAGCTGCCATGTGCTGACACTCTTCTTTGACTGTTCCGAGGCCCTCGTACCTGGAGTCACTCTGCTCGAGGAGAAAGTCAGCATCTTGCCATGCGGTGTCGCTGACGACACACCCAGCAGAATCACATGCCTGGAAGTAAGGCCCTGATTTGCCGTTCAGAAGCAGAGGCGTGCAGCAGTTTCCATGAGCCGGTGGCCTGTGCTCTGCGTACCTTTAACGGCAGCACAGTTTTCTGGATACCTAGGAGGCTAGCGTGGGCACCCTGTTGCCGGCAGGAACACTGAGTAGCCCCTGGCGCACCTGGGTCTGCTAAGCAACATCCAGTACCGTAGCCCTGTACAGCCCCTCTGTGCATGGCGAGCTTAGGGAAACGCACTGCACTCTCTTTTGAGGCGTCTTAATTTCCTCAGCACTCGTGCACGTTCAGAAACACCGTTGTGGCACGTCCCACATGGCGTAGAAGTCTTAGGCATTGCCTTAGTCTGACCAGCACTCAGAGTAACCCTCGGCTTCGCATTCCATCCAGGACCTCCTGCCTGAAGTCACCGTGCCTCCTAGAGGAAGTCGGCTTGCGTTCTGACTGCAGTTTAAGTCCTTTTCTTCCTGTGGCACTGCAGGCTTTCGAATAGCCAAGGCCCAGAGGAGCAGCTACGGCGTTCCTTGGTTGAGGCAGTTCGCTTGATGCAGAACACCCTACTTCGAGAAGCTGATTCAGGGAAGGAAACACAGGGTAACCTCTGTCTCTCTGGACTTCTTACAAACCACAGTGGGGTATGCTGAGTGTGCCCTTGGAAACGGGGGCCTGCTGGAACGAGCTTTTCTTTCCCATTGTGAAGGCTGCATTCATGCTGGGTTGAAGCTGTCTGAGATTCCCTGCTCTTGACAGGCCTGTAAACCCTGTAAGAATGTTTCTGGGGAGAAAATGAATTTGCTATCTAAACCAGGTGCTTCTGCGCCTGCGGTGTGGTCACCCTGACAAGCTCTAGCGCTAAAAGGAAACTCAACGTGTGAACTTGCCTCCAGTTTAGGCCCTTAGTACCCATGTAGATACGGAGGCATGCAGCTCTTTCCATGAGTTCTTAGTCGCTTATATGCTTTATTATAAAGGAAGAACACTTCTGAGGACTCCTAGGCCTCTCCTGTATGCATCATTTTCCCTCCAATTTCACTGAGTACCTCCAGACCCCTGTGTGCCGGCTGCGAAACTTCGAGTCCCATTTGTTGATCCCTTGGAGGCCCTCTGTGCGTGCCTAGAGACGGGCAACACACTGTACGTTCCTTGAGGAGAGCTACATTTCCAGAGACCGCGACCGGCCTCAGGACAACGTTGCTGCTGAGTCCGAAGTGCCCAGGAAGACTTTGTCATGGCCCTGGTGTGAGCTGCCATGTGATAACACTCTGTTTTGAATGCTTGGAGGCTGTTTTGAATGCTTCGAGGCCCTCGTACCTGGAGTCACTGTGCTCGAGGAGAAAGTCAGCATCTTGCCATTCGGTGTCGCTGACGGCACACCCAGCAGAAACACATGCCTGGAAGTAAGGCCCTGATTTGCCGTGCAGAAGCGGAGGCGTGCAGCAGTTTCCATGAGCCGGTGTCCTGTGCTCTGCGTATGTTTAACGGCAGCACAGTTTTCTGGACACCTAGGAGGCTAGCGTGGGCACCCTGTTGCCAGCAGGAACACTGAGTACCCCCAGGCGCACCTGGGTCTGCTAAGCAACATCCAGTACCGTAGCCCTGTACAGCCCCTCTGTGCTTGCCGAGCGTAGGGAAACGCACTGCACTCTCTTTTGAGGCGTCTTAACTTCCTCAGCACTCGTACACGTTCACAAACACCGTTGTGGCACGTCCCACATGGCGTAGAAGTCTTAGGCGTTGCCCTAGTCTGAGCTGCACTCAGAGTAACCCTCGGCTTCGCATTCCATCCAGGACCTCCTGCCTGAAGTCACCATGCCTCCTAGAGGAAGTCGGCTTGCTTTCGGACTGCAGTTTAAGTCCTTTTCTTCCTGTGGCACTGCAGGCTTTTGAATAGCCAAGGCCCAGAGGAGCAGCTACGGCGTTCCTTGGTTGAGGCAGTTCGCTTGATGCAGAACACTCTACTTCGAGAAGTTGATTCAGGGAAAGACACAAAGGGTTACCTGTGTCTCTTTGGACTTGTTAGAAACCACAGTGGGGTATGCTGAGTGTGCCCATGGAAACGGGGGCCTGCTGGAACTAACCTTGCTTTCCCATTTTGAAGGCTGCATTCATGCTGCCTTAAAGCTGCCTGACATTCCCTGCTCTTGACAGGCCTGTAAACCCTGTAAGAATGCTTCTGGGGAGAAAATGAATTTGCTATCTAAACCAGGTGCTTCTGCGCCTGCGGTGTGGTCACCCTGACAAGCTCTAGCGCTAAAAGGAAACTCAACGTGTGAACTTGACACCAGTTTAGGCCCTTAGTACCCATGTAGATACGGAGGCATGCAGCTCTTTCCATGAGTTCTTAGTCGCTTATATGCTTTATTATAAAGGAAGAACACTTCTGAGGTCTCCTAGGCCTCTCGTGTATGCATCATTTCCCCTCCAAGTTCACTGAGTACCTCCAGAGCCCTGTGGGCCGGCTCGAAACTTCCAGTCCCATTTGTTGATCCCTCGGAGGCCGTCTGTGCGTGCCTAGAGACGGGCAACACACTCTACGTTCCTTGAGGAGAGCTACATTTCCAGAGACCTCGACCGGCCTCAGGAAAACATTGCTGGTGATACCGAAGTGCCCAGCAAGACTTTGTCATGGCCCTTGTGTGAGCTGCCCTGAGATAACACTCTGCTTTGAATGCTTCGAGGCCCTCGTACCTGCAGTCACTCTGCTCGAGGAGAAAGTCAGCATCTTGCCATGCGGTGTCATTGACGGCACACCCAGCAGAAACACATGCCTGGAAGTAAGGCCCTGATTTACCGTGCAGAAGCGGAGGCGTGCAGCAGTTTCCATGAGCCGGTGGCCTGTGCTCTGCGTACCCTTAACGTGGACACCTAGGAAGCTAGCGTGGGCACCCTGTTGCCGGCAGGAACACTGAGTAGCCCCAGGCGCACCTGGGTCTGCTAAGCAACATCCAGTCCCGTAGCCCTTTAGAGCCCCTCTGTGCATGCCGAGCGTAGGGAAACGCACTGCACTCACTTTTGGAGCGTCTTAATTTCCTCAGCACTCGCGCACGTTCACGAACTCCGTTCTGGCACGTCCCACATGGCGTAGAAGTCTTAGGCGTTGCCCTAGTCTGAGCTGCACTCAGAGTAACCCTCGGCTTCGCATTCCATCCAGGACCTCCTGCCTGAAGTCAACATGCTCCTAGAGGAATTCGGCTTGCGTTCTGACTGCAGTTTAAGTCCTGTTCTTCCTGTGACACTGCAGGCTTTTGAATAGCCAAGGCCCAGAGGAGCAGCTACGGCGTTCCTTGGTTGAGGCAGTTCGCTTGATGCAGAACACCCTACTTCGAGAAGCTGATTCAGGGAAGGAAACCCAGGGTAACCTGTGTCTCTTTGGACTTGTTAGAAACCACAGTGGGGTATGCTGAGTGTGCCCATGGAAACGGGGGCCTGCTGGAACTAGCCTTGCTTTCCCATTTTGAAGGCCGCATTCATGCTGCGTTGAAGCTGCCTGATATTCCCTGCACTTGATAGTCCTGTAAACACTGTAAGAATGCTTCTGGGGAGAAAATGAATTTGCTGTCTAAACCAGGTGCTTCCGTGACTGCGGTGTGGTCAGCCTGACAAGCTCTAGCACTGAAAGGAAGCTCAACGTGTGAACTTGCCTCCAGTTGAAGCCCTTATTAGCCATGTAGATACGGAGGCCTACAGCTCTTTCCATGAGTTCTTAGTCGCTTATATGCTTTATTTTAAAGGAAGTACACTTCTGAGGACTCCTAGTCCTCTCGGGTATGCATCATTTCCCCTCCAAGTTCACTGAGTACCTCCAGAGCCCTGTGGGCCTGCTGCGAAACTTCCAGTCCCATTTGTTGATCCCTCGGAGGCCGTCTGTGCGTGCCTAGAGATGGGCAACACACCGTACGTTCCTTGATGAGAGCTACATTTCCAGAGACCTCGACCGGCCTCAGGACAACATTGCTGCTGAGTCCGAAGTGCCCAGGAAGACTTTGTCATGGCCCTGGTGTGAGCTGCCATGTGATAACACTCTGTTTTGAATGCTTCGAGGCTGTTTTGAATGCTTCGAGGCCCTCGTACCTGGAGTCACTCTGCTCGAGGAGAAAGTCAGCATCTTGCCATGCGGTGTCGCTGACGCCACACCCAGCAGAAACACATGCCTGGAAGTAAGGCCCTGATTTGCCGTGCAGAAGCGGAGGCGTGCAGCAGTTTCCATGAGCCGGTGGCCTGTGCTCTGCGTACTTTTAACGGCAGCACAGTTTTCTGGACACCTAGGAGGCTAGCGTGGGCACCCAGTTGCCGGCAGGAACACTGAGTACCCGCAGGCGCACCTGGGTCTGCTAAGCAACATCCAGTACCGTAGCCCTGTACAGCCCCTCTGTGCTTGCCGAGCGTAGGGAAACGCACTGCACTCTCTTTTGAGGCGTCTTAATTTCCTCAGCACTCGCGCACGTTTACGAACTCCGTTCTGGCACGTCCCACATGGCGTAGAAGTCTTAGGCATTGCCTTAGTCTGAGCAGCACTCAGAGTAACCCTCGGCTTCGCATTCCATCCAGGACCTCCTGCTTGAAATCACCGTGCCTCCTAGAGGAAGTCGGCTTGCGTTCTGACTGCAGTTTAAGTCCTTTTCTTCCTGCGGCCCTGCAGGCTTTTGAATAGCCACAGGCCCAGAGGAGCAGCTACGGCGTTCCTTGGTTGAGGCAGTTCGCTTGATCCAGAACACTCTACTTCGAAAAGCTGATTCAGGGAAAGACACACAGAGCAACTTGTGTCCCTTTAGACTTGTTAGAAACCAAAGTGGGGTATGCTGATTGTGCCCTTGGAAATGGGGGCCTGCTTTCCCATTTTGAAGGCTGCATTCATGCTGCCTTGAAGCTGCCTGACATTCCCTGCTCTTGACAGGCCTGTAAACCCTGTAAGAATGCTTCTGGGGAGAAAATGAATTTGCTATATAAACCAGGTGCTTCTGTGCCTGCGGTGTGGTCACCCTGACAAGCTCTAGCGCTAAAAGGAAACTCAACGTGTGAACTTGCCTCCAGTTTAGGCCCTTAATACCCATGTAGATACGAAGGCATGCAGATCTTTCCATGAGTTCTTAGTCGCTTATATGCTTTATTATAAAGGAAGAACACTTCTGAGGACTCCTAGGCCTCTCGTGTATGCATCATTTCCCCTCCAAGCTCACTGAGTACCTCCAGAGCCCTGTGGGCCGGCTCGAAACTTCCAGTCCCATTTGTTGATCCCTTGGAGGCCCTCTGTGCATGCCTAGAGTCGGGCAACACACTGTACGTTCCTTGAGGAGAGCTACATTTCCAGAGACCTCGAACGGCCTCAGGACAACATTGTTGCTGAGTCCGAAGTGCTCAGCAAGACTTTGTCATGGCCCTTGTGTGAGCTGCCATGTGATAACACTCTGCTTTGAATGCTTCGAGACCCTCGTACCTGCAGTCACTCTGCTCGAGGAGAAAGTCAGCATCTTGCCATGCGGTGTCGCTGACGGCACACCCAGCAGAAACACATGCCTGGAAGTAAGGCCCTGATTTGCCGTGCAGAAGCGGAGGCGTGCAGCAGTTTCCATGAGCCGGTGGCCTGTGCTCTGCGTACCTTTAACGTGGACACCTAGGAAGCTAGCGTGGGCACCCTGTTGCCGGCAGGAACACTGAGTAGCCCCAGGCGCACCTGGGTCTGCTAAGCAACATCCAGTCCTGTAGCCCTTTAGAGCCCCTCTGTGCATGCCGAGCGTAGGGAAACGCACTGCACTCACTTTTGGAGCGTCTTAATTTCCTCAGCACTCGCGCACGTTCACGAACACCGTTCTGGCACGTCCCACATGGCGTAGAAGTCTTAGGCGTTGCCCTAGTCTGAGCTGCACTCAGAGTAACCCTCGGCTTCGCATTCCATCCAGGACCTCCTGCCTGAAGTCACCATGCCTCCTAGAGGAAGTCGGCTTGCGTTCTGACTGCAGTTTAAGTCCTGTTCTTCCTGTGGCACTGCAGGCTTTTGAATAGCCAAGGCCCAGAGGAGCAGCTACGGCGTTCCTTGGTTGAGGCAGTTCGCTTGATGCAGAACACCCTACTTCGAGAAGCTGATTCAGGGAAGGAAACACAGGGTAACCTGTGTCTCTTTGGACTCGTTAGAAACCACAGTGGGGTATGCTGAGTGTGCCCATGGAAACGGGGGCCTGCTGGAACTAGCCTTGCTTTCCCATTTTGAAGGCTGCATTCATGCTGCCTTGAAGCTGCCTGACATCCCCTGCTCTTGACAGGCCTGTAAACCCTGTAAGAATGTTTCTGGGGAGAAAATGAATTTGCTATCTAAACCAGGTGCTTCTGCGCCTGCGGTGTGGTCACCCTGACAAGCTCTAGCGCTAAAAGGAAACTCAAAGTGTGAACTTGCCTCCAGTTTAGGCCCTTAGTACCCATGTAGATACGGAGGCATGCAGCTCTTTCCATGAGTTCTTAGTCGCTTATATGCTTTATTATAAAGGAAGAAAAATTCTGAGGACTCCTAGGCCTCTCGTGTATGCATCATTTCCCCTCCAAGTTCACTGAGTACCTCCAGAGCCCTGTGGGCCTGCTGCGAAACTTCCAGTCCCATTTGTTGATCCCTCGGAGGCCGTCTGTGCGTGCCTAGAGACGGGCAACACACTGTACGTTCCTTGATGAGAGCTACATTTCCAGAGACCTCGACCGGCCTCAGGACAACATTGCTGCTGAGTCCGAAGTGCCCAGGAAGACTTTGTCATGGCCCTGGTGTGAGCTGCCATGTGATAACACTCTGTTTTGAATGCTTCGAGGCTGTTTTGAATGCTTCGAGGCCCTCGTACCTGGAGTCACTCTGCTCGAGGAGAAAGTCAGCATCTTGCCATGCGGTGTCGCTGACGCCACACCCAGCAGAAACACATGCCTGGAAGTAAGGCCCTGATTTGCCGTGCAGAAGCGGAGGCGTGCAGCAGTTTCCATGAGCCGGTGGCCTGTGGTCTGCGTACCATTAACTGCAGCACAGTTTTCTGGACACCTAGGAGGCTAGCGTGGGCACCCTGTTGCCGGCAGGAACACTGAGTACCCCCAGGCGCACCTGGGTCTGCTAAGCAACATCCAGTACCGTAGCCCTGTACAGCCCCTCTGTGCTTGCCGAGCGTAGGGAAACGCACTGCACTCTCTTTTGAGGCGTCTTAATTTCCTCAGCACTCGGGCTCGTTCACAAACACCGTTGTGGCACGTCCCACATGGCGTAGAAGTCTTAGGCATTGCCTTAGTCTGAGCAGCACTCAGAGTAACCCTCGGCTTCGCATTCCATCCAGGACCTCCTGCTTGAAATCACCGTGCCTCCTAGAGGAAGTCGGCTTGCGTTCTGACTGCAGTTTAAGTCCTTTTCTTCCTGTGGCCCTGCAGGCTTTTGAATAGCCACAGGCCCAGAGGAGCAGCTACGGCGTTCCTTTGTTGAGGCAGTTCGCTTCATGCAGAACACTCTACTTCGAGAAGCTGATTCAGGGAAAGACACACAGGGTAACCTGTGTCTCTTTGGACTTGTTAGAAACCACAGTGGGGTATGCTGAGTGTGCCCATGGAAACGGGGGCCTGCTGGAACTAGCCTTGCTTTCCCATTTTGAAGGCTGCATTCATGCTGCCTTGAAGCTGCCTGACATCCCCTGCTCTTGACAGGCCTGTAAACCCTGTAAGAATGTTTCTGGGGAGAAAATGAATTTGCTATCTAAACCAGGTGCTTCTGCGCCTGCGGTGTGGTCACCCTGACAAGCTCTAGCGCTAAAAGGAAACTCAACGTGTGAACTTGCCTCCAGTTTAGGCCCTTAGTACCCATGTAGATACGGAGGCATGCAGCTCTTTCCATGAGTTCTTAGTCGCTTATATGCTTTATTATAAAGGAAGAACACTTCTGAGGACTCCTAGGCCTCTCGTGTATGCATCATTTCCCCTCCAAGTTCACTGAGTACCTCCAGAGCCCTGTGGGCCGGCTGCGAATCTTCCAGTCCCATTTGTTGATCCCTTGGAGGCCGGCTGTGCGTGCCTAGAGACGGGCAACACACTGTACGTTCCTTGAGGAGAGCTACATTTCCAGAGACTTCGACCGGCCTCAGGACAACATTGCTGGTGAGTCCGAAGTGCCCAGGAAAACTTTGTCATGGCACTTGTGTGAGCTGCCCTGTGATAACACTCTGCTTTGACTGTTTCGAGGCCCTCGTACCTGCAGTCACTCTGCTCGAGGAGAAAGTCAGCATCTTGCCATGTGGTGTCGCTGACGGCACACCCAGCAGAAACACATGCCTGGAAGTAAGGCCCTGATTTGCCGTGCAGAAGCGGAGGCGTGCAGCAGTTTCCATGAGCCGGTGGCCTGTGCTCTGCGTACCTTTAACGGCAGCACAGTTTTCTGGACACCTAGGAGGCTAGCGTGGGCACCCTGTTGCCGGCAGGAACACTGAGTAGCCCCAGGCGCACCTGGGTCTGCTAAGCAACATCCAGTCCCGTAGCCCTTTAGAGCCCCTCTGTGCATGCCGAGCGTAGGGAAACGCACTGCACTCACTTTTGGAGCGTCTTAATTTCCTCAGCACTCGCGCATGTTCACGAACTCCGTTCTGGCACGTCCCACATGGCGTAGAAGTCTTAGGCGTTGCCCTAGTCTGAGCTGCACTCAGAGTAACCCTCGGCTTCGCATTCCATCCAGGACCTCCTGCCTGAAGTCACCATGCCTCCTAGAGGAAGTCGGCTTGCGTTCTGACTGCAGTTTAAGTCCTGTTCTTCCTGTGGCACTGCAGGCTTTTGAATAGCCAAGGCCCAGAGGAGCAGCTACGGCGTTCCTTGGTTGAGGCAGTTCGCTTGATGCAGAACACCCTACTTCGAGAAGCTGATTCAGGGAAGGAAACACAGGGTAACCTGTGTCTCTTTGGACTTGTTAGAAACCACAGTGGGGTATGCTGAGTGTGCCCATGGAAACGGGGGCCTGCTGGAACTAGCCGTGCTTTCCCATTTTGAAGGCCGCATTCATGCTGCATTCAAGCTGCCTGATATTCCCTGCACTTGATAGTCCTGTAAACACTGTAAGAATGCTTCTGGGGAGAAAATGAATTTGCTGTCTAAACCAGGTGCTTCCGTGACTGCGGTGTGGTCAGCCTGACAAGCTCTAGCACTGAAAGGAAACTCAACGTGTGAACTTGCCTCCAGTTGAAGCCCTTAGTAGCCATGTAGATACGGAGGCCTACAGCTCTTTCCATGAGTTCTTAGTCACTTATATGCTTTATTTTAAAGGAAGTACACTTCTGAGGACTCCTAGTCCTCTCGGGTATGCATCATTTCCCCTCCAAGTTCACTGAGTACCTCCAGAGCCCTGTGGGCCTGCTGCGAAACTTCCAGTCCCATTTGTTGATCCCTTGGAGGCCGTCTGTGCGTGCCTAGAGACCTGCAACAGACTGTACGTTCCTTGATGAGGGCTACATTTCCAGAGACCTCGACCGGCCTCAGGACAACATTGCTGCTGAGTCCGAAGTGCCCAGGAAGACTTTGTCATGGCCCTGGTGTGAACTGCCCTGTGATAACACTCTGTTTTGAATGCTTCGAGGCTGTTTTGAATGCTTCGAGGCCCTCGTACCTGGAGTCACTCTGCTCGAGGAGAAAGTCAGCATCTTGCCATGCGGTGTCGCTGACGCCACACCCAGCAGAAACACATGCCTGGAAGTAAGGCCCTGATTTGCCGTGCAGAAGCGGAGGCGTGCAGCAGTTTCCATGAGCCGGTGGCCTGTGCTCTGCGTACCTTTAACGGCAGCACAGTTTTCTGGACACCTAGGAGGCTAGCGTGGGCACCCTGTTGCCGGCAGGAACACTGAGTACCCCCAGGCGCACCTGGGTCTGCTAAGCAACATCCAGTACCGTAGCCCTGTACAGCCCCTCTGTGCTTGCCGAGCGTAGGGAAACGCACTGCACTCTCTTTTGAGGCGTCTTAATTTCCTCAGCACTCGCGCACGTTCACAAACACCGTTGTGGCACGTCCCACATGGCGTAGAAGTCTTAGGCATTGCCTTAGTCTGAGCAGCACTCAGAGTAACCCTCGGCTTCGCATTCCATCCAGGACCTCCTGCTTGAAATCACCGTGCCTCCTAGAGGAAGTCGGCTTGCGTTCTGACTGCAGTTTAAGTCCTTTTCTTCCTGCGGCCCTGCAGGCTTTTGAATAGCCACAGGCCCAGAGGAGCAGCTACGGCGTTCCTTGGTTGAGGCAGTTCGCTTGATCCAGAACACTCTACTTCGAAAAGCTGATTCAGGGAAAGACACACAGAGCAACTTGTGTCCCTTTGGACTTGTTAGAAACGAAAGTGGGGTATGTTGATTGTGCCCTTGGAAATGGGGGCCTGCTTTCCCATTTTGAAGGCTGCATTCATGCTGCCTTGAAGCTGCCTGACATTCCCTGCTCTTGACAGGCCTGTAAACCCTGTAAGAATGCTTCTGGGGAGAAAATGAATTTGCTATATAAACCAGGTGCTTCTGTGCCTGCGGTGTGGTCACCCTGACAAGCTCTAGCGCTAAAAGGAAACTCAACGTGTGAACTTGCCTCCAGTTTAGGCCCTTAATACCCATGTAGATACGAAGGCATGCAGATCTTTCCATGAGTTCTTAGTCGCTTATATGCTTTATTATAAAGGAAGAACACTTCTGAGGACTCCTAGGCCTCTCGTGTATGCATCATTTCCCCTCCAAGTTCACTGAGTACCTCCAGAGCCCTGTGGGCCGGCTCGAAACTTCCAGTCCCATTTGTTGATCCCTTGGAGGCCCTCTGTGCATGCCTAGAGACGGGCAACACACTGTACGTTCCTTGAGGAGAGCTACATTTCCAGAGACCTCGAACGGCCTCAGGACAACATTGTTGCTGAGTCCGAAGTGCTCAGCAAGACTTTGTCATGGCCCTTGTGTGAGCTGCCATGTGATAACACTCTGCTTTGAATGCTTCGAGGCCCTCGTACCTGCAATCACTCTGCTCGAGGAGAAAGTCAGCATCTTGCCATGTGGTGTCGCTGACGGCACACCCAGCAGAAACACATGCCTGGAAGTAAGGCCCTGATTTGCCGTGCAGAAGCGGAGGCGTGCAGCAGTTTCCATGAGCCGGTGGCCTGTGCTCTGCGTAACTTTAACGTGGACACCTAGGAAGCTAGCGTGGGCACCCTGTGCCGGCAGGAACACTGAGTAGCCCCAGGCGCACCTGGGTCTGCTAAGCAACATCCAGTCCTGTAGCCCTTTAGAGCCCCTCTGTGCATGCCGAGCGTAGGGAAACGCACTGCACTCACTTTTGGAGCGTCTTAATTTCCTCAGCACTCGCGCACGTTCACGAACACCGTTCTGGCACGTCCCACATGGCGTAGAAGTCTTAGGCGTTGCCCTAGTCTGAGCTGCACTCAGAGTAACCCTCGGCTTCGCATTCCATCCAGGACCTCCTGCCTGAAGTCACCATGCCTCCTAGAGGAAGTCGGCTTGCGTTCTGCCTGCAGTTTAAGTCCTGTTCTTCCTGTGGCACTGCAGGCTTTTGAATAGCCAAGGCCCAGAGGAGGAGCTACGGCGTTCCTTGGTTGAGGCAGTTCGCTTGATGCAGAACACCCTACTTCGAGAAGCTG
Organism: Delphinus delphis; assembly: GCF_949987515.2. NCBI lineage: Eukaryota > Metazoa > Chordata > Mammalia > Artiodactyla > Delphinidae > Delphinus > Delphinus delphis. The sequence goes on from NC_082701.1 coordinate 38,009,996, forward strand.
ATTCAGGGAAGGAAACACAGGGTAACCTGTGTCTCTTTGGACTTGTTAGAAACCACAGTGGGGTATGCTGAGTGTGCCCATGGAAACGGGGGCCTGCTGGAACTAGCCTTGCTTTCCCATTTTGAAGGCTGCATTCATGCTGCGTTGAAGCTGCCTGATATTCCCTGCACTTGATAGAACTGTAAACACTGTAAGAATGCTTCTGGGGAGAAAATGAATTTGCTGTCTAAACCAGGTGCTTCCGTGACTGCGGTGTGGTCAGCCTGACAAGCTCTAGCACTGAAAGGAAACTCAACGTGTGAACTTGCCTCCAGTTGAAGCCCTTAGTAGCCATGTAGATACGGAGGCCTACAGCTCTTTCCATGAGTTCTTAGTCGCTTATATGCTTTATTTTAAAGGAAGTACACTTCTGAGGACTCCTAGTCCTCTCGGGTATGCATCATTTCCCCTCCAAGTTCACTGAGTACCTCCAGAGCCCTGTGGGCCTGCTGCGAAACTTCCAGTCCCATTTGTTGATCCCTCGGAGGCCGTCTGTGCGTGCCTAGAGACGGGCAACACACTGTACGTTCCTTGATGAGAGCTACATTTCCAGAGACCTCGACCGGCCTCAGGACAACATTGCTGCTGAGTCCGAAGTGCCCAGGAAGACTTTGTCATGGCCCTGGTGTGAGCTGCCATGTGATAACACTCTGTTTTGAATGCTTCGAGGCTGTTTTGAATGCTTCGAGGCCCTCGTACCTGGAGTCACTCTGCTCGAGGAGAAAGTCAGCATCTTGCCATGCGGTGTCGCTGACGCCACACCCAGCAGAAACACATGCCTGGAAGTAAGGCCCTGATTTGCCGTGCAGAAGCGGAGGCGTGCAGCAGTTTCCATGAGCCGGTGGCCTGTGGTCTGCGTACCATTAACGGCAGCACAGTTTTCTGGACACCTAGGAGGCTAGCGTGGGCACCCTGTTGCCGGCAGGAACACTGAGTACCCCCAGGCGCACCTGGGTCTGCTAAGCAACATCCAGTACCGTAGCCCTGTACAGCCCCTCTGTGCTTGCCGAGCGTAGGGAAACGCACTGCACTCTCTTTTGAGGCGTCTTAATTTCCTCAGCACTCGGGCTCGTTCACAAACACCGTTGTGGCACGTCCCACATGGCGTAGAAGTCTTAGGCATTGCCTTAGTCTGACCAGCACTCAGAGTAACCCTCGGCTTCGCATTCCATCCAGGACCTCCTGCTTGAAATCACCGTGCCTCCTAGAGGAAGTCGGCTTGCGTTCTGACTGCAGTTTAAGTCCTTTTCTTCCTGCGGCCCTGCAGGCTTTTGAATAGCCACAGGCCCAGAGGAGCAGCTACGGCCTGCCTTGGTTGAGGCAGTTCGCTTGATGCAGAACACTCTACTTCGAGAAGCTGATTCAGGGAAAGACACACAGGGTAACCTGTGTCTCTTTGGACTTGTTAGAAACCACAGTGGGGTATGCTGAGTGTGCCCATGGAAACGGGGGCCTGCTGGAACTAGCCTTGCTTTCCCATTTTGAAGGCTGCATTCATGCTGCCTTGAAGCTGCCTGACATCCCCTGCTCTTGACAGGCCTGTAAACCCTGTAAGATTGTTTCTGGGGAGAAAATGAATTTGCTATCTAAACCAGGTGCTTCTGCGCCTGCGGTGTGGTCACCCTGACAAGCTCTAGCGCTAAAAGGAAACTCAACGTGTGAACTTGCCTCCAGTTTAGGCCCTTAGTACCCATGTAGATACGGAGGCATGCAGCTCTTTCCATGAGTTCTTAGTCGCTTATATGCTTTATTATAAAGGAAGAACACTTCTGAGGACTCCTAGGCCTCTCGTGTATGCATCATTTCCCCTCCAAGTTCACTGAGTACCTCCAGAGCCCTGTGGGCCGGCTGCGAATCTTCCAGTCCCATTTGTTGATCCCTCGGAGGCCGGCTGTGCGTACCTAGAGACGGGCAACACACTGTACGTTCCTTGAGGAGAGCTACATTTCCAGAGACTTCGACCGGCCTCAGGACAACATTGCTGGTGAGTCCGAAGTGCCCAGGAAAACTTTGTCATGGCACTTGTGTGAGCTGCCCTGTGATAATACTCTGCTTTGACTGTTTCGAGGCCCTCGTACCTGCAGTCACTCTGCTCGAGGAGAAAGTCAGCATCTTGCCATGCGGTGTCGCTGATGGCACACCCAGCAGAAACACATGCCTGGAAGTGAGGCCCTGATTTGCCGTGCAGAAGCAGAGGCGTGCAGCAGTTTCCATGATCCGGTGGCCTGTGCTCTGCGTACCTTTAACGTGGACACCTAGGAAGCTAGCGTGGGCACCCTGTTGCCGGCAGGAACACTGAGTAGCCCCAGGCGCACCTGGGTCTGCTAAGCAACATCCAGTCCCGTAGCCCTGTAGAGCCCCTCTGTGCTTGCCGAGCGTAGGGAAACGCACTGCACTCACTTTTGGAGCGTCTTAATTTCCTCAGCACTCGCGCACGTTCACGAACACCGTTCTGGCACGTCCCACATGGCGTAGAAGTCTTAGGCGTTGCCCTAGTCTGAGCTGCACTCAGAGTAACCCTCGGCTTCGCATTCCATCCAGGACCTCCTGCCTGAAGTCACCATGCCTCCTAGAGGAAGTCGGCTTGCGTTCTGACTGCAGTTTAAGTCCTGTTCTTCCTGTGGCACTGCAGGCTTTCGAATAGCCTAGGCCCAGAGGAGCAGCTACGGTGTTCCTTGGTTGAGGCAGTTCGCTTGATGCAGAACACCCTACTTCGAGAAGCTGATTCAGGGAAGGAAACACAGGGTAACCTGTGTCTCTTTGGACTTGTTAGAAACCACAGTGGGGTATGCTGAGTGTGCCCATGGAAACGGGGGCTTGCTGGAACTAGCCTTGCTTTCCCATTTTGAAGGCCGCATTCATGCTGTGTTGAAGCTGCCTGATATTCCCTGCACTTGATAGTCCTGTAAACACTGTAAGAATGCTTCTGGGGAGAAAATGAATTTGCTGTCTAAACCAGGTGCTTCCGTGACTGCGGTGTGGTCAGCCTGACAAGCTCTAGCACTGAAAGGAAACTCAACGTGTGAACTTGCCTCCAGTTGAAGCCCTTAGTAGCCATGTAGATACGGAGGCCTACAGCTCTTTCCATGAGTTCTTAGTCGCTTATATGCTTTATTTTAAAGGAAGTACACTTCTGAGGACTCCTAGTCCTCTCGGGTATGCATCATTTCCCCTCCAAGTTCACTGAGTACCTCCAGAGCCCTGTGGGCCTGCTGCGAAACTTCCAGTCCCATTTGTTGATCCCTCGGAGGCCGTCTGTGCGTGCCTAGAGACGGGCAACACACCGTACGTTCCTTGATCAGAGCTACATTTCCAGAGACCTCGACCGGCCTCAGGACAACATTGCTGCTGAGTCCGAAGTGCCCAGGAAGACTTTGTCATGGCCCTGGTGTGAGCTGCCATGTGATAACACTCTGTTTTGAATGCTTCGAGGTTGTTTTGAATGCTTCGAGGCCCTCGTACCTGGAGTCACTCTGCTCGAGGAGAAAGTCAGCATCTTGCCATGCGGTGTCGCTGACGCCACACCCAGCAGAAACACATGCCTGGAAGTAAGGCCCTGATTTGCCGTGCAGAAGCGGAGGCGTGCAGCAGTTTCCATGAGCCGGTGGCCTGTGCTCTGCGTACCTTTAACGGCAGCACAGTTTTCTGGACACCTAGGAGGCTAGCGTGGGCACCCAGTTGCCGGCAGGAACACTGAGTACCCCCAGGCGCACCTGGGTCTGCTAAGCAACATCCAGTACCGTAGCCCTGTACAGCCCCTCTGTGCTTGCCGAGCGTAGAGAAACGCACTGCACTCTCTTTTGAGGCGTCTTAATTTCCTCAGCACTCGCGCACGTTTACGAACTCCATTCTGGCACGTCCCACATGGCGTAGCAGTCTTAGGCGTTGCCCTAGTCTGAGCTGCACTCAGAGTAACCCTCGGCTTCGCATTCCATCCAGGACCTCCTGCTTGAAATCACCGTGCCTCCTAGAGGAAGTCGGCTTGCGTTCTGACTGCAGTTTAAGTCCTGTTCTTCCTGTGGCACTGCAGGCTTTCGAATAGCCTAGGCCCAGAGGAGCAGCTACGGTGTTCCTTGGTTGAGGCAGTTCGCTTGATGCAGAACACCCTACTTCGAGAAGCTGATTCAGGGAAGGAAACACAGGGTAACCTGTGTCTCTTTGGACTTGTTAGAAACCACAGTGGGGTATGCTGAGTGTGCCCATGGAAACGGGGCCTGCTGGAACTAGCCTTGCTTTCCCATTTTGAAGGCCGCATTCATGCTGCGTTGAAGCTGCCTGATATTCCCTGCACTTGATAGTCCTGTAAACACTGTAAGAATGCTTCTGGGGAGAAAATGAATTTGCTGTCTAAACCAGGTGCTTCCGTGACTGCGGTGTGGTCAGCCTGACAAGCTCTAGCACTGAAAGGAAACAACGTGTGAACTTGCCTCCAGTTGAAGCCCTTAGTAGCCATGTAGATACGGAGGCCTACAGCTCTTTCCATGAGTTCTTAGTCGCTTATATGCTTTATTTTAAAGGAAGTACACTCTGAGGACTCCTAGTCCTCTCGGGTATGCATCATTTCCCCTCCAAGTTCACTGAGTACCTCCAGAGCCCTGTGGGCCTGCTGCGAAACTTCCAGTCCCATTTGTTGATCCCTCGGAGGCCGTCTGTGCGTGCCTAGAGACGGGCAACACACCGTACGTTCCTTGATCAGAGCTACATTTCCAGAGACCTCGATCGGCCTCAGGACAACATTGCTGCTGAGTCCGAAGTGCCCAGGAAGACTTTGTCATGGCCCTGGTGTGAGCTGCCATGTGATAACACTCTGTTTTGAATGCTTCGAGGCTGTTTTGAATGCTTCGAGGCCCTCGTACCTGCAGTCACTCTGCTCGAGGAGAAAGTCAGCATCTTGCCATGCGGTGTCGCTGACGGCACACCTAGCAGAAACACATGCCTGGAAGTAAGGCCCTGATTTGCCGTGCAGAAGCGGAGGCGTGCAGCAGTTTCCATGAGCCGGTGGCCTGTGCTCTGCGTACCTTTAACGGCAGCACAGTTTTCTGGACACCTAGGAGGCTAGCGTGGGCACCCAGTTGCCGGCAGGAACACTGAGTACCCCCAGGCGCACCTGGGTCTGCTAAGCAACATCCAGTACCGTAGTCCTGTACAGCCCCTCTGTGCTTGCCGAGCGTAGGGAAACGCACTGCACTCTCTTTTGAGGCGTCTTAATTTCCTCAGCACTCGGGCTCGTTCACAAACACCGTTGTGGCACGTCCCACATGGCGTAGAAGTCTTAGGCATTGCCTTAGTCTGAGCAGCACTCAGAGTAACCCTCGGCTTCGCATTCCATCCAGGACCTCCTGCTTGAAATCACCGTGCCTCCTAGAGGAAGTCGGCTTGCGTTCTGACTGCAGTTTAAGTCCTTTTCTTCCTGCGGCCCTGCAGGCTTTTGAATAGCCACAGGTCCAGAGGAGCAGCTACGGCGTTCCTTGGTTGAGGCAGTTCGCTTGATGCAGAACACTCTACTTCGAGAAGCTGATTCAGGGAAAGACACACAGGGTAACCTGTGTCTCTTTGGACTTGTTAGAAACCACAGTGGGGTATGCTGAGTGTGCCCATGGAAACGGGGGCCTGCTGGAACTAGCCTTGCTTTCCCATTTTGAAGGCTGCATTCATGCTGCCTTGAAGCTGCCTGACATCCCCTGCTCTTGACAGGCCTGTAAACCCTGTAAGAATGTTTCTGGGGAGAAAATGAATTTGCTATCTAAACCAGGTGCTTCTGCGCCTGCGGTGTGGTCACCCTGACAAGCTCTAGCGCTAAAAGGAAACTCAACGTGTGAACTTGCCTCCAGTTTAGGCCCTTAGTACCCATGTAGATACGGAGGCATGCAGCTCTTTCCATGAGTTCTTAGTCGCTTATATGCTTTATTATAAAGGAAGAAAACTTCTGAGGACTCCTAGGCCTCTCGTGTATGCATCATTTCCCCTCCAAGTTCACTGAGTACCTCCAGAGCCCTGTGGGCCGGCTGCGAATCTTCCAGTCCCATTTGTTGATCCCTCGGAGGCCGGCTGTGCGTACCTAGAGACGGGCAACACACTGTACGTTCCTTGAGGAGAGCTACATTTCCAGAGACCTCGACCGGCCTCAGGACAACATTGCTGGTGAGTCCGAAGTGCCCAGGAAAACTTTGTCATGGCACTTGTGTGAGCTGCCCTGTGATAATACTCTGCTTTGACTGTTTCGAGGCCCTCGTACCTGCAGTCACTCTGCTCGAGGAGAAAGTCAGCATCTTGCCATGCGGTGTCGCTGACGGCACACCCAGCAGAAACACATGCCTGGAAGTGAGGCCCTGATTTGCCGTGCAGAAGCGGAGGCGTGCAGCAGTTTCCATGAGCCGGTGGCCTGTGCTCTGCGTACCTTTAACGTGGACACCTAGGAAGCTAGCGTGGGCACCCTGTTGCCGGCAGGAACACTGAGTAGCCCCAGGCGCACCTGGGTCTGCTAAGCAACATCCAGTCCCGTAGCCCTGTAGAGCCCCTCTGTGCTTGCCGAGCGTAGGGAAACGCACTGCACTCACTTTTGGAGCGTCTTAATTTCCTCAGCACTCGCGCACGTTCACGAACACCGTTCTGGCACGTCCCACATGGCGTAGAAGTCTTAGGCGTTGCCCTAGTCTGAGCTGCACTCAGAGTAACCCTCGGCTTCGCATTCCATCCAGGACCTCCTGCCTGAAGTCATGATGCCTCCTAGAGGAAGTCGGCTTGCGTTCTGACTGCAGTTTAAGTCCTGTTCTTCCTGTGGCACTGCAGGCTTTCGAATAGCCTAGGCCCAGAGGAGCAGCTACGGTGTTCCTTGGTTGAGGCAGTTCGCTTGATGCAGAACACCCTACTTCGAGAAGCTGATTCAGGGAAGGAAACACAGGGTAACCTGTGTCTCTTTGGACTTGTTAGAAACCACAGTGGGGTATGCTGAGTGTGCCCATGGAAACGGGGCCTGCTGGAACTAGCCTTGCTTTCCCATTTTGAAGGCCGCATTCATGCTGCGTTGAAGCTGCCTGATATTCCCTGCACTTGATAGTCCTGTAAACACTGTAAGAATGCTTCTGGGGAGAAAATGAATTTGCTGTCTAAACCAGGTGCTTCCGTGACTGCGGTGTGGTCAGCCTGACAAGCTCTAGCACTGAAAGGAAACTCAACGTGTGAACTTGCCTCCAGTTGAAGCCCTTAGTAGCCATGTAGATACGGAGGCCTACAGCTCTTTCCATGAGTTCTTAGTCGCTTATATGCTTTATTTTAAAGGAAGTACACTCTGAGGACTCCTAGTCCTCTCGGGTATGCATCATTTCCCCTCCAAGTTCACTGAGTACCTCCAGAGCCCTGTGGGCCTGCTGCGAAACTTCCAGTCCCATTTGTTGATCCCTCGGAGGCCGTCTGTGCGTGCCTAGAGACGGGCAACACACCGTACGTTCCTTGATCAGAGCTACATTTCCAGAGACCTCGATCGGCCTCAGGACAACATTGCTGCTGAGTCCGAAGTGCCCAGGAAGACTTTGTCATGGCCCTGGTGTGAGCTGCCATGTGATAACACTCTGTTTTGAATGCTTCGAGGCTGTTTTGAATGCTTCGAGGCCCTCGTACCTGCAGTCACTCTGCTCGAGGAGAAAGTCAGCATCTTGCCATGCGGTGTCGCTGACGGCACACCTAGCAGAAACACATGCCTGGAAGTAAGGCCCTGATTTGCCGTGCAGAAGCGGAGGCGTGCAGCAGTTTCCATGAGCCGGTGGCCTGTGCTCTGCGTACCTTTAACGGCAGCACAGTTTTCTGGACACCTAGGAGGCTAGCGTGGGCACCCAGTTGCCGGCAGGAACACTGAGTACCCCCAGGCGCACCTGGGTCTGCTAAGCAACATCCAGTACCGTAGTCCTGTACAGCCCCTCTGTGCTTGCCGAGCGTAGGGAAACGCACTGCACTCTCTTTTGAGGCGTCTTAATTTCCTCAGCACTCGGGCTCGTTCACAAACACCGTTGTGGCACGTCCCACATGGCGTAGAAGTCTTAGGCATTGCCTTAGTCTGAGCAGCACTCAGAGTAACCCTCGGCTTCGCATTCCATCCAGGACCTCCTGCTTGAAATCACCGTGCCTCCTAGAGGAAGTCGGCTTGCGTTCTGACTGCAGTTTAAGTCCTTTTCTTCCTGCGGCCCTGCAGGCTTTTGAATAGCCACAGGTCCAGAGGAGCAGCTACGGCGTTCCTTGGTTGAGGCAGTTCGCTTGATGCAGAACACTCTACTTCGAGAAGCTGATTCAGGGAAAGACACACAGGGTAACCTGTGTCTCTTTGGACTTGTTAGAAACCACAGTGGGGTATGCTGAGTGTGCCCATGGAAACGGGGGCCTGCTGGAACTAGCCTTGCTTTCCCATTTTGAAGGCTGCATTCATGCTGCCTTGAAGCTGCCTGACATCCCCTGCTCTTGACAGGCCTGTAAACCCTGTAAGAATGTTTCTGGGGAGAAAATGAATTTGCTATCTAAACCAGGTGCTTCTGCGCCTGCGGTGTGGTCACCCTGACAAGCTCTAGCGCTAAAAGGAAACTCAACGTGTGAACTTGCCTCCAGTTTAGGCCCTTAGTACCCATGTAGATACGGAGGCATGCAGCTCTTTCCATGAGTTCTTAGTCGCTTATATGCTTTATTATAAAGGAAGAAAACTTCTGAGGACTCCTAGGCCTCTCGTGTATGCATCATTTCCCCTCCAAGTTCACTGAGTACCTCCAGAGCCCTGTGGGCCGGCTGCGAATCTTCCAGTCCCATTTGTTGATCCCTCGGAGGCCGGCTGTGCGTACCTAGAGACGGGCAACACACTGTACGTTCCTTGAGGAGAGCTACATTTCCAGAGACTTCGACCGGCCTCAGGACAACATTGCTGGTGAGTCCGAAGTGCCCAGGAAAACTTTGTCATGGCACTTGTGTGAGCTGCCCTGTGATAATACTCTGCTTTGACTGTTTCGAGGCCCTCGTACCTGCAGTCACTCTGCTCGAGGAGAAAGTCAGCATCTTGCCATGCGGTGTCGCTGACGGCACACCCAGCAGAAACACATGCCTGGAAGTGAGGCCCTGATTTGCCGTGCAGAAGCGGAGGCGTGCAGCAGTTTCCATGAGCCGGTGGCCTGTGCTCTGCGTACCTTTAACGTGGACACCTAGGAAGCTAGCGTGGGCACCCTGTTGCCGGCAGGAACACTGAGTAGCCCCAGGCGCACCTGGGTCTGCTAAGCAACATCCAGTCCCGTAGCCCTGTAGAGCCCCTCTGTGCTTGCCGAGCGTAGGGAAACGCACTGCACTCACTTTTGGAGCGTCTTAATTTCCTCAGCACTCGCGCACGTTCACGAACACCGTTCTGGCACGTCCCACATGGCGTAGAAGTCTTAGGCGTTGCCCTAGTCTGAGCTGCACTCAGAGTAACCCTCGGCTTCGCATTCCATCCAGGACCTCCTGCCTGAAGTCACCATGCCTCCTAGAGGAAGTCGGCTTGCGTTCTGACTGCAGTTTAAGTCCTGTTCTTCCTGTGGCACTGCAGGCTTTCGAATAGCCTAGGCCCAGAGGAGCAGCTACGGTGTTCCTTGGTTGAGGCAGTTCGCTTGATGCAGAACACCCTACTTCGAGAAGCTGATTCAGGGAAGGAAACACAGGGTAACCTGTGTCTCTTTGGACTTGTTAGAAACCACAGTGGGGTATGCTGAGTGTGCCCATGGAAACGGGGGCCTGCTGGAACTAGCCTTGCTTTCCCATTTTGAAGGCCGCATTCATGCTGCGTTGAAGCTGCCTGATATTCCCTGCACTTGATAGTCCTGTAAACACTGTAAGAATGCTTCTGGGGAGAAAATGAATTTGCTGTCTAAACCAGGTGCTTCCGTGACTGCGGTGTGGTCAGCCTGACAAGCTCTAGCACTGAAAGGAAACTCAACGTGTGAACTTGCCTCCAGTTGAAGCCCTTAGTAGCCATGTAGATACGGAGGCCTACAGCTCTTTCCATGAGTTCTTAGTCGCTTATATGCTTTATTTTAAAGGAAGTACACTTCTGAGGACTCCTAGTCCTCTCGGGTATGCATCATTTCCCCTCCAAGTTCACTGAGTACCTCCAGAGCCCTGTGGGCCTGCTGCGAAACTTCCAGTCCCATTTGTTGATCCCTCGGAGGCCGTCTGTGCGTGCCTAGAGACGGGCAACACACCGTACGTTCCTTGATCAGAGCTACATTTCCAGAGACCTCGACCGGCCTCAGGACAACATTGCTGCTGAGTCCGAAGTGCCCAGGAAGACTTTGTCATGGCCCTGGTGTGAGCTGCCATGTGATAACACTCTGTTTTGAATGCTTCGAGGCTGTTTTGAATGCTTCGAGGCCCTCGTACCTGGAGTCACTCTGCTCGAGGAGAAAGTCAGCATCTTGCCATGCGGTGTCGCTGACGCCACACCCAGCAGAAACACATGCCTGGAAGTAAGGCCCTGATTTGCCGTGCAGAAGCGGAGGCGTGCAGCAGTTTCCATGAGCCGGTGGCCTGTGCTCTGCGTACCATTAACGGCAGCACAGTTTTCTGGACACCTAGGAGGCTAGCGTGGGCACCCTGTTGCCGGCAGGAACACTGAGTACCCCCAGGCGCACCTGGGTCTGCTAAGCAACATCCAGTACCGTAGCCCTGTACAGCCCCTCTGTGCTTGCCGAGCGTAGGGAAACGCACTGCACTCTCTTTTGAGGCGTCTTAATTTCCTCAGCACTCGGGCTCGTTCACAAACACCGTTGTGGCACGTCCCACATGGCGTAGAAGTCTTAGGCATTGCCTTAGTCTGAGCAGCACTCAGAGTAACCCTCGGCTTCGCATTCCATCCAGGACCTCCTGCTTGAAATCACCGTGCCTCCTAGAGGAAGTCGGCTTGCGTTCTGACTGCAGTTTAAGTCCTTTTCTTCCTGTGGCCCTGCAGGCTTTTGAATAGCCACAGGCCCAGAGGAGCAGCTACGGCGTTCCTTTGTTGAGGCAGTTCGCTTGATGCAGAACACTCTACTTCGAGAAGCTGATTCAGGGAAAGACACACAGGGTAACCTGTGTCTCTTTGGACTTGTTAGAAACCACAGTGGGGTATGCTGAGTGTGCCCATGGAAACGGGGGCCTGCTGGAACTAGCCTTGCTTTCCCATTTTGAAGGCTGCATTCATGCTGCCTTGAAGCTGCCTGACATCCCCTGCTCTTGACAGGCCTGTAAACCCTGTAAGAATGTTTCTGGGGAGAAAATGAATTTGCTATCTAAACCAGGTGCTTCTGCGCCTGCGGTGTGGTCACCCTGACAAGCTCTAGCGCTAAAAGGAAACTCAACGTGTGAACTTGCCTCCAGTTTAGGCCCTTAGTACCCATGTAGATACGGAGGCATGCAGCTCTTTCCATGAGTTCTTAGTCGCTTATATGCTTTATTATAAAGGAAGAAAACTTCTGAGGACTCCTAGGCCTCTCGTGTATGCATCATTTCCCCTCCAAGTTCACTGAGTACCTCCAGAGCCCTGTGGGCCGGCTGCGAATCTTCCAGTCCCATTTGTTGATCCCTCGGAGGCCGTCTGTGCGTGCCTAGAGACGGGCAACACACCGTACGTTCCTTGATCAGAGCTACATTTCCAGAGACCTCGACCGGCCTCAGGACAACATTGCTGCTGAGTCCGAAGTGCCCAGGAAGACTTTGTCATGGCCCTGGTGTGAGCTGCCATGTGATAACACTCTGTTTTGAATGCTTCGAGGCTGTTTTGAATGCTTCGAGGCCCTCGTACCTGGAGTCACTCTGCTCGAGGAGAAAGTCAGCATCTTGCCATGCGGTGTCGCTGACGCCACACCCAGCAGAAACACATGCCTGGAAGTAAGGCCCTGATTTGCCGTGCAGAAGCGGAGGCGTGCAGCAGTTTCCATGAGCCGGTGGCCTGTGCTCTGCGTACCATTAACGGCAGCACAGTTTTCTGGACACCTAGGAGGCTAGCGTGGGCACCCTGTTGCCGGCAGGAACACTGAGTACCCCCAGGCGCACCTGGGTCTGCTAAGCAACATCCAGTACCGTAGCCCTGTACAGCCCCTCTGTGCTTGCCGAGCGTAGGGAAACGCACTGCACTCTCTTTTGAGGCGTCTTAATTTCCTCAGCACTCGGGCTCGTTCACAAACACCGTTGTGGCACGTCCCACATGGCGTAGAAGTCTTAGGCATTGCCTTAGTCTGAGCAGCACTCAGAGTAACCCTCGGCTTCGCATTCCATCCAGGACCTCCTGCTTGAAATCACCGTGCCTCCTAGAGGAAGTCGGCTTGCGTTCTGACTGCAGTTTAAGTCCTTTTCTTCCTGTGGCCCTGCAGGCTTTTGAATAGCCACAGGCCCAGAGGAGCAGCTACGGCGTTCCTTTGTTGAGGCAGTTCGCTTGATGCAGAACACTCTACTTCGAGAAGCTGATTCAGGGAAAGACACACAGGGTAACCTGTGTCTCTTTGGACTTGTTAGAAACCACAGTGGGGTATGCTGAGTGTGCCCATGGAAACGGGGGCCTGCTGGAACTAGCCTTGCTTTCCCATTTTGAAGGCTGCATTCATGCTGCCTTGAAGCTGCCTGACATCCCCTGCTCTTGACAGGCCTGTAAACCCTGTAAGAATGTTTCTGGGGAGAAAATGAATTTGCTATCTAAACCAGGTGCTTCTGCGCCTGCGGTGTGGTCACCCTGACAAGCTCTAGCGCTAAAAGGAAACTCAACGTGTGAACTTGCCTCCAGTTTAGGCCCTTAGTACCCATGTAGATACGGAGGCATGCAGCTCTTTCCATGAGTTCTTAGTCGCTTATATGCTTTATTATAAAGGAAGAAAACTTCTGAGGACTCCTAGGCCTCTCGTGTATGCATCATTTCCCCTCCAAGTTCACTGAGTACCTCCAGAGCCCTGTGGGCCGGCTGCGAATCTTCCAGTCCCATTTGTTGATCCCTCGGAGGCCGGCTGTGCGTGCCTAGAGACGGGCAACACACTGTACGTTCCTTGAGGAGAGCTACATTTCCAGAGACTTCGACCGGCCTCAGGACAACATTGCTGGTGAGTCCGAAGTGCCCAGGAAAACTTTGTCATGGCACTTGTGTGAGCTGCCCTGTGATAACACTCTGCTTTGACTGTTTCGAGGCCCTCGTACCTGCAGTCACTCTGCTCGAGGAGAAAGTCAGCATCTTGCCATGTGGTGTCGCTGACGGCACACCCAGCAGAAACACATGCCTGGAAGTAAGGCCCTGATTTGCCGTGCAGAAGCGGAGGCGTGCAGCAGTTTCCATGAGCCGGTGGCCTGTGCTCTGCGTACCTTTAACGTGGACACCTAGGAAGCTAGCGTGGGCACCCTGTTGCCGGCAGGAACACTGAGTAGCCCCAGGCGCACCTGGGTCTGCTAAGCAACATCCAGTCCTGTAGCCCTTTAGAGCCCCTCTGTGCATGCCGAGCGTAGGGAAACGCACTGCACTCACTTTTGGAGCGTCTTAATTTCCTCAGCACTCGCGCACGTTCACGAACACCGTTCTGGCACGTCCCACATGGCGTAGAAGTCTTAGGCGTTGCCCTAGTCTGAGCTGCACTCAGAGTAACCCTCGGCTTCGCATTCCATCCAGGACCTCCTGCCTGAAGTCACCATGCCTCCTAGAGGAAGTCGGCTTGCGTTCTGACTGCAGTTTAAGTCCTGTTCTTCCTGTGGCACTGCAGGCTTTTGAATAGCCAAGGCCCAGAGGAGCAGCTACGGCGTTCCTTGGTTGAGGCAGTTCGCTTGATGCAGAACACCCTACTTCGAGAAGCTGATTCAGGGAAGGAAACACAGGGTAACCTGTGTCTCTTTGGACTTGTTAGAAACCACAGTGGGGTATGCTGAGTGTGCCCATGGAAACGGGGGCCTGCTGGAACTAGCCTTGCTTTCCCATTTTGAAGGCTGCATTCATGCTGCGTTGAAGCTGCCTGATATTCCCTGCACTTGATAGTCCTGTAAACACTGTAAGAATGCTTCTGGGGAGAAAATGAATTTGCTGTCTAAACCAGGTGCTTCCGTGACTGCGGTGTGGTCAGCCTGACAAGCTCTAGCACTGAAAGGAAACTCAACGTGTGAACTTGCCTCCAGTTGAAGCCCTTAGTAGCCATGTAGATACGGAGGCCTACAGCTCTTTCCATGAGTTCTTAGTCGCTTATATGCTTTATTTTAAAGGAAGTACACTTCTGAGGACTCCTAGTCCTCTCGGGTATGCATCATTTCCCCTCCAAGTTCACTGAGTACCTCCAGAGCCCTGTGGGCCTGCTGCGAAACTTCCAGTCCCATTTGTTGATCCCTCGGAGGCCGTCTGTGCGTGCCTAGAGACGGGCAACACACCGTACGTTCCTTGATCAGAGCTACATTTCCAGAGACCTCGACCGGCCTCAGGACAACATTGCTGCTGAGTCCGAAGTGCCCAGGAAGACTTTGTCATGGCCCTGGTGTGAGCTGCCATGTGATAACACTCTGTTTTGAATGCTTCGAGGCTGTTTTGAATGCTTCGAGGCCCTCGTACCTGGAGTCACTCTGCTCGAGGAGAAAGTCAGCATCTTGCCATGCGGTGTCGCTGACGCCACACCCAGCAGAAACACATGCCTGGAAGTAAGGCCCTGATTTGCCGTGCAGAAGCGGAGGCGTGCAGCAGTTTCCATGAGCCGGTGGCCTGTGCTCTGCGTACCATTAACGGCAGCACAGTTTTCTGGACACCTAGGAGGCTAGCGTGGGCACCCTGTTGCCGGCAGGAACACTGAGTAGCCCCAGGCGCACCTGGGTCTGCTAAGCAACATCCAGTACCGTAGCCCTGTACAGCCCCTCTGTGCTTGCCGAGCGTAGGGAAACGCACTGCACTCTCTTTTGAGGCGTCTTAATTTCCTCAGCACTCGGGCTCGTTCACAAACACCGTTGTGGCACGTCCCACATGGCGTAGAAGTCTTAGGCATTGCCTTAGTCTGAGCAGCACTCAGAGTAACCCTCGGCTTCGCATTCCATCCAGGACCTCCTGCTTGAAATCACCGTGCCTCCTAGAGGAAGTCGGCTTGCATTCTGACTGCAGTTTAAGTCCTTTTCTTCCTGCGGCCCTGCAGGCTTTTGAATAGCCACAGGCCCAGAGGAGCAGCTACGGCCTGCCTTGGTTGAGGCAGTTCGCTTGATGCAGAACACTCTACTTCGAGAAGCTGATTCAGGGAAAGACACACAGGGTAACCTGTGTCTCTTTGGACTTGTTAGAAACCACAGTGGGGTATGCTGAGTGTGCCCATGGAAACGGGGGCCTGCTGGAACTAGCCTTGCTTTCCCATTTTGAAGGCTGCATTCATGCTGCCTTGAAGCTGCGTGACATCCCCTGCTCTTGACAGGCCTGTAAACCCTGTAAGAATGTTTCTGGGGAGAAAATGAATTTGCTATCTAAACCAGGTGCTTCTGCGCCTGCGGTGTGGTCACCCTGACAAGCTCTAGCGCTAAAAGGAAACTCAACGTGTGAACTTGCCTCCAGTTTAGGCCCTTAGTACCCATGTAGATACGGAGGCATGCAGCTCTTTCCATGAGTTCTTAGTCGCTTATATGCTTTATTATAAAGGAAGAAAACTTCTGAGGACTCCTAGGCCTCTCGTGTATGCATCATTTCCCCTCCAAGTTCACTGAGTACCTCCAGAGCCCTGTGGGCCGGCTGCGAATCTTCCAGTCCCATTTGTTGATCCCTCGGAGGCCGGCTGTGCGTACCTAGAGACGGGCAACACACTGTACGTTCCTTGAGGAGAGCTACATTTCCAGAGACTTCGACCGGCCTCAGGACAACATTGCTGGTGAGTCCGAAGTGCCCAGGAAAACTTTGTCATGGCACTTGTGTGAGCTGCCCTGTGATAATACTCTGCTTTGACTGTTTCGAGGCCCTCGTACCTGCAGTCACTCTGCTCGAGGAGAAAGTCAGCATCTTGCCATGCGGTGTCGCTGACGGCACACCCAGCAGAAACACATGCCTGGAAGTGAGGCCCTGATTTGCCGTGCAGAAGCAGAGGCGTGCAGCAGTTTCCATGATCCGGTGGCCTGTGCTCTGCGTACCTTTAACGTGGACACCTAGGAAGCTAGCGTGGGCACCCTGTTGCCGGCAGGAACACTGAGTAGCCCCAGGCGCACCTGGGTCTGCTAAGCAACATCCAGTCCCGTAGCCCTGTAGAGCCCCTCTGTGCTTGCCGAGCGTAGGGAAACGCACTGCACTCACTTTTGGAGCGTCTTAATTTCCTCAGCACTCGCGCACGTTCACGAACACCGTTCTGGCACGTCCCACATGGCGTAGAAGTCTTAGGCGTTGCCCTAGTCTGAGCTGCACTCAGAGTAACCCTCGGCTTCGCATTCCATCCAGGACCTCCTGCCTGAAGTCACCATGCCTCCTAGAGGAAGTCGGCTTGCGTTCTGACTGCAGTTTAAGTCCTGTTCTTCCTGTGGCACTGCAGGCTTTCGAATAGCCTAGGCCCAGAGGAGCAGCTACGGTGTTCCTTGGTTGAGTCAGTTCGCTTGATGCAGAACACCCTACTTCGAGAAGCTGATTCAGGGAAGGAAACACAGGGTAACCTGTGTCTCTTTGGACTTGTTAGAAACCACAGTGGGGTATGCTGAGTGTGCCCATGGAAACGGGGGCCTGCTGGAACTAGCCTTGCTTTCCCATTTTGAAGGCCGCATTCATGCTGCGTTGAAGCTGCCTGATATTCCCTGCACTTGATAGTCCTGTAAACACTGTAAGAATGCTTCTGGGGAGAAAATGAATTTGCTGTCTAAACCAGGTGCTTCCGTGACTGCGGTGTGGTCAGCCTGACAAGCTCTAGCACTGAAAGGAAACTCAACGTGTGAACTTGCTTCCAGTTGAAGCCCTTAGTAGCCATGTAGATACGGAGGCATACAGCTCTTTCCATGAGTTCTTAGTCGCTTATATGCTTTATTTTAAAGGAAGTACACTTCTGAGGACTCCTAGTCCTCTCGGGTATGCATCATTTCCCCTCCAAGTTCACTGAGTACCTCCAGAGCCCTGTGGGCCTGCTGCGAAACTTCCAGTCCCATTTGTTGATCCCTCGGAGGCCGTCTGTGCGTGCCTAGAGACGGGCAACACACCGTACGTTCCTTGAGGAGAGCTACATTTCCAGAGACCTCGACCGGCCTCAGGACAACATTGCTGCTGAGTCCGAAGTGCCCAGGAAGACTTTGTCATGGCCCTGGTGTGAGCTGCCATGTGATAACACTCTGTTTTGAATGCTTCGAGGTTGTTTTGAATACTTTGAGGCCCTCGTACCTGGAGTCACTCTGCTCGAGGAGAAAGTCAGCATCTTGCCATGCGGTGTCGCTGACGCCACACCCAGCAGAAACACATGCCTGGAAGTAAGGCCCTGATTTGCCGTGCAGAAGCGGAGGCGTGCAGCAGTTTCCATGAGCCGGTGGCCTGTGCTCTGCGTACCATTAACGGCAGCACAGTTTTCTGGACACCTAGGAGGCTAGCGTGGGCACCCTGTTGCCGGCAGGAACACTGAGTACCCCCAGGCGCACCTGGGTCTGCTAAGCAACATCCAGTACCGTAGCCCTGTACAGCCCCTCTGTGCTTGCCGAGCGTAGGGAAACGCACTGCACTCTCTTTTGAGGCGTCTTAATTTCCTCAGCACTCGCGCACGTTTACGAACTCCGTTCTGGCACGTCCCACATGGCGTAGAAGTCTTAGGCATTGCCTTAGTCTGAGCAGCACTCAGAGTAACCCTCGGCTTCGCATTCCATCCAGGACCTCCTGCTTGAAATCACCGTGCCTCCTAGAGGAAGTCGGCTTGCGTTCTGACTGCAGTTTAAGTCCTTTTCTTCCTGCGGCCCTGCAGGCTTTTGAATAGCCACAGGCCCAGAGGAGCAGCTACGGCGTTCCTTGGTTGAGGCAGTTCGCTTGATGCAGAACACTCTACTTCGAGAAGCTGATTCAGGGAAAGACACACAGGGTAACCTGTGTCTCTTTGGACTTGTTAGAAACCACAGTGGGGTATGCTGAGTGTGCCCATGGAAACAGGGGCCTGCTGGAACTAGCCTTGCTTTCCCATTTTGAAGGCTGCATTCATGCTGCCTTGAAGCTGCCTGACATCCCCTGCTCTTGACAGGCCTGTAAACCCTGTAAGAATGTTTCTGGGGAGAAAATGAATTTGCTATCTAAACCAGGTGCTTCTGCACCTGCGGTGTGGTCACCCTGACAAGCTCTAGCGCTAAAAGGAAACTCAACGTGTGAACTTGCCTCCAGTTTAGGCCCTTAGTACCCATGTAGATACGGAGGCATGCAGCTCTTTCCATGAGTTCTTAGTCGCTTATATGCTTTATTATAAAGGAAGAAAACTTCTGAGGACTCCTAGGCCTCTCGTGTATGCATCATTTCCCCTCCAAGTTCACTGAGTACCTCCAGAGCCCTGTGGGCCGGCTGCGAATCTTCCAGTCCCATTTGTTGATCCCTCGGAGGCCGTCTGTGCGTGCCTAGAGACGGGCAACACACTGTACGTTCCTTGAGGAGAGCTACATTTCCAGAGACCTCGACCGGCCTCAGGACAACATTGCTGGTGAGTCCGAAGTGCCCAGGAAAACTTTGTCATGGCACTTGTGTGAGCTGCCCTGTGATAATACTCTGCTTTGACTGTTTCGAGGCCCTCGTACCTGCAGTCACTCTGCTCGAGGAGAAAGTCAGCATCTTGCCATGCGGTGTCGCTGACGCCACACCCAGCAGAAACACATGCCTGGAAGTAAGGCCCTGATTTGCCGTGCAGAAGCGGAGGCGTGCAGCAGTTTCCATGAGCCGGTGGCCTGTGCTCTGCGTACCTTTAACGTGGACACCTAGGAAGCTAGCGTGGGCACCCTGTTGCCGGCAGGAACACTGAGTAGCCCCAGGCGCACCTGGGTCTGCTAAGCAACATCCAGTACCGTAGCCCTGTACAGCCCCTCTGTGCTTGCCGAGCGTAGGGAAACGCACTGCACTCTCTTTTGAGGCGTCTTAATTTCCTCAGCACTCGGGCTCGTTCACAAACACCGTTGTGGCACGTCCCACATGGCGTAGAAGTCTTAGGCATTGCCTTAGTCTGAGCAGCACTCAGAGTAACCCTCGGCTTCGCATTCCATCCAGGACCTCCTGCTTGAAATCACCGTGCCTCCTAGAGGAAGTCGGCTTGCGTTCTGACTGCAGTTTAAGTCCTTTTCTTCCTGCGGCCCTGCAGGCTTTTGAATAGCCACAGGCCCAGAGGAGCAGCTACGGCCTGCCTTGGTTGAGGCAGTTCGCTTGATGCAGAACACTCTACTTCGAGAAGCTGATTCAGGGAAAGACACACAGGGTAACCTGTGTCTCTTTTGACTTGTTAGAAACCACAGTGGGGTATGCTGAGTGTGCCCATGGAAACGGGGGCCTGCTGGAACTAGCCTTGCTTTCCCATTTTGAAGGCTGCATTCATGCTGCCTTGAAGCTGCGTGACATCCCCTGCTCTTGACAGGCCTGTAAACCCTGTAAGAATGTTTCTGGGGAGAAAATGAATTTGCTATCTAAACCAGGTGCTTCTGCGCCTGCGGTGTGGTCACCCTGACAAGCTCTAGCGCTAAAAGGAAACTCAACGTGTGAACTTGCCTCCAGTTTAGGCCCTTAGTACCCATGTAGATACGGAGGCATGCAGCTCTTTCCATGAGTTCTTAGTCGCTTATATGCTTTATTATAAAGGAAGAAAACTTCTGAGGACTCCTAGGCCTCTCGTGTATGCATCATTTCCCCTCCAAGTTCACTGAGTACCTCCAGAGCCCTGTGGGCCGGCTGCGAATCTTCCAGTCCCATTTGTTGATCCCTCGGAGGCCGGCTGTGCGTACCTAGAGACGGGCAACACACTGTACGTTCCTTGAGGAGAGCTACATTTCCAGAGACTTCGACCGGCCTCAGGACAACATTGCTGGTGAGTCCGAAGTGCCCAGGAAAACTTTGTCATGGCACTTGTGTGAGCTGCCCTGTGATAATACTCTGCTTTGACTGTTTCGAGGCCCTCGTACCTGCAGTCACTCTGCTCGAGGAGAAAGTCAGCATCTTGCCATGCGGTGTCGCTGACGGCACACCCAGCAGAAACACATGCCTGGAAGTGAGGCCCTGATTTGCCGTGCAGAAGCAGAGGCGTGCAGCAGTTTCCATGATCCGGTGGCCTGTGCTCTGCGTACCTTTAACGTGGACACCTAGGAAGCTAGCGTGGGCACCCTGTTGCCGGCAGGAACACTGAGTAGCCCCAGGCGCACCTGGGTCTGCTAAGCAACATCCAGTCCCGTAGCCCTGTAGAGCCCCTCTGTGCTTGCCGAGCGTAGGGAAACGCACTGCACTCACTTTTGGAGCGTCTTAATTTCCTCAGCACTCGCGCACGTTCACGAACACCGTTCTGGCACGTCCCACATGGCGTAGAAGTCTTAGGCGTTGCCCTAGTCTGAGCTGCACTCAGAGTAACCCTCGGCTTCGCATTCCATCCAGGACCTCCTGCCTGAAGTCACCATGCCTCCTAGAGGAAGTCGGCTTGCGTTCTGACTGCAGTTTAAGTCCTGTTCTTCCTGTGGCACTGCAGGCTTTCGAATAGCCTAGGCCCAGAGGAGCAGCTACGGTGTTCCTTGGTTGAGGCAGTTCGCTTGATGCAGAACACCCTACTTCGAGAAGCTGATTCAGGGAAGGAAACACAGGGTAACCTGTGTCTCTTTGGACTTGTTAGAAACCACAGTGGGGTATGCTGAGTGTGCCCATGGAAACGGGGGCTTGCTGGAACTAGCCTTGCTTTCCCATTTTGAAGGCCGCATTCATGCTGCGTTGAAGCTGCCTGATATTCCCTGCACTTGATAGTCCTGTAAACACTGTAAGAATGCTTCTGGGGAGAAAATGAATTTGCTGTCTAAACCAGGTGCTTCCGTGACTGCGGTGTGGTCAGCCTGACAAGCTCTAGCACTGAAAGGAAACTCAACGTGTGAACTTGCCTCCAGTTGAAGCCCTTAGTAGCCATGTAGATACGGAGGCCTACAGCTCTTTCCATGAGTTCTTAGTCGCTTATATGCTTTATTTTAAAGGAAGTACACTTCTGAGGACTCCTAGTCCTCTCGGGTATGCATCATTTCCCCTCCAAGTTCACTGAGTACCTCCAGAGCCCTGTGGGCCTGCTGCGAAACTTCCAGTCCCATTTGTTGATCCCTCGGAGGCCGTCTGTGCGTGCCTAGAGACGGGCAACACACCGTACGTTCCTTGAGGAGAGCTACATTTCCAGAGACCTCGACCGGCCTCAGGACAACATTGCTGCTGAGTCCGAAGTGCCCAGGAAGACTTTGTCATGGCCCTGGTGTGAGCTGCCATGTGATAACACTCTGTTTTGAATGCTTCGAGGCTGTTTTGAATGCTTCGAGGCCCTCGTACCTGGAGTCACTCTGCTCGAGGAGAAAGTCAGCATCTTGCCATGCGGTGTCGCTGACGCCACACCCAGCAGAAACACATGCCTGGAAGTAAGGCCCTGATTTGCCGTGCAGAAGCGGAGGCGTGCAGCAGTTTCCATGAGCCGGTGGCCTGTGCTCTGCGTACCATTAACGGCAGCACAGTTTTCTGGACACCTAGGAGGCTAGCGTGGGCACCCTGTTGCCGGCAGGAACACTGAGTACCCCCAGGCGCACCTGGGTCTGCTAAGCAACATCCAGTACCGTAGCCCTGTACAGCCCCTCTGTGCTTGCCGAGCGTAGGGAAACGCACTGCACTCTCTTTTGAGGCGTCTTAATTTCCTCAGCACTCGGGCTCGTTCACAAACACCGTTGTGGCACGTCCCACATGGCGTAGAAGTCTTAGGCATTGCCTTAGTCTGAGCAGCACTCAGAGTAACCCTCGGCTTCGCATTCCATCCAGGACCTCCTGCTTGAAATCACCGTGCCTCCTAGAGGAAGTCGGCTTGCGTTCTGACTGCAGTTTAAGTCCTTTTCTTCCTGTGGCCCTGCAGGCTTTTGAATAGCCACAGGCCCAGAGGAGCAGCTACGGCGTTCCTTTGTTGAGGCAGTTCGCTTGATGCAGAACACTCTACTTCGAGAAGCTGATTCAGGGAAAGACACACAGGGTAACCTGTGTCTCTTTGGACTTGTTAGAAACCACAGTGGGGTATGCTGAGTGTGCCCATGGAAACGGGGGCCTGCTGGAACTAGCCTTGCTTTCCCATTTTGAAGGCTGCATTCATGCTGCCTTGAAGCTGCCTGACATCCCCTGCTCTTGACAGGCCTGTAAACCCTGTAAGAATGTTTCTGGGGAGAAAATGAATTTGCTATCTAAACCAGGTGCTTCTGCGCCTGCGGTGTGGTCACCCTGACAAGCTCTAGCGCTAAAAGGAAACTCAACGTGTGAACTTGCCTCCAGTTTAGGCCCTTAGTACCCATGTAGATACGGAGGCATGCAGCTCTTTCCATGAGTTCTTAGTCGCTTATATGCTTTATTATAAAGGAAGAAAACTTCTGAGGACTCCTAGGCCTCTCGTGTATGCATCATTTCCCCTCCAAGTTCACTGAGTACCTCCAGAGCCCTGTGGGCCGGCTGCGAATCTTCCAGTCCCATTTGTTGATCCCTCGGAGGCCGTCTGTGCGTGCCTAGAGACGGGCAACACACCGTACGTTCCTTGATCAGAGCTACATTTCCAGAGACCTCGACCGGCCTCAGGACAACATTGCTGCTGAGTCCGAAGTGCCCAGGAAGACTTTGTCATGGCCCTGGTGTGAGCTGCCATGTGATAACACTCTGTTTTGAATGCTTCGAGGCTGTTTTGAATGCTTCGAGGCCCTCGTACCTGGAGTCACTCTGCTCGAGGAGAAAGTCAGCATCTTGCCATGCGGTGTCGCTGACGCCACACCCAGCAGAAACACATGCCTGGAAGTAAGGCCCTGATTTGCCGTGCAGAAGCGGAGGCGTGCAGCAGTTTCCATGAGCCGGTGGCCTGTGCTCTGCGTACCATTAACGGCAGCACAGTTTTCTGGACACCTAGGAGGCTAGCGTGGGCACCCTGTTGCCGGCAGGAACACTGAGTACCCCCAGGCGCACCTGGGTCTGCTAAGCAACATCCAGTACCGTAGCCCTGTACAGCCCCTCTGTGCTTGCCGAGCGTAGGGAAACGCACTGCACTCTCTTTTGAGGCGTCTTAATTTCCTCAGCACTCGGGCTCGTTCACAAACACCGTTGTGGCACGTCCCACATGGCGTAGAAGTCTTAGGCATTGCCTTAGTCTGAGCAGCACTCAGAGTAACCCTCGGCTTCGCATTCCATCCAGGACCTCCTGCTTGAAATCACCGTGCCTCCTAGAGGAAGTCGGCTTGCGTTCTGACTGCAGTTTAAGTCCTTTTCTTCCTGTGGCCCTGCAGGCTTTTGAATAGCCACAGGCCCAGAGGAGCAGCTACGGCGTTCCTTTGTTGAGGCAGTTCGCTTGATGCAGAACACTCTACTTCGAGAAGCTGATTCAGGGAAAGACACACAGGGTAACCTGTGTCTCTTTGGACTTGTTAGAAACCACAGTGGGGTATGCTGAGTGTGCCCATGGAAACGGGGGCCTGCTGGAACTAGCCTTGCTTTCCCATTTTGAAGGCTGCATTCATGCTGCCTTGAAGCTGCCTGACATCCCCTGCTCTTGACAGGCCTGTAAACCCTGTAAGAATGTTTCTGGGGAGAAAATGAATTTGCTATCTAAACCAGGTGCTTCTGCGCCTGCGGTGTGGTCACCCTGACAAGCTCTAGCGCTAAAAGGAAACTCAACGTGTGAACTTGCCTCCAGTTTAGGCCCTTAGTACCCATGTAGATACGGAGGCATGCAGCTCTTTCCATGAGTTCTTAGTCGCTTATATGCTTTATTATAAAGGAAGAAAACTTCTGAGGACTCCTAGGCCTCTCGTGTATGCATCATTTCCCCTCCAAGTTCACTGAGTACCTCCAGAGCCCTGTGGGCCGGCTGCGAA
Organism: Delphinus delphis; assembly: GCF_949987515.2. NCBI lineage: Eukaryota > Metazoa > Chordata > Mammalia > Artiodactyla > Delphinidae > Delphinus > Delphinus delphis. The sequence continues at coordinate 38,034,023 of NC_082701.1, forward strand.
TCTTCCAGTCCCATTTGTTGATCCCTCGGAGGCCGGCTGTGCGTGCCTAGAGACGGGCAACACACTGTACGTTCCTTGAGGAGAGCTACATTTCCAGAGACTTCGACCGGCCTCAGGACAACATTGCTGGTGAGTCCGAAGTGCCCAGGAAAACTTTGTCATGGCACTTGTGTGAGCTGCCCTGTGATAACACTCTGCTTTGACTGTTTCGAGGCCCTCGTACCTGCAGTCACTCTGCTCGAGGAGAAAGTCAGCATCTTGCCATGTGGTGTCGCTGACGGCACACCCAGCAGAAACACATGCCTGGAAGTAAGGCCCTGATTTGCCGTGCAGAAGCGGAGGCGTGCAGCAGTTTCCATGAGCCGGTGGCCTGTGCTCTGCGTACCTTTAACGTGGACACCTAGGAAGCTAGCGTGGGCACCCTGTTGCCGGCAGGAACACTGAGTAGCCCCAGGCGCACCTGGGTCTGCTAAGCAACATCCAGTCCTGTAGCCCTTTAGAGCCCCTCTGTGCATGCCGAGCGTAGGGAAACGCACTGCACTCACTTTTGGAGCGTCTTAATTTCCTCAGCACTCGCGCACGTTCACGAACACCGTTCTGGCACGTCCCACATGGCGTAGAAGTCTTAGGCGTTGCCCTAGTCTGAGCTGCACTCAGAGTAACCCTCGGCTTCGCATTCCATCCAGGACCTCCTGCCTGAAGTCACCATGCCTCCTAGAGGAAGTCGGCTTGCGTTCTGACTGCAGTTTAAGTCCTCTTCTTCCTGTGGCACTGCAGGCTTTTGAATAGCCAAGGCCCAGAGGAGCAGCTACGGCGTTCCTTGGTTGAGGCAGTTCGCTTGATGCAGAACACCCTACTTCGAGAAGCTGATTCAGGGAAGGAAACACAGGGTAACCTGTGTCTCTTTGGACTTGTTAGAAACCACAGTGGGGTATGCTGAGTGTGCCCATGGAAACGGGGGCCTGCTGGAACTAGCCTTGCTTTCCCATTTTGAAGGCTGCATTCATGCTGCGTTGAAGCTGCCTGATATTCCCTGCACTTGATAGTCCTGTAAACACTGTAAGAATGCTTCTGGGGAGAAAATGAATTTGCTGTCTAAACCAGGTGCTTCCGTGACTGCGGTGTGGTCAGCCTGACAAGCTCTAGCACTGAAAGGAAACTCAACGTGTGAACTTGCCTCCAGTTGAAGCCCTTAGTAGCCATGTAGATACGGAGGCCTACAGCTCTTTCCATGAGTTCTTAGTCGCTTATATGCTTTATTTTAAAGGAAGTACACTTCTGAGGACTCCTAGTCCTCTCGGGTATGCATCATTTCCCCTCCAAGTTCACTGAGTACCTCCAGAGCCCTGTGGGCCTGCTGCGAAACTTCCAGTCCCATTTGTTGATCCCTCGGAGGCCGTCTGTGCGTGCCTAGAGACGGGCAACACACCGTACGTTCCTTGATCAGAGCTACATTTCCAGAGACCTCGACCGGCCTCAGGACAACATTGCTGCTGAGTCCGAAGTGCCCAGGAAGACTTTGTCATGGCCCTGGTGTGAGCTGCCATGTGATAACACTCTGTTTTGAATGCTTCGAGGCTGTTTTGAATGCTTCGAGGCCCTCGTACCTGGAGTCACTCTGCTCGAGGAGAAAGTCAGCATCTTGCCATGCGGTGTCGCTGACGCCACACCCAGCAGAAACACATGCCTGGAAGTAAGGCCCTGATTTGCCGTGCAGAAGCGGAGGCGTGCAGCAGTTTCCATGAGCCGGTGGCCTGTGCTCTGCGTACCATTAACGGCAGCACAGTTTTCTGGACACCTAGGAGGCTAGCGTGGGCACCCTGTTGCCGGCAGGAACACTGAGTAGCCCCAGGCGCACCTGGGTCTGCTAAGCAACATCCAGTACCGTAGCCCTGTACAGCCCCTCTGTGCTTGCCGAGCGTAGGGAAACGCACTGCACTCTCTTTTGAGGCGTCTTAATTTCCTCAGCACTCGGGCTCGTTCACAAACACCGTTGTGGCACGTCCCACATGGCGTAGAAGTCTTAGGCATTGCCTTAGTCTGAGCAGCACTCAGAGTAACCCTCGGCTTCGCATTCCATCCAGGACCTCCTGCTTGAAATCACCGTGCCTCCTAGAGGAAGTCGGCTTGCATTCTGACTGCAGTTTAAGTCCTTTTCTTCCTGCGGCCCTGCAGGCTTTTGAATAGCCACAGGCCCAGAGGAGCAGCTACGGCCTGCCTTGGTTGAGGCAGTTCGCTTGATGCAGAACACTCTACTTCGAGAAGCTGATTCAGGGAAAGACACACAGGGTAACCTGTGTCTCTTTGGACTTGTTAGAAACCACAGTGGGGTATGCTGAGTGTGCCCATGGAAACGGGGGCCTGCTGGAACTAGCCTTGCTTTCCCATTTTGAAGGCTGCATTCATGCTGCCTTGAAGCTGCGTGACATCCCCTGCTCTTGACAGGCCTGTAAACCCTGTAAGAATGTTTCTGGGGAGAAAATGAATTTGCTATCTAAACCAGGTGCTTCTGCGCCTGCGGTGTGGTCACCCTGACAAGCTCTAGCGCTAAAAGGAAACTCAACGTGTGAACTTGCCTCCAGTTTAGGCCCTTAGTACCCATGTAGATACGGAGGCATGCAGCTCTTTCCATGAGTTCTTAGTCGCTTATATGCTTTATTATAAAGGAAGAAAACTTCTGAGGACTCCTAGGCCTCTCGTGTATGCATCATTTCCCCTCCAAGTTCACTGAGTACCTCCAGAGCCCTGTGGGCCGGCTGCGAATCTTCCAGTCCCATTTGTTGATCCCTCGGAGGCCGGCTGTGCGTACCTAGAGACGGGCAACACACTGTACGTTCCTTGAGGAGAGCTACATTTCCAGAGACTTCGACCGGCCTCAGGACAACATTGCTGGTGAGTCCGAAGTGCCCAGGAAAACTTTGTCATGGCACTTGTGTGAGCTGCCCTGTGATAATACTCTGCTTTGACTGTTTCGAGGCCCTCGTACCTGCAGTCACTCTGCTCGAGGAGAAAGTCAGCATCTTGCCATGCGGTGTCGCTGACGGCACACCCAGCAGAAACACATGCCTGGAAGTGAGGCCCTGATTTGCCGTGCAGAAGCAGAGGCGTGCAGCAGTTTCCATGATCCGGTGGCCTGTGCTCTGCGTACCTTTAACGTGGACACCTAGGAAGCTAGCGTGGGCACCCTGTTGCCGGCAGGAACACTGAGTAGCCCCAGGCGCACCTGGGTCTGCTAAGCAACATCCAGTCCCGTAGCCCTGTAGAGCCCCTCTGTGCTTGCCGAGCGTAGGGAAACGCACTGCACTCACTTTTGGAGCGTCTTAATTTCCTCAGCACTCGCGCACGTTCACGAACACCGTTCTGGCACGTCCCACATGGCGTAGAAGTCTTAGGCGTTGCCCTAGTCTGAGCTGCACTCAGAGTAACCCTCGGCTTCGCATTCCATCCAGGACCTCCTGCCTGAAGTCACCATGCCTCCTAGAGGAAGTCGGCTTGCGTTCTGACTGCAGTTTAAGTCCTGTTCTTCCTGTGGCACTGCAGGCTTTCGAATAGCCTAGGCCCAGAGGAGCAGCTACGGTGTTCCTTGGTTGAGGCAGTTCGCTTGATGCAGAACACCCTACTTCGAGAAGCTGATTCAGGGAAGGAAACACAGGGTAACCTGTGTCTCTTTGGACTTGTTAGAAACCACAGTGGGGTATGCTGAGTGTGCCCATGGAAACGGGGGCCTGCTGGAACTAGCCTTGCTTTCCCATTTTGAAGGCCGCATTCATGCTGCGTTGAAGCTGCCTGATATTCCCTGCACTTGATAGTCCTGTAAACACTGTAAGAATGCTTCTGGGGAGAAAATGAATTTGCTGTCTAAACCAGGTGCTTCCGTGACTGCGGTGTGGTCAGCCTGACAAGCTCTAGCACTGAAAGGAAACTCAACGTGTGAACTTGCTTCCAGTTGAAGCCCTTAGTAGCCATGTAGATACGGAGGCATACAGCTCTTTCCATGAGTTCTTAGTCGCTTATATGCTTTATTTTAAAGGAAGTACACTTCTGAGGACTCCTAGTCCTCTCGGGTATGCATCATTTCCCCTCCAAGTTCACTGAGTACCTCCAGAGCCCTGTGGGCCTGCTGCGAAACTTCCAGTCCCATTTGTTGATCCCTCGGAGGCCGTCTGTGCGTGCCTAGAGACGGGCAACACACCGTACGTTCCTTGAGGAGAGCTACATTTCCAGAGACCTCGACCGGCCTCAGGACAACATTGCTGCTGAGTCCGAAGTGCCCAGGAAGACTTTGTCATGGCCCTGGTGTGAGCTGCCATGTGATAACACTCTGTTTTGAATGCTTCGAGGTTGTTTTGAATACTTTGAGGCCCTCGTACCTGGAGTCACTCTGCTCGAGGAGAAAGTCAGCATCTTGCCATGCGGTGTCGCTGACGCCACACCCAGCAGAAACACATGCCTGGAAGTAAGGCCCTGATTTGCCGTGCAGAAGCGGAGGCGTGCAGCAGTTTCCATGAGCCGGTGGCCTGTGCTCTGCGTACCATTAACGGCAGCACAGTTTTCTGGACACCTAGGAGGCTAGCGTGGGCACCCTGTTGCCGGCAGGAACACTGAGTACCCCCAGGCGCACCTGGGTCTGCTAAGCAACATCCAGTACCGTAGCCCTGTACAGCCCCTCTGTGCTTGCCGAGCGTAGGGAAACGCACTGCACTCTCTTTTGAGGCGTCTTAATTTCCTCAGCACTCGCGCACGTTTACGAACTCCGTTCTGGCACGTCCCACATGGCGTAGAAGTCTTAGGCATTGCCTTAGTCTGAGCAGCACTCAGAGTAACCCTCGGCTTCGCATTCCATCCAGGACCTCCTGCTTGAAATCACCGTGCCTCCTAGAGGAAGTCGGCTTGCGTTCTGACTGCAGTTTAAGTCCTTTTCTTCCTGCGGCCCTGCAGGCTTTTGAATAGCCACAGGCCCAGAGGAGCAGCTACGGCGTTCCTTGGTTGAGGCAGTTCGCTTGATGCAGAACACTCTACTTCGAGAAGCTGATTCAGGGAAAGACACACAGGGTAACCTGTGTCTCTTTGGACTTGTTAGAAACCACAGTGGGGTATGCTGAGTGTGCCCATGGAAACAGGGGCCTGCTGGAACTAGCCTTGCTTTCCCATTTTGAAGGCTGCATTCATGCTGCCTTGAAGCTGCCTGACATCCCCTGCTCTTGACAGGCCTGTAAACCCTGTAAGAATGTTTCTGGGGAGAAAATGAATTTGCTATCTAAACCAGGTGCTTCTGCACCTGCGGTGTGGTCACCCTGACAAGCTCTAGCGCTAAAAGGAAACTCAACGTGTGAACTTGCCTCCAGTTTAGGCCCTTAGTACCCATGTAGATACGGAGGCATGCAGCTCTTTCCATGAGTTCTTAGTCGCTTATATGCTTTATTATAAAGGAAGAAAACTTCTGAGGACTCCTAGGCCTCTCGTGTATGCATCATTTCCCCTCCAAGTTCACTGAGTACCTCCAGAGCCCTGTGGGCCGGCTGCGAATCTTCCAGTCCCATTTGTTGATCCCTCGGAGGCCGTCTGTGCGTGCCTAGAGACGGGCAACACACTGTACGTTCCTTGAGGAGAGCTACATTTCCAGAGACCTCGACCGGCCTCAGGACAACATTGCTGGTGAGTCCGAAGTGCCCAGGAAAACTTTGTCATGGCACTTGTGTGAGCTGCCCTGTGATAATACTCTGCTTTGACTGTTTCGAGGCCCTCGTACCTGCAGTCACTCTGCTCGAGGAGAAAGTCAGCATCTTGCCATGCGGTGTCGCTGACGCCACACCCAGCAGAAACACATGCCTGGAAGTAAGGCCCTGATTTGCCGTGCAGAAGCGGAGGCGTGCAGCAGTTTCCATGAGCCGGTGGCCTGTGCTCTGCGTACCTTTAACGTGGACACCTAGGAAGCTAGCGTGGGCACCCTGTTGCCGGCAGGAACACTGAGTAGCCCCAGGCGCACCTGGGTCTGCTAAGCAACATCCAGTACCGTAGCCCTGTACAGCCCCTCTGTGCTTGCCGAGCGTAGGGAAACGCACTGCACTCTCTTTTGAGGCGTCTTAATTTCCTCAGCACTCGGGCTCGTTCACAAACACCGTTGTGGCACGTCCCACATGGCGTAGAAGTCTTAGGCATTGCCTTAGTCTGAGCAGCACTCAGAGTAACCCTCGGCTTCGCATTCCATCCAGGACCTCCTGCTTGAAATCACCGTGCCTCCTAGAGGAAGTCGGCTTGCGTTCTGACTGCAGTTTAAGTCCTTTTCTTCCTGCGGCCCTGCAGGCTTTTGAATAGCCACAGGCCCAGAGGAGCAGCTACGGCCTGCCTTGGTTGAGGCAGTTCGCTTGATGCAGAACACTCTACTTCGAGAAGCTGATTCAGGGAAAGACACACAGGGTAACCTGTGTCTCTTTTGACTTGTTAGAAACCACAGTGGGGTATGCTGAGTGTGCCCATGGAAACGGGGGCCTGCTGGAACTAGCCTTGCTTTCCCATTTTGAAGGCTGCATTCATGCTGCCTTGAAGCTGCGTGACATCCCCTGCTCTTGACAGGCCTGTAAACCCTGTAAGAATGTTTCTGGGGAGAAAATGAATTTGCTATCTAAACCAGGTGCTTCTGCGCCTGCGGTGTGGTCACCCTGACAAGCTCTAGCGCTAAAAGGAAACTCAACGTGTGAACTTGCCTCCAGTTTAGGCCCTTAGTACCCATGTAGATACGGAGGCATGCAGCTCTTTCCATGAGTTCTTAGTCGCTTATATGCTTTATTATAAAGGAAGAAAACTTCTGAGGACTCCTAGGCCTCTCGTGTATGCATCATTTCCCCTCCAAGTTCACTGAGTACCTCCAGAGCCCTGTGGGCCGGCTGCGAATCTTCCAGTCCCATTTGTTGATCCCTCGGAGGCCGGCTGTGCGTACCTAGAGACGGGCAACACACTGTACGTTCCTTGAGGAGAGCTACATTTCCAGAGACTTCGACCGGCCTCAGGACAACATTGCTGGTGAGTCCGAAGTGCCCAGGAAAACTTTGTCATGGCACTTGTGTGAGCTGCCCTGTGATAATACTCTGCTTTGACTGTTTCGAGGCCCTCGTACCTGCAGTCACTCTGCTCGAGGAGAAAGTCAGCATCTTGCCATGCGGTGTCGCTGACGGCACACCCAGCAGAAACACATGCCTGGAAGTGAGGCCCTGATTTGCCGTGCAGAAGCAGAGGCGTGCAGCAGTTTCCATGATCCGGTGGCCTGTGCTCTGCGTACCTTTAACGTGGACACCTAGGAAGCTAGCGTGGGCACCCTGTTGCCGGCAGGAACACTGAGTAGCCCCAGGCGCACCTGGGTCTGCTAAGCAACATCCAGTCCCGTAGCCCTGTAGAGCCCCTCTGTGCTTGCCGAGCGTAGGGAAACGCACTGCACTCACTTTTGGAGCGTCTTAATTTCCTCAGCACTCGCGCACGTTCACGAACACCGTTCTGGCACGTCCCACATGGCGTAGAAGTCTTAGGCGTTGCCCTAGTCTGAGCTGCACTCAGAGTAACCCTCGGCTTCGCATTCCATCCAGGACCTCCTGCCTGAAGTCACCATGCCTCCTAGAGGAAGTCGGCTTGCGTTCTGACTGCAGTTTAAGTCCTGTTCTTCCTGTGGCACTGCAGGCTTTCGAATAGCCTAGGCCCAGAGGAGCAGCTACGGTGTTCCTTGGTTGAGGCAGTTCGCTTGATGCAGAACACCCTACTTCGAGAAGCTGATTCAGGGAAGGAAACACAGGGTAACCTGTGTCTCTTTGGACTTGTTAGAAACCACAGTGGGGTATGCTGAGTGTGCCCATGGAAACGGGGGCTTGCTGGAACTAGCCTTGCTTTCCCATTTTGAAGGCCGCATTCATGCTGCGTTGAAGCTGCCTGATATTCCCTGCACTTGATAGTCCTGTAAACACTGTAAGAATGCTTCTGGGGAGAAAATGAATTTGCTGTCTAAACCAGGTGCTTCCGTGACTGCGGTGTGGTCAGCCTGACAAGCTCTAGCACTGAAAGGAAACTCAACGTGTGAACTTGCCTCCAGTTGAAGCCCTTAGTAGCCATGTAGATACGGAGGCCTACAGCTCTTTCCATGAGTTCTTAGTCGCTTATATGCTTTATTTTAAAGGAAGTACACTTCTGAGGACTCCTAGTCCTCTCGGGTATGCATCATTTCCCCTCCAAGTTCACTGAGTACCTCCAGAGCCCTGTGGGCCTGCTGCGAAACTTCCAGTCCCATTTGTTGATCCCTCGGAGGCCGTCTGTGCGTGCCTAGAGACGGGCAACACACCGTACGTTCCTTGAGGAGAGCTACATTTCCAGAGACCTCGACCGGCCTCAGGACAACATTGCTGCTGAGTCCGAAGTGCCCAGGAAGACTTTGTCATGGCCCTGGTGTGAGCTGCCATGTGATAACACTCTGTTTTGAATGCTTCGAGTTTGTTTTGAATACTTTGAGGCCCTCTTACCTGGAGTCACTCTGCTCGAGGAGAAAGTCAGCATCTTGCCATGCGGTGTCGCTGACGCCACACCCAGCAGAAACACATGCCTGGAAGTAAGGCCCTGATTTGCCGTGCAGAAGCGGAGGCGTGCAGCAGTTTCCATGAGCCGGTGGCCTGTGCTCTGCGTACCTTTAACGGCAGCACAGTTTTCTGGACACCTAGGAGGCTAGCGTGGGCACCCTGTTGCCGGCAGGAACACTGAGTACCCCCAGGCGCACCTGGGTCTGCTAAGCAACATCCAGTACCGTAGCCCTGTACAGCCCCTCTGTGCTTGCCGAGCGTAGGGAAACGCACTGCACTCTCTTTTGAGGCGTCTTAATTTCCTCAGCACTCGCGCACGTTTACGAACTCCGTTCTGGCACGTCCCACATGGCGTAGAAGTCTTAGGCATTGCCTTAGTCTGAGCAGCACTCAGAGTAACCCTCGGCTTCGCATTCCATCCAGGACCTCCTGCTTGAAATCACCGTGCCTCCTAGAGGAAGTCGGCTTGCGTTCTGACTGCAGTTTAAGTCCTTTTCTTCCTGCGGCCCTGCAGGCTTTTGAATAGCCACAGGCCCAGAGGAGCAGCTACGGCGTTCCTTGGTTGAGGCAGTTCGCTTGATGCAGAACACTCTACTTCGAGAAGCTGATTCAGGGAAAGACACACAGGGTAACCTGTGTCTCTTTGGACTTGTTAGAAACCACAGTGGGGTATGCTGAGTGTGCCCATGGAAACGGGGGCCTGCTGGAACTAGCCTTGCTTTCCCATTTTGAAGGCTGCATTCATGCTGCCTTGAAGCTGCCTGACATCCCCTGCTCTTGACAGGTCTGTAAACCCTGTAAGAATGTTTCTGGGGAGAAAATGAATTTGCTATCTAAACCAGGTGCTTCTGCGCCTGCGGTGTGGTCACCCTGACAAGCTCTAGCGCTAAAAGGAAACTCAACGTGTGAACTTGCCTCCAGTTTAGGCCCTTAGTACCCATGTAGATACGGAGGCATGCAGCTCTTTCCATGAGTTCTTAGTCGCTTATATGCTTTATTATAAAGGAAGAAAACTTCTGAGGACTCCTAGGCCTCTCGTGTATGCATCATTTCCCCTCCAAGTTCACTGAGTACCTCCAGAGCCCTGTGGGCCGGCTGCGAATCTTCCAGTCCCATTTGTTGATCCCTCGGAGGCCGGCTGTGCGTGCCTAGAGACGGGCAACACACTGTACGTTCCTTGAGGAGAGCTACATTTCCAGAGACTTCGACCGGCCTCAGGACAACATTGCTGGTGAGTCCGAAGTGCCCAGGAAAACTTTGTCATGGCACTTGTGTGAGCTGCCCTGTGATAACACTCTGCTTTGACTGTTTCGAGGCCCTCGTACCTGCAGTCACTCTGCTCGAGGAGAAAGTCAGCATCTTGCCATGTGGTGTCGCTGACGGCACACCCAGCAGAAACACATGCCTGGAAGTAAGGCCCTGATTTGCCGTGCAGAAGCGGAGGCGTGCAGCAGTTTCCATGAGCCGGTGGCCTGTGCTCTGCGTACCTTTAACGTGGACACCTAGGAAGCTAGCGTGGGCACCCTGTTGCCGGCAGGAACACTGAGTAGCCCCAGGCGCACCTGGGTCTGCTAAGCAACATCCAGTCCTGTAGCCCTTTAGAGCCCCTCTGTGCATGCCGAGCGTAGGGAAACGCACTGCACTCACTTTTGGAGCGTCTTAATTTCCTCAGCACTCGCGCACGTTCACGAACACCGTTCTGGCACGTCCCACATGGCGTAGAAGTCTTAGGCGTTGCCCTAGTCTGAGCTGCACTCAGAGTAACCCTCGGCTTCGCATTCCATCCAGGACCTCCTGCCTGAAGTCACCATGCCTCCTAGAGGAAGTCGGCTTGCGTTCTGACTGCAGTTTAAGTCCTCTTCTTCCTGTGGCACTGCAGGCTTTTGAATAGCCAAGGCCCAGAGGAGCAGCTACGGCGTTCCTTGGTTGAGGCAGTTCGCTTGATGCAGAACACCCTACTTCGAGAAGCTGATTCAGGGAAGGAAACACAGGGTAACCTGTGTCTCTTTGGACTTGTTAGAAACCACAGTGGGGTATGCTGAGTGTGCCCATGGAAACGGGGGCCTGCTGGAACTAGCCTTGCTTTCCCATTTTGAAGGCTGCATTCATGCTGCGTTGAAGCTGCCTGATATTCCCTGCACTTGATAGTCCTGTAAACACTGTAAGAATGCTTCTGGGGAGAAAATGAATTTGCTGTCTAAACCAGGTGCTTCCGTGACTGCGGTGTGGTCAGCCTGACAAGCTCTAGCACTGAAAGGAAACTCAACGTGTGAACTTGCCTCCAGTTGAAGCCCTTAGTAGCCATGTAGATACGGAGGCCTACAGCTCTTTCCATGAGTTCTTAGTCGCTTATATGCTTTATTTTAAAGGAAGTACACTTCTGAGGACTCCTAGTCCTCTCGGGTATGCATCATTTCCCCTCCAAGTTCACTGAGTACCTCCAGAGCCCTGTGGGCCTGCTGCGAAACTTCCAGTCCCATTTGTTGATCCCTCGGAGGCCGTCTGTGCGTGCCTAGAGACGGGCAACACACCGTACGTTCCTTGATCAGAGCTACATTTCCAGAGACCTCGACCGGCCTCAGGACAACATTGCTGCTGAGTCCGAAGTGCCCAGGAAGACTTTGTCATGGCCCTGGTGTGAGCTGCCATGTGATAACACTCTGTTTTGAATGCTTCGAGGCTGTTTTGAATGCTTCGAGGCCCTCGTACCTGGAGTCACTCTGCTCGAGGAGAAAGTCAGCATCTTGCCATGCGGTGTCGCTGACGCCACACCCAGCAGAAACACATGCCTGGAAGTAAGGCCCTGATTTGCCGTGCAGAAGCGGAGGCGTGCAGCAGTTTCCATGAGCCGGTGGCCTGTGCTCTGCGTACCATTAACGGCAGCACAGTTTTCTGGACACCTAGGAGGCTAGCGTGGGCACCCTGTTGCCGGCAGGAACACTGAGTAGCCCCAGGCGCACCTGGGTCTGCTAAGCAACATCCAGTACCGTAGCCCTGTACAGCCCCTCTGTGCTTGCCGAGCGTAGGGAAACGCACTGCACTCTCTTTTGAGGCGTCTTAATTTCCTCAGCACTCGGGCTCGTTCACAAACACCGTTGTGGCACGTCCCACATGGCGTAGAAGTCTTAGGCATTGCCTTAGTCTGAGCAGCACTCAGAGTAACCCTCGGCTTCGCATTCCATCCAGGACCTCCTGCTTGAAATCACCGTGCCTCCTAGAGGAAGTCGGCTTGCATTCTGACTGCAGTTTAAGTCCTTTTCTTCCTGCGGCCCTGCAGGCTTTTGAATAGCCACAGGCCCAGAGGAGCAGCTACGGCCTGCCTTGGTTGAGGCAGTTCGCTTGATGCAGAACACTCTACTTCGAGAAGCTGATTCAGGGAAAGACACACAGGGTAACCTGTGTCTCTTTGGACTTGTTAGAAACCACAGTGGGGTATGCTGAGTGTGCCCATGGAAACGGGGGCCTGCTGGAACTAGCCTTGCTTTCCCATTTTGAAGGCTGCATTCATGCTGCCTTGAAGCTGCGTGACATCCCCTGCTCTTGACAGGCCTGTAAACCCTGTAAGAATGTTTCTGGGGAGAAAATGAATTTGCTATCTAAACCAGGTGCTTCTGCGCCTGCGGTGTGGTCACCCTGACAAGCTCTAGCGCTAAAAGGAAACTCAACGTGTGAACTTGCCTCCAGTTTAGGCCCTTAGTACCCATGTAGATACGGAGGCATGCAGCTCTTTCCATGAGTTCTTAGTCGCTTATATGCTTTATTATAAAGGAAGAAAACTTCTGAGGACTCCTAGGCCTCTCGTGTATGCATCATTTCCCCTCCAAGTTCACTGAGTACCTCCAGAGCCCTGTGGGCCGGCTGCGAATCTTCCAGTCCCATTTGTTGATCCCTCGGAGGCCGGCTGTGCGTACCTAGAGATGGGCAACACACTGTACGTTCCTTGAGGAGAGCTACATTTCCAGAGACTTCGACCGGCCTCAGGACAACATTGCTGGTGAGTCCGAAGTGCCCAGGAAAACTTTGTCATGGCACTTGTGTGAGCTGCCCTGTGATAATACTCTGCTTTGACTGTTTCGAGGCCCTCGTACCTGCAGTCACTCTGCTCGAGGAGAAAGTCAGCATCTTGCCATGCGGTGTCGCTGACGGCACACCCAGCAGAAACACATGCCTGGAAGTGAGGCCCTGATTTGCCGTGCAGAAGCAGAGGCGTGCAGCAGTTTCCATGATCCGGTGGCCTGTGCTCTGCGTACCTTTAACGTGGACACCTAGGAAGCTAGCGTGGGCACCCTGTTGCCGGCAGGAACACTGAGTAGCCCCAGGCGCACCTGGGTCTGCTAAGCAACATCCAGTCCCGTAGCCCTGTAGAGCCCCTCTGTGCTTGCCGAGCGTAGGGAAACGCACTGCACTCACTTTTGGAGCGTCTTAATTTCCTCAGCACTCGCGCACGTTCACGAACACCGTTCTGGCACGTCCCACATGGCGTAGAAGTCTTAGGCGTTGCCCTAGTCTGAGCTGCACTCAGAGTAACCCTCGGCTTCGCATTCCATCCAGGACCTCCTGCCTGAAGTCACCATGCCTCCTAGAGGAAGTCGGCTTGCGTTCTGACTGCAGTTTAAGTCCTGTTCTTCCTGTGGCACTGCAGGCTTTCGAATAGCCTAGGCCCAGAGGAGCAGCTACGGTGTTCCTTGGTTGAGGCAGTTCGCTTGATGCAGAACACCCTACTTCGAGAAGCTGATTCAGGGAAGGAAACACAGGGTAACCTGTGTCTCTTTGGACTTGTTAGAAACCACAGTGGGGTATGCTGAGTGTGCCCATGGAAACGGGGGCCTGCTGGAACTAGCCTTGCTTTCCCATTTTGAAGGCCGCATTCATGCTGCGTTGAAGCTGCCTGATATTCCCTGCACTTGATAGTCCTGTAAACACTGTAAGAATGCTTCTGGGGAGAAAATGAATTTGCTGTCTAAACCAGGTGCTTCCGTGACTGCGGTGTGGTCAGCCTGACAAGCTCTAGCACTGAAAGGAAACTCAACGTGTGAACTTGCTTCCAGTTGAAGCCCTTAGTAGCCATGTAGATACGGAGGCATACAGCTCTTTCCATGAGTTCTTAGTCGCTTATATGCTTTATTTTAAAGGAAGTACACTTCTGAGGACTCCTAGTCCTCTCGGGTATGCATCATTTCCCCTCCAAGTTCACTGAGTACCTCCAGAGCCCTGTGGGCCTGCTGCGAAACTTCCAGTCCCATTTGTTGATCCCTCGGAGGCCGTCTGTGCGTGCCTAGAGACGGGCAACACACCGTACGTTCCTTGAGGAGAGCTACATTTCCAGAGACCTCGACCGGCCTCAGGACAACATTGCTGCTGAGTCCGAAGTGCCCAGGAAGACTTTGTCATGGCCCTGGTGTGAGCTGCCATGTGATAACACTCTGTTTTGAATGCTTCGAGGTTGTTTTGAATACTTTGAGGCCCTCGTACCTGGAGTCACTCTGCTCGAGGAGAAAGTCAGCATCTTGCCATGCGGTGTCGCTGACGCCACACCCAGCAGAAACACATGCCTGGAAGTAAGGCCCTGATTTGCCGTGCAGAAGCGGAGGCGTGCAGCAGTTTCCATGAGCCGGTGGCCTGTGCTCTGCGTACCATTAACGGCAGCACAGTTTTCTGGACACCTAGGAGGCTAGCGTGGGCACCCTGTTGCCGGCAGGAACACTGAGTACCCCCAGGCGCACCTGGGTCTGCTAAGCAACATCCAGTACCGTAGCCCTGTACAGCCCCTCTGTGCTTGCCGAGCGTAGGGAAACGCACTGCACTCTCTTTTGAGGCGTCTTAATTTCCTCAGCACTCGCGCACGTTTACGAACTCCGTTCTGGCACGTCCCACATGGCGTAGAAGTCTTAGGCATTGCCTTAGTCTGAGCAGCACTCAGAGTAACCCTCGGCTTCGCATTCCATCCAGGACCTCCTGCTTGAAATCACCGTGCCTCCTAGAGGAAGTCGGCTTGCGTTCTGACTGCAGTTTAAGTCCTTTTCTTCCTGCGGCCCTGCAGGCTTTTGAATAGCCACAGGCCCAGAGGAGCAGCTACGGCGTTCCTTGGTTGAGGCAGTTCGCTTGATGCAGAACACTCTACTTCGAGAAGCTGATTCAGGGAAAGACACACAGGGTAACCTGTGTCTCTTTGGACTTGTTAGAAACCACAGTGGGGTATGCTGAGTGTGCCCATGGAAACAGGGGCCTGCTGGAACTAGCCTTGCTTTCCCATTTTGAAGGCTGCATTCATGCTGCCTTGAAGCTGCCTGACATCCCCTGCTCTTGACAGGCCTGTAAACCCTGTAAGAATGTTTCTGGGGAGAAAATGAATTTGCTATCTAAACCAGGTGCTTCTGCACCTGCGGTGTGGTCACCCTGACAAGCTCTAGCGCTAAAAGGAAACTCAACGTGTGAACTTGCCTCCAGTTTAGGCCCTTAGTACCCATGTAGATACGGAGGCATGCAGCTCTTTCCATGAGTTCTTAGTCGCTTATATGCTTTATTATAAAGGAAGAAAACTTCTGAGGACTCCTAGGCCTCTCGTGTATGCATCATTTCCCCTCCAAGTTCACTGAGTACCTCCAGAGCCCTGTGGGCCGGCTGCGAATCTTCCAGTCCCATTTGTTGATCCCTCGGAGGCCGTCTGTGCGTGCCTAGAGACGGGCAACACACTGTACGTTCCTTGAGGAGAGCTACATTTCCAGAGACCTCGACCGGCCTCAGGACAACATTGCTGGTGAGTCCGAAGTGCCCAGGAAAACTTTGTCATGGCACTTGTGTGAGCTGCCCTGTGATAATACTCTGCTTTGACTGTTTCGAGGCCCTCGTACCTGCAGTCACTCTGCTCGAGGAGAAAGTCAGCATCTTGCCATGCGGTGTCGCTGACGCCACACCCAGCAGAAACACATGCCTGGAAGTAAGGCCCTGATTTGCCGTGCAGAAGCGGAGGCGTGCAGCAGTTTCCATGAGCCGGTGGCCTGTGCTCTGCGTACCTTTAACGTGGACACCTAGGAAGCTAGCGTGGGCACCCTGTTGCCGGCAGGAACACTGAGTAGCCCCAGGCGCACCTGGGTCTGCTAAGCAACATCCAGTACCGTAGCCCTGTACAGCCCCTCTGTGCTTGCCGAGCGTAGGGAAACGCACTGCACTCTCTTTTGAGGCGTCTTAATTTCCTCAGCACTCGGGCTCGTTCACAAACACCGTTGTGGCACGTCCCACATGGCGTAGAAGTCTTAGGCATTGCCTTAGTCTGAGCAGCACTCAGAGTAACCCTCGGCTTCGCATTCCATCCAGGACCTCCTGCTTGAAATCACCGTGCCTCCTAGAGGAAGTCGGCTTGCGTTCTGACTGCAGTTTAAGTCCTTTTCTTCCTGCGGCCCTGCAGGCTTTTGAATAGCCACAGGCCCAGAGGAGCAGCTACGGCCTGCCTTGGTTGAGGCAGTTCGCTTGATGCAGAACACTCTACTTCGAGAAGCTGATTCAGGGAAAGACACACAGGGTAACCTGTGTCTCTTTTGACTTGTTAGAAACCACAGTGGGGTATGCTGAGTGTGCCCATGGAAACGGGGGCCTGCTGGAACTAGCCTTGCTTTCCCATTTTGAAGGCTGCATTCATGCTGCCTTGAAGCTGCGTGACATCCCCTGCTCTTGACAGGCCTGTAAACCCTGTAAGAATGTTTCTGGGGAGAAAATGAATTTGCTATCTAAACCAGGTGCTTCTGCGCCTGCGGTGTGGTCACCCTGACAAGCTCTAGCGCTAAAAGGAAACTCAACGTGTGAACTTGCCTCCAGTTTAGGCCCTTAGTACCCATGTAGATACGGAGGCATGCAGCTCTTTCCATGAGTTCTTAGTCGCTTATATGCTTTATTATAAAGGAAGAAAACTTCTGAGGACTCCTAGGCCTCTCGTGTATGCATCATTTCCCCTCCAAGTTCACTGAGTACCTCCAGAGCCCTGTGGGCCGGCTGCGAATCTTCCAGTCCCATTTGTTGATCCCTCGGAGGCCGGCTGTGCGTACCTAGAGACGGGCAACACACTGTACGTTCCTTGAGGAGAGCTACATTTCCAGAGACTTCGACCGGCCTCAGGACAACATTGCTGGTGAGTCCGAAGTGCCCAGGAAAACTTTGTCATGGCACTTGTGTGAGCTGCCCTGTGATAATACTCTGCTTTGACTGTTTCGAGGCCCTCGTACCTGCAGTCACTCTGCTCGAGGAGAAAGTCAGCATCTTGCCATGCGGTGTCGCTGACGGCACACCCAGCAGAAACACATGCCTGGAAGTGAGGCCCTGATTTGCCGTGCAGAAGCAGAGGCGTGCAGCAGTTTCCATGATCCGGTGGCCTGTGCTCTGCGTACCTTTAACGTGGACACCTAGGAAGCTAGCGTGGGCACCCTGTTGCCGGCAGGAACACTGAGTAGCCCCAGGCGCACCTGGGTCTGCTAAGCAACATCCAGTCCCGTAGCCCTGTAGAGCCCCTCTGTGCTTGCCGAGCGTAGGGAAACGCACTGCACTCACTTTTGGAGCGTCTTAATTTCCTCAGCACTCGCGCACGTTCACGAACACCGTTCTGGCACGTCCCACATGGCGTAGAAGTCTTAGGCGTTGCCCTAGTCTGAGCTGCACTCAGAGTAACCCTCGGCTTCGCATTCCATCCAGGACCTCCTGCCTGAAGTCACCATGCCTCCTAGAGGAAGTCGGCTTGCGTTCTGACTGCAGTTTAAGTCCTGTTCTTCCTGTGGCACTGCAGGCTTTCGAATAGCCTAGGCCCAGAGGAGCAGCTACGGTGTTCCTTGGTTGAGGCAGTTCGCTTGATGCAGAACACCCTACTTCGAGAAGCTGATTCAGGGAAGGAAACACAGGGTAACCTGTGTCTCTTTGGACTTGTTAGAAACCACAGTGGGGTATGCTGAGTGTGCCCATGGAAACGGGGGCTTGCTGGAACTAGCCTTGCTTTCCCATTTTGAAGGCCGCATTCATGCTGCGTTGAAGCTGCCTGATATTCCCTGCACTTGATAGTCCTGTAAACACTGTAAGAATGCTTCTGGGGAGAAAATGAATTTGCTGTCTAAACCAGGTGCTTCCGTGACTGCGGTGTGGTCAGCCTGACAAGCTCTAGCACTGAAAGGAAACTCAACGTGTGAACTTGCCTCCAGTTGAAGCCCTTAGTAGCCATGTAGATACGGAGGCCTACAGCTCTTTCCATGAGTTCTTAGTCGCTTATATGCTTTATTTTAAAGGAAGTACACTTCTGAGGACTCCTAGTCCTCTCGGGTATGCATCATTTCCCCTCCAAGTTCACTGAGTACCTCCAGAGCCCTGTGGGCCTGCTGCGAAACTTCCAGTCCCATTTGTTGATCCCTCGGAGGCCGTCTGTGCGTGCCTAGAGACGGGCAACACACCGTACGTTCCTTGAGGAGAGCTACATTTCCAGAGACCTCGACCGGCCTCAGGACAACATTGCTGCTGAGTCCGAAGTGCCCAGGAAGACTTTGTCATGGCCCTGGTGTGAGCTGCCATGTGATAACACTCTGTTTTGAATGCTTCGAGGTTGTTTTGAATACTTTGAGGCCCTCTTACCTGGAGTCACTCTGCTCGAGGAGAAAGTCAGCATCTTGCCATGCGGTGTCGCTGACGCCACACCCAGCAGAAACACATGCCTGGAAGTAAGGCCCTGATTTGCCGTGCAGAAGCGGAGGCGTGCAGCAGTTTCCATGAGCCGGTGGCCTGTGCTCTGCGTACCTTTAACGGCAGCACAGTTTTCTGGACACCTAGGAGGCTAGCGTGGGCACCCTGTTGCCGGCAGGAACACTGAGTACCCCCAGGCGCACCTGGGTCTGCTAAGCAACATCCAGTACCGTAGCCCTGTACAGCCCCTCTGTGCTTGCCGAGCGTAGGGAAACGCACTGCACTCTCTTTTGAGGCGTCTTAATTTCCTCAGCACTCGCGCACGTTTACGAACTCCGTTCTGGCACGTCCCACATGGCGTAGAAGTCTTAGGCATTGCCTTAGTCTGAGCAGCACTCAGAGTAACCCTCGGCTTCGCATTCCATCCAGGACCTCCTGCTTGAAATCACCGTGCCTCCTAGAGGAAGTCGGCTTGCGTTCTGACTGCAGTTTAAGTCCTTTTCTTCCTGCGGCCCTGCAGGCTTTTGAATAGCCACAGGCCCAGAGGAGCAGCTACGGCGTTCCTTGGTTGAGGCAATTCGCTTGATGCAGAACACTCTACTTCGAGAAGCTGATTCAGGGAAAGACACACAGGGTAACCTGTGTCTCTTTGGACTTGTTAGAAACCACAGTGGGGTATGCTGAGTGTGCCCATGGAAACGGGGGCCTGCTGGAACTAGCCTTGCTTTCCCATTTTGAAGGCTGCATTCATGCTGCCTTGAAGCTGCCTGACATCCCCTGCTCTTGACAGGCCTGTAAACCCTGTAAGAATGTTTCTGGGGAGAAAATGAATTTGCTATCTAAACCAGGTGCTTCTGCGCCTGCGGTGTGGTCACCCTGACAAGCTCTAGCGCTAAAAGGAAACTCAACGTGTGAACTTGCCTCCAGTTTAGGCCCTTAGTACCCATGTAGATACAGAGGCATGCAGCTCTTTCCATGAGTTCTTAGTCGCTTATATGCTTTATTATAAAGGAAGAAAACTTCTGAGGACTCCTAGGCCTCTCGTGTATGCATCATTTCCCCTCCAAGTTCACTGAGTACCTCCAGAGCCCTGTGGGCCGGCTGCGAATCTTCCAGTCCCATTTGTTGATCCCTCGGAGGCCGTCTGTGCGTGCCTAGAGACGGGCAACACACTGTACGTTCCTTGAGGAGAGCTACATTTCCAGAGACCTCGACCGGCCTCAGGACAACATTGCTGGTGAGTCCGAAGTGCCCAGGAAAACTTTGTCATGGCACTTGTGTGAGCTGCCCTGTGATAATACTCTGCTTTGACTCTTTCGAGGCCCTCGTACCTGCAGTCACTCTGCTCGAGGAGAAAGTCAGCATCTTGCCATGCGGTGTTGCTGACGCCACACCCAGCAGAAACACATGCCTGGAAGTGAGGCCCTGATTTGCCGTGCAGAAGCGGAGGCGTGCAGCAGTTTCCATGAGCCGGTGGCCTGTGCTCTGCGTACCTTTAACGTGGACACCTAGGAAGCTAGCGTGGGCACCCTGTTGCCGGCAGGAACACTGAGTAGCCCCAGGCGCACCTGGGTCTGCTAAGCAACATCCAGTCCCGTAGCCCTTTAGAGCCCCTCTGTGCATGCCGAGCGTAGGGAAACGCACTGCACTCACTTTTGGAGCGTCTTAATTTCCTCAGCACTCGCGCACTTTCACGAACACCGTTCTGGCACGTCCCACATGGCGTAGAAGTCTTAGGCGTTGCCTTAGTCTGAGCTGCACTCAGAGTAACCCTCGGCTTCGCATTCCATCCAGGACCTCCTGCTTGAAATCACCGTGCCTCCTAGAGGAAGTCGGCTTGCGTTCTGACTGCAGTTTAAGTCCTGTTCTTCCTGTGGCACTGCAGGCTTTCGAATAGCCTAGGCCCAGAGGAGCAGCTACGGTGTTCCTTGGTTGAGGCAGTTCGCTTGATGCAGAACACCCTACTTCGAGAAGCTGATTCAGGGAAGGAAACACAGGGTAACCTGTGTCTCTTTGGACTTGTTAGAAACCACAGTGGGGTATGCTGAGTGTGCCCATGGAAACGGGGGCCTGCTGGAACTAGCCTTGCTTTCCCATTTTGAAGGCCGCATTCATGCTGCGTTGAAGCTGCCTGATATTCCCTGCACTTGATAGTCCTGTAAACACTGTAAGAATGCTTCTGGGGAGAAAATGAATTTGCTGTCTAAACCAGGTGCTTCCGTGACTGCGGTGTGGTCAGCCTGACAAGCTCTAGCACTGAAAGGAAACTCAACGTGTGAACTTGCCTCCAGTTGAAGCCCTTAGTAGCCATGTAGATACGGAGGCATACAGCTCTTTCCATGAGTTCTTAGTCGCTTATATGCTTTATTTTAAAGGAAGTACACTTCTGAGGACTCCTAGTCCTCTCGGGTATGCATCATTTCCCCTCTAAGTTCACTGAGTACCTCCAGAGCCCTGTGGGCCTGCTGCGAAACTTCCAGTCCCATTTGTTGATCCCTCGGAGGCCGTCTGTGCGTGCCTAGAGACGGGCAACACACCGTACGTTCCTTGATGAGAGCTACATTTCCAGAGACCTCGACCGACCTCAGGACAACATTGCTCCTGAGTCCGAAGTGCCCAGGAAGACTTTGTCATGGCCCTGGTGTGAGCTGCCATGTGATAACACTCTGTTTTGAATGCTTCGAGGTTGTTTTGAATGCTTCGAGGCCCTCGTACCTGGAGTCACTCTGCTCGAGGAGAAAGTCAGCATCTTGCCATGCGGTGTCGCTGACGCCACACCCAGCAGAAACACATGCCTGGAAGTAAGGCCCTGATTTGCCGTGCAGAAGCGGAGGCGTGCAGCAGTTTCCATGAGCCGGTGGCCTGTGCTCTGCGTACTTTTAACGGCAGCACAGTTTTCTGGACACCTAGGAGGCTAGCGTGAGCACCCAGTTGCCGGCAGGAACACTGAGTACCCCCAGGCGCACCTGGGTCTGCTAAGCAACATCCAGTACCGTAGCCCTGTACAGCCCCTCTGTGCTTGCCGAGCGTAGGGAAACGCACTGCACTCACTTTTGGAGCGTCTTAATTTCCTCAGCACTCGCGCACGTTTACGAACACCGTTCTGGCACGTCCCACATGGCGTAGCAGTCTTAGGCGTTGCCCTAGTCTGAGCTGCACTCAGAGTAACCCTCGGCTTCGCATTCCATCCAGGACCTCCTGCTTGAAATCACCGTGCCTCCTAGAGGAAGTCGGCTTGCGTTCTGACTGCAGTTTAAGTCCTGTTCTTCCTGTGGCACTGCAGGCTTTCGAATAGCCTAGGCCCAGAGGAGCAGCTACGGTGTTCCTTGGTTGAGGCAGTTCGCTTGATGCAGAACACCCTACTTCGAGAAGCTGATTCAGGGAAGGAAACACAGGGTAACCTGTGTCTCTTTGGACTTGTTAGAAACCACAGTGGGGTATGCTGAGTGTGCCCATGGAAACGGGGCCTGCTGGAACTAGCCTTGCTTTCCCATTTTGAAGGCCGCATTCATGCTGCGTTGAAGCTGCCTGATATTCCCTGCACTTGATAGTCCTGTAAACACTGTAAGAATGCTTCTGGGGAGAAAATGAATTTGCTGTCTAAACCAGGTGCTTCCGTGACTGCGGTGTGGTCAGCCTGACAAGCTCTAGCACTGAAAGGAAACAACGTGTGAACTTGCCTCCAGTTGAAGCCCTTAGTAGCCATGTAGATACGGAGGCCTACAGCTCTTTCCATGAGTTCTTAGTCGCTTATATGCTTTATTTGAAAGGAAGTACACTCTGAGGACTTCTAGTCCTCTCGGGTATGCATCATTTCCCCTCCAAGTTCACTGAGTACCTCCAGAGCCCTGTGGGCCTGCTGCGAAACTTCCAGTCCCATTTGTTGATCCCTCGGAGGCCGTCTGTGCGTGCCTAGAGACGGGCAACACACCGTACGTTCCTTGATCAGAGCTACATTTCCAGAGACCTCGATCGGCCTCAGGACAACATTGCTGCTGAGTCCGAAGTGCCCAGGAAGACTTTGTCATGGCCCTGGTGTGAGCTGCCATGTGATAACACTCTGTTTTGAATGCTTCGAGGCTGTTTTGAATGCTTCGAGGCCCTCGTACCTGCAGTCACTCTGCTCGAGGAGAAAGTCAGCATCTTGCCATGCGGTGTCGCTGATGGCACACCCAGCAGAAACACATGCCTGGAAGTAAGGCCCTGATTTGCCGTGCAGAAGCGGAGGCGTGCAGCAGTTTCCATGAGCCGGTGGCCTGTGCTCTGCGTACCTTTAACGGCAGCACAGTTTTCTGGATACCTAGGAGGCTAGCGTGGGCACCCAGTTGCCGGCAGGAACACTGAGTACCCCCAGGCGTACCTGGGTCTGCTAAGCAACATCCAGTACCGTAGCCCTGTACAGCCCCTCTGTGCTTGCCGAGCGTAGGGAAACGCACTGCACTCTCTTTTGAGGCGTCTTAATTTCCTCAGCACTCGCGCACGTTTACGAACTCCGTTCTGGCACGTCCCACATGGCGTAGAAGTCTTAGGCATTGCCTTAGTCTGAGCAGCACTCAGAGTAACCCTCGGCTTCGCATTCCATCCAGGACCTCCTGCTTGAAATCACCGTGCCTCCTAGAGGAAGTCGGCTTGCGTTCTGACTGCAGTTTAAGTCCTTTTCTTCCTGCGGCCCTGCAGGCTTTTGAATAGCCACAGGCCCAGAGGAGCAGCTACGGCGTTCCTTTGTTGAGGCAGTTCGCTTGATGCAGAACACTCTACTTCGAGAAGCTGATTCAGGGAAAGACACACAGGGTAACCTGTGTCTCTTTGGACTTGTTAGAAACCACAGTGGGGTATGCTGAGTGTGCCCATGGAAACGGGGGCCTGCTGGAACTAGCCTTGCTTTCCCATTTTGAAGGCTGCATTCATGCTGTGTTGAAGCTGCCTGACATCCCCTGCTCTTGACAGGCCTGTAAACCCTGTAAGAATGTTTCTGGGGAGAAAATGAATTTGCTATCTAAACCAGGTGCTTCTGCGCCTGCGGTGTGGTCACCCTGACAAGCTCTAGCGCTAAAAGGAAACTCAACGTATGAACTTGCCTCCAGTTTAGGCCCTTAGTACCTATGTAGATACGGAGGCATGCAGCTCTTTCCATGAGTTCTTAGTCGCTTATATGCTTTATTATAAAGGAAGAAAACTTCTGAGGACTCCTAGGCCTCTCGTGTATGCATCATTTCCCCTCCAAGTTCACTGAGTACCTCCAGAGCCCTGTGGGCCGGCTGCGAATCTTCCAGTCCCATTTGTTGATCCCTCGGAGGCCGTCTGTGCGTGCCTAGAGACGGGCAACACACTCTACGTTCCTTGAGGAGAGCTACATTTCCAGAGACCTCGACCGGCCTCAGGACAACATTGCTGGTGAGTCCGAAGTGCCCAGGAAAACTTTGTCATGGCACTTGTGTGAGCTGCCCTGTGATAATACTCTGCTTTGACTGTTTCGAGGCCCTCGTACCTGCAGTCACTATGCTCGAGGAGAAAGTCAGCATCTTGCCATGCGGTGTCGCTGACGGCACACCCAGCAGAAACACATGCCTGGAAGTAAGGCCCTGATTTGCCGTGCAGAAGCGGAGGCGTGCAGCAGTTTCCATGAGCCGGTGGCCTGTGCTCTGCGTACCTTTAACGTGGACACCTAGGAAGCTAGCGTGGGCACCCTGTTGCCGGCAGGAACACTGAGTAGCCCCAGGGGCACCTGGGTCTGCTAAGCAACATCCAGTCCCGTAGCCCTTTAGAGCCCCTCTGTGCATGCCGAGCGTAGGGAAAAGCACTGCACTCACTTTTGGAGCGTCTTAATTTCCTCAGCACTCGCGCACGTTCACGAACACCGTTCTGGCACGTCCCACATGGCGTAGAAGTCTTAGGCGTTGCCCTAGTCTGAGCTGCACTCAGAGTAACCCTCGGCTTCGCATTCCATCCAGGACCTCCTGCCTGAAGTCACCATGCCTCCTAGAGGAAGTCGGCTTGCGTTCTGACTGCAGTTTAAGTCCTGTTCTTCCTGTGGCACTGCAGGCTTTCGAATAGCCTAGGCCCAGAGGAGCAGCTACGGCGTTCCTTGGTTGAGGCAGTTCGCTTGATGCAGAACACCCTACTTCGAGAAGCTGATTCAGGGAAGGAAACACAGGGTAACCTGTGTCTCTTTGGACTTGTTAGAAACCACAGTGGGGTATGCTGAGTGTGCCCATGGAAACGGGGGCCTGCTGGAACTAGCCTTGCTTTCCCATTTTGAAGGCCGCATTCATGCTGCGTTGAAGCTGCCTGATATTCCCTGCACTTGATAGTCCTGTAAACACTGTAAGAATGCTTCTGGGGAGAAAATGAATTTGCTGTCTAAACCAGGTGCTTCCGTGACTGCGGTGTGGTCAGCCTGACAAGCTCTAGCACTGAAAGGAAACTCAACGTGTGAACTTGCCTCCAGTTGAAGCCCTTAGTAGCCATGTAGATACGGAGGCCTACAGCTCTTTCCATGAGTTCTTAGTCGCTTATATGCTTTATTTTAAAGGAAGTACACTTCTGAGGACTCCTAGTCCTCTCGGGTATGCATCATTTCCCCTCCAAGTTCACTGAGTACCTCCAGAGCCCTGTGGGCCTGCTGCGAAACTTCCAGTCCCATTTGTTGATCCCTCGGAGGCCGTCTGTGCGTGCCTAGAGACGGGCAACACACCGTACGTTCCTTGATGAGAGCTACATTTCCAGAGACCTCGACCGGCCTCAGGACAACATTGCTGCTGAGTCCGAAGTGCCCAGGAAGACTTTGTCATGGCCCTGGTGTGAGCTGCCATGTGATAACACTCTGTTTTGAATGCTTCGAGGCTGTTTTGAATGCTTCGAGTTCCTCGTACCTGGAGTCACTCTGCTCGAGGAGAAAGTCAGCATCTTGCCATGCGGTGTCGCTGACGCCACACCCAGCAGAAACACATGCCTGGAAGTAAGGCCCTGATTTGCCGTGCAGAAGCGGAGGCGTGCAGCAGTTTCCATGAGCCGGTGGCCTGTGCTCTGCGTACCTTTAACGGCAGCACAGTTTTCTGGACACCTAGGAGGCTAGCGTGGGCACCCAGTTACCGGCAGGAACACTGAGTACCCCCAGGCGCACGTGGGTCTGCTAAGCAACATCCAGTACCGTAGCCCTGTACAGCCCCTCTGTGCTTGCCGAGCGTAGGGAAACGCACTGCACTCTCTTTTGAGGCGTCTTAATTTCCTCAGCACTCGCGCACGTTTACGAACTCCGTTCTGGCACGTCCCACATGGCGTAGAAGTCTTAGGCATTGCCTTAGTCTGAGCAGCACTCAGAGTAACCCTCGGCTTCGCATTCCATCCAGGACCTCCTGCTTGAAATCACCGTGCCTCCTAGAGGAAGTCGGCTTGCGTTCTGACTGCAGTTTAAGTCCTTTTCTTCCTGCGGCCCTGCAGGCTTTTGAATAGCCACAGGCCCAGAGGAGCAGCTACGGCGTTCCTTGGTTGAGGCAGTTCGCTTGATGCAGAACACTCTACTTCGAGAAGCTGATTCAGGGAAAGACACACAGGGTAACCTGTGTCTCTTTGGACTTGTTAGAAACCACAGTGGGGTACGCTGAGTGTGCCCATGGAAACGGGGGCCTGCTGGAACTAGCCTTGCTTTCCCATTTTGAAGGCTGCATTCATGCTGCCTTGAAGCTGCCTGACATCCCCTGCTCTTGACAGGCCTGTAAACCCTGTAAGAATGTTTCTGGGGAGAAAATGAATTTGCTATCTAAACCAGGTGCTTCTGCGCCTGCGGTGTGGTCACCCTGACAAGCTCTAGCGCTAAAAGGAAACTCAACGTATGAACTTGCCTCCAGTTTAAGCCCTTACTACCCATGTAGATACGGAGGCATGCAGCTCTTTCCATGAGTTCTTAGTCGCTTATATGCTTTATTATAAAGGAAGAAAACTTCTGAGGACTCCTAGGCCTCTCGTGTATGCATCATTTCCCCTCCAAGTTCACTGAGTACCTCCAGAGCCCTGTGGGCCGGCTGCGAATCTTCCAGTCCCATTTGTTGATCCCTCGGAGGCCGTCTGTGCGTGCCTAGAGACGGGCAACACACTCTACGTTCCTTGAGGAGAGCTACATTTCCAGAGACCTCGACCGGCCTCAGGACAACATTGCTGGTGAGTCCGAAGTGCCCAGGAAAACTTTGTCATGGCACTTGTGTGAGCTGCCCTGTGATAATACTCTGCTTTGACTGTTTCGAGGCCCTCGTACCTGCAGTCACTATGCTCGAGGAGAAAGTCAGCATCTTGCCATGCGGTGTCGCTGACGGCACACCCAGCAGAAACACATGCCTGGAAGTAAGGCCCTGATTTGCCGTGCAGAAGCGGAGGCGTGCAGCAGTTTCCATGAGCCGGTGGCCTGTGCTCTGCGTACCTTTAACGTGGACACCTAGGAAGCTAGCGTGGGCACCCTGTTGCCGGCAGGAACACTGAGTAGCCCCAGGGGCACCTGGGTCTGCTAAGCAACATCCAGTCCCGTAGCCCTTTAGAGCCCCTCTGTGCATGCCGAGCGTAGGGAAACGCACTGCACTCACTTTTGGAGCGTCTTAATTTCCTCAGCACTCGCGCACGTTCACGAACACCGTTCTGGCACGTCCCACATGGCGTAGAAGTCTTAGGCGTTGCCCTAGTCTGAGCTGCACTCAGAGTAACCCTCGGCTTCGCATTCCATCCAGGACCTCCTGCCTGAAGTCACCATGCCTCCTAGAGGAAGTCGGCTTGCGTTCTGACTGCAGTTTAAGTCCTGTTCTTCCTGTGGCACTGCAGGCTTTCGAATAGCCTAGGCCCAGAGGAGCAGCTATGGCGTTCCTTGGTTGAGGCAGTTCGCTTGATGCAGAACACCCTACTTCGAGAAGCTGATTCAGGGAAGGAAACACAGGGTAACCTGTGTCTCTTTGGACTTGTTAGAAACCACAGTGGGGTATGCTGAGTGTGCCCATGGAAACGGGGGCCTGCTGGAACTAGCCTTGCTTTCCCATTTTGAAGGCCGCATTCATGCTGTGTTGAAGCTGCCTGATATTCCCTGCACTTGATAGTCCTGTAAACACTGTAAGAATGCTTCTGGGGAGAAAATGAATTTGCTGTCTAAACCAGGTGCTTCCGTGACTGCGGTGTGGTCAGCCTGACAAGCTCTAGCACTGAAAGGAAACTCAACGTGTGAACTTGCCTCCAGTTGAAGCCCTTAGTAGCCATGTAGATACGGAGGCCTACAGCTCTTTCCATGAGTTCTTAGTCGCTTATATGCTTTATTTTAAAGGAAGTACACTTCTGAGGACTCCTAGTCCTCTCGGGTATGCATCATTTCCCCTCCAAGTTCACTGAGTACCTCCAGAGCCCTGTGGGCCTGCTGCGAAACTTCCAGTCCCATTTGTTGATCCCTCGGAGGCCGTCTGTGCGTGCCTAGAGACGGGCAACACACCGTACGTTCCTTGATGAGAGCTACATTTCCAGAGACCTCGACCGGCCTCAGGACAACATTGCTGCTGAGTCCGAAGTGCCCAGGAAGACTTTGTCATGGCCCTGGTGTGAGCTGCCATGTGATAACACTCTGTTTTGAATGCTTCGAGGCTGTTTTGAATGCTTCGAGTTCCTCGTACCTGGAGTCACTCTGCTCGAGGAGAAAGTCAGCATCTTGCCATGCGGTGTCGCTGACGCCACACCCAGCAGAAACACATGCCTGGAAGTAAGGCCCTGATTTGCCGTGCAGAAGCGGAGGCGTGCAGCAGTTTCCATGAGCCGGTGGCCTGTGCTCTGCGTACCATTAACGGCAGCACAGTTTTCTGGACACCTAGGAGGCTAGCGTGGGCACCCAGTTGCCCGCAGGAACACTGAGTACCCCCAGGCGCACCTGGGTCTGCTAAGCAACATCCAGTACCGTAGCCCTGTACAGCCCCTCTGTGCTTGCCGAGCGTAGGGAAACGCACTGCACTCTCTTTTGAGGCGTCTTAATTTCCTCAGCACTCGCGCACGTTTACGAACTCCGTTCTGGCACGTCCCACATGGCGTAGAAGTCTTAGGCATTGCCTTAGTCTGAGCAGCACTCAGAGTAACCCTCGGCTTCGCATTCCATCCAGGACCTCCTGCCTGAAGTCACCATGCCTCCTAGAGGAAGTCGGCTTGCGTTCTGACTGCAGTTTAAGTCCTGTTCTTCCTGTGGCACTGCAGGCTTTCGAATAGCCTAGGCCCAGAGGAGCAGCTACGGCGTTCCTTGGTTGAGGCAGTTCGCTTGATGCAGAACACCCTACTTCGAGAAGCTGATTCAGGGAAGGAAACACAGGGTAACCTGTGTCTCTTTGGACTTGTTAGAAACCACAGTGGGGTATGCTGAGTGTGCCCATGGAAACGGGGGCCTGCTGGAACTAGCCTTGCTTTCCCATTTTGAAGGCCGCATTCATGCTGTGTTGAAGCTGCCTGATATTCCCTGCACTTGATAGTCCTGTAAACACTGTAAGAATGCTTCTGGGGAGAAAATGAATTTGCTGTCTAAACCAGGTGCTTCCGTGACTGCGGTGTGGTCAGCCTGACAAGCTCTAGCAGTGAAAGGAAACTCAACGTGTGAACTTGCCTCCAGTTGAAGCCCTTAGTAGCCATGTATATACGGAGGCCTACAGCTCTTTCCATGAGTTCTTAGTCGCTTATATGCTTTATTTTAAAGGAAGTACACTTCTGAGGACTCCTAGTCCTCTCGGGTATGCATCATTTCCCCTCCAAGTTCACTGAGTACCTCCAGAGCCCTGTGGGCCTGCTGCGAAACTTCCAGTCCCATTTGTTGATCCCTCGGAGGCCGTCTGTGCGTGCCTAGAGACGGGCAACACACCGTACGTTCCTTGATGAGAGCTACATTTCCAGAGACCTCGACCGGCCTCAGGACAACATTGCTGCTGAGTCCGAAGTGCCCAGGAAGACTTTGTCATGGCCCTGGTGTGAGCTGCCATGTGATAACACTCTGTTTTGAATGCTTCGAGGCTGTTTTGAATGCTTCGAGGCCCTCGTACCTGGAGTCACTCTGCTCGAGGAGAAAGTCAGCATCTTGCCATGCGGTGTCGCTGACGCCACACCCAGCAGAAACACATGCCTGGAAGTAAGGCCCTGATTTGCCGTGCAGAAGCGGAGGCGTGCAGCAGTTTCCATGAGCCGGTGGCCTGTGCTCTGCGTACCATTAACGGGAGCACAGTTTTCTGGACACCTAGGAGGCTAGCGTGGGCACCCAGTTGCCCGCAGGAACACTGAGTACCCCCAGGCGCACCTGGGTCTGCTAAGCAACATCCAGTACCGTAGCCCTGTACAGCCCCTCTGTGCTTGCCGAGCGTAGGGAAACGCACTGCACTCTCTTTTGAGGCGTCTTAATTTCCTCAGCACTCGCGCACGTTTACGAACTCCGTTCTGGCACGTCCCACATGGCGTAGAAGTCTTAGGCATTGCCTTAGTCTGAGCAGCACTCAGAGTAACCCTCGGCTTCGCATTCCATCCAGGACCTCCTGCTTGAAATCACCGTGCCTCCTAGAGGAAGTCGGCTTGCGTTCTGACTGCAGTTTAAGTCCTTTTCTTCCTGTGGCACTGCAGGCTTTCGAATAGCCTAGGCCCAGAGGAGCAGCTACGGCGTTCCTTGGTTGAGGCAGTTCGCTTGATGCAGAACACTCTACTTCGAGAAGCTGATTCAGGGAAAGACACACAGGGTAACCTGTGTCTCTTTGGACTTGTTAGAAACCACAGTGGGGTACGCTGAGTGTGCCCATGGAAACGGGGGCCTGCTGGAACTAGCCTTGCTTTCCCATTTTGAAGGCTGCATTCATGCTGCCTTGAAGCTGCCTGACATCCCCTGCTCTTGACAGGCCTGTAAACCCTGTAAGAATGTTTCTGGGGAGAAAATGAATTTGCTATCTAAACCAGGTGCTTCTGCACCTGCGGTGTGGTCACCCTGACAAGCTCTAGCGCTAAAAGGAAACTCAACGTGTGAACTTGCCTCCAGTTTAGGCCCTTAGTACCCATGTAGATACGGAGGCATGCAGCTCTTTCCATGAGTTCTTAGTCGCTTATATGCTTTATTATAAAGGAAGAAAACTTCTGAGGACTCCTAGGCCTCTCGTGTATGCATCATTTCCCCTCCAAGTTCACTGAGTACCTCCAGAGCCCTGTGGGCCAGCTGCGAATCTTCCAGTCCCATTTGTTGATCCCTCGGAGGCCGTCTGTGCGTGCCTAGAGACGGGCAACACACTGTACGTTCCTTGAGGAGAGCTACATTTCCAGAGACCTCGACCGGCCTCAGGACAACATTGCTGGTGAGTCCGAAGTGCCCAGGAAAACTTTGTCATGGCACTTGTGTGAGCTGCCCTGTGATAATACTCTGCTTTGACTGTTTCGAGGCCCTCGTACCTGCAGTCACTCTGCTCGAGGAGAAAGTCAGCATCTTGCCATGCGGTGTCGCTGACGGCACACCCAGCAGAAACACATGCCTGGAAGTAAGGCCCTGATTTGCCGTGCAGAAGCGGAGGCGTGCAGCAGTTTCCATGAGCCGGTGGCCTGTGCTCTGCGTACCTTTAACGTGGACACCTAGGAAGCTAGCGTGGGCACCCAGTTGCCGGCAGGAACACTGAGTAGCCCCAGGCGCACCTGGGTCTGCTAAGCAACATCCAGTCCCGTAGCCCTTTAGAGCCCCTCTGTGCATGCCGAGCGTAGGGAAACGCACTGCACTCACTTTTGGAGCGTCTTAATTTCCTCAGCACTCGCGCACGTTCACGAACTCCGTTCTGGCACGTCCCACATGGCGTAGAAGTCTTAGGCGTTGCCCTAGTCTGAGCTGCACTCAGAGTAACCCTCGGCTTCGCATTCCATCCAGGACCTCCTGCCTGAAGTCACCATGCCTCCTAGAGGAAGTCGGCTTGCGTTCTGACTGCAGTTTAAGTCCTGTTCTTCCTGTGGCACTGCAGGCTTTCGAATAGCCTAGGCCCAGAGGAGCAGCTACGGTGTTCCTTGGTTGAGGCAGTTCGCTTGATGCAGAACACCCTACTTCGAGAAGCTGATTCAGGGAAGGAAACACAGGGTAACCTGTGTCTCTTTGGACTTGTTAGAAACCACAGTGGGGTATGCTGAGTGTGCCCATGGAAACGGGGGCCTGCTGGAACTAGCCTTGCTTTCCCATTTTGAAGGCCGCATTCGTGCTGCGTTGAAGCTGCCTGATATTCCCTGCACTTGATAGTCCTGTAAACACTGTAAGAATGCTTCTGGGGAGAAAATGAATTTGCTGTCTAAACCAGGTGCTTCCGTGACTGCGGTGTGGTCAGCCTGACAAGCTCTAGCACTGAAAGGAAACTCAACGTGTGAACTTGCCTCCAGTTGAAGCCCTTAGTAGGCATGTAGATACGGAGGCCTACAGCTCTTTCCATGAGTTCTTAGTCGCTTATATGCTTTATTTTAAAGGAAGTACACTTCTGAGGACTCCTAGTCCTCTCGGGTATGCATCATTTCCCCTCCAAGTTCACTGAGTACCTCCAGAGCCCTGTGGGCCTGTTGCGAAACTTCCAGTCCCATTTGTTGATCCCTCGGAGGCCGTCTGTGCGTGCCTAGAGACGGGCAACACACCGTACGTTCCTTGATGAGAGCTACATTTCCAGAGACCTCGACCGGCCTCAGGACAACATTGCTGCTGAGTCCGAAGTGCCCAGGAAGACTTTGTCATGGCCCTGGTGTGAGCTGCCATGTGATAACACTCTGTTTTGAATGCTTCGAGGCTGTTTTGAATGCTTCGAGGCCCTCGTACCTGGAGTCACTCTGCTCGAGGAGAAAGTCAGCATCTTGCCATGCGGTGTCGCTGACGCCACACCCAGCAGAAACACATGCCTGGAAGTGAGGCCCTGATTTGCCGTGCAGAAGTGGAGGCGTGCAGCAGTTTCCATGAGCCGGTGGCCTGTGCTCTGCGTACCATTAACGGCAGCACAGTTTTCTGGACACCTAGGAGGCTAGCGTGGGCACCCAGTTGCCGGCAGGAACACTGAGTACCCCCAGGCGCACCTGGGTCTGCTAAGCAACATCCAGTACCGTAGCCCTGTACAGCCCCTCTGTGCTTGCCGAGCGTAGGGAAACGCACTGCACTCTCTTTTGAGGCGTCTTAATTTCCTCAGCACTCGCGCACGTTTACGAACTCCGTTCTGGCACGTCCCACATGGCGTAGAAGTCTTAGGCATTGCCTTAGTCTGAGCAGCACTCAGAGTAACCCTCGGCTTCGCATTCCATCCAGGACCTCCTGCTTGAAATCACCGTGCCTCCTAGAGGAAGTCGGCTTGCGTTCTGACTGCAGTTTAAGTCCTTTTCTTCCTGCGGCCCTGCAGGCTTTTGAATAGCCACAGGCCCAGAGGAGCAGCTACGGCGTTCCTTGGTTGAGGCAGTTCGCTTGATGCAGAACACTCTACTTCGAGAAGCTGATTCAGGGAAAGACACACAGGGTAACCTGTGTCTCTTTGGACTTGTTAGAAACCACAGTGGGGTACGCTGAGTGTGCCCATGGAAACGGGGGCCTGCTGGAACTAGCCTTGCTTTCCCATTTTGAAGGCTGCATTCATGCTGCCTTGAAGCTGCCTGACATCCCCTGCTCTTGACAGGCCTGTAAACCCTGTAAGAATGTTTCTGGGGAGAAAATGAATTTGCTATCTAAACCAGGTGCTTCTGCGCCTGCGGTGTGGTCACCCTGACAAGCTCTAGCGCTAAAAGGAAACTCAACGTATGAACTTGCCTCCAGTTTAGGCCCTTAGTACCCATGTAGATACGGAGGCATGCAGCTCTTTCCATGAGTTCTTAGTCGCTTATATGCTTTATTATAAAGGAAGAAAACTTCTGAGGACTCCTAGGCCTCTCGTGTATGCATCATTTCCCCTCCAAGTTCACTGAGTACCTCCAGAGCCCTGTGGGCCGGCTGCGAATCTTCCAGTCCCATTTGTTGATCCCTCGGAGGCCGTCTGTGCGTGCCTAGAGACGGGCAACACACTCTACATTCCTTGAGGAGAGCTACATTTCCAGAGACCTCGACCGGCCTCAGGACAACATTGCTGGTGAGTCCGAAGTGCCCAGGAAAACTTTGTCATGGCACTTGTGTGAGCTGCCCTGTGATAATACTCTGCTTTGACTGTTTCGAGGCCCTCGTACCTGCAGTCACTCTGCTCGAGGAGAAAGTCAGCATCTTGCCATGCGGTGTCGCTGATGGCACACCCAGCAGAAACACATGCCTGGAAGTAAGGCCCTGATTTGCCGTGCAGAAGCGGAGGCGTGCAGCAGTTTCCATGAGCCGGTGGCCTGTGCTCTGCGTACCTTTAACGGCAGCACAGTTTTCTGGACACCTAGGAGGCTAGCGTGGGCACCCAGTTGCCGGCAGGAACACTGAGTACCCCCAGGCGCACCTGGGTCTGCTAAGCAACATCCAGTACCGTAGCCCTGTACAGCCCCTCTGTGCTTGCCGAGCGTAGGGAAACGCACTGCACTCTCTTTTGAGGCGTCTTAATTTCCTCAGCACTCGCGCACGTTTACGAACTCCGTTCTGGCACGTCCCACATGGCGTAGAAGTCTTAGGCATTGCCTTAGTCTGAGCAGCACTCAGAGTAACCCTCGGCTTCGCATTCCATCCAGGACCTCCTGCTTGAAATCACCGTGCCTCCTAGAGGAAGTCGGCTTGCGTTCTGACTGCAGTTTAAGTCCTTTTCTTCCTGCGGCCCTGCAGGCTTTTGAATAGCCACAGGCCCAGAGGAGCAGCTACGGCGTTCCTTGGTTGAGGCAGTTCGCTTGATGCAGAACACTCTACTTCGAGAAGCTGATTCAGGGAAAGACACACAGGGTAACCTGTGTCTCTTTGGACTTGTTAGAAACCACAGTGGGGTACGCTGAGTGTGCCCATGGAAACGGGGGCCTGCTGGAACTAGACTTGCTTTCCCATTTTGAAGGCTGCATTCATGCTGCCTTGAAGCTGCCTGACATCCCCTGCTCTTGACAGGCCTGTAAACCCTGTAAGAATGTTTCTGGGGAGAAAATGAATTTGCTATCTAAACCAGGTGCTTCTGCGCCTGCGGTGTGGTCACCCTGACAAGCTCTAGCGCTAAAAGGAAACTCAACGTATGAACTTGCCTCCAGTTTAGGCCCTTAGTACCCATGTAGATACGGAGGCATGCAGCTCTTTCCATGAGTTCTTAGTCGCTTATATGCTTTATTATAAAGGAAGAAAACTTCTGAGGACTCCTAGGCCTCTCGTGTATGCATCATTTCCCCTCCAAGTTCACTGAGTACCTCCAGAGCCCTGTGGGCCGGCTGCGAATCTTCCAGTCCCATTTGTTGATCCCTCGGAGGCCGTCTGTGCGTGCCTAGAGACGGGCAACACACTCTACGTTCCTTGAGGAGAGCTACATTTCCAGAGACCTCGACCGGCCTCAGGACAACATTGCTGGTGAGTCCGAAGTGCCCAGGAAAACTTTGTCATGGCACTTGTGTGAGCTGCCCTGTGATAATACTCTGCTTTGACTGTTTCGAGGCCCTCGTACCTGCAGTCACTATGCTCGAGGAGAAAGTCAGCATCTTGCCATGCGGTGTCGCTGACGGCACACCCAGCAGAAACACATGCCTGGAAGTGAGGCCCTGATTTGCCGTGCAGAAGCGGAGGCGTGCAGCAGTTTCCATGAGCCGGTGGCCTGTGCTCTGCGTACCTTTAACGTGGACACCTAGGAAGCTAGCGTGGGCACCCTGTTGCCGGCAGGAACACTGAGTAGCCCCAGGGGCACCTGGGTCTGCTAAGCAACATCCAGTCCCGTAGCCCTTTAGAGCCCCTCTGTGCATGCCGAGCGTAGGGAAACGCACTGCACTCACTTTTGGAGCGTCTTAATTTCCTCAGCACTCGCGCACGTTCACGAACACCGTTCTGGCACGTCCCACATGGCGTAGAAGTCTTAGGCGTTGCCCTAGTCTGAGCTGCACTCAGAGTAACCCTCGGCTTCGCATTCCATCCAGGACCTCCTGCCTGAAGTCACCATGCCTCCTAGAGGAAGTCGGCTTGCGTTCTGACTGCAGTTTAAGTCCTGTTCTTCCTGTGGCACTGCAGGCTTTCGAATAGCCTAGGCCCAGAGGAGCAGCTACGGCGTTCCTTGGTTGAGGCAGTTCGCTTGATGCAGAACACCCTACTTCGAGAAGCTGATTCAGGGAAGGAAACACAGGGTAACCTGTGTCTCTTTGGACTTGTTAGAAACCACAGTGGGGTATGCTGAGTGTGCCCATGGAAACGGGGGCCTGCTGGAACTAGCCTTGCTTTCCCATTTTGAAGGCCGCATTCATGCTGCGTTGAAGCTGCCTGATATTCCCTGCACTTGATAGTCCTGTAAACACTGTAAGAATGCTCCTGGGGAGAAAATGAATTTGCTGTCTAAACCAGGTGCTTCCGTGACTGCGGTGTGGTCAGCCTGACAAGCTCTAGCACTGAAAGGAAACTCAACGTGTGAACTTGCCTCCAGTTGAAGCCCTTAGTAGCCATGTAGATACGGAGGCCTACAGCTCTTTCCATGAGTTCTTAGTCGCTTATATGCTTTATTTTAAAGGAAGTACACTTCTGAGGACTCCTAGTCCTCTCGGGTATGCATCATTTCCCCTCCAAGTTCACTGAGTACCTCCAGAGCCCTGTGGGCCTGCTGCGAAACTTCCAGTCCCATTTGTTGATCCCTCGGAGGCCGTCTGTGCGTGCCTAGAGACGGGCAACACACCGTACGTTCCTTGATGAGAGCTACATTTCCAGAGACCTCGACCGGCCTCAGGACAACATTGCTGCTGAGTCCGAAGTGCCCAGGAAGACTTTGTCATGGCCCTGGTGTGAGATGCCATGTGATAACACTCTGTTTTGAATGCTTCGAGGCTGTTTTGAATGCTTCGAGGCCCTCGTACCTGGAGTCACTCTGCTCGAGGAGAAAGTCAGCATCTTGCCATGCGGTGTCGCTGACGCCACACCCAGCAGAAACACATGCCTGGAAGTAAGGCCCTGATTTGCCGTGCAGAAGCGGAGGCGTGCAGCAGTTTCCATGAGCCGGTGGCCTGTGCTCTGCGTACCTTTAACGTGGACACCTAGGAAGCTAGCGTGGGCACCCTGTTGCCGGCAGGAACACTGAGTAGCCCCAGGGGCACCTCGGTCTGCTAAGCAACATCCAGTCCCGTAGCCCTTTAGAGCCCCTCTGTGCATGCCGAGCGTAGGGAAACGCACTGCACTCACTTTTGGAGCGTCTTAATTTCCTCAGCACTCGCGCACGTTCACGAACACCGTTCTGGCACGTCCCACATGGCGTAGAAGTCTTAGGCGTTGCCCTAGTCTGAGCTGCACTCAGAGTAACCCTCGGCTTCGCATTCCATCCAGGACCTCCTGCCTGAAGTCACCATGCCTCCTAGAGGAAGTCGGCTTGCGTTCTGACTGCAGTTTAAGTCCTGTTCTTCCTGTGGCACTGCAGGCTTTCGAATAGCCTAGGCCCAGAGGAGCAGCTACGGCGTTCCTTGGTTGAGGCAGTTCGCTTGATGCAGAACACCCTACTTCGAGAAGCTGATTCAGGGAAGGAAACACAGGGTAACCTGTGTCTCTTTGGACTTGTTAGAAACCACAGTGGGGTATGCTGAGTGTGCCCATGGAAACGGGGGCCTGCTGGAACTAGCCTTGCTTTCCCATTTTGAAGGCCGCATTCATGCTGTGTTGAAGCTGCCTGATATTCCCTGCACTTGATAGTCCTGTAAACACTGTAAGAATGCTTCTGGGGAGAAAATGAATTTGCTGTCTAAACCAGGTGCTTCCGTGACTGCGGTGTGGTCAGCCTGACAAGCTCTAGCAGTGAAAGGAAACTCAACGTGTGAACTTGCCTCCAGTTGAAGCCCTTAGTAGCCATGTAGATACGGAGGCCTACAGCTCTTTCCATGAGTTCTTAGTCGCTTATATGCTTTATTTTAAAGGAAGTACACTTCTGAGGACTCCTAGTCCTCTCGGGTATGCATCATTTCCCCTCCAAGTTCACTGAGTACCTCCAGAGCCCTGTGGGCCTGCTGCGAAACTTCCAGTCCCATTTGTTGATCCCTCGGAGGCCGTCTGTGCGTGCCTAGAGACGGGCAACACACCGTACGTTCCTTGATGAGAGCTACATTTCCAGAGACCTCGACCGGCCTCAGGACAACATTGCTGCTGAGTCCGAAGTGCCCAGGAAGACTTTGTCATGGCCCTGGTGTGAGCTGCCATGTGATAACACTCTGTTTTGAATGCTTCGAGGCTGTTTTGAATGCTTCGAGGCCCTCGTACCTGGAGTCACTCTGCTCGAGGAGAAAGTCAGCATCTTGCCATGCGGTGTCGCTGACGCCACACCCAGCAGAAACACATGCCTGGAAGTAAGGCCCTGATTTGCCGTGCAGAAGCGGAGGCGTGCAGCAGTTTCCATGAGCCGGTGGCCTGTGCTCTGCGTACCATTAACGGGAGCACAGTTTTCTGGACACCTAGGAGGCTAGCGTGGGCACCCAGTTGCCCGCAGGAACACTGAGTACCCCCAGGCGCACCTGGGTCTGCTAAGCAACATCCAGTACCGTAGCGCTGTACAGCCCCTCTGTGCTTGCCGAGCGTAGGGAAACGCACTGCACTCTCTTTTGAGGCGTCTTAATTTCCTCAGCACTCGCGCACGTTTACGAACTCCGTTCTGGCACGTCCCACATGGCGTAGAAGTCTTAGGCATTGCCTTAGTCTGAGCAGCACTCAGAGTAACCCTCGGCTTCGCATTCCATCCAGGACCTCCTGCTTGAAATCACCGTGCCTCCTAGAGGAAGTCGGCTTGCGTTCTGACTGCAGTTTAAGTCCTGTTCTTCCTGTGGCACTGCAGGCTTTCGAATAGCCTAGGCCCAGAGGAGCAGCTACGGCGTTCCTTGGTTGAGGCAGTTCGCTTGATGCAGAACACTCTACTTCGAGAAGCTGATTCAGGGAAGGAAACACAGGGTAACCTGTGTCTCTTTGGACTTGTTAGAAACCACAGTGGGGTATGCTGAGTGTGCCCATGGAAACGGGGGCCTGCTGGAACTAGCCTTGCTTTCCCATTTTGAAGGCTGCATTCATGCTGCCTTGAAGCTGCCTGACATCTACTGCTCTTGACAGGCCTGTAAACCCTGTAAGAATGTTTCTGGGGAGAAAATGAATTTGCTATCTAAACCAGGTGCTTCTGCACCTGCGGTGTGGTCACCCTGACAAGCTCTAGCGCTAAAAGGAAACTCAACGTGTGAACTTGCCTCCAGTTTAGGCCCTTAGTACCCATGTAGATACGGAGGCATGCAGCTCTTTCCATGAGTTCTTAGTCGCTTATATGCTTTATTATAAAGGAAGAAAACTTCTGAGGACTCCTAGGCCTCTCGTGTATGCATCATTTCCCCTCCAAGTTCACTGAGTACCTCCAGAGCCCTGTGGGCCAGCTGCGAATCTTCCAGTCCCATTTGTTGATCCCTCGGAGGCCGTCTGTGCGTGCCTAGAGATGGGCAACACACTCTACGTTCCTTGAGGAGAGCTACATTTCCAGAGACCTCGACCGGCCTCAGGACAACATTGCTGGTGAGTCCGAAGTGCCCAGGAAAACTTTGTCATGGCACTTGTGTGAGCTGCCCTGTGATAATACTCTGCTTTGACTGTTTCGAGGCCCTCGTACCTGCAGTCACTCTGCTCGAGGAGAAAGTCAGCATCTTGCCATGCGGTGTCGCTGACGGCACACCCAGCAGAAACACATGCCTGGAAGTAAGGCCCTGATTTGCCGTGCAGAAGCGGAGGCGTGCAGCAGTTTCCATGAGCCGGTGGCCTGTGCTCTGCGTACCTTTAACGTGGACACCTAGGAAGCTAGCGTGGGCACCCTGTTGCCGGCAGGAACACTGAGTAGCCCCAGGCGCACCTGGGTCTGCTAAGCAACATCCAGTCCCGTAGCCCTTTAGAGCCCCTCTGTGCATGCCGAGCGTAGGGAAACGCACTGCACTCACTTTTGGAGCGTCTTAATTTCCTCAGCACTCGCGCACGTTCACGAACTCCGTTCTGGCACGTCCCACATGGCGTAGAAGTCTTAGGCGTTGCCCTAGTCTGAGCTGCACTCAGAGTAACCCTCGGCTTCGCATTCCATCCAGGACCTCCTGCCTGAAGTCACCATGCCTCCTAGAGGAAGTCGGCTTGCGTTCTGACTGCAGTTTAAGTCCTGTTCTTCCTGTGGCACTGCAGGCTTTCGAATAGCCTAGGCCCAGAGGAGCAGCTACGGTGTTCCTTGGTTGAGGCAGTTCGCTTGATGCAGAACACCCTACTTCGAGAAGCTGATTCAGGGAAGGAAACACAGGGTAACCTGTGTCTCTTTGGACTTGTTAGAAACCACAGTGGGGTATGCTGAGTGTGCCCATGGAAACGGGGGCCTGCTGGAACTAGCCTTGCTTTCCCATTTTGAAGGCCGCATTCGTGCTGCGTTGAAGCTGCCTGATATTCCCTGCACTTGATAGTCCTGTAAACACTGTAAGAATGCTTCTGGGGAGAAAATGAATTTGCTGTCTAAACCAGGTGCTTCCGTGACTGCGGTGTGGTCAGCCTGACAAGCTCTAGCACTGAAAGGAAACTCAACGTGTGAACTTGCCTCCAGTTGAAGCCCTTAGTAGGCATGTAGATACGGAGGCCTACAGCTCTTTCCATGAGTTCTTAGTCGCTTATATGCTTTATTTTAAAGGAAGTACACTTCTGAGGCCTCCTAGTCCTCTCGGGTATGCATCATTTCCCCTCCAAGTTCACTGAGTACCTCCAGAGCCCTGTGGGCCTGTTGCGAAACTTCCAGTCCCATTTGTTGATCCCTCGGAGGCCGTCTGTGCGTGCCTAGAGACGGGCAACACACCGTACGTTCCTTGATGAGAGCTACATTTCCAGAGACCTCGACCGGCCTCAGGACAACATTGCTGCTGAGTCCGAAGTGCCCAGGAAGACTTTGTCATGGCCCTGGTGTGAGCTGCCATGTGATAACACTCTGTTTTGAATGCTTCGAGGCTGTTTTGAATGCTTCGAGGCCCTCGTACCTGGAGTCACTCTGCTCGAGGAGAAAGTCAGCATCTTGCCATGCGGTGTCGCTGACGCCACACCCAGCAGAAACACATGCCTGGAAGTAAGGCCCTGATTTGCCGTGCAGAAGCGGAGGCGTGCAGCAGTTTCCATGAGCCGGTGGCCTGTGCTCTGCGTACCTTTAACGTGGACACCTAGGAAGCTAGCGTGGGCACCCTGTTGCCGGCAGGAACACTGAGTAGCCCCAGGGGCACCTGGGTCTGCTAAGCAACATCCAGTACCGTAGCCCTGTACAGCCCCTCTGTGCTTGCCGAGCGTAGGGAAACGCACTGCACTCTCTTTTGAGGCGTCTTAATTTCCTAAGCACTCGCGCACGTTTACGAACTCCGTTCTGGCACGTCCCACATGGCGTAGAAGTCTTAGGCATTGCCTTAGTCTGAGCAGCACTCAGAGTAACCCTCGGCTTCGCATTCCATCCAGGACCTCCTGCTTGAAATCACCATGCCTCCTAGAGGAAGTCGGCTTGCGTTCTGACTGCAGTTTAAGTTCTTTTCTTCCTGCGGCCCTGCAGGCTTTTGAATAGCCACAGGCCCAGAGGAGCAGCTACGGCGTTCCTTGGTTGAGGCAGTTCGCTTGATGCAGAACACTCTACTTCGAGAAGCTGATTCAGGGAAAGACACACAGGGTAACCTGTGTCTCTTTGGACTTGTTAGAAACCACAGTGGGGTATGCTGAGTGTGCCCATGGAAACGGGGGCCTGCTGGAACTAGCCTTGCTTTCCCATTTTGAAGGCTGCATTCATGCTGCCTTGAAGCTGCCTGACATCCCCTGCTCTTGACAGGCCTGTAAACCCTGTAAGAATGTTTCTGGGGAGAAAATGAATTTGCTATCTAAACCAGGTGCTTCTGCGCCTGCGGTGTGGTCACCCTGACAAGCTCTAGCGCTAAAAGGAAACTCAACGTGTGAACTTGCCTCCAGTTTAGGCCCTTAGTACCCATGTAGATACGGAGGCATGCAGCTCTTTCCATGAGTTCTTAGTCGCTTATATGCTTTATTATAAAGGAAGAAAACTTCTGAGGACTCCTAGGCCTCTCGTGTATGCATCATTTCCCCTCCAAGTTCACTGAGTACCTCCAGAGCCCTGTGGGCCGGCTGCGAATCTTCCAGTCCCATTTGTTGATCCCTCGGAGGCCGTCTGTGCGTGCCTAGAGACGGGCAACACACTCTACGTTCCTTGAGGAGAGCTACATTTCCAGAGACCTCGACCGGCCTCAGGACAACATTGCTGGTGAGTCCGAAGTGCCCAGGAAAACTTTGTCATGGCACTTGTGTGAGCTGCCCTGTGATAATACTCTGCTTTGACTGTTTCGAGGCCCTCGTACCTGCAGTCACTCTGCTCGAGGAGAAAGTCAGCATCTTGCCATGCGGTGTCGCTGACGGCACACCCAGCAGAAACACATGCCTGGAAGTGAGGCCCTGATTTGCCGTGCAGAAGCGGAGGCGTGCAGCAGTTTCCATGAGCCGGTGGCCTGTGCTCTGCCTACCTTTAACGTGGACACCTAGGAAGCTAGCGTGGGCACCCTGTTGCCGGCAGGAACACTGAGTAGCCCCAGGCGCACCTGGGTCTGCTAAGCAACATCCAGTCCCGTAGCCCTGTAGAGCCCCTCTGTGCATGCCGAGCGTAGGGAAACGCACTGCACTCACTTTTGGAGCGTCTTAATTTCCTCAGCACTCGCGCACGTTCACGAACACCGTTCTGGCACGTCCCACATGGCGTAGAAGTCTTAGGCGTTGCCCTATTCTGAGCTGCACTCAGAGTAACCCTCGGCTTCGCATTCCATCCAGGACCTCCTGCCTGAAGTCACCATGCCTCCTAGAGGAAGTCGGCTTGCGTTCTGACTGCAGTTTAAGTCCTGTTCTTCCTGTGGCACTGCAGGCTTTCGAATAGCCTAGGCCCAGAGGAGCAGCTACGGCGTTCCTTGGTTGAGGCAGTTCGCTTGATGCAGAACACCCTACTTCGAGAAGCTGATTCAGGGAAGGAAACACAGGGTAACCTGTGTCTCTTTGGACTTGTTAGAAACCACAGTGGGGTATGCTGAGTGTGCCCATGGAAACGGGGGCCTGCTGGAACTAGCCTTGCTTTCCCATTTTGAAGGCCGCATTCATGCTGAGTTGAAGCTGCCTGATATTCCCTGCACTTGATAGTCCTGTAAACACTGTAAGAATGCTTCTGGGGAGAAAATGAATTTGCTGTCTAAACCAGGTGCTTCCGTGACTGCGGTGTGGTCAGCCTGACAAGCTCTAGCACTGAAAGGAAACTCAACGTGTGAACTTGCCTCCAGTTGAAGCCCTTAGTAGCCATGTAGATACGGAGGCCTACAGCTCTTTCCATGAGTTCTTAGTCGCTTATATGCTTTATTTTAAAGGAAGTACACTTCTGAGGCCTCCTAGTCCTCTCGGGTATGCATCATTTCCCCTCCAAGTTCACTGAGTACCTCCAGAGCCCTGTGGGCCTGTTGCAAAACTTCCAGTCCCATTTCTTGATCCCTCGGAGGCCGTCTGTGCGTGCCTAGAGACGGGCAACACACCGTACGTTCCTTGATGAGAGCTACATTTCCAGAGACCTCGACCGGCCTCAGGACAACATTGCTGCTGAATCCGAAGTGCCCAGGAAGACTTTGTCATGGCCCTGGTGTGAGCTGCCATGTGATAACACTCTGTTTTGAATGCTTCGAGGCTGTTTTGAATGCTTCGAGGCCCTCGTACCTGCAGTCACTCTGCTCGAGGAGAAAGTCAGCATCTTGCCATGCGGTGTCGCTGACGCCACACCCAGCAGAAACACATGCCTGGAAGTAAGGCCCTGATTTGCCGTGCAGAAGCGGAGGCGTGCAGCAGTTTCCATGAGCCGGTGGCCTGTGCTCTGCGTACCTTTAACGGCAGCACAGTTTTCTGGACACCTAGGAGGCTAGCGTGGGCACCCAGTTGCCGGCAGGAACACTGAGTACCCCCAGGCGCACCTGGGTCTGCTAAGCAACATCCAGTACCGTAGCCCTGTACAGCCCCTCTGTGCTTGCCGAGCGTAGGGAAACGCACTGCACTCTCTTTTGAGGCGTCTTAATTTCCTCAGCACTCGCGCACGTTTACGAACTCCGTTCTGGCACGTCCCACATGGCGTAGAAGTCTTAGGCATTGCCTTAGTCTGAGCAGCACTCAGAGTAACCCTCGGCTTCGCATTCCATCCAGGACCTCCTGCTTGAAATCACCGTGCCTCCTAGAGGAAGTCGGCTTGCGTTCTGACTGCAGTTTAAGTCCTTTTCTTCCTGCGGCCCTGCAGGCTTTTGAATAGCCACAGGCCCAGAGGAGCAGCTACGGCGTTCCTTGGTTGAGGCAGTTCGCTTGATGCAGAACACTCTACTTCGAGAAGCTGATTCAGGGAAAGACACACAGGGTAACCTGTGTCTCTTTGGACTTGTTAGAAACCACAGTGGGGTACGCTGAGTGTGCCCATGGAAACGGGGGCCTGCTGGAACTAGACTTGCTTTCCCATTTTGAAGGCTGCATTCATGCTGCCTTGAAGCTGCCTGACATCCCCTGCTCTTGACAGGCCTGTAAACCCTGTAAGAATGTTTCTGGGGAGAAAATGAATTTGCTATCTAAACCAGGTGCTTCTGCGCCTGCGGTGTGGTCACCCTGACAAGCTCTAGCGCTAAAAGGAAACTCAACGTATGAACTTGCCTCCAGTTTAGGCCCTTAGTACCCATGTAGATACGGAGGCATGCAGCTCTTTCCATGAGTTCTTAGTCGCTTATATGCTTTATTATAAAGGAAGAAAACTTCTGAGGACTCCTAGGCCTCTCGTGTATGCATCATTTCCCCTCCAAGTTCACTGAGTACCTCCAGAGCCCTGTGGGCCGGCTGCGAATCTTCCAGTCCCATTTGTTGATCCCTCGGAGGCCGTCTGTGCGTGCCTAGAGACGGGCAACACACTCTACGTTCCTTGAGGAGAGCTACATTTCCAGAGACCTCGACCGGCCTCAGGACAACATTGCTGGTGAGTCCGAAGTGCCCAGGAAAACTTTGTCATGGCACTTGTGTGAGCTGCCCTGTGATAATACTCTGCTTTGACTGTTTCGAGGCCCTCGTACCTGCAGTCACTATGCTCGAGGAGAAAGTCAGCATCTTGCCATGCGGTGTCGCTGACGGCACACCCAGCAGAAACACATGCCTGGAAGTGAGGCCCTGATTTGCCGTGCAGAAGCGGAGGCGTGCAGCAGTTTCCATGAGCCGGTGGCCTGTGCTCTGCGTACCTTTAACGTGGACACCTAGGAAGCTAGCGTGGGCACCCTGTTGCCGGCAGGAACACTGAGTAGCCCCAGGGGCACCTGGGTCTGCTAAGCAACATCCAGTCCCGTAGCCCTTTAGAGCCCCTCTGTGCATGCCGAGCGTAGGGAAACGCACTGCACTCACTTTTGGAGCGTCTTAATTTCCTCAGCACTCGCGCACGTTCACGAACACCGTTCTGGCACGTCCCACATGGCG
Organism: Delphinus delphis; assembly: GCF_949987515.2. Lineage (NCBI taxonomy): Eukaryota > Metazoa > Chordata > Mammalia > Artiodactyla > Delphinidae > Delphinus > Delphinus delphis. The sequence continues at coordinate 38,078,828 of NC_082701.1, forward strand.
TAGAAGTCTTAGGCGTTGCCCTAGTCTGAGCTGCACTCAGAGTAACCCTCGGCTTCGCATTCCATCCAGGACCTCCTGCCTGAAGTCACCATGCCTCCTAGAGGAAGTCGGCTTGCGTTCTGACTGCAGTTTAAGTCCTGTTCTTCCTGTGGCACTGCAGGCTTTCGAATAGCCTAGGCCCAGAGGAGCAGCTACGGCGTTCCTTGGTTGAGGCAGTTCGCTTGATGCAGAACACCCTACTTCGAGAAGCTGATTCAGGGAAGGAAACACAGGGTAACCTGTGTCTCTTTGGACTTGTTAGAAACCACAGTGGGGTATGCTGAGTGTGCCCATGGAAACGGGGGCCTGCTGGAACTAGCCTTGCTTTCCCATTTTGAAGGCCGCATTCATGCTGCGTTGAAGCTGCCTGATATTCCCTGCACTTGATAGTCCTGTAAACACTGTAAGAATGCTCCTGGGGAGAAAATGAATTTGCTGTCTAAACCAGGTGCTTCCGTGACTGCGGTGTGGTCAGCCTGACAAGCTCTAGCACTGAAAGGAAACTCAACGTGTGAACTTGCCTCCAGTTGAAGCCCTTAGTAGCCATGTAGATACGGAGGCCTACAGCTCTTTCCATGAGTTCTTAGTCGCTTATATGCTTTATTTTAAAGGAAGTACACTTCTGAGGACTCCTAGTCCTCTCGGGTATGCATCATTTCCCCTCCAAGTTCACTGAGTACCTCCAGAGCCCTGTGGGCCTGCTGCGAAACTTCCAGTCCCATTTGTTGATCCCTCGGAGGCCGTCTGTGCGTGCCTAGAGACGGGCAACACACCGTACGTTCCTTGATGAGAGCTACATTTCCAGAGACCTCGACCGGCCTCAGGACAACATTGCTGCTGAGTCCGAAGTGCCCAGGAAGACTTTGTCATGGCCCTGGTGTGAGATGCCATGTGATAACACTCTGTTTTGAATGCTTCGAGGCTGTTTTGAATGCTTCGAGGCCCTCGTACCTGGAGTCACTCTGCTCGAGGAGAAAGTCAGCATCTTGCCATGCGGTGTCGCTGACGCCACACCCAGCAGAAACACATGCCTGGAAGTAAGGCCCTGATTTGCCGTGCAGAAGCGGAGGCGTGCAGCAGTTTCCATGAGCCGGTGGCCTGTGCTCTGCGTACCTTTAACGTGGACACCTAGGAAGCTAGCGTGGGCACCCTGTTGCCGGCAGGAACACTGAGTAGCCCCAGGGGCACCTGGGTCTGCTAAGCAACATCCAGTCCCGTAGCCCTTTAGAGCCCCTCTGTGCATGCCGAGCGTAGGGAAACGCACTGCACTCACTTTTGGAGCGTCTTAATTTCCTCAGCACTCGCGCACGTTCACGAACACCGTTCTGGCACGTCCCACATGGCGTAGAAGTCTTAGGCGTTGCCCTAGTCTGAGCTGCACTCAGAGTAACCCTCGGCTTCGCATTCCATCCAGGACCTCCTGCCTGAAGTCACCATGCCTCCTAGAGGAAGTCGGCTTGCGTTCTGACTGCAGTTTAAGTCCTGTTCTTCCTGTGGCACTGCAGGCTTTCGAATAGCCTAGGCCCAGAGGAGCAGCTACGGCGTTCCTTGGTTGAGGCAGTTCGCTTGATGCAGAACACCCTACTTCGAGAAGCTGATTCAGGGAAGGAAACACAGGGTAACCTGTGTCTCTTTGGACTTGTTAGAAACCACAGTGGGGTATGCTGAGTGTGCCCATGGAAACGGGGGCCTGCTGGAACTAGCCTTGCTTTCCCATTTTGAAGGCCGCATTCATGCTGCGTTGAAGCTGCCTGATATTCCCTGCACTTGATAGTCCTGTAAACACTGTAAGAATGCTTCTGGGGAGAAAATGAATTTGCTGTCTAAACCAGGTGCTTCCGTGACTGCGGTGTGGTCAGCCTGACAAGCTCTAGCACTGAAAGGAAACTCAACGTGTGAACTTGCCTCCAGTTGAAGCCCTTAGTAGCCATGTAGATACGGAGGCCTACAGCTCTTTCCATGAGTTCTTAGTCGCTTATATGCTTTATTTTAAAGGAAGTACACTTCTGAGGCCTCCTAGTCCTCTCGGGTATGCATCATTTCCCCTCCAAGTTCACTGAGTACCTCCAGAGCCCTGTGGGCCTGTTGCGAAACTTCCAGTCCCATTTGTTGATCCCTCGGAGGCCGTCTGTGCGTGCCTAGAGACGGGCAACACACCGTACGTTCCTTGATGAGAGCTACATTTCCAGAGACCTCGACCGGCCTCAGGACAACATTGCTGCTGAATCCGAAGTGCCCAGGAAGACTTTGTCATGGCCCTGGTGTGAGCTGCCATGTGATAACACTCTGTTTTGAATGCTTCGAGGCTGTTTTGAATGCTTCGAGGCCCTCGTACCTGCAGTCACTCTGCTCGAGGAGAAAGTCAGCATCTTGCCATGCGGTGTCGCTGACGCCACACCCAGCAGAAACACATGCCTGGAAGTAAGGCCCTGATTTGCCGTGCAGAAGCGGAGGCGTGCAGCAGTTTCCATGAGCCGGTGGCCTGTGCTCTGCGTACCTTTAACGGCAGCACAGTTTTCTGGACACCTAGGAGGCTAGCGTGGGCACCCAGTTGCCGGCAGGAACACTGAGTACCCCCAGGCGCACCTGGGTCTGCTAAGCAACATCCAGTACCGTAGCCCTGTACAGCCCCTCTGTGCTTGCCGAGCGTAGGGAAACGCACTGCACTCTCTTTTGAGGCGTCTTAATTTCCTCAGCACTCGCGCACGTTTACGAACTCCGTTCTGGCACGTCCCACATGGCGTAGAAGTCTTAGGCATTGCCTTAGTCTGAGCAGCACTCAGAGTAACCCTCGGCTTCGCATTCCATCCAGGACCTCCTGCTTGAAATCACCGTGCCTCCTAGAGGAAGTCGGCTTGCGTTCTGACTGCAGTTTAAGTCCTTTTCTTCCTGCGGCCCTGCAGGCTTTTGAATAGCCACAGGCCCAGAGGAGCAGCTACGGCGTTCCTTGGTTGAGGCAGTTCGCTTGATGCAGAACACTCTACTTCGAGAAGCTGATTCAGGGAAAGACACACAGGGTAACCTGTGTCTCTTTGGACTTGTTAGAAACCACAGTGGGGTATGCTGAGTGTGCCCATGGAAACGGGGGCCTGCTGGAACTAGCCTTGCTTTCCCATTTTGAAGGCTGCATTCATGCTGCCTTGAAGCTGCCTGACATCCCCTGCTCTTGACAGGCCTGTAAACCCTGTAAGAATGTTTCTGGGGAGAAAATGAATTTGCTATCTAAACCAGGTGCTTCTGCGCCTGCGGTGTGGTCACCCTGACAAGCTCTAGCGCTAAAAGGAAACTCAACGTGTGAACTTGCCTCCAGTTTAGGCCCTTAGTACCCATGTAGATACGGAGGCATGCAGCTCTTTCCATGAGTTCTTAGTCGCTTATATGCTTTATTATAAAGGAAGAAAACTTCTGAGGACTCCTAGGCCTCTCGTGTATGCATCATTTCCCCTCCAAGTTCACTGAGTACCTCCAGAGCCCTGTGGGCCGGCTGCGAATCTTCCAGTCCCATTTGTTGATCCCTCGGAGGCCGGCTGTGCGTACCTAGAGACGGGCAACACACTGTACGTTCCTTGAGGAGAGCTACATTTCCAGAGACTTCGACCGGCCTCAGGACAACATTGCTGGTGAGTCCGAAGTGCCCAGGAAAACTTTGTCATGGCACTTGTGTGAGCTGCCCTGTGATAATACTCTGCTTTGACTGTTTCGAGGCCCTCGTACCTGCAGTCACTCTGCTCGAGGAGAAAGTCAGCATCTTGCCATGCGGTGTCGCTGACGGCACACCCAGCAGAAACACATGCCTGGAAGTAAGGCCCTGATTTGCCGTGCAGAAGCGGAGGCGTGCAGCAGTTTCCATGAGCCGGTGGCCTGTGCTCTGCCTACCTTTAACGTGGACACCTAGGAAGCTAGCGTGGGCACCCTGTTGCCGGCAGGAACACTGAGTAGCCCCAGGGGCACCTGGGTCTGCTAAGCAACATCCAGTCCCGTAGCCCTTTAGAGCCCCTCTGTGCTTGCCGAGCGTAGGGAAACGCACTGCACTCTCTTTTGAGGCGTCTTAATTTCCTCAGCACTCGCGCACGTTTACGAACACCGTTCTGGCACGTCCCACATGGCGTAGAAGTCTTAGGCGTTGCCCTAGTCTGAGCTGCACTCAGAGTAACCCTCGGCTTCGCATTCCATCCAGGACCTCCTGCCTGAAGTCACCATGCCTCCTAGAGGAAGTCGGCTTGCGTTCTGACTGCAGTTTAAGTCCTGTTCTTCCTGTGGCACTGCAGGCTTTCGAATAGCCTAGGCCCAGAGGAGCAGCTACGGCGTTCCTTGGTTGAGGCAGTTCGCTTGATGCAGAACACCCTACTTCGAGAAGCTGATTCAGGGAAGGAAACACAGGGTAACCTGTGTCTCTTTGGACTTGTTAGAAACCACAGTGGGGTATGCTGAGTGTGCCCATGGAAACGGGGGCCTGCTGGAACTAGCCTTGCTTTCCCATTTTGAAGGCTGCATTCATGCTGCCTTGAAGCTGCCTGACATCCCCTGCTCTTGACAGGCCTGTAAACCCTGTAAGAATGTTTCTGGGGAGAAAATGAATTTGCTATCTAAACCAGGTGCTTCTGCGCCTGCGGTGTGGTCACCCTGACAAGCTCTAGCGCTAAAAGGAAACTCAACGTATGAACTTGCCTCCAGTTTAGGCCCTTAGTACCCATGTAGATACGGAGGCATGCAGCTCTTTCCATGAGTTCTTAGTCGCTTATATGCTTTATTATAAAGGAAGAAAACTTCTGAGGACTCCTAGGCCTCTCGTGTATGCATCATTTCCCCTCCAAGTTCACTGAGTACCTCCAGAGCCCTGTGGGCCGGCTGCGAATCTTCCAGTCCCATTTGTTGATCCCTCGGAGGCCGTCTGTGCGTGCCTAGAGACGGGCAACACACTCTACGTTCCTTGAGGAGAGCTACATTTCCAGAGACCTCGACCGGCCTCAGGACAACATTGCTGGTGAGTCCGAAGTGCCCAGGAAAACTTTGTCATGGCACTTGTGTGAGCTGCCCTGTGATAATACTCTGCTTTGACTGTTTCGAGGCCCTCGTACCTGCAGTCACTATGCTCGAGGAGAAAGTCAGCATCTTGCCATGCGGTGTCGCTGACGGCACACCCAGCAGAAACACATGCCTGGAAGTAAGGCCCTGATTTGCCGTGCAGAAGCGGAGGCGTGCAGCAGTTTCCATGAGCCGGTGGCCTGTGCTCTGCGTACCTTTAACGTGGACACCTAGGAAGCTAGCGTGGGCACCCTGTTGCCGGCAGGAACACTGAGTAGCCCCAGGGGCACCTGGGTCTGCTAAGCAACATCCAGTCCCGTAGCCCTTTAGAGCCCCTCTGTGCATGCCGAGCGTAGGGAAACGCACTGCACTCACTTTTGGAGCGTCTTAATTTCCTCAGCACTCGCGCACGTTCACGAACACCGTTCTGGCACGTCCCACATGGCGTAGAAGTCTTAGGCGTTGCCCTAATCTGAGCTGCACTCAGAGTAACCCTCGGCTTCGCATTCCATCCAGGACCTCCTGCCTGAAGTCACCATGCCTCCTAGAGGAAGTCGGCTTGCGTTCTGACTGCAGTTTAAGTCCTGTTCTTCCTGTGGCACTGCAGGCTTTCGAATAGCCTAGGCCCAGAGGAGCAGCTACGGCGTTCCTTGGTTGAGGCAGTTCGCTTGATGCAGAACACCCTACTTCGAGAAGCTGATTCAGGGAAGGAAACACAGGGTAACCTGTGTCTCTTTGGACTTGTTAGAAACCACAGTGGGGTATGCTGAGTGTGCCCATGGAAACGGGGGCCTGCTGGAACTAGCCTTGCTTTCCCATTTTGAAGGCCGCATTCATGCTGTGTTGAAGCTGCCTGATATTCCCTGCACTTGATAGTCCTGTAAACACTGTAAGAATGCTTCTGGGGAGAAAATGAATTTGCTGTCTAAACCAGGTGCTTCCGTGACTGCGGTGTGGTCAGCCTGACAAGCTCTAGCACTGAAAGGAAACTCAACGTGTGAACTTGCCTCCAGTTGAAGCCCTTAGTAGCCATGTAGATACGGAGGCCTACAGCTCTTTCCATGAGTTCTTAGTCGCTTATATGCTTTATTTTAAAGGAAGTACACTTCTGAGGACTCCTAGTCCTCTCGGGTATGCATCATTTCCCCTCCAAGTTCACTGAGTACCTCCAGAGCCCTGTGGGCCTGCTGCGAAACTTCCAGTCCCATTTGTTGATCCCTCGGAGGCCGTCTGTGCGTGCCTAGAGACGGGCAACACACCGTACGTTCCTTGATGAGAGCTACATTTCCAGAGACCTCGACCGGCCTCAGGACAACATTGCTGCTGAGTCCGAAGTGCCCAGGAAGACTTTGTCATGGCCCTGGTGTGAGCTGCCATGTGATAACACTCTGTTTTGAATGCTTCGAGGCTGTTTTGAATGCTTCGAGGCCCTCGTACCTGGAGTCACTCTGCTCGAGGAGAAAGTCAGCATCTTGCCATGCGGTGTCGCTGACGCCACACCCAGCAGAAACACATGCCTGGAAGTAAGGCCCTGATTTGCCGTGCAGAAGCGGAGGCGTGCAGCAGTTTCCATGAGCCGGTGGCCTGTGCTCTGCGTACCTTTAACGGCAGCACAGTTTTCTGGACACCTAGGAGGCTAGCGTGGGCACCCAGTTGCCGGCAGGAACACTGAGTACCCCCAGGCGCACCTGGGTCTGCTAAGCAACATCCAGTACCGTAGCCCTGTACAGCCCCTCTGTGCTTGCCGAGCGTAGGGAAACGCACTGCACTCTCTTTTGAGGCGTCTTAATTTCCTCAGCACTCGCGCACGTTTACGAACTCCGTTCTGGCACGTCCCACATGGCGTAGAAGTCTTAGGCATTGCCTTAGTCTGAGCAGCACTCAGAGTAACCCTCGGCTTCGCATTCCATCCAGGACCTCCTGCTTGAAATCACCGTGCCTCCTAGAGGAAGTCGGCTTGCGTTCTGACTGCAGTTTAAGTCCTTTTCTTCCTGCGGCCCTGCAGGCTTTTGAATAGCCACAGGCCCAGAGGAGCAGCTACGGCGTTCCTTGGTTGAGGCAGTTCGCTTGATGCAGAACACTCTACTTCGAGAAGCTGATTCAGGGAAAGACACACAGGGTAACCTGTGTCTCTTTGGACTTGTTAGAAACCACAGTGGGGTATGCTGAGTGTGCCCATGGAAACGGGGGCCTGCTGGAACTAGCCTTGCTTTCCCATTTTGAAGGCTGCATTCATGCTGCCTTGAAGCTGCCTGACATCCCCTGCTCTTGACAGGCCTGTAAACCCTGTAAGAATGTTTCTGGGGAGAAAATGAATTTGCTATCTAAACCAGGTGCTTCTGCGCCTGCGGTGTGGTCACCCTGACAAGCTCTAGCGCTAAAAGGAAACTCAACGTGTGAACTTGCCTCCAGTTTAGGTCCTTAGTACCCATGTAGATACGGAGGCATGCAGCTCTTTCCATGAGTTCTTAGTCGCTTATATGCTTTATTATAAAGGAAGAAAACTTCTGAGGACTCCTAGGCCTCTCGTGTATGCATCATTTCCCCTCCAAGTTCACTGAGTACCTCCAGAGCCCTGTGGGCCGGCTGCGAATCTTCCAGTCCCATTTGTTGATCCCTCGGAGGCCGGCTGTGCGTACCTAGAGACGGGCAACACACTGTACGTTCCTTGAGGAGAGCTACATTTCCAGAGACTTCAACCGGCCTCAGGACAACATTGCTGGTGAGTCCGAAGTGCCCAGGAAAACTTTGTCATGGCACTTGTGTGAGCTGCCCTGTGATAATACTCTGCTTTGACTGTTTCGAGGCCCTCGTACCTGCAGTCACTCTGCTCGAGGAGAAAGTCAGCATCTTGCCATGCGGTGTCGCTGACGGCACACCCAGCAGAAACACATGCCTGGAAGTAAGGCCCTGATTTGCCGTGCAGAAGCGGAGGCGTGCAGCAGTTTCCATGAGCCGGTGGCCTGTGCTCTGCCTACCTTTAACGTGGACACCTAGGAAGCTAGCGTGGGCACCCTGTTGCCGGCAGGAACACTGAGTAGCCCCAGGGGCACCTGGGTCTGCTAAGCAACATCCAGTCCCGTAGCCCTTTAGAGCCCCTCTGTGCTTGCCGAGCGTAGGGAAACGCACTGCACTCTCTTTTGAGGCGTCTTAATTTCCTCAGCACTCGCGCACGTTTACGAACACCGTTCTGGCACGTCCCACATGGCGTAGAAGTCTTAGGCGTTGCCCTAGTCTGAGCTGCACTCAGAGTAACCCTCGGCTTCGCATTCCATCCAGGACCTCCTGCCTGAAGTCACCATGCCTCCTAGAGGAAGTCGGCTTGCGTTCTGACTGCAGTTTAAGTCCTGTTCTTCCTGTGGCACTGCAGGCTTTCGAATAGCCTAGGCCCAGAGGAGCAGCTACGGCGTTCCTTGGTTGAGGCAGTTCGCTTGATGCAGAACACCCTACTTCGAGAAGCTGATTCAGGGAAGGAAACACAGGGTAACCTGTGTCTCTTTGGACTTGTTAGAAACCACAGTGGGGTATGCTGAGTGTGCCCATGGAAACGGGGGCCTGCTGGAACTAGCCTTGCTTTCCCATTTTGAAGGCCGCATTCATGCTGCGTTGAAGCTGCCTGATATTCCCTGCACTTGATAGTCCTGTAAACACTGTAAGAATGCTTCTGGGGAGAAAATGAATTTGCTGTCTAAACCAGGTGCTTCCGTGACTGCGGTGTGGTCAGCCTGACAAGCTCTAGCACTGAAAGGAAACTCAACGTGTGAACTTGCCTCCAGTTGAAGCCCTTAGTAGCCATGTAGATACGGAGGCCTACAGCTCTTTCCATGAGTTCTTAGTCGCTTATATGCTTTATTTTAAAGGAAGTACACTTCTGAGGCCTCCTAGTCCTCTCGGGTATGCATCATTTCCCCTCCAAGTTCACTGAGTACCTCCAGAGCCCTGTGGGCCTGTTGCGAAACTTCCAGTCCCATTTGTTGATCCCTCGGAGGCCGTCTGTGCGTGCCTAGAGACGGGCAACACACCGTACGTTCCTTGATGAGAGCTACATTTCCAGAGACCTCGACCGGCCTCAGGACAACATTGCTGCTGAGTCCGAAGTGCCCAGGAAGACTTTGTCATGGCCCTGGTGTGAGCTGCCATGTGATAACACTCTGTTTTGAATGCTTCGAGGCTGTTTTGAATGCTTCGAGGCCCTCGTACCTGCAGTCACTCTGCTCGAGGAGAAAGTCAGCATCTTGCCATGCGGTGTCGCTGACGCCACACCCAGCAGAAACACATGCCTGGAAGTAAGGCCCTGATTTGCCGTGCAGAAGCGGAGGCGTGCAGCAGTTTCCATGAGCCGGTGGCCTGTGCTCTGCGTACCTTTAACGGCAGCACAGTTTTCTGGACACCTAGGAGGCTAGCGTGGGCACCCAGTTGCCGGCAGGAACACTGAGTACCCCCAGGCGCACCTGGGTCTGCTAAGCAACATCCAGTACCGTAGCCCTGTACAGCCCCTCTGTGCTTGCCGAGCGTAGGGAAACGCACTGCACTCTCTTTTGAGGCGTCTTAATTTCCTCAGCACTCGCGCACGTTTACGAACTCCGTTCTGGCACGTCCCACATGGCGTAGAAGTCTTAGGCATTGCCTTAGTCTGAGCAGCACTCAGAGTAACCCTCGGCTTCGCATTCCATCCAGGACCTCCTGCTTGAAATCACCGTGCCTCCTAGAGGAAGTCGGCTTGCGTTCTGACTGCAGTTTAAGTCCTTTTCTTCCTGCGGCCCTGCAGGCTTTTGAATAGCCACAGGCCCAGAGGAGCAGCTACGGCGTTCCTTGGTTGAGGCAGTTCGCTTGATGCAGAACACTCTACTTCGAGAAGCTGATTCAGGGAAAGACACACAGGGTAACCTGTGTCTCTTTGGACTTGTTAGAAACCACAGTGGGGTATGCTGAGTGTGCCCATGGAAACGGGGGCCTGCTGGAACTAGCCTTGCTTTCCCATTTTGAAGGCTGCATTCATGCTGCCTTGAAGCTGCCTGACATCCCCTGCTCTTGACAGGCCTGTAAACCCTGTAAGAATGTTTCTGGGGAGAAAATGAATTTGCTATCTAAACCAGGTGCTTCTGCGCCTGCGGTGTGGTCACCCTGACAAGCTCTAGCGCTAAAAGGAAACTCAACGTATGAACTTGCCTCCAGTTTAGGCCCTTAGTACCCATGTAGATACGGAGGCATGCAGCTCTTTCCATGAGTTCTTAGTCGCTTATATGCTTTATTTTAAAGGAAGAAAACTTCTGAGGACTCCTAGGCCTCTCGTGTATGCATCATTTCCCCTCCAAGTTCACTGAGTACCTCCAGAGCCCTGTGGGCCGGCTGCGAATCTTCCAGTCCCATTTGTTGATCCCTCGGAGGCCGTCTGTGCGTGCCTAGAGACGGGCAACACACTCTACGTTCCTTGAGGAGAGCTACATTTCCAGAGACCTCGACCGGCCTCAGGACAACATTGCTGGTGAGTCCGAAGTGCCCAGGAAAACTTTGTCATGGCACTTGTGTGAGCTGCCCTGTGATAATACTCTGCTTTGACTGTTTCGAGGCCCTCGTACCTGCAGTCACTCTGCTCGAGGAGAAAGTCAGCATCTTGCCATGCGGTGTCGCTGACGGCACACCCAGCAGAAACACATGCCTGGAAGTAAGGCCCTGATTTGCCGTGCAGAAGCGGAGGCGTGCAGCAGTTTCCATGAGCCGGTGGCCTGTGCTCTGCGTACCTTTAACGTGGACACCTAGGAAGCTAGCGTGGGCACCCTGTTGCCGGCAGGAACACTGAGTAGCCCCAGGGGCACCTGGGTCTGCTAAGCAACATCCAGTCCCGTAGCCCTTTAGAGCCCCTCTGTGCATGCCGAGCGTAGGGAAACGCACTGCACTCACTTTTGGAGCGTCTTAATTTCCTCAGCACTCGCGCACGTTCACGAACACCGTTCTGGCACGTCCCACATGGCGTAGAAGTCTTAGGCGTTGCCCTAGTCTGAGCTGCACTCAGAGTAACCCTCGGCTTCGCATTCCATCCAGGACCTCCTGCCTGAAGTCACCATGCCTCCTAGAGGAAGTCGGCTTGCGTTCTGACTGCAGTTTAAGTCCTGTTCTTCCTGTGGCACTGCAGGCTTTCGAATAGCCTAGGCCCAGAGGAGCAGCTACGGCGTTCCTTGGTTGAGGCAGTTCGCTTGATGCAGAACACCCTACTTCGAGAAGCTGATTCAGGGAAGGAAACACAGGGTAACCTGTGTCTCTTTGGACTTGTTAGAAACCACAGTGGGGTATGCTGAGTGTGCCCATGGAAACGGGGGCCTGCTGGAACTAGCCTTGCTTTCCCATTTTGAAGGCCGCATTCATGCTGTGTTGAAGCTGCCTGATATTCCCTGCACTTGATAGTCCTGTAAACACTGTAAGAATGCTTCTGGGGAGAAAATGAATTTGCTGTCTAAACCAGGTGCTTCCGTGACTGCGGTGTGGTCAGCCTGACAAGCTCTAGCACTGAAAGGAAACTCAACGTGTGAACTTGCCTCCAGTTGAAGCCCTTAGTAGCCATGTAGATACGGAGGCCTACAGCTCTTTCCATGAGTTCTTAGTCGCTTATATGCTTTATTTTAAAGGAAGTACACTTCTGAGGCCTCCTAGTCCTCTCGGGTATGCATCATTTCCCCTCCAAGTTCACTGAGTACCTCCAGAGCCCTGTGGGCCTGTTGCGAAACTTCCAGTCCCATTTGTTGATCCCTCGGAGGCCGTCTGTGCGTGCCTAGAGACGGGCAACACACCGTACGTTCCTTGATGAGAGCTACATTTCCAGAGACCTCGACCGGCCTCAGGACAACATTGCTGCTGAGTCCGAAGTGCCCAGGAAGACTTTGTCATGGCCCTGGTGTGAGCTGCCATGTGATAACACTCTGTTTTGAATGCTTCGAGGCTGTTTTGAATGCTTCGAGGCCCTCGTACCTGCAGTCACTCTGCTCGAGGAGAAAGTCAGCATCTTGCCATGCGGTGTCGCTGACGCCACACCCAGCAGAAACACATGCCTGGAAGTAAGGCCCTGATTTGCCGTGCAGAAGCGGAGGCGTGCAGCAGTTTCCATGAGCCGGTGGCCTGTGCTCTGCGTACCTTTAACGGCAGCACAGTTTTCTGGACACCTAGGAGGCTAGCGTGGGCACCCAGTTGCCGGCAGGAACACTGAGTACCCCCAGGCGCACCTGGGTCTGCTAAGCAACATCCAGTACCGTAGCCCTGTACAGCCCCTCTGTGCTTGCCGAGCGTAGGGAAACGCACTGCACTCTCTTTTGAGGCGTCTTAATTTCCTCAGCACTCGCGCACGTTTACGAACTCCGTTCTGGCACGTCCCACATGGCGTAGAAGTCTTAGGCATTGCCTTAGTCTGAGCAGCACTCAGAGTAACCCTCGGCTTCGCATTCCATCCAGGACCTCCTGCTTGAAATCACCGTGCCTCCTAGAGGAAGTCGGCTTGCGTTCTGACTGCAGTTTAAGTCCTTTTCTTCCTGCGGCCCTGCAGGCTTTTGAATAGCCACAGGCCCAGAGGAGCAGCTACGGCGTTCCTTGGTTGAGGCAGTTCGCTTGATGCAGAACACTCTACTTCGAGAAGCTGATTCAGGGAAAGACACACAGGGTAACCTGTGTCTCTTTGGACTTGTTAGAAACCACAGTGGGGTATGCTGAGTGTGCCCATGGAAACGGGGGCCTGCTGGAACTAGCCTTGCTTTCCCATTTTGAAGGCTGCATTCATGCTGCCTTGAAGCTGCCTGACATCCCCTGCTCTTGACAGGCCTGTAAACCCTGTAAGAATGTTTCTGGGGAGAAAATGAATTTGCTATCTAAACCAGGTGCTTCTGCGCCTGCGGTGTGGTCACCCTGACAAGCTCTAGCGCTAAACGGAAACTCAACGTGTGAACTTGCCTCCAGTTTAGGCCCTTAGTACCCATGAAGATACGGAGGCATGCAGCTCTTTCCATGAGTTCTTAGTCGCTTATATGCTTTATTATAAAGGAAGAAAACTTCTGAGGACTCCTAGGCCTCTCGTGTATGCATCATTTCCCCTCCAAGTTCACTGAGTACCTCCAGAGCCCTGTGGGCCGGCTGCGAATCTTCCAGTCCCATTTGTTGATCCCTCGGAAGCCGTCTGTGCGTGCCTAGAGACGGGCAACACACTGTACGTTCCTTGAGGAGAGCTACATTTCCAGAGACCTCGACCGGCCTCAGGACAACATTGCTGGTGAGTCCGAAGTGCCCAGGAAAACTTTGTCATGGCACTTGTGTGAGCTGCCCTGTGATAATACTCTGCTTTGACTGTTTCGAGGCCCTCGTACCTGCAGTCACTCTGCTCGAGGAGAAAGTCAGCATCTTGCCATGCGGTGTCGCTGACGGCACACCCAGCAGAAACACATGCCTGGAAGTGAGGCCCTGATTTGCCGTGCAGAAGCGGAGGCGTGCAGCAGTTTCCATGAGCCGGTGGCCTGTGCTCTGCCTACCTTTAACGTGGACACCTAGGAAGCTAGCGTGGGCACCCTGTTGCCGGCAGGAACACTGAGTAGCCCCAGGCGCACCTGGGTCTGCTAAGCAACATCCAGTCCCGTAGCCCTGTAGAGCCCCTCTGTGCATGCCGAGCGTAGGGAAACGCACTGCACTCACTTTTGGAGCGTCTTAATTTCCTCAGCACTCGCGCACGTTCACGAACACCGTTCTGGCACGTCCCACATGGCGTAGAAGTCTTAGGCGTTGCCCTAGTCTGAGCTGCACTCAGAGTAACCCTCGGCTTCGCATTCCATCCAGGACCTCCTGCCTGAAGTCACCATGCCTCCTAGAGGAAGTCGGCTTGCGTTCTGACTGCAGTTTAAGTCCTGTTCTTCCTGTGGCACTGCAGGCTTTCGAATAGCCTAGGCCCAGAGGAGCAGCTACGGCGTTCCTTGGTTGAGGCAGTTCGCTTGATGCAGAACACCCTACTTCGAGAAGCTGATTCAGGGAAGGAAACACAGGGTAACCTGTGTCTCTTTGGACTTGTTAGAAACCACAGTGGGGTATGCTGAGTGTGCCCATGGAAACGGGGGCCTGCTGGAACTAGCCTTGCTTTCCCATTTTGAAGGCCGCATTCATGCTGTGTTGAAGCTGCCTGATATTCCCTGCACTTGATAGTCCTGTAAACACTGTAAGAATGCTTCTGGGGAGAAAATGAATTTGCTGTCTAAACCAGGTGCTTCCGTGACTGCGGTGTGGTCAGCCTGACAAGCTCTAGCACTGAAAGGAAACTCAACGTGTGAACTTGCCTCCAGTTGAAGCCCTTAGTAGCCATGTAGATACGGAGGCCTACAGCTCTTTCCATGAGTTCTTAGTCGCTTATATGCTTTATTTTAAAGGAAGTACACTTCTGAGGACTCCTAGTCCTCTCGGGTATGCATCATTTCCCCTCCAAGTTCACTGAGTACCTCCAGAGCCCTGTGGGCCTGTTGCGAAACTTCCAGTCCCATTTGTTGATCCCTCGGAGGCCGTCTGTGCGTGCCTAGAGACGGGCAACATACCGTACGTTCCTTGATGAGAGCTACATTTCCAGAGACCTCGACCGGCCTCAGGACAACATTGCTGCTGAGTCCGAAGTGCCCAGGAAGACTTTGTCATGGCCTTGGTGTGAGCTGCCATGTGATAACACTCTGTTTTGAATGCTTCGAGGCTGTTTTGAATGCTTCGAGGCCCTCGTACCTGCAGTCACTCTGCTCGAGGAGAAAGTCAGCATCTTGCCATGCGGTGTCGCTGACGCCACACCCAGCAGAAACACATGCCTGGAAGTAAGGCCCTGATTTGCCGTGCAGAAGCGGAGGCGTGCAGCAGTTTCCATGAGCCGGTGGCCTGTGCTCTACGTACCTTTAACGTGGACACCTAGGAAGCTAGCGTGGGCACCCTGTTGCCGGCAGGAACACTGAGTACCCCCAGGCGCACCTGGGTCTGCTAAGCAACATCCAGTACCGTAGCCCTGTACAGCCCCTCTGTGCTTGCCGAGCGTAGGGAAACGCACTGCACTCTCTTTTGAGGCGTCTTAATTTCCTCAGCACTCGCGCACGTTTACGAACTCCGTTCTGGCACGTCCCACATGGCGTAGAAGTCTTAGGCATTGCCTTAGTCTGAGCAGCACTCAGAGTAACCCTCGGCTTCGCATTCCATCCAGGACCTCCTGCTTGAAATCACCGTGCCTCCTAGAGGAAGTCGGCTTGCGTTCTGACTGCAGTTTAAGTTCTTTTCTTCCTGCGGCCCTGCAGGCTTTTGAATAGCCACAGGCCCAGAGGAGCAGCTACGGCGTTCCTTGGTTGAGGCAGTTCGCTTGATGCAGAACACTCTACTTCGAGAAGCTGATTCAGGGAAAGACACACAGGGTAACCTGTGTCTCTTTGGACTTGTTAGAAACCACAGTGGGGTATGCTGAGTGTGCCCATGGAAACGGGGGCCTGCTGGAACTAGCCTTGCTTTCCCATTTTGAAGGCTGCATTCATGCTGCCTTGAAGCTGCCTGACATCCCCTGCTCTTGACAGGCCTGTAAACCCTGTAAGAATGTTTCTGGGGAGAAAATGAATTTGCTATCTAAACCAGGTGCTTCTGCGCCTGCGGTGTGGTCACCCTGACAAGCTCTAGCGCTAAAAGGAAACTCAACGTGTGAACTTGCCTCCAGTTTAGGCCCTTAGTACCCATGTAGATACGGAGGCATGCAGCTCTTTCCATGAGTTCTTAGTCGCTTATATGCTTTATTATAAAGGAAGAAAACTTCTGAGGACTCCTAGGCCTCTCGTGTATGCATCATTTCCCCTCCAAGTTCACTGAGTACCTCCAGAGCCCTGTGGGCCGGCTGCGAATCTTCCAGTCCCATTTGTTGATCCCTCGGAGGCCGTCTGTGCGTGCCTAGAGACGGGCAACACACTCTACGTTCCTTGAGGAGAGCTACATTTCCAGAGACCTCGACCGGCCTCAGGACAACATTGCTGGTGAGTCCGAAGTGCCCAGGAAAACTTTGTCATGGCACTTGTGTGAGCTGCCCTGTGATAATACTCTGCTTTGACTGTTTCGAGGCCCTCGTACCTGCAGTCACTCTGCTCGAGGAGAAAGTCAGCATCTTGCCATGCGGTGTCGCTGACGGCACACCCAGCAGAAACACATGCCTGGAAGTGAGGCCCTGATTTGCCGTGCAGAAGCGGAGGCGTGCAGCAGTTTCAATGAGCCGGTGGCCTGTGCTCTGCGTACATTTAACGGCAGCACAGTTTTCTGGACACCTAGGAGGCTAGCGTGGGCACCCAGTTGCCGGCAGGAACACTGAGTACCCCCAGGCGCACCTGGGTCTGCTAAGCAACATCCAGTCCCGTAGGCCTGTAGAGCCCCTCTGTGCATGCCGAGCGTAGGGAAACTCCCTGCACTCACTTTTGGAGCGTCTTAATTTCCTCAGCACTCGCGCACGTTCACGAACACCGTTCTGGCACGTCCCACATGGCGTAGAAGTCTTAGGCGTTGCCCTAGTCTGAGCTGCACTCAGAGTAACCCTCGGCTTCGCATTCCATCCAGGACCTCCTGCCTGAAGTCACCATGCCTCCTAGAGGAAGTCGGCTTGCGTTCTGACTGCAGTTTAAGTCCTGTTCTTCCTGTGGCACTGCAGGCTTTCGAATAGCCTAGGCCCAGAGGAGCAGCTACGGCGTTCCTTGGTTGAGGCAGTTCGCTTGATGCAGAACACCCTACTTCGAGAAGCTGATTCAGGGAAGGAAACACAGGGTAACCTGTGTCTCTTTGGACTTGTTAGAAACCACAGTGGGGTATGCTGAGTGTGCCCATGGAAACGGGGGCCTGCTGGAACTAGCCTTGCTTTCCCATTTTGAAGGCCGCATTCATGCTGTGTTGAAGCTGCCTGATATTCCCTGCACTTGATAGTCCTGTAAACACTGTAAGAATGCTTCTGGGGAGAAAATGAATTTGCTGTCTAAACCAGGTGCTTCCGTGACTGCGGTGTGGTCAGCCTGACAAGCTCTAGCACTGAAAGGAAACTCAACGTGTGAACTTGCCTCCAGTTGAAGCCCTTAGTAGCCATGTAGATACGGAGGCCTACAGCTCTTTCCATGAGTTCTTAGTCGCTTATATGCTTTATTTTAAAGGAAGTACACTTCTGAGGCCTCCTAGTCCTCTCGGGTATGCATCATTTCCCCTCCAAGTTCACTGAGTACCTCCAGAGCCCTGTGGGCCGGCTGCGAATCTTCCAGTCCCATTTGTTGATCCCTCGGAGGCAGTCTGTGCGTGCCTAGAGACGGGCAACACACTGTACGTTCCTTGAGGAGAGCTACATTTCCAGAGACCTCGACCGGCCTCAGGACAACATTGCTGGTGAGTCCGAAGTGCCCAGGAAAACTTTGTCATGGCACTTGTGTGAGCTGCCCTGTGATAATCCTCTGCTTTGACTGTTTCGAGGCCCTCGTACCTGCAGTCACTCTGCTCGAGGAGAAAGCATCTTGCCATGCGGTGTCGCTGACGGCACACCCAGCAGAAACACATGCCTGGAAGTAAGGCCCTGATTTGCCGTGCAGAAGCGGAGGCGTGCAGCAGTTTCCATGAGCCGGTGGCCTGTGCTCTGCGTACCTTTAACGTGGACACCTAGGAAGCTAGCGTGGGCACCCAGTTGCCGGCAGGAACACTGAGTACCCCCAGGCGCACCTGGGTCTGCTAAGCAACATCCAGTAGCGTAGCCCTGTACAGCCCCTCTGTGCTTGCCGAGCGTAGGGAAACGCACTGCACTCTCTTTTGAGGCGTCTTAATTTCCTCAGCACTCGCGCACGTTTACGAACTCCGTTCTGGCACGTCCCACATGGCGTAGAAGTCTTAGGCATTGCCTTAGTCTGAGCAGCACTCAGAGTAACCCTCGGCTTCGCATTCCATCCAGGACCTCCTGCTTGAAATCACCGTGCCTCCTAGAGGAAGTCGGCTTGCGTTCTGACTGCAGTTTAAGTTCTTTTCTTCCTGCGGCCCTGCAGGCTTTTGAATAGCCACAGGCCCAGAGGAGCAGCTACGGCGTTCCTTGGTTGAGGCAGTTCGCTTGATGCAGAACACTCTACTTCGAGAAGCTGATTCAGGGAAAGACACACAGGGTAACCTGTGTCTCTTTGGACTTGTTAGAAACCACAGTGGGGTATGCTGAGTGTGCCCATGGAAACGGGGGCCTGCTGGAACTAGCCTTGCTTTCCCATTTTGAAGGCTGCATTCATGCTGCCTTGAAGCTGCCTGACATCCCCTGCTCTTGACAGGCCTGTAAACCCTGTAAGAATGTTTCTGGGGAGAAAATGAATTTGCTATCTAAACCAGGTGCTTCTGCGCCTGCGGTGTGGTCACCCTGACAAGCTCTAGCGCTAAAAGGAAACTCAACGTGTGAACTTGCCTCCAGTTTAGGCCCTTAGTACCCATGTAGATACGGAGGCATGCAGCTCTTTCCATGAGTTCTTAGTCGCTTATATGCTTTATTATAAAGGAAGAAAACTTCTGAGGACTCCTAGGCCTCTCGTGTATGCATCATTTCCCCTCCAAGTTCACTGAGTACCTCCAGAGCCCTGTGGGCCGGCTGCGAATCTTCCAGTCCCATTTGTTGATCCCTCGGAGGCCGTCTGTGCGTGCCTAGAGACGGGCAACACACTCTACGTTCCTTGAGGAGAGCTACATTTCCAGAGACCTCGACCGGCCTCAGGACAGCATTGCTGGTGAGTCCGAAGTGCCCAGGAAAACTTTGTCATGGCACTTGTGTGAGCTGCCCTGTGATAATACTCTGCTTTGACTGTTTCGAGGCCCTCGTACCTGCAGTCACTCTGCTCGAGGAGAAAGTCAGCATCTTGCCATGTGGTGTCGCTGACGGCACACCCAGCAGAAACACATGCCTGGAAGTGAGGCCCTGATTTGCCGTGCAGAAGCGGAGGCGTGCAGCAGTTTCCATGAGCCGGTGGCCTGTGCTCTGCGTACCTTTAACGGCAGCACAGTTTTCTGGACACCTAGGAGGCTAGCGTGGGCACCCAGTTGCCGGCAGGAACACTGAGTACCCCCAGGCGCACCTGGGTCTGCTAAGCAACATCCAGTAGCGTAGCCCTGTACAGCCCCTCTGTGCTTGCCGAGCGTAGGGAAACGCACTGCACTCTCTTTTGAGGCGTCTTAATTTCCTCAGCACTCGCGCACGTTTACGAACTCCGTTCTGGCACGTCCCACATGGCGTAGAAGTCTTAGGCATTGCCTTAGTCTGAGCAGCACTCAGAGTAACCCTCGGCTTCGCATTCCATCCAGGACCTCCTGCTTGAAATCACCGTGCCTCCTAGAGGAAGTCGGCTTGCGTTCTGACTGCAGTTTAAGTTATTTTCTTCCTGCGGCCCTGCAGGCTTTTGAATAGCCACAGGCCCAGAGGAGCAGCTACGGCGTTCCTTGGTTGAGGCAGTTCGCTTGATGCAGAACACTCTACTTCGAGAAGCTGATTCAGGGAAAGACACACAGGGTAACCTGTGTCTCTTTGGACTTGTTAGAAACCACAGTGGGGTATGCTGAGTGTGCCCATGGAAACGGGGGCCTGCTGGAACTAGCCTTGCTTTCCCATTTTGAAGGCTGCATTCATGCTGCCTTGAAGCTGCCTGACATCCCCTGCTCTTGACAGGCCTGTAAACCCTGTAAGAATGTTTCTGGGGAGAAAATGAATTTGCTATCTAAACCAGGTGCTTCTGCGCCTGCGGTGTGGTCACCCTGACAAGCTCTAGCGCTAAAAGGAAACTCAACGTGTGAACTTGCCTCCAGTTTAGGCCCTTAGTACCCATGTAGATACGGAGGCATGCAGCTCTTTCCATGAGTTCTTAGTCGCTTATATGCTTTATTATAAAGGAAGAAAACTTCTGAGGACTCCTAGGCCTCTCGTGTATGCATCATTTCCCCTCCAAGTTCACTGAGTACCTCCAGAGCCCTGTGGGCCGGCTGCGAATCTTCCAGTCCCATTTGTTGATCCCTCGGAGGCCGTCTGTGCGTGCCTAGAGACGGGCAACACACTCTACGTTCCTTGAGGAGAGCTACATTTCCAGAGACCTCGACCGGCCTCAGGACAACATTGCTGGTGAGTCCGAAGTGCCCAGGAAAACTTTGTCATGGCACTTGTGTGAGCTGCCCTGTGATAATACTCTGCTTTGACTGTTTCGAGGCCCTCGTACCTGCAGTCACTCTGCTCGAGGAGAAAGTCAGCATCTTGCCATGCGGTGTCGCTGACGGCACACCAGCAGAAACACATGCCTGGAAGTGAGGCCCTGATTTGCCGTGCAGAAACAGAGGCGTGCAGCAGTTTCCATGAGCCGGTGGCCTGTGCTCTGCGTACATTTAACGGCAGCACAGTTTTCTGGACACCTAGGAGGCTAGCGTGGGCACCCAGTTGCCGGCAGGAACACTGAGTACCCCCAGGCGCACCTGGGTCTGCTAAGCAACATCCAGTCCCGTAGGCCTGTAGAGCCCCTCTGTGCATGCCGAGCGTAGGGAAACTCCCTGCACTCACTTTTGGAGCGTCTTAATTTCCTCAGCACTCGCGCACGTTCACGAACACCGTTCTGGCACGTCCCACATGGCGTAGAAGTCTTAGGCGTTGCCCTAGTCTGAGCTGCACTCAGAGTAACCCTCGGCTTCGCATTCCATCCAGGACCTCCTGCCTGAAGTCACCATGCCTCCTAGAGGAAGTCGGCTTGCGTTCTGACTGCAGTTTAAGTCCTGTTCTTCTTGTGGCACTGCAGGCTTTCGAATAGCCTAGGCCCAGAGGAGCACCTACGGCGTTCCTTGGTTGAGGCAGTTCGCTTGATGCAGAACACCCTACTTCGAGAAGCTGATTCAGGGAAGGAAACACAGGGTAACCTGTGTCTCTTTGGACTTGTTAGAAACCACAGTGGGGTATGCTGAGTGTGCCCATGGAAACGGGGGCCTGCTGGAACTAGCCTTGCTTTCCCATTTTGAAGGCCGCATTCATGCTGTGTTGAAGCTGCCTGATATTCCCTGCACTTGATAGTCCTGTAAACACTGTAAGAATGCTTCTGGGGAGAAAATGAATTTGCTGTCTAAACCAGGTGCTTCCGTGACTGCGGTGTGGTCAGCCTGACAAGCTCTAGCACTGAAAGGAAACTCAACGTGTGAACTTGCCTCCAGTTGAAGCCCTTAGTAGCCATGTAGATACGGAGGCCTACAGCTCTTTCCATGAGTTCTTAGTCGCTTATATGCTTTATTTTAAAGGAAGTACACTTCTGAGGCCTCCTAGTCCTCTCGGGTATGCATCATTTCCCCTCCAAGTTCACTGAGTACCTCCAGAGCCCTGTGGGCCGGCTGCGAATCTTCCAGTCCCATTTGTTGATCCCTCGGAGGCAGTCTGTGCGTGCCTAGAGACGGGCAACACACTGTACGTTCCTTGAGGAGAGCTACATTTCCAGAGACCTCGACCGGCCTCAGGACAACATTGCTGGTGAGTCCGAAGTGCCCAGGAAAACTTTGTCATGGCACTTGTGTGAGCTGCCCTGTGATAATACTCTGCTTTGACTGTTTCGAGGCCCTCGTACCTGCAGTCACTCTGCTCGAGGAGAAAGCATCTTGCCATGCGGTGTCGCTGACGGCACACCCAGCAGAAACACATGCCTGGAAGTAAGGCCCTGATTTGCCGTGCAGAAGCGGAGGCGTGCAGCAGTTTCCATGAGCCGGTGGCCTGTGCTCTGCGTACCTTTAACGTGGACACCTAGGAAGCTAGCGTGGGCACCCAGTTGCCGGCAGGAACACTGAGTACCCCCAGGCGCACCTGGGTCTGCTAAGCAACATCCAGTACCGTAGCCCTGTACAGCCCCTCTGTGCTTGCCGAGCGTAGGGAAACGCACTGCACTCTCTTTTGAGGCGTCTTAATTTCCTCAGCACTCGCGCACGTTTACGAACTCCGTTCTGGCACGTCCCACATGGCGTAGAAGTCTTAGGCATTGCCTTAGTCTGAGCAGCACTCAGAGTAACCCTCGGCTTCGCATTCCATCCAGGACCTCCTGCTTGAAATCACCGTGCCTCCTAGAGGAAGTCGGCTTGCGTTCTGACTGCAGTTTAAGTCCTTTTCTTCCTGCGGCCCTGCAGGCTTTTGAATAGCCACAGGCCCAGAGGAGCAGCTACGGCGTTCCTTGGTTGAGGCAGTTCGCTTGATGCAGAACACTCTACTTCGAGAAGCTGATTCAGGGAAAGACACACAGGGTAACCTGTGTCTCTTTGGACTTGTTAGAAACCACAGTGGGGTATGCTGAGTGTGCCCATGGAAACGGGGGCCTGCTGGAACTAGCCTTGCTTTCCCATTTTGAAGGCTGCATTCATGCTGCCTTGAAGCTGCCTGACATCCCCTGCTCTTGACAGGCCTGTAAACCCTGTAAGAATGTTTCTGGGGAGAAAATGAATTTGCTATCTAAACCAGGTGCTTCTGCGCCTGCGGTGTGGTCACGCTGACAAGCTCTAGCGCTAAAAGGAAACTCAACGTGTGAACTTGCCTCCAGTTTAGGCCCTTAGTACCCATGTAGATACGGAGGCATGCAGCTCTTTCCATGAGTTCTTAGTCGCTTATATGCTTTATTATAAAGGAAGAAAACTTCTGAGGACTCCTAGGCCCTCGTGTATGCATCATTTCCCCTCCAAGTTCACTGAGTACCTCCAGAGCCCTGTGGGCCGGCTGCGAATCTTCCAGTCCCATTTGTCGATCCCTCGGAGGCAGTCTGTGCGTGCCTAGAGACGGGCAACACACTGTACGTTCCTTGAGGAGAGCTACATTTCCAGAGACCTCGACCGGCCTCAGGACAACATTGCTGGTGAGTCCGAAGTGCCCAGGAAAACTTTGTCATGGCACTTGTGTGAGCTGCCCTGTGATAATACTCTGCTTTGACTGTTTCGAGGCCCTCGTACCTGCAGTCACTCTGCTCGAGGAGAAAGCATCTTGCCATGCGGTGTCGCTGACGGCACACCCAGCAGAAACACATGCCTGGAAGTAAGGCCCTGATTTGCCGTGCAGAAGCGGAGGCGTGCAGCAGTTTCCATGAGCCGGTGGCCTGTGCTCTGCGTACCTTTAACGTGGACACCTAGGAAGCTAGCGTGGGCACCCTGTTGCCGGCAGGAACACTGAGTACCCCCAGGCGCACCTGGGTCTGCTAAGCAACATCCAGTACCGTAGCCCTGTACAGCCCCTCTGTGCTTGCCGAGCGTAGGGAAACGCACTGCACTCTCTTTTGAGGCGTCTTAATTTCCTCAGCACTCGCGCACGTTTACGAACTCCGTTCTGGCACGTCCCACATGGCGTAGAAGTCTTAGGCATTGCCTTAGTCTGAGCAGCACTCAGAGTAACCCTCGGCTTCGCATTCCATCCAGGACCTCCTGCTTGAAATCACCGTGCCTCCTAGAGGAAGTCGGCTTGCGTTCTGACTGCAGTTTAAGTCCTTTTCTTCCTGCGGCCCTGCAGGCTTTTGAATAGCCACAGGCCCAGAGGAGCAGCTACGGCGTTCCTTGGTTGAGGCAGTTCGCTTGATGCAGAACACTCTACTTCGAGAAGCTGATTCAGGGAAAGACACACAGGGTAACCTGTGTCTCTTTGGACTTGTTAGAAACCACAGTGGGGTATGCTGAGTGTGCCCATGGAAACGGGGGCCTGCTGGAACTAGCCTTGCTTTCCCATTTTGAAGGCTGCATTCATGCTGCCTTGAAGCTGCCTGACATCCCCTGCTCTTGACAGGCCTGTAAACCCTGTAAGAATGTTTCTGGGGAGAAAATGAATTTGCTATCTAAACCAGGTGCTTCTGCGCCTGCGGTGTGGTCACGCTGACAAGCTCTAGCGCTAAAAGGAAACTCAACGTGTGAACTTGCCTCCAGTTTAGGCCCTTAGTACCCATGAAGATACGGAGGCATGCAGCTCTTTCCATGAGTTCTTAGTCGCTTATATGCTTTATTATAAAGGAAGAAAACTTCTGAGGACTCCTAGGCCTCTCGTGTATGCATCATTTCCCCTCCAAGTTCACTGAGTACCTCCAGAGCCCTGTGGGCCGGCTGCGAATCTTCCAGTCCCATTTGTTGATCCCTCGGAGGCCGTCTGTGCGTGCCTAGAGACGGGCAACACACTCTATGTTCCTTGAGGAGAGCTACATTTCCAGAGACCTCGGCCGGCCTCAGGACAACATTGCTGGTGAGTCCGAAGTGCCCAGGAAAACTTTGTCATGGCACTTGTGTGAGCTGCCCTGTGATAATACTCTGCTTTGACTGTTTCGAGGCCCTCGTACCTGCAGTCACTCTGCTCGAGGAGAAAGTCAGCATCTTGCCATGCGGTGTCGCTGACGGCACACCCAGCAGAAACACATGCCTGGAAGTGAGGCCCTGATTTGCCGTGCAGAAGCGGAGGCGTGCAGCAGTTTCCATGAGCCGGTGGCCTGTGCTCTGCGTACCTTTAACGTGGACACCTAGGAAGCTAGCGTGGGCACCCTGTTGCCGGCAGGAACACTGAGTAGCCCCAGGCGCACCTGGGTCTGCTAAGCAACATCCAGTCCCGTAGCCCTTTAGAGCCCCTCTGTGCATGCCGAGCGTAGGGAAACGCACTGCACTCACTTTTGGAGCGTCTTAATTTCCTCAGCACTCGCACACGTTCACGAACACCGTTCTGGCACGTCCCACATGGCGTAGAAGTCTTAGGCGTTGCCCTAGTCTGAGCTGCACTCAGAGTAACCCTCGGCTTCGCATTCCATCCAGGACCTCCTGCCTGAAGTCACCATGCCTCCTAGAGGAAGTCGGCTTGCGTTCTGACTGCAGTTTAAGTCCTGTTCTTCCTGTGGCACTGCAGGCTTTCGAATAGCCTAGGCCCAGAGGAGCAGCTACGGCGTTCCTTGGTTGAGGCAGTTCGCTTGATGCAGAACACTCTACTTCGAGAAGCTGATTCAGGGAAGGAAACACAGGGTAACCTGTGTCTCTTTGGACTTGTTAGAAACCACAGTGGGGTATGCTGAGTGTGCCCATGGAAACGGGGGCCTGCTGGAACTAGCCTTGCTTTCCCATTTTGAAGGCCGCATTCATGCTGCGTTGAAGCTGCCTGATATTCCCTGCACTTGATAGTCCTGTAAACACTGTAAGAATGCTTCTGGGGAGAAAATGAATTTGCTATCTAAACCAGGTGCTTCTGCGCCTGCGGTGTGGTCACCCTGACAGCTCTAGCGCTAAAAGGAAACTCAACGTGTGAACTTGCCTCCAGTTTAGGCCCTTAGTACCCATGTAGATACGGAGGCATGCAGCTCTTTCCATGAGTTCTTAGTCGCTTATATGCTTTATTATAAAGGAAGAAAACTTCTGAGGACTCCTAGGCCTCTCGTGTATGCATCATTTCCCCTCCAAGTTCACTGAGTACCTCCAGAGCCCTGTGGGCCGGCTGCGAATCTTCCAGTCCCATTTGTTGATCCCTCGGAGGCCGTCTGTGCGTGCCTAGAGACGGGCAACACACTCTACGTTCCTTGAGGAGAGCTACATTTCCAGAGACCTCGACCGGCCTCAGGACAACATTGCTGGTGAGTCCGAAGTGCCCAGGAAAACTTTGTCATGGCACTTGTGTGAGCTGCCCTGTGATAATACTCTGCTTTGACTGTTTCGAGGCCCTCGTACCTGCAGTCACTCTGCTCGAGGAGAAAGTCAGCATCTTGCCATGCGGTGTCGCTGACGGCACACCCAGCAGAAACACATGCCTGGAAGTGAGGCCCTGATTTGCCGTGCAGAAGCGGAGGCGTGCAGCAGTTTCAATGAGCCGGTGGCCTGTGCTCTGCGTACCTTTAACGGCAGCACAGTTTTCTGGACACCTAGGAGGCTAGCGTGGGCACCCAGTTGCCGGCAGGAACACTGAGTACCCCCAGGCGCACCTGGGTCTGCTAAGCAACATCCAGTACCGTAGCCCTGTACAGCCCCTCTGTGCTTGCCGAGCGTAGGGAAACGCACTGCACTCTCTTTTGAGGCGTCTTAATTTCCTCAGCACTCGCGCACGTTTACGAACTCCGTTCTGGCACGTCCCACATGGCGTAGAAGTCTTAGGCATTGCCTTAGTCTGAGCAGCACTCAGAGTAACCCTCGGCTTCGCATTCCATCCAGGACCTCCTGCTTGAAATCACCGTGCCTCCTAGAGGAAGTCGGCTTGCGTTCTGACTGCAGTTTAAGTCCTTTTCTTCCTGCGGCCCTGCAGGCTTTTGAATAGCCACAGGCCCAGAGGAGCAGCTACGGCGTTCCTTGGTTGAGGCAGTTCGCTTGATGCAGAACACTCTACTTCGAGAAGCTGATTCAGGGAAAGACACACAGGGTAACCTGTGTCTCTTTGGACTTGTTAGAAACCACAGTGGGGTATGCTGAGTGTGCCCATGGAAACGGGGGCCTGCTGGAACTAGCCTTGCTTTCCCATTTTGAAGGCTGCATTCATGCTGCCTTGAAGCTGCCTGACATCCCCTGCTCTTGACAGGCCTGTAAACCCTGTAAGAATGTTTCTGGGGAGAAAATGAATTTGCTATCTAAACCAGGTGCTTCTGCGCCTGCGGTGTGGTCACCCTGACAAGCTCTAGCGCTAAAAGGAAACTCAACGTGTGAACTTGCCTCCAGTTTAGGCCCTTAGTACCCATGTAGATACGGAGGCATGCAGCTCTTTCCATGAGTTCTTAGTCGCTTATATGCTTTATTATAAAGGAAGAAAACTTCTGAGGACTCCTAGGCCTCTCGTGTATGCATCATTTCCCCTCCAAGTTCACTGAGTACCTCCAGAGCCCTGTGGGCCGGCTGCGAATCTTCCAGTCCCATTTGTTGATCCCTCGGAGGCCGTCTGTGCGTGCCTAGAGACGGGCAACACACTCTATGTTCCTTGAGGAGAGCTACATTTCCAGAGACCTCGGCCGGCCTCAGGACAACATTGCTGGTGAGTCCGAAGTGCCCAGGAAAACTTTGTCATGGCACTTGTGTGAGCTGCCCTGTGATAATACTCTGCTTTGACTGTTTCGAGGCCCTCGTACCTGCAGTCACTCTGCTCGAGGAGAAAGTCAGCATCTTGCCATGCGGTGTCGCTGACGGCACACCCAGCAGAAACACATGCCTGGAAGTGAGGCCCTGATTTGCCGTGCAGAAGCGGAGGCGTGCAGCAGTTTCCATGAGCCGGTGGCCTGTGCTCTGCGTACCTTTAACGTGGACACCTAGGAAGCTAGCGTGGGCACCCTGTTGCCGGCAGGAACACTGAGTAGCCCCAGGCGCACCTGGGTCTGCTAAGCAACATCCAGTCCCGTAGCCCTTTAGAGCCCCTCTGTGCATGCCGAGCGTAGGGAAACGCACTGCACTCACTTTTGGAGCGTCTTAATTTCCTCAGCACTCGCACACGTTCACGAACACCGTTCTGGCACGTCCCACATGGCGTAGAAGTCTTAGGCGTTGCCCTAGTCTGAGCTGCACTCAGAGTAACCCTCGGCTTCGCATTCCATCCAGGACCTCCTGCCTGAAGTCACCATGCCTCCTAGAGGAAGTCGGCTTGCGTTCTGACTGCAGTTTAAGTCCTGTTCTTCCTGTGGCACTGCAGGCTTTCGAATAGCCTAGGCCCAGAGGAGCAGCTACGGCGTTCCTTGGTTGAGGCAGTTCGCTTGATGCAGAACACTCTACTTCGAGAAGCTGATTCAGGGAAGGAAACACAGGGTAACCTGTGTCTCTTTGGACTTGTTAGAAACCACAGTGGGGTATGCTGAGTGTGCCCATGGAAACGGGGGCCTGCTGGAACTAGCCTTGCTTTCCCATTTTGAAGGCCGCATTCATGCTGCGTTGAAGCTGCCTGATATTCCCTGCACTTGATAGTCCTGTAAACACTGTAAGAATGCTTCTGGGGAGAAAATGAATTTGCTATCTAAACCAGGTGCTTCTGCGCCTGCGGTGTGGTCACCCTGACAGCTCTAGCGCTAAAAGGAAACTCAACGTGTGAACTTGCCTCCAGTTTAGGCCCTTAGTACCCATGTAGATACGGAGGCATGCAGCTCTTTCCATGAGTTCTTAGTCGCTTATATGCTTTATTATAAAGGAAGAAAACTTCTGAGGACTCCTAGGCCTCTCGTGTATGCATCATTTCCCCTCCAAGTTCACTGAGTACCTCCAGAGCCCTGTGGGCCGGCTGCGAATCTTCCAGTCCCATTTGTTGATCCCTCGGAGGCCGTCTGTGCGTGCCTAGAGACGGGCAACACACTCTACGTTCCTTGAGGAGAGCTACATTTCCAGAGACCTCGACCGGCCTCAGGACAACATTGCTGGTGAGTCCGAAGTGCCCAGGAAAACTTTGTCATGGCACTTGTGTGAGCTGCCCTGTGATAATACTCTGCTTTGACTGTTTCGAGGCCCTCGTACCTGCAGTCACTCTGCTCGAGGAGAAAGTCAGCATCTTGCCATGCGGTGTCGCTGACGGCACACCCAGCAGAAACACATGCCTGGAAGTGAGGCCCTGATTTGCCGTGCAGAAGCGGAGGCGTGCAGCAGTTTCAATGAGCCGGTGGCCTGTGCTCTGCGTACCTTTAACGGCAGCACAGTTTTCTGGACACCTAGGAGGCTAGCGTGGGCACCCAGTTGCCGGCAGGAACACTGAGTACCCCCAGGCGCACCTGGGTCTGCTAAGCAACATCCAGTACCGTAGCCCTGTACAGCCCCTCTGTGCTTGCCGAGCGTAGGGAAACGCACTGCACTCTCTTTTGAGGCGTCTTAATTTCCTCAGCACTCGCGCACGTTTACGAACTCCGTTCTGGCACGTCCCACATGGCGTAGAAGTCTTAGGCATTGCCTTAGTCTGAGCAGCACTCAGAGTAACCCTCGGCTTCGCATTCCATCCAGGACCTCCTGCTTGAAATCACCGTGCCTCCTAGAGGAAGTCGGCTTGCGTTCTGACTGCAGTTTAAGTCCTTTTCTTCCTGCGGCCCTGCAGGCTTTTGAATAGCCACAGGCCCAGAGGAGCAGCTACGGCGTTCCTTGGTTGAGGCAGTTCGCTTGATGCAGAACACTCTACTTCGAGAAGCTGATTCAGGGAAAGACACACAGGGTAACCTGTGTCTCTTTGGACTTGTTAGAAACCACAGTGGGGTATGCTGAGTGTGCCCATGGAAACGGGGGCCTGCTGGAACTAGCCTTGCTTTCCCATTTTGAAGGCTGCATTCATGCTGCCTTGAAGCTGCCTGACATCCCCTGCTCTTGACAGGCCTGTAAACCCTGTAAGAATGTTTCTGGGGAGAAAATGAATTTGCTATCTAAACCAGGTGCTTCTGCGCCTGCGGTGTGGTCACCCTGACAAGCTCTAGCGCTAAAAGGAAACTCAACGTGTGAACTTGCCTCCAGTTTAGGCCCTTAGTACCCATGTAGATACGGAGGCATGCAGCTCTTTCCATGAGTTCTTAGTCGCTTATATGCTTTATTATAAAGGAAGAAAACTTCTGAGGACTCCTAGGCCTCTCGTGTATGCATCATTTCCCCTCCAAGTTCACTGAGTACCTCCAGAGCCCTGTGGGCCGGCTGCGAATCTTCCAGTCCCATTTGTTGATCCCTCGGAGGCCGTCTGTGCGTGCCTAGAGACGGGCAACACACTGTACGTTCCTTGAGGAGAGCTACATTTCCAGAGACCTCGACCGGCCTCAGGACAACATTGCTGCTGAGTCCGAAGTGCCCAGGAAAACTTTCTCATGGCCCTTGTGTGAGCTGCCATGTGCTGACACTCTTCTTTGACTGCTCCGAGGCCCTCGTACCTGCAGTCACTCTGCTCGAGGAGAAAGTCAGCATCTTGCCATGCGGTGTCGCTGACGCCACACCCAGCAAAATTACATGCCTGGAAGTAAGGCCCTGATTTGCCGTGCAGAAGCAGAGGCGTGCAGCAGTTTCCATGAGCCGGTGGCCTGTGCTCTGCGTACCTTTAACGGCAGCACAGTTTTCTGGACACCTAGGAGGCTAGCGTGGGCACCCAGTTGCCGGCAGGAACACTGAGTACCCCCAGGCGCACCTGGGTCTGCTAAGCAACATCCAGTACCGTAGCCCTGTACAGCCCCTCTGTGCTTGCCGAGCGTAGGGAAACGCACTGCACTCTCTTTTGAGGCGTCTTAATTTCCTCAGCACTCGCGCACGTTTACGAACTCCGTTCTGGCACGTCCCACATCGCGTAGAAGTCTTAGGCATTGCCTTAGTCTGAGCAGCACTCAGAGTAACCCTCGGCTTCGCATTCCATCCAGGACCTCCTGCTTGAAATCACCGTGCCTCCTAGAGGAAGTCGGCTTGCGTTCTGACTGCAGTTTAAGTCCTTTTCTTCCTGCGGCCCTGCAGGCTTTTGAATAGCCACAGGCCCAGAGGAGCAGCTACGGCGTTCCTTGGTTGAGGCAGTTCGCTTGATGCAGAACACTCTACTTCGAGAAGCTGATTCAGGGAAAGACACACAGGGTAACCTGTGTCTCTTTGGACTTGTTAGAAACCACAGTGGGGTATGCTGAGTGTGCCCATGGAAACGGGGGCCTGCTGGAACTAGCCTTGCTTTCCCATTTTGAAGGCTGCATTCATGCTGCCTTGAAGCTGCCTGACATCCCCTGCTCTTGACAGGCCTGTAAACCCTGTAAGAATGTTTCTGGGGAGAAAATGAATTTGCTATCTAAACCAGGTGCTTCTGCGCCTGCGGTGTGGTCACGCTGACAAGCTCTAGCGCTAAAAGGAAACTCAACGTGTGAACTTGCCTCCAGTTTAGGCCCTTAGTACCCATGTAGATACGGAGGCATGCAGCTCTTTCCATGAGTTCTTAGTCGCTTATATGCTTTATTATAAAGGAAGAAAACTTCTGAGGACTCCTAGGCCTCTCGTGTATGCATCATTTCCCCTCCAAGTTCACTGAGTACCTCCAGAGCCCTGTGGGCCGGCTGCGAATCTTCCAGTCCCATTTGTTGATCCCTCGGAGGCCGTCTGTGCGTGCCTAGAGACGGGCAACACACTCTATGTTCCTTGAGGAGAGCTACATTTCCAGAGACCTCGGCCGGCCTCAGGACAACATTGCTGGTGAGTCCGAAGTGCCCAGGAAAACTTTGTCATGGCACTTGTGTGAGCTGCCCTGTGATAATACTCTGCTTTGACTGTTTCGAGGCCCTCGTACCTGCAGTCACTCTGCTCGAGGAGAAAGTCAGCATCTTGCCATGCGGTGTCGCTGACGGCACACCCAGCAGAAACACATGCCTGGAAGTGAGGCCCTGATTTGCCGTGCAGAAGCGGAGGCGTGCAGCAGTTTCCATGAGCCGGTGGCCTGTGCTCTGCGTACCTTTAACGTGGACACCTAGGAAGCTAGCGTGGGCACCCTGTTGCCGGCAGGAACACTGAGTAGCCCCAGGCGCACCTTGGTCTGCTAAGCAACATCCAGTCCCGTAGCCCTTTAGAGCCCCTCTGTGCATGCCGAGCGTAGGGAAACGCACTGCACTCACTTTTGGAGCGTCTTAATTTCCTCAGCACTCGCGCACGTTCACGAACACCGTTCTGGCACGTCCCACATGGCGTAGAAGTCTTAGGCGTTGCCCTAGTCTGAGCTGCACTCAGAGTAACCCTCGGCTTCGCATTCCATCCAGGACCTCCTGCCTGAAGTCACCATGCCTCCTAGAGGAAGTCGGCTTGCGTTCTGACTGCAGTTTAAGTCCTGTTCTTCCTGTGGCACTGCAGGCTTTCGAATAGCCTAGGCCCAGAGGAGCAGCTACGGCGTTCCTTGGTTGAGGCAGTTCGCTTGATGCAGAACACTCTACTTCGAGAAGCTGATTCAGGGAAGGAAACACATGGTAACCTGTGTCTCTTTGGACTTGTTAGAAACCACAGTGGGGTATGCTGAGTGTGCCCATGGAAACGGGGGCCTGCTGGAACTAGCCTTGCTTTCCCATTTTGAAGGCCGCATTCATGCTGCGTTGAAGCTGCCTGATATTCCCTGCACTTGATAGTCCTGTAAACACTGTAAGAATGCTTCTGGGGAGAAAATGAATTTGCTATCTAAACCAGGTGCTTCTGCGCCTGCGGTGTGGTCACCCTGACAAGCTCTAGCGCTAAAAGGAAACTCAACGTGTGAACTTGCCTCCAGTTTAGGCCCTTAGTACCCATGTAGATACGGAGGCATGCAGCTCTTTCCATGAGTTCTTAGTCGCTTATATGCTTTATTATAAAGGAAGAAAACTTCTGAGGACTCCTAGGCCTCTCGTGTATGCATCATTTCCCCTCCAAGTTCACTGAGTACCTCCAGAGCCCTGTGGGCCGGCTGCGAATCTTCCAGTCCCATTTGTTGATCCCTCGGAGGCCGTCTGTGCGTGCCTAGAGACGGGCAACACACTCTACGTTCCTTGAGGAGAGCTACATTTCCAGAGACCTCGACCGGCCTCAGGACAACATTGCTGGTGAGTCCGAAGTGCCCAGGAAAACTTTGTCATGGCACTTGTGTGAGCTGCCCTGTGATAATACTCTGCTTTGACTGTTTCGAGGCCCTCGTACCTGCAGTCACTCTGCTCGAGGAGAAAGTCAGCATCTTGCCATGCGGTGTCGCTGACGGCACACCCAGCAGAAACACATGCCTGGAAGTGAGGCCCTGATTTGCCGTGCAGAAGCGGAGGCGTGCAGCAGTTTCAATGAGCCGGTGGCCTGTGCTCTGCGTACCTTTAACGGCAGCACAGTTTTCTGGACACCTAGGAGGCTAGCGTGGGCACCCAGTTGCCGGCAGGAACACTGAGTACCCCCAGGCGCACCTGGGTCTGCTAAGCAACATCCAGTACCGTAGCCCTGTACAGCCCCTCTGTGCTTGCCGAGCGTAGGGAAACGCACTGCACTCTCTTTTGAGGCGTCTTAATTTCCTCAGCACTCGCGCACGTTTACGAACTCCGTTGTGGCACGTCCCACATGGCGTAGAAGTCTTAGGCATTGCCTTAGTCTGAGCAGCACTCAGAGTAACCCTCGGCTTCGCATTCCATCCAGGACCTCCTGCTTGAAATCACCGTGCCTCCTAGAGGAAGTCGGCTTGCGTTCTGACTGCAGTTTAAGTCCTTTTCTTCCTGCGGCCCTGCAGGCTTTTGAATAGCCACAGGCCCAGAGGAGCAGCTACGGCGTTCCTTGGTTGAGGCAGTTCGCTTGATGCAGAACACTCTACTTCGAGAAGCTGATTCAGGGAAAGACACACAGGGTAACCTGTGTCTCTTTGGACTTGTTAGAAACCACAGTGGGGTATGCTGAGTGTGCCCATGGAAACGGGGGCCTGCTGGAACTAGCCTTGCTTTCCCATTTTGAAGGCTGCATTCATGCTGCCTTGAAGCTGCCTGACATCCCCTGCTCTTGACAGGCCTGTAAACCCTGTAAGAATGTTTCTGGGGAGAAAATGAATTTGCTATCTAAACCAGGTGCTTCTGCGCCTGCGGTGTGGTCACCCTGACAAGCTCTAGCGCTAAAAGGAAACTCAACGTGTGAACTTGCCTCCAGTTTAGGCCCTTAGTACCCATGTAGATACGGAGGCATGCAGCTCTTTCCATGAGTTCTTAGTCGCTTATATGCTTTATTATAAAGGAAGAAAACTTCTGAGGACTCCTAGGCCTCTCGTGTATGCATCATTTCCCCTCCAAGTTCACTGAGTACCTCCAGAGCCCTGTGGGCCGGCTGCGAATCTTCCAGTCCCATTTGTTGATCCCTCGGAGGCCGTCTGTGCGTGCCTAGAGACGGGCAACACACTCTACGTTCCTTGAGGAGAGCTACATTTCCAGAGACCTCGGCCGGCCTCAGGACAACATTGCTGGTGAGTCCGAAGTGCCCAGGAAAACTTTGTCATGGCACTTGTGTGAGCTGCCCTGTGATAATACTCTGCTTTGACTGTTTCGAGGCCCTCGTACCTGCAGTCACTCTGCTCGAGGAGAAAGTCAGCATCTTGCCATGTGGTGTCGCTGACGGCACACCCAGCAGAAACACATGCCTGGAAGTGAGGCCCTGATTTGCCGTGCAGAAGCGGAGGCGTGCAGCAGTTTCAATGAGCCGGTGGCCTGTGCTCTGCGTACCTTTAACGGCAGCACAGTTTTCTGGACACCTAGGAGGCTAGCGTGGGCACCCAGTTGCCGGCAGGAACACTGAGTACCCCCAGGCGCACCTGGGTCTGCTAAGCAACATCCAGTACCGTAGCCCTGTACAGCCCCTCTGTGCTTGCCGAGCGTAGGGAAACGCACTGCACTCTCTTTTGAGGCGTCTTAATTTCCTCAGCACTCGCGCACGTTTACGAACTCCGTTCTGGCACGTCCCACATGGCGTAGAAGTCTTAGGCATTGCCTTAGTCTGAGCAGCACTCAGAGTAACCCTCGGCTTCGCATTCCATCCAGGACCTCCTGCTTGAAATCACCGTGCCTCCTAGAGGAAGTCGGCTTGCGTTCTGACTGCAGTTTAAGTCCTTTTCTTCCTGCGGCCCTGCAGGCTTTTGAATAGCCACAGGCCCAGAGGAGCAGCTACGGCGTTCCTTGGTTGAGGCAGTTCGCTTGATGCAGAACACTCTACTTCGAGAAGCTGATTCAGGGAAAGACACACAGGGTAACCTGTGTCTCTTTGGACTTGTTAGAAACCACAGTGGGGTATGCTGAGTGTGCCCATGGAAACGGGGGCCTGCTGGAACTAGCCTTGCTTTCCCATTTTGAAGGCTGCATTCATGCTGCCTTGAAGCTGCCTGACATCCCCTGCTCTTGACAGGCCTGTAAACCCTGTAAGAATGTTTCTGGGGAGAAAATGAATTTGCTATCTAAACCAGGTGCTTCTGCGCCTGCGGTGTGGTCACCCTGACAAGCTCTAGCGCTAAAAGGAAACTCAACGTGTGAACTTGCCTCCAGTTTAGGCCCTTAGTACCCATGTAGATACGGAGGCATGCAGCTCTTTCCATGAGTTCTTAGTCGCTTATATGCTTTATTATAAAGGAAGAAAACTTCTGAGGACTCCTAGGCCTCTCGTGTATGCATCATTTCCCCTCCAAGTTCACTGAGTACCTCCAGAGCCCTGTGGGCCGGCTGCGAATCTTCCAGTCCCATTTGTTGATCCCTCGGAGGCCGTCTGTGCGTGCCTAGAGACGGGCAACACACTGTACGTTCCTTGAGGAGAGCTACATTTCCAGAGACCTCGACCGGCCTCAGGACAACATTGCTGCTGAGTCCGAAGTGCCCAGGAAAACTTTCTCATGGCCCTTGTGTGAGCTGCCATGTGCTGACACTCTTCTTTGACTGCTCCGAGGCCCTCGTACCTGCAGTCACTCTGCTCGAGGAGAAAGTCAGCATCTTGCCATGCGGTGTCGCTGACGCCACACCCAGCAAAATTACATGCCTGGAAGTAAGGCCCTGATTTGCCGTGCAGAAGCAGAGGCGTGCAGCAGTTTCCATGAGCCGGTGGCCTGTGCTCTGCGTACCTTTAACGGCAGCACAGTTTTCTGGACACCTAGGAGGCTAGCGTGGGCACCCAGTTGCCGGCAGGAACACTGAGTACCCCCAGGCGCACCTGGGTCTGCTAAGCAACATCCAGTACCGTAGCCCTGTACAGCCCCTCTGTGCTTGCCGAGCGTAGGGAAACGCACTGCACTCTCTTTTGAGGCGTCTTAATTTCCTCAGCACTCGCGCACGTTTACGAACTCCGTTCTGGCACGTCCCACATGGCGTAGAAGTCTTAGGCATTGCCTTAGTCTGAGCAGCACTCAGAGTAACCCTCGGCTTCGCATTCCATCCAGGACCTCCTGCTTGAAATCACCGTGCCTCCTAGAGGAAGTCGGCTTGCGTTCTGACTGCAGTTTAAGTCCTTTTCTTCCTGCGGCCCTGCAGGCTTTTGAATAGCCACAGGCCCAGAGGAGCAGCTACGGCGTTCCTTGGTTGAGGCAGTTCGCTTGATGCAGAACACTCTACTTCGAGAAGCTGATTCAGGGAAAGACACACAGGGTAACCTGTGTCTCTTTGGACTTGTTAGAAACCACAGTGGGGTATGCTGAGTGTGCCCATGGAAACGGGGGCCTGCTGGAACTAGCCTTGCTTTCCCATTTTGAAGGCTGCATTCATGCTGCCTTGAAGCTGCCTGACATCCCCTGCTCTTGACAGGCCTGTAAACCCTGTAAGAATGTTTCTGGGGAGAAAATGAATTTGCTATCTAAACCAGGTGCTTCTGCGCCTGCGGTGTGGTCACGCTGACAAGCTCTAGCGCTAAAAGGAAACTCAACGTGTGAACTTGCCTCCAGTTTAGGCCCTTAGTACCCATGTAGATACGGAGGCATGCAGCTCTTTCCATGAGTTCTTAGTCGCTTATATGCTTTATTATAAAGGAAGAAAACTTCTGAGGACTCCTAGGCCTCTCGTGTATGCATCATTTCCCCTCCAAGTTCACTGAGTACCTCCAGAGCCCTGTGGGCCGGCTGCGAATCTTCCAGTCCCATTTGTTGATCCCTCGGAGGCCGTCTGTGCGTGCCTAGAGACGGGCAACACACTCTATGTTCCTTGAGGAGAGCTACATTTCCAGAGACCTCGGCCGGCCTCAGGACAACATTGCTGGTGAGTCCGAAGTGCCCAGGAAAACTTTGTCATGGCACTTGTGTGAGCTGCCCTGTGATAATACTCTGCTTTGACTGTTTCGAGGCCCTCGTACCTGCAGTCACTCTGCTCGAGGAGAAAGTCAGCATCTTGCCATGCGGTGTCGCTGACGGCACACCCAGCAGAAACACATGCCTGGAAGTGAGGCCCTGATTTGCCGTGCAGAAGCGGAGGCGTGCAGCAGTTTCCATGAGCCGGTGGCCTGTGCTCTGCGTACCTTTAACGTGGACACCTAGGAAGCTAGCGTGGGCACCCTGTTGCCGGCAGGAACACTGAGTAGCCCCAGGCGCACCTTGGTCTGCTAAGCAACATCCAGTCCCGTAGCCCTTTAGAGCCCCTCTGTGCATGCCGAGCGTAGGGAAACGCACTGCACTCACTTTTGGAGCGTCTTAATTTCCTCAGCACTCGCGCACGTTCACGAACACCGTTCTGGCACGTCCCACATGGCGTAGAAGTCTTAGGCGTTGCCCTAGTCTGAGCTGCACTCAGAGTAACCCTCGGCTTCGCATTCCATCCAGGACCTCCTACCTGAAGTCACCATGCCTCCTAGAGGAAGTCGGCTTGCGTTCTGACTGCAGTTTAAGTCCTGTTCTTCCTGTGGCACTGCAGGCTTTCGAATAGCCTAGGCCCAGAGGAGCAGCTACGGCGTTCCTTGGTTGAGGCAGTTCGCTTGATGCAGAACACTCTACTTCGAGAAGCTGATTCAGGGAAGGAAACACATGGTAACCTGTGTCTCTTTGGACTTGTTAGAAACCACAGTGGGGTATGCTGAGTGTGCCCATGGAAACGGGGGCCTGCTGGAACTAGCCTTGCTTTCCCATTTTGAAGGCCGCATTCATGCTGCGTTGAAGCTGCCTGATATTCCCTGCACTTGATAGTCCTGTAAACACTGTAAGAATGCTTCTGGGGAGAAAATGAATTTGCTATCTAAACCAGGTGCTTCTGCGCCTGCGGTGTGGTCACCCTGACAAGCTCTAGCGCTAAAAGGAAACTCAACGTGTGAACTTGCCTCCAGTTTAGGCCCTTAGTACCCATGTAGATACGGAGGCATGCAGCTCTTTCCATGAGTTCTTAGTCGCTTATATGCTTTATTATAAAGGAAGAAAACTTCTGAGGACTCCTAGGCCTCTCGTGTATGCATCATTTCCCCTCCAAGTTCACTGAGTACCTCCAGAGCCCTGTGGGCCGGCTGCGAATCTTCCAGTCCCATTTGTTGATCCCTCGGAGGCCGTCTGTGCGGGCCTAGAGACGGGCAACACACTCTACGTTCCTTGAGGAGAGCTACATTTCCAGAGACCTCGACCGGCCTCAGGACAACATTGCTGGTGAGTCCGAAGTGCCCAGGAAAACTTTGTCATGGCACTTGTGTGAGCTGCCCTGTGATAATACTCTGCTTTGACTGTTTCGAGGCCCTCGTACCTGCAGTCACTCTGCTCGAGGAGAAAGTCAGCATCTTGCCATGCGGTGTCGCTGACGGCACACCCAGCAGAAACACATGCCTGGAAGTGAGGCCCTGATTTGCCGTGCAGAAGCGGAGGCGTGCAGCAGTTTCAATGAGCCGGTGGCCTGTGCTCTGCGTACCTTTAACGGCAGCACAGTTTTCTGGACACCTAGGAGGCTAGCGTGGGCACCCAGTTGCCGGCAGGAACACTGAGTACCCCCAGGCGCACCTGGGTCTGCTAAGCAACATCCAGTACCGTAGCCCTGTACAGCCCCTCTGTGCTTGCCGAGCGTAGGGAAACGCACTGCACTCTCTTTTGAGGCGTCTTAATTTCCTCAGCACTCGCGCACGTTTACGAACTCCGTTGTGGCACGTCCCACATGGCGTAGAAGTCTTAGGCATTGCCTTAGTCTGAGCAGCACTCAGAGTAACCCTCGGCTTCGCATTCCATCCAGGACCTCCTGCTTGAAATCACCGTGCCTCCTAGAGGAAGTCGGCTTGCGTTCTGACTGCAGTTTAAGTCCTTTTCTTCCTGCGGCCCTGCAGGCTTTTGAATAGCCACAGGCCCAGAGGAGCAGCTACGGCGTTCCTTGGTTGAGGCAGTTCGCTTGATGCAGAACACTCTACTTCGAGAAGCTGATTCAGGGAAAGACACACAGGGTAACCTGTGTCTCTTTGGACTTGTTAGAAACCACAGTGGGGTATGCTGAGTGTGCCCATGGAAACGGGGGCCTGCTGGAACTAGCCTTGCTTTCCCATTTTGAAGGCTGCATTCATGCTGCCTTGAAGCTGCCTGACATCCCCTGCTCTTGACAGGCCTGTAAACCCTGTAAGAATGTTTCTGGGGAGAAAATGAATTTGCTATCTAAACCAGGTGCTTCTGCGCCTGCGGTGTGGTCACCCTGACAAGCTCTAGCGCTAAAAGGAAACTCAACGTGTGAACTTGCCTCCAGTTTAGGCCCTTAGTACCCATGTAGATACGGAGGCATGCAGCTCTTTCCATGAGTTCTTAGTCGCTTATATGCTTTATTATAAAGGAAGAAAACTTCTGAGGACTCCTAGGCCTCTCGTGTATGCATCATTTCCCCTCCAAGTTCACTGAGTACCTCCAGAGCCCTGTGGGCCGGCTGCGAATCTTCCAGTCCCATTTGTTGATCCCTCGGAGGCCGTCTGTGCGTGCCTAGAGACGGGCAACACACTCTACGTTCCTTGAGGAGAGCTACATTTCCAGAGACCTCGGCCGGCCTCAGGACAACATTGCTGGTGAGTCCGAAGTGCCCAGGAAAACTTTGTCATGGCACTTGTGTGAGCTGCCCTGTGATAATACTCTGCTTTGACTGTTTCGAGGCCCTCGTACCTGCAGTCACTCTGCTCGAGGAGAAAGTCAGCATCTTGCCATGTGGTGTCGCTGACGGCACACCCAGCAGAAACACATGCCTGGAAGTGAGGCCCTGATTTGCCGTGCAGAAGCGGAGGCGTGCAGCAGTTTCAATGAGCCGGTGGCCTGTGCTCTGCGTACCTTTAACGGCAGCACAGTTTTCTGGACACCTAGGAGGCTAGCGTGGGCACCCAGTTGCCGGCAGGAACACTGAGTACCCCCAGGCGCACCTGGGTCTGCTAAGCAACATCCAGTACCGTAGCCCTGTACAGCCCCTCTGTGCTTGCCGAGCGTAGGGAAACGCACTGCACTCTCTTTTGAGGCGTCTTAATTTCCTCAGCACTCGCGCACGTTTACGAACTCCGTTCTGGCACGTCCCACATGGCGTAGAAGTCTTAGGCATTGCCTTAGTCTGAGCAGCACTCAGAGTAACCCTCGGCTTCGCATTCCATCCAGGACCTCCTGCTTGAAATCACCGTGCCTCCTAGAGGAAGTCGGCTTGCGTTCTGACTGCAGTTTAAGTCCTTTTCTTCCTGCGGCCCTGCAGGCTTTTGAATAGCCACAGGCCCAGAGGAGCAGCTACGGCGTTCCTTGGTTGAGGCAGTTCGCTTGATGCAGAACACTCTACTTCGAGAAGCTGATTCAGGGAAAGACACACAGGGTAACCTGTGTCTCTTTGGACTTGTTAGAAACCACAGTGGGGTATGCTGAGTGTGCCCATGGAAACGGGGGCCTGCTGGAACTAGCCTTGCTTTCCCATTTTGAAGGCTGCATTCATGCTGCCTTGAAGCTGCCTGACATCCCCTGCTCTTGACAGGCCTGTAAACCCTGTAAGAATGTTTCTGGGGAGAAAATGAATTTGCTATCTAAACCAGGTGCTTCTGCGCCTGCGGTGTGGTCACCCTGACAAGCTCTAGCGCTAAAAGGAAACTCAACGTGTGAACTTGCCTCCAGTTTAGGCCCTTAGTACCCATGTAGATACGGAGGCATGCAGCTCTTTCCA
This sequence comes from Delphinus delphis, assembly GCF_949987515.2. Classification (NCBI taxonomy): domain Eukaryota; kingdom Metazoa; phylum Chordata; class Mammalia; order Artiodactyla; family Delphinidae; genus Delphinus; species Delphinus delphis. The sequence goes on from NC_082701.1 coordinate 38,119,330, forward strand.
TGAGTTCTTAGTCGCTTATATGCTTTATTATAAAGGAAGAAAACTTCTGAGGACTCCTAGGCCTCTCGTGTATGCATCATTTCCCCTCCAAGTTCACTGAGTACCTCCAGAGCCCTGTGGGCCGGCTGCGAATCTTCCAGTCCCATTTGTTGATCCCTCGGAGGCCGTCTGTGCGTGCCTAGAGACGGGCAACACACTGTACGTTCCTTGAGGAGAGCTACATTTCCAGAGACCTCGACCGGCCTCAGGACAACATTGCTGCTGAGTCCGAAGTGCCCAGGAAAACTTTCTCATGGCCCTTGTGTGAGCTGCCATGTGCTGACACTCTTCTTTGACTGCTCCGAGGCCCTCGTACCTGCAGTCACTCTGCTCGAGGAGAAAGTCAGCATCTTGCCATGCGGTGTCGCTGACGCCACACCCAGCAAAATTACATGCCTGGAAGTAAGGCCCTGATTTGCCGTGCAGAAGCAGAGGCGTGCAGCAGTTTCCATGAGCCGGTGGCCTGTGCTCTGCGTACCTTTAACGGCAGCACAGTTTTCTGGACACCTAGGAGGCTAGCGTGGGCACCCAGTTGCCGGCAGGAACACTGAGTACCCCCAGGCGCACCTGGGTCTGCTAAGCAACATCCAGTACCGTAGCCCTGTACAGCCCCTCTGTGCTTGCCGAGCGTAGGGAAACGCACTGCACTCTCTTTTGAGGCGTCTTAATTTCCTCAGCACTCGCGCACGTTTACGAACTCCGTTCTGGCACGTCCCACATGGCGTAGAAGTCTTAGGCATTGCCTTAGTCTGAGCAGCACTCAGAGTAACCCTCGGCTTCGCATTCCATCCAGGACCTCCTGCTTGAAATCACCGTGCCTCCTAGAGGAAGTCGGCTTGCGTTCTGACTGCAGTTTAAGTCCTTTTCTTCCTGCGGCCCTGCAGGCTTTTGAATAGCCACAGGCCCAGAGGAGCAGCTACGGCGTTCCTTGGTTGAGGCAGTTCGCTTGATGCAGAACACTCTACTTCGAGAAGCTGATTCAGGGAAAGACACACAGGGTAACCTGTGTCTCTTTGGACTTGTTAGAAACCACAGTGGGGTATGCTGAGTGTGCCCATGGAAACGGGGGCCTGCTGGAACTAGCCTTGCTTTCCCATTTTGAAGGCTGCATTCATGCTGCCTTGAAGCTGCCTGACATCCCCTGCTCTTGACAGGCCTGTAAACCCTGTAAGAATGTTTCTGGGGAGAAAATGAATTTGCTATCTAAACCAGGTGCTTCTGCGCCTGCGGTGTGGTCACGCTGACAAGCTCTAGCGCTAAAAGGAAACTCAACGTGTGAACTTGCCTCCAGTTTAGGCCCTTAGTACCCATGTAGATACGGAGGCATGCAGCTCTTTCCATGAGTTCTTAGTCGCTTATATGCTTTATTATAAAGGAAGAAAACTTCTGAGGACTCCTAGGCCTCTCGTGTATGCATCATTTCCCCTCCAAGTTCACTGAGTACCTCCAGAGCCCTGTGGGCCGGCTGCGAATCTTCCAGTCCCATTTGTTGATCCCTCGGAGGCCGTCTGTGCGTGCCTAGAGACGGGCAACACACTCTATGTTCCTTGAGGAGAGCTACATTTCCAGAGACCTCGGCCGGCCTCAGGACAACATTGCTGGTGAGTCCGAAGTGCCCAGGAAAACTTTGTCATGGCACTTGTGTGAGCTGCCCTGTGATAATACTCTGCTTTGACTGTTTCGAGGCCCTCGTACCTGCAGTCACTCTGCTCGAGGAGAAAGTCAGCATCTTGCCATGCGGTGTCGCTGACGGCACACCCAGCAGAAACACATGCCTGGAAGTGAGGCCCTGATTTGCCGTGCAGAAGCGGAGGCGTGCAGCAGTTTCCATGAGCCGGTGGCCTGTGCTCTGCGTACCTTTAACGTGGACACCTAGGAAGCTAGCGTGGGCACCCTGTTGCCGGCAGGAACACTGAGTAGCCCCAGGCGCACCTTGGTCTGCTAAGCAACATCCAGTCCCGTAGCCCTTTAGAGCCCCTCTGTGCATGCCGAGCGTAGGGAAACGCACTGCACTCACTTTTGGAGCGTCTTAATTTCCTCAGCACTCGCGCACGTTCACGAACACCGTTCTGGCACGTCCCACATGGCGTAGAAGTCTTAGGCGTTGCCCTAGTCTGAGCTGCACTCAGAGTAACCCTCGGCTTCGCATTCCATCCAGGACCTCCTACCTGAAGTCACCATGCCTCCTAGAGGAAGTCGGCTTGCGTTCTGACTGCAGTTTAAGTCCTGTTCTTCCTGTGGCACTGCAGGCTTTCGAATAGCCTAGGCCCAGAGGAGCAGCTACGGCGTTCCTTGGTTGAGGCAGTTCGCTTGATGCAGAACACTCTACTTCGAGAAGCTGATTCAGGGAAGGAAACACATGGTAACCTGTGTCTCTTTGGACTTGTTAGAAACCACAGTGGGGTATGCTGAGTGTGCCCATGGAAACGGGGGCCTGCTGGAACTAGCCTTGCTTTCCCATTTTGAAGGCCGCATTCATGCTGCGTTGAAGCTGCCTGATATTCCCTGCACTTGATAGTCCTGTAAACACTGTAAGAATGCTTCTGGGGAGAAAATGAATTTGCTATCTAAACCAGGTGCTTCTGCGCCTGCGGTGTGGTCACCCTGACAAGCTCTAGCGCTAAAAGGAAACTCAACGTGTGAACTTGCCTCCAGTTTAGGCCCTTAGTACCCATGTAGATACGGAGGCATGCAGCTCTTTCCATGAGTTCTTAGTCGCTTATATGCTTTATTATAAAGGAAGAAAACTTCTGAGGACTCCTAGGCCTCTCGTGTATGCATCATTTCCCCTCCAAGTTCACTGAGTACCTCCAGAGCCCTGTGGGCCGGCTGCGAATCTTCCAGTCCCATTTGTTGATCCCTCGGAGGCCGTCTGTGCGTGCCTAGAGACGGGCAACACACTCTACGTTCCTTGAGGAGAGCTACATTTCCAGAGACCTCGACCGGCCTCAGGACAACATTGCTGGTGAGTCCGAAGTGCCCAGGAAAACTTTGTCATGGCACTTGTGTGAGCTGCCCTGTGATAATACTCTGCTTTGACTGTTTCGAGGCCCTCGTACCTGCAGTCACTCTGCTCGAGGAGAAAGTCAGCATCTTGCCATGCGGTGTCGCTGACGGCACACCCAGCAGAAACACATGCCTGGAAGTGAGGCCCTGATTTGCCGTGCAGAAGCGGAGGCGTGCAGCAGTTTCAATGAGCCGGTGGCCTGTGCTCTGCGTACCTTTAACGGCAGCACAGTTTTCTGGACACCTAGGAGGCTAGCGTGGGCACCCAGTTGCCGGCAGGAACACTGAGTACCCCCAGGCGCACCTGGGTCTGCTAAGCAACATCCAGTACCGTAGCCCTGTACAGCCCCTCTGTGCTTGCCGAGCGTAGGGAAACGCACTGCACTCTCTTTTGAGGCGTCTTAATTTCCTCAGCACTCGCGCACGTTTACGAACTCCGTTGTGGCACGTCCCACATGGCGTAGAAGTCTTAGGCATTGCCTTAGTCTGAGCAGCACTCAGAGTAACCCTCGGCTTCGCATTCCATCCAGGACCTCCTGCTTGAAATCACCGTGCCTCCTAGAGGAAGTCGGCTTGCGTTCTGACTGCAGTTTAAGTCCTTTTCTTCCTGCGGCCCTGCAGGCTTTTGAATAGCCACAGGCCCAGAGGAGCAGCTACGGCGTTCCTTGGTTGAGGCAGTTCGCTTGATGCAGAACACTCTACTTCGAGAAGCTGATTCAGGGAAAGACACACAGGGTAACCTGTGTCTCTTTGGACTTGTTAGAAACCACAGTGGGGTATGCTGAGTGTGCCCATGGAAACGGGGGCCTGCTGGAACTAGCCTTGCTTTCCCATTTTGAAGGCTGCATTCATGCTGCCTTGAAGCTGCCTGACATCCCCTGCTCTTGACAGGCCTGTAAACCCTGTAAGAATGTTTCTGGGGAGAAAATGAATTTGCTATCTAAACCAGGTGCTTCTGCGCCTGCGGTGTGGTCACCCTGACAAGCTCTAGCGCTAAAAGGAAACTCAACGTGTGAACTTGCCTCCAGTTTAGGCCCTTAGTACCCATGTAGATACGGAGGCATGCAGCTCTTTCCATGAGTTCTTAGTCGCTTATATGCTTTATTATAAAGGAAGAAAACTTCTGAGGACTCCTAGGCCTCTCGTGTATGCATCATTTCCCCTCCAAGTTCACTGAGTACCTCCAGAGCCCTGTGGGCCGGCTGCGAATCTTCCAGTCCCATTTGTTGATCCCTCGGAGGCCGTCTGTGCGGGCCTAGAGACGGGCAACACACTCTACGTTCCTTGAGGAGAGCTACATTTCCAGAGACCTCGACCGGCCTCAGGACAACATTGCTGGTGAGTCCGAAGTGCCCAGGAAAACTTTGTCATGGCACTTGTGTGAGCTGCCCTGTGATAATACTCTGCTTTGACTGTTTCGAGGCCCTCGTACCTGCAGTCACTCTGCTCGAGGAGAAAGTCAGCATCTTGACATGTGGTGTCGCTGACGGCACACCCAGCAGAAACACATGCCTGGAAGTGAGGCCCTGATTTGCCGTGCAGAAGCGGAGGCGTGCAGCAGTTTCAATGAGCCGGTGGCCTGTGCTCTGCGTACCTTTAACGGCAGCACAGTTTTCTGGACACCTAGGAGGCTAGCGTGGGCACCCAGTTGCCGGCAGGAACACTGAGTACCCCCAGGCGCACCTGGGTCTGCTAAGCAACATCCAGTACCGTAGCCCTGTACAGCCCCTCTGTGCTTGCCGAGCGTAGGGAAACGCACTGCACTCTCTTTTGAGGCGTCTTAATTTCCTCAGCACTCGCGCACGTTTACGAACTCCGTTGTGGCACGTCCCACATGGCGTAGAAGTCTTAGGCATTGCCTTAGTCTGAGCAGCACTCAGAGTAACCCTCGGCTTCGCATTCCATCCAGGACCTCCTGCTTGAAATCACCGTGCCTCCTAGAGGAAGTCGGCTTGCGTTCTGACTGCAGTTTAAGTCCTTTTCTTCCTGCGGCCCTGCAGGCTTTTGAATAGCCACAGGCCCAGAGGAGCAGCTACGGCGTTCCTTGGTTGAGGCAGTTCGCTTGATGCAGAACACTCTACTTCGAGAAGCTGATTCAGGGAAAGACACACAGGGTAACCTGTGTCTCTTTGGACTTGTTAGAAACCACAGTGGGGTATGCTGAGTGTGCCCATGGAAACGGGGGCCTGCTGGAACTAGCCTTGCTTTCCCATTTTGAAGGCTGCATTCATGCTGCCTTGAAGCTGCCTGACATCCCCTGCTCTTGACAGGCCTGTAAACCCTGTAAGAATGTTTCTGGGGAGAAAATGAATTTGCTATCTAAACCAGGTGCTTCTGCGCCTGCGGTGTGGTCACCCTGACAAGCTCTAGCGCTAAAAGGAAACTCAACGTGTGAACTTGCCTCCAGTTTAGGCCCTTAGTACCCATGTAGATACGGAGGCATGCAGCTCTTTCCATGAGTTCTTAGTCGCTTATATGCTTTATTATAAAGGAAGAAAACTTCTGAGGACTCCTAGGCCTCTCGTGTATGCATCATTTCCCCTCCAAGTTCACTGAGTACCTCCAGAGCCCTGTGGGCCGGCTGCGAATCTTCCAGTCCCATTTGTTGATCCCTCGGAGGCCGTCTGTGCGTGCCTAGAGACGGGCAACACACTCTACGTTCCTTGAGGAGAGCTACATTTCCAGAGACCTCGACCGGCCTCAGGACAACATTGCTGGTGAGTCCGAAGTGCCCAGGAAAACTTTGTCATGGCACTTGTGTGAGCTGCCCTGTGATAATACTCTGCTTTGACTGTTTCGAGGCCCTCGTACCTGCAGTCACTCTGCTCGAGGAGAAAGTCAGCATCTTGCCATGTGGTGTCGCTGACGGCACACCCAGCAGAAACACATGCCTGGAAGTGAGGCCCTGATTTGCCGTGCAGAAGCGGAGGCGTGCAGCAGTTTCAATGAGCCGGTGGCCTGTGCTCTGCGTACCTTTAACGGCAGCACAGTTTTCTGGACACCTAGGAGGCTAGCGTGGGCACCCAGTTGCCGGCAGGAACACTGAGTACCCCCAGGCGCACCTGGGTCTGCTAAGCAACATCCAGTACCGTAGCCCTGTACAGCCCCTGTGTGCTTGCCGAGCGTAGGGAAACGCACTGCACTCTCTTTTGAGGCGTCTTAATTTCCTCAGCACTCGCGCACGTTTACGAACTCCGTTCTGGCACGTCCCACATGGCGTAGAAGTCTTAGGCATTGCCTTAGTCTGAGCAGCACTCAGAGTAACCCTCGGCTTCGCATTCCATCCAGGACCTCCTGCTTGAAATCACCGTGCCTCCTAGAGGAAGTCGGCTTGCGTTCTGACTGCAGTTTAAGTCCTTTTCTTCCTGCGGCCCTGCAGGCTTTTGAATAGCCACAGGCCCAGAGGAGCAGCTACGGCGTTCCTTGGTTGAGGCAGTTCGCTTGATGCAGAACACTCTACTTCGAGAAGCTGATTCAGGGAAAGACACACAGGGTAACCTGTGTCTCTTTGGACTTGTTAGAAACCACAGTGGGGTATGCTGAGTGTGCCCATGGAAACGGGGGCCTGCTGGAACTAGCCTTGCTTTCCCATTTTGAAGGCTGCATTCATGCTGCCTTGAAGCTGCCTGACATCCCCTGCTCTTGACAGGCCTGTAAACCCTGTAAGAATGTTTCTGGGGAGAAAATGAATTTGCTATCTAAACCAGGTGCTTCTGCGCCTGCGGTGTGGTCACCCTGACAAGCTCTAGCGCTAAAAGGAAACTCAACGTGTGAACTTGCCTCCAGTTTAGGCCCTTAGTATCCATGTAGATACGGAGGCATGCAGCTCTTTCCATGAGTTCTTAGTCGCTTATATGCTTTATTATAAAGGAAGAAAACTTCTGAGGACTCCTAGGCCTCTCGTGTATGCATCATTTCCCCTCCAAGTTCACTGAGTACCTCCAGAGCCCTGTGGGCCGGCTGCGAATCTTCCAGTCCCATTTGTTGATCCCTCGGAGGCCGTCTGTGCGTGCCTAGAGACGGGCAACACACTGTACGTTGCTTGAGGAGAGCTACATTTCCAGAGACCTCGACCGGCCTCAGGACAACATTGCTGCTGAGTCCGAAGTGCCCAGGAAAACTTTCTCATGGCCCTTGTGTGAGCTGCCATGTGCTGACACTCTTCTTTGACTGCTCCGAGGCCCTCGTACCTGCAGTCACTCTGCTCGAGGAGAAAGTCAATCTTGCCATGCGGTGTCGCTGACGCCACACCCAGCAGAATTACATGCCTGGAAGTAAGGCCCTGATTTGCCGTGCAGAAGCAGAGGCGTGCAGCAGTTTCCATGAGCCGGTGGCCTGTGCTCTGCGTACCTTTAACGGCAGCACAGTTTTCTGGACACCTAGGAGGCTAGCGTGGGCACCCAGTTGCCGGCAGGAACACTGAGTACCCCCAGGCGCACCTGGGTCTGCTAAGCAACATCCAGTACCGTAGCCCTGTACAGCCCCTCTGTGCTTGCCGAGCGTAGGGAAACGCACTGCACTCTCTTTTGAGGCGTCTTAATTTCCTCAGCACTCGCGCACGTTTACGAACTCCGTTCTGGCACGTCCCACATGGCGTAGAAGTCTTAGGCATTGCCTTAGTCTGAGCAGCACTCAGAGTAACCCTCGGCTTCGCATTCCATCCAGGACCTCCTGCTTGAAATCACCGTGCCTCCTAGAGGAAGTCGGCTTGCGTTCTGACTGCAGTTTAAGTCCTTTTCTTCCTGCGGCCCTGCAGGCTTTTGAATAGCCACAGGCCCAGAGGAGCAGCTACGGCGTTCCTTGGTTGAGGCAGTTCGCTTGATGCAGAACACTCTACTTCGAGAAGCTGATTCAGGGAAAGACACACAGGGTAACCTGTGTCTCTTTGGACTTGTTAGAAACCACAGTGGGGTATGCTGAGTGTGCCCATGGAAACGGGGGCCTGCTGGAACTAGCCTTGCTTTCCCATTTTGAAGGCTGCATTCATGCTGCCTTGAAGCTGCCTGACATCCCCTGCTCTTGACAGGCCTGTAAACCCTGTAAGAATGTTTCTGGGGAGAAAATGAATTTGCTATCTAAACCAGGTGCTTCTGCGCCTGCGGTGTGGTCACGCTGACAAGCTCTAGCGCTAAAAGGAAACTCAACGTGTGAACTTGCCTCCAGTTTAGGCCCTTAGTACCCATGTAGATACGGAGGCATGCAGCTCTTTCCATGAGTTCTTAGTCGCTTATATGCTTTATTATAAAGGAAGAAAACTTCTGAGGACTCCTAGGCCTCTCGTGTATGCATCATTTCCCCTCCAAGTTCACTGAGTACCTCCAGAGCCCTGTGGGCCGGCTGCGAATCTTCCAGTCCCATTTGTTGATCCCTCGGAGGCCGTCTGTGCGTGCCTAGAGACGGGCAACACACTCTATGTTCCTTGAGGAGAGCTACATTTCCAGAGACCTCGGCCGGTCTCAGGACAACATTGCTGGTGAGTCCGAAGTGCCCAGGAAAACTTTGTCATGGCACTTGTGTGAGCTGCCCTGTGATAATACTCTGCTTTGACTGTTTCGAGGCCCTCGTACCTGCAGTCACTCTGCTCGAGGAGAAAGTCAGCATCTTGCCATGCGGTGTCGCTGACGGCACACCCAGCAGAAACACATGACTGGAAGTGAGGCCCTGATTTGCCGTGCAGAAGCGGAGGCGTGCAGCAGTTTCCATGAGCCGGTGGCCTGTGCTCTGCGTACCTTTAACGGCAGCACAGTTTTCTGGACACCTAGGAGGCTAGCGTGGGCACCCAGTTGCCGGCAGGAACACTGAGTACCCCCAGGCGCACCTGGGTCTGCTAAGCAACATCCAGTACCGTAGCCCTGTACAGCCCCTCTGTGCATGCCGAGCGTAGGGAAACGCACTGCACTCACTTTTGGAGCGTCTTAATTTCCTCAGCACTCGCGCACGTTCACGAACACCGTTCTGGCACGTCCCACATGGCGTAGAAGTCTTAGGCGTTGCCCTAGTCAGAGCTGCACTCAGAGTAACCCTCGGCTTCGCATTCCATCCAGGACCTCCTGCCTGAAGTCACCATGCCTCCTAGAGGAAGTCGGCTTGCGTTCTGACTGCAGTTTAAGTCCTGTTCTTCCTGTGGCACTGCAGGCTTTCGAATAGCCTAGGCCCAGAGGAGCAGCTACGGCGTTCCTTGGTTGAGGCAGTTCGCTTGATGCAGAACACTCTACTTCGAGAAGCTGATTCAGGGAAGGAAACACAGGGTAACCTGTGTCTCTTTGGACTTGTTAGAAACCACAGTGGGGTATGCTGAGTGTGCCCATGGAAACGGGGGCCTGCTGGAACTAGCCTTGCTTTCCCATTTTGAAGGCCGCATTCATGCTGCGTTGAAGCTGCCTGATATTCCCTGCACTTGATAGTCCTGTAAACACTGTAAGAATGCTTCTGGGGAGAAAATGAATTTGCTATCTAAACCAGGTGCTTCTGCGCCTGCGGTGTGGTCACCCTGACAAGCTCTAGCGCTAAAAGGAAACTCAACGTGTGAACTTGCCTCCAGTTTAGGCCCTTAGTACCCATGTAGATACGGAGGCATGCAGCTCTTTCCATGAGTTCTTAGTCGCTTATATGCTTTATTATAAAGGAAGAAAACTTCTGAGGACTCCTAGGCCTCTCGTGTATGCATCATTTCCCCTCCAAGTTCACTGAGTACCTCCAGAGCCCTGTGGGCCGGCTGCGAATCTTCCAGTCCCATTTGTTGATCCCTCGGAGGCCGTCTGTGCGTGCCTAGAGACGGGCAACACACTCTACGTTCCTTGAGGAGAGCTACATTTCCAGAGACCTCGACCGGCCTCAGGACAACATTGCTGGTGAGTCCGAAGTGCCCAGGAAAACTTTGTCATGGCACTTGTGTGAGCTGCCCTGTGATAATACTCTGCTTTGACTGTTTCGAGGCCCTCGTACCTGCAGTCACTCTGCTCGAGGAGAAAGTCAGCATCTTGCCATGCGGTGTCGCTGACGGCACACCCAGCAGAAACACATGCCTGGAAGTGAGGCCCTGATTTGCCGTGCAGAAGCGGAGGCGTGCAGCAGTTTCCATGAGCCGGTGGCCTGTGCTCTGCGTACCTTTAACGGCAGCACAGTTTTCTGGACACCTAGGAGGCTAGCGTGGGCACCCAGTTGCCGGCAGGAACACTGAGTACCCCCAGGCGCACCTGGGTCTGCTAAGCAACATCCAGTACCGTAGCCCTGTACAGCCCCTCTGTGCTTGCCGAGCGTAGGGAAACGCACTGCACTCTCTTTTGAGGCGTCTTAATTTCCTCAGCACTCGCGCACGTTTACGAACTCCGTTGTGGCACGTCCCACATGGCGTAGAAGTCTTAGGCATTGCCTTAGTCTGAGCAGCACTCAGAGTAACCCTCGGCTTCGCATTCCATCCAGGACCTCCTGCTTGAAATCACCGTGCCTCCTAGAGGAAGTCGGCTTGCGTTCTGACTGCAGTTTAAGTCCTTTTCTTCCTGCGGCCCTGCAGGCTTTTGAATAGCCACAGGCCCAGAGGAGCAGCTACGGCGTTCCTTGGTTGAGGCAGTTCGCTTGATGCAGAACACTCTACTTCGAGAAGCTGATTCAGGGAAAGACACACAGGGTAACCTGTGTCTCTTTTGACTTGTTAGAAACCACAGTGGGGTATGCTGAGTGTGCCCATGGAAACGGGGGCCTGCTGGAACTAGCCTTGCTTTCCCATTTTGAAGGCTGCATTCATGCTGCCTTGAAGCTGCCTGACATCCCCTGCTCTTGACAGGCCTGTAAACCCTGTAAGAATGTTTCTGGGGAGAAAATGAATTTGCTATCTAAACCAGGTGCTTCTGCGCCTGCGGTGTGGTCACCCTGACAAGCTCTAGCGCTAAAAGGAAACTCAACGTGTGAACTTGCCTCCAGTTTAGGCCCTTAGTACCCATGTAGATACGGAGGCATGCAGCTCTTTCCATGAGTTCTTAGTCGCTTATATGCTTTATTATAAAGGAAGAAAACTTCTGAGGACTCCTAGGCCTCTCGTGTATGCATCATTTCCCCTCCAAGTTCACTGAGTACCTCCAGAGCCCTGTGGGCCGGCTGCGAATCTTCCAGTCCCATTTGTTGATCCCTCGGAGGCCGTCTGTGCGTGCCTAGAGACGGGCAACACACTCTACGTTCCTTGAGGAGAGCTACATTTCCAGAGACCTCGACCGGCCTCAGGACAACATTGCTGGTGAGTCCGAAGTGCCCAGGAAAACTTTGTCATGGCACTTGTGTGAGCTGCCCTGTGATAATACTCTGCTTTGACTGTTTCGAGGCCCTCGTACCTGCAGTCACTCTGCTCGAGGAGAAAGTCAGCATCTTGCCATGTGGCGTCGCTGACGGCACACCCAGCAGAAACACATGCCTGGAAGTGAGGCCCTGATTTGCCGTGCAGAAGCGGAGGCGTGCAGCAGTTTCAATGAGCTGGTGGCCTGTGCTCTGCGTACCTTTAACGGCAGCACAGTTTTCTGGACACCTAGGAGGCTAGCGTGGGCACCCAGTTGCCGGCAGGAACACTGAGTACCCCCAGGCGCACCTGGGTCTGCTAAGCAACATCCAGTACCGTAGCCCTGTACAGCCCCTCTGTGCTTGCCGAGCGTAGGGAAACGCACTGCACTCTCTTTTGAGGCGTCTTAATTTCCTCAGCACTCGCGCACGTTTACGAACTCCGTTCTGGCACGTCCCACATGGCGTAGAAGTCTTAGGCATTGCCTTAGTCTGAGCAGCACTCAGAGTAACCCTCGGCTTCGCATTCCATCCAGGACCTCCTGCTTGAAATCACCGTGCCTCCTAGAGGAAGTCGGCTTGCGTTCTGACTGCAGTTTAAGTCCTTTTCTTCCTGCGGCCCTGCAGGCTTTTGAATAGCCACAGGCCCAGAGGAGCAGCTACGGCGTTCCTTGGTTGAGGCAGTTCGCTTGATGCAGAACACTCTACTTCGAGAAGCTGATTCAGGGAAAGACACACAGGGTAACCTGTGTCTCTTTGGACTTGTTAGAAACCACAGTGGGGTATGCTGAGTGTGCCCATGGAAACGGGGGCCTGCTGGAACTAGCCTTGCTTTCCCATTTTGAAGGCTGCATTCATGCTGCCTTGAAGCTGCCTGACATCCCCTGCTCTTGACAGGCCTGTAAACCCTGTAAGAATGTTTCTGGGGAGAAAATGAATTTGCTATCTAAACCAGGTGCTTCTGCGCCTGCGGTGTGGTCACCCTGACAAGCTCTAGCGCTAAAAGGAAACTCAACGTGTGAACTTGCCTCCAGTTTAGGCCCTTAGTACCCATGTAGATACGGAGGCATGCAGCTCTTTCCATGAGTTCTTAGTCGCTTATATGCTTTATTATAAAGGAAGAAAACTTCTGAGGACTCCTAGGCCTCTCGTGTATGCATCATTTCCCCTCCAAGTTCACTGAGTACCTCCAGAGCCCTGTGGGCCGGCTGCGAATCTTCCAGTCCCATTTGTTGATCCCTCGGAGGCCGTCTGTGCGTGCCTTGAGACGGGCAACACACTCTATGTTCCTTGAGGAGAGCTACATTTCCAGAGACCTCGGCCGGCCTCAGGACAACATTGCTGGTGAGTCCGAAGTGCCCAGGAAAACTTTGTCATGGCACTTGTGTGAGCTGCCCTGTGATAATACTCTGCTTTGACTGTTTCGAGGCCCTCGTACCTGCAGTCACTATGCTCGAGGAGAAAGTCAGCATCTTGCCATGCGGCGTCGCTGACGGCACACCCAGCAGAAACACATGCCTGGAAGTGAGGCCCTGATTTGCCGTGCAGAAGCGGAGGCGTGCAGCAGTTTCCATGAGCCGGTGGCCTGTGCTCTGCGTACCTTTAACGTGGACACCTAGGAAGCTAGCGTGGGCACCCTGTTGCCGGCAGGAACACTGAGTAGCCCCAGGCGCACCTGGGTCTGCTAAGCAACATCCAGTCCCGTAGCCCTTTAGAGCCCCTCTGTGCATGCCGAGCGTAGGGAAACGCACTGCACTCACTTTTGGAGCGTCTTAATTTCCTCAGCACTCGCGCACGTTCACGAACTCCGTTCTGGCACGTCCCACATGGCGTAGAAGTCTTAGGCATTGCCTTAGTCTGAGCAGCACTCAGAGTAACCCTCGGCTTCGCATTCCATCCAGGACCTCCTGCTTGAAATCACCGTGCCTCCTAGAGGAAGTCGGCTTGCGTTCTGACTGCAGTTTAAGTCCTTTTCTTCCTGCGGCCCTGCAGGCTTTTGAATAGCCACAGGCCCAGAGGAGCAGCTACGGCGTTCCTTGGTTGAGGCAGTTCGCTTGATGCAGAACACTCTACTTCGAGAAGCTGATTCAGGGAAAGACACACAGGGTAACCTGTGTCTCTTTGGACTTGTTAGAAACCACAGTGGGGTATGCTGAGTGTGCCCATGGAAACGGGGGCCTGCTGGAACTAGCCTTGCTTTCCCATTTTGAAGGCTGCATTCATGCTGCCTTGAAGCTGCCTGACATCCCCTGCTCTTGACAGGCCTGTAAACCCTGTAAGAATGTTTCTGGGGAGAAAATGAATTTGCTATCTAAACCAGGTGCTTCTGCGCCTGCGGTGTGGTCACGCTGACAAGCTCTAGCGCTAAAAGGAAACTCAACGTGTGAACTTGCCTCCAGTTTAGGCCCTTAGTACCCATGTAGATACGGAGGCATGCAGCTCTTTCCATGAGTTCTTAGTCGCTTATATGCTTTATTATAAAGGAAGAAAACTTCTGAGGACTCCTAGGCCTCTCGTGTATGCATCATTTCCCCTCCAAGTTCACTGAGTACCTCCAGAGCCCTGTGGGCCGGCTGCGAATCTTCCAGTCCCATTTGTTGATCCCTCGGAGGCCGTCTGTGCGTGCCTAGAGACGGGCAACACACTGTACGTTCCTTGAGGAGAGCTACATTTCCAGAGACCTCGACCGGCCTCAGGACAACATTGCTGGTGAGTCCGAAGTGCCCAGGAAAACTTTGTCATGGCACTTGTGTGAGCTGCCCTGTGATAATACTCTGCTTTGACTGTTTCGAGGCCCTCGTACCTGCAGTCACTCTGCTCGAGGAGAAAGTCAGCATCTTGCCATGCGGTGTCGCTGACGGCACACCCAGCAGAAACACATGCCTGGAAGTGAGGCCCTGATTTGCCGTGCAGAAGCGGAGGCGTGCAGCAGTTTCCATGAGCCGGTGGCCTGTGCTCTGCGTACCTTCAACGTGGACACCTAGGAAGCTAGCGTGGGCACCCTGTTGCCGGCAGGAACACTGAGTAGCCCCAGGCGCACCTGGGTCTGCTAAGCAACATCCAGTCCCGTAGCCCTTTAGAGCCCCTCTGTGCATGCCGAGCGTAGGGAAACGCACTGCACTCACTTTTGGAGCGTCTTAATTTCCTCAGCACTCGCGCACGTTCACGAACACCGTTCTGGCACGTCCCACATGGCGTAGAAGTCTTAGGCGTTGCCCTAGTCTGAGCTGCACTCAGAGTAACCCTCGGCTTCGCATTCCATCCAGGACCTCCTGCCTGAAGTCACCATGCCTCCTAGAGGAAGTCGGCTTGCGTTCTGACTGCAGTTTAAGTCCTGTTCTTCCTGTGGCACTGCAGGCTTTCGAATAGCCTAGGCCCAGAGGAGCAGCTACGGCGTTCCTTGGTTGAGGCAGTTCGCTTGATGCAGAACACTCTACTTCGAGAAGCTGATTCAGGGAAGGAAACACAGGGTAACCTGTGTCTCTTTGGACTTGTTAGAAACCACAGTGGGGTATGCTGAGTGTGCCCATGGAAACGGGGGCCTGCTGGAACTAGGCTTGCTTTCCCATTTTGAAGGCCGCATTCATGCTGCGTTGAAGCTGCCTGATATTCCCTGCACTTGATAGTCCTGTAAACACTGTAAGAATGCTTCTGGGGAGAAAATGAATTTGCTATCTAGACCAGGTGCTTCTGCGCCTGCAGTGTGGTCACCCTGACAAGCTCTAGCGCCAAAAGGAAACTCAACGTGTGAACTTGCCTCCAGTTTAGGCCCTTAGTACCCATGTAGATACGGAGGCATGCAGCTCTTTCCATGAGTTCTTAGTCGCTTATATGCTTTATTATAAAGGAAGAAAACTTCTGAGGACTGCTAGGCCTCTCGTGTATGCATCATTTCCCCTCCAAGTTCACTGAGTACCTCCAGAGCCCTGTGGGCCGGCTGCGAATCTTCCAGTCCCATTTGTTGATCCCTCGGAGGCCGTCTGTGCTCGCCTAGAGACGGGCAACACACTCTACGTTCCTTGAGGAGAACTACATTTCCAGAGACCTCGACCGGCCTCAGGACAACATTGCTGGTGAGTCCGAAGTGCCCAGGAAAACTTTGTCATGGCACTTGTGTGAGCTGCCCTGTGATAATACTCTGCTTTGACTGTTTCGAGGCCCTCGTACCTGCAGTCACTCTGCTCGAGGAGAAAGTCAGCATCTTGCCATGCGGTGTCGCTGACGGCACACCCAGCAGAAACACATGCCTGGAAGTGAGGCCCTGATTTGCCGTGCAGAAGCGGAGGCGTGCAGCAGTTTCCATGAGCCGGTGGCCTGTGCTCTGCGTACCTTTAACGGCAGCACAGTTTTCTGGACACCTAGGAGGCTAGCGTGGGCACCCAGTTGCCGGCAGGAACACTGAGTACCCCCAGGCGCACCTGGGTCTGCTAAGCAACATCCAGTACCGTAGCCCTGTACAGCCCCTCTGTGCTTGCCGAGCGTAGGGAAACGCACTGCACTCTCTTTTGAGGCGTCTTAATTTCCTCAGCACTCGCGCACGTTTACGAACTCCGTTCTGGCACGTCCCACATGGCGTAGAAGTCTTAGGCATTGCCTTAGTCTGAGCAGCACTCAGAGTAACCCTCGGCTTCGCATTCCATCCAGGACCTCCTGCTTGAAATCACCGTGCCTCCTAGAGGAAGTCGGCTTGCGTTCTGACTGCAGTTTAAGTCCTTTTCTTCCTGCGGCCCTGCAGGCTTTTGAATAGCCACAGGCCCAGAGGAGCAGCTACGGCGTTCCTTGGTTGAGGCAGTTCGCTTGATGCAGAACACTCTACTTCGAGAAGCTGATTCAGGGAAAGACACACAGGGTAACCTGTGTCTCTTTGGACTTGTTAGAAACCACAGTGGGGTATGCTGAGTGTGCCCATGGAAACGGGGGCCTGCTGGAACTAGCCTTGCTTTCCCATTTTGAAGGCTGCATTCATGCTGCCTTGAAGCTGCCTGACATCCCCTGCTCTTGACAGGCCTGTAAACCCTGTAAGAATGTTTCTGGGGAGAAAATGAATTTGCTATCTAAACCAGGTGCTTCTGCGCCTGCGGTGTGGTCACGCTGACAAGCTCTAGCGCTAAAAGGAAACTCAACGTGTGAACTTGCCTCCAGTTTAGGCCCTTAGTACCCATGTAGATACGGAGGCATGCAGCTCTTTCCATGAGTTCTTAGTCGCTTATATGCTTTATTATAAAGGAAGAAAACTTCTGAGGACTGCTAGGCCTCTCGTGTATGCATCATTTCCCCTCCAAGTTCACTGAGTACCTCCAGAGCCCTGTGGGCCGGCTGCGAATCTTCCAGTCCCATTTGTTGATCCCTCGGAGGCCGTCTGTGCGTGCCTAGAGACGGGCAACACACTGTACGTTCCTTGAGGAGAGCTACATTTCCAGAGACCTCGACCGGCCTCAGGACAACATTGCTGGTGAGTCCGAAGTGCCCAGGAAAACTTTGTCATGGCACTTGTGTGAGCTGCCCTGTGATAATACTCTGCTTTGACTGTTTCGAGGCCCTCGTACCTGCAGTCACTCTGCTCGAGGAGAAAGCATCTTGCCATGCGGTGTCGCTGACGGCACACCCAGCAGAAACACATGCCTGGAAGTAAGGCCCTGATTTGCCGTGCAGAAGCAGACGCGTGCAGCAGTTTCCATGAGCCGGTGTCCTGTGCTCTGCGTACCTTTAACGTGGACACCTAGGAAGCTAGCGTGGGCACCCTGTTGCCGGCAGGAACACTGAGTAGCCCCAGGCGCACCTGGGTCTGCTAAGCAACATCCAGTACCGTAGCCCTGTACAGCCCCTCTGTGCTTGCCGAGCGTAGGGAAACGCACTGCACTCTCTTTTGAGGCGTCTTAATTTCCTCAGCACTCGCGCACGTTTACGAACTCCGTTCTGGCACGTCCCACATGGCGTAGAAGTCTTAGGCATTGCCTTAGTCTGAGCAGCACTCAGAGTAACCCTCGGCTTCGCATTCCATCCAGGACCTCCTGCCTGAAGTCACCATGCCTCCTAGAGGAAGTCGGCTTGCGTTCTGACTGCAGTTTAAGTCCTGTTCTTCCTGTGGCACTGCAGGCTTTCGAATAGCCTAGGCCCAGAGGAGCAGCTACGGCGTTCCTTGGTTGAGGCAGTTCGCTTGATGCAGAACACCCTACTTCGAGAAGCTGATGCAGGGAAGGAAACACAGGGTAACCTGTGTCTCTTTGGACTTGTTAGAAACCACAGTGGGGTATGCTGAGTGTGCCCATGAAAACGGGGGCCTGCTGGAACTAGCCTTGCTTTCCCATTTTGAAGGCCGCATTCATGCTGCGTTGAAGCTGCCTGATATTCCCTGCACTTGATAGTCCTGTAAACACTCTAAGAATGCTTCTGGGGAGAAAATGAATTTGCTGTCTAAACCAGGTGCTTCCGTGACTGCGGTGTGGTCAGCCTGACAAGCTCTAGCACTGAAAGGAAACTCAACGTGTGAACTTGCCGCCAGTTGAAGCCCTTAGTAGCCATGTAGATACGGAGGCCTACAGTTCTTTCCATGAGTTCTTAGTCGCTTATATGCTTTATTTTAAAGGAAGTACACTTCTGAGGACTCCTAGTCCTCTCGGGTATGCATCATTTCCCCTCCAAGTTCACTGAGTACCTCCAGAGCCCTGTGGGCCTGTTGCGAAACTTCCAGTCCCATTTGTTGATCCCTCGGAGGCCGTCTGTGCGTGCCTAGAGACGGGCAACACACCGTACATTCCTTGATGAGAGCTACATTTCCAGAGACCTCGACTGGCCTCAGGACAACATTGCTGCTGAGTCCGAAGTGCCCAGGAAGACTTTGTCATGGCCCTGGTGTGAGCTGCCATGTGATAACACTCTGTTTTGAATGCTTCGAGGCTGTTTTGAATGCTTCGAGGCCCTCGTACCTGCAGTCACTCTGCTCGAGGAGAAAGTCAGCATCTTGCCATGCGGTGTCGCTGACGCCACACAGAGCAGAAACACATGCCTGGAAGTAAGGCCCTGATTTGCCGTGCAGAAGCGGAGGCGTGCAGCAGTTTCCATGAGCTGGTGGCCTGTGCTCTGCGTACCTTTAACAGCAGCACAGTTTTCTGGACACCTAGGAGGCTAGCGTGGGCACCCAGTTGCCGGCAGGAACACTGAGTACCCCCAGGCGCACCTGGGTCTGCTAAGCAACATCCAGTACCGTAGCCCTGTACAGCCCCTCTGTGCTTGCCGAGCGTAGGGAAACGCACTGCACTCTCTTTTGAGGCGTCTTAATTTCCTCAGCACTCGCGCACGTTTACGAACTCCGTTCTGGCACGTCCCACATGGCGTAGAAGTCTTAGGCATTGCCTTAGTCTGAGCAGCACTCAGAGTAACCCTCGGCTTCGCATTCCATCCAGGACCTCCTGCTTGAAATCACCGTGCCTCCTAGAGGAAGTCGGCTTGCGTTCTGACTGCAGTTTAAGTCCTTTTCTTCCTGCGGCCCTGCAGGCTTTTGAATAGCCACAGGCCCAGAGGAGCAGCTACGGCGTTCCTTGGTTGAGGCAGTTTGCTTGATGCAGAACACTCTACTTCGAGAAGCTGATTCAGGGAAAGACACACAGGGTAACCTGTGTCTCTTTGGACTTGTTAGAAACCACAGTGGGGTATGCTGAGTGTGCCCATGGAAACGGGGGCCTGCTGGAACTAGCCTTGCTTTCCCATTTTGAAGGCTGCATTCATGCTGCCTTGAAGCTGCCTGACATCCCCTGCTCTTGACAGGCCTGTAAACCCTGTAAGAATGTTTCTGGGGAGAAAATGAATTTGCTATCTAAACCAGGTGCTTCTGCGCCTGCGGTGTGGTCACCCTGACAAGCTCTAGCGCTAAAAGGAAACTCAACGTGTGAACTTGCCTCCAGTTTAGGCCCTTAGTACCCATGTAGATACGGAGGCATGCAGCTCTTTCCATGAGTTCTTAGTCGCTTATATGCTTTATTATAAAGGAAGAAAACTTCTGAGGACTGCTAGGCCTCTCGTGTATGCATCATTTCCCCTCCAAGTTCACTGAGTACCTCCAGAGCCCTGTGGGCCGGCTGCGAATCTTCCAGTCCCATTTGTCGATCCCTCGGAGGCAGTCTGTGCGTGCCTAGAGACGGGCAACACACTGTACGTTCCTTGAGGAGAGCTACATTTCCAGAGACCTCGACCGGCCTCAGGACAACATTGCTGGTGAGTCCGAAGTGCCCAGGAAAACTTTGTCATGGCACTTGTGTGAGCTGCCCTGTGATAATACTCTGCTTTGACTGTTTCGAGGCCCTCGTACCTGCAGTCACTCTGCTCGAGGAGAAAGCATCTTGCCATGCGGTGTCGCTGACGGCACACCCAGCAGAAACACATGCCTGGAAGTAAGGCCCTGATTTGCCGTGCAGAAGCGGAGGCGTGCAGCAGTTTCCATGAGCCGGTGGCCTGTGCTCTGCGTACCTTTAACGTGGACACCTAGGAAGCTAGCGTGGGCACCCTGTTGCCGGCAGGAACACTGAGTAGCCCCAGGCGCACCTGGGTCTGCTAAGCAACATCCAGTACCGTAGCCCTGTACAGCCCCTCTGTGCTTGCCGAGCGTAGGGAAACGCACTGCACTCTCTTTTGAGGCGTCTTAATTTCCTCAGCACTCGCGCACGTTTACGAACTCCGTTCTGGCACGTCCCACATGGCGTAGAAGTCTTAGGCATTGCCTTAGTCTGAGCAGCACTCAGAGTAACCCTCGGCTTCGCATTCCATCCAGGACCTCCTGCTTGAAATCACCGTGCCTCCTAGAGGAAGTCGGCTTGCGTTCTGACTGCAGTTTAAGTCCTTTTCTTCCTGCGGCCCTGCAGGCTTTTGAATAGCCACAGGCCCAGAGGAGCAGCTACGGCGTTCCTTGGTTGAGGCAGTTCGCTTGATGCAGAACACTCTACTTCGAGAAGCTGATTCAGGGAAAGACACACAGGGTAACCTGTGTCTCTTTGGACTTGTTAGAAACCACAGTGGGGTATGCTGAGTGTGCCCATGGAAACGGGGGCCTGCTGGAACTAGCCTTGCTTTCCCATTTTGAAGGCTGCATTCATGCTGCCTTGAAGCTGCCTGACATCCCCTGCTCTTGACAGGCCTGTAAACCCTGTAAGAATGTTTCTGGGGAGAAAATGAATTTGCTATCTAAACCAGGTGCTTCTGCGCCTGCGGTGTGGTCACGCTGACAAGCTCTAGCGCTAAAAGGAAACTCAACGTGTGAACTTGCCTCCAGTTTAGGCCCTTAGTACCCATGTAGATACGGAGGCATGCAGCTCTTTCCATGAGTTCTTAGTCGCTTATATGCTTTATTATAAAGGAAGAAAACTTCTGAGGACTCCTAGGCCTCTCGTGTATGCATCATTTCCCCTCCAAGTTCACTGAGTACCTCCAGAGCCCTGTGGGCCGGCTGCGAATCTTCCAGTCCCATTTGTTGATCCCTCGGAGGCCGTCTGTGCGTGCCTAGAGACGGGCAACACACTCTACGTTCCTTGAGGAGAGCTACATTTCCAGAGACCTCGACCGGCCTCAGGACAACATTGCTGGTGAGTCCGAAGTGCCCAGGAAAACTTTGTCATGGCACTTGTGTGAGCTGCCCTGTGATAATACTCTGCTTTGACTGTTTCGAGGCCCTCGTACCTGCAGTCACTCTGCTCGAGGAGAAAGTCAGCATCTTGCCATGCGGTGTCGCTGACGGCACACCCAGCAGAAACACATGCCTGGAAGTGAGGCCCTGATTTGCCGTGCAGAAGCGGAGGCGTGCAGCAGTTTCCATGAGCCGGTGGCCTGTGCTCTGCGTACCTTCAACGTGGACACCTAGGAAGCTAGCGTGGGCACCCTGTTGCCGGCAGGAACACTGAGTAGCCCCAGGCGCACCTGGGTCTGCTAAGCAACATCCAGTCCCGTAGCCCTTTAGAGCCCCTCTGTGCATGCCGAGCGTAGGGAAACGCACTGCACTCACTTTTGGAGCGTCTTAATTTCCTCAGCACTCGCGCACGTTCACGAACACCGTTCTGGCACGTCCCACATGGCGTAGAAGTCTTAGGCGTTGCCCTAGTCTGAGCTGCACTCAGAGTAACCCTCGGCTTCGCATTCCATCCAGGACCTCCTGCCTGAAGTCACCATGCCTCCTAGAGGAAGTCGGCTTGCGTTCTGACTGCAGTTTAAGTCCTGTTCTTCCTGTGGCACTGCAGGCTTTCGAATAGCCTAGGCCCAGAGGAGCAGCTACGGCGTTCCTTGGTTGAGGCAGTTCGCTTGATGCAGAACACTCTACTTCGAGAAGCTGATTCAGGGAAGGAAACACAGGGTAACCTGTGTCTCTTTGGACTTGTTAGAAACCACAGTGGGGTATGCTGAGTGTGCCCATGGAAACGGGGGCCTGCTGGAACTAGGCTTGCTTTCCCATTTTGAAGGCCGCATTCATGCTGCGTTGAAGCTGCCTGATATTCCCTGCACTTGATAGTCCTGTAAACACTGTAAGAATGCTTCTGGGGAGAAAATGAATTTGCTATCTAGACCAGGTGCTTCTGCGCCTGCAGTGTGGTCACCCTGACAAGCTCTAGCGCCAAAAGGAAACTCAACGTGTGAACTTGCCTCCAGTTTAGGCCCTTAGTACCCATGTAGATACGGAGGCATGCAGCTCTTTCCATGAGTTCTTAGTCGCTTATATGCTTTATTATAAAGGAAGAAAACTTCTGAGGACTGCTAGGCCTCTCGTGTATGCATCATTTCCCCTCCAAGTTCACTGAGTACCTCCAGAGCCCTGTGGGCCGGCTGCGAATCTTCCAGTCCCATTTGTTGATCCCTCGGAGGCCGTCTGTGCGCGCCTAGAGACGGGCAACACACTCTACGTTCCTTGAGGAGAACTACATTTCCAGAGACCTCGACCGGCCTCAGGACAACATTGCTGGTGAGTCCGAAGTGCCCAGGAAAACTTTGTCATGGCACTTGTGTGAGCTGCCCTGTGATAATACTCTGCTTTGACTGTTTCGAGGCCCTCGTACCTGCAGTCACTCTGCTCGAGGAGAAAGTCAGCATCTTGCCATGCGGTGTCGCTGACGGCACACCCAGCAGAAACACATGCCTGGAAGTGAGGCCCTGATTTGCCGTGCAGAAGCGGAGGCGTGCAGCAGTTTCCATGAGCCGGTGGCCTGTGCTCTGCGTACCTTTAACGGCAGCACAGTTTTCTGGACACCTAGGAGGCTAGCGTGGGCACCCAGTTGCCGGCAGGAACACTGAGTACCCCCAGGCGCACCTGGGTCTGCTAAGCAACATCCAGTACCGTAGCGCTGTACAGCCCCTCTGTGCTTGCCGAGCGTAGGGAAACGCACTGCACTCTCTTTTGAGGCGTCTTAATTTCCTCAGCACTCGCGCACGTTTACGAACTCCGTTCTGGCACGTCCCACATGGCGTAGAAGTCTTAGGCATTGCCTTAGTCTGAGCAGCACTCAGAGTAACCCTCGGCTTCGCATTCCATCCAGGACCTCCTGCTTGAAATCACCGTGCCTCCTAGAGGAAGTCGGCTTGCGTTCTGACTGCAGTTTAAGTCCTTTTCTTCCTGCGGCCCTGCAGGCTTTTGAATAGCCACAGGCCCAGAGGAGCAGCTACGGCGTTCCTTGGTTGAGGCAGTTCGCTTGATGCAGAACACTCTACTTCGAGAAGCTGATTCAGGGAAAGACACACAGGGTAACCTGTGTCTCTTTGGACTTGTTAGAAACCACAGTGGGGTATGCTGAGTGTGCCCATGGAAACGGGGGCCTGCTGGAACTAGCCTTGCTTTCCCATTTTGAAGGCTGCATTCATGCTGCCTTGAAGCTGCCTGACATCCCCTGCTTTTGACAGGCCTGTAAACCCTGTAAGAATGTTTCTGGGGAGAAAATGAATTTGCTATCTAAACCAGGTGCTTCTGCGCCTGCGGTGTGGTCACCCTGACAAGCTCTAGCGCTAAAAGGAAACTCAACGTGTGAACTTGCCTCCAGTTTAGGCCCTTAGTACCCATGTAGATACGGAGGCATGCAGCTCTTTCCATGAGTTCTTAGTCGCTTATATGCTTTATTATAAAGGAAGAAAACTTCTGAGGACTGCTAGGCCTCTCGTGTATGCATCATTTCCCCTCCAAGTTCACTGAGTACCTCCAGAGCCCTGTGGGCCGGCTGCGAATCTTCCAGTCCCATTTGTTGATCCCTCGGAGGCCGTCTGTGCGTGCCTAGAGACGGGCAACACACTCTACGTTCCTTGAGGAGAGCTACATTTCCAGAGACCTCGACCGGCCTCAGGACAACATTGCTGGTGAGTCCGAAGTGCCCAGGAAAACTTTGTCATGGCACTTGTGTGAGCTGCCCTGTGATAATACTCTGCTTTGACTGTTTCGAGGCCCTCGTACCTGCAGTCACTCTGCTCGAGGAGAAAGCATCTTGCCATGCGGTGTCGCTGACGGCACACCCAGCAGAAACACATGCCTGGAAGTAAGGCCCTGATTTGCCGTGCAGAAGCGGAGGCGTGCACCAGTTTCCATGAGCCGGTGTCCTGTGCTCTGCGTACCTTTAACGTGGACACCTAGGAAGCTAGCGTGGGCACCCTGTTGCCGGCAGGAACACTGAGTAGCCCCAGGCGCACCTGGGTCTGCTAAGCAACATCCAGTACCGTAGCCCTGTACAGCCCCTCTGTGCTTGCCGAGCGTAGGGAAACGCACTGCACTCTCTTTTGAGGCGTCTTAATTTCCTCAGCACTCGCGCACGTTTACGAACTCCGTTCTGGCACGTCCCACATGGCGTAGAAGTCTTAGGCATTGCCTTAGTCTGAGCAGCACTCAGAGTAACCCTCGGCTTCGCATTCCATCCAGGACCTCCTGCCTGAAGTCACCATGCCTCCTAGAGGAAGTCGGCTTGCGTTCTGACTGCAGTTTAAGTCCTGTTCTTCCTGTGGCACTGCAGGCTTTCGAATAGCCTAGGCCCAGAGGAGCAGCTACGGCGTTCCTTGGTTGAGGCAGTTCGCTTGATGCAGAACACCCTACTTCGAGAAGCTGATGCAGGGAAGGAAACACAGGGTAACCTGTGTCTCTTTGGACTTGTTAGAAACCACAGTGGGGTATGCTGAGTGTGCCCATGAAAACGGGGGCCTGCTGGAACTAGCCTTGCTTTCCCATTTTGAAGGCCGCATTCATGCTGCGTTGAAGCTGCCTGATATTCCCTGCACTTGATAGTCCTGTAAACACTCTAAGAATGCTTCTGGGGAGAAAATGAATTTGCTGTCTAAACCAGGTGCTTCCGTGACTGCGGTGTGGTCAGCCTGACAAGCTCTAGCACTGAAAGGAAACTCAACGTGTGAACTTGCCGCCAGTTGAAGCCCTTAGTAGCCATGTAGATACGGAGGCCTACAGCTCTTTCCATGAGTTCTTAGTCGCTTATATGCTTTATTTTAAAGGAAGTACACTTCTGAGGACTCCTAGTCCTCTCGGGTATGCATCATTTCCCCTCCAAGTTCACTGAGTACCTCCAGAGCCCTGTGGGCCTGTTGCGAAACTTCCAGTCCCATTTGTTGATCCCTCGGAGGCCGTCTGTGCGTGCCTAGAGACGGGCAACACACCGTACATTCCTTGATGAGAGCTACATTTCCAGAGACCTCGACTGGCCTCAGGACAACATTGCTGCTGAGTCCGAAGTGCCCAGGAAGACTTTGTCATGGCCCTGGTGTGAGCTGCCATGTGATAACACTCTGTTTTGAATGCTTCGAGGCTGTTTTGAATGCTTCGAGGCCCTCGTACCTGCAGTCACTCTGCTCGAGGAGAAAGTCAGCATCTTGCCATGCGGTGTCGCTGACGCCACACCCAGCAGAAACACATGCCTGGAAGTAAGGCCCTGATTTGCCGTGCAGAAGCGGAGGCGTGCAGCAGTTTCCATGAGCCGGTGGCCTGTGCTCTGCGTACCTTTAACGTGGACACCTAGGAAGCTAGCGTGGGCACCCTGTTGCCGGCAGGAACACTGAGTAGCCCCAGGGGCACCTGGGTCTGCTAAGCAACATCCAGTCCCGTAGCCCTTTAGAGCCCCTCTGTGCATGCCGAGCGTAGGGAAACGCACTGCACTCACTTTTGGAGCGTCTTAATTTCCTCAGCACTCGCGCACGTTCACGAACACCGTTCTGGCACGTCCCACATGGCGTAGAAGTCTTAGGCGTTGCCCTAGTCTGAGCTGCACTCAGAGTAACCCTCGGCTTCGCATTCCATCCAGGACCTCCTGCCTGAAGTCACCATGCCTCCTAGAGGAAGTCGGCTTGCGTTCTGACTGCAGTTTAAGTCCTGTTCTTCCTGTGGCACTGCAGGCTTTCGAATAGCCTAGGCCCAGAGGAGCAGCTACGGCGTTCCTTGGTTGAGGCAGTTCGCTTGATGCAGAACACTCTACTTCGAGAAGCTGATTCAGGGAAGGAAACACAGGGTAACCTGTGTCTCTTTGGACTTGTTAGAAACCACAGTGGGGTATGCTGAGTGTGCCCATGGAAACGGGGGCCTGCTGGAACTAGCCTTGCTTTCCCATTTTGAAGGCCGCATTCATGCTGCGTTGAAGCTGCCTGATATTCCCTGCACTTGATAGTCCTGTAAAC
Source organism: Delphinus delphis (assembly GCF_949987515.2). NCBI lineage: Eukaryota > Metazoa > Chordata > Mammalia > Artiodactyla > Delphinidae > Delphinus > Delphinus delphis. Next base: position 38,145,262 of record NC_082701.1, read on the forward strand.
ACTGTAAGAATGCTTCTGGGGAGAAAATGAATTTGCTATCTAAACCAGGTGCTTCTGCGCCTGCAGTGTGGTCACCCTGACAAGCTCTAGCGCCAAAAGGAAACTCAACGTGTGAACTTGCCTCCAGTTTAGGCCCTTAGTACCCATGTAGACACGGAGGCATGCAGCTCTTTCCATGAGTTCTTAGTCGCTTATATGCTTTATTATAAAGGAAGAAAACTTCTGAGGACTGCTAGGCCTCTCGTGTATGCATCATTTCCCCTCCAAGTTCACTGAGTACCTCCAGAGCCCTGTGGGCCGGCTGCGAATCTTCCAGTCCCATTTGTTGATCCCTCGGAGGCCGTCTGTGCGCGCCTAGAGACGGGCAACACACTCTACGTTCCTTGAGGAGAGCTACATTTCCAGAGACCTCGACCGGCCTCAGGACAACATTGCTGGTGAGTCCGAAGTGCCCAAGAAAACTTTGTCATGGCACTTGTGTGAGCTGCCCTGTGATAATACTCTGCTTTGACTGTTTCGAGGCCCTCGTACCTGCAGTCACTCTGCTCGAGGAGAAAGTCAGCATCTTGCCATGCGGTGTCGCTGACGGCACACCCAGCAGAAACACATGCCTGGAAGTGAGGCCCTGATTTGCCGTGCAGAAGCGGAGGCGTGCAGCAGTTTCAATGAGCCGGTGGCCTGTGCTCTGCGTACCTTTAACGGCAGCACAGTTTTCTGGACACCTAGGAGGCTAGCGTGGGCACCCAGTTGCCGGCAGGAACACTGAGTACCCCCAGGCGCACCTGGGTCTGCTAAGCAACATCCAGTACCGTAGCCCTGTACAGCCCCTCTGTGCTTGCCGAGCGTAGGGAAACGCACTGCACTCTCTTTTGAGGCGTCTTAATTTCCTCAGCACTCGCGCACGTTTACGAACTCCGTTCTGGCACGTCCCACATGGCGTAGAAGTCTTAGGCATTGCCTTAGTCTGAGCAGCACTCAGAGTAACCCTCGGCTTCGCATTCCATCCAGGACCTCCTGCTTGAAATCACCGTGCCTCCTAGAGGAAGTCGGCTTGTGTTCTGACTGCAGTTTAAGTCCTTTTCTTCCTGCAGCCCTGCAGGCTTTTGAATAACCACAGGCCCAGAGGAGCAGCTACGGCGTTCCTTGGTTGAGGCAGTTCGCTTGATGCAGAACACTCTACTTCGAGAAGCTGATTCAGGGAAAGACACACAGGGTAACCTGTGTCTCTTTGGACTTGTTAGAAACCACAGTGGGGTATGCTGAGTGTGCCCATGGAAACGGGGGCCTGCTGGAACTAGCCTTGCTTTCCCATTTTGAAGGCTGCATTCATGCTGCCTTGAAGCTGCCTGACATCCCCTGCTCTTGACAGGCCTGTAAACCCTGTAAGAATGTTTCTGGGGAGAAAATGAATTTGCTATCTAAACCAGGTGCTTCTGCGCCTGCGGTGTGGTCACCCTGACAAGCTCTAGCGCTAAAAGGAAACTCAACGTGTGAACTTGCCTCCAGTTTAGGCCCTTAGTACCCATGTAGATACGGAGGCATGCAGCTCTTTCCATGAGTTCTTAGTCGCTTATATGCTTTATTATAAAGGAAGAAAACTTCTGAGGACTCCTAGGCCTCTCGTGTATGCATCATTTCCCCTCCAAGTTCACTGAGTACCTCCAGAGCCCTGTGGGCCGGCTGCGAATCTTCCAGTCCCATTTGTTGATCCCTCGGAGGCCGTCTGTGCGTGCCTACAGATGGGCAACACACTCTACGTTCCTTGAGGAGAGCTACATTTCCAGAGACCTCGACCGGCCTCAGGACAACATTGCTGGTGAGTCCGAAGTGCCCAGGAAAACTTTGTCATGGCACTTGTGTGAGCTGCCCTGTGATAATACTCTGCTTTGACTGTTTCGAGGCCCTCGTACCTGCAGTCACTCTGCTCGAGGAGAAAGTCAGCATCTTGCCATGCGGTGTCGCTGACGCCACACCCAGCAGAAACACATGCCTGGAAGTGAGGCCCTGATTTGCCGTGCAGAAGCGGAGGCGTGCAGCAGTTTCCATGAGCCGGTGGCCTGTGCTCTGCGTACCTTTAACGGCAGCACAGTTTTCTGGACACCTAGGAGGCTAGCGTGGGCACCCAGTTGCCGGCAGGAACACTGAGTACCCCCAGGCGCACCTGGGTCTGCTAAGCAACATCCAGTACCGTAGCCCTGTACAGCCCCTCTGTGCTTGCCGAGCGTAGGGAAACGCACTGCACTCTCTTTTGAGGCGTCTTAATTTCCTCAGCACTCGCGCACGTTTACGAACTCCGTTCTGGCACGTCCCACATGGCGTAGAAGTCTTAGGCATTGCCTTAGTCTGAGCAGCACTCAGAGTAACCCTCGGCTTCGCATTCCATCCAGGACCTCCTGCTTGAAATCACCGTGCCTCCTAGAGGAAGTCGGCTTGCGTTCTGACTGCAGTTTAAGTCCTTTTCTTCCTGCGGCCCTGCAGGCTTTTGAATAGCCACAGGCCCAGAGGAGCAGCTACGGCGTTCCTTGGTTGAGGCAGTTCGCTTGATGCAGAACACTCTACTTCGAGAAGCTGATTCAGGGAAAGACACACAGGGTAACCTGTGTCTCTTTGGACTTGTTAGAAACCACAGTGGGGTATGCTGAGTGTGCCCATGGAAACGGGGGCCTGCTGGAACTAGCCTTGCTTTCCCATTTTGAAGGCTGCATTCATGCTGCCTTGAAGCTGCCTGACATCCCCTGCTCTTGACAGGCCTGTAAACCCTGTAAGAATGTTTCTGGGGAGAAAATGAATTTGCTATCTAAACCAGGTGCTTCTGCGCCTGCGGTGTGGTCACGCTGACAAGCTCTAGCGCTAAAAGGAAACTCAACGTGTGAACTTGCCTCCAGTTTAGGCCCTTAGTACCCATGTAGATACGGAGGCATGCAGCTCTTTCCATGAGTTCTTAGTCGCTTATATGCTTTATTATAAAGGAAGAAAACTTCTGAGGACTCCTAGGCCTCTCGTGTATGCATCATTTCCCCTCCAAGTTCACTGAGTACCTCCAGAGCCCTGTGGGCCGGCTGCGAATCTTCCAGTCCCATTTGTTGATCCCTCGGAGGCCGTCTGTGCGTGCCTAGAGACGGGCAACACACTGTACGTTCCTTGAGGAGAGCTACATTTCCAGAGACCTCGACCGGCCTCAGGACAACATTGCTGGTGAGTCCGAAGTGCCCAGGAAAACTTTGTCATGGCACTTGTGTGAGCTGCCCTGTGATAATACTCTGCTTTGACTGTTTCGAGGCCCTCGTACCTGCAGTCACTCTGCTCGAGGAGAAAGTCAGCATCTTGCCATGCGGTGTCGCTGACGGCACACCCAGCAGAAACACATGCCTGGAAGTGAGGCCCTGATTTGCCGTGCAGAAGCGGAGGCGTGCAGCAGTTTCCATGAGCCGGTGGCCTGTGCTCTGCGTACCTTCAACGTGGACACCTAGGAAGCTAGCGTGGGCACCCTGTTGCCGGCAGGAACACTGAGTAGCCCCAGGCGCACCTGGGTCTGCTAAGCAACATCCAGTCCCGTAGCCCTTTAGAGCCCCTCTGTGCATGCCGAGCGTAGGGAAACGCACTGCACTCACTTTTGGAGCGTCTTAATTTCCTCAGCACTCGCGCACGTTCACGAACACCGTTCTGGCACGTCCCACATGGCGTAGAAGTCTTAGGCGTTGCCCTAGTCTGAGCTGCACTCAGAGTAACCCTCGGCTTCGCATTCCATCCAGGACCTCCTGCCTGAAGTCACCATGCCTCCTAGAGGAAGTCGGCTTGCGTTCTGACTGCAGTTTAAGTCCTGTTCTTCCTGTGGCACTGCAGGCTTTCGAATAGCCTAGGCCCAGAGGAGCAGCTACGGCGTTCCTTGGTTGAGGCAGTTCGCTTGATGCAGAACACTCTACTTCGAGAAGCTGATTCAGGGAAGGAAACACAGGGTAACCTGTGTCTCTTTGGACTTGTTAGAAACCACAGTGGGGTATGCTGAGTGTGCCCATGGAAACGGGGGCCTGCTGGAACTAGCCTTGCTTTCCCATTTTGAAGGCCGCATTCATGCTGCGTTGAAGCTGCCTGATATTCCCTGCACTTGATAGTCCTGTAAACACTGTAAGAATGCTTCTGGGGAGAAAATGAATTTGCTATCTAGACCAGGTGCTTCTGCGCCTGCAGTGTGGTCACCCTGACAAGCTCTAGCGCCAAAAGGAAACTCAACGTGTGAACTTGCCTCCAGTTTAGGCCCTTAGTACCCATGTAGATACGGAGGCATGCAGCTCTTTCCATGAGTTCTTAGTCGCTTATATGCTTTATTATAAAGGAAGAAAACTTCTGAGGACTGCTAGGCCTCTCGTGTATGCATCATTTCCCCTCCAAGTTCACTGAGTACCTCCAGAGCCCTGTGGGCCGGCTGCGAATCTTCCAGTCCCATTTGTTGATCCCTCGGAGGCCGTCTGTGCGCGCCTAGAGACGGGCAACACACTCTACGTTCCTTGAGGAGAACTACATTTCCAGAGACCTCGACCGGCCTCAGGACAACATTGCTGGTGAGTCCGAAGTGCCCAGGAAAACTTTGTCATGGCACTTGTGTGAGCTGCCCTGTGATAATACTCTGCTTTGACTGTTTCGAGGCCCTCGTACCTGCAGTCACTCTGCTCGAGGAGAAAGTCAGCATCTTGCCATGCGGTGTCGCTGACGGCACACCCAGCAGAAACACATGCCTGGAAGTGAGGCCCTGATTTGCCGTGCAGAAGCGGAGGCGTGCAGCAGTTTCCATGAGCCGGTGGCCTGTGCTCTGCGTACCTTTAACGGCAGCACAGTTTTCTGGACACCTAGGAGGCTAGCGTGGGCACCCAGTTGCCGGCAGGAACACTGAGTACCCCCAGGCGCACCTGGGTCTGCTAAGCAACATCCAGTACCGTAGCCCTGTACAGCCCCTCTGTGCTTGCCGAGCGTAGGGAAACGCACTGCACTCTCTTTTGAGGCGTCTTAATTTCCTCAGCACTCGCGCACGTTTACGAACTCCGTTCTGGCACGTCCCACATGGCGTAGAAGTCTTAGGCATTGCCTTAGTCTGAGCAGCACTCAGAGTAACCCTCGGCTTCGCATTCCATCCAGGACCTCCTGCTTGAAATCACCGTGCCTCCTAGAGGAAGTCGGCTTGCGTTCTGACTGCAGTTTAAGTCCTTTTCTTCCTGCGGCCCTGCAGGCTTTTGAATAGCCACAGGCCCAGAGGAGCAGCTACGGCGTTCCTTGGTTGAGGCAGTTCGCTTGATGCAGAACACTCTACTTCGAGAAGCTGATTCAGGGAAAGACACACAGGGTAACCTGTGTCTCTTTGGACTTGTTAGAAACCACAGTGGGGTATGCTGAGTGTGCCCATGGAAACGGGGGCCTGCTGGAACTAGCCTTGCTTTCCCATTTTGAAGGCTGCATTCATGCTGCCTTGAAGCTGCCTGACATCCCCTGCTCTTGACAGGCCTGTAAACCCTGTAAGAATGTTTCTGGGGAGAAAATGAATTTGCTATCTAAACCAGGTGCTTCTGCGCCTGCGGTGTGGTCACCCTGACAAGCTCTAGCGCTAAAAGGAAACTCAACGTGTGAACTTGCCTCCAGTTTAGGCCCTTAGTACCCATGTAGATACGGAGGCATGCAGCTCTTTCCATGAGTTCTTAGTCGCTTATATGCTTTATTATAAAGGAAGAAAACTTCTGAGGACTGCTAGGCCTCTCGTGTATGCATCATTTCCCCTCCAAGTTCACTGAGTACCTCCAGAGCCCTGTGGGCCGGCTGCGAATCTTCCAGTCCCATTTGTTGATCCCTCGGAGGCCGTCTGTGCGTGCCTAGAGACGGGCAACACACTGTACGTTCCTTGAGGAGAGCTACATTTCCAGAGACCTCGACCGGCCTCAGGACAACATTGCTGGTGAGTCCGAAGTGCCCAGGAAAACTTTGTCATGGCACTTGTGTGAGCTGCCCTGTGATAATACTCTGCTTTGACTGTTTCGAGGCCCTCGTACCTGCAGTCACTCTGCTCGAGGAGAAAGCATCTTGCCATGCGGTGTCGCTGACGGCACACCCAGCAGAAACACATGCCTGGAAGTAAGGCCCTGATTTGCCGTGCAGAAGCAGACGCGTGCAGCAGTTTCCATGAGCCGGTGTCCTGTGCTCTGCGTACCTTTAACGTGGACACCTAGGAAGCTAGCGTGGGCACCCTGTTGCCGGCAGGAACACTGAGTAGCCCCAGGCGCACCTGGGTCTGCTAAGCAACATCCAGTACCGTAGCCCTGTACAGCCCCTCTGTGCTTGCCGAGCGTAGGGAAACGCACTGCACTCTCTTTTGAGGCGTCTTAATTTCCTCAGCACTCGCGCACGTTTACGAACTCCGTTCTGGCACGTCCCACATGGCGTAGAAGTCTTAGGCATTGCCTTAGTCTGAGCAGCACTCAGAGTAACCCTCGGCTTCGCATTCCATCCAGGACCTCCTGCTTGAAATCACCGTGCCTCCTAGAGGAAGTCGGCTTGCGTTCTGACTGCAGTTTAAGTCCTTTTCTTCCTGCGGCCCTGCAGGCTTTTGAATAGCCACAGGCCCAGAGGAGCAGCTACGGCGTTCCTTGGTTGAGGCAGTTCGCTTGATGCAGAACACTCTACTTCGAGAAGCTGATTCAGGGAAAGACACACAGGGTAACCTGTGTCTCTTTGGACTTGTTAGAAACCACAGTGGGGTATGCTGAGTGTGCCCATGGAAACGGGGGCCTGCTGGAACTAGCCTTGCTTTCCCATTTTGAAGGCTGCATTCATGCTGCCTTGAAGCTGCCTGACATCCCCTGCTCTTGACAGGCCTGTAAACCCTGTAAGAATGTTTCTGGGGAGAAAATGAATTTGCTATCTAAACCAGGTGCTTCTGCGCCTGCGGTGTGGTCACCCTGACAAGCTCTAGCGCTAAAAGGAAACTCAACGTGTGAACTTGCCTCCAGTTTAGGCCCTTAGTACCCATGTAGATACGGAGGCATGCAGCTCTTTCCATGAGTTCTTAGTCGCTTATATGCTTTATTATAAAGGAAGAAAACTTCTGAGGACTGCTAGGCCTCTCGTGTATGCATCATTTCCCCTCCAAGTTCACTGAGTACCTCCAGAGCCCTGTGGGCCGGCTGCGAATCTTCCAGTCCCATTTGTTGATCCCTCGGAGGCCGTCTGTGCGTGCCTAGAGACGGGCAACACACTGTACGTTCCTTGAGGAGAGCTACATTTCCAGAGACCTCGACCGGCCTCAGGACAACATTGCTGGTGAGTCCGAAGTGCCCAGGAAAACTTTGTCATGGCACTTGTGTGAGCTGCCCTGTGATAATACTCTGCTTTGACTGTTTCGAGGCCCTCGTACCTGCAGTCACTCTGCTCGAGGAGAAAGCATCTTGCCATGCGGTGTCGCTGACGGCACACCCAGCAGAAACACATGCCTGGAAGTAAGGCCCTGATTTGCCGTGCAGAAGCAGACGCGTGCAGCAGTTTCCATGAGCCGGTGTCCTGTGCTCTGCGTACCTTTAACGTGGACACCTAGGAAGCTAGCGTGGGCACCCTGTTGCCGGCAGGAACACTGAGTAGCCCCAGGCGCACCTGGGTCTGCTAAGCAACATCCAGTACCGTAGCCCTGTACAGCCCCTCTGTGCTTGCCGAGCGTAGGGAAACGCACTGCACTCTCTTTTGAGGCGTCTTAATTTCCTCAGCACTCGCGCACGTTTACGAACTCCGTTCTGGCACGTCCCACATGGCGTAGAAGTCTTAGGCATTGCCTTAGTCTGAGCAGCACTCAGAGTAACCCTCGGCTTCGCATTCCATCCAGGACCTCCTGCCTGAAGTCACCATGCCTCCTAGAGGAAGTCGGCTTGCGTTCTGACTGCAGTTTAAGTCCTGTTCTTCCTGTGGCACTGCAGGCTTTCGAATAGCCTAGGCCCAGAGGAGCAGCTACGGCGTTCCTTGGTTGAGGCAGTTCGCTTGATGCAGAACACTCTACTTCGAGAAGCTGATTCAGGGAAGGAAACACAGGGTAACCTGTGTCTCTTTGGACTTGTTAGAAACCACAGTGGGGTATGCTGAGTGTGCCCATGAAAACGGGGGCCTGCTGGAACTAGCCTTGCTTTCCCATTTTGAAGGCCGCATTCATGCTGCGTTGAAGCTGCCTGATATTCCCTGCACTTGATAGTCCTGTAAACACTCTAAGAATGCTTCTGGGGAGAAAATGAATTTGCTGTCTAAACCAGGTGCTTCCGTGACTGCGGTGTGGTCAGCCTGACAAGCTCTAGCACTGAAAGGAAACTCAACGTGTGAACTTGCCGCCAGTTGAAGCCCTTAGTAGCCATGTAGATACGGAGGCCTACAGTTCTTTCCATGAGTTCTTAGTCGCTTATATGCTTTATTTTAAAGGAAGTACACTTCTGAGGACTCCTAGTCCTCTCGGGTATGCATCATTTCCCCTCCAAGTTCACTGAGTACCTCCAGAGCCCTGTGGGCCTGTTGCGAAACTTCCAGTCCCATTTGTTGATCCCTCGGAGGCCGTCTGTGCGTGCCTAGAGACGGGCAACACACCGTACATTCCTTGATGAGAGCTACATTTCCAGAGACCTCGACTGGCCTCAGGACAACATTGCTGCTGAGTCCGAAGTGCCCAGGAAGACTTTGTCATGGCCCTGGTGTGAGCTGCCATGTGATAACACTCTGTTTTGAATGCTTCGAGGCTGTTTTGAATGCTTCGAGGCCCTCGTACCTGCAGTCACTCTGCTCGAGGAGAAAGTCAGCATCTTGCCATGCGGTGTCGCTGACGCCACACAGAGCAGAAACACATGCCTGGAAGTAAGGCCCTGATTTGCCGTGCAGAAGCGGAGGCGTGCAGCAGTTTCCATGAGCTGGTGGCCTGTGCTCTGCGTACCTTTAACAGCAGCACAGTTTTCTGGACACCTAGGAGGCTAGCGTGGGCACCCAGTTGCCGGCAGGAACACTGAGTACCCCCAGGCGCACCTGGGTCTGCTAAGCAACATCCAGTACCGTAGCCCTGTACAGCCCCTCTGTGCTTGCCGAGCGTAGGGAAACGCACTGCACTCTCTTTTGAGGCGTCTTAATTTCCTCAGCACTCGCGCACGTTTACGAACTCCGTTCTGGCACGTCCCACATGGCGTAGAAGTCTTAGGCATTGCCTTAGTCTGAGCAGCACTCAGAGTAACCCTCGGCTTCGCATTCCATCCAGGACCTCCTGCTTGAAATCACCGTGCCTCCTAGAGGAAGTCGGCTTGCGTTCTGACTGCAGTTTAAGTCCTTTTCTTCCTGCGGCCCTGCAGGCTTTTGAATAGCCACAGGCCCAGAGGAGCAGCTACGGCGTTCCTTGGTTGAGGCAGTTTGCTTGATGCAGAACACTCTACTTCGAGAAGCTGATTCAGGGAAAGACACACAGGGTAACCTGTGTCTCTTTGGACTTGTTAGAAACCACAGTGGGGTATGCTGAGTGTGCCCATGGAAACGGGGGCCTGCTGGAACTAGCCTTGCTTTCCCATTTTGAAGGCTGCATTCATGCTGCCTTGAAGCTGCCTGACATCCCCTGCTCTTGACAGGCCTGTAAACCCTGTAAGAATGTTTCTGGGGAGAAAATGAATTTGCTATCTAAACCAGGTGCTTCTGCGCCTGCGGTGTGGTCACCCTGACAAGCTCTAGCGCTAAAAGGAAACTCAACGTGTGAACTTGCCTCCAGTTTAGGCCCTTAGTACCCATGTAGATACGGAGGCATGCAGCTCTTTCCATGAGTTCTTAGTCGCTTATATGCTTTATTATAAAGGAAGAAAACTTCTGAGGACTGCTAGGCCTCTCGTGTATGCATCATTTCCCCTCCAAGTTCACTGAGTACCTCCAGAGCCCTGTGGGCCGGCTGCGAATCTTCCAGTCCCATTTGTCGATCCCTCGGAGGCAGTCTGTGCGTGCCTAGAGACGGGCAACACACTGTACGTTCCTTGAGGAGAGCTACATTTCCAGAGACCTCGACCGGCCTCAGGACAACATTGCTGGTGAGTCCGAAGTGCCCAGGAAAACTTTGTCATGGCACTTGTGTGAGCTGCCCTGTGATAATACTCTGCTTTGACTGTTTCGAGGCCCTCGTACCTGCAGTCACTCTGCTCGAGGAGAAAGCATCTTGCCATGCGGTGTCGCTGACGGCACACCCAGCAGAAACACATGCCTGGAAGTAAGGCCCTGATTTGCCGTGCAGAAGCGGAGGCGTGCAGCAGTTTCCATGAGCCGGTGGCCTGTGCTCTGCGTACCTTTAACGTGGACACCTAGGAAGCTAGCGTGGGCACCCTGTTGCCGGCAGGAACACTGAGTAGCCCCAGGCGCACCTGGGTCTGCTAAGCAACATCCAGTACCGTAGCCCTGTACAGCCCCTCTGTGCTTGCCGAGCGTAGGGAAACGCACTGCACTCTCTTTTGAGGCGTCTTAATTTCCTCAGCACTCGCGCACGTTTACGAACTCCGTTCTGGCACGTCCCACATGGCGTAGAAGTCTTAGGCATTGCCTTAGTCTGAGCAGCACTCAGAGTAACCCTCGGCTTCGCATTCCATCCAGGACCTCCTGCTTGAAATCACCGTGCCTCCTAGAGGAAGTCGGCTTGCGTTCTGACTGCAGTTTAAGTCCTTTTCTTCCTGCGGCCCTGCAGGCTTTTGAATAGCCACAGGCCCAGAGGAGCAGCTACGGCGTTCCTTGGTTGAGGCAGTTCGCTTGATGCAGAACACTCTACTTCGAGAAGCTGATTCAGGGAAAGACACACAGGGTAACCTGTGTCTCTTTGGACTTGTTAGAAACCACAGTGGGGTATGCTGAGTGTGCCCATGGAAACGGGGGCCTGCTGGAACTAGCCTTGCTTTCCCATTTTGAAGGCTGCATTCATGCTGCCTTGAAGCTGCCTGACATCCCCTGCTCTTGACAGGCCTGTAAACCCTGTAAGAATGTTTCTGGGGAGAAAATGAATTTGCTATCTAAACCAGGTGCTTCTGCGCCTGCGGTGTGGTCACGCTGACAAGCTCTAGCGCTAAAAGGAAACTCAACGTGTGAACTTGCCTCCAGTTTAGGCCCTTAGTACCCATGTAGATACGGAGGCATGCAGCTCTTTCCATGAGTTCTTAGTCGCTTATATGCTTTATTATAAAGGAAGAAAACTTCTGAGGACTCCTAGGCCTCTCGTGTATGCATCATTTCCCCTCCAAGTTCACTGAGTACCTCCAGAGCCCTGTGGGCCGGCTGCGAATCTTCCAGTCCCATTTGTTGATCCCTCGGAGGCCGTCTGTGCGTGCCTAGAGACGGGCAACACACTCTACGTTCCTTGAGGAGAGCTACATTTCCAGAGACCTCGACCGGCCTCAGGACAACATTGCTGGTGAGTCCGAAGTGCCCAGGAAAACTTTGTCATGGCACTTGTGTGAGCTGCCCTGTGATAATACTCTGCTTTGACTGTTTCGAGGCCCTCGTACCTGCAGTCACTCTGCTCGAGGAGAAAGTCAGCATCTTGCCATGCGGTGTCGCTGACGGCACACCCAGCAGAAACACATGCCTGGAAGTGAGGCCCTGATTTGCCGTGCAGAAGCGGAGGCGTGCAGCAGTTTCCATGAGCCGGTGGCCTGTGCTCTGCGTACCTTCAACGTGGACACCTAGGAAGCTAGCGTGGGCACCCTGTTGCCGGCAGGAACACTGAGTAGCCCCAGGCGCACCTGGGTCTGCTAAGCAACATCCAGTCCCGTAGCCCTTTAGAGCCCCTCTGTGCATGCCGAGCGTAGGGAAACGCACTGCACTCACTTTTGGAGCGTCTTAATTTCCTCAGCACTCGCGCACGTTCACGAACACCGTTCTGGCACGTCCCACATGGCGTAGAAGTCTTAGGCGTTGCCCTAGTCTGAGCTGCACTCAGAGTAACCCTCGGCTTCGCATTCCATCCAGGACCTCCTGCCTGAAGTCACCATGCCTCCTAGAGGAAGTCGGCTTGCGTTCTGACTGCAGTTTAAGTCCTGTTCTTCCTGTGGCACTGCAGGCTTTCGAATAGCCTAGGCCCAGAGGAGCAGCTACGGCGTTCCTTGGTTGAGGCAGTTCGCTTGATGCAGAACACTCTACTTCGAGAAGCTGATTCAGGGAAGGAAACACAGGGTAACCTGTGTCTCTTTGGACTTGTTAGAAACCACAGTGGGGTATGCTGAGTGTGCCCATGGAAACGGGGGCCTGCTGGAACTAGCCTTGCTTTCCCATTTTGAAGGCCGCATTCATGCTGCGTTGAAGCTGCCTGATATTCCCTGCACTTGATAGTCCTGTAAACACTGTAAGAATGCTTCTGGGGAGAAAATGAATTTGCTATCTAGACCAGGTGCTTCTGCGCCTGCAGTGTGGTCACCCTGACAAGCTCTAGCGCCAAAAGGAAACTCAACGTGTGAACTTGCCTCCAGTTTAGGCCCTTAGTACCCATGTAGATACGGAGGCATGCAGCTCTTTCCATGAGTTCTTAGTCGCTTATATGCTTTATTATAAAGGAAGAAAACTTCTGAGGACTGCTAGGCCTCTCGTGTATGCATCATTTCCCCTCCAAGTTCACTGAGTACCTCCAGAGCCCTGTGGGCCGGCTGCGAATCTTCCAGTCCCATTTGTTGATCCCTCGGAGGCCGTCTGTGCGCGCCTAGAGACGGGCAACACACTCTACGTTCCTTGAGGAGAACTACATTTCCAGAGACCTCGACCGGCCTCAGGACAACATTGCTGGTGAGTCCGAAGTGCCCAGGAAAACTTTGTCATGGCACTTGTGTGAGCTGCCCTGTGATAATACTCTGCTTTGACTGTTTCGAGGCCCTCGTACCTGCAGTCACTCTGCTCGAGGAGAAAGTCAGCATCTTGCCATGCGGTGTCGCTGACGGCACACCCAGCAGAAACACATGCCTGGAAGTGAGGCCCTGATTTGCCGTGCAGAAGCGGAGGCGTGCAGCAGTTTCCATGAGCCGGTGGCCTGTGCTCTGCGTACCTTTAACGGCAGCACAGTTTTCTGGACACCTAGGAGGCTAGCGTGGGCACCCAGTTGCCGGCAGGAACACTGAGTACCCCCAGGCGCACCTGGGTCTGCTTAGCAACATCCAGTACCGTAGCGCTGTACAGCCCCTCTGTGCTTGCCGAGCGTAGGGAAACGCACTGCACTCTCTTTTGAGGCGTCTTAATTTCCTCAGCACTCGCGCACGTTTACGAACTCCGTTCTGGCACGTCCCACATGGCGTAGAAGTCTTAGGCATTGCCTTAGTCTGAGCAGCACTCAGAGTAACCCTCGGCTTCGCATTCCATCCAGGACCTCCTGCTTGAAATCACCGTGCCTCCTAGAGGAAGTCGGCTTGCGTTCTGACTGCAGTTTAAGTCCTTTTCTTCCTGCGGCCCTGCAGGCTTTTGAATAGCCACAGGCCCAGAGGAGCAGCTACGGCGTTCCTTGGTTGAGGCAGTTCGCTTGATGCAGAACACTCTACTTCGAGAAGCTGATTCAGGGAAAGACACACAGGGTAACCTGTGTCTCTTTGGACTTGTTAGAAACCACAGTGGGGTATGCTGAGTGTGCCCATGGAAACGGGGGCCTGCTGGAACTAGCCTTGCTTTCCCATTTTGAAGGCTGCATTCATGCTGCCTTGAAGCTGCCTGACATCCCCTGCTCTTGACAGGCCTGTAAACCCTGTAAGAATGTTTCTGGGGAGAAAATGAATTTGCTATCTAAACCAGGTGCTTCTGCGCCTGCGGTGTGGTCACCCTGACAAGCTCTAGCGCTAAAAGGAAACTCAACGTGTGAACTTGCCTCCAGTTTAGGCCCTTAGTACCCATGTAGATACGGAGGCATGCAGCTCTTTCCATGAGTTCTTAGTCGCTTATATGCTTTATTATAAAGGAAGAAAACTTCTGAGGACTGCTAGGCCTCTCGTGTATGCATCATTTCCCCTCCAAGTTCACTGAGTACCTCCAGAGCCCTGTGGGCCGGCTGCGAATCTTCCAGTCCCATTTGTTGATCCCTCGGAGGCCGTCTGTGCGTGCCTAGAGACGGGCAACACACTCTACGTTCCTTGAGGAGAGCTACATTTCCAGAGACCTCGACCGGCCTCAGGACAACATTGCTGGTGAGTCCGAAGTGCCCAGGAAAACTTTGTCATGGCACTTGTGTGAGCTGCCCTGTGATAATACTCTGCTTTGACTGTTTCGAGGCCCTCGTACCTGCAGTCACTCTGCTCGAGGAGAAAGCATCTTGCCATGCGGTGTCGCTGACGGCACACCCAGCAGAAACACATGCCTGGAAGTAAGGCCCTGATTTGCCGTGCAGAAGCGGAGGCGTGCAGCAGTTTCCATGAGCCGGTGTCCTGTGCTCTGCGTACCTTTAACGTGGACACCTAGGAAGCTAGCGTGGGCACCCTGTTGCCGGCAGGAACACTGAGTAGCCCCAGGCGCACCTGGGTCTGCTAAGCAACATCCAGTACCGTAGCCCTGTACAGCCCCTCTGTGCTTGCCGAGCGTAGGGAAACGCACTGCACTCTCTTTTGAGGCGTCTTAATTTCCTCAGCACTCGCGCACGTTTACGAACTCCGTTCTGGCACGTCCCACATGGCGTAGAAGTCTTAGGCATTGCCTTAGTCTGAGCAGCACTCAGAGTAACCCTCGGCTTCGCATTCCATCCAGGACCTCCTGCCTGAAGTCACCATGCCTCCTAGAGGAAGTCGGCTTGCGTTCTGACTGCAGTTTAAGTCCTGTTCTTCCTGTGGCACTGCAGGCTTTCGAATAGCCTAGGCCCAGAGGAGCAGCTACGGCGTTCCTTGGTTGAGGCAGTTCGCTTGATGCAGAACACCCTACTTCGAGAAGCTGATGCAGGGAAGGAAACACAGGGTAACCTGTGTCTCTTTGGACTTGTTAGAAACCACAGTGGGGTATGCTGAGTGTGCCCATGAAAACGGGGGCCTGCTGGAACTAGCCTTGCTTTCCCATTTTGAAGGCCGCATTCATGCTGCGTTGAAGCTGCCTGATATTCCCTGCACTTGATAGTCCTGTAAAAACTCTAAGAATGCTTCTGGGGAGAAAATGAATTTGCTGTCTAAACCAGGTGCTTCCGTGACTGCGGTGTGGTCAGCCTGACAAGCTCTAGCACTGAAAGGAAACTCAACGTGTGAACTTGCCGCCAGTTGAAGCCCTTAGTAGCCATGTAGATACGGAGGCCTACAGCTCTTTCCATGAGTTCTTAGTCGCTTATATGCTTTATTTTAAAGGAAGTACACTTCTGAGGACTCCTAGTCCTCTCGGGTATGCATCATTTCCCCTCCAAGTTCACTGAGTACCTCCAGAGCCCTGTGGGCCTGTTGCGAAACTTCCAGTCCCATTTGTTGATCCCTCGGAGGCCGTCTGTGCGTGCCTAGAGACGGGCAACACACCGTACATTCCTTGATGAGAGCTACATTTCCAGAGACCTCGACTGGCCTCAGGACAACATTGCTGCTGAGTCCGAAGTGCCCAGGAAGACTTTGTCATGGCCCTGGTGTGAGCTGCCATGTGATAACACTCTGTTTTGAATGCTTCTAGGCTGTTTTGAATGCTTCGAGGCCCTCGTACCTGCAGTCACTCTGCTCGAGGAGAAAGTCAGCATCTTGCCATGCGGTGTCGCTGACGCCACACCCAGCAGAAACACATGCCTGGAAGTAAGGCCCTGATTTGCCGTGCAGAAGCGGAGGCGTGCAGCAGTTTCCATGAGCCGGTGGCCTGTGCTCTGCCTACCTTTAACGTGGACACCTAGGAAGCTAGCGTGGGCACCCTGTTGCCGGCAGGAACACTGAGTAGCCCCAGGGGCACCTGGGTCTGCTAAGCAACATCCAGTCCCGTAGCCCTTTAGAGCCCCTCTGTGCATGCCGAGCGTAGGGAAACGCACTGCACTCACTTTTGGAGCGTCTTAATTTCCTCAGCACTCGCGCACGTTCACGAACACCGTTCTGGCACGTCCCACATGGCGTAGAAGTCTTAGGCGTTGCCCTAGTCTGAGCTGCACTCAGAGTAACCCTCGGCTTCGCATTCCATCCAGGACCTCCTGCCTGAAGTCACCATGCCTCCTAGAGGAAGTCGGCTTGCGTTCTGACTGCAGTTTAAGTCCTGTTCTTCCTGTGGCACTGCAGGCTTTCGAATAGCCTAGGCCCAGAGGAGCAGCTACGGCGTTCCTTGGTTGAGGCAGTTCGCTTGATGCAGAACACTCTACTTCGAGAAGCTGATTCAGGGAAGGAAACACAGGGTAACCTGTGTCTCTTTGGACTTGTTAGAAACCACAGTGGGGTATGCTGAGTGTGCCCATGGAAACGGGGGCCTGCTGGAACTAGCCTTGCTTTCCCATTTTGAAGGCCGCATTCATGCTGCGTTGAAGCTGCCTGATATTCCCTGCACTTGATAGTCCTGTAAACACTGTAAGAATGCTTCTGGGGAGAAAATGAATTTGCTATCTAAACCAGGTGCTTCTGCGCCTGCAGTGTGGTCACCCTGACAAGCTCTAGCGCCAAAAGGAAACTCAACGTGTGAACTTGCCTCCAGTTTAGGCCCTTAGTACCCATGTAGACACGGAGGCATGCAGCTCTTTCCATGAGTTCTTAGTCGCTTATATGCTTTATTATAAAGGAAGAAAACTTCTGAGGACTGCTAGGCCTCTCGTGTATGCATCATTTCCCCTCCAAGTTCACTGAGTACCTCCAGAGCCCTGTGGGCCGGCTGCGAATCTTCCAGTCCCATTTGTTGATCCCTCGGAGGCCGTCTGTGCGCGCCTAGAGACGGGCAACACACTCTACGTTCCTTGAGGAGAGCTACATTTCCAGAGACCTCGACCGGCCTCAGGACAACATTGCTGGTGAGTCCGAAGTGCCCAAGAAAACTTTGTCATGGCACTTGTGTGAGCTGCCCTGTGATAATACTCTGCTTTGACTGTTTCGAGGCCCTCGTACCTGCAGTCACTCTGCTCGAGGAGAAAGTCAGCATCTTGCCATGCGGTGTCGCTGACGGCACACCCAGCAGAAACACATGCCTGGAAGTGAGGCCCTGATTTGCCGTGCAGAAGCGGAGGCGTGCAGCAGTTTCAATGAGCCGGTGGCCTGTGCTCTGCGTACCTTTAACGGCAGCACAGTTTTCTGGACACCTAGGAGGCTAGCGTGGGCACCCAGTTGCCGGCAGGAACACTGAGTACCCCCAGGCGCACCTGGGTCTGCTAAGCAACATCCAGTACCGTAGCCCTGTACAGCCCCTCTGTGCTTGCCGAGCGTAGGGAAACGCACTGCACTCTCTTTTGAGGCGTCTTAATTTCCTCAGCACTCGCGCACGTTTACAAACTCCGTTCTGGCACGTCCCACATGGCGTAGAAGTCTTAGGCATTGCCTTAGTCTGAGCAGCACTCAGAGTAACCCTCGGCTTCGCATTCCATCCAGGACCTCCTGCTTGAAATCACCGTGCCTCCTAGAGGAAGTCGGCTTGCGTTCTGACTGCAGTTTAAGTCCTTTTCTTCCTGCGGCCCTGCAGGCTTTTGAATAGCCACAGGCCCAGAGGAGCAGCTACGGCGTTCCTTGGTTGAGGCAGTTCGCTTGATGCAGAACACTCTACTTCGAGAAGCTGATTCAGGGAAAGACACACAGGGTAACCTGTGTCTCTTTGGACTTGTTAGAAACCACAGTGGGGTATGCTGAGTGTGCCCATGGAAACGGGGGCCTGCTGGAACTAGCCTTGCTTTCCCATTTTGAAGGCTGCATTCATGCTGCCTTGAAGCTGCCTGACATCCCCTGCTCTTGACAGGCCTGTAAACCCTGTAAGAATGTTTCTGGGGAGAAAATGAATTTGCTATCTAAACCAGGTGCTTCTGCGCCTGCGGTGTGGTCACCCTGACAAGCTCTAGCGCTAAAAGGAAACTCAACGTGTGAACTTGCCTCCAGTTTAGGCCCTTAGTACCCATGTAGATACGGAGGCATGCAGCTCTTTCCATGAGTTCTTAGTCGCTTATATGCTTTATTATAAAGGAAGAAAACTTCTGAGGACTCCTAGGCCTCTCGTGTATGCATCATTTCCCCTCCAAGTTCACTGAGTACCTCCAGAGCCCTGTGGGCCGGCTGCGAATCTTCCAGTCCCATTTGTTGATCCCTCGGAGGCCGTCTGTGCGTGCCTAGAGACGGGCAACACACTCTACGTTCCTTGAGGAGAGCTACATTTCCAGAGACCTCGACCGGCCTCAGGACAACATTGCTGGTGAGTCCGAAGTGCCCAGGAAAACTTTGTCATGGCACTTGTGTGAGCTGCCCTGTGATAATACTCTGCTTTGACTGTTTCGAGGCCCTCGTACCTGCAGTCACTCTGCTCGAGGAGAAAGTCAGCATCTTGCCATGCGGTGTCGCTGACGGCACACCCAGCAGAAACACATGCCTGGAAGTGAGGCCCTGATTTGCCGTGCAGAAGCGGAGGCGTGCAGCAGTTTCCATGAGCCGGTGGCCTGTGCTCTGCGTACCTTTAACGTGGACACCTAGGAAGCTAGCGTGGGCACCCTGTTGCCGGCAGGAACACTGAGTAGCCCCAGGCGCACCTGGGTCTGCTAAGCAACATCCAGTCCCGTAGCCCTTTAGAGCCCCTCTGTGCATGCCGAGCGTAGGGAAACGCACTGCACTCACTTTTGGAGCGTCTTAATTTCCTCAGCACTCGCGCACGTTCACGAACACCGTTCTGGCACGTCCCACATGGCGTAGAAGTCTTAGGCGTTGCCCTAGTCTGAGCTGCACTCAGAGTAACCCTCGGCTTCGCATTCCATCCAGGACCTCCTGCCTGAAGTCACCATGCCTCCTAGAGGAAGTCGGCTTGCGTTCTGACTGCAGTTTAAGTCCTGTTCTTCCTGTGGCACTGCAGGCTTTCGAATAGCCTAGGCCCAGAGGAGCAGCTACGGCGTTCCTTGGTTGAGGCAGTTCGCTTGATGCAGAACACTCTACTTCGAGAAGCTGATTCAGGGAAGGAAACACAGGGTAACCTGTGTCTCTTTGGACTTGTTAGAAACCACAGTGGGGTATGCTGAGTGTGCCCATGGAAACGGGGGCCTGCTGGAACTAGCCTTGCTTTCCCATTTTGAAGGCCGCATTCATGCTGCGTTGAAGCTGCCTGATATTCCCTGCACTTGATAGTCCTGTAAACACTGTAAGAATGCTTCTGGGGAGAAAATGAATTTGCTATCTAGACCAGGTGCTTCTGCGCCTGCAGTGTGGTCACCCTGACAAGCTCTAGCGCCAAAAGGAAACTCAACGTGTGAACTTGCCTCCAGTTTAGGCCCTTAGTACCCATGTAGATACGGAGGCATGCAGCTCTTTCCATGAGTTCTTAGTCGCTTATATGCTTTATTATAAAGGAAGAAAACTTCTGAGGACTGCTAGGCCTCTCGTGTATGCATCATTTCCCCTCCAAGTTCACTGAGTACCTCCAGAGCCCTGTGGGCCGGCTGCGAATCTTCCAGTCCCATTTGTTGATCCCTCGGAGGCCGTCTGTGCGTGCCTAGAGACGGGCAACACACTCTACGTTCCTTGAGGAGAGCTACATTTCCAGAGACCTCGACCGGCCTCAGGACAACATTGCTGGTGAGTCCGAAGTGCCCAGGAAAACTTTGTCATGGCACTTGTGTGAGCTGCCCTGTGATAATACTCTGCTTTGACTGTTTCGAGGCCCTCGTACCTGCAGTCACTCTGCTCGAGGAGAAAGTCAGCATCTTGCCATGCGGTGTCGCTGACGGCACACCCAGCAGAAACACATGCCTGGAAGTGAGGCCCTGATTTGCCGTGCAGAAGCGGAGGCGTGCAGCAGTTTCCATGAGCCGGTGGCCTGTGCTCTGCGTACCTTTAACGGCAGCACAGTTTTCTGGACACCTAGGAGGCTAGCGTGGGCACCCAGTTGCCGGCAGGAACACTGAGTACCCCCAGGCGCACCTGGGTCTGCTTAGCAACATCCAGTACCGTAGCGCTGTACAGCCCCTCTGTGCTTGCCGAGCGTAGGGAAACGCACTGCACTCTCTTTTGAGGCGTCTTAATTTCCTCAGCACTCGCGCACGTTTACGAACTCCGTTCTGGCACGTCCCACATGGCGTAGAAGTCTTAGGCATTGCCTTAGTCTGAGCAGCACTCAGAGTAACCCTCGGCTTCGCATTCCATCCAGGACCTCCTGCTTGAAATCACCGTGCCTCCTAGAGGAAGTCGGCTTGCGTTCTGACTGCAGTTTAAGTCCTTTTCTTCCTGCGGCCCTGCAGGCTTTTGAATAGCCACAGGCCCAGAGGAGCAGCTACGGCGTTCCTTGGTTGAGGCAGTTCGCTTGATGCAGAACACTCTACTTCGAGAAGCTGATTCAGGGAAAGACACACAGGGTAACCTGTGTCTCTTTGGACTTGTTAGAAACCACAGTGGGGTATGCTGAGTGTGCCCATGGAAACGGGGGCCTGCTGGAACTAGCCTTGCTTTCCCATTTTGAAGGCTGCATTCATGCTGCCTTGAAGCTGCCTGACATCCCCTGCTCTTGACAGGCCTGTAAACCCTGTAAGAATGTTTCTGGGGAGAAAATGAATTTGCTATCTAAACCAGGTGCTTCTGCGCCTGCGGTGTGGTCACCCTGACAAGCTCTAGCGCTAAAAGGAAACTCAACGTGTGAACTTGCCTCCAGTTTAGGCCCTTAGTACCCATGTAGATACGGAGGCATGCAGCTCTTTCCATGAGTTCTTAGTCGCTTATATGCTTTATTATAAAGGAAGAAAACTTCTGAGGACTGCTAGGCCTCTCGTGTATGCATCATTTCCCCTCCAAGTTCACTGAGTACCTCCAGAGCCCTGTGGGCCGGCTGCGAATCTTCCAGTCCCATTTGTTGATCCCTCGGAGGCCGTCTGTGCGTGCCTAGAGACGGGCAACACACTCTACGTTCCTTGAGGAGAGCTACATTTCCAGAGACCTCGACCGGCCTCAGGACAACATTGCTGGTGAGTCCGAAGTGCCCAGGAAAACTTTGTCATGGCACTTGTGTGAGCTGCCCTGTGATAATACTCTGCTTTGACTGTTTCGAGGCCCTCGTACCTGCAGTCACTCTGCTCGAGGAGAAAGCATCTTGCCATGCGGTGTCGCTGACGGCACACCCAGCAGAAACACATGCCTGGAAGTAAGGCCCTGATTTGCCGTGCAGAAGCGGAGGCGTGCAGCAGTTTCCATGAGCCGGTGTCCTGTGCTCTGCGTACCTTTAACGTGGACACCTAGGAAGCTAGCGTGGGCACCCTGTTGCCGGCAGGAACACTGAGTAGCCCCAGGCGCACCTGGGTCTGCTAAGCAACATCCAGTACCGTAGCCCTGTACAGCCCCTCTGTGCTTGCCGAGCGTAGGGAAACGCACTGCACTCTCTTTTGAGGCGTCTTAATTTCCTCAGCACTCGCGCACGTTTACGAACTCCGTTCTGGCACGTCCCACATGGCGTAGAAGTCTTAGGCATTGCCTTAGTCTGAGCAGCACTCAGAGTAACCCTCGGCTTCGCATTCCATCCAGGACCTCCTGCCTGAAGTCACCATGCCTCCTAGAGGAAGTCGGCTTGCGTTCTGACTGCAGTTTAAGTCCTGTTCTTCCTGTGGCACTGCAGGCTTTCGAATAGCCTAGGCCCAGAGGAGCAGCTACGGCGTTCCTTGGTTGAGGCAGTTCGCTTGATGCAGAACACCCTACTTCGAGAAGCTGATGCAGGGAAGGAAACACAGGGTAACCTGTGTCTCTTTGGACTTGTTAGAAACCACAGTGGGGTATGCTGAGTGTGCCCATGGAAACGGGGGCCTGCTGGAACTAGCCTTGCTTTCCCATTTTGAAGGCCGCATTCATGCTGCGTTGAAGCTGCCTGATATTCCCTGCACTTGATAGTCCTGTAAACACTGTAAGAATGCTTCTGGGGAGAAAATGAATTTGCTATCTAAACCAGGTGCTTCTGCGCCTGCGGTGTGGTCACCCTGACAAGCTCTAGCGCTAAAAGGAAACTCAACGTGTGAACTTGCCTCCAGTTTAGGCCCTTAGTACCCATGTAGATACGGAGGCATGCAGCTCTTTCCATGAGTTCTTAGTCGCTTATATGCTTTATTATAAAGGAAGAAAACTTCTGAGGACTCCTAGGCCTCTCGTGTATGCATCATTTCCCCTCCAAGTTCACTGAGTACCTCCAGAGCCCTGTGGGCCGGCTGCGAATCTTCCAGTCCCATTTGTTGATCCCTCGGAGGCCGTCTGTGCGTGCCTAGAGACGGGCAACACACTCTACGTTCCTTGAGGAGAGCTACATTTCCAGAGACCTCGACCGGCCTCAGGACAACATTGCTGGTGAGTCCGAAGTGCCCAGGAAAACTTTGTCATGGCACTTGTGTGAGCTGCCCTGTGATAATACTCTGCTTTGACTGTTTCGAGGCCCTCGTACCTGCAGTCACTCTGCTCGAGGAGAAAGTCAGCATCTTGCCATGCGGTGTCGCTGACGGCACACCCAGCAGAAACACATGCCTGGAAGTGAGGCCCTGATTTGCCGTGCAGAAGCGGAGGCGTGCAGCAGTTTCCATGAGCCGGTGGCCTGTGCTCTGCGTACCTTTAACGTGGACACCTAGGAAGCTAGCGTGGGCACCCTGTTGCCGGCAGGAACACTGAGTAGCCCCAGGCGCACCTGGGTCTGCTAAGCAACATCCAGTCCCGTAGCCCTTTAGAGCCCCTCTGTGCATGCCGAGCGTAGGGAAACGCACTGCACTCACTTTTGGAGCGTCTTAATTTCCTCAGCACTCGCGCACGTTCACGAACACCGTTCTGGCACGTCCCACATGGCGTAGAAGTCTTAGGCGTTGCCCTAGTCTGAGCTGCACTCAGAGTAACCCTCGGCTTCGCATTCCATCCAGGACCTCCTGCCTGAAGTCACCATGCCTCCTAGAGGAAGTCGGCTTGCGTTCTGACTGCAGTTTAAGTCCTGTTCTTCCTGTGGCACTGCAGGCTTTCGAATAGCCTAGGCCCAGAGGAGCAGCTACGGCGTTCCTTGGTTGAGGCAGTTCGCTTGATGCAGAACACTCTACTTCGAGAAGCTGATTCAGGGAAGGAAACACAGGGTAACCTGTGTCTCTTTGGACTTGTTAGAAACCACAGTGGGGTATGCTGAGTGTGCCCATGGAAACGGGGGCCTGCTGGAACTAGCCTTGCTTTCCCATTTTGAAGGCCGCATTCATGCTGCGTTGAAGCTGCCTGATATTCCCTGCACTTGATAGTCCTGTAAACACTGTAAGAATGCTTCTGGGGAGAAAATGAATTTGCTATCTAGACCAGGTGCTTCTGCGCCTGCAGTGTGGTCACCCTGACAAGCTCTAGCGCCAAAAGGAAACTCAACGTGTGAACTTGCCTCCAGTTTAGGCCCTTAGTACCCATGTAGATACGGAGGCATGCAGCTCTTTCCATGAGTTCTTAGTCGCTTATATGCTTTATTATAAAGGAAGAAAACTTCTGAGGACTGCTAGGCCTCTCGTGTATGCATCATTTCCCCTCCAAGTTCACTGAGTACCTCCAGAGCCCTGTGGGCCGGCTGCGAATCTTCCAGTCCCATTTGTTGATCCCTCGGAGGCCGTCTGTGCGTGCCTAGAGACGGGCAACACACTCTACGTTCCTTGAGGAGAGCTACATTTCCAGAGACCTCGACCGGCCTCAGGACAACATTGCTGGTGAGTCCGAAGTGCCCAGGAAAACTTTGTCATGGCACTTGTGTGAGCTGCCCTGTGATAATACTCTGCTTTGACTGTTTCGAGGCCCTCGTACCTGCAGTCACTCTGCTCGAGGAGAAAGTCAGCATCTTGCCATGCGGTGTCGCTGACGGCACACCCAGCAGAAACACATGCCTGGAAGTGAGGCCCTGATTTGCCGTGCAGAAGCGGAGGCGTGCAGCAGTTTCCATGAGCCGGTGGCCTGTGCTCTGCGTACCTTTAACGGCAGCACAGTTTTCTGGACACCTAGGAGGCTAGCGTGGGCACCCAGTTGCCGGCAGGAACACTGAGTACCCCCAGGCGCACCTGGGTCTGCTAAGCAACATCCAGTACCGTAGCCCTGTACAGCCCCTCTGTGCTTGCCGAGCGTAGGGAAACGCACTGCACTCTCTTTTGAGGCGTCTTAATTTCCTCAGCACTCGCGCACGTTTACGAACTCCGTTCTGGCACGTCCCACATGGCGTAGAAGTCTTAGGCATTGCCTTAGTCTGAGCAGCACTCAGAGTAACCCTCGGCTTCGCATTCCATCCAGGACCTCCTGCTTGAAATCACCGTGCCTCCTAGAGGAAGTCGGCTTGCGTTCTGACTGCAGTTTAAGTCCTTTTCTTCCTGCGGCCCTGCAGGCTTTTGAATAGCCACAGGCCCAGAGGAGCAGCTACGGCGTTCCTTGGTTGAGGCAGTTCGCTTGATGCAGAACACTCTACTTCGAGAAGCTGATTCAGGGAAAGACACACAGGGTAACCTGTGTCTCTTTGGACTTGTTAGAAACCACAGTGGGGTATGCTGAGTGTGCCCATGGAAACGGGGGCCTGCTGGAACTAGCCTTGCTTTCCCATTTTGAAGGCTGCATTCATGCTGCCTTGAAGCTGCCTGACATCCCCTGCTCTTGACAGGCCTGTAAACCCTGTAAGAATGTTTCTGGGGAGAAAATGAATTTGCTATCTAAACCAGGTGCTTCTGCGCCTGCGGTGTGGTCACCCTGACAAGCTCTAGCGCCAAAAGGAAACTCAACGTGTGAACTTGCCTCCAGTTTAGGCCCTTAGTACCCATGTAGATACGGAGGCATGCAGCTCTTTCCATGAGTTCTTAGTCGCTTATATGCTTTATTATAAAGGAAGAAAACTTCTGAGGACTGCTAGGCCTCTCGTGTATGCATCATTTCCCCTCCAAGTTCACTGAGTACCTCCAGAGCCCTGTGGGCCGGCTGCGAATCTTCCAGTCCCATTTGTTGATCCCTCGGAGGCCGTCTGTGCGTGCCTAGAGACGGGCAACACACTCTACGTTCCTTGAGGAGAGCTACATTTCCAGAGACCTCGACCGGCCTCAGGACAACATTGCTGGTGAGTCCGAAGTGCCCAGGAAAACTTTGTCATGGCACTTGTGTGAGCTGCCCTGTGATAATACTCTGCTTTGACTGTTTCGAGGCCCTCGTACCTGGAGTCACTCTGCTCGAGGAGAAAGTCAGCATCTTGCCATGCGGTGTCGCTGACGGCACACCCAGCAGAAACACATGCCTGGAAGTGAGGCCCTGATTTGCCGTGCAGAAGCGGAGGCGTGCAGCAGTTTCCATGAGCCGGTGGCCTGTGCTCTGCGTACCTTTAACGGCAGCACAGTTTTCTGGACACCTAGGAGGCTAGCGTGGGCACCCAGTTGCCGGCAGGAACACTGAGTACCCCCAGGCGCACCTGGGTCTGCTAAGCAACATCCAGTACCGTAGCCCTGTACAGCCCCTCTGTGCTTGCCGAGCGTAGGGAAACGCACTGCACTCTCTTTTGAGGCGTCTTAATTTCCTCAGCACTCGCGCACGTTTACAAACTCCGTTCTGGCACGTCCCACATGGCGTAGAAGTCTTAGGCATTGCCTTAGTCTGAGCAGCACTCAGAGTAACCCTCGGCTTCGCATTCCATCCAGGACCTCCTGCTTGAAATCACCGTGCCTCCTAGAGGAAGTCGGCTTGCGTTCTGACTGCAGTTTAAGTCCTTTTCTTCCTGCGGCCCTGCAGGCTTTTGAATAGCCACAGGCCCAGAGGAGCAGCTACGGCGTTCCTTGGTTGAGGCAGTTCGCTTGATGCAGAACACTCTACTTCGAGAAGCTGATTCAGGGAAAGACACACAGGGTAACCTGTGTCTCTTTGGACTTGTTAGAAACCACAGTGGGGTATGCTGAGTGTGCCCATGGAAACGGGGGCCTGCTGGAACTAGCCTTGCTTTCCCATTTTGAAGGCTGCATTCATGCTGCCTTGAAGCTGCCTGACATCCCCTGCTCTTGACAGGCCTGTAAACCCTGTAAGAATGTTTCTGGGGAGAAAATGAATTTGCTATCTAAACCAGGTGCTTCTGCGCCTGCGGTGTGGTCACCCTGACAAGCTCTAGCGCTAAAAGGAAACTCAACGTGTGAACTTGCCTCCAGTTTAGGCCCTTAGTACCCATGTAGATACGGAGGCATGCAGCTCTTTCCATGAGTTCTTAGTCGCTTATATGCTTTATTATAAAGGAAGAAAACTTCTGAGGACTGCTAGGCCTCTCGTGTATGCATCATTTCCCCTCCAAGTTCACTGAGTACCTCCAGAGCCCTGTGGGCCGGCTGCGAATCTTCCAGTCCCATTTGTTGATCCCTCGGAGGCCGTCTGTGCGTGCCTAGAGACGGGCAACACACTCTACGTTCCTTGAGGAGAGCTACATTTCCAGAGACCTCGACCGGCCTCAGGACAACATTGCTGGTGAGTCCGAAGTGCCCAGGAAAACTTTGTCATGGCACTTGTGTGAGCTGCCCTGTGATAATACTCTGCTTTGACTGTTTCGAGGCCCTCGTACCTGCAGTCACTCTGCTCGAGGAGAAAGTCAGCATCTTGCCATGCGGTGTCGCTGACGGCACACCCAGCAGAAACACATGCCTGGAAGTGAGGCCCTGATTTGCCGTGCAGAAGCGGAGGCGTGCAGCAGTTTCCATGAGCCGGTGGCCTGTGCTCTGCGTACCTTTAACGTGGACACCTAGGAAGCTAGCGTGGGCACCCTGTTGCCGGCAGGAACACTGAGTAGCCCCAGGCGCACCTGGGTCTGCTAAGCAACATCCAGTCCCGTAGCCCTTTAGAGCCCCTCTGTGCATGCCGAGCGTAGGGAAACGCACTGCACTCACTTTTGGAGCGTCTTAATTTCCTCAGCACTCGCGCACGTTCACGAACACCGTTCTGGCACGTCCCACATGGCGTAGAAGTCTTAGGCGTTGCCCTAGTCTGAGCTGCACTCAGAGTAACCCTCGGCTTCGCATTCCATCCAGGACCTCCTGCCTGAAGTCACCATGCCTCCTAGAGGAAGTCGGCTTGCGTTCTGACTGCAGTTTAAGTCCTGTTCTTCCTGTGGCACTGCAGGCTTTCGAATAGCCTAGGCCCAGAGGAGCAGCTACGGCGTTCCTTGGTTGAGGCAGTTCGCTTGATGCAGAACACTCTACTTCGAGAAGCTGATTCAGGGAAGGAAACACAGGGTAACCTGTGTCTCTTTGGACTTGTTAGAAACCACAGTGGGGTATGCTGAGTGTGCCCATGGAAACGGGGGCCTGCTGGAACTAGCCTTGCTTTCCCATTTTGAAGGCCGCATTCATGCTGCGTTGAAGCTGCCTGATATTCCCTGCACTTGATAGTCCTGTAAACACTGTAAGAATGCTTCTGGGGAGAAAATGAATTTGCTATCTAAACCAGGTGCTTCTGCGCCTGCGGTGTGGTCACCCTGACAAGCTCTAGCGCCAAAAGGAAACTCAACGTGTGAACTTGCCTCCAGTTTAGGCCCTTAGTACCCATGTAGATACGGAGGCATGCAGCTCTTTCCATGAGTTCTTAGTCGCTTATATGCTTTATTATAAAGGAGGAAAACTTCTGAGGACTGCTAGGCCTCTCGTGTATGCATCATTTCCCCTCCAAGTTCACTGAGTACCTCCAGAGCCCTGTGGGCCGGCTGCGAATCTTCCAGTCCCATTTGTTGATCCCTCGGAGGCCGTCTGTGCGTGCCTAGAGACGGGCAACACACTCTACGTTCCTTGAGGAGAGCTACATTTCCAGAGACCTCGACCGGCCTCAGGACAACATTGCTGGTGAGTCCGAAGTGCCCAGGAAAACTTTGTCATGGCACTTGTGTGAGCTGCCCTGTGATAATACTCTGCTTTGACTGTTTCGAGGCCCTCGTACCTGCAGTCACTCTGCTCGAGGAGAAAGTCAGCATCTTGCCATGCGGTGTCGCTGACGGCACACCCAGCAGAAACACATGCCTGGAAGTGAGGCCCTGATTTGCCGTGCAGAAGCGGAGGCGTGCAGCAGTTTCCATGAGCCGGTGGCCTGTGCTCTGCGTACCTTTAACGGCAGCACAGTTTTCTGGACACCTAGGAGGCTAGCGTGGGCACCCAGTTGCCGGCAGGAACACTGAGTACCCCCAGGCGCACCTGGGTCTGCTAAGCAACATCCAGTACCGTAGCCCTGTACAGCCCCTCTGTGCTTGCCGAGCGTAGGGAAACGCACTGCACTCTCTTTTGAGGCGTCTTAATTTCCTCAGCACTCGCGCACGTTTACGAACTCCGTTCTGGCACGTCCCACATGGCGTAGAAGTCTTAGGCATTGCCTTAGTCTGAGCAGCACTCAGAGTAACCCTCGGCTTCGCATTCCATCCAGGACCTCCTGCTTGAAATCACCGTGCCTCCTAGAGGAAGTCGGCTTGCGTTCTGACTGCAGTTTAAGTCCTTTTCTTCCTGCGGCCCTGCAGGCTTTTGAATAGCCACAGGCCCAGAGGAGCAGCTACGGCGTTCCTTGGTTGAGGCAGTTCGCTTGATGCAGAACACTCTACTTCGAGAAGCTGATTCAGGGAAAGACACACAGGGTAACCTGTGTCTCTTTGGACTTGTTAGAAACCACAGTGGGGTATGCTGAGTGTGCCCATGGAAACGGGGGCCTGCTGGAACTAGCCTTGCTTTCCCATTTTGAAGGCTGCATTCATGCTGCCTTGAAGCTGCCTGACATCCCCTGCTCTTGACAGGCCTGTAAACCCTGTAAGAATGTTTCTGGGGAGAAAATGAATTTGCTATCTAAACCAGGTGCTTCTGCGCCTGCGGTGTGGTCACCCTGACAAGCTCTAGCGCTAAAAGGAAACTCAACGTGTGAACTTGCCTCCAGTTTAGGCCCTTAGTACCCATGTAGATACGGAGGCATGCAGCTCTTTCCATGAGTTCTTAGTCGCTTATATGCTTTATTATAAAGGAAGAAAACTTCTGAGGACTCCTAGGCCTCTCGTGTATGCATCATTTCCCCTCCAAGTTCACTGAGTACCTCCAGAGCCCTGTGGGCCGGCTGCGAATCTTCCAGTCCCATTTGTTGATCCCTCGGAGGCCGTCTGTGCGTGCCTAGAGACGGGCAACACACTCTACGTTCCTTGAGGAGAGCTACATTTCCAGAGACCTCGACCGGCCTCAGGACAACATTGCTGCTGAGTCCGAAGTGCCCAGGAAAACTTTGTCATGGCACTTGTGTGAGCTGCCCTGTGATAATACTCTGCTTTGACTGTTTCGAGGCCCTCGTACCTGGAGTCACTCTGCTCGAGGAGAAAGTCAGCATCTTGCCATGCGGTGTCGCTGACGGCACACCCAGCAGAAACACATGCCTGGAAGTGAGGCCCTGATTTGCCGTGCAGAAGCGGAGGCGTGCAGCAGTTTCCATGAGCCGGTGGCCTGTGCTCTGCGTACCTTTAACGTGGACACCTAGGAAGCTAGCGTGGGCACCCTGTTGCCGGCAGGAACACTGAGTAGCCCCAGGCGCACCTGGGTCTGCTAAGCAACATCCAGTCCCGTAGCCCTTTAGAGCCCCTCTGTGCATGCCGAGCGTAGGGAAACGCACTGCACTCACTTTTGGAGCGTCTTAATTTCCTCAGCACTCGCGCACGTTCACAAACACCGTTCTGGCACGTCCCACATGGCGTAGAAGTCTTAGGCATTGCCTTAGTCTGAGCTGCACTCAGAGTAACCCTCGGCTTCGCATTCCATCCAGGACCTCCTGCCTGAAGTCACCATGCCTCCTAGAGGAAGTCGGCTTGCGTTCTGACTGCAGTTTAAGTCCTGTTCTTCCTGTGGCACTGCAGGCTTTCGAATAGCCTAGGCCCAGAGGAGCAGCTACGGCGTTCCTTGGTTGAGGCAGTTCGCTTGATGCAGAACACCCTACTTCGAGAAGCTGATTCAGGGAAGGAAACACAGGGTAACCTGTGTCTCTTTGGACTTGTTAGAAACCACAGTGGGGTATGCTGAGTGTGCCCATGGAAACGGGGGCCTGCTGGAACTAGCCTTGCTTTCCCATTTTGAAGGCCGCATTCATGCTGCGTTGAAGCTGCCTGATATTCCCTGCACTTGACAGGCCTGTAAACCCTGTAAGAATGTTTCTGGGGAGAAAATGAATTTGCTATCTAAACCAGGTGCTTCTGCGCCTGCGGTGTGGTCACCCTGACAAGCTCTAGCGCCAAAAGGAAACTCAACGTGTGAACTTGCCTCCAGTTTAGGCCCTTAGTACCCATGTAGATACGGAGGCATGCAGCTCTTTCCATGAGTTCTTAGTCGCTTATATGCTTTATTATAAAGGAAGAAAACTTCTGAGGACTGCTAGGCCTCTCGTGTATGCATCATTTCCCCTCCAAGTTCACTGAGTACCTCCAGAGCCCTGTGGGCCGGCTGCGAATCTTCCAGTCCCATTTGTTGATCCCTCGGAGGCCGTCTGTGCGTGCCTAGAGATGGGCAACACACTCTACGTTCCTTGAGGAGAGCTACATTTCCAGAGACCTCGACCGGCCTCAGGACAACATTGCTGGTGAGTCCGAAGTGCCCAGGAAAACTTTGTCATGGCACTTGTGTGAGCTGCCCTGTGATAATACTCTGCTTTGACTGTTTCGAGGCCCTCGTACCTGCAGTCACTCTGCTCGAGGAGAAAGTCAGCATCTTGCCATGCGGTGTCGCTGACGGCACACCCAGCAGAAACACATGCCTGGAAGTGAGGCCCTGATTTGCCGTGCAGAAGCGGAGGCGTGCAGCAGTTTCCATGAGCCGGTGGCCTGTGCTCTGCGTACCTTTAACGGCAGCACAGTTTTCTGGACACCTAGGAGGCTAGCGTGGTCACCCAGTTGCCGGCAGGAACACTGAGTACCCCCAGGCGCACCTGGGTCTGCTAAGCAACATCCAGTACCGTAGCCCTGTACAGCCCCTCTGTGCTTGCCGAGCGTAGGGAAACGCACTGCACTCTCTTTTGAGGCGTCTTAATTTCCTCAGCACTCGCGCACGTTTACGAACTCCGTTGTGGCACGTCCCACATGGCGTAGAAGTCTTAGGCATTGCCTTAGTCTGAGCAGCACTCAGAGTAACCCTCGGCTTCGCATTCCATCCAGGACCTCCTGCTTGAAATCACCGTGCCTCCTAGAGGAAGTCGGCTTGCGTTCTGACTGCAGTTTAAGTCCTTTTCTTCCTGCGGCCCTGCAGGCTTTTGAATAGCCACAGGCCCAGAGGAGCAGCTACGGCGTTCCTTGGTTGAGGCAGTTCGCTTGATGCAGAACACTCTACTTCGAGAAGCTGATTCAGGGAAAGACACACAGGGTAACCTGTGTCTCTTTGGACTTGTTAGAAACCACAGTGGGGTATGCTGAGTGTGCCCATGGAAACGGGGGCCTGCTGGAACTAGCCTTGCTTTCCCATTTTGAAGGCTGCATTCATGCTGCCTTGAAGCTGCCTGACATCCCCTGCTCTTGACAGGCCTGTAAACCCTGTAAGAATGTTTCTGGGGAGAAAATGAATTTGCTATCTAAACCAGGTGCTTCTGCGCCTGCGGTGTGGTCACCCTGACAAGCTCTAGCGCTAAAAGGAAACTCAACGTGTGAACTTGCCTCCAGTTTAGGCCCTTAGTACCCATGTAGATACGGAGGCATGCAGCTCTTTCCATGAGTTCTTAGTCGCTTATATGCTTTATTATAAAGGAAGAAAACTTCTGAGGACTCCTAGGCCTCTCGTGTATGCATCATTTCCCCTCCAAGTTCACTGAGTACCTCCAGAGCCCTGTGGGCCGGCTGCGAATCTTCCAGTCCCATTTGTTGATCCCTCGGAGGCCGTCTGTGCGTGCCTAGAGACGGGCAACACACTCTACGTTCCTTGAGGAGAGCTACATTTCCAGAGACCTCGACCGGCCTCAGGACAACATTGCTGGTGAGTCCGAAGTGCCCAGGAAAACTTTGTCATGGCACTTGTGTGAGCTGCCCTGTGATAATACTCTGCTTTGACTGTTTCGAGGCCCTCGTACCTGCAGTCACTCTGCTCGAGGAGAAAGTCAGCATCTTGCCATGCGGTGTCGCTGACGGCACACCCAGCAGAAACACATGCCTGGAAGTGAGGCCCTGATTTGCCGTGCAGAAGCGGAGGCGTGCAGCAGTTTCCATGAGCCGGTGGCCTGTGCTCTGCGTACCTTTAACGGCAGCACAGTTTTCTGGACACCTAGGAGGCTAGCGTGGGCACCCAGTTGCCGGCAGGAACACTGAGTACCCCCAGGCGCACCTGGGTCTGCTAAGCAACATCCAGTACCGTAGCCCTGTACAGCCCCTCTGTGCTTGCCGAGCGTAGGGAAACGCACTGCACTCTCTTTTGAGGCGTCTTAATTTCCTCAGCACTCGCGCACGTTTACGAACTCCGTTCTGGCACGTCCCACATGGCGTAGAAGTCTTAGGCATTGCCTTAGTCTGAGCAGCACTCAGAGTAACCCTCGGCTTCGCATTCCATCCAGGACCTCCTGCTTGAAATCACCGTGCCTCCTAGAGGAAGTCGGCTTGCGTTCTGACTGCAGTTTAAGTCCTTTTCTTCCTGCGGCCCTGCAGGCTTTTGAATAGCCACAGGCCCAGAGGAGCAGCTACGGCGTTCCTTGGTTGAGGCAGTTCGCTTGATGCAGAACACTCTACTTCGAGAAGCTGATTCAGGGAAAGACACACAGGGTAACCTGTGTCTCTTTGGACTTGTTAGAAACCACAGTGGGGTATGCTGAGTGTGCCCATGGAAACGGGGGCCTGCTGGAACTAGCCTTGCTTTCCCATTTTGAAGGCTGCATTCATGCTGCCTTGAAGCTGCCTGACATCCCCTGCTCTTGACAGGCCTGTAAACCCTGTAAGAATGTTTCTGGGGAGAAAATGAATTTGCTATCTAAACCAGGTGCTTCTGCGCCTGCGGTGTGGTCACCCTGACAAGCTCTAGCGCTAAAAGGAAACTCAACGTGTGAACTTGCCTCCAGTTTAGGCCCTTAGTACCCATGTAGATACGGAGGCATGCAGCTCTTTCCATGAGTTCTTAGTCGCTTATATGCTTTATTATAAAGGAAGAAAACTTCTGAGGACTGCTAGGCCTCTCGTGTATGCATCATTTCCCCTCCAAGTTCACTGAGTACCTCCAGAGCCCTGTGGGCCGGCTGCGAATCTTCCAGTCCCATTTGTTGATCCCTCGGAGGCCGTCTGTGCGTGCCTAGAGACGGGCAACACACTCTACGTTCCTTGAGGAGAGCTACATTTCCAGAGACCTCGACCGGCCTCAGGACAACATTGCTGGTGAGTCCGAAGTGCCCAGGAAAACTTTGTCATGGCACTTGTGTGAGCTGCCCTGTGATAATACTCTGCTTTGACTGTTTCGAGGCCCTCGTACCTGCAGTCACTCTGCTCGAGGAGAAAGCATCTTGCCATGCGGTGTCGCTGATGGCACACCCAGCAGAAACACATGCCTGGAAGTAAGGCCCTGATTTGCCGTGCAGAAGCGGAGGCGTGCAGCAGTTTCCATGAGCCGGTGGCCTGTGCTCTGCGTACCTTTAACGTGGACACCTAGGAAGCTAGCGTGGGCACCCTGTTGCCGGCAGGAACACTGAGTACCCCCAGGCGCACCTGGGTCTGCTAAGCAACATCCAGTACCGTAGCCCTGTACAGCCCCTCTGTGCTTGCCGAGCGTAGGGAAACGCACTGCACTCTCTTTTGAGGCGTCTTAATTTCCTCAGCACTCGCGCACGTTTACGAACTCCGTTCTGGCATGTCCCACATGGCGTAGAAGTCTTAGGCATTGCCTTAGTCTGAGCAGCACTCAGAGTAACCCTCGGCTTCGCATTCCATCCAGGACCTCCTGCCTGAAGTCACCATGCCTCCTAGAGGAAGTCGGCTTGCGTTCTGACTGCAGTTTAAGTCCTGTTCTTCCTGTGGCACTGCAGGCTTTCGAATAGCCTAGGCCCAGAGGAGCAGCTACGGCGTTCCTTGGTTGAGGCAGTTCGCTTGATGCAGAACACCCTACTTCGAGAAGCTGATGCAGGGAAGGAAACACAGGGTAACCTGTGTCTCTTTGGACTTGTTAGAAACCACAGTGGGGTATGCTGAGTGTGCCCATGAAAACGGGGGCCTGCTGGAACTAGCCTTGCTTTCCCATTTTGAAGGCCGCATTCATGCTGCGTTGAAGCTGCCTGATATTCCCTGCACTTGATAGTCCTGTAGACACTCTAAGAATGCTTCTGGGGAGAAAATGAATTTGCTGTCTAAACCAGGTGCTTCCGTGACTGCGGTGTGGTCAGCCTGACAAGCTCTAGCACTGAAAGGAAACTCAACGTGTGAACTTGCCGCCAGTTGAAGCCCTTAGTAGCCATGTAGATACGGAGGCCTACAGCTCTTTCCATGAGTTCTTAGTCGCTTATATGCTTTATTTTAAAGGAAGTACACTTCTGAGGACTCCTAGTCCTCTCGGGTATGCATCATTTCCCCTCCAAGTTCACTGAGTACCTCCAGAGCCCTGTGGGCCTGTTGCGAAACTTCCAGTCCCATTTGTTGATCCCTCGGAGGCCGTCTGTGCGTGCCTAGAGACGGGCAACACACCGTACGTTCCTTGATGAGAGCTACATTTCCAGAGACCTCGACTGGCCTCAGGACAACATTGCTGCTGAGTCCGAAGTGCCCAGGAAGACTTTGTCATGGCCCTGGTGTGAGCTGCCATGTGATAACACTCTGTTTTGAATGCTTCGAGGCTGTTTTGAATGCTTCGAGGCCCTCGTACCTGCAGTCACTCTGCTCGAGGAGAAAGTCAGCATCTTGCCATGCGGTGTCGCTGACGGCACACCCAGCAGAAACACATGCCTGGAAGTGAGGCCCTGATTTGCCGTGCAGAAGCGGAGGCGTGCAGCAGTTTCCATGAGCCGGTGGCCTGTGCTCTGCGTACCTTTAACGGCAGCACAGTTTTCTGGACACCTAGGAGGCTAGCGTGGGCACCCAGTTGCCGGCAGGAACACTGAGTACCCCCAGGCGCACCTGGGTCTGCTAAGCAACATCCAGTACCGTAGCCCTGTACAGCCCCTCTGTGCTTGCCGAGCGTAGGGAAACGCACTGCACTCTCTTTTGAGGCGTCTTAATTTCCTCAGCACTCGCGCACGTTTACAAACTCCGTTCTGGCACGTCCCACATGGCGTAGAAGTCTTAGGCATTGCCTTAGTCTGAGCAGCACTCAGAGTAACCCTCGGCTTCGCATTCCATCCAGGACCTCCTGCTTGAAATCACCGTGCCTCCTAGAGGAAGTCGGCTTGCGTTCTGACTGCAGTTTAAGTCCTTTTCTTCCTGCGGCCCTGCAGGCTTTTGAATAGCCACAGGCCCAGAGGAGCAGCTACGGCGTTCCTTGGTTGAGGCAGTTCGCTTGATGCAGAACACTCTACTTCGAGAAGCTGATTCAGGGAAAGACACACAGGGTAACCTGTGTCTCTTTGGACTTGTTAGAAACCACAGTGGGGTATGCTGAGTGTGCCCATGGAAACGGGGGCCTGCTGGAACTAGCCTTGCTTTCCCATTTTGAAGGCTGCATTCATGCTGCCTTGAAGCTGCCTGACATCCCCTGCTCTTGACAGGCCTGTAAACCCTGTAAGAATGTTTCTGGGGAGAAAATGAATTTGCTATCTAAACCAGGTGCTTCTGCGCCTGCGGTGTGGTCACCCTGACAAGCTCTAGCGCTAAAAGGAAACTCAACGTGTGAACTTGCCTCCAGTTTAGGCCCTTAGTACCCATGTAGATACGGAGGCATGCAGCTCTTTCCATGAGTTCTTAGTCGCTTATATGCTTTATTATAAAGGAAGAAAACTTCTGAGGACTCCTAGGCCTCTCGTGTATGCATCATTTCCCCTCCAAGTTCACTGAGTACCTCCAGAGCCCTGTGGGCCGGCTGCGAATCTTCCAGTCCCATTTGTTGATCCCTCGGAGGCCGTCTGTGCGTGCCTAGAGACGGGCAACACACTCTACGTTCCTTGAGGAGAGCTACATTTCCAGAGACCTCGACCGGCCTCAGGACAACATTGCTGGTGAGTCCGAAGTGCCCAGGAAAACTTTGTCATGGCACTTGTGTGAGCTGCCCTGTGATAATACTCTGCTTTGACTGTTTCGAGGCCCTCGTACCTGCAGTCACTCTGCTCGAGGAGAAAGTCAGCATCTTGCCATGCGGTGTCGCTGACGGCACACCCAGCAGAAACACATGCCTGGAAGTGAGGCCCTGATTTGCCGTGCAGAAGCGGAGGCGTGCAGCAGTTTCCATGAGCCGGTGGCCTGTGCTCTGCGTACCTTTAACGGCAGCACAGTTTTCTGGACACCTAGGAGGCTAGCGTGGGCACCCAGTTGCCGGCAGGAACACTGAGTACCCCCAGGCGCACCTGGGTCTGCTAAGCAACATCCAGTACCGTAGCCCTGTACAGCCCCTCTGTGCTTGCCGAGCGTAGGGAAACGCACTGCACTCTCTTTTGAGGCGTCTTAATTTCCTCAGCACTCGCGCACGTTTACGAACTCCGTTCTGGCACGTCCCACATGGCGTAGAAGTCTTAGGCATTGCCTTAGTCTGAGCAGCACTCAGAGTAACCCTCGGCTTCGCATTCCATCCAGGACCTCCTGCTTGAAATCACCGTGCCTCCTAGAGGAAGTCGGCTTGCGTTCTGACTGCAGTTTAAGTCCTTTTCTTCCTGCGGCCCTGCAGGCTTTTGAATAGCCACAGGCCCAGAGGAGCAGCTACGGCGTTCCTTGGTTGAGGCAGTTCGCTTGATGCAGAACACTCTACTTCGAGAAGCTGATTCAGGGAAAGACACACAGGGTAACCTGTGTCTCTTTGGACTTGTTAGAAACCACAGTGGGGTATGCTGAGTGTGCCCATGGAAACGGGGGCCTGCTGGAACTAGCCTTGCTTTCCCATTTTGAAGGCTGCATTCATGCTGCCTTGAAGCTGCCTGACATCCCCTGCTCTTGACAGGCCTGTAAACCCTGTAAGAATGTTTCTGGGGAGAAAATGAATTTGCTATCTAAACCAGGTGCTTCTGCGCCTGCGGTGTGGTCACCCTGACAAGCTCTAGCGCTAAAAGGAAACTCAACGTGTGAACTTGCCTCCAGTTTAGGCCCTTAGTACCCATGTAGATACGGAGGCATGCAGCTCTTTCCATGAGTTCTTAGTCGCTTATATGCTTTATTATAAAGGAAGAAAACTTCTGAGGACTCCTAGGCCTCTCGTGTATGCATCATTTCCCCTCCAAGTTCACTGAGTACCTCCAGAGCCCTGTGGGCCGGCTGCGAATCTTCCAGTCCCATTTGTTGATCCCTCGGAGGCCGTCTGTGCGTGCCTAGAGACGGGCAACACACTCTACGTTCCTTGAGGAGAGCTACATTTCCAGAGACCTCGACCGGCCTCAGGACAACATTGCTGGTGAGTCCGAAGTGCCCAGGAAAACTTTGTCATGGCACTTGTGTGAGCTGCCCTGTGATAATACTCTGCTTTGACTGTTTCGAGGCCCTCGTACCTGCAGTCACTCTGCTCGAGGAGAAAGTCAGCATCTTGCCATGCGGTGTCGCTGACGGCACACCCAGCAGAAACACATGCCTGGAAGTGAGGCCCTGATTTGCCGTGCAGAAGCGGAGGCGTGCAGCAGTTTCCATGAGCCGGTGGCCTGTGCTCTGCGTACCTTTAACGGCAGCACAGTTTTCTGGACACCTAGGAGGCTAGCGTGGGCACCCAGTTGCCGGCAGGAACACTGAGTACCCCCAGGCGCACCTGGGTCTGCTAAGCAACATCCAGTACCGTAGCCCTGTACAGCCCCTCTGTGCATGCCGAGCGTAGGGAAACGCACTGCACTCACTTTTGGAGCGTCTTAATTTCCTCAGCACTCGCGCACGTTCACGAACACAGTTCTGGCACGTCCCACATGGCGTAGAAGTCTTAGGCGTTGCCCTAGTCTGAGCTGCACTCAGAGTAACCCTCGGCTTCGCATTCCATCCAGGACCTCCTGCCTGAAGTCACCATGCCTCCTAGAGGAAGTCGGCTTGCGTTCTGACTGCAGTTTAAGTCCTGTTCTTCCTGTGGCACTGCAGGCTTTCGAATAGCCTAGGCCCAGAGGAGCAGCTACGGCGTTCCTTGGTTGAGGCAGTTCGCTTGATGCAGAACACTCTACTTCGAGAAGCTGATTCAGGGAAGGAAACACAGGGTAACCTGTGTCTCTTTGGACTTGTTAGAAACCACAGTGGGGTATGCTGAGTGTGCCCATGGAAACGGGGGCCTGCTGGAACTAGCCTTGCTTTCCCATTTTGAAGGCAGCATTCATGCTGCGTTGAAGCTGCCTGATATTCCCTGCACTTGATAGTCCTGTAAACACTGTAAGAATGCTTCTGGGGAGAAAATGAATTTGCTATCTAAACCAGGTGCTTCTGCGCCTGCGGTGTGGTCACCCTGACAAGCTCTAGCGCTAAAAGGAAACTCAACGTGTGAACTTGCCTCCAGTTTAGGCCCTTAGTACCCATGTAGACACGGAGGCATGCAGCTCTTTCCATGAGTTCTTAGTCGCTTATATGCTTTATTATAAAGGAAGAAAACTTCTGAGGACTGCTAGGCCTCTCGTGTATGCATCATTTCCCCTCCAAGTTCACTGAGTACCTCCAGAGCCCTGTGGGCCGGCTGCGAATCTTCCAGTCCCATTTGTTGATCCCTCGGAGGCCGTCTGTGCGCGCCTAGAGACGGGCAACACACTCTACGTTCCTTGAGGAGAGCTACATTTCCAGAGACCTCGACCGGCCTCAGGACAACATTGCTGGTGAGTCCGAAGTGCCCAGGAAAACTTTGTCATGGCACTTGTGTGAGCTGCCCTGTGATAATACTCTGCTTTGACTGTTTCGAGGCCCTCGTACCTGCAGTCACTCTGCTCGAGGAGAAAGTCAGCATCTTGCCATGCGGTGTCGCTGACGGCACACCCAGCAGAAACACATGCCTGGAAGTGAGGCCCTGATTTGCCGTGCAGAAGCGGAGGCGTGCAGCAGTTTCCATGAGCCGGTGGCCTGTGCTCTGCGTACCTTTAACGGCAGCACAGTTTTCTGGACACCTAGGAGGCTAGCGTGGGCACCCAGTTGCCGGCAGGAACACTGAGTACCCCCAGGCGCACCTGGGTCTGCTAAGCAACATCCAGTACCGTAGCCCTGTACAGCCCCTCTGTGCTTGCCGAGCGTAGGGAAATGCACTGCACTCTCTTTTGAGGCGTCTTAATTTCCTCAGCACTCGCGCACGTTTACGAACTCCGTTCTGGCACGTCCCACATGGCGTAGAAGTCTTAGGCATTGCCTTAGTCTGAGCAGCACTCAGAGTAACCCTCGGCTTCGCATTCCATCCAGGACCTCCTGCTTGAAATCACCGTGCCTCCTAGAGGAAGTCGGCTTGTGTTCTGACTGCAGTTTAAGTCCTTTTCTTCCTGCAGCCCTGCAGGCTTTTGAATAGCCACAGGCCCAGAGGAGCAGCTACGGCGTTCCTTGGTTGAGGCAGTTCGCTTGATGCAGAACACTCTACTTCGAGAAGCTGATTCAGGGAAAGACACACAGGGTAACCTGTGTCTCTTTGGACTTGTTAGAAACCACAGTGGGGTATGCTGAGTGTGCCCATGGAAACGGGGGCCTGCTGGAACTAGCCTTGCTTTCCCATTTTGAAGGCTGCATTCATGCTGCCTTGAAGCTGCCTGACATCCCCTGCTCTTGACAGGCCTGTAAACCCTGTAAGAATGTTTCTGGGGAGAAAATGAATTTGCTATCTAAACCAGGTGCTTCTGCGCCTGCGGTGTGGTCACCCTGACAAGCTCTAGCGCTAAAAGGAAACTCAACGTGTGAACTTGCCTCCAGTTTAGGCCCTTAGTACCC
Organism: Delphinus delphis; assembly: GCF_949987515.2. Lineage (NCBI taxonomy): Eukaryota > Metazoa > Chordata > Mammalia > Artiodactyla > Delphinidae > Delphinus > Delphinus delphis. Next base: position 38,185,240 of record NC_082701.1, read on the forward strand.
ATGTAGATACGGAGGCATGCAGCTCTTTCCATGAGTTCTTAGTCGCTTATATGCTTTATTATAAAGGAAGAAAACTTCTGAGGACTCCTAGGCCTCTCGTGTATGCATCATTTCCCCTCCAAGTTCACTGAGTACCTCCAGAGCCCTGTGGGCCGGCTGCGAATCTTCCAGTCCCATTTGTTGATCCCTCGGAGGCCGTCTGTGCGTGCCTAGAGACGGGCAACACACTCTACGTTCCTTGAGGAGAGCTACATTTCCAGAGACCTCGACCGGCCTCAGGACAACATTGCTGGTGAGTCCGAAGTGCCCAGGAAAACTTTGTCATGGCACTTGTGTGAGCTGCCCTGTGATAATACTCTGCTTTGACTGTTTCGAGGCCCTCGTACCTGCAGTCACTCTGCTCGAGGAGAAAGTCAGCATCTTGCCATGCGGTGTCGCTGACGGCACACCCAGCAGAAACACATGCCTGGAAGTGAGGCCCTGATTTGCCGTGCAGAAGCGGAGGCGTGCAGCAGTTTCCATGAGCCGGTGGCCTGTGCTCTGCGTACCTTTAACGGCAGCACAGTTTTCTGGACACCTAGGAGGCTAGCGTGGGCACCCAGTTGCCGGCAGGAACACTGAGTACCCCCAGGCGCACCTGGGTCTGCTAAGCAACATCCAGTACCGTAGCCCTGTACAGCCCCTCTGTGCTTGCCGAGCGTAGGGAAACGCACTGCACTCTCTTTTGAGGCGTCTTAATTTCCTCAGCACTCGCGCACGTTTACGAACTCCGTTGTGGCACGTCCCACATGGCGTAGAAGTCTTAGGCATTGCCTTAGTCTGAGCAGCACTCAGAGTAACCCTCGGCTTCGCATTCCATCCAGGACCTCCTGCTTGAAATCACCGTGCCTCCTAGAGGAAGTCGGCTTGCGTTCTGACTGCAGTTTAAGTCCTTTTCTTCCTGCGGCCCTGCAGGCTTTTGAATAGACACAGGCCCAGAGGAGCAGCTACGGCGTTCCTTGGTTGAGGCAGTTCGCTTGATGCAGAACACTCTACTTCGAGAAGCTGATTCAGGGAAAGACACACAGGGTAACCTGTGTCTCTTTGGACTTGTTAGAAACCACAGTGGGGTATGCTGAGTGTGCCCATGGAAACGGGGGCCTGCTGGAACTAGCCTTGCTTTCCCATTTTGAAGGCTGCATTCATGCTGCCTTGAAGCTGCCTGACATCCCCTGCTCTTGACAGGCCTGTAAACCCTGTAAGAATGTTTCTGGGGAGAAAATGAATTTGCTATCTAAACCAGGTGCTTCTGCGCCTGCGGTGTGGTCACCCTGACAAGCTCTAGCGCCAAAAGGAAACTCAACGTGTGAACTTGCCTCCAGTTTAGGCCCTTAGTACCCATGTAGATACGGAGGCATGCAGCTCTTTCCATGAGTTCTTAGTCGCTTATATGCTTTATTATAAAGGAAGAAAACTTCTGAGGACTCCTAGGCCTCTCGTGTATGCATCATTTCCCCTCCAAGTTCACTGAGTACCTCCAGAGCCCTGTGGGCCGGCTGCGAATCTTCCAGTCCCATTTGTTGATCCCTCGGAGGCCGTCTGTGCGCGCCTAGAGACGGGCAACACACTCTACGTTCCTTGAGGAGAGCTACATTTCCAGAGACCTCAACCGGCCTCAGGACAACATTGCTGGTGAGTCCGAAGTGCCCAGGAAAACTTTGTCATGGCACTTGTGTGAGCTGCCCTGTGATAATACTCTGCTTTGACTGTTTCGAGGCCCTCGTACCTGCAGTCACTCTGCTCGAGGAGAAAGTCAGCATCTTGCCATGCGGTGTCGCTGACGGCACACCCAGCAGAAACACATGCCTGGAAGTGAGGCCCTGATTTGCCGTGCAGAAGCGGAGGCGTGCAGCAGTTTCCATGAGCCGGTGGCCTGTGCTCTGCGTACCTTTAACGGCAGCACAGTTTTCTGGACACCTAGGAGGCTAGCGTGGGCACCCAGTTGCCGGCAGGAACACTGAGTACCCCCAGGCGCACCTGGGTCTGCTAAGCAACATCCAGTACCGTAGCCCTGTACAGCCCCTCTGTGCTTGCCGAGCGTAGGGAAACGCACTGCACTCTCTTTTGAGGCGTCTTAATTTCCTCAGCACTCGCGCACGTTTACGAACTCCGTTCTGGCACGTCCCACATGGCGTAGAAGTCTTAGGCATTGCCTTAGTCTGAGCAGCACTCAGAGTAACCCTCGGCTTCGCATTCCATCCAGGACCTCCTGCTTGAAATCACCGTGCCTCCTAGAGGAAGTCGGCTTGTGTTCTGACTGCAGTTTAAGTCCTTTTCTTCCTGCAGCCCTGCAGGCTTTTGAATAGCCACAGGCCCAGAGGAGCAGCTACGGCGTTCCTTGGTTGAGGCAGTTCGCTTGATGCAGAACACTCTACTTCGAGAAGCTGATTCAGGGAAAGACACACAGGGTAACCTGTGTCTCTTTGGACTTGTTAGAAACCACAGTGGGGTATGCTGAGTGTGCCCATGGAAACGGGGGCCTGCTGGAACTAGCCTTGCTTTCCCATTTTGAAGGCTGCATTCATGCTGCCTTGAAGCTGCCTGACATCCCCTGCTCTTGACAGGCCTGTAAACCCTGTAAGAATGTTTCTGGGGAGAAAATGAATTTGCTATCTAAACCAGGTGCTTCTGCGCCTGCGGTGTGGTCACCCTGACAAGCTCTAGCGCTAAAAGGAAACTCAACGTGTGAACTTGCCTCCAGTTTAGGCCCTTAGTACCCATGTAGATACGGAGGCATGCAGCTCTTTCCATGAGTTCTTAGTCGCTTATATGCTTTATTATAAAGGAAGAAAACTTCTGAGGACTCCTAGGCCTCTCGTGTATGCATCATTTCCCCTCCAAGTTCACTGAGTACCTCCAGAGCCCTGTGGGCCGGCTGCGAATCTTCCAGTCCCATTTGTTGATCCCTCGGAGGCCGTCTGTGCGTGCCTACAGATGGGCAACACACTCTACGTTCCTTGAGGAGAGCTACATTTCCAGAGACCTCAACCGGCCTCAGGACAACATTGCTGGTGAGTCCGAAGTGCCCAGGAAAACTTTGTCATGGCACTTGTGTGAGCTGCCCTGTGATAATACTCTGCTTTGACTGTTTCGAGGCCCTCGTACCTGCAGTCACTCTGCTCGAGGAGAAAGTCAGCATCTTGCCATGCGGTGTCGCTGACGCCACACCCAGCAGAAACACATGCCTGGAAGTGAGGCCCTGATTTGCCGTGCAGAAGCGGAGGCGTGCAGCAGTTTCCATGAGCCGGTGGCCTGTGCTCTGCGTACCTTTAACGGCAGCAAAGTTTTCTGGACACCTAGGAGGCTAGCGTGGTCACCCAGTTGCCGACAGGAACACTGAGTACCCCCAGGCGCACCTGGGTCTGCTAAGCAACATCCAGTACCGTAGCCCTGTACAGCCCCTCTGTGCTTGCCGAGCGTAGGGAAACGCACTGCACTCTCTTTTGAGGCGTCTTAATTTCCTCAGCACTCGCGCACGTTTACGAACTCCGTTCTGGCACGTCCCACATGGCGTAGAAGTCTTAGGCATTGCCTTAGTCTGAGCAGCACTCAGAGTAACCCTCGGCTTCGCATTCCATCCAGGACCTCCTGCTTGAAATCACCGTGCCTCCTAGAGGAAGTCGGCTTGCGTTCTGACTGCAGTTTAAGTCCTGTTCTTCCTGTGGCACTGCAGGCTTTCGAATAGCCTAGGCCCAGAGGAGCAGCTACGGCGTTCCTTGGTTGAGGCAGTTCGCTTGATGCAGAACACTCTACTTCGAGAAGCTGATTCAGGGAAGGAAACACAGGGTAACCTGTGTCTCTTTGGACTTGTTAGAAACCACAGTGGGGTATGCTGAGTGTGCCCATGGAAACGGGGGCCTGCTGGAACTAGCCTTGCTTTCCCATTTTGAAGGCCGCATTCATGCTGCGTTGAAGCTGCCTGATATTCCCTGCACTTGATAGTCCTGTAAACACTGTAAGAATGCTTCTGGGGAGAAAATGAATTTGCTATCTAAACCAGGTGCTTCTGCGCCTGCGGTGTGGTCACCCTGACAAGCTCTAGCGCCAAAAGGAAACTCAACGTGTGAACTTGCCTCCAGTTTAGGCCCTTAGTACCCATGTAGATACGGAGGCATGCAGCTCTTTCCATGAGTTCTTAGTCGCTTATATGCTTTATTATAAAGGAGGAAAACTTCTGAGGACTGCTAGGCCTCTCGTGTATGCATCATTTCCCCTCCAAGTTCACTGAGTACCTCCAGAGCCCTGTGGGCCGGCTGCGAATCTTCCAGTCCCATTTGTTGATCCCTCGGAGGCCGTCTGTGCGTGCCTAGAGACGGGCAACACACTGTACGTTCCTTGAGGAGAGCTACATTTCCAGAGACCTCGACCGGCCTCAGGACAACATTGCTGGTGAGTCCGAAGTGCCCAGGAAAACTTTGTCATGGCACTTGTGTGAGCTGCCCTGTGATAATACTCTGCTTTGACTGTTTCGAGGCCCTCGTACCTGCAGTCACTCTGCTCGAGGAGAAAGTCAGCATCTTGCCATGCGGTGTCGCTGACGCCACACCCAGCAGAAACACATGCCTGGAAGTGAGGCCCTGATTTGCCGTGCAGAAGCGGAGGCGTGCAGCAGTTTCCATGAGCCGGTGGCCTGTGCTCTGCGTACCTTTAACGGCAGCACAGTTTTCTGGACACCTAGGAGGCTAGCGTGGGCACCCAGTTGCCGGCAGGAACACTGAGTACCCCCAGGCGCACCTGGGTCTGCTAAGCAACATCCAGTACCGTAGCCCTGTACAGCCCCTCTGTGCTTGCCGAGCGTAGGGAAATGCACTGCACTCTCTTTTGAGGCGTCTTAATTTCCTCAGCACTCGCGCACGTTTACGAACTCCGTTCTGGCACGTCCCACATGGCGTAGAAGTCTTAGGCATTGCCTTAGTCTGAGCAGCACTCAGAGTAACCCTCGGCTTCGCATTCCATCCAGGACCTCCTGCTTGAAATCACCGTGCCTCCTAGAGGAAGTCGGCTTGTGTTCTGACTGCAGTTTAAGTCCTTTTCTTCCTGCAGCCCTGCAGGCTTTTGAATAGCCACAGGCCCAGAGGAGCAGCTACGGCGTTCCTTGGTTGAGGCAGTTCGCTTGATGCAGAACACTCTACTTCGAGAAGCTGATTCAGGGAAAGACACACAGGGTAACCTGTGTCTCTTTGGACTTGTTAGAAACCACAGTGGGGTATGCTGAGTGTGCCCATGGAAACGGGGGCCTGCTGGAACTAGCCTTGCTTTCCCATTTTGAAGGCTGCATTCATGCTGCCTTGAAGCTGCCTGACATCCCCTGCTCTTGACAGGCCTGTAAACCCTGTAAGAATGTTTCTGGGGAGAAAATGAATTTGCTATCTAAACCAGGTGCTTCTGCGCCTGCGGTGTGGTCACCCTGACAAGCTCTAGCGCTAAAAGGAAACTCAACGTGTGAACTTGCCTCCAGTTTAGGCCCTTAGTACCCATGTAGATACGGAGGCATGCAGCTCTTTCCATGAGTTCTTAGTCGCTTATATGCTTTATTATAAAGGAAGAAAACTTCTGAGCGCTCCTAGGCCTCTCGTGTATGCATCATTTCCCCTCCAAGTTCACTGAGTACCTCCAGAGCCCTGTGGGCCGGCTGCGAATCTTCCAGTCCCATTTGTTGATCCCTCGGAGGCCGTCTGTGCGTGCCTAGAGACGGGCAACACACTCTACGTTCCTTGAGGAGAGCTACATTTCCAGAGACCTCGACCGGCCTCAGGACAACATTGCTGGTGAGTCCGAAGTGCCCAGGAAAACTTTGTCATGGCACTTGTGTGAGCTGCCCTGTGATAATACTCTGCTTTGACTGTTTCGAGGCCCTCGTACCTGCAGTCACTCTGCTCGAGGAGAAAGTCAGCATCTTGCCATGCGGTGTCGCTGACGCCACACCCAGCAGAAACACATGCCTGGAAGTGAGGCCCTGATTTGCCGTGCAGAAGCGGAGGCGTGCAGCAGTTTCCATGAGCCGGTGGCCTGTGCTCTGCGTACCTTTAACGGCAGCACAGTTTTCTGGACACCTAGGAGGCTAGCGTGGGCACCCAGTTGCCGGCAGGAACACTGAGTACCCCCAGGCGCACCTGGGTCTGCTAAGCAACATCCAGTACCGTAGCCCTGTACAGCCCCTCTGTGCTTGCCGAGCGTAGGGAAACGCACTGCACTCTCTTTTGAGGCGTCTTAATTTCCTCAGCACTCGCGCACGTTTACGAACTCCGTTCTGGCACGTCCCACATGGCGTAGAAGTCTTAGGCATTGCCTTAGTCTGAGCAGCACTCAGAGTAACCCTCGGCTTCGCATTCCATCCAGGACCTCCTGCTTGAAATCACCGTGCCTCCTAGAGGAAGTCGGCTTGCGTTCTGACTGCAGTTTAAGTCCTTTTCTTCCTGCGGCCCTGCAGGCTTTTGAATAGCCACAGGCCCAGAGGAGCAGCTACGGCGTTCCTTGGTTGAGGCAGTTCGCTTGATGCAGAACACTCTACTTCGAGAAGCTGATTCAGGGAAAGACACACAGGGTAACCTGTGTCTCTTTGGACTTGTTAGAAACCACAGTGGGGTATGCTGAGTGTGCCCATGGAAACGGGGGCCTGCTGGAACTAGCCTTGCTTTCCCATTTTGAAGGCTGCATTCATGCTGCCTTGAAGCTGCCTGACATCCCCTGCTCTTGACAGGCCTGTAAACCCTGTAAGAATGTTTCTGGGGAGAAAATGAATTTGCTATCTAAACCAGGTGCTTCTGCGCCTGCGGTGTGGTCACCCTGACAAGCTCTAGCGCCAAAAGGAAACTCAACGTGTGAACTTGCCTCCAGTTTAGGCCCTTAGTACCCATGTAGATACGGAGGCATGCAGCTCTTTCCATGAGTTCTTAGTCGCTTATATGCTTTATTATAAAGGAAGAAAACTTCTGAGGACTGCTAGGCCTCTCGTGTATGCATCATTTCCCCTCCAAGTTCACTGAGTACCTCCAGAGCCCTGTGGGCCGGCTGCGAATCTTCCAGTCCCATTTGTTGATCCCTCGGAGGCCGTCTGTGCGTGCCTAGAGACGGGCAACACACTGTACGTTCCTTGAGGAGAGCTACATTTCCAGAGACCTCGACCGGCCTCAGGACAACATTGCTGGTGAGTCCGAAGTGCCCAGGAAAACTTTGTCATGGCACTTGTGTGAGCTGCCCTGTGATAATACTCTGCTTTGACTGTTTCGAGGCCCTCGTACCTGCAGTCACTCTGCTCGAGGAGAAAGTCAGCATCTTGCCATGCGGTGTCGCTGACGGCACACCCAGCAGAAACACATGCCTGGAAGTGAGGCCCTGATTTGCCGTGCAGAAGCGGAGGCGTGCAGCAGTTTCCATGAGCCGGTGGCCTGTGCTCTGCGTACCTTTAACGTGGACACCTAGGAAGCTAGCGTGGGCACCCTGTTGCCGGCAGGAACACTGAGTAGCCCCAGGCGCACCTGGGTCTGCTAAGCAACATCCAGTCCCGTAGCCCTTTAGAGCCCCTCTGTGCATGCCGAGCGTAGGGAAACGCACTGCACTCACTTTTGGAGCGTCTTAATTTCCTCAGCACTCGCGCACGTTCACGAACACCGTTCTGGCACGTCCCACATGGCGTAGAAGTCTTAGGCGTTGCCCTAGTCTGAGCTGCACTCAGAGTAACCCTCGGCTTCGCATTCCATCCAGGACCTCCTGCCTGAAGTCACCATGCCTCCTAGAGGAAGTCGGCTTGCGTTCTGACTGCAGTTTAAGTCCTGTTCTTCCTGTGGCACTGCAGGCTTTCGAATAGCCTAGGCCCAGAGGAGCAGCTACGGCGTTCCTTGGTTGAGGCAGTTCGCTTGATGCAGAACACTCTACTTCGAGAAGCTGATTCAGGGAAGGAAACACAGGGTAACCTGTGTCTCTTTGGACTTGTTAGAAACCACAGTGGGGTATGCTGAGTGTGCCCATGGAAACGGGGGCCTGCTGGAACTAGCCTTGCTTTCCCATTTTGAAGGCCGCATTCATGCTGCGTTGAAGCTGCCTGATATTCCCTGCACTTGATAGTCCTGTAAACACTGTAAGAATGCTTCTGGGGAGAAAATGAATTTGCTATCTAAACCAGGTGCTTCTGCGCCTGCGGTGTGGTCACCCTGACAAGCTCTAGCGCCAAAAGGAAACTCAACGTGTGAACTTGCCTCCAGTTTAGGCCCTTAGTACCCATGTAGATACGGAGGCATGCAGCTCTTTCCATGAGTTCTTAGTCACTTATATGCTTTATTATAAAGGAAGAAAACTTCTGAGGACTGCTAGGCCTCTCGTGTATGCATCATTTCCCCTCCAAGTTCACTGAGTACCTCCAGAGCCCTGTGGGCCGGCTGCGAATCTTCCAGTCCCATTTGTTGATCCCTCGGAGGCCGTCTGTGCGTGCCTAGAGATGGGCAACACACTCTACGTTCCTTGAGGAGAGCTACATTTCCAGAGACCTCGACCGGCCTCAGGACAACATTGCTGGTGAGTCCGAAGTGCCCAGGAAAACTTTGTCATGGCACTTGTGTGAGCTGCCCTGTGATAATACTCTGCTTTGACTGTTTCGAGGCCCTCGTACCTGCAGTCACTCTGCTCGAGGAGAAAGTCAGCATCTTGCCATGCGGTGTCGCTGACGGCACACCCAGCAGAAACACATGCCTGGAAGTGAGGCCCTGATTTGCCGTGCAGAAGCGGAGGCGTGCAGCAGTTTCCATGAGCCGGTGGCCTGTGCTCTGCGTACCTTTAACGGCAGCACAGTTTTCTGGACACCTAGGAGGCTAGCGTGGGCACCCAGTTGCCGGCAGGAACACTGAGTACCCCCAGGCGCACCTGGGTCTGCTAAGCAACATCCAGTACCGTAGCCCTGTACAGCCCCTCTGTGCTTGCCGAGCGTAGGGAAACGCACTGCACTCTCTTTTGAGGCGTCTTAATTTCCTCAGCACTCGCGCACGTTTACGAACTCCGTTCTGGCACGTCCCACATGGCGTAGAAGTCTTAGGCATTGCCTTAGTCTGAGCAGCACTCAGAGTAACCCTCGGCTTCGCATTCCATCCAGGACCTCCTGCTTGAAATCACCGTGCCTCCTAGAGGAAGTCGGCTTGCGTTCTGACTGCAGTTTAAGTCCTTTTCTTCCTGCGGCCCTGCAGGCTTTTGAATAGCCACAGGCCCAGAGGAGCAGCTACGGCGTTCCTTGGTTGAGGCAGTTCGCTTGATGCAGAACACTCTACTTCGAGAAGCTGATTCAGGGAAAGACACACAGGGTAACCTGTGTCTCTTTGGACTTGTTAGAAACCACAGTGGGGTATGCTGAGTGTGCCCATGGAAACGGGGGCCTGCTGGAACTAGCCTTGCTTTCCCATTTTGAAGGCTGCATTCATGCTGCCTTGAAGCTGCCTGACATCCCCTGCTCTTGACAGGCCTGTAAACCCTGTAAGAATGTTTCTGGGGAGAAAATGAATTTGCTATCTAAACCAGGTGCTTCTGCGCCTGCGGTGTGGTCACCCTGACAAGCTCTAGCGCCAAAAGGAAACTCAACGTGTGAACTTGCCTCCAGTTTAGGCCCTTAGTACCCATGTAGATACGGAGGCATGCAGCTCTTTCCATGAGTTCTTAGTCGCTTATATGCTTTATTATAAAGGAAGAAAACTTCTGAGGACTGCTAGGCCTCTCGTGTATGCATCATTTCCCCTCCAAGTTCACTGAGTACCTCCAGAGCCCTGTGGGCCGGCTGCGAATCTTCCAGTCCCATTTGTTGATCCCTCGGAGGCCGTCTGTGCGTGCCTAGAGACGGGCAACACACTCTACGTTCCTTGAGGAGAGCTACATTTTCAGAGACCTCGACCGGCCTCAGGACAACATTGCTGGTGAGTCCGAAGTGCCCAGGAAAACTTTGTCATGGCACTTGTGTGAGCTGCCCTGTGATAATACTCTGCTTTGACTGTTTCGAGGCCCTCGTACCTGCAGTCACTCTGCTCGAGGAGAAAGTCAGCATCTTGCCATGCGGTGTCGCTGACGGCACACCCAGCAGAAACACATGCCTGGAAGTGAGGCCCTGATTTGCCGTGCAGAAGCGGAGGCGTGCAGCAGTTTCCATGAGCCGGTGGCCTGTGCTCTGCGTACCTTTAACGTGGACACCTAGGAAGCTAGCGTGGGCACCCTGTTGCCGGCAGGAACACTGAGTAGCCCCAGGCGCACCTGGGTCTGCTAAGCAACATCCAGTCCCGTAGCCCTTTAGAGCCCCTCTGTGCATGCCGAGCGTAGGGAAACGCACTGCACTCACTTTTGGAGCGTCTTAATTTCCTCAGCACTCGCGCACGTTCACGAACACCGTTCTGGCACGTCCCACATGGCGTAGAAGTCTTAGGCGTTGCCCTAGTCTGAGCTGCACTCAGAGTAACCCTCGGCTTCGCATTCCATCCAGGACCTCCTGCCTGAAGTCACCATGCCTCCTAGAGGAAGTCGGCTTGCGTTCTGACTGCAGTTTAAGTCCTGTTCTTCCTGTGGCACTGCAGGCTTTCGAATAGCCTAGGCCCAGAGGAGCAGCTACGGCGTTCCTTGGTTGAGGCAGTTCGCTTGATGCAGAACACTCTACTTCGAGAAGCTGATTCAGGGAAGGAAACACAGGGTAACCTGTGTCTCTTTGGACTTGTTAGAAACCACAGTGGGGTATGCTGAGTGTGCCCATGGAAACGGGGGCCTGCTGGAACTAGCCTTGCTTTCCCATTTTGAAGGCCGCATTCATGCTGCGTTGAAGCTGCCTGATATTCCCTGCACTTGATAGTCCTGTAAACACTGTAAGAATGCTTCTGGGGAGAAAATGAATTTGCTATCTAAACCAGGTGCTTCTGCGCCTGCGGTGTGGTCACCCTGACAAGCTCTAGCGCCAAAAGGAAACTCAACGTGTGAACTTGCCTCCAGTTTAGGCCCTTAGTACCCATGTAGATACGGAGGCATGCAGCTCTTTCCATGAGTTCTTAGTCACTTATATGCTTTATTATAAAGGAAGAAAACTTCTGAGGACTGCTAGGCCTCTCGTGTATGCATCATTTCCCCTCCAAGTTCACTGAGTACCTCCAGAGCCTTGTGGGCCGGCTGCGAATCTTCCAGTCCCATTTGTTGATCCCTCGGAGGCTGTCTGTGCGTGCCTAGAGACGGGCAACACACTCTACGTTCCTTGAGGAGAGCTACATTTCCAGAGACCTCGACCGGCCTCAGGACAACATTGCTGGTGAGTCCGAAGTGCCCAGGAAAACTTTGTCATGGCACTTGTGTGAGCTGCCCTGTGATAATACTCTGCTTTGACTGTTTCGAGGCCCTCGTACCTGCAGTCACTCTGCTCGAGGAGAAAGTCAGCATCTTGCCATGCGGTGTCGCTGACGGCACACCCAGCAGAAACACATGCCTGGAAGTGAGGCCCTGATTTGCCGTGCAGAAGCGGAGGCGTGCAGCAGTTTCCATGAGCCGGTGGCCTGTGCTCTGCGTACCTTTAACGGCAGCACAGTTTTCTGGACACCTAGGAGGCTAGCGTGGGCACCCAGTTGCCGGCAGGAACACTGAGTACCCCCAGGCGCACCTGGGTCTGCTAAGCAACATCCAGTACCGTAGCCCTGTACAGCCCCTCTGTGCTTGCCGAGCGTAGGGAAACGCACTGCACTCTCTTTTGAGGCGTCTTAATTTCCTCAGCACTCGCGCACGTTTACGAACTCCGTTCTGGCACGTCCCACATGGCGTAGAAGTCTTAGGCATTGCCTTAGTCTGAGCAGCACTCAGAGTAACCCTCGGCTTCGCATTCCATCCAGGACCTCCTGCTTGAAATCACCGTGCCTCCTAGAGGAAGTCGGCTTGCGTTCTGACTGCAGTTTAAGTCCTTTTCTTCCTGCGGCCCTGCAGGCTTTTGAATAGCCACAGGCCCAGAGGAGCAGCTACGGCGTTCCTTGGTTGAGGCAGTTCGCTTGATGCAGAACACTCTACTTCGAGAAGCTGATTCAGGGAAAGACACACAGGGTAACCTGTGTCTCTTTGGACTTGTTAGAAACCACAGTGGGGTATGCTGAGTGTGCCCATGGAAACGGGGGCCTGCTGGAACTAGCCTTGCTTTCCCATTTTGAAGGCTGCATTCATGCTGCCTTGAAGCTGCCTGACATCCCCTGCTCTTGACAGGCCTGTAAACCCTGTAAGAATGTTTCTGGGGAGAAAATGAATTTGCTATCTAAACCAGGTGCTTCTGCGCCTGCGGTGTGGTCACCCTGACAAGCTCTAGCGCTAAAAGGAAACTCAACGTGTGAACTTGCCTCCAGTTTAGGCCCTTAGTACCCATGTAGATACGGAGGCATGCAGCTCTTTCCATGAGTTCTTAGTCGCTTATATGCTTTATTATAAAGGAAGAAAACTTCTGAGGACTGCTAGGCCTCTCGTGTATGCATCATTTCCCCTCCAAGTTCACTGAGTACCTCCAGAGCCCTGTGGGCCGGCTGCGAATCTTCCAGTCCCATTTGTTGATCCCTCGGAGGCCGTCTGTGCGTGCCTAGAGACGGGCAACACACTCTACGTTCCTTGAGGAGAGCTACATTTCCAGAGACCTCGACCGGCCTCAGGACAACATTGCTGGTGAGTCCGAAGTGCCCAGGAAAACTTTGTCATGGCACTTGTGTGAGCTGCCCTGTGATAATACTCTGCTTTGACTGTTTCGAGGCCCTCGTACCTGCAGTCACTCTGCTCGAGGAGAAAGTCAGCATCTTGCCATGCGGTGTCGCTGACGGCACACCCAGCAGAAACACATGCCTGGAAGTGAGGCCCTGATTTGCCGTGCAGAAGCGGAGGCGTGCAGCAGTTTCCATGAGCCGGTGGCCTGTGCTCTGCGTACCTTTAACGGCAGCACAGTTTTCTGGACACCTAGGAGGCTAGCGTGGGCACCCAGTTGCCGGCAGGAACACTGAGTACCCCCAGGCGCACCTGGGTCTGCTAAGCAACATCCAGTACCGTAGCCCTGTACAGCCCCTCTGTGCTTGCCGAGCGTAGGGAAACGCACTGCACTCTCTTTTGAGGCGTCTTAATTTCCTCAGCACTCGCGCACGTTTACGAACTCCGTTCTGGCACGTCCCACATGGCGTAGAAGTCTTAGGCATTGCCTTAGTCTGAGCAGCACTCAGAGTAACCCTCGGCTTCGCATTCCATCCAGGACCTCCTGCTTGAAATCACCGTGCCTCCTAGAGGAAGTCGGCTTGCGTTCTGACTGCAGTTTAAGTCCTTTTCTTCCTGCGGCCCTGCAGGCTTTTGAATAGCCACAGGCCCAGAGGAGCAGCTACGGCGTTCCTTGGTTGAGGCAGTTCGCTTGATGCAGAACACTCTACTTCGAGAAGCTGATTCAGGGAAAGACACACAGGGTAACCTGTGTCTCTTTGGACTTGTTAGAAACCACAGTGGGGTATGCTGAGTGTGCCCATGGAAACGGGGGCCTGCTGGAACTAGCCTTGCTTTCCCATTTTGAAGGCTGCATTCATGCTGCCTTGAAGCTGCCTGACATCCCCTGCTCTTGACAGGCCTGTAAACCCTGTAAGAATGTTTCTGGGGAGAAAATGAATTTGCTATCTAAACCAGGTGCTTCTGCGCCTGCGGTGTGGTCACCCTGACAAGCTCTAGCGCTAAAAGGAAACTCAACGTGTGAACTTGCCTCCAGTTTAGGCCCTTAGTACCCATGTAGATACGGAGGCATGCAGCTCTTTCCATGAGTTCTTAGTCGCTTATATGCTTTATTATAAAGGAAGAAAACTTCTGAGGACTGCTAGGCCTCTCGTGTATGCATCATTTCCCCTCCAAGTTCACTGAGTACCTCCAGAGCCCTGTGGGCCGGCTGCGAATCTTCCAGTCCCATTTGTTGATCCCTCGGAGGCCGTCTGTGCGTGCCTAGAGACGGGCAACACACTCTACGTTCCTTGAGGAGAGCTACATTTCCAGAGACCTCGACCGGCCTCAGGACAACATTGCTGGTGAGTCCGAAGTGCCCAGGAAAACTTTGTCATGGCACTTGTGTGAGCTGCCCTGTGATAATACTCTGCTTTGACTGTTTCGAGGCCCTCGTACCTGCAGTCACTCTGCTCGAGGAGAAAGTCAGCATCTTGCCATGCGGTGTCGCTGACGGCACACCCAGCAGAAACACATGCCTGGAAGTGAGGCCCTGATTTGCCGTGCAGAAGCGGAGGCGTGCAGCAGTTTCCATGAGCCGGTGGCCTGTGCTCTGCGTACCTTTAACGGCAGCACAGTTTTCTGGACACCTAGGAGGCTAGCGTGGGCACCCAGTTGCCGGCAGGAACACTGAGTACCCCCAGGCGCACCTGGGTCTGCTAAGCAACATCCAGTACCGTAGCCCTGTACAGCCCCTCTGTGCTTGCCGAGCGTAGGGAAACGCACTGCACTCTCTTTTGAGGCGTCTTAATTTCCTCAGCACTCGCGCACGTTTACGAACTCCGTTCTGGCACGTCCCACATGGCGTAGAAGTCTTAGGCATTGCCTTAGTCTGAGCAGCACTCAGAGTAACCCTCGGCTTCGCATTCCATCCAGGACCTCCTGCTTGAAATCACCGTGCCTCCTAGAGGAAGTCGGCTTGCGTTCTGACTGCAGTTTAAGTCCTTTTCTTCCTGCGGCCCTGCAGGCTTTTGAATAGCCACAGGCCCAGAGGAGCAGCTACGGCGTTCCTTGGTTGAGGCAGTTCGCTTGATGCAGAACACTCTACTTCGAGAAGCTGATTCAGGGAAAGACACACAGGGTAACCTGTGTCTCTTTGGACTTGTTAGAAACCACAGTGGGGTATGCTGAGTGTGCCCATGGAAACGGGGGCCTGCTGGAACTAGCCTTGCTTTCCCATTTTGAAGGCTGCATTCATGCTGCCTTGAAGCTGCCTGACATCCCCTGCTCTTGACAGGCCTGTAAACCCTGTAAGAATGTTTCTGGGGAGAAAATGAATTTGCTATCTAAACCAGGTGCTTCTGCGCCTGCGGTGTGGTCACCCTGACAAGCTCTAGCGCTAAAAGGAAACTCAACGTGTGAACTTGCCTCCAGTTTAGGCCCTTAGTACCCATGTAGATACGGAGGCATGCAGCTCTTTCCATGAGTTCTTAGTCG
The DNA here is from genome assembly GCF_949987515.2 of Delphinus delphis. Classification (NCBI taxonomy): domain Eukaryota; kingdom Metazoa; phylum Chordata; class Mammalia; order Artiodactyla; family Delphinidae; genus Delphinus; species Delphinus delphis. Next base: position 38,200,423 of record NC_082701.1, read on the forward strand.
CTTATATGCTTTATTATAAAGGAAGAAAACTTCTGAGGACTCCTAGGCCTCTCGTGTATGCATCATTTCCCCTCCAAGTTCACTGAGTACCTCCAGAGCCCTGTGGGCCGGCTGCGAATCTTCCAGTCCCATTTGTTGATCCCTCGGAGGCCGTCTGTGCGTGCCTAGAGACGGGCAACACACTGTACGTTCCTTGAGGAGAGCTACATTTCCAGAGACCTCGACCGGCCTCAGGACAACATTGCTGGTGAGTCCGAAGTGCCCAGGAAAACTTTGTCATGGCACTTGTGTGAGCTGCCCTGTGATAATACTCTGCTTTGACTGTTTCGAGGCCCTCGTACCTGCAGTCACTCTGCTCGAGGAGAAAGTCAGCATCTTGCCATGCGGTGTCGCTGACGGCACACCCAGCAGAAACACATGCCTGGAAGTGAGGCCCTGATTTGCCGTGCAGAAGCGGAGGCGTGCAGCAGTTTCCATGAGCCGGTGGCCTGTGCTCTGCGTACCTTTAACGGCAGCACAGTTTTCTGGACACCTAGGAGGCTAGCGTGGGCACCCAGTTGCCGGCAGGAACACTGAGTACCCCCAGGCGCACCTGGGTCTGCTAAGCAACATCCAGTACCGTAGCCCTGTACAGCCCCTCTGTGCATGCCGAGCGTAGGGAAACGCACTGCACTCACTTTTGGAGCGTCTTAATTTCCTCAGCACTCGCGCACGTTCACGAACACCGTTCTGGCACGTCCCACATGGCGTAGAAGTCTTAGGCGTTGCCCTAGTCTGAGCTGCACTCAGAGTAACCCTCGGCTTCGCATTCCATCCAGGACCTCCTGCCTGAAGTCACCATGCCTCCTAGAGGAAGTCGGCTTGCGTTCTGACTGCAGTTTAAGTCCTGTTCTTCCTGTGGCACTGCAGGCTTTCGAATAGCCTAGGCCCAGAGGAGCAGCTACGGCGTTCCTTGGTTGAGGCAGTTCGCTTGATGCAGAACACTCTACTTCGAGAAGCTGATTCAGGGAAGGAAACACAGGGTAACCTGTGTCTCTTTGGACTTGTTAGAAACCACAGTGGGGTATGCTGAGTGTGCCCATGGAAACGGGGGCCTGCTGGAACTAGCCTTGCTTTCCCATTTTGAAGGCCGCATTCATGCTGCGTTGAAGCTGCCTGATATTCCCTGCACTTGATAGTCCTGTAAACACTGTAAGAATGCTTCTGGGGAGAAAATGAATTTGCTATCTAAACCAGGTGCTTCTGCGCCTGCAGTGTGGTCACCCTGACAAGCTCTAGCGCCAAAAGGAAACTCAACGTGTGAACTTGCCTCCAGTTTAGGCCCTTAGTACCCATGTAGACACGGAGGCATGCAGCTCTTTCCATGAGTTCTTAGTCGCTTATATGCTTTATTATAAAGGAAGAAAACTTCTGAGGACTGCTAGGCCTCTCGTGTATGCATCATTTCCCCTCCAAGTTCACTGAGTACCTCCAGAGCCCTGTGGGCCGGCTGCGAATCTTCCAGTCCCATTTGTTGATCCCTCGGAGGCCGTCTGTGCGCGCCTAGAGACGGGCAACACACTGTACGTTCCTTGAGGAGAGCTACATTTCCAGAGACCTCAACCGGCCTCAGGACAACATTGCTGGTGAGTCCGAAGTGCCCAGGAAAACTTTGTCATGGCACTTGTGTGAGCTGCCCTGTGATAATACTCTGCTTTGACTGTTTCGAGGCCCTCGTACCTGCAGTCACTCTGCTCGAGGAGAAAGTCAGCATCTTGCCATGCGGTGTCGCTGACGGCACACCCAGCAGAAACACATGCCTGGAAGTGAGGCCCTGATTTGCCGTGCAGAAGCGGAGGCGTGCAGCAGTTTCCATGAGCCGGTGGCCTGTGCTCTGCGTACCTTTAACGGCAGCACAGTTTTCTGGACACCTAGGAGGCTAGCGTGGGCACCCAGTTGCCGGCAGGAACACTGAGTACCCCCAGGCGCACCTGGGTCTGCTAAGCAACATCCAGTACCGTAGCCCTGTACAGCCCCTCTGTGCTTGCCGAGCGTAGGGAAACGCACTGCACTCTCTTTTGAGGCGTCTTAATTTCCTCAGCACTCGCGCACGTTTACGAACTCCGTTCTGGCACGTCCCACATGGCGTAGAAGTCTTAGGCATTGCCTTAGTCTGAGCAGCACTCAGAGTAACCCTCGGCTTCGCATTCCATCCAGGACCTCCTGCTTGAAATCACCGTGCCTCCTAGAGGAAGTCGGCTTGTGTTCTGACTGCAGTTTAAGTCCTTTTCTTCCTGCAGCCCTGCAGGCTTTTGAATAGCCACAGGCCCAGAGGAGCAGCTACGGCGTTCCTTGGTTGAGGCAGTTCGCTTGATGCAGAACACTCTACTTCGAGAAGCTGATTCAGGGAAAGACACACAGGGTAACCTGTGTCTCTTTGGACTTGTTAGAAACCACAGTGGGGTATGCTGAGTGTGCCCATGGAAACGGGGGCCTGCTGGAACTAGCCTTGCTTTCCCATTTTGAAGGCTGCATTCATGCTGCCTTGAAGCTGCCTGACATCCCCTGCTCTTGACAGGCCTGTAAACCCTGTAAGAATGTTTCTGGGGAGAAAATGAATTTGCTATCTAAACCAGGTGCTTCTGCGCCTGCGGTGTGGTCACCCTGACAAGCTCTAGCGCTAAAAGGAAACTCAACGTGTGAACTTGCCTCCAGTTTAGGCCCTTAGTACCCATGTAGATACGGAGGCATGCAGCTCTTTCCATGAGTTCTTAGTCGCTTATATGCTTTATTATAAAGGAAGAAAACTTCTGAGGACTCCTAGGCCTCTCGTGTATGCATCATTTCCCCTCCAAGTTCACTGAGTACCTCCAGAGCCCTGTGGGCCGGCTGCGAATCTTCCAGTCCCATTTGTTGATCCCTCGGAGGCCGTCTGTGCGTGCCTACAGATGGGCAACACACTCTACGTTCCTTGAGGAGAGCTACATTTCCAGAGACCTCAACCGGCCTCAGGACAACATTGCTGGTGAGTCCGAAGTGCCCAGGAAAACTTTGTCATGGCACTTGTGTGAGCTGCCCTGTGATAATACTCTGCTTTGACTGTTTCGAGGCCCTCGTACCTGCAGTCACTCTGCTCGAGGAGAAAGTCAGCATCTTGCCATGCGGTGTCGCTGACGCCACACCCAGCAGAAACACATGCCTGGAAGTGAGGCCCTGATTTGCCGTGCAGAAGCGGAGGCGTGCAGCAGTTTCCATGAGCCGGTGGCCTGTGCTCTGCGTACCTTTAACGTGGACACCTAGGAAGCTAGCGTGGGCACCCTGTTGCCGGCAGGAACACTGAGTAGCCCCAGGCGCACCTGGGTCTGCTAAGCAACATCCAGTCCCGTAGCCCTTTAGAGCCCCTCTGTGCATGCCGAGCGTAGGGAAACGCACTGCACTCACTTTTGGAGCGTCTTAATTTCCTCAGCACTCGCGCACGTTCACGAACACCGTTCTGGCACGTCCCACATGGCGTAGAAGTCTTAGGCGTTGCCCTAGTCTGAGCTGCACTCAGAGTAACCCTCGGCTTCGCATTCCATCCAGGACCTCCTGCCTGAAGTCACCATGCCTCCTAGAGGAAGTCGGCTTGCGTTCTGACTGCAGTTTAAGTCCTGTTCTTCCTGTGGCACTGCAGGCTTTCGAATAGCCTAGGCCCAGAGGAGCAGCTACGGCGTTCCTTGGTTGAGGCAGTTCGCTTGATGCAGAACACTCTACTTCGAGAAGCTGATTCAGGGAAGGAAACACAGGGTAACCTGTGTCTCTTTGGACTTGTTAGAAACCACAGTGGGGTATGCTGAGTGTGCCCATGGAAACGGGGGCCTGCTGGAACTAGCCTTGCTTTCCCATTTTGAAGGCCACATTCATGCTGCGTTGAAGCTGCCTGATATTCCCTGCACTTGATAGTCCTGTAAACACTGTAAGAATGCTTCTGGGGAGAAAATGAATTTGCTATCTAAACCAGGTGCTTCTGCGCCTGCGGTGTGGTCACCCTGACAAGCTCTAGCGCCAAAAGGAAACTCAACGTGTGAACTTGCCTCCAGTTTAGGCCCTTAGTACCCATGTAGATACGGAGGCATGCAGCTCTTTCCATGAGTTCTTATTCGCTTATATGCTTTATTATAAAGGAGGAAAACTTCTGAGGACTGCTAGGCCTCTCGTGTATGCATCATTTCCCCTCCAAGTTCACTGAGTACCTCCAGAGCCCTGTGGGCCGGCTGCGAATCTTCCAGTCCCATTTGTTGATCCCTCGGAGGCCGTCTGTGCGTGCCTAGAGACGGGCAACACACTGTACGTTCCTTGAGGAGAGCTACATTTCCAGAGACCTCGACCGGCCTCAGGACAACATTGCTGGTGAGTCCGAAGTGCCCAGGAAAACTTTGTCATGGCACTTGTGTGAGCTGCCCTGTGATAATACTCTGCTTTGACTGTTTCGAGGCCCTCGTACCTGCAGTCACTCTGCTCGAGGAGAAAGTCAGCATCTTGCCATGCGGTGTCGCTGACGGCACACCCAGCAGAAACACATGCCTGGAAGTGAGGCCCTGATTTGCCGTGCAGAAGCGGAGGCGTGCAGCAGTTTCCATGAGCCGGTGGCCTGTGCTCTGCGTACCTTTAACGGCAGCACAGTTTTCTGGACACCTAGGAGGCTAGCGTGGGCACCCAGTTGCCGGCAGGAACACTGAGTACCCCCAGGCGCACCTGGGTCTGCTAAGCAACATCCAGTACCGTAGCCCTGTACAGCCCCTCTGTGCTTGCCGAGCGTAGGGAAACGCACTGCACTCTCTTTTGAGGCGTCTTAATTTCCTCAGCACTCGCGCACGTTTACGAACTCCGTTGTGGCACGTCCCACATGGCGTAGAAGTCTTAGGCATTGCCTTAGTCTGAGCAGCACTCAGAGTAACCCTCGGCTTCGCATTCCATCCAGGACCTCCTGCTTGAAATCACCGTGCCTCCTAGAGGAAGTCGGCTTGCGTTCTGACTGCAGTTTAAGTCCTTTTCTTCCTGCGGCCCTGCAGGCTTTTGAATAGCCACAGGCCCAGAGGAGCAGCTACGGCGTTCCTTGGTTGAGGCAGTTCGCTTGATGCAGAACACTCTACTTCGAGAAGCTGATTCAGGGAAAGACACACAGGGTAACCTGTGTCTCTTTGGACTTGTTAGAAACCACAGTGGGGTATGCTGAGTGTGCCCATGGAAACGGGGGCCTGCTGGAACTAGCCTTGCTTTCCCATTTTGAAGGCTGCATTCATGCTGCCTTGAAGCTGCCTGACATCCCCTGCTCTTGACAGGCCTGTAAACCCTGTAAGAATGTTTCTGGGGAGAAAATGAATTTGCTATCTAAACCAGGTGCTTCTGCGCCTGCGGTGTGGTCACCCTGACAAGCTCTAGCGCTAAAAGGAAACTCAACGTGTGAACTTGCCTCCAGTTTAGGCCCTTAGTACCCATGTAGATACGGAGGCATGCAGCTCTTTCCATGAGTTCTTAGTCGCTTATATGCTTTATTATAAAGGAAGAAAACTTCTGAGGACTCCTAGGCCTCTCGTGTATGCATCATTTCCCCTCCAAGTTCACTGAGTACCTCCAGAGCCCTGTGGGCCGGCTGCGAATCTTCCAGTCCCATTTGTTGATCCCTCGGAGGCCGTCTGTGCGTGCCTAGAGACGGGCAACACACTCTACGTTCCTTGAGGAGAGCTACATTTCCAGAGACCTCGACCGGCCTCAGGACAACATTGCTGGTGAGTCCGAAGTGCCCAGGAAAACTTTGTCATGGCACTTGTGTGAGCTGCCCTGTGATAATACTCTGCTTTGACTGTTTCGAGGCCCTCGTACCTGCAGTCACTCTGCTCGAGGAGAAAGTCAGCATCTTGCCATGCGGTGTCGCTGACGGCACACCCAGCAGAAACACATGCCTGGAAGTGAGGCCCTGATTTGCCGTGCAGAAGCGGAGGCGTGCAGCAGTTTCCATGAGCCGGTGGCCTGTGCTCTGCGTACCTTTAACGGCAGCACAGTTTTCTGGACACCTAGGAGGCTAGCGTGGGCACCCAGTTGCCGGCAGGAACACTGAGTACCCCCAGGCGCACCTGGGTCTGCTAAGCAACATCCAGTACCGTAGCCCTGTACAGCCCCTCTGTGCATGCCGAGCGTAGGGAAACGCACTGCACTCACTTTTGGAGCGTCTTAATTTCCTCAGCACTCGCGCACGTTCACGAACACCGTTCTGGCACGTCCCACATGGCGTAGAAGTCTTAGGCGTTGCCCTAGTCTGAGCTGCACTCAGAGTAACCCTCGGCTTCGCATTCCATCCAGGACCTCCTGCCTGAAGTCACCATGCCTCCTAGAGGAAGTCGGCTTGCGTTCTGACTGCAGTTTAAGTCCTGTTCTTCCTGTGGCACTGCAGGCTTTCGAATAGCCTAGGCCCAGAGGAGCAGCTACGGCGTTCCTTGGTTGAGGCAGTTCGCTTGATGCAGAACACTCTACTTCGAGAAGCTGATTCAGGGAAGGAAACACAGGGTAACCTGTGTCTCTTTGGACTTGTTAGAAACCACAGTGGGGTATGCTGAGTGTGCCCATGGAAACGGGGGCCTGCTGGAACTAGCCTTGCTTTCCCATTTTGAAGGCCGCATTCATGCTGCGTTGAAGCTGCCTGATATTCCCTGCACTTGATAGTCCTGTAAACACTGTAAGAATGCTTCTGGGGAGAAAATGAATTTGCTATCTAAACCAGGTGCTTCTGCGCCTGCAGTGTGGTCACCCTGACAAGCTCTAGCGCCAAAAGGAAACTCAACGTGTGAACTTGCCTCCAGTTTAGGCCCTTAGTACCCATGTAGACACGGAGGCATGCAGCTCTTTCCATGAGTTCTTAGTCGCTTATATGCTTTATTATAAAGGAAGAAAACTTCTGAGGACTGCTAGGCCTCTCGTGTATGCATCATTTCCCCTCCAAGTTCACTGAGTACCTCCAGAGCCCTGTGGGCCGGCTGCGAATCTTCCAGTCCCATTTGTTGATCCCTCGGAGGCCGTCTGTGCGCGCCTAGAGACGGGCAACACACTCTACGTTCCTTGAGGAGAGCTACATTTCCAGAGACCTCAACCGGCCTCAGGACAACATTGCTGGTGAGTCCGAAGTGCCCAGGAAAACTTTGTCATGGCACTTGTGTGAGCTGCCCTGTGATAATACTCTGCTTTGACTGTTTCGAGGCCCTCGTACCTGCAGTCACTCTGCTCGAGGAGAAAGTCAGCATCTTGCCATGCGGTGTCGCTGACGGCACACCCAGCAGAAACACATGCCTGGAAGTGAGGCCCTGATTTGCCGTGCAGAAGCGGAGGCGTGCAGCAGTTTCCATGAGCCGGTGGCCTGTGCTCTGCGTACCTTTAACGGCAGCACAGTTTTCTGGACACCTAGGAGGCTAGCGTGGGCACCCAGTTGCCGGCAGGAACACTGAGTACCCCCAGGCGCACCTGGGTCTGCTAAGCAACATCCAGTACCGTAGCCCTGTACAGCCCCTCTGTGCTTGCCGAGCGTAGGGAAACGCACTGCACTCTCTTTTGAGGCGTCTTAATTTCCTCAGCACTCGCGCACGTTTACGAACTCCGTTCTGGCACGTCCCACATGGCGTAGAAGTCTTAGGCATTGCCTTAGTCTGAGCAGCACTCAGAGTAACCCTCGGCTTCGCATTCCATCCAGGACCTCCTGCTTGAAATCACCGTGCCTCCTAGAGGAAGTCGGCTTGTGTTCTGACTGCAGTTTAAGTCCTTTTCTTCCTGCAGCCCTGCAGGCTTTTGAATAGCCACAGGCCCAGAGGAGCAGCTACGGCGTTCCTTGGTTGAGGCAGTTCGCTTGATGCAGAACACTCTACTTCGAGAAGCTGATTCAGGGAAAGACACACAGGGTAACCTGTGTCTCTTTGGACTTGTTAGAAACCACAGTGGGGTATGCTGAGTGTGCCCATGGAAACGGGGGCCTGCTGGAACTAGCCTTGCTTTCCCATTTTGAAGGCTGCATTCATGCTGCCTTGAAGCTGCCTGACATCCCCTGCTCTTGACAGGCCTGTAAACCCTGTAAGAATGTTTCTGGGGAGAAAATGAATTTGCTATCTAAACCAGGTGCTTCTGCGCCTGCGGTGTGGTCACCCTGACAAGCTCTAGCGCTAAAAGGAAACTCAACGTGTGAACTTGCCTCCAGTTTAGGCCCTTAGTACCCATGTAGATACGGAGGCATGCAGCTCTTTCCATGAGTTCTTAGTCGCTTATATGCTTTATTATAAAGGAAGAAAACTTCTGAGGACTCCTAGGCCTCTCGTGTATGCATCATTTCCCCTCCAAGTTCACTGAGTACCTCCAGAGCCCTGTGGGCCGGCTGCGAATCTTCCAGTCCCATTTGTTGATCCCTCGGAGGCCGTCTGTGCGTGCCTACAGATGGGCAACACACTCTACGTTCCTTGAGGAGAGCTACATTTCCAGAGACCTCAACCGGCCTCAGGACAACATTGCTGGTGAGTCCGAAGTGCCCAGGAAAACTTTGTCATGGCACTTGTGTGAGCTGCCCTGTGATAATACTCTGCTTTGACTGTTTCGAGGCCCTCGTACCTGCAGTCACTCTGCTCGAGGAGAAAGTCAGCATCTTGCCATGCGGTGTCGCTGACGCCACACCCAGCAGAAACACATGCCTGGAAGTGAGGCCCTGATTTGCCGTGCAGAAGCGGAGGCGTGCAGCAGTTTCCATGAGCCGGTGGCCTGTGCTCTGCGTACCTTTAACGTGGACACCTAGGAAGCTAGCGTGGGCACCCTGTTGCCGGCAGGAACACTGAGTAGCCCCAGGCGCACCTGGGTCTGCTAAGCAACATCCAGTCCCGTAGCCCTTTAGAGCCCCTCTGTGCATGCCGAGCGTAGGGAAACGCACTGCACTCACTTTTGGAGCGTCTTAATTTCCTCAGCACTCGCGCACGTTCACGAACACCGTTCTGGCACGTCCCACATGGCGTAGAAGTCTTAGGCGTTGCCCTAGTCTGAGCTGCACTCAGAGTAACCCTCGGCTTCGCATTCCATCCAGGACCTCCTGCCTGAAGTCACCATGCCTCCTAGAGGAAGTCGGCTTGCGTTCTGACTGCAGTTTAAGTCCTGTTCTTCCTGTGGCACTGCAGGCTTTCGAATAGCCTAGGCCCAGAGGAGCAGCTACGGCGTTCCTTGGTTGAGGCAGTTCGCTTGATGCAGAACACTCTACTTCGAGAAGCTGATTCAGGGAAGGAAACACAGGGTAACCTGTGTCTCTTTGGACTTGTTAGAAACCACAGTGGGGTATGCTGAGTGTGCCCATGGAAACGGGGGCCTGCTGGAACTAGCCTTGCTTTCCCATTTTGAAGGCCGCATTCATGCTGCGTTGAAGCTGCCTGATATTCCCTGCACTTGATAGTCCTGTAAACACTGTAAGAATGCTTCTGGGGAGAAAATGAATTTGCTATCTAAACCAGGTGCTTCTGCGCCTGCGGTGTGGTCACCCTGACAAGCTCTAGCGCCAAAAGGAAACTCAACGTGTGAACTTGCCTCCAGTTTAGGCCCTTAGTACCCATGTAGATACGGAGGCATGCAGCTCTTTCCATGAGTTCTTATTCGCTTATATGCTTTATTATAAAGGAGGAAAACTTCTGAGGACTGCTAGGCCTCTCGTGTATGCATCATTTCCCCTCCAAGTTCACTGAGTACCTCCAGAGCCCTGTGGGCCGGCTGCGAATCTTCCAGTCCCATTTGTTGATCCCTCGGAGGCCGTCTGTGTGTGCCTAGAGACGGGCAACACACTGTACGTTCCTTGAGGAGAGCTACATTTCCAGAGACCTCGACCGGCCTCAGGACAACATTGCTGGTGAGTCCGAAGTGCCCAGGAAAACTTTGTCATGGCACTTGTGTGAGCTGCCCTGTGATAATACTCTGCTTTGACTGTTTCGAGGCCCTCGTACCTGCAGTCACTCTGCTCGAGGAGAAAGTCAGCATCTTGCCATGCGGTGTCGCTGACGGCACACCCAGCAGAAACACATGCCTGGAAGTGAGGCCCTGATTTGCCGTGCAGAAGCGGAGGCGTGCAGCAGTTTCCATGAGCCGGTGGCCTGTGCTCTGCGTACCTTTAACGGCAGCACAGTTTTCTGGACACCTAGGAGGCTAGCGTGGGCACCCAGTTGCCGGCAGGAACACTGAGTACCCCCAGGCGCACCTGGGTCTGCTAAGCAACATCCAGTACCGTAGCCCTGTACAGCCCCTCTGTGCTTGCCGAGCGTAGGGAAACGCACTGCACTCTCTTTTGAGGCGTCTTAATTTCCTCAGCACTCGCGCACGTTTACGAACTCCGTTGTGGCACGTCCCACATGGCGTAGAAGTCTTAGGCATTGCCTTAGTCTGAGCAGCACTCAGAGTAACCCTCGGCTTCGCATTCCATCCAGGACCTCCTGCTTGAAATCACCGTGCCTCCTAGAGGAAGTCGGCTTGCGTTCTGACTGCAGTTTAAGTCCTTTTCTTCCTGCGGCCCTGCAGGCTTTTGAATAGCCACAGGCCCAGAGGAGCAGCTACGGCGTTCCTTGGTTGAGGCAGTTCGCTTGATGCAGAACACTCTACTTCGAGAAGCTGATTCAGGGAAAGACACACAGGGTAACCTGTGTCTCTTTGGACTTGTTAGAAACCACAGTGGGGTATGCTGAGTGTGCCCATGGAAACGGGGGCCTGCTGGAACTAGCCTTGCTTTCCCATTTTGAAGGCTGCATTCATGCTGCCTTGAAGCTGCCTGACATCCCCTGCTCTTGACAGGCCTGTAAACCCTGTAAGAATGTTTCTGGGGAGAAAATGAATTTGCTATCTAAACCAGGTGCTTCTGCGCCTGCGGTGTGGTCACCCTGACAAGCTCTAGCGCCAAAAGGAAACTCAACGTGTGAACTTGCCTCCAGTTTAGGCCCTTAGTACCCATGTAGATACGGAGGCATGCAGCTCTTTCCATGAGTTCTTAGTCGTTTATATGCTTTATTATAAAGGAAGAAAACTTCTGAGGACTGCTAGGCCTCTCGTGTATGCATCATTTCCCCTCCAAGTTCACTGAGTACCTCCAGAGCCCTGTGGGCCGGCTGCGAATCTTCCAGTCCCATTTGTTGATCCCTCGGAGGCCGTCTGTGCGTGCCTAGAGATGGGCAACACACTCTACGTTCCTTGAGGAGAGCTACATTTCCAGAGACCTCGACCGGCCTCAGGACAACATTGCTGGTGAGTCCGAAGTGCCCAGGAAAACTTTGTCATGGCACTTGTGTGAGCTGCCCTGTGATAATACTCTGCTTTGACTGTTTCGAGGCCCTCGTACCTGCAGTCACTCTGCTCGAGGAGAAAGTCAGCATCTTGCCATGCGGTGTCGCTGACGGCACACCCAGCAGAAACACATGCCTGGAAGTGAGGCCCTGATTTGCCGTGCAGAAGCGGAGGCGTGCAGCAGTTTCCATGAGCCGGTGGCCTGTGCTCTGCGTACCTTTAACGGCAGCACAGTTTTCTGGACACCTAGGAGGCTAGCGTGGGCACCCAGTTGCCGGCAGGAACACTGAGTACCCCCAGGCGCACCTGGGTCTGCTAAGCAACATCCAGTACCGTAGCCCTGTACAGCCCCTCTGTGCTTGCCGAGCGTAGGGAAACGCACTGCACTCTCTTTTGAGGCGTCTTAATTTCCTCAGCACTCGCGCACGTTTACGAACTCCGTTCTGGCACGTCCCACATGGCGTAGAAGTCTTAGGCATTGCCTTAGTCTGAGCAGCACTCAGAGTAACCCTCGGCTTCGCATTCCATCCAGGACCTCCTGCTTGAAATCACCGTGCCTCCTAGAGGAAGTCGGCTTGCGTTCTGACTGCAGTTTAAGTCCTTTTCTTCCTGCGGCCCTGCAGGCTTTTGAATAGCCACAGGCCCAGAGGAGCAGCTACGGCGTTCCTTGGTTGAGGCAGTTCGCTTGATGCAGAACACTCTACTTCGAGAAGCTGATTCAGGGAAGGAAACACAGGGTAACCTGTGTCTCTTTGGACTTGTTAGAAACCACAGTGGGGTATGCTGAGTGTGCCCATGGAAACGGGGGCCTGCTGGAACTAGCCTTGCTTTCCCATTTTGAAGGCCGCATTCATGCTGCGTTGAAGCTGCCTGATATTCCCTGCACTTGATAGTCCTGTAAACACTGTAAGAATGCTTCTGGGGAGAAAATGAATTTGCTATCTAAACCAGGTGCTTCTGCGCCTGCGGTGTGGTCACCCTGACAAGCTCTAGCGCCAAAAGGAAACTCAACGTGTGAACTTGCCTCCAGTTTAGGCCCTTAGTACCCATGTAGATACGGAGGCATGCAGCTCTTTCCATGAGTTCTTAGTCACTTATATGCTTTATTATAAAGGAAGAAAACTTCTGAGGACTGCTAGGCCTCTCGTGTATGCATCATTTCCCCTCCAAGTTCACTGAGTACCTCCAGAGCCCTGTGGGCCGGCTGCGAATCTTCCAGTCCCATTTGTTGATCCCTCGGAGGCCGTCTGTGCGTGCCTAGAGACGGGCAACACACTCTACGTTCCTTGAGGAGAGCTACATTTCCAGAGACCTCGACCGGCCTCAGGACAACATTGCTGGTGAGTCCGAAGTGCCCAGGAAAACTTTGTCATGGCACTTGTGTGAGCTGCCCTGTGATAATACTCTGCTTTGACTGTTTCGAGGCCCTCGTACCTGCAGTCACTCTGCTCGAGGAGAAAGTCAGCATCTTGCCATGCGGTGTCGCTGACGGCACACCCAGCAGAAACACATGCCTGGAAGTGAGGCCCTGATTTGCCGTGCAGAAGCGGAGGCGTGCAGCAGTTTCCATGAGCCGGTGGCCTGTGCTCTGCGTACCTTTAACGTGGACACCTAGGAAGCTAGCGTGGGCACCCTGTTGCCGGCAGGAACACTGAGTAGCCCCAGGCGCACCTGGGTCTGCTAAGCAACATCCAGTCCCGTAGCCCTTTAGAGCCCCTCTGTGCATGCCGAGCGTAGGGAAACGCACTGCACTCACTTTTGGAGCGTCTTAATTTCCTCAGCACTCGCGCACGTTCACGAACACCGTTCTGGCACGTCCCACATGGCGTAGAAGTCTTAGGCGTTGCCCTAGTCTGAGCTGCACTCAGAGTAACCCTCGGCTTCGCATTCCATCCAGGACCTCCTGCCTGAAGTCACCATGCCTCCTAGAGGAAGTCGGCTTGCGTTCTGACTGCAGTTTAAGTCCTGTTCTTCCTGTGGCACTGCAGGCTTTCGAATAGCCTAGGCCCAGAGGAGCAGCTACGGCGTTCCTTGGTTGAGGCAGTTCGCTTGATGCAGAACACTCTACTTCGAGAAGCTGATTCAGGGAAGGAAACACAGGGTAACCTGTGTCTCTTTGGACTTGTTAGAAACCACAGTGGGGTATGCTGAGTGTGCCCATGGAAACGGGGGCCTGCTGGAACTAGCCTTGCTTTCCCATTTTGAAGGCCGCATTCATGCTGCGTTGAAGCTGCCTGATATTCCCTGCACTTGATAGTCCTGTAAACACTGTAAGAATGCTTCTGGGGAGAAAATGAATTTGCTATCTAAACCAGGTGCTTCTGCGCCTGCGGTGTGGTCACCCTGACAAGCTCTAGCGCCAAAAGGAAACTCAACGTGTGAACTTGCCTCCAGTTTAGGCCCTTAGTACCCATGTAGATACGGAGGCATGCAGCTCTTTCCATGAGTTCTTAGTCACTTATATGCTTTATTATAAAGGAAGAAAACTTCTGAGGACTGCTAGGCCTCTCGTGTATGCATCATTTCCCCTCCAAGTTCACTGAGTACCTCCAGAGCCCTGTGGGCCGGCTGCGAATCTTCCAGTCCCATTTGTTGATCCCTCGGAGGCTGTCTGTGCGTGCCTAGAGACGGGCAACACACTCTACGTTCCTTGAGGAGAGCTACATTTCCAGAGACCTCGACCGGCCTCAGGACAACATTGCTGGTGAGTCCGAAGTGCCCAGGAAAACTTTGTCATGGCACTTGTGTGAGCTGCCCTGTGATAATACTCTGCTTTGACTGTTTCGAGGCCCTCGTACCTGCAGTCACTCTGCTCGAGGAGAAAGTCAGCATCTTGCCATGCGGTGTCGCTGACGGCACACCCAGCAGAAACACATGCCTGGAAGTGAGGCCCTGATTTGCCGTGCAGAAGCGGAGGCGTGCAGCAGTTTCCATGAGCCGGTGGCCTGTGCTCTGCGTACCTTTAACGGCAGCACAGTTTTCTGGACACCTAGGAGGCTAGCGTGGGCACCCAGTTGCCGGCAGGAACACTGAGTACCCCCAGGCGCACCTGGGTCTGCTAAGCAACATCCAGTACCGTAGCCCTGTACAGCCCCTCTGTGCTTGCCGAGCGTAGGGAAACGCACTGCACTCTCTTTTGAGGCGTCTTAATTTCCTCAGCACTCGCGCACGTTTACGAACTCCGTTCTGGCACGTCCCACATGGCGTAGAAGTCTTAGGCATTGCCTTAGTCTGAGCAGCACTCAGAGTAACCCTCGGCTTCGCATTCCATCCAGGACCTCCTGCTTGAAATCACCGTGCCTCCTAGAGGAAGTCGGCTTGCGTTCTGACTGCAGTTTAAGTCCTTTTCTTCCTGCGGCCCTGCAGGCTTTTGAATAGCCACAGGCCCAGAGGAGCAGCTACGGCGTTCCTTGGTTGAGGCAGTTCGCTTGATGCAGAACACTCTACTTCGAGAAGCTGATTCAGGGAAAGACACACAGGGTAACCTGTGTCTCTTTGGACTTGTTAGAAACCACAGTGGGGTATGCTGAGTGTGCCCATGGAAACGGGGGCCTGCTGGAACTAGCCTTGCTTTCCCATTTTGAAGGCTGCATTCATGCTGCCTTGAAGCTGCCTGACATCCCCTGCTCTTGACAGGCCTGTAAACCCTGTAAGAATGTTTCTGGGGAGAAAATGAATTTGCTATCTAAACCAGGTGCTTCTGCGCCTGCGGTGTGGTCACCCTGACAAGCTCTAGCGCTAAAAGGAAACTCAACGTGTGAACTTGCCTCCAGTTTAGGCCCTTAGTACCCATGTAGATACGGAGGCATGCAGCTCTTTCCATGAGTTCTTAGTCGCTTATATGCTTTATTATAAAGGAAGAAAACTTCTGAGGACTCCTAGGCCTCTCGTGTATGCATCATTTCCCCTCCAAGTTCACTGAGTACCTCCAGAGCCCTGTGGGCCGGCTGCGAATCTTCCAGTCCCATTTGTTGATCCCTCGGAGGCCGTCTGTGCGTGCCTAGAGACGGGCAACACACTCTACGTTCCTTGAGGAGAGCTACATTTCCAGAGACCTCGACCGGCCTCAGGACAACATTGCTGGTGAGTCCGAAGTGCCCAGGAAAACTTTGTCATGGCACTTGTGTGAGCTGCCCTGTGATAATACTCTGCTTTGACTGTTTCGAGGCCCTCGTACCTGCAGTCACTCTGCTCGAGGAGAAAGTCAGCATCTTGCCATGCGGTGTCGCTGACGGCACACCCAGCAGAAACACATGCCTGGAAGTGAGGCCCTGATTTGCCGTGCAGAAGCGGAGGCGTGCAGCAGTTTCCATGAGCCGGTGGCCTGTGCTCTGCGTACCTTTAACGTGGACACCTAGGAAGCTAGCGTGGGCACCCTGTTGCCGGCAGGAACACTGAGTAGCCCCAAGCGCACCTGGGTCTGCTAAGCAACATCCAGTCCCGTAGCCCTTTAGAGCCCCTCTGTGCATGCCGAGCGTAGGGAAACGCACTGCACTCACTTTTGGAGCGTCTTAATTTCCTCAGCACTCGCGCACGTTCACGAACACCGTTCTGGCACGTCCCACATGGCGTAGAAGTCTTAGGCGTTGCCCTAGTCTGAGCTGCACTCAGAGTAACCCTCGGCTTCGCATTCCATCCAGGACCTCCTGCCTGAAGTCACCATGCCTCCTAGAGGAAGTCGGCTTGCGTTCTGACTGCAGTTTAAGTCCTGTTCTTCCTGTGGCACTGCAGGCTTTCGAATAGCCTAGGCCCAGAGGAGCAGCTACGGCGTTCCTTGGTTGAGGCAGTTCGCTTGATGCAGAACACTCTACTTCGAGAAGCTGATTCAGGGAAGGAAACACAGGGTAACCTGTGTCTCTTTGGACTTGTTAGAAACCACAGTGGGGTATGCTGAGTGTGCCCATGGAAACGGGGGCCTGCTGGAACTAGCCTTGCTTTCCCATTTTGAAGGCCGCATTCATGCTGCGTTGAAGCTGCCTGATATTCCCTGCACTTGATAGTCCTGTAAACACTGTAAGAATGCTTCTGGGGAGAAAATGAATTTGCTATCTAAACCAGGTGCTTCTGCGCCTGCGGTGTGGTCACCCTGACAAGCTCTAGCGCCAAAAGGAAACTCAACGTGTGAACTTGCCTCCAGTTTAGGCCCTTAGTACCCATGTAGATACGGAGGCATGCAGCTCTTTCCATGAGTTCTTAGTCACTTATATGCTTTATTATAAAGGAAGAAAACTTCTGAGGACTGCTAGGCCTCTCGTGTATGCATCATTTCCCCTCCAAGTTCACTGAGTACCTCCAGAGCCCTGTGGGCCGGCTGCGAATCTTCCAGTCCCATTTGTTGATCCCTCGGAGGCCGTCTGTGCGTGCCTAGAGACGGGCAACACACTCTACGTTCCTTGAGGAGAGCTACATTTCCAGAGACCTCGACCGGCCTCAGGACAACATTGCTGGTGAGTCCGAAGTGCCCAGGAAAACTTTGTCATGGCACTTGTGTGAGCTGCCCTGTGATAATACTCTGCTTTGACTGTTTCGAGGCCCTCGTACCTGCAGTCACTCTGCTCGAGGAGAAAGTCAGCATCTTGCCATGCGGTGTCGCTGACGGCACACCCAGCAGAAACACATGCCTGGAAGTGAGGCCCTGATTTGCCGTGCAGAAGCGGAGGCGTGCAGCAGTTTCCATGAGCCGGTGGCCTGTGCTCTGCGTACCTTTAACGGCAGCACAGTTTTCTGGACACCTAGGAGGCTAGCGTGGGCACCCAGTTGCCGGCAGGAACACTGAGTACCCCCAGGCGCACCTGGGTCTGCTAAGCAACATCCAGTACCGTAGCCCTGTACAGCCCCTCTGTGCTTGCCGAGCGTAGGGAAACGCACTGCACTCTCTTTTGAGGCGTCTTAATTTCCTCAGCACTCGCGCACGTTTACGAACTCCGTTCTGGCACGTCCCACATGGCGTAGAAGTCTTAGGCATTGCCTTAGTCTGAGCAGCACTCAGAGTAACCCTCGGCTTCGCATTCCATCCAGGACCTCCTGCTTGAAATCACCGTGCCTCCTAGAGGAAGTCGGCTTGCGTTCTGACTGCAGTTTAAGTCCTTTTCTTCCTGCGGCCCTGCAGGCTTTTGAATAGCCA
Organism: Delphinus delphis; assembly: GCF_949987515.2. Classification (NCBI taxonomy): domain Eukaryota; kingdom Metazoa; phylum Chordata; class Mammalia; order Artiodactyla; family Delphinidae; genus Delphinus; species Delphinus delphis. The sequence continues at coordinate 38,217,833 of NC_082701.1, forward strand.
CAGGCCCAGAGGAGCAGCTACGGCGTTCCTTGGTTGAGGCAGTTCGCTTGATGCAGAACACTCTACTTCGAGAAGCTGATTCAGGGAAAGACACACAGGGTAACCTGTGTCTCTTTGGACTTGTTAGAAACCACAGTGGGGTATGCTGAGTGTGCCCATGGAAACGGGGGCCTGCTGGAACTAGCCTTGCTTTCCCATTTTGAAGGCTGCATTCATGCTGCCTTGAAGCTGCCTGACATCCCCTGCTCTTGACAGGCCTGTAAACCCTGTAAGAATGTTTCTGGGGAGAAAATGAATTTGCTATCTAAACCAGGTGCTTCTGCGCCTGCGGTGTGGTCACCCTGACAAGCTCTAGCGCTAAAAGGAAACTCAACGTGTGAACTTGCCTCCAGTTTAGGCCCTTAGTACCCATGTAGATACGGAGGCATGCAGCTCTTTCCATGAGTTCTTAGTCGCTTATATGCTTTATTATAAAGGAAGAAAACTTCTGAGGACTCCTAGGCCTCTCGTGTATGCATCATTTCCCCTCCAAGTTCACTGAGTACCTCCAGAGCCCTGTGGGCCGGCTGCGAATCTTCCAGTCCCATTTGTTGATCCCTCGGAGGCCGTCTGTGCGTGCCTAGAGACGGGCAACACACTCTACGTTCCTTGAGGAGAGCTACATTTCCAGAGACCTCGACCGGCCTCAGGACAACATTGCTGGTGAGTCCGAAGTGCCCAGGAAAACTTTGTCATGGCACTTGTGTGAGCTGCCCTGTGATAATACTCTGCTTTGACTGTTTCGAGGCCCTCGTACCTGCAGTCACTCTGCTCGAGGAGAAAGTCAGCATCTTGCCATGCGGTGTCGCTGACGGCACACCCAGCAGAAACACATGCCTGGAAGTGAGGCCCTGATTTGCCGTGCAGAAGCGGAGGCGTGCAGCAGTTTCCATGAGCCGGTGGCCTGTGCTCTGCGTACCTTTAACGTGGACACCTAGGAAGCTAGCGTGGGCACCCTGTTGCCGGCAGGAACACTGAGTAGCCCCAAGCGCACCTGGGTCTGCTAAGCAACATCCAGTCCCGTAGCCCTTTAGAGCCCCTCTGTGCATGCCGAGCGTAGGGAAACGCACTGCACTCACTTTTGGAGCGTCTTAATTTCCTCAGCACTCGCGCACGTTCACGAACACCGTTCTGGCACGTCCCACATGGCGTAGAAGTCTTAGGCGTTGCCCTAGTCTGAGCTGCACTCAGAGTAACCCTCGGCTTCGCATTCCATCCAGGACCTCCTGCCTGAAGTCACCATGCCTCCTAGAGGAAGTCGGCTTGCGTTCTGACTGCAGTTTAAGTCCTGTTCTTCCTGTGGCACTGCAGGCTTTCGAATAGCCTAGGCCCAGAGGAGCAGCTACGGCGTTCCTTGGTTGAGGCAGTTCGCTTGATGCAGAACACTCTACTTCGAGAAGCTGATTCAGGGAAGGAAACACAGGGTAACCTGTGTCTCTTTGGACTTGTTAGAAACCACAGTGGGGTATGCTGAGTGTGCCCATGGAAACGGGGGCCTGCTGGAACTAGCCTTGCTTTCCCATTTTGAAGGCCGCATTCATGCTGCGTTGAAGCTGCCTGATATTCCCTGCACTTGATAGTCCTGTAAACACTGTAAGAATGCTTCTGGGGAGAAAATGAATTTGCTATCTAAACCAGGTGCTTCTGCGCCTGCGGTGTGGTCACCCTGACAAGCTCTAGCGCCAAAAGGAAACTCAACGTGTGAACTTGCCTCCAGTTTAGGCCCTTAGTACCCATGTAGATACGGAGGCATGCAGCTCTTTCCATGAGTTCTTAGTCACTTATATGCTTTATTATAAAGGAAGAAAACTTCTGAGGACTGCTAGGCCTCTCGTGTATGCATCATTTCCCCTCCAAGTTCACTGAGTACCTCCAGAGCCCTGTGGGCCGGCTGCGAATCTTCCAGTCCCATTTGTTGATCCCTCGGAGGCCGTCTGTGCGTGCCTAGAGACGGGCAACACACTCTACGTTCCTTGAGGAGAGCTACATTTCCAGAGACCTCGACCGGCCTCAGGACAACATTGCTGGTGAGTCCGAAGTGCCCAGGAAAACTTTGTCATGGCACTTGTGTGAGCTGCCCTGTGATAATACTCTGCTTTGACTGTTTCGAGGCCCTCGTACCTGCAGTCACTCTGCTCGAGGAGAAAGTCAGCATCTTGCCATGCGGTGTCGCTGACGGCACACCCAGCAGAAACACATGCCTGGAAGTGAGGCCCTGATTTGCCGTGCAGAAGCGGAGGCGTGCAGCAGTTTCCATGAGCCGGTGGCCTGTGCTCTGCGTACCTTTAACGGCAGCACAGTTTTCTGGACACCTAGGAGGCTAGCGTGGGCACCCAGTTGCCGGCAGGAACACTGAGTACCCCCAGGCGCACCTGGGTCTGCTAAGCAACATCCAGTACCATAGCCCTGTACAGCCCCTCTGTGCTTGCCGAGCGTAGGGAAACGCACTGCACTCTCTTTTGAGGCGTCTTAATTTCCTCAGCACTCGCGCACGTTTACGAACTCCGTTCTGGCACGTCCCACATGGCGTAGAAGTCTTAGGCATTGCCTTAGTCTGAGCAGCACTCAGAGTAACCCTCGGCTTCGCATTCCATCCAGGACCTCCTGCTTGAAATCACCGTGCCTCCTAGAGGAAGTCGGCTTGCGTTCTGACTGCAGTTTAAGTCCTTTTCTTCCTGCGGCCCTGCAGGCTTTTGAATAGCCACAGGCCCAGAGGAGCAGCTACGGCGTTCCTTGGTTGAGGCAGTTCGCTTGATGCAGAACACTCTACTTCGAGAAGCTGATTCAGGGAAAGACACACAGGGTAACCTGTGTCTCTTTGGACTTGTTAGAAACCACAGTGGGGTATGCTGAGTGTGCCCATGGAAACGGGGGCCTGCTGGAACTAGCCTTGCTTTCCCATTTTGAAGGCTGCATTCATGCTGCCTTGAAGCTGCCTGACATCCCCTGCTCTTGACAGGCCTGTAAACCCTGTAAGAATGTTTCTGGGGAGAAAATGAATTTGCTATCTAAACCAGGTGCTTCTGCGCCTGCGGTGTGGTCACCCTGACAAGCTCTAGCGCCAAAAGGAAACTCAACGTGTGAACTTGCCTCCAGTTTAGGCCCTTAGTACCCATGTAGATACGGAGGCATGCAGCTCTTTCCATGAGTTCTTAGTCGCTTATATGCTTTATTATAAAGGAAGAAAACTTCTGAGGACTGCTAGGCCTCTCGTGTATGCATCATTTCCCCTCCAAGTTCACTGAGTACCTCCAGAGCCCTGTGGGCCGGCTGCGAATCTTCCAGTCCCATTTGTTGATCCCTCGGAGGCCGTCTGTGCGTGCCTAGAGACGGGCAACACACTCTACGTTCCTTGAGGAGAGCTACATTTCCAGAGACCTCGACCGGCCTCAGGACAACATTGCTGGTGAGTCCGAAGTGCCCAGGAAAACTTTGTCATGGCACTTGTGTGAGCTGCCCTGTGATAATACTCTGCTTTGACTGTTTCGAGGCCCTCGTACCTGCAGTCACTCTGCTCGAGGAGAAAGTCAGCATCTTGCCATGCGGTGTCGCTGACGGCACACCCAGCAGAAACACATGCCTGGAAGTGAGGCCCTGATTTGCCGTGCAGAAGCGGAGGCGTGCAGCAGTTTCCATGAGCCGGTGGCCTGTGCTCTGCGTACCTTTAACGTGGACACCTAGGAAGCTAGCGTGGGCACCCTGTTGCCGGCAGGAACACTGAGTAGCCCCAGGCGCACCTGGGTCTGCTAAGCAACATCCAGTCCCGTAGCCCTTTAGAGCCCCTCTGTGCATGCCGAGCGTAGGGAAACGCACTGCACTCACTTTTGGAGCGTCTTAATTTCCTCAGCACTCGCGCACGTTCACGAACACCGTTCTGGCACGTCCCACATGGCGTAGAAGTCTTAGGCGTTGCCCTAGTCTGAGCTGCACTCAGAGTAACCCTCGGCTTCGCATTCCATCCAGGACCTCCTGCCTGAAGTCACCATGCCTCCTAGAGGAAGTCGGCTTGCGTTCTGACTGCAGTTTAAGTCCTGTTCTTCCTGTGGCACTGCAGGCTTTCGAATAGCCTAGGCCCAGAGGAGCAGCTACGGCGTTCCTTGGTTGAGGCAGTTCGCTTGATGCAGAACACTCTACTTCGAGAAGCTGATTCAGGGAAGGAAACACAGGGTAACCTGTGTCTCTTTGGACTTGTTAGAAACCACAGTGGGGTATGCTGAGTGTGCCCATGGAAACGGGGGCCTGCTGGAACTAGCCTTGCTTTCCCATTTTGAAGGCCGCATTCATGCTGCGTTGAAGCTGCCTGATATTCCCTGCACTTGATAGTCCTGTAAACACTGTAAGAATGCTTCTGGGGAGAAAATGAATTTGCTATCTAAACCAGGTGCTTCTGCGCCTGCGGTGTGGTCACCCTGACAAGCTCTAGCGCCAAAAGGAAACTCAACGTGTGAACTTGCCTCCAGTTTAGGCCCTTAGTACCCATGTAGATACGGAGGCATGCAGCTCTTTCCATGAGTTCTTAGTCGCTTATATGCTTTATTATAAAGGAAGAAAACTTCTGAGGACTGCTAGGCCTCTCGTGTATGCATCATTTCCCCTCCAAGTTCACTGAGTACCTCCAGAGCCCTGTGGGCCGGCTGCGAATCTTCCAGTCCCATTTGTTGATCCCTCGGAGGCTGTCTGTGCGTGCCTAGAGACGGGCAACACACTCTACGTTCCTTGAGGAGAGCTACATTTCCAGAGACCTCGACCGGCCTCAGGACAACATTGCTGGTGAGTCCGAAGTGCCCAGGAAAACTTTGTCATGGCACTTGTGTGAGCTGCCCTGTGATAATACTCTGCTTTGACTGTTTCGAGGCCCTCGTACCTGCAGTCACTCTGCTCGAGGAGAAAGTCAGCATCTTGCCATGCGGTGTCGCTGACGGCACACCCAGCAGAAACACATGCCTGGAAGTGAGGCCCTGATTTGCCGTGCAGAAGCGGAGGCGTGCAGCAGTTTCCATGAGCCGGTGGCCTGTGCTCTGCGTACCTTTAACGGCAGCACAGTTTTCTGGACACCTAGGAGGCTAGCGTGGGCACCCAGTTGCCGGCAGGAACACTGAGTACCCCCAGGCGCACCTGGGTCTGCTAAGCAACATCCAGTACCGTAGCCCTGTACAGCCCCTCTGTGCTTGCCGAGCGTAGGGAAACGCACTGCACTCTCTTTTGAGGCGTCTTAATTTCCTCAGCACTCGCGCACGTTTACGAACTCCGTTCTGGCACGTCCCACATGGCGTAGAAGTCTTAGGCATTGCCTTAGTCTGAGCAGCACTCAGAGTAACCCTCGGCTTCGCATTCCATCCAGGACCTCCTGCTTGAAATCACCGTGCCTCCTAGAGGAAGTCGGCTTGCGTTCTGACTGCAGTTTAAGTCCTTTTCTTCCTGCGGCCCTGCAGGCTTTTGAATAGCCACAGGCCCAGAGGAGCAGCTACGGCGTTCCTTGGTTGAGGCAGTTCGCTTGATGCAGAACACTCTACTTCGAGAAGCTGATTCAGGGAAAGACACACAGGGTAACCTGTGTCTCTTTGGACTTGTTAGAAACCACAGTGGGGTATGCTGAGTGTGCCCATGGAAACGGGGGCCTGCTGGAACTAGCCTTGCTTTCCCATTTTGAAGGCTGCATTCATGCTGCCTTGAAGCTGCCTGACATCCCCTGCTCTTGACAGGCCTGTAAACCCTGTAAGAATGTTTCTGGGGAGAAAATGAATTTGCTATCTAAACCAGGTGCTTCTGCGCCTGCGGTGTGGTCACCCTGACAAGCTCTAGCGCTAAAAGGAAACTCAACGTGTGAACTTGCCTCCAGTTTAGGCCCTTAGTACCCATGTAGATACGGAGGCATGCAGCTCTTTGCATGAGTTCTTAGTCGCTTATATGCTTTATTATAAAGGAAGAAAACTTCTGAGGACTCCTAGGCCTCTCGTGTATGCATCATTTCCCCTCCAAGTTCACTGAGTACCTCCAGAGCCCTGTGGGCCGGCTGCGAATCTTCCAGTCCCATTTGTTGATCCCTCGGAGGCCGTCTGTGCGTGCCTAGAGACGGGCAACACACTCTACGTTCCTTGAGGAGAGCTACATTTCCAGAGACCTCGACCGGCCTCAGGACAACATTGCTGGTGAGTCCGAAGTGCCCAGGAAAACTTTGTCATGGCACTTGTGTGAGCTGCCCTGTGATAATACTCTGCTTTGACTGTTTCGAGGCCCTCGTACCTGCAGTCACTCTGCTCGAGGAGAAAGTCAGCATCTTGCCATGCGGTGTCGCTGACGGCACACCCAGCAGAAACACATGCCTGGAAGTGAGGCCCTGATTTGCCGTGCAGAAGCGGAGGCGTGCAGCAGTTTCCATGAGCCGGTGGCCTGTGCTCTGCGTACCTTTAACGGGACACCTAGGAGGCTAGCGTGGGCACCCAGTTGCCGGCAGGAACACTGAGTACCCCCAGGCGCACCTGGGTCTGCTAAGCAACATCCAGTACCGTAGCCCTGTACAGCCCCTCTGTGCTTGCCGAGCGTAGGGAAACGCACTGCACTCACTTTTGGAGCGTCTTAATTTCCTCAGCACTCGCGCACGTTTACGAACTCCGTTCTGGCACGTCCCACATGGCGTAGAAGTCTTAGGCATTGCCTTAGTCTGAGCAGCACTCAGAGTAACCCTCGGCTTCGCATTCCATCCAGGACCTCCTGCTTGAAATCACCGTGCCTCCTAGAGGAAGTCGGCTTGCGTTCTGACTGCAGTTTAAGTCCTTTTCTTCCTGCGGCCCTGCAGGCTTTTGAATAGCCTCAGGCCCAGAGGAGCAGCTACGGCGTTCCTTGGTTGAGGCAGTTCGCTTGATGCAGAACACTCTACTTCAAGAAGCTGATTCAGGGAAAGACACACAGGGTAACCTGTGTCTCTTTGGACTTGTTAGAAACCACAGTGGGGTATGCTGAGTGTGCCCATGGAAACGGGGGCCTGCTGGAACTAGCCTTGCTTTCCCATTTTGAAGGCTGCATTCATGCTGCCTTGAAGCTGCCTGACATCCCCTGCTCTTGACAGGCCTGTAAACCCTGTAAGAATGTTTCTGGGGAGAAAATGAATTTGCTATCTAAACCAGGTGCTTCTGCGCCTGCGGTGTGGTCACCCTGACAAGCTCTAGCGCTAAAAGGAAACTCAACGTGTGAACTTGCCTCCAGTTTAGGCCCTTAGTACCCATTTAGATACGGAGGCATGCAGCTCTTTCCATGAGTTCTTAGTCGCTTATATGCTTTATTATAAAGGAAGAAAACTTCTGAGGACTCCTAGGCCTCTCGTGTATGCATCATTTCCCCTCCAAGTTCACTGAGTACCTCCAGAGCCCTGTGGGCCGGCTGCGAATCTTCCAGTCCCATTTGTTGATCCCTCGGAGGCCGTCTGTGCGTGCCTAGAGACGGGCAACACACTGTACGTTCCTTGAGGAGAGCTACATTTCCAGAGACCTCGACCGGCCTCAGGACAACATTGCTGGTGAGTCCGAAGTGCCCAGGAAAACTTTGTCATGGCACTTGTGTGAGCTGCCCTGTGATAATACTCTGCTTTGACTGTTTCGAGGCCCTCGTACCTGCAGTCACTCTGCTCGAGGAGAAAGTCAGCATCTTGCCATGCGGTGTCGCTGACGGCACACCCAGCAGAAACACATGCCTGGAAGTAAGGCCCTGATTTGCCGTGCAGAAGCGGAGGCGTGCAGCAGTTTCCATGAGCCGGTGGCCTGTGCTCTGCGTACCTTTAACGGCAGCACAGTTTTCTGGACACCTAGGAGGCTAGCGTGGGCACCCAGTTGCCGGCAGGAACACTGAGTACCCCCAGGCGCACCTGGGTCTGCTAAGCAACATCCAGTACCGTAGCCCTGTACAGCCCCTCTGTGCTTGCCGAGCGTAGGGAAACGCACTGCACTCTCTTTTGAGGCGTCTTAATTTCCTCAGCACTCGCGCACGTTTACGAACTCCGTTCTGGCACGTCCCACATGGCGTAGAAGTCTTAGGCATTGCCTTAGTCTGAGCAGCACTCAGAGTAACCCTCGGCTTCGCATTCCATCCAGGACCTCCTGCTTGAAATCACCGTGCCTCCTAGAGGAAGTCGGCTTGCGTTCTGACTGCAGTTTAAGTCCTTTTCTTCCTGCGGCCCTGCAGGCTTTTGAATAGCCTCAGGCCCAGAGGAGCAGCTACGGCGTTCCTTGGTTGAGGCAGTTCGCTTGATGCAGAACACTCTACTTCGAGAAGCTGATTCAGGGAAAGACACACAGGGTAACCTGTGTCTCTTTGGACTTGTTAGAAACCACAGTGGGGTATGCTGAGTGTGCCCATGGAAACGGGGGCCTGCTGGAACTAGCCTTGCTTTCCCATTTTGAAGGCTGCATTCATGCTGCCTTGAAGCTGCCTGACATCCCCTGCTCTTGACAGGCCTGTAAACCCTGTAAGAATGTTTCTGGGGAGAAAATGAATTTGCTATCTAAACCAGGTGCTTCTGCGCCTGCGGTGTGGTCACCCTGACAAGCTCTAGCGCTAAAAGGAAACTCAACGTGTGAACTTGCCTCCAGTTTAGGCCCTTAGTACCCATGTAGATACGGAGGCATGCAGCTCTTTCCATGAGTTCTTAGTCACTTATATGCTTTATTATAATGAAGTACACTTCTGAAGACTCCTAGGCCTCTCGTGTAGCATCATTTCCCCTCCAAGTTCACTGAGTACCTCCAGAGCCCTGTGGGCCGGCTGCGAATCTTCCAGTCCCATTTGTTGATCCCTCGGAGGCCGTCTGTGCGTGCCTAGAGACGGGCAACACACTGTACGTTCCTTGAGGAGAGCTACATTTCCAGAGACCTCGACCGGCCTCAGGACAACATTGCTGGTGAGTCCGAAGTGCCCAGGAAAACTTTGTCATGGCACTTGTGTGAGCTGCCCTGTGATAATACTCTGCTTTGACTGTTTCGAGGCCCTCGTACCTGCAGTCACTCTGCTCGAGGAGAAAGTCAGCATCTTGCCATGCGGTGTCGCTGACGGCACACCCAGCAGAAACACATGCCTGGAAGTGAGGCCCTGATTTGCCGTGCAGAAGCGGAGGCGTGCAGCAGTTTCCATGAGCCGGTGGCCTGTGCTCTGCGTACCTTTAACGGCAGCACAGTTTTCTGGACACCTAGGAGGCTAGCGTGGGCACCCAGTTGCCGGCAGGAACACTGAGTACCCCCAGGCGCACCTGGGTCTGCTAAGCAACATCCAGTACCGTAGCCCTGTACAGCCCCTCTGTGCTTGCCGAGCGTAGGGAAACGCACTGCACTCACTTTTGGAGCGTCTTAATTTCCTCAGCACTCGCGCACGTTTACGAACTCCGTTCTGGCACGTCCCACATGGCGTAGAAGTCTTAGGCATTGCCTTAGTCTGAGCAGCACTCAGAGTAACCCTCGGCTTCGCATTCCATCCAGGACCTCCTGCTTGAAATCACCGTGCCTCCTAGAGGAAGTCGGCTTGCGTTCTGACTGCAGTTTAAGTCCTTTTCTTCCTGCGGCCCTGCAGGCTTTTGAATAGCCTCAGGCCCAGAGGAGCAGCTACGGCGTTCCTTGGTTGAGGCAGTTCGCTTGATGCAGAACACTCTACTTCGAGAAGCTGATTCAGGGAAAGACACACAGGGTAACCTGTGTCTCTTTGGACTTGTTAGAAACCACAGTGGGGTATGCTGAGTGTGCCCATGGAAACGGGGGCCTGCTGGAACTAGCCTTGCTTTCCCATTTTGAAGGCTGCATTCATGCTGCCTTGAAGCTGCCTGACATCCCCTGCTCTTGACAGGCCTGTAAACCCTGTAAGAATGTTTCTGGGGAGAAAATGAATTTGCTATCTAAACCAGGTGCTTCTGCGCCTGCGGTGTGGTCACCCTGACAAGCTCTAGCGCTAAAAGGAAACTCAACGTGTGAACTTGCCTCCAGTTTAGGCCCTTAGTACCCATGTAGATACGGAGGCCTGCAGCTCTTTCCATGAGTTCTTAGTCGCTTATATGCTTTATTATAAAGGAAGAAAACTTCTGAGGACTCCTAGGCCTCTCGTGTATGCATCATTTCCCCTCCAAGTTCACTGAGTACCTCCAGAGCCCTGTGGGCCGGCTGCGAATCTTCCAGTCCCATTTGTTGATCCCTCGGAGGCCGTCTGTGCGTGCCTAGAGACGGGCAACACACTCTACGTTCCTTGAGGAGAGCTACATTTCCAGAGACCTCGACCGGCCTCAGGACAACATTGCTGGTGAGTCCGAAGTGCCCAGGAAAACTTTGTCATGGCACTTGTGTGAGCTGCCCTGTGATAATACTCTGCTTTGACTGTTTCGAGGCCCTCGTACCTGCAGTCACTCTGCTCGAGGAGAAAGTCAGCATCTTGCCATGCGGTGTCGCTGACGGCACACCCAGCAGAAACACATGCCTGGAAGTGAGGCCCTGATTTGCCTTGCAGAAGCGGAGGCGTTCAGCAGTTTCCATGAGCCGGTGGCCTGTGCTCTGCGTACCTTTAACGGCAGCACAGTTTTGTGGACACCTAGGAGGCTAGCGTGGGCACCCAGTTGCCGGCAGGAACACTGAGTACCCCCAGGCGCACCTGGGTCTGCTAAGCAACATCCAGTACCGTAGCCCTGTACAGCCCCTCTGTGCTTGCCGAGCGTAGGGAAATGCACTGCACTCACTTTTGGAGCGTCTTAATTTCCTCAGCACTCGCGCACGTTTACGAACTCCGTTCTGGCACGTCCCACATGGCGTAGAAGTCTTAGGCATTGCCTTAGTCTGAGCAGCACTCAGAGTAACCCTCGGCTTCGCATTCCATCCAGGACCTCCTGCTTGAAATCACCGTGCCTCCTAGAGGAAGTCGGCTTGCGTTCTGACTGCAGTTTAAGTCCTTTTCTTCCTGCGGCCCTGCAGGCTTTTGAATAGCCTCAGGCCCAGAGGAGCAGCTACGGCGTTCCTTGGTTGAGGCAGTTCGCTTGATGCAGAACACTCTACTTCGAGAAGCTGATTCAGGGAAAGACACACAGGGTAACCTGTGTCTCTTTGGACTTGTTAGAAACCACAGTGGGGTATGCTGAGTGTGCCCATGGAAACGGGGGCCTGCTGGAACTAGCCTTGCTTTCCCATTTTGAAGGCTGCATTCATGCTGCCTTGAAGCTGCCTGACATCCCCTGCTCTTGACAGGCCTGGAAACCCTGTAAGAATGTTTCTGGGGAGAAAATGAATTTGCTATCTAAACCAGGTGCTTCTGCGCCTGCGGTGTGGTCACCCTGACAAGCTCTAGCGCTAAAAGGAAACTCAACGTGTGAACTTGCCTCCAGTTTAGGCCCTTAGTACCCATGTAGATATGGAGGCATGCAGCTCTTTCCATGAGTTCTTAGTCGCTTATATGCTTTATTATAAAGGAAGAAAACTTCTGAGGACTCCTAGGCCTCTCGTGTATGCATCATTTCCCCTCCAAGTTCACTGAGTACCTCCAGAGCCCTGTGGGCCGGCTGCGAATCTTCCAGTCCCATTTGTTGATCCCTCGGAGGCCGTCTGTGCGTGCCTAGAGACGGGCAACACACTCTACGTTCCTTGAGGAGAGCTACATTTCCAGAGACCTCGACCGGCCTCAGGACAACATTGCTGGTGAGTCCGAAGTGCCCAGGAAAACTTTGTCATGGCACTTGTGTGAGCTGCCCTGTGATAATACTCTGCTTTGACTGTTTCGAGGCCCTCGTACCTGCAGTCACTCTGCTCGAGGAGAAAGTCAGCATCTTGCCATGCGGTGTCGCTGACGGCACACCCAGCAGAAACACATGCCTGGAAGTGAGGCCCTGATTTGCCGTGCAGAAGCGGAGGCGTGCAGCAGTTTCAATGAGCCGGTGGCCTGTGCTCTGCGTACCTTTAACGGCAGCACAGTTTTCTGGACACCTAGGAGGCTAGCGTGGGCACCCAGTTGCCGGCAGGAACACTGAGTACCCCCAGGCGCACCTGGGTCTGCTAAGCAACATCCAGTACCGTAGCCCTGTACAGCCCCTCTGTGCTTGCCGAGCGTAGGGAAACGCACTGCACTCACTTTTGGAGCGTCTTAATTTCCTCAGCACTCGCGCACGTTTACGAACTCCGTTCTGGCACGTCCCACATGGCGTAGAAGTCTTAGGCATTGCCTTAGTCTGAGCAGCACTCAGAGTAACCCTCGGCTTCGCATTCCATCCAGGACCTCCTGCTTGAAATCACCGTGCCTCCTAGAGGAAGTCGGCTTGCGTTCTGACTGCAGTTTAAGTCCTTTTCTTCCTGCGGCCCTGCAGGCTTTTGAATAGCCTCAGGCCCAGAGGAGCAGCTACGGCGTTCCTTGGTTGAGGCAGTTCGCTTGATGCAGAACACTCTACTTCGAGAAGCTGATTCAGGGAAAGACACACAGGGTAACCTGTGTCTCTTTGGACTTGTTAGAAACCACAGTGGGGTATGCTGAGTGTGCCCATGGAAACGGGGGCCTGCTGGAACTAGCCTTGCTTTCCCATTTTGAAGGCTGCATTCATGCTGCCTTGAAGCTGCCTGACATCCCCTGCTCTTGACAGGCCTGGAAACCCTGTAAGAATGTTTCTGGGGAGAAAATGAATTTGCTATCTAAACCAGGTGCTTCTGCGCCTGCGGTGTGGTCACCCTGACAAGCTCTAGCGCTAAAAGGAAACTCAACGTGTGAACTTGCCTCCAGTTTAGGCCCTTAGTACCCATGTAGATACGGAGGCATGCAGCTCTTTCCATGAGTTCTTAGTCGCTTATATGCTTTATTATAAAGGAAGAAAACTTCTGAGGACTCCTAGGCCTCTCGTGTATGCATCATTTCCCCTCCAAGTTCACTGAGTACCTCCAGAGCCCTGTGGGCCGGCTGCGAATCTTCCAGTCCCATTTGTTGATCCCTCGGAGGCCGTCTGTGCGTGCCTAGAGACGGGCAACACACTGTACGTTCCTTGAGGAGAGCTACATTTCCAGAGACCTCGACCGGCCTCAGGACAACATTGCTGGTGAGTCCGAAGTGCCCAGGAAAACTTTGTCATGGCACTTGTGTGAGCTGCCCTGTGATAATACTCTGCTTTGACTGTTTCGAGGCCCTCGTACCTGCAGTCACTCTGCTCGAGGAGAAAGTCAGCATCTTGCCATGCGGTGTCGCTGACGGCACACCCAGCAGAAACACATGCCTGGAAGTGAGGCCCTGATTTGCCGTGCAGAAGCGGAGGCGTGCAGCAGTTTCCATGAGCCGGTGGCCTGTGCTCTGCGTACCTTTAACGGCAGCACAGTCTTCTGAACACCTAGGAGGCTAGCGTGGGCACCCAGTTGCCGGCAGGAACACTGAGTACCCCCAGGCGCACCTGGGTCTGCTAAGCAACATCCAGTACCGTAGCCCTGTACAGCCCCTCTGTGCTTGCCGAGCATAGGGAAACGCACTGCACTCACTTTTGGAGCGTCTTAATTTCCTCAGCACTTGCGCACGTTTACGAACTCCGTTCTGGCACGTCCCACATGGCGTAGAAGTCTTAGGCATTGCCTTAGTCTGAGCAGCACTCAGAGTAACCCTCGGCTTCGCATTCCATCCAGGACCTCCTGCTTGAAATCATCGTGCCTCCTAGAGGAAGTCGGCTTGCGTTCTGACTGCAGTTTAAGTCCTTTTCTTCCTGCGGCCCTGCAGGCTTTTGAATAGCCTCAGGCCCAGAGGAGCAGCTACGGCGTTCCTTGGTTGAGGCAGTTCGCTTGATGCAGAACACTCTACTTCGAGAAGCTGATTCAGGGAAAGACACACAGGGTAACCTGTGTCTCTTTGGACTTGTTAGAAACCACAGTGGGGTATGCTGAGTGTGCCCATGGAAACGGGGGCCTGCTGGAACTAGCCTTGCTTTCCCATTTTGAAGGCTGCATTCATGCTGCCTTGAAGCTGCCTGACATCCCCTGCTCTTGACAGGCCTGTAAACCCTGTAAGAATGTTTCTGGGGAGAAAATGAATTTGCTATCTAAACCAGGTGCTTCTGCGCCTGCGGTGTGGTCACCCTGACAAGCTCTAGCGCTAAAAGGAAACTCAACGTGTGAACTTGCCTCCAGTTTAGGCCCTTAGTACCCATGTAGATACGGAGGCATGCAGCTCTTTCCATGAGTTCTTAGTCGCTTATATGCTTTATTATAAAGGAAGAAAACTTCTGAGGACTCCTAGGCCTCTCGTGTATGCATCATTTCCCCTCCAAGTTCACTGAGTACCTCCAGAGCCCTGTGGGCCGGCTGCGAATCTTCCAGTCCCATTTGTTGATCCCTCGGAGGCCGTCTGTGCGTGCCTAGAGACGGGCAACACACTGTACGTTCCTTGAGGAGAGCTACATTTCCAGAGACCTCGACCGGCCTCAGGACAACATTGCTGGTGAGTCCGAAGTGCCCAGGAAAACTTTGTCATGGCACTTGTGTGAGCTGCCCTGTGATAATACTCTGCTTTGACTGTTTCGAGGCCCTCGTACCTGCAGTCACTCTGCTCGAGGAGAAAGTCAGCATCTTGCCATGCGGTGTCGCTGACGCCACACCCAGCAGAAACACATGCCTGGAAGTAAGGCCCTGATTTGCCGTGCAGAAGCGGAGGCGTGCAGCAGTTTCCATGAGCCGGTGGCCTGTGCTCTGCGTACCTTTAACGGCAGCACAGTTTTCTGGACACCTAGGAGGCTAGCGTGGGCACCCAGTTGCCGGCAGGAACACTGAGTACCCCCAGGCGCACCTGGGTCTGCTAAGCAACATCCAGTACCGTAGCCCTGTACAGCCCCTCTGTGCTTGCCGAGCGTAGGGAAACGCACTGCACTCTCTTTTGAGGCGTCTTAATTTCCTCAGCACTCGCGCACGTTTACGAACTCCGTTCTGGCACGTCCCACATGGCGTAGAAGTCTTAGGCATTGCCTTAGTCTGAGCAGCACTCAGAGTAACCCTCGGCTTCGCATTCCATCCAGGACCTCCTGCTTGAAATCACCGTGCCTCCTAGAGGAAGTCGGCTTGCGTTCTGACTGCAGTTTAAGTCCTTTTCTTCCTGCGGCCCTGCAGGCTTTTGAATAGCCTCAGGCCCAGAGGAGCAGCTACGGCGTTCCTTGGTTGAGGCAGTTCGCTTGATGCAGAACACTCTACTTCGAGAAGCTGATTCAGGGAAAGACACACAGGGTAACCTGTGTCTCTTTGGACTTGTTAGAAACCACAGTGGGGTATGCTGAGTGTGCCCATGGAAACGGGGGCCTGCTGGAACTAGCCTTGCTTTCCCATTTTGAAGGCTGCATTCATGCTGCCTTGAAGCTGCCTGACATCCCCTGCTCTTGACAGGCCTGTAAACCCTGTAAGAATGTTTCTGGGGAGAAAATGAATTTGCTATCTAAACCAGGTGCTTCGGCGCCTGCGGTGTGGTCACCCTGACAAGCTCTAGCGCTAAAAGGAAACTCAACGTGTGAACTTGCCTCCAGTTTAGGCCCTTAGTACCCATGTAGATACGGAGGCATGCAGCTCTTTCCATGAGTTCTTAGTCGCTTATATGCTTTATTATAAAGGAAGAAAACTTCTGAGGACTCCTAGGCCTCTCGTGTATGCATCATTTCCCCTCCAAGTTCACTGAGTACCTCCAGAGCCCTGTGGGCCGGCTGCGAATCTTCCAGTCCCATTTGTTGATCCCTCGGAGGCCGTCTGTGCGTGCCTAGAGACGGGCAACACACTGTACGTTCCTTGAGGAGAGCTACATTTCCAGAGACCTCGACCGGCCTCAGGACAACATTGCTGGTGAGTCCGAAGTGCCCAGGAAAACTTTGTCATGGCACTTGTGTGAGCTGCCCTGTGATAATACTCTGCTTTGACTGTTTCGAGGCCCTCGTACCTGCAGTCACTCTGCTCGAGGAGAAAGTCAGCATCTTGCCATGCGGTGTCGCTGACGCCACACCCAGCAGAAACACATGCCTGGAAGTGAGGCCCTGATTTGCCGTGCAGAAGCGGAGGCGTGCAGCAGTTTCCATGAGCCGGTGGCCTGTGCTCTGCGTACCTTTAACGGCAGCACAGTCTTCTGAACACCTAGGAGGCTAGCGTGGGCACCCAGTTGCCGGCAGGAACACTGAGTACCCCCAGGCGCACCTGGGTCTGCTAAGCAACATCCAGTACCGTAGCCCTGTACAGCCCCTCTGTGCTTGCCGAGCATAGGGAAACGCACTGCACTCACTTTTGGAGCGTCTTAATTTCCTCAGCACTCGCGCACGTTTACGAACTCCGTTCTGGCACGTCCCACATGGCGTAGAAGTCTTAGGCATTGCCTTAGTCTGAGCAGCACTCAGAGTAACCCTCGGCTTCGCATTCCATCCAGGACCTCCTGCTTGAAATCATCGTGCCTCCTAGAGGAAGTCGGCTTGCGTTCTGACTGCAGTTTAAGTCCTTTTCTTCCTGCGGCCCTGCAGGCTTTTGAATAGCCTCAGGCCCAGAGGAGCAGCTACGGCGTTCCTTGGTTGAGGCAGTTCGCTTGATGCAGAACACTCTACTTCGAGAAGCTGATTCAGGGAAAGACACACAGGGTAACCTGTGTCTCTTTGGACTTGTTAGAAACCACAGTGGGGTATGCTGAGTGTGCCCATGGAAACGGGGGCCTGCTGGAACTAGCCTTGCTTTCCCATTTTGAAGGCTGCATTCATGCTGCCTTGAAGCTGCCTGACATCCCCTGCTCTTGACAGGCCTGTAAACCCTGTAAGAATGTTTCTGGGGAGAAAATGAATTTGCTATCTAAACCAGGTGCTTCTGCGCCTGCGGTGTGGTCACCCTGACAAGCTCTAGCGCTAAAAGGAAACTCAACGTGTGAACTTGCCTCCAGTTTAGGCCCTTAGTACCCATGTAGATACGGAGGCATGCAGCTCTTTCCATGAGTTCTTAGTCGCTTATATGCTTTATTATAAAGGAAGAAAACTTCTGAGGACTCCTAGGCCTCTCGTGTATGCATCATTTCCCCTCCAAGTTCACTGAGTACCTCCAGAGCCCTGTGGGCCGGCTGCGAATCTTCCAGTCCCATTTGTTGATCCCTCGGAGGCCGTCTGTGCGTGCCTAGAGACGGGCAACACACTCTACGTTCCTTGAGGAGAGCTACATTTCCAGAGACCTCGACCGGCCTCAGGACAACATTGCTGGTGAGTCCGAAGTGCCCAGGAAAACTTTGTCATGGCACTTGTGTGAGCTGCCCTGTGATAATACTCTGCTTTGACTGTTTCGAGGCCCTCGTACCTGCAGTCACTCTGCTCGAGGAGAAAGTCAGCATCTTGCCATGCGGTGTCGCTGACGCCACACCCAGCAGAAACACATGCCTGGAAGTAAGGCCCTGATTTGCCGTGCAGAAGCGGAGGCGTGCAGCAGTTTCCATGAGCCGGTGGCCTGTGCTCTGCGTACCTTTAACGGCAGCACAGTTTTCTGGACACCTAGGAGGCTAGCGTGGGCACCCAGTTGCCGGCAGGAACACTGAGTACCCCCAGGCGCACCTGGGTCTGCTAAGCAACATCCAGTACCGTAGCCCTGTACAGCCCCTCTGTGCTTGCCGAGCGTAGGGAAACGCACTGCACTCACTTTTGGAGCGTCTTAATTTCCTCAGCACTCGCGCACGTTTACGAACTCCGTTCTGGCACGTCCCACATGGCGTAGAAGTCTTAGGCATTGCCTTAGTCTGAGCAGCACTCAGAGTAACCCTCGGCTTCGCATTCCATCCAGGACCTCCTGCTTGAAATCACCGTGCCTCCTAGAGGAAGTCGGCTTGCGTTCTGACTGCAGTTTAAGTCCTTTTCTTCCTGCGGCCCTGCAGGCTTTTGAATAGCCTCAGGCCCAGAGGAGCAGCTACGGCGTTCCTTGGTTGAGGCAGTTCGCTTGATGCAGAACACTCTACTTCGAGAAGCTGATTCAGGGAAAGACACACAGGGTAACCTGTGTCTCTTTGGACTTGTTAGAAACCACAGTGGGGTATGCTGAGTGTGCCCATGGAAACGGGGGCCTGCTGGAACTAGCCTTGCTTTCCCATTTTGAAGGCTGCATTCATGCTGCCTTGAAGCTGCCTGACATCCCCTGCTCTTGACAGGCCTGTAAACCCTGTAAGAATGTTTCTGGGGAGAAAATGAATTTGCTATCTAAACCAGGTGCTTCTGCGCCTGCGGTGTGGTCACCCTGACAAGCTCTAGCGCTAAAAGGAAACTCAACGTGTGAACTTGCCTCCAGTTTAGGCCCTTAGTACCCATGTAGATACGGAGGCATGCAGCTCTTTCCATGAGTTCTTAGTCGCTTATATGCTTTATTATAAAGGAAGAAAACTTCTGAGGACTCCTAGGCCTCTCGTGTATGCATCATTTCCCCTCCAAGTTCACTGAGTACCTCCAGAGCCCTGTGGGCCGGCTGCGAATCTTCCAGTCCCATTTGTTGATCCCTCGGAGGCCGTCTGTGCGTGCCTAGAGACGGGCAACACACTGTACGTTCCTTGAGGAGAGCTACATTTCCAGAGACCTCGACCGGCCTCAGGACAACATTGCTGGTGAGTCCGAAGTGCCCAGGAAAACTTTGTCATGGCACTTGTGTGAGCTGCCCTGTGATAATACTCTGCTTTGACTGTTTCGAGGCCCTCGTACCTGCAGTCACTCTGCTCGAGGAGAAAGTCAGCATCTTGCCATGCGGTGTCGCTGACGGCACACCCAGCAGAAACACATGCCTGGAAGTAAGGCCCTGATTTGCCGTGCAGAAGCGGAGGCGTGCAGCAGTTTCCATGAGCCGGTGGCCTGTGCTCTGCGTACCTTTAACGTGGACACCTAGGAAGCTAGCGTGGGCACCCTGTTGCCGGCAGGAACACTGAGTAGCCCCAGGCGCACCTGGGTCTGCTAAGCAACATCCAGTCCCGTAGCCCTTTAGAGCCCCTCTGTGCATGCCGAGCGTAGGGAAACGCACTGCACTCACTTTTGGAGCGTCTTAATTTCCTCAGCACTCGCGCACGTTCACGAACACCGTTCTGGCACGTCCCACATGGCGTAGAAGTCTTAGGCGTTGCCCTAGTCTGAGCTGCACTCAGAGTAACCCTCGGCTTCGCATTCCATCCAGGACCTCCTGCCTGAAGTCACCATGCCTCCTAGAGGAAGTCGGCTTGCGTTCTGACTGCAGTTTAAGTCCTGTTCTTCCTGTGGCACTGCAGGCTTTCGAATAGCCTAGGCCCAGAGGAGCAGCTACGGCGTTCCTTAGTTGAGGCAGTTCGCTTGATGCAGAACACCCTACTTCGAGAAGCTGATTCAGGGAAGGAAACACAGGGTAACCTGTGTCTCTTTGGACTTGTTAGAAACCACAGTGGGGTATGCTGAGTGTGCCCATGGAAACGGGGGCCTGCTGGAACTAGCCTTGCTTTCCCATTTTGAAGGCCGCATTCATGCTGCGTTGAAGCTGCCTGATATTCCCTGCACTTGATAGTCCTGTAAACACTGTAAGAATGCTTCTGGGGAGAAAATGAATTTGCTGTCTAAACCAGGTGCTTCCGTGACTGCGGTGTGGTCAGCCTGACAAGCTCTAGCACTGAAAGGAAACTCAACGTGTGAACTTGCCTCCAGTTGAAGCCCTTAGTAGCCATGTAGATACGGAGGCCTACAGCTCTTTCCATGAGTTCTTAGTCGCTTATATGCTTTATTTTAAAGGAAGTACACTTCTGAGGACTCCTAGTCCTCTCGGGTATGCATCATTTCCCCTCCAAGTTCACTGAGTACCTCCAGAGCCCTGTGGGCCTGCTGCGAAACTTCCAGTCCCATTTGTTGATCCCTCGGAGGCCGTCTGTGCGTGCCTAGAGACGGGCAACACACCGTACGTTCCTTGATGAGAGCTACGTTTCCAGAGACCTCGACCGGCCTCAGGACAACATTGCTGCTGAGTCCGAAGTGCCCAGGAAGACTTTGTCATGGCCCTGGTGTGAGCTGCCATGTGATAACACTCTGTTTTGAATGCTTCGAGGCTGTTTTGAATGCTTCGAGGCACTCGTACCTGGAGTCACTCTGCTCGAGGAGAACGTCAGCATCTTGCCATGCGGTGTCGCTGACGCCACACCCAGCAGAAACACATGCCTGGAAGTAAGGCCCTGATTTGCCGTGCAGAAGCGGAGGCGTGCAGCAGTTTCCATGAGCCGGTGGCCTGTGCTCTGCGTACCTTTAACGGCAGCACAGTTTTCTGGACACCTAGGAGGCTAGCGTGGGCACCCAGTTGCCGGCAGGAACACTGAGTACCCCCAGGCGCACCTGGGTCTGCTAAGCAACATCCAGTACCGTAGCCCTGTACAGCCCCTCTGTGCTTGCTGAGCGTAGGGAAACGCACTGCACTCTCTTTTGAGGCGTCTTAATTTCCTCAGCACTCGCGCACGTTTACGAACACCGTTCTGGCACGTCCCACATGGCGTAGAAGTCTTAGGCATTGCCTTAGTCTGAGCAGCACTCAGAGTAACCCTCGGCTTCGCATTCCATCCAGGACCTCCTGCTTGAAATCACCGTGCCTCCTAGAGGAAGTCGGCTTGCGTTCTGACTGCAGTTTAAGTCCTTTTCTTCCTGCGGCCCTGCAGGCTTTTGAATAGCCACAGGCCCAGAGGAGCAGCTACGGCGTTCCTTGGTTGAGGCAGTTCGCTTGATGCAGAACACTCTACTTCGAGAAGCTGATTCAGGGAAAGACACACAGGGTAACCTGTGTCTCTTTGGACTTGTTAGAAACCACAGTGGGGTATGCTGAGTGTGCCCATGGAAACGGGGGCCTGCTGGAACTAGCCTTGCTTTCCCATTTTGAAGGCTGCATTCATGCTGCCTTGAAGCTGCCTGACATCCCCTGCTCTTGACAGGCCTGTAAACCCTGTAAGAATGTTTCTGGGGAGAAAATGAATTTGCTATCTAAACCAGGTGCTTCTGCGCCTGTGGTGTGGTCAGCCTGACAAGCTCTAGCACTGAAAGGAAACTCAACGTGTGAACTTGCCTCCAGTTGAAGCCCTTAGTAGCCATGTAGATACGGAGGCCTACAGCTCTTTCCATGAGTTCTTAGTCGCTTATATGCTTTATTTTAAAGGAAGTACACTTCTGAGGACTCCTAGTCCTCTCGGGTATGCATCATTTCCCCTCCAAGTTCACTGAGTACCTCCAGAGCCCTGTGGGCCTGCTGCGAATCTTCCAGTCCCATTTGTTGATCCCTCGGAGGCCGTCTGTGCGTGCCTAGAGACGGGCAACACACCGTACGTTCCTTGATGAGAGCTACGTTTCCAGAGACCTCGACCGGCCTCAGGACAACATTGCTGCTGAGTCCGAAGTGCCCAGGAAGACTTTGTCATGGCCCTGGTGTGAGCTGCCATGTGATAACACTCTGTTTTGAATGCTTCGAGGCTGTTTTGAATGCTTCGAGGCCCTCGTACCTGGAGTCACTCTGCTCGAGGAGAAAGTCAGCATCTTGCCATGCGGTGTCGCTGACGCCACACCCAGCAGAAACACATGCCTGGAAGTGAGGCCCTGATTTGCCGTGCAGAAGCGGAGGCGTGCAGCAGTTTCCATGAGCCGGTGGCCTGTGCTCTGCGTACCTTTAACGGCAGCACAGTTTTCTGGACACCTAGGAGGCTAGCGTGGGCACCCAGTTGCCGGCAGGAACACTGAGTAGCCCCAGGCGCACCTGGGTCTGCTAAGCAACATCCAGTCCCGTAGCCCTTTAGAGCCCCTCTGTGCATGCCGAGCGTAGGGAAACGCACTGCACTCTCTTTTGGAGCGTCTTAATTTCCTCAGCACTCGCGCACGTTCACGAACACCTTTCTGGCACGTCCCACATGGCGTAGAAGTCTTAGGCGTTGCCCTAGTCTGAGCTGCACTCAGAGTAACCCTCGGCTTCGCATTCCATCCAGGACCTCCTGCCTGAAGTCACCATGCCTCCTAGAGGAAGTCGGCTTGCGTTCTGACTGCAGTTTAAGTCCTGTTCTTCCTGTGGCACTGCAGGCTTTCGAATAGCCTAGGCCCAGAGGAGCAGCTACGGCGTTCCTTGGTTGAGGCAGTTCGCTTGATGCAGAACACCCTACTTCGAGAAGCTGATTCAGGGAAGGAAACACAGGGTAACCTGTGTCTCTTTGGACTTGTTAGAAACCACAGTGGGGTATGCTGAGTGTGCCCATGGAAACGGGGGCCTGCTGGAACTAGCCTTGCTTTCCCATTTTGAAGACCGCATTCATGCTGCGTTGAAGCTGCCTGATATTCCCTGCACTTGATAGTCCTGTAAACACTGTAAGAATGCTTCTGGGGAGAAAATGAATTTGCTGTCTAAACCAGGTGCTTCCGTGACTGCGGTGTGGTCAGCCTGACAAGCTCTAGCACTGAAAGGAAACTCAACGTGTGAACTTGCCTCCAGTTGAAGCCCTTAGTAGCCATGTAGATACGGAGGCCTACAGCTCTTTCCATGAGTTCTTAGTCGCTTATATGCTTTATTTTAAAGGAAGTACACTTCTGAGGACTCCTAGTCCTCTCGGGTATGCATCATTTCCCCTCCAAGTTCACTGAGTACCTCCAGAGCCCTGTGGGCCTGCTGCGAATCTTCCAGTCCCATTTGTTGATCCCTCGGAGGCCGTCTGTGCGTGCCTAGAGACGGGCAACACACCGTACGTTCCTTGATGAGAGCTACGTTTCCAGAGACCTCGACCGGCCTCAGGACAACATTGCTGCTGAGTCCGAAGTGCCCAGGAAGACTTTGTCATGGCCCTGGTGTGCGCTGCCATGTGATAACACTCTGTTTTGAATGCTTCGAGGCTGTTTTGAATGCTTCGAGGCCCTCGTACCTGGAGTCACTCTGCTCGAGGAGAAAGTCAGCATCTTGCCATGCGGTGTCGCTGACGGCACACCCAGCAGAAACACATGCCTGGAAGTGAGGCCCTGATTTGCCGTGCAGAAGCGGAGGCGTGCAGCAGTTTCCATGAGCCGGTGGCCTGTGCTCTGCGTACCTTTAACGGCAGCACAGTTTTCTGGACACCTAGGAGGCTAGCGTGGGCACCCAGTTGCCGGCAGGAACACTGAGTAGCCCCAGGCGCACCTGGGTCTGCTAAGCAACATCCAGTCCCGTAGCCCTTTAGAGCCCCTCTGTGCATGCCGAGCGTAGGGAAACGCACTGCACTCACTTTTGGAGCGTCTTAATTTCCTCAGCACTCGCGCACGTTCACGAACACCGTTCTGGCACGTCCCACATGGCGTAGAAGTCTTAGGCGTTGCCCTAGTCTGAGCTGCACTCAGAGTAACCCTCGGCTTCGCATTCCATCCAGGACCTCCTGCCTGAAGTCACCATGCCTCCTAGAGGAAGTCGGCTTGCGTTCTGACTGCAGTTTAAGTCCTGTTCTTCCTGTGGCACTGCAGGCTTTCGAATAGCCTAGGCCCAGAGGAGCAGCTACGGCGTTCCTTGGTTGAGGCAGTTCGCTTGATGCAGAACACCCTACTTCGAGAAGCTGATTCAGGGAAGGAAACACAGGGTAACCTGTGTCTCTTTGGACTTGTTAGAAACCACAGTGGGGTATGCTGAGTGTGCCCATGGAAACGGGGGCCTGCTGGAACTAGCCTTGCTTTCCCATTTTGAAGGCCGCATTCATGCTGCGTTGAAGCTGCCTGATATTCCCTGCACTTGATAGTCCTGTAAACACTGTAAGAATGCTTCTGGGGAGAAAATGAATTTGCTGTCTAAACCAGGTGCTTCCGTGACTGCGGTGTGGTCAGCCTGACAAGCTCTAGCACTGAAAGGAAACTCAACGTGTGAACTTGCCTCCAGTTGAAGCCCTTAGTAGCCATGTAGATACGGAGGCCTACAGCTCTTTCCATGAGTTCTTAGTCGCTTATATGCTTTATTTTAAAGGAAGTACACTTCTGAGGACTCCTAATCCTCTCGGGTATGCATCATTTCCCCTCCAAGTTCACTGAGTACCTCCAGAGCCCTGTGGGCCTGCTGCGAAACTTCCAGTCCCATTTGTTGATCCCTCGGAGGTCGTCTGTGCGTGCCTAGAGACAGGTAACACACCGTACGTTCCTTGATGAGAGCTACGTTTCCAGAGACCTCGACCGGCCTCAGGACAACATTGCTGCTGAGTCCGAAGTGCCCAGGAAGACTTTGTCATGGCCCTGGTGTGAGCTGCCATGTGATAACACTCTGTTTTGAATGCTTCGAGGCTGTTTTGAATGCTTCGAGGCCCTCGTACCTGGAGTCACTCTGCTCGAGGAGAAAGTCAGCATCTTGCCATGCGGTGTCGCTGACGCCACACCCAGCAGAAACTCATGCCTGGAAGTAAGGCCCTGATTTGCCGTGCAGAAGCGGAGGCGTGCAGCAGTTTCCATGAGCCGGTGGCCTGTGCTCTGCGTACCTTTAACGGCAGCACAGTTTTCTGGACACCTAGGAGGTTAGCGTGGGCACCCAGTTGCCGGCAGGAACACTGAGTACCCCCAGGCGCACCTGGGTCTGCTAAGCAACATCCAGTACCGTAGCCCTGTACAGCCCCTCTGTGCTTGCCGAGCGTAGGGAAACGCACTGCACTCTCTTTTGAGGCGTCTTAATTTCCTCAGCACTCGCGCACGTTTACGAACTCCGTTCTGGCACGTCCCACATGGCGTAGAAGTCTTAGGCATTGCCTTAGTCTGAGCAGCACTCAGAGTAACCCTCGGCTTCGCATTCCATCCAGGACCTCCTGCTTGAAATCACCGTGCCTCCTAGAGGAAGTCGGCTTGCGTTCTGACTGCAGTTTAAGTCCTTTTCTTCCTGCGGCCCTGCAGGCTTTTGAATAGCCACAGGCCCAGAGGAGCAGCTACGGCGTTCCTTGTTTGAGGCAGTTCGCTTGATGCAGAACACTCTACTTCGAGAAGCTGATTCAGGGAAAGACACACAGGGTAACCTGTGTCTCTTTGGACTTGTTAGAAACCACAGTGGGGTATGCTGAGTGTGCCCATGGAAACGGGGGCCTGCTGGAACTAGCCTTGCTTTCCCATTTTGAAGGCTGCATTCATGCTGCCTTGAAGCTGCCTGACATCCCCTGCTCTTGACAGGCCTGTAAACCCTGTAAGAATGTTTCTGGGGAGAAAATGAATTTGCTATCTAAACCAGGTGCTTCTGCGCCTGTGGTGTGGTCAGCCTGACAAGCTCTAGCACTGAAAGGAAACTCAACGTGTGAACTTGCCTCCAGTTGAAGCCCTTAGTAGCCATGTAGATACGGAGGCCTACAGCTCTTTCCATGAGTTCTTAGTCGCTTATATGCTTTATTTTAAAGGAAGTACACTTCTGAGGACTCCTAGTCCTCTCGGGTATGCATCATTTCCCCTCCAAGTTCACTGAGTACCTCCAGAGCCCTGTGGGCCTGCTGCGAATCTTCCAGTCCCATTTGTTGATCCCTCGGAGGCCGTCTGTGCGTGCCTAGAGACGGGCAACACACCGTACGTTCCTTGATGAGAGCTACGTTTCCAGAGACCTCGACCGGCCTCAGGACAACATTGCTGCTGAGTCCGAAGTGCCCAGGAAGACTTTGTCATGGCCCTGGTGTGCGCTGCCATGTGATAACACTCTGTTTTGAATGCTTCGAGGCTGTTTTGAATGCTTCGAGGCCCTCGTACCTGGAGTCACTCTGCTCGAGGAGAAAGTCAGCATCTTGCCATGCGGTGTCGCTGACGGCACACCCAGCAGAAACACATGCCTGGAAGTGAGGCCCTGATTTGCCGTGCAGAAGCGGAGGCGTGCAGCAGTTTCCATGAGCCGGTGGCCTGTGCTCTGCGTACCTTTAACGGCAGCACAGTTTTCTGGACACCTAGGAGGCTAGCGTGGGCACCCAGTTGCCGGCAGGAACACTGAGTAGCCCCAGGCGCACCTGGGTCTGCTAAGCAACATCCAGTCCCGTAGCCCTTTAGAGCCCCTCTGTGCATGCCGAGCGTAGGGAAACGCACTGCACTCACTTTTGGAGCGTCTTAATTTCCTCAGCACTCGCGCACGTTCACGAACACCGTTCTGGCACGTCCCACATGGCGTAGAAGTCTTAGGCGTTGCCCTAGTCTGAGCTGCACTCAGAGTAACCCTCGGCTTCGCATTCCATCCAGGACCTCCTGCCTGAAGTCACCATGCCTCCTAGAGGAAGTCGGCTTGCGTTCTGACTGCAGTTTAAGTCCTGTTCTTCCTGTGGCACTGCAGGCTTTCGAATAGCCTAGGCCCAGAGGAGCAGCTACGGCGTTCCTTGGTTGAGGCAGTTCGCTTGATGCAGAACACCCTACTTCGAGAAGCTGATTCAGGGAAGGAAACACAGGGTAACCTGTGTCTCTTTGGACTTGTTAGAAACCACAGTGGGGTATGCTGAGTGTGCCCATGGAAACGGGGGCCTGCTGGAACTAGCCTTGCTTTCCCATTTTGAAGGCCGCATTCATGCTGCGTTGAAGCTGCCTGATATTCCCTGCACTTGATAGTCCTGTAAACACTGTAAGAATGCTTCTGGGGAGAAAATGAATTTGCTGTCTAAACCAGGTGCTTCCGTGACTGCGGTGTGGTCAGCCTGACAAGCTCTAGCACTGAAAGGAAACTCAACGTGTGAACTTGCCTCCAGTTGAAGCCCTTAGTAGCCATGTAGATACGGAGGCCTACAGCTCTTTCCATGAGTTCTTAGTCGCTTATATGCTTTATTTTAAAGGAAGTACACTTCTGAGGACTCCTAATCCTCTCGGGTATGCATCATTTCCCCTCCAAGTTCACTGAGTACCTCCAGAGCCCTGTGGGCCTGCTGCGAAACTTCCAGTCCCATTTGTTGATCCCTCGGAGGTCGTCTGTGCGTGCCTAGAGACGGGCAACACACCGTACGTTCCTTGATGAGAGCTACGTTTCCAGAGACCTCGACCGGCCTCAGGACAACATTGCTGCTGAGTCCGAAGTGCCCAGGAAGACTTTGTCATGGCCCTGGTGTGAGCTGCCATGTGATAACACTCTGTTTTGAATGCTTCGAGGCTGTTTTGAATGCTTCGAGGCCCTCGTACCTGGAGTCACTCTGCTCGAGGAGAAAGTCAGCATCTTGCCATGCGGTGTCGCTGACGCCACACCCAGCAGAAACACATGCCTGGAAGTAAGGCCCTGATTTGCCGTGCAGAAGCGGAGGCGTGCAGCAGTTTCCATGAGCCGGTGGCCTGTGCTCTGCGTACCTTTAACGGCAGCACAGTTTTCTGGACACCTAGGAGGCTAGCGTGGGCACCCAGTTGCCGGCAGGAACACTGAGTAGCCCCAGGCGCACCTGGGTCTGCTAAGCAACATCCAGTCCCGTAGCCCTTTAGAGCCCCTCTGTGCATGCCGAGCGTAGGGAAACGCACTGCACTCACTTTTGGAGCGTCTTAATTTCCTCAGCACTCGCGCACGTTCACGAACACCGTTCTGGCACGTCCCACATGGCGTAGAAGTCTTAGGCGTTGCCCTAGTCTGAGCTGCACTCAGAGTAACCCTCGGCTTCGCATTCCATCCAGGACCTCCTGCTTGAAATCACCGTGCCCCCTAGAGGAAGTCGGCTTGCGTTCTGACTGCAGTTTAAGTCCTGTTCTTCCTGTGGCACTGCAGGCTTTCGAATAGCCTAGGCCCAGAGGAGCAGCTACGGCGTTCCTTGGTTGAGGCAGTTCGCTTGATGCAGAACACCCTACTTCGAGAAGCTGATTCAGGGAAGGAAACACAGGGTAACCTGTGTCTCTTTGGACTTGTTAGAAACCACAGTGGGGTATGCTGAGTGTGCCCATGGAAACGGGGGCCTGCTGGAACTAGCCTTGCTTTCCCATTTTGAAGGCCGCATTCATGCTGCCTTGAAGCTGCCTGACATCCCCTGCTCTTGACAGGCCTGTAAACACTGTAAGAATGCTTCTGGGGAGAAAATGAATTTGCTGTCTAAACCAGGTGCTTCCGTGACTGCGGTGTGGTCAGCCTGACAAGCTCTAGCACTGAAAGGAAACTCAACGTGTGAACTTGCCTCCAGTTGAAGCCCTTAGTAGCCATGTAGATACGGAGGCCTACAGCTCTTTCCATGAGTTCTTAGTCGCTTATATGCTTTATTTTAAAGGAAGTACACTTCTGAGGACTCCTAATCCTCTCGGGTATGCATCATTTCCCCTCCAAGTTCACTGAGTACCTCCAGAGCCCTGTGGGCCTGCTGCGAAACTTCCAGTCCCATTTGTTGATCCCTCGGAGGTCGTCTGTGCGTGCCTAGAGACGGGCAACACACCGTACGTTCCTTGATGAGAGCTACGTTTCCAGAGACCTCGACCGGCCTCAGGACAACATTGCTGCTGAGTCCGAAGTGCCCAGGAAGACTTTGTCATGGCCCTGGTGTGAGCTGCCATGTGATAACACTCTGTTTTGAATGCTTCGAGGCTGTTTTGAATGCTTCGAGGCCCTCGTACCTGGAGTCACTCTGCTCGAGGAGAAAGTCAGCATCTTGCCATGCGGTGTCGCTGACGCCACACCCAGCAGAAACACATGCCTGGAAGTAAGGCCCTGATTTGCCGTGCAGAAGCGGAGGCGTGCAGCAGTTTCCATGAGCCGGTGGCCTGTGCTCTGCGTACCTTTAACGGCAGCACAGTTTTCTGGACACCTAGGAGGCTAGCGTGGGCACCCAGTTGCCGGCAGGAACACTGAGTAGCCCCAGGCGCACCTGGGTCTGCTAAGCAACATCCAGTCCCGTAGCCCTGTACAGACCCTCTGTGCTTGCCGAGCGTAGGGAAACGCACTGCACTCACTTTTGGAGCGTCTTAATTTCCTCAGCACTCGCGCACGTTCACGAACACCGTTCTGGCACGTCCCACATGGCGTAGAAGTCTTAGGCGTTGCCCTAGTCTGAGCTGCACTCAGAGTAACCCTCGGCTTCGCATTCCATCCAGGACCTCCTGCCTGAAGTCACCATGCCTCCTAGAGGAAGTCGGCTTGCGTTCTGACTGCAGTTTAAGTCCTGTTCTTCCTGTGGCACTGCAGGCTTTCGAATAGCCTAGGCCCAGAGGAGCAGCTACGGCGTTCCTTGGTTGAGGCAGTTCGCTTGATGCAGAACACCCTACTTCGAGAAGCTGATTCAGGGAAGGAAACACAGGGTAACCTGTGTCTCTTTGGACTTGTTAGAAACCACAGTGGGGTATGCTGAGTGTGCCCATGGAAACGGGGGCCTGCTGGAACTAGCCTTGCTTTCCCATTTTGAAGGCCGCATTCATGCTGCCTTGAAGCTGCCTGATATTCCCTGCACTTGATAGTCCTGTAAACACTGTAAGAATGCTTCTGGGGAGAAAATGAATTTGCTGTCTAAACCAGGTGCTTCCGTGACTGCGGTGTGGTCAGCCTGACAAGCTCTAGCACTGAAAGGAAACTCAACGTGTGAACTTGCCTCCAGTTGAAGCCCTTAGTAGCCATGTAGATACGGAGGCCTACAGCTCTTTCCGTGAGTTCTTAGTCGCTTATATGCTTTATTTTAAAGGAAGTACACTTCTGAGGACTCCTAGTCCTCTCGGGTATGCATCATTTCCCCTCCAAGTTCACTGAGTACCTCCAGAGCCCTGTGGGCCTGCTGCGAAACTTCCAGTCCCATTTGTTGATCCCTCGGAGGCCGTCTGTGCGTGCCTAGAGACGGGCAACACACCGTACGTTCCTTGATGAGAGCTACATTTCCAGAGACCTCGACCGGCCTCAGGACAACATTGCTGCTGAGTCCGAAGTGCCCAGGAAGACTTTGTCATGGCCCTGGTTTGAGCTGCCATGTGATAACACTCTGTTTTGAATGCTTCGAGGCTGTTTTGAATGCTTCGAGGCTCTCGTACCTGGAGTCACTCTGCTCGAGGAGAACGTCAGCATCTTGCCATGCGGTGTCGCTGACGCCACACCCAGCAGAAACACATGCCTGGAAGTAAGGCCCTGATTTGCCGTGCAGAAGCGGAGGCGTGCAGCAGTTTCCATGAGCCGGTGGCCTGTGCTCTGCGTACCTTTAACGGCAGCACAGTTTTCTGGACACCTAGGAGGCTAGCGTGGGCACCCAGTTGCCGGCAGGAACACTGAGTACCCCCAGGCGCACCTGGGTCTGCTAAGCAACATCCAGTACCGTAGCCCTGTACAGCCCCTCTGTGATTGCCGAGCGTAGGGAAACGCACTGCACTCTCTTTTGAGGCGTCTTAATTTCCTCAGCACTCGCGCACGTTTACGAACTCCGTTCTGGCACGTCCCACATGGCGTAGAAGTCTTAGGCATTGCCTTAGTCTGAGCAGCACTCAGAGTAACCCTCGGCTTCGCATTCCATCCAGGACCTCCTGCTTGAAATCACCGTGCCTCCTAGAGGAAGTCGGCTTGCGTTCTGACTGCAGTTTAAGTCCTTTTCTTCCTGTGGCACTGCAGGCTTTTGAATAGCCACAGGCCCAGAGGAGCAGCTACGGCGTTCCTTGGTTGAGGCAGTTCGCTTGATGCAGAACACTCTACTTCGAGAAGCTGATTC
Source organism: Delphinus delphis (assembly GCF_949987515.2). Lineage (NCBI taxonomy): Eukaryota > Metazoa > Chordata > Mammalia > Artiodactyla > Delphinidae > Delphinus > Delphinus delphis. The sequence continues at coordinate 38,248,346 of NC_082701.1, forward strand.
AGGGAAAGACACACAGGGTAACCTGTGTCTCTTTGGACTTGTTAGAAACCACAGTGGGGTATGCTGAGTGTGCCCATGGAAACGGGGGCCTGCTGGAACTAGCCTTGCTTTCCCATTTTGAAGGCCGCATTCATGCTGCGTTGAAGCTGCCTGATATTCCCTGCACTTGATAGTCCTGTAAACACTGTAAGAATGCTTCTGGGGAGAAAATGAATTTGCTGTCTAAACCAGGTGCTTCCGTGACTGCGGTGTGGTCAGCCTGACAAGCTCTAGCACTGAAAGGAAACTCAACGTGTGAACTTGCCTCCAGTTGAAGCCCTTAGTGGCCATGTAGATACGGAGGCCTACAGCTCTTTCCATGAGTTCTTAGTCGCTTATATGCTTTATTTTAAAGGAAGTACACTTCTGAGGACTCCTAGTCCTCTCGGGTATGCATCATTTCCCCTCCAAGTTCACTGAGTACCTCCAGAGCCCTGTGGGCCTGCTGCGAAACTTCCAGTCCCATTTGTTGATCCCTCGGAGGCCGTCTGTGCGTGCCTAGAGACGGGCAACACACCGTACGTTCCTTGATGAGAGCTACGTTTCCAGAGACCTCGACCGGCCTCAGGACAACATTGCTGCTGAGTCCGAAGTGCCCAGGAAGACTTTGTCATGGCACTTGTGTGAGCTGCCCTGTGATAATACTCTGCTTTGACTGTTTCGAGGCCCTCGTACCTGCAGTCACTCTGCTCGAGGAGAAAGTCAGCATCTTGCCATGCGGTGTCGCTGACGGCACACCCAGCAGAAACACATGCCTGGAAGTAAGGCCCTGATTTGCCGTGCAGAAGCGGAGGCGTGCAGCAGTTTCCATGAGCCGGTGGCCTGTGCTCTGCGTACCTTTAACGTGGACACCTAGGAAGCTAGCGTGGGCACCCTGTTGCCGGCAGGAACACTGAGTAGCCCCAGGCGCACCTGGGTCTGCTAAGCAACATCCAGTCCCGTAGCCCTTTAGAGCCCCTCTGTGCATGCCGAGCGTAGGGAAACGCACTGCACTCACTTTTGGAGCGTCTTAATTTCCTCAGCACTCGCGCACGTTCACGAACACCGTTCTGGCACGTCCCACATGGCGTAGAAGTCTTAGGCGTTGCCCTAGTCTGAGCTGCACTCAGAGTAACCCTCGGCTTCGCATTCCATCCAGGACCTCCTGCCTGAAGTCACCATGCCTCCTAGAGGAAGTCGGCTTGCGTTCTGACTGCAGTTTAAGTCCTGTTCTTCCTGTGGCACTGCAGGCTTTCGAATAGCCTAGGCCCAGAGGAGCAGCTACGGCGTTCCTTGGTTGAGGCAGTTCGCTTGATGCAGAACACCCTACTTCGAGAAGCTGATTCAGGGAAGGAAACACAGGGTAACCTGTGTCTCTTTGGACTTGTTAGAAACCACAGTGGGGTATGCTGAGTGTGCCCATGGAAACGGGGGCCTGCTGGAACTAGCCTTGCTTTCCCATTTTGAAGGCCGCATTCATGCTGCGTTGAAGCTGCCTGATATTCCCTGCACTTGATAGTCCTGTAAACACTGTAAGAATGCTTCTGGGGAGAAAATGAATTTGCTGTCTAAACCAGGTGCTTCCGTGACTGCGGTGTGGTCAGCCTGACAAGCTCTAGCACTGAAAGGAAACTCAACGTGTGAACTTGCCTCCAGTTGAAGCCCTTAGTAGCCATGTAGATACGGAGGCCTACAGCTCTTTCCATGAGTTCTTAGTCGCTTATATGCTTTATTTTAAAGGAAGTACACTTCTGAGGACTCCTAATCCTCTCGGGTATGCATCATTTCCCCTCCAAGTTCACTGAGTACCTCCAGAGCCCTGTGGGCCTGCTGCGAAACTTGCAGTCCCATTTGTTGATCCCTCGGAGGTCGTCTGTGCGTGCCTAGAGACGGGCAACACACCGTACGTTCCTTGATGAGAGCTACGTTTCCAGAGACCTCGACCGGCCTCAGGACAACATTGCTGCTGAGTCCGAAGTGCCCAGGAAGACTTTGTCATGGCCCTGGTGTGAGCTGCCATGTGATAACACTCTGTTTTGAATGCTTCGAGGCTGTTTTGAATGCTTCGAGGCCCTCGTACCTGGAGTCACTCTGCTCGAGGAGAAAGTCAGCATCTTGCCATGCGGTGTCGCTGACGCCACACCCAGCAGAAACACATGCCTGGAAGTAAGGCCCTGATTTGCCGTGCAGAAGCGGAGGCGTGCAGCAGTTTCCATGAGCCGGTGGCCTGTGCTCTGCGTACCTTTAACGGCAGCACAGTTTTCTGGACACCTAGGAGGCTAGCGTGGGCACCCAGTTGCCGGCAGGAACACTGAGTACCCCCAGGCGCACCTGGGTCTGCTAAGCAACATCCAGTACCGTAGCCCTGTACAGCCCCTCTGTGCTTGCCGAGCGTAGGGAAACGCACTGCACTCTCTTTTGAGGCGTCTTAATTTCCTCAGCACTCGCGCACGTTTACGAACTCCGTTCTGGCACGTCCCACATGGCGTAGAAGTCTTAGGCATTGCCTTAGTCTGAGCAGCACTCAGAGTAACCCTCGGCTTCGCATTCCATCCAGGACCTCCTGCTTGAAATCACCGTGCCTCCTAGAGGAAGTCGGCTTGCGTTCTGACTGCAGTTTAAGTCCTTTTCTTCCTGCGGCCCTGCAGGCTTTTGAATAGCCTCAGGCCCAGAGGAGCAGCTACGGCGTTCCTTGGTTGAGGCAGTTCGCTTGATGCAGAACACTCTACTTCGAGAAGCTGATTCAGGGAAAGACACACAGGGTAACCTGTGTCTCTTTGGACTTGTTAGAAACCACAGTGGGGTATGCTGAGTGTGCCCATGGAAACGGGGGCCTGCTGGAACTAGCCTTGCTTTCCCATTTTGAAGGCTGCATTCATGCTGCCTTGAAGCTGCCTGACATCCCCTGCTCTTGACAGGCCTGTAAACCCTGTAAGAATGTTTCTGGGGAGAAAATGAATTTGCTATCTAAACCAGGTGCTTCTGCGCCTGCGGTGTGGTCACCCTGACAAGCTCTAGCGCTAAAAGGAAACTCAACGTGTGAACTTGCCTCCAGTTTAGGCCCTTAGTACCCATGTAGATACGGAGGCATGCAGCTCTTTCCATGAGTTCTTAGTCGCTTATATGCTTTATTATAAAGGAAGAAAACTTCTGAGGACTCCTAGGCCTCTCGTGTATGCATCATTTCCCCTCCAAGTTCACTGAGTACCTCCAGAGCCCTGTGGGCCGGCTGCGAATCTTCCAGTCCCATTTGTTGATCCCTCGGAGGCCGTCTGTGCGTGCCTAGAGACGGGCAACACACTCTACGTTCCTTGAGGAGAGCTACATTTCCAGAGACCTCGACCGGCCTCAGGACAACATTGCTGGTGAGTCCGAAGTGCCCAGGAAAACTTTGTCATGGCACTTGTGTGAGCTGCCATGTGATAATACTCTGCTTTGACTGTTTCGAGGCCCTCGTACCTGCAGTCACTCTGCTCGAGGAGAAAGTCAGCATCTTGCCATGCGGTGTCGCTGACGGCACACCCAGCAGAAACACATGCCTGGAAGTAAGGCCCTGATTTGCCGTGCAGAAGCGGAGGCGTGCAGCAGTTTCCATGAGCCGGTGGCCTGTGCTCTGCGTACCTTTAACGTGGACACCTAGGAAGCTAGCGTGGGCACCCTGTTGCCGGCAGGAACACTGAGTAGCCCCAGGCGCACCTGGGTCTGCTAAGCAACATCCAGTCCCGTAGCCCTTTAGAGCCCCTCTGTGCATGCCGAGCGTAGGGAAACGCACTGCACTCACTTTTGGAGCGTCTTAATTTCCTCAGCACTCGCGCACGTTCACGAACACCGTTCTGGCACGTCCCACATGGCGTAGAAGTCTTAGGCGTTGCCCTAGTCTGAGCTGCACTCAGAGTAACCCTCGGCTTCGCATTCCATCCAGGACCTCCTGCCTGAAGTCACCATGCCTCCTAGAGGAAGTCGGCTTGCGTTCTGACTGCAGTTTAAGTCCTGTTCTTCCTGTGGCACTGCAGGCTTTCGAATAGCCTAGGCCCAGAGGAGCAGCTACGGCGTTCCTTGGTTGAGGCAGTTCGCTTGATGCAGAACACCCTACTTCGAGAAGCTGATTCAGGGAAGGAAACACAGGGTAACCTGTGTCTCTTTGGACTTGTTAGAAACCACAGTGGGGTATGCTGAGTGTGCCCATGGAAACGGGGGCCTGCTGGAACTAGCCTTGCTTTCCCATTTTGAAGGCCGCATTCATGCTGCGTTGAAGCTGCCTGATATTCCCTGCACTTGATAGTCCTGTAAACACTGTAAGAATGCTTCTGGGGAGAAAATGAATTTGCTGTCTAAACCAGGTGCTTCCGTGACTGCGGTGTGGTCAGCCTGACAAGCTCTAGCACTGAAAGGAAACTCAACGTGTGAACTTGCCTCCAGTTGAAGCCCTTAGTAGCCATGTAGATACGGAGGCCTACAGCTCTTTCCATGAGTTCTTAGTCGCTTATATGCTTTATTTTTAAGGAGGTACACTTCTGAGGACTCCTAGTCCTCTCGGGTATGCATCATTTCCCCTCCAAGTTCACTGAGTACCTCCAGAGCCCTGTGGGCCTGCTGCGAAACTTCCAGTCCCATTTGTTGATCCCTCGGAGGTCGTCTGTGCGTGCCTAGAGACGGGCAACACACCGTACGTTCCTTGATGAGAGCTACGTTTCCAGAGACCTCGACCGGCCTCAGGACAACATTGCTGCTGAGTCCGAAGTGCCCAGGAAGACTTTGTCATGGCCCTGGTGTGAGCTGCCATGTGATAACACTCTGTTTTGAATGCTTCGAGGCTGTTTTGAATGCTTCGAGGCCCTCGTACCTGGAGTCACTCTGCTCGAGGAGAAAGTCAGCATCTTGCCATGCGGTGTCGCTGACGCCACACCCAGCAGAAACACATGCCTGGAAGTAAGGCCCTGATTTGCCGTGCAGAAGTGGAGGCGTGCAGCAGTTTCCATGAGCCGGTGGCCTGTGCTCTGCGTACCTTTAACGGCAGCACAGTTTTCTGGACACCTAGGAGGCTAGCGTGGGCACCCAGTTGCCGGCAGGAACACTGAGTACCCCCAGGCGCACCTGGGTCTGCTAAGCAACATCCAGTACCGTAGCCCTGTACAGCCCCTCTGTGCTTGCCGAGCGTAGGGAAACGCACTGCACTCTCTTTTGAGGCGTCTTAATTTCCTCAGCACTCGCGCACGTTTACGAACTCCGTTCTGGCACGTCCCACATGGCGTAGAAGTCTTAGGCATTGCCTTAGTCTGAGCAGCACTCAGAGTAACCCTCGGCTTTGCATTCCATCCAGGACCTCCTGCTTGAAATCACCGTGCCTCCTAGAGGAAGTCGGCTTGCGTTCTGACTGCAGTTTAAGTCCTTTTCTTCCTGCGGCCCTGCAGGCTTTTGAATAGCCACAGGCCCAGAGGAGCAGCTACGGCGTTCCTTGGTTGAGGCAGTTCGCTTGATGCAGAACACTCTACTTCGAGAAGCTGATTCAGGGAAAGACACACAGGGTAACCTGTGTCTCTTTGGACTTGTTAGAAACCACAGTGGGGTATGCTGAGTGTGCCCATGGAAACGGGGGCCTGCTGGAACTAGCCTTGCTTTCCCATTTTGAAGGCCGCATTCATGCTGCGTTGAAGCTGCCTGATATTCCCTGCACTTGATAGTCCTGTAAACACTGTAAGAATGCTTCTGGGGAGAAAATGAATTTGCTGTCTAAACCAGGTGCTTCCGTGACTGCGGTGTGGTCAGCCTGACAAGCTCTAGCACTGAAAGGAAACTCAACGTGTGAACTTGTCTCCAGTTGAAGCCCTTAGTAGCCATGTAGATACGGAGGCCTACAGCTCTTTCCATGAGTTCTTAGTCGCTTATATGCTTTATTTTAAAGGAAGTACACTTCTGAGGACTCCTAGTCCTCTCGGGTATGCATCATTTCCCCTCCAAGTTCACTGAGTACCTCCAGAGCCCTGTGGGCCTGCTGCGAATCTTCCAGTCCCATTTGTTGATCCCTCGGAGGCCGTCTGTGCGTGCCTAGAGACGGGCAACACACCGTACGTTCCTTGATGAGAGCTACGTTTCCAGAGACCTCGACCGGCCTCAGGACAACATTGCTGCTGAGTCCGAAGTGCCCAGGAAGACTTTGTCATGGCCCTGGTGTGAGCTGCCATGTGATAACACTCTGTTTTGAATGCTTCGAGGCTGTTTTGAATGCTTCGAGGCCCTCGTACCTGGAGTCACTCTGCTCGAGGAGAACGTCAGCATCTTGCCATGCGGTGTCGCTGACGCCACACCCAGCAGAAACACATGCCTGGAAGTAAGGCCCTGATTTGCCGTGCAGAAGCGGAGGCGTGCAGCAGTTTCCATGAGCCGGTGGCCTGTGCTCTGCGTACCTTTAACGGCAGCACAGTTTTCTGGACACCTAGGAGGCTAGCGTGGGCACCCAGTTGCCGGCAGGAACACTGAGTACCCCCAGGCGCACCTGGGTCTGCTAAGCAACATCCAGTACCGTAGCCCTGTACAGCCCCTCTGTGCTTGCCGAGCGTAGGGAAACGCACTGCACTCTCTTTTGAGGCATCTTAATTTCCTCAGCACTCGCGCACGTTTACGAACTCCGTTCTGGCACGTCCCACATGGCGTAGAAGTCTTAGGCATTGCCTTAGTCTGAGCAGCACTCAGAGTAACCCTCGGCTTCGCATTCCATCCAGGACCTCTTGCTTGAAATCACCGTGCCTCCTAGAGGAAGTCGGCTTGCGTTCTGACTGCAGTTTAAGTCCTTTTCTTCCTGCGGCCCTGCAGGCTTTTGAATAGCCACAGGCCCAGAGGAGCAGCTACGGCGTTCCTTGTTTGAGGCAGTTCGCTTGATGCAGAACACTTTACTTCGAGAAGCTGATTCAGGGAAAGACACACAGGGTAACCTGTGTCTCTTTGGACTTGTTAGAAACCACAGTGGGGTATGCTGAGTGTGCCCATGGAAACGGGGGCCTGCTGGAACTAGCCTTGCTTTCCCATTTTGAAGGCTGCATTCATGCTGCCTTGAAGCTGCCTGACATCCCCTGCTCTTGACAGGCCTGTAAACCCTGTAAGAATGTTTCTGGGGAGAAAATGAATTTGCTATCTAAACCAGGTGCTTCTGCGCCTGTGGTGTGGTCAGCCTGACAAGCTCTAGCACTGAAAGGAAACTCAACGTGTGAACTTGCCTCCAGTTGAAGCCCTTAGTAGCCATGTAGATACGGAGGCCTACAGCTCTTTCCATGAGTTCTTAGTCGCTTATATGCTTTATTTTAAAGGAAGTACACTTCTGAGGACTCCTAGTCCTCTCGGGTATGCATCATTTCCCCTCCAAGTTCACTGAGTACCTCCAGAGCCCTGTGGGCCTGCTGCGAATCTTCCAGTCCCATTTGTTGATCCCTCGGAGGCCGTCTGTGCGTGCCTAGAGACGGGCAACACACCGTACGTTCCTTGATGAGAGCTACGTTTCCAGAGACCTCGACCGGCCTCAGGACAACATTGCTGCTGAGTCCGAAGTGCCCAGGAAGACTTTGTCATGGCCCTGGTGTGAGCTGCCATGTGATAACACTCTGTTTTGAATGCTTCGAGGCTGTTTTGAATGCTTCGAGGCCCTCGTACCTGGAGTCACTCTGCTCGAGGAGAAAGTCAGCATCTTGCCATGCGGTGTCGCTGACGCCACACCCAGCAGAAACACATGCCTGGAAGTGAGGCCCTGATTTGCCGTGCAGAAGCGGAGGCGTGCAGCAGTTTCCATGAGCCGGTGGCCTGTGCTCTGCGTACCTTTAACGGCAGCACAGTGTTCTGGACACCTAGGAGGCTAGCGTGGGCACCCAGTTGCCGGCAGGAACACTGAGTAGCCCCAGGCGCACCTGGGTCTGCTAAGCAACATCCAGTCCCGTAGCCCTTTAGAGCCCCTCTGTGCATGCCGAGCGTAGGGAAACGCACTGCACTCTCTTTTGGAGCGTCTTAATTTCCTCAGCACTCGCGCACGTTCACGAACACCGTTCTGGCACGTCCCACATGGCGTAGAAGTCTTAGGCGTTGCCCTAGTCTGAGCTGCACTCAGAGTAACCCTCGGCTTCGCATTCCATCCAGGACCTCCTGCCTGAAGTCACCATGCCTCCTAGAGGAAGTCGGCTTGCGTTCTGACTGCAGTTTAAGTCCTGTTCTTCCTGTGGCACTGCAGGCTTTCGAATAGCCTAGGCCCAGAGGAGCAGCTACGGCGTTCCTTGGTTGAGGCAGTTCGCTTGATGCAGAACACCCTACTTCGAGAAGCTGATTCAGGGAAGGAAACACAGGGTAACCTGTGTCTCTTTGGACTTGTTAGAAACCACAGTGGGGTATGCTGAGTGTGCCCATGGAAACGGGGGCCTGCTGGAACTAGCCTTGCTTTCCCATTTTGAAGGCCGCATTCATGCTGCGTTGAAGCTGCCTGATATTCCCTGCACTTGATAGTCCTGTAAACACTGTAAGAATGCTTCTGGGGAGAAAATGAATTTGCTGTCTAAACCAGGTGCTTCCGTGACTGCGGTGTGGTCAGCCTGACAAGCTCTAGCACTGAAAGGAAACTCAACGTGTGAACTTGCCTCCAGTTGAAGCCCTTAGTAGCCATGTAGATACGGAGGCCTACAGCTCTTTCCATGAGTTCTTAGTCGCTTATATGCTTTATTTTAAAGGAAGTACACTTCTGAGGACTCCTAGTCCTCTCGGGTATGCATCATTTCCCCTCCAAGTTCACTGAGTACCTCCAGAGCCCTGTGGGCCTGCTGCGAATCTTCCAGTCCCATTTGTTGATCCCTCGGAGGCCGTCTGTGCGTGCCTAGAGACGGGCAACACACCGTACGTTCCTTGATGAGAGCTACGTTTCCAGAGACCTCGACCGGCCTCAGGACAACATTGCTGCTGAGTCCGAAGTGCCCAGGAAGACTTTGTCATGGCCCTGGTGTGCGCTGCCATGTGATAACACTCTGTTTTGAATGCTTCGAGGCTGTTTTGAATGCTTCGAGGCCCTCGTACCTGGAGTCACTCTGCTCGAGGAGAAAGTCAGCATCTTGCCATGCGGTGTCGCTGACGGCACACCCAGCAGAAACACATGCCTGGAAGTGAGGCCCTGATTTGCCGTGCAGAAGCGGAGGCGTGCAGCAGTTTCCATGAGCCGGTGGCCTGTGCTCTGCGTACCTTTAACGGCAGCACAGTTTTCTGGACACCTAGGAGGCTAGCGTGGGCACCCAGTTGCCGGCAGGAACACTGAGTACCCCCAGGCGCACCTGGGTCTGCTAAGCAACATCCAGTCCCGTAGCCCTTTAGAGCCCCTCTGTGCATGCCGAGCGTAGGGAAACGCACTGCACTCACTTTTGGAGCGTCTTAATTTCCTCAGCACTCGCGCACGTTCACGAACACCGTTCTGGCACGTCCCACATGGCGTAGAAGTCTTAGGCGTTGCCCTAGTCTGAGCTGCACTCAGAGTAACCCTCGGCTTCGCATTCCATCCAGGACCTCCTGCCTGAAGTCACCATGCCTCCTAGAGGAAGTCGGCTTGCGTTCTGACTGCAGTTTAAGTCCTGTTCTTCCTGTGGCACTGCAGGCTTTCGAATAGCCTAGGCCCAGAGGAGCAGCTACGGCGTTCCTTGGTTGAGGCAGTTCGCTTGATGCAGAACACCCTACTTCGAGAAGCTGATTCAGGGAAGGAAACACAGGGTAACCTGTGTCTCTTTGGACTTGTTAGAAACCACAGTGGGGTATGCTGAGTGTGCCCATGGAAACGGGGGCCTGCTGGAACTAGCCTTGCTTTCCCATTTTGAAGGCCGCATTCATGCTGCGTTGAAGCTGCCTGATATTCCCTGCACTTGATAGTCCTGTAAACACTGTAAGAATGCTTCTGGGGAGAAAATGAATTTGCTGTCTAAACCAGGTGCTTCCGTGACTGCGGTGTGGTCAGCCTGACAAGCTCTAGCACTGAAAGGAAACTCAACGTGTGAACTTGCCTCCAGTTGAAGCCCTTAGTAGCCATGTAGATACGGAGGCCTACAGCTCTTTCCATGAGTTCTTAGTCGCTTATATGCTTTATTTTAAAGGAAGTACACTTCTGAGGACTCCTAATCCTCTCGGGTATGCATCATTTCCCCTCCAAGTTCACTGAGTACCTCCAGAGCCCTGTGGGCCTGTTGCGAAACTTCCAGTCCCATTTGTTGATCCCTCGGAGGTCGTCTGTGCGTGCCTAGAGACGGGTAACACACCGTACGTTCCTTGATGAGAGCTACGTTTCCAGAGACCTCGACCGGCCTCAGGACAACATTGCTGCTGAGTCCGAAGTGCCCAGGAAGACTTTGTCATGGCCCTGGTGTGAGCTGCCATGTGATAACACTCTGTTTTGAATGCTTCGAGGCTGTTTTGAATGCTTCGAGGCCCTCGTACCTGGAGTCACTCTGCTCGAGGAGAAAGTCAGCATCTTGCCATGCGGTGTCGCTGACGCCACACCCAGCAGAAACTCATGCCTGGAAGTAAGGCCCTGATTTGCCGTGCAGAAGCGGAGGCGTGCAGCAGTTTCCATGAGCCGGTGGCCTGTGCTCTGCGTACCTTTAACGGCAGCACAGTTTTCTGGACACCTAGGAGGCTAGCGTGGGCACCCAGTTGCCGGCAGGAACACTGAGTACCCCCAGGCGCACCTGGGTCTGCTAAGCAACATCCAGTACCGTAGCCCTGTACAGCCCCTCTGTGCTTGCCGAGCGTAGGGAAACGCACTGCACTCTCTTTTGAGGCGTCTTAATTTCCTCAGCACTCGCGCACGTTTACGAACTCCGTTCTGGCACGTCCCACATGGCGTAGAAGTCTTAGGCATTGCCTTAGTCTGAGCAGCACTCAGAGTAACCCTCGGCTTCGCATTCCATCCAGGACCTCCTGCTTGAAATCACCGTGCCTCCTAGAGGAAGTCGGCTTGCGTTCTGACTGCAGTTTAAGTCCTTTTCTTCCTGCGGCCCTGCAGGCTTTTGAATAGCCACAGGCCCAGAGGAGCAGCTACGGCGTTCCTTGTTTGAGGCAGTTCGCTTGATGCAGAACACTCTACTTCGAGAAGCTGATTCAGGGAAAGACACACAGGGTAACCTGTGTCTCTTTGGACTTGTTAGAAACCACAGTGGGGTATGCTGAGTGTGCCCATGGAAACGGGGGCCTGCTGGAACTAGCCTTGCTTTCCCATTTTGAAGGCTGCATTCATGCTGCCTTGAAGCTGCCTGACATCCCCTGCTCTTGACAGGCCTGTAAACCCTGTAAGAATGTTTCTGGGGAGAAAATGAATTTGCTATCTAAACCAGGTGCTTCTGCGCCTGTGGTGTGGTCAGCCTGACAAGCTCTAGCACTGAAAGGAAACTCAACGTGTGAACTTGCCTCCAGTTGAAGCCCTTAGTAGCCATGTAGATACGGAGGCCTACAGCTCTTTCCATGAGTTCTTAGTCGCTTATATGCTTTATTTTAAAGGAAGTACACTTCTGAGGACTCCTAGTCCTCTCGGGTATGCATCATTTCCCCTCCAAGTTCACTGAGTACCTCCAGAGCCCTGTGGGCCTGCTGCGAATCTTCCAGTCCCATTTGTTGATCCCTCGGAGGCCGTCTGTGCGAGCCTAGAGACGGGCAACACACCGTACGTTCCTTGATGAGAGCTACGTTTCCAGAGACCTCGACCGGCCTCAGGACAACATTGCTGCTGAGTCCGAAGTGCCCAGGAAGACTTTGTCATGGCCCTGGTGTGCGCTGCCATGTGATAACACTCTGTTTTGAATGCTTCGAGGCTGTTTTGAATGCTTCGAGGCCCTCGTACCTGGAGTCACTCTGCTCGAGGAGAAAGTCAGCATCTTGCCATGCGGTGTCGCTGACGGCACACCCAGCAGAAACACATGCCTGGAAGTGAGGCCCTGATTTGCCGTGCAGAAGCGGAGGCGTGCAGCAGTTTCCATGAGCCGGTGGCCTGTGCTCTGCGTACCTTTAACGGCAGCACAGTTTTCTGGACACCTAGGAGGCTAGCGTGGGCACCCAGTTGCCGGCAGGAACACTGAGTAGCCCCAGGCGCACCTGGGTCTGCTAAGCAACATCCAGTCCCGTAGCCCTTTAGAGCCCCTCTGTGCATGCCGAGCGTAGGGAAACGCACTGCACTCACTTTTGGAGCGTCTTAATTTCCTCAGCACTCGCGCACGTTCACGAACACCGTTCTGGCACGTCCCACATGGCGTAGAAGTCTTAGGCGTTGCCCTAGTCTGAGCTGCACTCAGAGTAACCCTCGGCTTCGCATTCCATCCAGGACCTCCTGCCTGAAGTCACCATGCCTCCTAGAGGAAGTCGGCTTGCGTTCTGACTGCAGTTTAAGTCCTGTTCTTCCTGTGGCACTGCAGGCTTTCGAATAGCCTAGGCCCAGAGGAGCAGCTACGGCGTTCCTTGGTTGAGGCAGTTCGCTTGATGCAGAACACCCTACTTCGAGAAGCTGATTCAGGGAAGGAAACACAGGGTAACCTGTGTCTCTTTGGACTTGTTAGAAACCACAGTGGGGTATGCTGAGTGTGCCCATGGAAACGGGGGCCTGCTGGAACTAGCCTTGCTTTCCCATTTTGAAGGCCGCATTCATGCTGCGTTGAAGCTGCCTGATATTCCCTGCACTTGATAGTCCTGTAAACACTGTAAGAATGCTTCTGGGGAGAAAATGAATTTGCTGTCTAAACCAGGTGCTTCCGTGACTGCGGTGTGGTCAGCCTGACAAGCTCTAGCACTGAAAGGAAACTCAACGTGTGAACTTGCCTCCAGTTGAAGCCCTTAGTAGCCATGTAGATACGGAGGCCTACAGCTCTTTCCATGAGTTCTTAGTCGCTTATATGCTTTATTTTAAAGGAAGTACACTTCTGAGGACTCCTAATCCTCTCGGGTATGCATCATTTCCCCTCCAAGTTCACTGAGTACCTCCAGAGCCCTGTGGGCCTGCTGCGAAACTTCCAGTCCCATTTGTTGATCCCTCGGAGGTCGTCTGTGCGTGCCTAGAGACGGGCAACACACCGTACGTTCCTTGATGAGAGCTACGTTTCCAGAGACCTCGACCGGCCTCAGGACAACATTGCTGCTGAGTCCGAAGTGCCCAGGAAGACTTTGTCATGGCCCTGGTGTGAGCTGCCATGTGATAACACTCTGTTTTGAATGCTTCGAGGCTGTTTTGAATGCTTCGAGGCCCTCGTACCTGGAGTCACTCTACTCGAGGAGAAAGTCAGCATCTTGCCATGCGGTGTCGCTGACGCCACACCCAGCAGAAACACATGCCTGGAAGTAAGGCCCTGATTTGCCGTGCAGAAGCGGAGGCGTGCAGCAGTTTCCATGAGCCGGTGGCCTGTGCTCTGCGTACCTTTAACGGCAGCACAGTTTTCTGGACACCTAGGAGGCTAGCGTGGGCACCCAGTTGCCGGCAGGAACACTGAGTAGCCCCAGGCGCACCTGGGTCTGCTAAGCAACATCCAGTCCCGTAGCCCTTTAGAGCCCCTCTGTGCATGCCGAGCGTAGGGAAACGCACTGCACTCACTTTTGGAGCGTCTTAATTTCCTCAGCACTCGCGCACGTTCACGAACACCGTTCTGGCACGTCCCACATGGCGTAGAAGTCTTAGGCGTTACCCTAGTCTGAGCTGCACTCAGAGTAACCCTCGGCTTCGCATTCCATCCAGGACCTCCTGCTTGAAATCACCGTGCCCCCTAGAGGAAGTCGGCTTGCGTTCTGACTGCAGTTTAAGTCCTGTTCTTCCTGTGGCACTGCAGGCTTTCGAATAGCCTAGGCCCAGAGGAGCAGCTACGGCGTTCCTTGGTTGAGGCAGTTCGCTTGATGCAGAACACCCTACTTCGAGAAGCTGATTCAGGGAAGGAAACACAGGGTAACCTGTGTCTCTTTGGACTTGTTAGAAACCACAGTGGGGTATGCTGAGTGTGCCCATGGAAACGGGGGCCTGCTGGAACTAGCCTTGCTTTCCCATTTTGAAGGCCGCATTCATGCTGCCTTGAAGCTGCCTGACATCCCCTGCTCTTGACAGGCCTGTAAACACTGTAAGAATGCTTCTGGGGAGAAAATGAATTTGCTGTCTAAACCAGGTGCTTCCGTGACTGCGGTGTGGTCAGCCTGACAAGCTCTAGCACTGAAAGGAAACTCAACGTGTGAACTTGCCTCCAGTTGAAGCCCTTAGTAGCCATGTAGATACGGAGGCCTACAGCTCTTTCCATGAGTTCTTAGTCGCTTATATGCTTTATTTTAAAGGAAGTACACTTCTGAGGACTCCTAATCCTCTCGGGTATGCATCATTTCCCCTCCAAGTTCACTGAGTACCTCCAGAGCCCTGTGGGCCTGCTGCGAAACTTCCAGTCCCATTTGTTGATCCCTCGGAGGTCGTCTGTGCGTGCCTAGAGACGGGCAACACACCGTACGTTCCTTGATGAGAGCTACGTTTCCAGAGACCTCGACCGGCCTCAGGACAACATTGCTGCTGAGTCCGAAGTGCCCAGGAAGACTTTGTCATGGCCCTGGTGTGAGCTGCCATGTGATAACACTCTGTTTTGAATGCTTCGAGGCTGTTTTGAATGCTTCGAGGCCCTCGTACCTGGAGTCACTCTGCTCGAGGAGAAAGTCAGCATCTTGCCATGCGGTGTCGCTGACGCCACACCCAGCAGAAACACATGCCTGGAAGTAAGGCCCTGATTTGCCGTGCAGAAGCGGAGGCGTGCAGCAGTTTCCATGAGCCGGTGGCCTGTGCTCTGCGTACCTTTAACGGCAGCACAGTTTTCTGGACACCTAGGAGGCTAGCGTGGGCACCCAGTTGCCGGCAGGAACACTGAGTAGCCCCAGGCGCACCTGGGTCTGCTAAGCAACATCCAGTCCCGTAGCCCTGTACAGCCCCTCTGTGCTTGCCGAGCGTAGGGAAACGCACTGCACTCACTTTTGGAGCGTCTTAATTTCCTCAGCACTCGCGCACGTTCACGAACACCGTTCTGGCACGTCCCACATGGCGTAGAAGTCTTAGGCGTTGCCCTAGTCTGAGCTGTACTCAGAGTAACCCTCGGCTTCGCATTCCATCCAGGACCTCCTGCCTGAAGTCACCATGCCTCCTAGAGGAAGTCGGCTTGCGTTCTGACTGCAGTTTAAGTCCTGTTCTTCCTGTGGCACTGCAGGCTTTCGAATAGCCTAGGCCCAGAGGAGCAGCTACGGCGTTCCTTGGTTGAGGCAGTTCGCTTGATGCAGAACACCCTACTTCGAGAAGCTGATTCAGGGAAGGAAACACAGGGTAACCTGTGTCTCTTTGGACTTGTTAGAAACCACAGTGGGGTATGCTGAGTGTGCCCATGGAAACGGGGGCCTGCTGGAACTAGCCTTGCTTTCCCATTTTGAAGGCCGCATTCATGCTGCGTTGAAGCTGCCTGATATTCCCTGCACTTGATAGTCCTGTAAACACTGTAAGAATGCTTCTGGGGAGAAAATGAATTTGCTGTCTAAACCAGGTGCTTCCGTGACTGCGGTGTGGTCAGCCTGACAAGCTCTAGCACTGAAAGGAAACTCAACGTGTGAACTTGCCTCCAGTTGAAGCCCTTAGTAGCCATGTAGATACGGAGGCCTACAGCTCTTTCCGTGAGTTCTTAGTCGCTTATATGCTTTATTTTAAAGGAAGTACACTTCTGAGGACTCCTAGTCCTCTCGGGTATGCATCATTTCCCCTCCAAGTTCACTGAGTACCTCCAGAGCCCTGTGGGCCTGCTGCGAAACTTCCAGTCCCATTTGTTGATCCCTCGGAGGCCGTCTGTGCGTGCCTAGAGACGGGCAACACACCGTACGTTCCTTGATGAGAGCTACATTTCCAGAGACCTCGACCGGCCTCAGGACAACATTGCTGCTGAGTCCGAAGTGCCCAGGAAGACTTTGTCATGGCCCTGGTTTGAGCTGCCATGTGATAACACTCTGTTTTGAATGCTTCGAGGCTGTTTTGAATGCTTCGAGGCTCTCGTACCTGGAGTCACTCTGCTCGAGGAGAACGTCAGCATCTTGCCATGCGGTGTCGCTGACGCCACACCCAGCAGAAACACATGCCTGGAAGTAAGGCCCTGATTTGCCGTGCAGAAGCGGAGGCGTGCAGCAGTTTCCATGAGCCGGTGGCCTGTGCTCTGCGTACCTTTAACGGCAGCACAGTTTTCTGGACACCTAGGAGGCTAGCGTGGGCACCCAGTTGCCGGCAGGAACACTGAGTACCCCCAGGCGCACCTGGGTCTGCTAAGCAACATCCAGTACCGTAGCCCTGTACAGCCCCTCTGTGATTGCCGAGCGTAGGGAAACGCACTGCACTCTCTTTTGAGGCGTCTTAATTTCCTCAGCACTCGCGCACGTTTACGAACTCCGTTCTGGCACGTCCCACATGGCGTAGAAGTCTTAGGCATTGCCTTAGTCTGAGCAGCACTCAGAGTAACCCTCGGCTTCGCATTCCATCCAGGACCTCCTGCTTGAAATCACCGTGCCTCCTAGAGGAAGTCGGCTTGCGTTCTGACTGCAGTTTAAGTCCTTTTCTTCCTGTGGCACTGCAGGCTTTTGAATAGCCACAGGCCCAGAGGAGCAGCTACGGCGTTCCTTGGTTGAGGCAGTTCGCTTGATGCAGAACACTCTACTTCGAGAAGCTGATTCAGGGAAAGACACACAGGGTAACCTGTGTCTCTTTGGACTTGTTAGAAACCACAGTGGGGTATGCTGAGTGTGCCCATGGAAACGGGGGCCTGCTGGAACTAGCCTTGCTTTCCCATTTTGAAGGCCGCATTCATGCTGCGTTGAAGCTGCCTGATATTCCCTGCACTTGATAGTCCTGTAAACACTGTAAGAATGCTTCTGGGGAGAAAATGAATTTGCTGTCTAAACCAGGTGCTTCCGTGACTGCGGTGTGGTCAGCCTGACAAGCTCTAGCACTGAAAGGAAACTCAACGTGTGAACTTGCCTCCAGTTGAAGCCCTTAGTGGCCATGTAGATACGGAGGCCTACAGCTCTTTCCATGAGTTCTTAGTCGCTTATATGCTTTATTTTAAAGGAAGTACACTTCTGAGGACTCCTAGTCCTCTCGGGTATGCATCATTTCCCCTCCAAGTTCACTGAGTACCTCCAGAGCCCTGTGGGCCTGCTGCGAAACTTCCAGTCCCATTTGTTGATCCCTCGGAGGCCGTCTGTGCGTGCCTAGAGACGGGCAACACACCGTACGTTCCTTGATGAGAGCTACGTTTCCAGAGACCTCGACCGGCCTCAGGACAACATTGCTGCTGAGTCCGAAGTGCCCAGGAAGACTTTGTCATGGCACTTGTGTGAGCTGCCCTGTGATAATACTCTGCTTTGACTGTTTCGAGGCCCTCGTACCTGCAGTCACTCTGCTCGAGGAGAAAGTCAGCATCTTGCCATGCGGTGTCGCTGACGGCACACCCAGCAGAAACACATGCCTGGAAGTAAGGCCCTGATTTGCCGTGCAGAAGCGGAGGCGTGCAGCAGTTTCCATGAGCCGGTGGCCTGTGCTCTGCGTACCTTTAACGTGGACACCTAGGAAGCTAGCGTGGGCACCCTGTTGCCGGCAGGAACACTGAGTAGCCCCAGGCGCACCTGGGTCTGCTAAGCAACATCCAGTACCGTAGCCCTGTACAGCCCCTCTGTGCATGCCGAGCGTAGGGAAACGCACTGCACTCACTTTTGGAGCGTCTTAATTTCCTCAGCACTCGCGCACGTTCACGAACACCGTTCTGGCACGTCCCACATGGCGTAGAAGTCTTAGGCGTTGCCCTAGTCTGAGCTGCACTCAGAGTAACCCTCGGCTTCGCATTCCATCCAGGACCTCCTGCCTGAAGTCACCATGCCTCCTAGAGGAAGTCGGCTTGCGTTCTGACTGCAGTTTAAGTCCTGTTCTTCCTGTGGCACTGCAGGCTTTCGAATAGCCTAGGCCCAGAGGAGCAGCTACGGCGTTCCTTGGTTGAGGCAGTTCGCTTGATGCAGAACACCCTACTTCGAGAAGCTGATTCAGGGAAGGAAACACAGGGTAACCTGTGTCTCTTTGGACTTGTTAGAAACCACAGTGGGGTATGCTGAGTGTGCCCATGGAAACGGGGGCCTGCTGGAACTAGCCTTGCTTTCCCATTTTGAAGGCCGCATTCATGCTGCGTTGAAGCTGCCTGATATTCCCTGCACTTGATAGTCCTGTAAACACTGTAAGAATGCTTCTGGGGAGAAAATGAATTTGCTGTCTAAACCAGGTGCTTCCGTGACTGCGGTGTGGTCAGCCTGACAAGCTCTAGCACTGAAAGGAAACTCAACGTGTGAACTTGCCTCCAGTTGAAGCCCTTAGTAGCCATGTAGATACGGAGGCCTACAGCTCTTTCCATGAGTTCTTAGTCGCTTATATGCTTTATTTTTAAGGAGGTACACTTCTGAGGACTCCTAGTCCTCTCGGGTATGCATCATTTCCCCTCCAAGTTCACTGAGTACCTCCAGAGCCCTGTGGGCCTGCTGCGAAACTTCCAGTCCCATTTGTTGATCCCTCGGAGGTCGTCTGTGCGTGCCTAGAGACGGGCAACACACCGTACGTTCCTTGATGAGAGCTACGTTTCCAGAGACCTCGACCGGCCTCAGGACAACATTGCTGCTGAGTCCGAAGTGCCCAGGAAGACTTTGTCATGGCCCTGGTGTGAGCTGCCATGTGATAACACTCTGTTTTGAATGCTTCGAGGCTGTTTTGAATGCTTCGAGGCCCTCGTACCTGGAGTCACTCTGCTCGAGGAGAAAGTCAGCATCTTGCCATGCGGTGTCGCTGACGCCACACCCAGCAGAAACACATGCCTGGAAGTAAGGCCCTGATTTGCCGTGCAGAAGTGGAGGCGTGCAGCAGTTTCCATGAGCCGGTGGCCTGTGCTCTGCGTACCTTTAACGGCAGCACAGTTTTCTGGACACCTAGGAGGCTAGCGTGGGCACCCAGTTGCCGGCAGGAACACTGAGTACCCCCAGGCGCACCTGGGTCTGCTAAGCAACATCCAGTACCGTAGCCCTGTACAGCCCCTCTGTGCTTGCCGAGCGTAGGGAAACGCACTGCACTCTCTTTTGAGGCGTCTTAATTTCCTCAGCACTCGCGCACGTTTACGAACTCCGTTCTGGCACGTCCCACATGGCGTAGAAGTCTTAGGCATTGCCTTAGTCTGAGCAGCACTCAGAGTAACCCTCGGCTTTGCATTCCATCCAGGACCTCCTGCTTGAAATCACCGTGCCTCCTAGAGGAAGTCGGCTTGCGTTCTGACTGCAGTTTAAGTCCTTTTCTTCCTGCGGCCCTGCAGGCTTTTGAATAGCCACAGGCCCAGAGGAGCAGCTACGGCGTTCCTTGGTTGAGGCAGTTCGCTTGATGCAGAACACTCTACTTCGAGAAGCTGATTCAGGGAAAGACACACAGGGTAACCTGTGTCTCTTTGGACTTGTTAGAAACCACAGTGGGGTATGCTGAGTGTGCCCATGGAAACGGGGGCCTGCTGGAACTAGCCTTGCTTTCCCATTTTGAAGGCTGCATTCATGCTGCCTTGAAGCTGCCTGACATCCCCTGCTCTTGACAGGCCTGTAAACCCTGTAAGAATGTTTCTGGGGAGAAAATGAATTTGCTATCTAAACCAGGTGCTTCTGCGCCTGCGGTGTGGTCACCCTGACAAGCTCTAGCGCTAAAAGGAAACTCAACGTGTGAACTTGCCTCCAGTTTAGGCCCTTAGTACCCATGTAGATACGGAGGCATGCAGCTCTTTCCATGAGTTCTTAGTCGCTTATATGCTTTATTATAAAGGAAGAAAACTTCTGAGGACTCCTAGGCCTCTCGTGTATGCATCATTTCCCCTCCAAGTTCACTGAGTACCTCCAGAGCCCTGTGGGCCGGCTGCGAATCTTCCAGTCCCATTTGTTTATCCCTCGGAGGCCGTCTGTGCATGCCTAGAGACGGGCAACACACTCTACGTTCCTTGAGGAGAGCTACATTTCCAGAGACCTCGACCGGCCTCAGGACAACATTGCTGGTGAGTCCGAAGTGCCCAGGAAAACTTTGTCATGGCACTTGTGTGAGCTGCCCTGTGATAATACTCTGCTTTGACTGTTTCGAGGCCCTCGTACCTGCAGTCACTCTGCTCGAGGAGAAAGTCAGCATCTTGCCATGCGGTGTCGCTGACGGCACACCCAGCAGAAACACATGCCTGGAAGTAAGGCCCTGATTTGCCGTGCAGAAGCGGAGGCGTGCAGCAGTTTCCATGAGCTGGTGGCCTGTGCTCTGCGTACCTTTAACGTGGACACCTAGGAAGCTAGCGTGGGCACCCTGTTGCCGGCAGGAACACTGAGTACCCCCAGGCGCACCTGGGTCTGCTAAGCAACATCCAGTCCCGTAGCCCTTTAGAGCCCCTCTGTGCATGCCGAGCGTAGGGAAACGCACTGCACTCACTTTTGGAGCGTCTTAATTTCCTCAGCACTCGCGCACGTTCACGAACACCGTTCTGGCACGTCCCACATGGCGTAGAAGTCTTAGGCGTTGCCCTAGTCTGAGCTGCACTCAGAGTAACCCTCGGCTTCGCATTCCATCCAGGACCTCCTGCCTGAAGTCACCATGCCTCCTAGAGGAAGTCGGCTTGCGTTCTGACTGCAGTTTAAGTCCTGTTCTTCCTGTGGCACTGCAGGCTTTCGAATAGCCTAGGCCCAGAGGAGCAGCTACGGCGTTCCTTGGTTGAGGCAGTTCGCTTGATGCAGAACACCCTACTTCGAGAAGCTGATTCAGGGAAGGAAACACAGGGTAACCTGTGTCTCTTTGGACTTGTTAGAAACCACAGTGGGGTATGCTGAGTGTGCCCATGGAAACGGGGGCCTGCTGGAACTAGCCTTGCTTTCCCATTTTGAAGGCCGCATTCATGCTGCGTTGAAGCTGCCTGATATTCCCTGCACTTGATAGTCCTGTAAACACTGTAAGAATGCTTCTGGGGAGAAAATGAATTTGCTGTCTAAACCAGGTGCTTCCGTGACTGCGGTGTGGTCAGCCTGACAAGCTCTAGCACTGAAAGGAAACTCAACGTG
The DNA here is from genome assembly GCF_949987515.2 of Delphinus delphis. Taxonomy (NCBI): domain Eukaryota; kingdom Metazoa; phylum Chordata; class Mammalia; order Artiodactyla; family Delphinidae; genus Delphinus; species Delphinus delphis. The sequence continues at coordinate 38,269,481 of NC_082701.1, forward strand.
TGAACTTGCCTCCAGTTGAAGCCCTTAGTAGCCATGTAGATACGGAGGCCTACAGCTCTTTCCATGAGTTCTTAGTCGCTTATATGCTTTATTTTAAAGGAAGTACACTTCTGAGGACTCCTAATCCTCTCAGGTATGCATCATTTCCCCTCCAAGTTCACTGAGTACCTCCAGAGCCCTGTGGGCCTGCTGCGAAACTTCCAGTCCCATTTGTTGATCCCTCGGAGGTCGTCTGTGCGTGCCTAGAGACGGGCAACACACCGTACGTTCCTTGATGAGAGCTACGTTTCCAGAGACCTCGACCGGCCTCAGGACAACATTGCTGCTGAGTCCGAAGTGCCCAGGAAGACTTTGTCATGGCCCTGGTGTGAGCTGCCATGTGATAACACTCTGTTTTGAATGCTTCGAGGCTGTTTTGAATGCTTCGAGGCCCTCGTACCTGGAGTCACCCTGCTCGAGGAGAAAGTCAGCATCTTGCCATGCGGTGTCGCTGACGCCACACCCAGCAGAAACACATGCCTGGAAGTAAGGCCCTGATTTGCCGTGCAGAAGCGGAGGCGTGCAGCAGTTTCCATGAGCCGGTGGCCTGTGCTCTGCGTACCTTTAATGGCAGCACAGTTTTCTGGACACCTAGGAGGCTAGCGTGGGCACCCAGTTGCCGGCAGGAACACTGAGTACCCCCAGGCGCACCTGGGTCTGCTAAGCAACATCCAGTACCGTAGCCCTGTACAGCCCCTCTGTGCTTGCCGAGCGTAGGGAAACGCACTGCACTCTCTTTTGAGGCGTCTTAATTTCCTCAGCACTCGCGCACGTTTACGAACTCCGTTCTGGCACGTCCCACATGGCGTAGAAGTCTTAGGCATTGCCTTAGTCTGAGCAGCACTCAGAGTAACCCTCGGCTTCGCATTCCATCCAGGACCTCCTGCTTGAAATCACCGTGCCTCCTAGAGGAAGTCGGCTTGCGTTCTGACTGCAGTTTAAGTCCTTTTCTTCCTGCGGCCCTGCAGGCTTTTGAATAGCCACAGGCCCAGAGGAGCAGCTACGGCGTTCCTTGGTTGAGGCAGTTCGCTTGATGCAGAACACTCTACTTCGAGAAGCTGATTCAGGGAAAGACACACAGGGTAACCTGTGTCTCTTTGGACTTGTTAGAAACCACAGTGGGGTATGCTGAGTGTGCCCATGGAAACGGGGGCCTGCTGGAACTAGCCTTGCTTTCCCATTTTGAAGGCTGCATTCATGCTGCCTTGAAGCTGCCTGACATCCCCTGCTCTTGACAGGCCTGTAAACCCTGTAAGAATGTTTCTGGGGAGAAAATGAATTTGCTATCTAAACCAGGTGCTTCTGCGCCTGCGGTGTGGTCACCCTGACAAGCTCTAGCGCTAAAAGCAAACTCAACGTGTGAACTTGCCTCCAGTTTAGGCCCTTAGTACCCATGTAGATACGGAGGCATGCAGCTCTTTCCATGAGTTCTTAGTCGCTTATATGCTTTATTATAAAGGAAGAAAACTTCTGAGGACTCCTAGGCCTCTCGTGTATGCATCATTTCCCCTCCAAGTTCACTGAGTACCTCCAGAGCCCTGTGGGCCGGCTGCGAATCTTCCAGTCCCATTTGTTGATCCCTCGGAGGCCGTCTGTGCGTGCCTAGAGACGGGCAACACACTGTACGTTCCTTGAGGAGAGCTACATTTCCAGAGACCTCGACCGGCCTCAGGACAACATTGCTGGTGAGTCCGAAGTGCCCAGGAAAACTTTGTCATGGCACTTGTGTGAGCTGCCCTGTGATAATACTCTGCTTTGACTGTTTCGAGGCCCTCGTACCTGCAGTCACTCTGCTCGAGGAGAAAGTCAGCATCTTGCCATGCGGTGTCGCTGACGGCACACCCAGCAGAAACACATGCCTGGAAGTAAGGCCCTGATTTGCCGTGCAGAAGCGGAGGCGTGCAGCAGTTTCCATGAGCCGGTGGCCTGTGCTCTGCGTACCTTTAACGTGGACACCTAGGAAGCTAGCGTGGGCACCCTGTTGCCGGCAGGAACACTGAGTAGCCCCAGGCGCACCTGGGTCTGCTAAGCAACATCCAGTCCCGTAGCCCTTTAGAGCCCCTCTGTGCATGCCGAGCGTAGGGAAACGCACTGCACTCACTTTTGGAGCGTCTTAATTTCCTCAGCACTCGCGCACGTTCACGAACACCGTTCTGGCACGTCCCACATGGCGTAGAAGTCTTAGGCGTTGCCCTAGTCTGAGCTGCACTCAGAGTAACCCTCGGCTTCGCATTCCATCCAGGACCTCCTGCCTGAAGTCACCATGCCTCCTAGAGGAAGTCGGCTTGCGTTCTGACTGCAGTTTAAGTCCTGTTCTTCCTGTGGCACTGCAGGCTTTCGAATAGCCTAGGCCCAGAGGAGCAGCTACGGCGTTCCTTGGTTGAGGCAGTTCGCTTGATGCAGAACACCCTACTTCGAGAAGCTGATTCAGGGAAGGAAACACAGGGTAACCTGTGTCTCTTTGGACTTGTTAGAAACCACAGTGGGGTATGCTGAGTGTGCCCATGGAAACGGGGGCCTGCTGGAACTAGCCTTGCTTTCCCATTTTGAAGGCCGCATTCATGCTGCGTTGAAGCTGCCTGATATTCCCTGCACTTGATAGTCCTGTAAACACTGTAAGAATGCTTCTGGGGAGAAAATGAATTTGCTGTCTAAACCAGGTGCTTCCGTGACTGCGGTGTGGTCAGCCTGACAAGCTCTAGCACTGAAAGGAAACTCAACGTGTGAACTTGCCTCCAGTTGAAGCCCTTAGTAGCCATGTAGATACGGAGGCCTACAGCTCTTTCCATGAGTTCTTAGTCGCTTATATGCTTTATTTTAAAGGAAGTACACTTCTGAGGACTCCTAATCCTCTCGGGTATGCATCATTTCCCCTCCAAGTTCACTGAGTACCTCCAGAGCCCTGTGGGCCTGCTGCGAAACTTCCAGTCCCATTTGTTGATCCCTCGGAGGTCGTCTGTGCGTGCCTAGAGACGGGCAACACACCGTACGTTCCTTGATGAGAGCTACGTTTCCAGAGACCTCGACCGGCCTCAGGACAACATTGCTGCTGAGTCTGAAGTGCCCAGGAAGACTTTGTCATGGCCCTGGTGTGAGCTGCCATGTGATAACACTCTGTTTTGAATGCTTCGAGGCTGTTTTGAATGCTTCGAGGCCCTCGTACCTGGAGTCACTCTGCTCGAGGAGAAAGTCAGCATCTTGCCATGCGGTGTCGCTGACGCCACACCCAGCAGAAACACATGCCTGGAAGTAAGGCCCTGATTTGCCGTGCAGAAGCGGAGGCGTGCAGCAGTTTCCATGAGCCGGTGGCCTGTGCTCTGCGTACCTTTAACGGCAGCACAGTTTTCTGGACACCTAGGAGGCTAGCGTGGGCACCCAGTTGCCGGCAGGAACACTGAGTACCCCCAGGCGCACCTGGGTCTGCTAAGCAACATCCAGTACCGTAGCCCTGTACAGCCCCTCTGTGCTTGCCGAGCGTAGGGAAACGCACTGCACCCTCTTTTGAGGCGTCTTAATTTCCTGAGCACTCGCGCACGTTTACGAACTCCGTTCTGGCACGTCCCACATGGCGTAGAAGTCTTAGGCATTGCCTTAGTCTGAGCAGCACTCAGAGTAACCCTCGGCTTCGCATTCCATCCAGGACCTCCTGCTTGAAATCACCGTGCCTCCTAGAGGAAGTCGGCTTGCGTTCTGACTGCAGTTTAAGTCCTTTTCTTCCTGCGGCCCTGCAGGCTTTTGAATAGCCTCAGGCCCAGAGGAGCAGCTACGGCGTTCCTTGGTTGAGGCAGTTCGCTTGATGCAGAACACTCTACTTCGAGAAGCTGATTCAGGGAAAGACACACAGGGTAACCTGTGTCTCTTTGGACTTGTTAGAAACCACAGTGGGGTATGCTGAGTGTGCCCATGGAAACGGGGGCCTGCTGGAACTAGCCTTGCTTTCCCATTTTGAAGGCTGCATTCATGCTGCCTTGAAGCTGCCTGACATCCCCTGCTCTTGACAGGCCTGTAAACCCTGTAAGAATGTTTCTGGGGAGAAAATGAATTTGCTATCTAAACCAGGTGCTTCTGCGCCTGCGGTGTGGTCAGCCTGACAAGCTCTAGCGCTAAAAGGAAACTCAACGTGTGAACTTGCCTCCAGTTTAGGCCCTTAGTACCCATGTAGATACGGAGGCATGCAGCTCTTTCCATGAGTTCTTAGTCGCTTATATGCTTTATTATAAAGGAAGAAAACTTCTGAGGACTCCTAGGCCTCTCGTGTATGCATCATTTCCCCTCCAAGTTCACTGAGTACCTCCAGAGCCCTGTGGGCTGGCTGCGAATCTTCCAGTCCCATTTGTTGATCCCTCGGAGGCCGTCTGTGCGTGCCTAGAGACGGGCAACACACTCTACGTTCCTTGAGGAGAGCTACATTTCCAGAGACCTCGACCGGCCTCAGGACAACATTGCTGGTGAGTCCGAAGTGCCCAGGAAAACTTTGTCATGGCACTTGTGTGAGCTGCCCTGTGATAATACTCTGCTTTGACTGTTTCGAGGCCCTCGTACCTGCAGTCACTCTGCTCGAGGAGAAAGTCAGCATCTTGCCATGCGGTGTCGCTGACGGCACACCCAGCAGAAACACACGCCTGGAAGTGAGGCCCTGATTTGCCGTGCAGAAGCGGAGGCGTGCAGCAGTTTCCATGAGCCGGTGGCCTGTGCTCTGCGTACCTTTAACGTGGACACCTAGGAAGCTAGCGCGGGCACCCTGTTGCCGGCAGGAACACTGAGTAGCCCCAGGCGCACCTGGGTCTGCTAAGCAACATCCAGTCCCGTAGCCCTTTAGAGCCCCTCTGTGCATGCCGAGCGTAGGGAAACGCACTGCACTCACTTTTGGAGCGTCTTAATTTCCTCAGCACTCGCGCACGTTCACGAACACCGTTCTGGCACGTCCCACATGGCGTAGAAGTCTTAGGCGTTGCCCTAGTCTGAGCTGCACTCAGAGTAACCCTCGGCTTCGCATTCCATCCAGGACCTCCTGCCTGAAGTCACCATGCCTCCTAGAGGAAGTCGGCTTGCGTTCTGACTGCAGTTTAAGTCCTGTTCTTCCTGTGGCACTGCAGGCTTTCGAATAGCCTAGGCCCAGAGGAGCAGCTACGGCGTTCCTTGGTTGAGGCAGTTCGCTTGATGCAGAACACCCTACTTCGAGAAGCTGATTCAGGGAAGGAAACACAGGGTAACCTGTGTCTCTTTGGACTTGTTAGAAACCACAGTGGGGTATGCTGAGTGTGCCCATGGAAACGGGGGCCTGCTGGAACTAGCCTTGCTTTCCCATTTTGAAGGCCGCATTCATGCTGCGTTGAAGCTGCCTGATATTCCCTGCACTTGATAGTCCTGTAAACACTGTAAGAATGCTTCTGGGGAGAAAATGAATTTGCTGTCTAAACCAGGTGCTTCCGTGACTGCGGTGTGGTCAGCCTGACAAGCTCTAGCACTGAAAGGAAACTCAACGTGTGAACTTGCCTCCAGTTGAAGCCCTTAGTAGCCATGTAGATACGGAGGCCTACAGCTCTTTCCATGAGTTCTTAGTCGCTTATATGCTTTATTTTAAAGGAAGTACACTTCTGAGGACTCCTAATCCTCTCGGGTATGCATCATTTCCCCTCCAAGTTCACTGAGTACCTCCAGAGCCCTGTGGGCCTGCTGCGAAACTTCCAGTCCCATTTGTTGATCCCTCGGAGGTCGTCTGTGCGTGCCTAGAGACGGGCAACACACCGTACGTTCCTTGATGAGAGCTACGTTTCCAGAGACCTCGACCGGCCTCAGGACAACATTGCTGCTGAGTCCGAAGTGCCCAGGAAGACTTTGTCATGGCCCTGGTGTGAGCTGCCATGTGATAACACTCTGTTTTGAATGCTTCGAGGCTGTTTTGAATGCTTCGAGGCCCTCGTACCTGGAGTCACTCTGCTCGAGGAGAAAGTCAGCATCTTGCCATGCGGTGTCGCTGACGCCACACCCAGCAGAAACACATGCCTGGAAGTAAGGCCCTGATTTGCCGTGCAGAAGCGGAGGCGTGCAGCAGTTTCCATGAGCCGGTGGCCTGTGCTCTGCGTACCTTTAACGGCAGCACAGTTTTCTGGACACCTAGGAGGCTAGCGTGGGCACCCAGTTGCCGGCAGGAACACTGAGTACCCCCAGGCGCACCTGGGTCTGCTAAGCAACATCCAGTACCGTAGCCCTGTACAGCCCCTCTGTGCTTGCCGAGCGTAGGGAAACGCACTGCACCCTCTTTTGAGGCGTCTTAATTTCCTGAGCACTCGCGCACGTTTACGAACTCCGTTCTGGCACGTCCCACATGGCGTAGAAGTCTTAGGCATTGCCTTAGTCTGAGCAGCACTCAGAGTAACCCTCGGCTTCGCATTCCATCCAGGACCTCCTGCTTGAAATCACCGTGCCTCCTAGAGGAAGTCGGCTTGCGTTCTGACTGCAGTTTAAGTCCTTTTCTTCCTGCGGCCCTGCAGGCTTTTGAATAGCCACAGGCCCAGAGGAGCAGCTACGGCGTTCCTTGGTTGAGGCAGTTCGCTTGATGCAGAACACTCTACTTCGAGAAGCTGATTCAGGGAAAGACACACAGGGTAACCTGTGTCTCTTTGGACTTGTTAGAAACCACAGTGGGGTATGCTGAGTGTGCCCATGGAAACGGGGGCCTGCTGGAACTAGCCTTGCTTTCCCATTTTGAAGGCTGCATTCATGCTGCCTTGAAGCTGCCTGACATCCCCTGCTCTTGACAGGCCTGTAAACCCTGTAAGAATGTTTCTGGGGAGAAAATGAATTTGCTATCTAAACCAGGTGCTTCTGCGCCTGCGGTGTGGTCACCCTGACAAGCTCTAGCGCTAAAAGGAAACTCAACGTGTGAACTTGCCTCCAGTTTAGGCCCTTAGTACCCATGTAGATACGGAGGCATGCAGCTCTTTCCATGAGTTCTTAGTCGCTTATATGCTTTATTATAAAGGAAGAAAACTTCTGAGCGCTCCTAGGCCTCTCGTGTATGCATCATTTCCCCTCCAAGTTCACTGAGTACCTCCAGAGCCCTGTGGGCCGGCTGCGAATCTTCCAGTCCCATTTGTTGATCCCTCGGAGGCCGTCTGTGCGTGCCTAGAGACGGGCAACACACTCTACGTTCCTTGAGGAGAGCTACATTTCCAGAGACCTCGACCGGCCTCAGGACAACATTGCTGGTGAGTCCGAAGTGCCCAGGAAAACTTTGTCATGGCACTTGTGTGAGCTGCCCTGTGATAATACTCTGCTTTGACTGTTTCGAGGCCCTCGTACCTGCAGTCACTCTGCTCGAGGAGAAAGTCAGCATCTTGCCATGCGGTGTCGCTGACGGCACACCCAGCAGAAACACACGCCTGGAAGTGAGGCCCTGATTTGCCGTGCAGAAGCGGAGGCGTGCAGCAGTTTCCATGAGCCGGTGGCCTGTGCTCTGCGTACCTTTAACGTGGACACCTAGGAAGCTAGCGCGGGCACCCTGTTGCCGGCAGGAACACTGAGTAGCCCCAGGCGCACCTGGGTCTGCTAAGCAACATCCAGTCCCGTAGCCCTTTAGAGCCCCTCTGTGCATGCCGAGCGTAGGGAAACGCACTGCACTCACTTTTGGAGCGTCTTAATTTCCTCAGCACTCGCGCACGTTCACGAACACCGTTCTGGCACGTCCCACATGGCGTAGAAGTCTTAGGCGTTGCCCTAGTCTGAGCTGCACTCAGAGTAACCCTCGGCTTCGCATTCCATCCAGGACCTCCTGCCTGAAGTCACCATGCCTCCTAGAGGAAGTCGGCTTGCGTTCTGACTGCAGTTTAAGTCCTGTTCTTCCTGTGGCACTGCAGGCTTTCGAATAGCCTAGGCCCAGAGGAGCAGCTACGGCGTTCCTTGGTTGAGGCAGTTCGCTTGATGCAGAACACCCTACTTCGAGAAGCTGATTCAGGGAAGGAAACACAGGGTAACCTGTGTCTCTTTGGACTTGTTAGAAACCACAGTGGGGTATGCTGAGTGTGCCCATGGAAACGGGGGCCTGCTGGAACTAGCCTTGCTTTCCCATTTTGAAGGCCGCATTCATGCTGCGTTGAAGCTGCCTGATATTCCCTGCACTTGATAGTCCTGTAAACACTGTAAGAATGCTTCTGGGGAGAAAATGAATTTGCTGTCTAAACCAGGTGCTTCCGTGACTGCGGTGTGGTCAGCCTGACAAGCTCTAGCACTGAAAGGAAACTCAACGTGTGAACTTGCCTCCAGTTGAAGCCCTTAGTAGCCATGTAGATACGGAGGCCTACAGCTCTTTCCATGAGTTCTTAGTCGCTTATATGCTTTATTTTAAAGGAAGTACACTTCTGAGGACTCCTAATCCTCTCGGGTATGCATCATTTCCCCTCCAAGTTCACTGAGTACCTCCAGAGCCCTGTGGGCCTGCTGCGAAACTTCCAGTCCCATTTGTTGATCCCTCGGAGGTCGTCTGTGCGTGCCTAGAGACGGGCAACACACCGTACGTTCCTTGATGAGAGCTACGTTTCCAGAGACCTCGACCGGCCTCAGGACAACATTGCTGCTGAGTCCGAAGTGCCCAGGAAGACTTTGTCATGGCCCTGGTGTGAGCTGCCATGTGATAACACTCTGTTTTGAATGCTTCGAGGCTGTTTTGAATGCTTCGAGGCCCTCGTACCTGGAGTCACTCTGCTCGAGGAGAAAGTCAGCATCTTGCCATGCGGTGTCGCTGACGCCACACCCAGCAGAAACACATGCCTGGAAGTGAGGCCCTGATTTGCCGTGCAGAAGCGGAGGCGTGCAGCAGTTTCCATGAGCCGGTGGCCTGTGCTCTGCGTACCTTTAACGTGGACACCTAGGAAGCTAGCGTGGGCACCCTGTTGCCGGCAGGAACACTGAGTAGCCCCAGGCGCACCTGGGTCTGCTAAGCAACATCCAGTCCTGTAGCCCTTTAGAGCCCCTCTGTGCATGCCGAGCGTAGGGAAACGCACTGCACTCACTTTTGGAGCGTCTTAATTTCCTCAGCACTCGCGCACGTTCATGAACACCGTTCTGGCACGTCCCACATGGCGTAGAAGTCTTAGGCGTTGCCCTAGTCTGAGCTGCACTCAGAGTAACCCTCGGCTTCGCATTCCATCCAGGACCTCCTGCCTGAAGTCACCATGCCTCCTAGAGGAAGTCGGCTTGCGTTCTGACTGCAGTTTAAGTCCTGTTCTTCCTGTGGCACTGCAGGCTTTCGAATAGCCTAGGCCCAGAGGAGCAGCTACGGCGTTCCTTGGTTGAGGCAGTTCGCTTGATGCAGAACACCCTACTTCGAGAAGCTGATTCAGGGAAGGAAACACAGGGTAACCTGTGTCTCTTTGGACTTGTTAGAAACCACAGTGGGGTATGCTGAGTGTGCCCATGGAAACGGGGGCCTGCTGGAACTAGCCTTGCTTTCCCATTTTGAAGGCCGCATTCATGCTGCGTTGAAGCTGCCTGATATTCCCTGCACTTGATAGTCCTGTAAACACTGTAAGAATGCTTCTGGGGAGAAAATGAATTTGCTGTCTAAACCAGGTGCTTCCGTGACTGCGGTGTGGTCAGCCTGACAAGCTCTAGCACTGAAAGGAAACTCAACGTGTGAACTTGCCTCCAGTTGAAGCCCTTAGTAGCCATGTAGATACGGAGGCCTACAGCTCTTTCCATGAGTTCTTAGTCGCTTATATGCTTTATTTTAAAGGAAGTACACTTCTGAGGACTCCTAATCCTCTCGGGTATGCATCATTTCCCCTCCAAGTTCACTGAGTACCTCCAGAGCCCTGTGGGCCTGCTGCGAAACTTGTAGTCCCATTTGTTGATCCCTCGGAGGTCGTCTGTGCGTGCCTAGAGACGGGCAACACACCGTACGTTCCTTGATGAGAGCTACGTTTCCAGAGACCTCGACCGGCCTCAGGACAACATTGCTGCTGAGTCCGAAGTGCCCAGGAAGACTTTGTCATGGCCCTGGTGTGAGCTGCCATGTGATAACACTCTGTTTTGAATGCTTCGAGGCTGTTTTGAATGCTTCGAGGCCCTCGTACCTGGAGTCACTCTGCTCGAGGAGAAAGTCAGCATCTTGCCATGCGGTGTCGCTGACGCCACACCCAGCAGAAACACATGCCTGGAAGTAAGGCCCTGATTTGCCGTGCAGAAGCGGAGGCGTGCAGCAGTTTCCATGAGCCGGTGGCCTGTGCTCTGCGTACCTTTAACGGCAGCACAGTTTTCTGGACACCTAGGAGGCTAGCGTGGGCACCCAGTTGCCGGCAGGAACACTGAGTACCCCCAGGCGCACCTGGGTCTGCTAAGCAACATCCAGTACCGTAGCCCTGTACAGCCCCTCTGTGCTTGCCGAGCGTAGGGAAACGCACTGCACTCTCTTTTGAGGCGTCTTAATTTCCTCAGCACTCGCGCACGTTTACGAACTCCGTTCTGGCACGTCCCACATGGCGTAGAAGTCTTAGGCATTGCCTTAGTCTGAGCAGCACTCAGAGTAACCCTCGGCTTCGCATTCCATCCAGGACCTCCTGCTTGAAATCACCGTGCCTCCTAGAGGAAGTCGGCTTGCGTTCTGACTGCAGTTTAAGTCCTTTTCTTCCTGCGGCCCTGCAGGCTTTTGAATAGCCACAGGCCCAGAGGAGCAGCTACGGCGTTCCTTGGTTGAGGCAGTTCGCTTGATGCAGAACACTCTACTTCGAGAAGCTGATTCAGGGAAAGACACACAGGGTAACCTGTGTCTCTTTGGACTTGTTAGAAACCACAGTGGGGTATGCTGAGTGTGCCCATGGAAACGGGGGCCTGCTGGAACTAGCCTTGCTTTCCCATTTTGAAGGCTGCATTCATGCTGCCTTGAAGCTGCCTGACATCCCCTGCTCTTGACAGGCCTGTAAACCCTGTAAGAATGTTTCTGGGGAGAAAATGAATTTGCTATCTAAACCAGGTGCTTCTGCGCCTGCGGTGTGGTCACCCTGACAAGCTCTAGCGCTAAAATGAAACTCAACGTGTGAACTTGCCTCCAGTTTAGGCCCTTAGTACCCATGTAGATACGGAGGCATGCAGCTCTTTCCATGAGTTCTTAGTCGCTTATATGCTTTATTATAAAGGAAGAAAACTTCTGAGCGCTCCTAGGCCTCTCGTGTATGCATCATTTCCCCTCCAAGTTCACTGAGTACCTCCAGAGCCCTGTGGGCCGGCTGCGAATCTTCCAGTCCCATTTGTTGATCCCTCGGAGGCCGTCTGTGCGTGCCTAGAGACGGGCAACACACTCTACGTTCCTTGAGGAGAGCTACATTTCCAGAGACCTCGACCGGCCTCAGGACAACATTGCTGGTGAGTCCGAAGTGCCCAGGAAAACTTTGTCATGGCACTTGTGTGAGCTGCCCTGTGATAATACTCTGCTTTGACTGTTTCGAGGCCCTCGTACCTGCAGTCACTCTGCTCGAGGAGAAAGTCAGCATCTTGCCATGCGGTGTCGCTGACGGCACACCCAGCAGAAACACATGCCTGGAAGTGAGGTCCTGATTTGCCGTGCAGAAGCGGAGGCGTGCAGCAGTTTCCATGAGCCGGTGGCCTGTGCTCTGCGTACCTTTAACGTGGACACCTAGGAAGCTAGCGCGGGCACCCTGTTGCCGGCAGGAACACTGAGTAGCCCCAGGCGCACCTGGGTCTGCTAAGCAACATCCAGTCCCGTAGCCCTTTAGAGCCCCTCTGTGCATGCCGAGCGTAGGGAAACGCACTGCACTCACTTTTGGAGCGTCTTAATTTCCTCAGCACTCGCGCACGTTCACGAACACCGTTCTGGCACGTCCCACATGGCGTAGAAGTCTTAGGCGTTGCCCTAGTCTGAGCTGCACTCAGAGTAACCCTCGGCTTCGCATTCCATCCAGGACCTCCTGCCTGAAGTCACCATGCCTCCTAGAGGAAGTCGGCTTGCGTTCTGACTGCAGTTTAAGTCCTGTTCTTCCTGTGGCACTGCAGGCTTTCGAATAGCCTAGGCCCAGAGGAGCAGCTACGGCGTTCCTTGGTTGAGGCAGTTCGCTTGATGCAGAACACCCTACTTCGAGAAGCTGATTCAGGGAAGGAAACACAGGGTAACCTGTGTCTCTTTGGACTTGTTAGAAACCACAGTGGGGTATGCTGAGTGTGCCCATGGAAACGGGGGCCTGCTGGAACTAGCCTTGCTTTCCCATTTTGAAGGCCGCATTCATGCTGCGTTGAAGCTGCCTGATATTCCCTGCACTTGATAGTCCTGTAAACACTGTAAGAATGCTTCTGGGGAGAAAATGAATTTGCTGTCTAAACCAGGTGCTTCCGTGACTGCGGTGTGGTCAGCCTGACAAGCTCTAGCACTGAAAGGAAACTCAACGTGTGAACTTGCCTCCAGTTGAAGCCCTTAGTAGCCATGTAGATACGGAGGCCTACAGCTCTTTCCATGAGTTCTTAGTCGCTTATATGCTTTATTTTAAAGGAAGTACACTTCTGAGGACTCCTAGTCCTCTCGGGTATGCATCATTTCCCCTCCAAGTTCACTGAGTACCTCCAGAGCCCTGTGGGCCTGCTGCGAAACTTGCAGTCCCATTTGTTGATCCCTCGGAGGTCGTCTGTGCGTGCCTAGAGACGGGCAACACACCGTACGTTCCTTGATGAGAGCTACGTTTCCAGAGACCTCGACCGGCCTCAGGACAACATTGCTGCTGAGTCCGAAGTGCCCAGGAAGACTTTGTCATGGCCCTGGTGTGAGCTGCCATGTGATAACACTCTGTTTTGAATGCTTCGAGGCTGTTTTGAATGCTTCGAGGCCCTCGTACCTGGAGTCACCCTGCTAGAGGAGAAAGTCAGCATCTTGCCATGCGGTGTCGCTGACGCCACACCCAGCAGAAACACATGCCTGGAAGTAAGGCCCTGATTTGCCGTGCAGAAGCGGAGGCGTGCAGCAGTTTCCATGAGCCGGTGGCCTGTGCTCTGCGTACCTTTAACGGCAGCACAGTTTTCTGGACACCTAGGAGGCTAGCGTGGGCACCCAGTTGCCGGCAGGAACACTGAGTACCCCCAGGCGCACCTGGGTCTGCTAAGCAACATCCAGTACCGTAGCCCTGTACAGCCCCTCTGTGCTTGCCGAGCGTAGGGAAACGCACTGCACTCTCTTTTGAGGCGTCTTAATTTCCTCAGCACTCGCGCACGTTTACGAACTCCGTTCTGGCACGTCCCACATGGCGTAGAAGTCTTAGGCATTGCCTTAGTCTGAGCAGCACTCAGAGTAACCCTCGGCTTCGCATTCCATCCAGGACCTCCTGCTTGAAATCACCGTGCCTCCTAGAGGAAGTCGGCTTGCGTTCTGACTGCAGTTTAAGTCCTTTTCTTCCTGCGGCCCTGCAGGCTTTTGAATAGCCACAGGCCCAGAGGAGCAGCTACGGCGTTCCTTGGTTGAGGCAGTTCGCTTGATGCAGAACACTCTACTTCGAGAAGCTGATTCAGGGAAAGACACACAGGGTAACCTGTGTCTCTTTGGACTTGTTAGAAACCACAGTGGGGTATGCTGAGTGTGCCCATGGAAACGGGGGCCTGCTGGAACTAGCCTTGCTTTCCCATTTTGAAGGCTGCATTCATGCTGCCTTGAAGCTGCCTGACATCCCCTGCTCTTGACAGGCCTGTAAACCCTGTAAGAATGTTTCTGGGGAGAAAATGAATTTGCTATCTAAACCAGGTGCTTCTGCGCCTGCGGTGTGGTCACCCTGACAAGCTCTAGCGCTAAAAGCAAACTCAACGTGTGAACTTGCCTCCAGTTTAGGCCCTTAGTACCCATGTAGATACGGAGGCATGCAGCTCTTTCCATGAGTTCTTAGTCGCTTATATGCTTTATTATAAAGGAAGAAAACTTCTGAGGACTCCTAGGCCTCTCGTGTATGCATCATTTCCCCTCCAAGTTCACTGAGTACCTCCAGAGCCCTGTGGGCCGGCTGCGAATCTTCCAGTCCCATTTGTTGATCCCTCGGAGGCCGTCTGTGCGTGCCTAGAGACGGGCAACACACTCTACGTTCCTTGAGGAGAGCTACATTTCCAGAGACCTCGACCGGCCTCAGGACAACATTGCTGGTGAGTCCGAAGTGCCCAGGAAAACTTTGTCATGGCACTTGTGTGAGCTGCCCTGTGATAATACTCTGCTTTGACTGTTTCGAGGCCCTCGTACCTGCAGTCACTCTGCTCGAGGAGAAAGTCAGCATCTTGCCATGCGGTGTCGCTGACGGCACACCCAGCAGAAACACACGCCTGGAAGTGAGGCCCTGATTTGCCGTGCAGAAGCGGAGGCGTGCAGCAGTTTCCATGAGCCGGTGGCCTGTGCTCTGCGTACCTTTAACGTGGACACCTAGGAAGCTAGCGCGGGCACCCTGTTGCCGGCAGGAACACTGAGTAGCCCCAGGCGCACCTGGGTCTGCTAAGCAACATCCAGTCCCGTAGCCCTTTAGAGCCCCTCTGTGCATGCCGAGCGTAGGGAAACGCACTGCACTCACTTTTGGAGCGTCTTAATTTCCTCAGCACTCGCGCACGTTCACGAACACCGTTCTGGCACGTCCCACATGGCGTAGAAGTCTTAGGCGTTGCCCTAGTCTGAGCTGCACTCAGAGTAACCCTCGGCTTCGCATTCCATCCAGGACCTCCTGCCTGAAGTCACCATGCCTCCTAGAGGAAGTCGGCTTGCGTTCTGACTGCAGTTTAAGTCCTGTTCTTCCTGTGGCACTGCAGGCTTTCGAATAGCCTAGGCCCAGAGGAGCAGCTACGGCGTTCCTTGGTTGAGGCAGTTCGCTTGATGCAGAACACCCTACTTCGAGAAGCTGATTCAGGGAAGGAAACACAGGGTAACCTGTGTCTCTTTGGACTTGTTAGAAACCACAGTGGGGTATGCTGAGTGTGCCCATGGAAACGGGGGCCTGCTGGAACTAGCCTTGCTTTCCCATTTTGAAGGCCGCATTCATGCTGCGTTGAAGCTGCCTGATATTCCCTGCACTTGATAGTCCTGTAAACACTGTAAGAATGCTTCTGGGGAGAAAATGAATTTGCTGTCTAAACCAGGTGCTTCCGTGACTGCGGTGTGGTCAGCCTGACAAGCTCTAGCACTGAAAGGAAACTCAACGTGTGAACTTGCCTCCAGTTGAAGCCCTTAGTAGCCATGTAGATACGGAGGCCTACAGCTCTTTCCATGAGTTCTTAGTCGCTTATATGCTTTATTTTAAAGGAAGTACACTTCTGAGGACTCCTAATCCTCTCGGGTATGCATCATTTCCCCTCCAAGTTCACTGAGTACCTCCAGAGCCCTGTGGGCCTGCTGCGAAACTTCCAGTCCCATTTGTTGATCCCTCGGAGGTCGTCTGTGCGTGCCTAGAGACGGGCAACACACCGTACGTTCCTTGATGAGAGCTACGTTTCCAGAGACCTCGACCGGCCTCAGGACAACATTGCTGCTGAGTCCGAAGTGCCCAGGAAGACTTTGTCATGGCCCTGGTGTGAGCTGCCATGTGATAACACTCTGTTTTGAATGCTTCGAGGCTGTTTTGAATGCTTCGAGGCCCTCGTACCTGGAGTCACTCTGCTCGAGGAGAAAGTCAGCATCTTGCCATGCGGTGTCGCTGACGCCACACCCAGCAGAAACACATGCCTGGAAGTAAGGCCCTGATTTGCCGTGCAGAAGCGGAGGCGTGCAGCAGTTTCCATGAGCCGGTGGCCTGTGCTCTGCGTACCTTTAACGGCAGCACAGTTTTCTGGACACCTAGGAGGCTAGCGTGGGCACCCAGTTGCCGGCAGGAACACTGAGTACCCCCAGGCGCACCTGGGTCTGCTAAGCAACATCCAGTACCGTAGCCCTGTACAGCCCCTCTGTGCTTGCCGAGCGTAGGGAAACGCACTGCACCCTCTTTTGAGGCGTCTTAATTTCCTGAGCACTCGCGCACGTTTACGAACTCCGTTCTGGCACGTCCCACATGGCGTAGAAGTCTTAGGCATTGCCTTAGTCTGAGCAGCACTCAGAGTAACCCTCGGCTTCGCATTCCATCCAGGACCTCCTGCTTGAAATCACCGTGCCTCCTAGAGGAAGTCGGCTTGCGTTCTGACTGCAGTTTAAGTCCTTTTCTTCCTGCGGCCCTGCAGGCTTTTGAATAGCCTCAGGCCCAGAGGAGCAGCTACGGCGTTCCTTGGTTGAGGCAGTTCGCTTGATGCAGAACACTCTACTTCGAGAAGCTGATTCAGGGAAAGACACACAGGGTAACCTGTGTCTCTTTGGACTTGTTAGAAACCACAGTGGGGTATGCTGAGTGTGCCCATGGAAACGGGGGCCTGCTGGAACTAGCCTTGCTTTCCCATTTTGAAGGCTGCATTCATGCTGCCTTGAAGCTGCCTGACATCCCCTGCTCTTGACAGGCCTGTAAACCCTGTAAGAATGTTTCTGGGGAGAAAATGAATTTGCTATCTAAACCAGGTGCTTCTGCGCCTGCGGTGTGGTCAGCCTGACAAGCTCTAGCGCTAAAAGGAAACTCAACGTGTGAACTTGCCTCCAGTTTAGGCCCTTAGTACCCATGTAGATACGGAGGCATGCAGCTCTTTCCATGAGTTCTTAGTCGCTTATATGCTTTATTATAAAGGAAGAAAACTTCTGAGGACTCCTAGGCCTCTCGTGTATGCATCATTTCCCCTCCAAGTTCACTGAGTACCTCCAGAGCCCTGTGGGCTGGCTGCGAATCTTCCAGTCCCATTTGTTGATCCCTCGGAGGCCGTCTGTGCGTGCCTAGAGACGGGCAACACACTCTACGTTCCTTGAGGAGAGCTACATTTCCAGAGACCTCGACCGGCCTCAGGACAACATTGCTGGTGAGTCCGAAGTGCCCAGGAAAACTTTGTCATGGCACTTGTGTGAGCTGCCCTGTGATAATACTCTGCTTTGACTGTTTCGAGGCCCTCGTACCTGCAGTCACTCTGCTCGAGGAGAAAGTCAGCATCTTGCCATGCGGTGTCGCTGACGGCACACCCAGCAGAAACACACGCCTGGAAGTGAGGCCCTGATTTGCCGTGCAGAAGCGGAGGCGTGCAGCAGTTTCCATGAGCCGGTGGCCTGTGCTCTGCGTACCTTTAACGTGGACACCTAGGAAGCTAGCGCGGGCACCCTGTTGCCGGCAGGAACACTGAGTAGCCCCAGGCGCACCTGGGTCTGCTAAGCAACATCCAGTCCTGTAGCCCTTTAGAGCCCCTCTGTGCATGCCGAGCGTAGGGAAACGCACTGCACTCACTTTTGGAGCGTCTTAATTTCCTCAGCACTCGCGCACGTTCATGAACACCGTTCTGGCACGTCCCACATGGCGTAGAAGTCTTAGGCGTTGCCCTAGTCTGAGCTGCACTCAGAGTAACCCTCGGCTTCGCATTCCATCCAGGACCTCCTGCCTGAAGTCACCATGCCTCCTAGAGGAAGTCGGCTTGCGTTCTGACTGCAGTTTAAGTCCTGTTCTTCCTGTGGCACTGCAGGCTTTCGAATAGCCTAGGCCCAGAGGAGCAGCTACGGCGTTCCTTGGTTGAGGCAGTTCGCTTGATGCAGAACACCCTACTTCGAGAAGCTGATTCAGGGAAGGAAACACAGGGTAACCTGTGTCTCTTTGGACTTGTTAGAAACCACAGTGGGGTATGCTGAGTGTGCCCATGGAAACGGGGGCCTGCTGGAACTAGCCTTGCTTTCCCATTTTGAAGGCCGCATTCATGCTGCGTTGAAGCTGCCTGATATTCCCTGCACTTGATAGTCCTGTAAACACTGTAAGAATGCTTCTGGGGAGAAAATGAATTTGCTGTCTAAACCAGGTGCTTCCGTGACTGCGGTGTGGTCAGCCTGACAAGCTCTAGCACTGAAAGGAAACTCAACGTGTGAACTTGCCTCCAGTTGAAGCCCTTAGTAGCCATGTAGATACGGAGGCCTACAGCTCTTTCCATGAGTTCTTAGTCGCTTATATGCTTTATTTTAAAGGAAGTACACTTCTGAGGACTCCTAATCCTCTCGGGTATGCATCATTTCCCCTCCAAGTTCACTGAGTACCTCCAGAGCCCTGTGGGCCTGCTGCGAAACTTGTAGTCCCATTTGTTGATCCCTCGGAGGTCGTCTGTGCGTGCCTAGAGACGGGCAACACACCGTACGTTCCTTGATGAGAGCTACGTTTCCAGAGACCTCGACCGGCCTCAGGACAACATTGCTGCTGAGTCCGAAGTGCCCAGGAAGACTTTGTCATGGCCCTGGTGTGAGCTGCCATGTGATAACACTCTGTTTTGAATGCTTCGAGGCTGTTTTGAATGCTTCGAGGCCCTCGTACCTGGAGTCACTCTGCTCGAGGAGAAAGTCAGCATCTTGCCATGCGGTGTCGCTGACGCCACACCCAGCAGAAACACATGCCTGGAAGTAAGGCCCTGATTTGCCGTGCAGAAGCGGAGGCGTGCAGCAGTTTCCATGAGCCGGTGGCCTGTGCTCTGCGTACCTTTAACGGCAGCACAGTTTTCTGGACACCTAGGAGGCTAGCGTGGGCACCCAGTTGCCGGCAGGAACACTGAGTACCCCCAGGCGCACCTGGGTCTGCTAAGCAACATCCAGTACCGTAGCCCTGTACAGCCCCTCTGTGCTTGCCGAGCGTAGGGAAACGCACTGCACTCTCTTTTGAGGCGTCTTAATTTCCTCAGCACTCGCGCACGTTTACGAACTCCGTTCTGGCACGTCCCACATGGCGTAGAAGTCTTAGGCATTGCCTTAGTCTGAGCAGCACTCAGAGTAACCCTCGGCTTCGCATTCCATCCAGGACCTCCTGCTTGAAATCACCGTGCCTCCTAGAGGAAGTCGGCTTGCGTTCTGACTGCAGTTTAAGTCCTTTTCTTCCTGCGGCCCTGCAGGCTTTTGAATAGCCACAGGCCCAGAGGAGCAGCTACGGCGTTCCTTGGTTGAGGCAGTTCGCTTGATGCAGAACACTCTACTTCGAGAAGCTGATTCAGGGAAAGACACACAGGGTAACCTGTGTCTCTTTGGACTTGTTAGAAACCACAGTGGGGTATGCTGAGTGTGCCCATGGAAACGGGGGCCTGCTGGAACTAGCCTTGCTTTCCCATTTTGAAGGCTGCATTCATGCTGCCTTGAAGCTGCCTGACATCCCCTGCTCTTGACAGGCCTGTAAACCCTGTAAGAATGTTTCTGGGGAGAAAATGAATTTGCTATCTAAACCAGGTGCTTCTGCGCCTGCGGTGTGGTCACCCTGACAAGCTCTAGCGCTAAAATGAAACTCAACGTGTGAACTTGCCTCCAGTTTAGGCCCTTAGTACCCATGTAGATACGGAGGCATGCAGCTCTTTCCATGAGTTCTTAGTCGCTTATATGCTTTATTATAAAGGAAGAAAACTTCTGAGCGCTTCTAGGCCTCTCGTGTATGCATCATTTCCCCTCCAAGTTCACTGAGTACCTCCAGAGCCCTGTGGGCCGGCTGCGAATCTTCCAGTCCCATTTGTTGATCCCTCGGAGGCCGTCTGTGCGTGCCTAGAGACGGGCAACACACTCTACGTTCCTTGAGGAGAGCTACATTTCCAGAGACCTCGACCGGCCTCAGGACAACATTGCTGGTGAGTCCGAAGTGCCCAGGAAAACTTTGTCATGGCACTTGTGTGAGCTGCCCTGTGATAATACTCTGCTTTGACTGTTTCGAGGCCCTCGTACCTGCAGTCACTCTGCTCGAGGAGAAAGTCAGCATCTTGCCATGCGGTGTCGCTGACGGCACACCCAGCAGAAACACATGCCTGGAAGTGAGGTCCTGATTTGCCGTGCAGAAGCGGAGGCGTGCAGCAGTTTCCATGAGCCGGTGGCCTGTGCTCTGCGTACCTTTAACGTGGACACCTAGGAAGCTAGCGCGGGCACCCTGTTGCCGGCAGGAACACTGAGTAGCCCCAGGCGCACCTGGGTCTGCTAAGCAACATCCAGTCCCGTAGCCCTTTAGAGCCCCTCTGTGCATGCCGAGCGTAGGGAAACGCACTGCACTCACTTTTGGAGCGTCTTAATTTCCTCAGCACTCGCGCACGTTTACGAACACCGTTCTGGCACGTCCCACATGGCGTAGAAGTCTTAGGCGTTGCCCTAGTCTGAGCTGCACTCAGAGTAACCCTCGGCTTCGCATTCCATCCAGGACCTCCTGCCTGAAGTCACCATGCCTCCTAGAGGAAGTCGGCTTGCGTTCTGACTGCAGTTTAAGTCCTGTTCTTCCTGTGGCACTGCAGGCTTTCGAATAGCCTAGGCCCAGAGGAGCAGCTACGGCGTTCCTTGGTTGAGGCAGTTCGCTTGATGCAGAACACCCTACTTCGAGAAGCTGATTCAGGGAAGGAAACACAGGGTAACCTGTGTCTCTTTGGACTTGTTAGAAACCACAGTGGGGTATGCTGAGTGTGCCCATGGAAACGGGGGCCTGCTGGAACTAGCCTTGCTTTCCCATTTTGAAGGCCGCATTCATGCTGCGTTGAAGCTGCCTGATATTCCCTGCACTTGATAGTCCTGTAAACACTGTAAGAATGCTTCTGGGGAGAAAATGAATTTGCTGTCTAAACCAGGTGCTTCCGTGACTGCGGTGTGGTCAGCCTGACAAGCTCTAGCACTGAAAGGAAACTCAACGTGTGAACTTGCCTCCAGTTGAAGCCCTTAGTAGCCATGTAGATACGGAGGCCTACAGCTCTTTCCATGAGTTCTTAGTCGCTTATATGCTTTATTTTAAAGGAAGTACACTTCTGAGGACTCCTAGTCCTCTCGGGTATGCATCATTTCCCCTCCAAGTTCACTGAGTACCTCCAGAGCCCTGTGGGCCTGCTGCGAAACTTGCAGTCCCATTTGTTGATCCCTCGGAGGTCGTCTGTGCGTGCCTAGAGACGGGCAACACACCGTACGTTCCTTGATGAGAGCTACGTTTCCAGAGACCTCGACCGGCCTCAGGACAACATTGCTGCTGAGTCCGAAGTGCCCAGGAAGACTTTGTCATGGCCCTGGTGTGAGCTGCCATGTGATAACACTCTGTTTTGAATGCTTCGAGGCTGTTTTGAATGCTTCGAGGCCCTCGTACCTGGAGTCACTCTGCTCGAGGAGAAAGTCAGCATCTTGCCATGCGGTGTCGCTGACGCCACACCCAGCAGAAACACATGCCTGGAAGTAAGGCCCTGATTTGCCGTGCAGAAGCGGAGGCGTGCAGCAGTTTCCATGAGCCGGTGGCCTGTGCTCTGCGTACCTTTAACGGCAGCACAGTTTTCTGGACACCTAGGAGGCTAGCGTGGGCACCCAGTTGCCGGCAGGAACACTGAGTACCCCCAGGCGCACCTGGGTCTGCTAAGCAACATCCAGTACCGTAGCCCTGTACAGCCCCTCTGTGCTTGCCGAGCGTAGGGAAACGCACTGCACCCTCTTTTGAGGCGTCTTAATTTCCTCAGCACTCGCGCACGTTTACGAACTCCGTTCTGGCACGTCCCACATGGCGTAGAAGTCTTAGGCATTGCCTTAGTCTGAGCAGCACTCAGAGTAACCCTCGGCTTCGCATTCCATCCAGGACCTCCTGCTTGAAATCACCGTGCCTCCTAGAGGAAGTCGGCTTGCGTTCTGACTGCAGTTTAAGTCCTTTTCTTCCTGCGGCCCTGCAGGCTTTTGAATAGCCACAGGCCCAGAGGAGCAGCTACGGCGTTCCTTGGTTGAGGCAGTTCGCTTGATGCAGAACACTCTACTTCGAGAAGCTGATTCAGGGAAAGACACACAGGGTAACCTGTGTCTCTTTGGACTTGTTAGAAACCACAGTGGGGTATGCTGAGTGTGCCCATGGAAACGGGGGCCTGCTGGAACTAGCCTTGCTTTCCCATTTTGAAGGCTGCATTCATGCTGCCTTGAAGCTGCCTGACATCCCCTGCTCTTGACAGGCCTGTAAACCCTGTAAGAATGTTTCTGGGGAGAAAATGAATTTGCTATCTAAACCAGGTGCTTCTGCGCCTGCGGTGTGGTCACCCTGACAAGCTCTAGCGCTAAAAGGAAACTCAACGTGTGAACTTGCCTCCAGTTTAGGCCCTTAGTACCCATGTAGATACGGAGGCATGCAGCTCTTTCCATGAGTTCTTAGTCGCTTATATGCTTTATTATAAAGGAAGAAAACTTCTGAGGACTCCTAGGCCTCTCGTGTATGCATCATTTCCCCTCCAAGTTCACTGAGTACCTCCAGAGCCCTGTGGGCCGGCTGCGAATCTTCCAGTCCCATTTGTTGATCCCTCGGAGGCCGTCTGTGCGTGCCTAGAGACGGGCAACACACTCTACGTTCCTTGAGGAGAGCTACATTTCCAGAGACCTCGACCGGCCTCAGGACAACATTGCTGGTGAGTCCGAAGTGCCCAGGAAAACTTTGTCATGGCACTTGTGTGAGCTGCCCTGTGATAATACTCTGCTTTGACTGTTTCGAGGCCCTCGTACCTGCAGTCACTCTGCTCGAGGAGAAAGTCAGCATCTTGCCATGCGGTGTCGCTGACGGCACACCCAGCAGAAACACACGCCTGGAAGTGAGGCCCTGATTTGCCGTGCAGAAGCGGAGGCGTGCAGCAGTTTCCATGAGCCGGTGGCCTGTGCTCTGCGTACCTTTAACGTGGACACCTAGGAAGCTAGCGCGGGCACCCTGTTGCCGGCAGGAACACTGAGTAGCCCCAGGCGCACCTGGGTCTGCTAAGCAACATCCAGTCCCGTAGCCCTTTAGAGCCCCTCTGTGCATGCCGAGCGTAGGGAAACGCACTGCACTCACTTTTGGAGCGTCTTAATTTCCTCAGCACTCGCGCACGTTCACGAACACCGTTCTGGCACGTCCCACATGGCGTAGAAGTCTTAGGCGTTGCCCTAGTCTGAGCTGCACTCAGAGTAACCCTCGGCTTCGCATTCCATCCAGGACCTCCTGCCTGAAGTCACCATGCCTCCTAGAGGAAGTCGGCTTGCGTTCTGACTGCAGTTTAAGTCCTGTTCTTCCTGTGGCACTGCAGGCTTTCGAATAGCCTAGGCCCAGAGGAGCAGCTACGGCGTTCCTTGGTTGAGGCAGTTCGCTTGATGCAGAACACCCTACTTCGAGAAGCTGATTCAGGGAAGGAAACACAGGGTAACCTGTGTCTCTTTGGACTTGTTAGAAACCACAGTGGGGTATGCTGAGTGTGCCCATGGAAACGGGGGCCTGCTGGAACTAGCCTTGCTTTCCCATTTTGAAGGCCGCATTCATGCTGCGTTGAAGCTGCCTGATATTCCCTGCACTTGATAGTCCTGTAAACACTGTAAGAATGCTTCTGGGGAGAAAATGAATTTGCTGTCTAAACCAGGTGCTTCCGTGACTGCGGTGTGGTCAGCCTGACAAGCTCTAGCACTGAAAGGAAACTCAACGTGTGAACTTGCCTCCAGTTGAAGCCCTTAGTAGCCATGTAGATACGGAGGCCTACAGCTCTTTCCATGAGTTCTTAGTCGCTTATATGCTTTATTTTAAAGGAAGTACACTTCTGAGGACTCCTAGTCCTCTCGGGTATGCATCATTTCCCCTCCAAGTTCACTGAGTACCTCCAGAGCCCTGTGGGCCTGCTGCGAAACTTCCAGTCCCATTTGTTGATCCCTCGGAGGTCGTCTGTGCGTGCCTAGAGACGGGCAACACACCGTACGTTCCTTGATGAGAGCTACGTTTCCAGAGACCTCGACCGGCCTCAGGACAACATTGCTGCTGAGTCCGAAGTGCCCAGGAAGACTTTGTCATGGCCCTGGTGTGAGCTGCCATGTGATAACACTCTGTTTTGAATGCTTCGAGGCTGTTTTGAATGCTTCGAGGCCCTCGTACCTGGAGTCACTCTGCTCGAGGAGAAAGTCAGCATCTTGCCATGCGGTGTCGCTGACGCCACACCCAGCAGAAACACATGCCTGGAAGTGAGGCCCTGATTTGCCGTGCAGAAGCGGAGGCGTGCAGCAGTTTCCATGAGCCGGTGGCCTGTGCTCTGCGTACCTTTAACGTGGACACCTAGGAAGCTAGCGTGGGCACCCTGTTGCCGGCAGGAACACTGAGTAGCCCCAGGCGCACCTGGGTCTGCTAAGCAACATCCAGTCCTGTAGCCCTTTAGAGCCCCTCTGTGCATGCCGAGCGTAGGGAAACGCACTGCACTCACTTTTGGAGCGTCTTAATTTCCTCAGCACTCGCGCACGTTCATGAACACCGTTCTGGCACGTCCCACATGGCGTAGAAGTCTTAGGCGTTGCCCTAGTCTGAGCTGCACTCAGAGTAACCCTCGGCTTCGCATTCCATCCAGGACCTCCTGCCTGAAGTCACCATGCCTCCTAGAGGAAGTCGGCTTGCGTTCTGACTGCAGTTTAAGTCCTGTTCTTCCTGTGGCACTGCAGGCTTTCGAATAGCCTAGGCCCAGAGGAGCAGCTACGGCGTTCCTTGGTTGAGGCAGTTCGCTTGATGCAGAACACCCTACTTCGAGAAGCTGATTCAGGGAAGGAAACACAGGGTAACCTGTGTCTCTTTGGACTTGTTAGAAACCACAGTGGGGTATGCTGAGTGTGCCCATGGAAACGGGGGCCTGCTGGAACTAGCCTTGCTTTCCCATTTTGAAGGCCGCATTCATGCTGCGTTGAAGCTGCCTGATATTCCCTGCACTTGATAGTCCTGTAAACACTGTAAGAATGCTTCTGGGGAGAAAATGAATTTGCTGTCTAAACCAGGTGCTTCCGTGACTGCGGTGTGGTCAGCCTGACAAGCTCTAGCACTGAAAGGAAACTCAACGTGTGAACTTGCCTCCAGTTGAAGCCCTTAGTAGCCATGTAGATACGGAGGCCTACAGCTCTTTCCATGAGTTCTTAGTCGCTTATATGCTTTATTTTAAAGGAAGTACACTTCTGAGGACTCCTAATCCTCTCGGGTATGCATCATTTCCCCTCCAAGTTCACTGAGTACCTCCAGAGCCCTGTGGGCCTGCTGCGAAACTTGTAGTCCCATTTGTTGATCCCTCGGAGGTCGTCTGTGCGTGCCTAGAGACGGGCAACACACCGTACGTTCCTTGATGAGAGCTACGTTTCCAGAGACCTCGACCGGCCTCAGGACAACATTGCTGCTGAGTCCGAAGTGCCCAGGAAGACTTTGTCATGGCCCTGGTGTGAGCTGCCATGTGATAACACTCTGTTTTGAATGCTTCGAGGCTGTTTTGAATGCTTCGAGGCCCTCGTACCTGGAGTCACTCTGCTCGAGGAGAAAGTCAGCATCTTGCCATGCGGTGTCGCTGACGCCACACCCAGCAGAAACACATGCCTGGAAGTAAGGCCCTGATTTGCCGTGCAGAAGCGGAGGCGTGCAGCAGTTTCCATGAGCCGGTGGCCTGTGCTCTGCGTACCTTTAACGGCAGCACAGTTTTCTGGACACCTAGGAGGCTAGCGTGGGCACCCAGTTGCCGGCAGGAACACTGAGTACCCCCAGGCGCACCTGGGTCTGCTAAGCAACATCCAGTACCGTAGCCCTGTACAGCCCCTCTGTGCTTGCCGAGCGTAGGGAAACGCACTGCACTCTCTTTTGAGGCGTCTTAATTTCCTCAGCACTCGCGCACGTTTACGAACTCCGTTCTGGCACGTCCCACATGGCGTAGAAGTCTTAGGCATTGCCTTAGTCTGAGCAGCACTCAGAGTAACCCTCGGCTTCGCATTCCATCCAGGACCTCCTGCTTGAAATCACCGTGCCTCCTAGAGGAAGTCGGCTTGCGTTCTGACTGCAGTTTAAGTCCTTTTCTTCCTGCGGCCCTGCAGGCTTTTGAATAGCCACAGGCCCAGAGGAGCAGCTACGGCGTTCCTTGGTTGAGGCAGTTCGCTTGATGCAGAACACTCTACTTCGAGAAGCTGATTCAGGGAAAGACACACAGGGTAACCTGTGTCTCTTTGGACTTGTTAGAAACCACAGTGGGGTATGCTGAGTGTGCCCATGGAAACGGGGGCCTGCTGGAACTAGCCTTGCTTTCCCATTTTGAAGGCTGCATTCATGCTGCCTTGAAGCTGCCTGACATCCCCTGCTCTTGACAGGCCTGTAAACCCTGTAAGAATGTTTCTGGGGAGAAAATGAATTTGCTATCTAAACCAGGTGCTTCTGCGCCTGCGGTGTGGTCACCCTGACAAGCTCTAGCGCTAAAATGAAACTCAACGTGTGAACTTGCCTCCAGTTTAGGCCCTTAGTACCCATGTAGATACGGAGGCATGCAGCTCTTTCCATGAGTTCTTAGTCGCTTATATGCTTTATTATAAAGGAAGAAAACTTCTGAGCGCTCCTAGGCCTCTCGTGTATGCATCATTTCCCCTCCAAGTTCACTGAGTACCTCCAGAGCCCTGTGGGCCGGCTGCGAATCTTCCAGTCCCATTTGTTGATCCCTCGGAGGCCGTCTGTGCGTGCCTAGAGACGGGCAACACACTGTACGTTCCTTGAGGAGAGCTACATTTCCAGAGACCTCGACCGGCCTCAGGACAACATTGCTGGTGAGTCCGAAGTGCCCAGGAAAACTTTGTCATGGCACTTGTGTGAGCTGCCCTGTGATAATACTCTGCTTTGACTGTTTCGAGGCCCTCGTACCTGCAGTCACTCTGCTCGAGGAGAAAGTCAGCATCTTGCCATGCGGTGTCGCTGACGGCACACCCAGCAGAAACACATGCCTGGAAGTGAGGTCCTGATTTGCCGTGCAGAAGCGGAGGCGTGCAGCAGTTTCCATGAGCCGGTGGCCTGTGCTCTGCGTACCTTTAACGTGGACACCTAGGAAGCTAGCGTGGGCACCCTGTTGCCGGCAGGAACACTGAGTAGCCCCAGGCGCACCTGGGTCTGCTAAGCAACATCCAGTCCCGTAGCCCTTTAGAGCCCCTCTGTGCATGCCGAGCGTAGGGAAACGCACTGCACTCACTTTTGGAGCGTCTTAATTTCCTCAGCACTCGCGCACGTTCACGAACACCGTTCTGGCACGTCCCACATGGCGTAGAAGTCTTAGGCGTTGCCCTAGTCTGAGCTGCACTCAGAGTAACCCTCGGCTTCGCATTCCATCCAGGACCTCCTGCCTGAAGTCACCATGCCTCCTAGAGGAAGTCGGCTTGCGTTCTGACTGCAGTTTAAGTCCTGTTCTTCCTGTGGCACTGCAGGCTTTCGAATAGCCTAGGCCCAGAGGAGCAGCTACGGCGTTCCTTGGTTGAGGCAGTTCGCTTGATGCAGAACACCCTACTTCGAGAAGCTGATTCAGGGAAGGAAACACAGGGTAACCTGTGTCTCTTTGGACTTGTTAGAAACCACAGTGGGGTATGCTGAGTGTGCCCATGGAAACGGGGGCCTGCTGGAACTAGCCTTGCTTTCCCATTTTGAAGGCCGCATTCATGCTGCGTTGAAGCTGCCTGATATTCCCTGCACTTGATAGTCCTGTAAACACTGTAAGAATGCTTCTGGGGAGAAAATGAATTTGCTGTCTAAACCAGGTGCTTCCGTGACTGCGGTGTGGTCAGCCTGACAAGCTCTAGCACTGAAAGGAAACTCAACGTGTGAACTTGCCTCCAGTTGAAGCCCTTAGTAGCCATGTAGATACGGAGGCCTACAGCTCTTTCCATGAGTTCTTAGTCGCTTATATGCTTTATTTTAAAGGAAGTACACTTCTGAGGACTCCTAGTCCTCTCGGGTATGCATCATTTCCCCTCCAAGTTCACTGAGTACCTCCAGAGCCCTGTGGGCCTGCTGCGAAACTTGCAGTCCCATTTGTTGATCCCTCGGAGGTCGTCTGTGCGTGCCTAGAGACGGGCAACACACCGTACGTTCCTTGATGAGAGCTACGTTTCCAGAGACCTCGACCGGCCTCAGGACAACATTGCTGCTGAGTCCGAAGTGCCCAGGAAGACTTTGTCATGGCCCTGGTGTGAGCTGCCATGTGATAACACTCTGTTTTGAATGCTTCGAGGCTGTTTTGAATGCTTCGAGGCCCTCGTACCTGGAGTCACTCTGCTCGAGGAGAAAGTCAGCATCTTGCCATGCGGTGTCGCTGACGCCACACCCAGCAGAAACACATGCCTGGAAGTAAGGCCCTGATTTGCCGTGCAGAAGCGGAGGCGTGCAGCAGTTTCCATGAGCCGGTGGCCTGTGCTCTGCGTACCTTTAACGGCAGCACAGTTTTCTGGACACCTAGGAGGCTAGCGTGGGCACCCAGTTGCCGGCAGGAACACTGAGTACCCCCAGGCGCACCTGGGTCTGCTAAGCAACATCCAGTACCGTAGCCCTGTACAGCCCCTCTGTGCTGGCCGAGCGTAGGGAAACGCACTGCACTCTCTTTTGAGGCGTCTTAATTTCCTCAGCACTCGCGCACGTTTACGAACTCCGTTCTGGCACGTCCCACATGGCGTAGAAGTCTTAGGCATTGCCTTAGTCTGAGCAGCACTCAGAGTAACCCTCGGCTTCGCATTCCATCCAGGACCTCCTGCTTGAAATCACCGTGCCTCCTAGAGGAAGTCGGCTTGCGTTCTGACTGCAGTTTAAGTCCTTTTCTTCCTGCGGCCCTGCAGGCTTTTGAATAGCCACAGGCCCAGAGGAGCAGCTACGGCGTTCCTTGGTTGAGGCAGTTCGCTTGATGCAGAACACTCTACTTCGAGAAGCTGATTCAGGGAAAGACACACAGGGTAACCTGTGTCTCTTTGGACTTGTTAGAAACCACAGTGGGGTATGCTGAGTGTGCCCATGGAAACGGGGGCCTGCTGGAACTAGCCTTGCTTTCCCATTTTGAAGGCTGCATTCATGCTGCCTTGAAGCTGCCTGACATCCCCTGCTCTTGACAGGCCTGTAAACCCTGTAAGAATGTTTCTGGGGAGAAAATGAATTTGCTATCTAAACCAGGTGCTTCTGCGCCTGCGGTGTGGTCACCCTGACAAGCTCTAGCGCTAAAATGAAACTCAACGTGTGAACTTGCCTCCAGTTTAGGCCCTTAGTACCCATGTAGATACGGAGGCATGCAGCTCTTTCCATGAGTTCTTAGTCGCTTATATGCTTTATTATAAAGGAAGAAAACTTCTGAGCGCTCCTAGGCCTCTCGTGTATGCATCATTTCCCCTCCAAGTTCACTGAGTACCTCCAGAGCCCTGTGGGCCGGCTGCGAATCTTCCAGTCCCATTTGTTGATCCCTCGGAGGCCGTCTGTGCGTGCCTAGAGACGGGCAACACACTGTACGTTCCTTGAGGAGAGCTACATTTCCAGAGACCTCGACCGGCCTCAGGACAACATTGCTGGTGAGTCCGAAGTGCCCAGGAAAACTTTGTCATGGCACTTGTGTGAGCTGCCCTGTGATAATACTCTGCTTTGACTGTTTCGAGGCCCTCGTACCTGCAGTCACTCTGCTCGAGGAGAAAGTCAGCATCTTGCCATGCGGTGTCGCTGACGGCACACCCAGCAGAAACACATGCCTGGAAGTGAGGTCCTGATTTGCCGTGCAGAAGCGGAGGCGTGCAGCAGTTTCCATGAGCCGGTGGCCTGTGCTCTGCGTACCTTTAACGTGGACACCTAGGAAGCTAGCGTGGGCACCCTGTTGCCGGCAGGAACACTGAGTAGCCCCAGGCGCACCTGGGTCTGCTAAGCAACATCCAGTCCCGTAGCCCTTTAGAGCCCCTCTGTGCATGCCGAGCGTAGGGAAACGCACTGCACTCACTTTTGGAGCGTCTTAATTTCCTCAGCACTCGCGCACGTTCACGAACACCGTTCTGGCACGTCCCACATGGCGTAGAAGTCTTAGGCGTTGCCCTAGTCTGAGCTGCACTCAGAGTAACCCTCGGCTTCGCATTCCATCCAGGACCTCCTGCCTGAAGTCACCATGCCTCCTAGAGGAAGTCGGCTTGCGTTCTGACTGCAGTTTAAGTCCTGTTCTTCCTGTGGCACTGCAGGCTTTCGAATAGCCTAGGCCCAGAGGAGCAGCTACGGCGTTCCTTGGTTGAGGCAGTTCGCTTGATGCAGAACACCCTACTTCGAGAAGCTGATTCAGGGAAGGAAACACAGGGTAACCTGTGTCTCTTTGGACTTGTTAGAAACCACAGTGGGGTATGCTGAGTGTGCCCATGGAAACGGGGGCCTGCTGGAACTAGCCTTGCTTTCCCATTTTGAAGGCCGCATTCATGCTGCGTTGAAGCTGCCTGATATTCCCTGCACTTGATAGTCCTGTAAACACTGTAAGAATGCTTCTGGGGAGAAAATGAATTTGCTGTCTAAACCAGGTGCTTCCGTGACTGCGGTGTGGTCAGCCTGACAAGCTCTAGCACTGAAAGGAAACTCAACGTGTGAACTTGCCTCCAGTTGAAGCCCTTAGTAGCCATGTAGATACGGAGGCCTACAGCTCTTTCCATGAGTTCTTAGTCGCTTATATGCTTTATTTTAAAGGAAGTACACTTCTGAGGACTCCTAGTCCTCTCGGGTATGCATCATTTCCCCTCCAAGTTCACTGAGTACCTCCAGAGCCCTGTGGGCCTGCTGCGAAACTTGCAGTCCCATTTGTTGATCCCTCGGAGGTCGTCTGTGCGTGCCTAGAGACGGGCAACACACCGTACGTTCCTTGATGAGAGCTACGTTTCCAGAGACCTCGACCGGCCTCAGGACAACATTGCTGCTGAGTCCGAAGTGCCCAGGAAGACTTTGTCATGGCCCTGGTGTGAGCTGCCATGTGATAACACTCTGTTTTGAATGCTTCGAGGCTGTTTTGAATGCTTCGAGGCCCTCGTACCTGGAGTCACTCTGCTCGAGGAGAAAGTCAGCATCTTGCCATGCGGTGTCGCTGACGCCACACCCAGCAGAAACACATGCCTGGAAGTAAGGCCCTGATTTGCCGTGCAGAAGCGGAGGCGTGCAGCAGTTTCCATGAGCCGGTGGCCTGTGCTCTGCGTACCTTTAACGGCAGCACAGTTTTCTGGACACCTAGGAGGCTAGCGTGGGCACCCAGTTGCCGGCAGGAACACTGAGTACCCCCAGGCGCACCTGGGTCTGCTAAGCAACATCCAGTACCGTAGCCCTGTACAGCCCCTCTGTGCTGGCCGAGCGTAGGGAAACGCACTGCACTCTCTTTTGAGGCGTCTTAATTTCCTCAGCACTCGCGCACGTTTACGAACTCCGTTCTGGCACGTCCCACATGGCGTAGAAGTCTTAGGCATTGCCTTAGTCTGAGCAGCACTCAGAGTAACCCTCGGCTTCGCATTCCATCCAGGACCTCCTGCTTGAAATCACCGTGCCTCCTAGAGGAAGTCGGCTTGCGTTCTGACTGCAGTTTAAGTCCTTTTCTTCCTGCGGCCCTGCAGGCTTTTGAATAGCCACAGGCCCAGAGGAGCAGCTACGGCGTTCCTTGGTTGAGGCAGTTCGCTTGATGCAGAACACTCTACTTCGAGAAGCTGATTCAGGGAAAGACACACAGGGTAACCTGTGTCTCTTTGGACTTGTTAGAAACCACAGTGGGGTATGCTGAGTGTGCCCATGGAAACGGGGGCCTGCTGGAACTAGCCTTGCTTTCCCATTTTGAAGGCTGCATTCATGCTGCCTTGAAGCTGCCTGACATCCCCTGCTCTTGACAGGCCTGTAAACCCTGTAAGAATGTTTCTGGGGAGAAAATGAATTTGCTATCTAAACCAGGTGCTTCTGCGCCTGCGGTGTGGTCAGCCTGACAAGCTCTAGCGCTAAAAGGAAACTCAACGTGTGAACTTGCCTCCAGTTTAGGCCCTTAGTACCCATGTAGATACGGAGGCATGCAGCTCTTTCCATGAGTTCTTAGTCGCTTATATGCTTTATTATAAAGGAAGAAAACTTCTG
Source organism: Delphinus delphis (assembly GCF_949987515.2). NCBI lineage: Eukaryota > Metazoa > Chordata > Mammalia > Artiodactyla > Delphinidae > Delphinus > Delphinus delphis. The sequence continues at coordinate 38,301,391 of NC_082701.1, forward strand.
AGCGCTCCTAGGCCTCTCGTGTATGCATCATTTCCCCTCCAAGTTCACTGAGTACCTCCAGAGCCCTGTGGGCCGGCTGCGAATCTTCCAGTCCCATTTGTTGATCCCTCGGAGGCCGTCTGTGCGTGCCTAGAGACGGGCAACACACTGTACGTTCCTTGAGGAGAGCTACATTTCCAGAGACCTCGACCGGCCTCAGGACAACATTGCTGGTGAGTCCGAAGTGCCCAGGAAAACTTTGTCATGGCACTTGTGTGAGCTGCCCTGTGATAATACTCTGCTTTGACTGTTTCGAGGCCCTCGTACCTGCAGTCACTCTGCTCGAGGAGAAAGTCAGCATCTTGCCATGCGGTGTCGCTGACGGCACACCCAGCAGAAACACATGCCTGGAAGTAAGGCCCTGATTTGCCGTGCAGAAGCGGAGGCGTGCAGCAGTTTCCATGAGCCGGTGGCCTGTGCTCTGCGTACCTTTAACGTGGACACCTAGGAAGCTAGCGTGGGCACCCTGTTGCCGGCAGGAACACTGAGTACCCCCAGGCGCACCTGGGTCTGCTAAGCAACATCCAGTCCCGTAGCCCTTTAGAGCCCCTCTGTGCATGCCGAGCGTAGGGAAACGCACTGCACTCACTTTTGGAGCGTCTTAATTTCCTCAGCACTCGCGCACGTTCACGAACACCGTTCTGGCACGTCCCACATGGCGTAGAAGTCTTAGGCGTTGCCCTAGTCTGAGCTGCACTCAGAGTAACCCTCGGCTTCGCATTCCATCCAGGACCTCCTGCCTGAAGTCACCATGCCTCCTAGAGGAAGTCGGCTTGCGTTCTGACTGCAGTTTAAGTCCTGTTCTTCCTGTGGCACTGCAGGCTTTCGAATAGCCTAGGCCCAGAGGAGCAGCTACGGCGTTCCTTGGTTGAGGCAGTTCGCTTGATGCAGAACACCCTACTTCGAGAAGCTGATTCAGGGAAGGAAACACAGGGTAACCTGTGTCTCTTTGGACTTGTTAGAAACCACAGTGGGGTATGCTGAGTGTGCCCATGGAAACGGGGGCCTGCTGGAACTAGCCTTGCTTTCCCATTTTGAAGGCCGCATTCATGCTGCGTTGAAGCTGCCTGATATTCCCTGCACTTGATAGTCCTGTAAACACTGTAAGAATGCTTCTGGGGAGAAAATGAATTTGCTGTCTAAACCAGGTGCTTCCGTGACTGCGGTGTGGTCAGCCTGACAAGCTCTAGCACTGAAAGGAAACTCAACGTGTGAACTTGCCTCCAGTTGAAGCCCTTAGTAGCCATGTAGATACGGAGGCCTACAGCTCTTTCCATGAGTTCTTAGTCGCTTATATGCTTTATTTTAAAGGAAGTACACTTCTGAGGACTCCTAGTCCTCTCGGGTATGCATCATTTCCCCTCCAAGTTCACTGAGTACCTCCAGAGCCCTGTGGGCCTGCTGCGAAACTTCCAGTCCCATTTGTTGATCCCTCGGAGGTCGTCTGTGCGTGCCTAGAGACGGGCAACACACCGTACGTTCCTTGATGAGAGCTACGTTTCCAGAGACCTCGACCGGCCTCAGGACAACATTGCTGCTGAGTCTGAAGTGCCCAGGAAGACTTTGTCATGGCCCTGGTGTGAGCTGCCATGTGATAACACTCTGTTTTGAATGCTTCGAGGCTGTTTTGAATGCTTCGAGGCCCTCGTACCTGGAGTCACTCTGCTCGAGGAGAAAGTCAGCATCTTGCCATGCGGTGTCGCTGACGCCACACCCAGCAGAAACACATGCCTGGAAGTAAGGCCCTGATTTGCCGTGCAGAAGCGGAGGCGTGCAGCAGTTTCCATGAGCCGGTGGCCTGTGCTCTGCGTACCTTTAACGGCAGCACAGTTTTCTGGACACCTAGGAGGCTAGCGTGGGCACCCAGTTGCCGGCAGGAACACTGAGTACCCCCAGGCGCACCTGGGTCTGCTAAGCAACATCCAGTACCGTAGCCCTGTACAGCCCCTCTGTGCTTGCCGAGCGTAGGGAAACGCACTGCACCCTCTTTTGAGGCGTCTTAATTTCCTGAGCACTCGCGCACGTTTACGAACTCCGTTCTGGCACGTCCCACATGGCGTAGAAGTCTTAGGCATTGCCTTAGTCTGAGCAGCACTCAGAGTAACCCTCGGCTTCGCATTCCATCCAGGACCTCCTGCTTGAAATCACCGTGCCTCCTAGAGGAAGTCGGCTTGCGTTCTGACTGCAGTTTAAGTCCTTTTCTTCCTGCGGCCCTGCAGGCTTTTGAATAGCCTCAGGCCCAGAGGAGCAGCTACGGCGTTCCTTGGTTGAGGCAGTTCGCTTGATGCAGAACACTCTACTTCGAGAAGCTGATTCAGGGAAAGACACACAGGGTAACCTGTGTCTCTTTGGACTTGTTAGAAACCACAGTGGGGTATGCTGAGTGTGCCCATGGAAACGGGGGCCTGCTGGAACTAGCCTTGCTTTCCCATTTTGAAGGCTGCATTCATGCTGCCTTGAAGCTGCCTGACATCCCCTGCTCTTGACAGGCCTGTAAACCCTGTAAGAATGTTTCTGGGGAGAAAATGAATTTGCTATCTAAACCAGGTGCTTCTGCGCCTGCGGTGTGGTCAGCCTGACAAGCTCTAGCGCTAAAAGGAAACTCAACGTGTGAACTTGCCTCCAGTTTAGGCCCTTAGTACCCATGTAGATACGGAGGCATGCAGCTCTTTCCATGAGTTCTTAGTCGCTTATATGCTTTATTATAAAGGAAGAAAACTTCTGAGGACTCCTAGGCCTCTCGTGTATGCATCATTTCCCCTCCAAGTTCACTGAGTACCTCCAGAGCCCTGTGGGCTGGCTGCGAATCTTCCAGTCCCATTTGTTGATCCCTCGGAGGCCGTCTGTGCGTGCCTAGAGACGGGCAACACACTCTACGTTCCTTGAGGAGAGCTACATTTCCAGAGACCTCGACCGGCCTCAGGACAACATTGCTGGTGAGTCCGAAGTGCCCAGGAAAACTTTGTCATGGCACTTGTGTGAGCTGCCCTGTGATAATACTCTGCTTTGACTGTTTCGAGGCCCTCGTACCTGCAGTCACTCTGCTCGAGGAGAAAGTCAGCATCTTGCCATGCGGTGTCGCTGACGGCACACCCAGCAGAAACACACGCCTGGAAGTGAGGCCCTGATTTGCCGTGCAGAAGCGGAGGCGTGCAGCAGTTTCCATGAGCCGGTGGCCTGTGCTCTGCGTACCTTTAACGTGGACACCTAGGAAGCTAGCGTGGGCACCCTGTTGCCGGCAGGAACACTGAGTAGCCCCAGGCGCACCTGGGTCTGCTAAGCAACATCCAGTCCCGTAGCCCTTTAGAGCCCCTCTGTGCATGCCGAGCGTAGGGAAACGCACTGCACTCACTTTTGGAGCGTCTTAATTTCCTCAGCACTCGCGCACGTTCACGAACACCGTTCTGGCACGTCCCACATGGCGTAGAAGTCTTAGGCGTTGCCCTAGTCTGAGCTGCACTCAGAGTAACCCTCGGCTTCGCATTCCATCCAGGACCTCCTGCCTGAAGTCACCATGCCTCCTAGAGGAAGTCGGCTTGCGTTCTGACTGCAGTTTAAGTCCTGTTCTTCCTGTGGCACTGCAGGCTTTCGAATAGCCTAGGCCCAGAGGAGCAGCTACGGCGTTCCTTGGTTGAGGCAGTTCGCTTGATGCAGAACACCCTACTTCGAGAAGCTGATTCAGGGAAGGAAACACAGGGTAACCTGTGTCTCTTTGGACTTGTTAGAAACCACAGTGGGGTATGCTGAGTGTGCCCATGGAAACGGGGGCCTGCTGGAACTAGCCTTGCTTTCCCATTTTGAAGGCCGCATTCATGCTGCGTTGAAGCTGCCTGATATTCCCTGCACTTGATAGTCCTGTAAACACTGTAAGAATGCTTCTGGGGAGAAAATGAATTTGCTGTCTAAACCAGGTGCTTCCGTGACTGCGGTGTGGTCAGCCTGACAAGCTCTAGCACTGAAAGGAAACTCAACGTGTGAACTTGCCTCCAGTTGAAGCCCTTAGTAGCCATGTAGATACGGAGGCCTACAGCTCTTTCCATGAGTTCTTAGTCGCTTATATGCTTTATTTTAAAGGAAGTACACTTCTGAGGACTCCTAGTCCTCTCGGGTATGCATCATTTCCCCTCCAAGTTCACTGAGTACCTCCAGAGCCCTGTGGGCCTGCTGCGAAACTTCCAGTCCCATTTGTTGATCCCTCGGAGGTCGTCTGTGCGTGCCTAGAGACGGGCAACACACCGTACGTTCCTTGATGAGAGCTACGTTTCCAGAGACCTCGACCGGCCTCAGGACAACATTGCTGCTGAGTCTGAAGTGCCCAGGAAGACTTTGTCATGGCCCTGGTGTGAGCTGCCATGTGATAACACTCTGTTTTGAATGCTTCGAGGCTGTTTTGAATGCTTCGAGGCCCTCGTACCTGGAGTCACTCTGCTCGAGGAGAAAGTCAGCATCTTGCCATGCGGTGTCGCTGACGCCACACCCAGCAGAAACACATGCCTGGAAGTAAGGCCCTGATTTGCCGTGCAGAAGCGGAGGCGTGCAGCAGTTTCCATGAGCCGGTGGCCTGTGCTCTGCGTACCTTTAACGGCAGCACAGTTTTCTGGACACCTAGGAGGCTAGCGTGGGCACCCAGTTGCCGGCAGGAACACTGAGTACCCCCAGGCGCACCTGGGTCTGCTAAGCAACATCCAGTACCGTAGCCCTGTACAGCCCCTCTGTGCTTGCCGAGCGTAGGGAAACGCACTGCACCCTCTTTTGAGGCGTCTTAATTTCCTGAGCACTCGCGCACGTTTACGAACTCCGTTCTGGCACGTCCCACATGGCGTAGAAGTCTTAGGCATTGCCTTAGTCTGAGCAGCACTCAGAGTAACCCTCGGCTTCGCATTCCATCCAGGACCTCCTGCTTGAAATCACCGTGCCTCCTAGAGGAAGTCGGCTTGCGTTCTGACTGCAGTTTAAGTCCTTTTCTTCCTGCGGCCCTGCAGGCTTTTGAATAGCCTCAGGCCCAGAGGAGCAGCTACGGCGTTCCTTGGTTGAGGCAGTTCGCTTGATGCAGAACACTCTACTTCGAGAAGCTGATTCAGGGAAAGACACACAGGGTAACCTGTGTCTCTTTGGACTTGTTAGAAACCACAGTGGGGTATGCTGAGTGTGCCCATGGAAACGGGGGCCTGCTGGAACTAGCCTTGCTTTCCCATTTTGAAGGCTGCATTCATGCTGCCTTGAAGCTGCCTGACATCCCCTGCTCTTGACAGGCCTGTAAACCCTGTAAGAATGTTTCTGGGGAGAAAATGAATTTGCTATCTAAACCAGGTGCTTCTGCGCCTGCGGTGTGGTCAGCCTGACAAGCTCTAGCGCTAAAAGGAAACTCAACGTGTGAACTTGCCTCCAGTTTAGGCCCTTAGTACCCATGTAGATACGGAGGCATGCAGCTCTTTCCATGAGTTCTTAGTCGCTTATATGCTTTATTATAAAGGAAGAAAACTTCTGAGGACTCCTAGGCCTCTCGTGTATGCATCATTTCCCCTCCAAGTTCACTGAGTACCTCCAGAGCCCTGTGGGCTGGCTGCGAATCTTCCAGTCCCATTTGTTGATCCCTCGGAGGCCGTCTGTGCGTGCCTAGAGACGGGCAACACACTCTACGTTCCTTGAGGAGAGCTACATTTCCAGAGACCTCGACCGGCCTCAGGACAACATTGCTGGTGAGTCCGAAGTGCCCAGGAAAACTTTGTCATGGCACTTGTGTGAGCTGCCCTGTGATAATACTCTGCTTTGACTGTTTCGAGGCCCTCGTACCTGCAGTCACTCTGCTCGAGGAGAAAGTCAGCATCTTGCCATGCGGTGTCGCTGACGGCACACCCAGCAGAAACACACGCCTGGAAGTGAGGCCCTGATTTGCCGTGCAGAAGCGGAGGCGTGCAGCAGTTTCCATGAGCCGGTGGCCTGTGCTCTGCGTACCTTTAACGTGGACACCTAGGAAGCTAGCGTGGGCACCCTGTTGCCGGCAGGAACACTGAGTAGCCCCAGGCGCACCTGGGTCTGCTAAGCAACATCCAGTCCCGTAGCCCTTTAGAGCCCCTCTGTGCATGCCGAGCGTAGGGAAACGCACTGCACTCACTTTTGGAGCGTCTTAATTTCCTCAGCACTCGCGCACGTTCACGAACACCGTTCTGGCACGTCCCACATGGCGTAGAAGTCTTAGGCGTTGCCCTAGTCTGAGCTGCACTCAGAGTAACCCTCGGCTTCGCATTCCATCCAGGACCTCCTGCCTGAAGTCACCATGCCTCCTAGAGGAAGTCGGCTTGCGTTCTGACTGCAGTTTAAGTCCTGTTCTTCCTGTGGCACTGCAGGCTTTCGAATAGCCTAGGCCCAGAGGAGCAGCTACGGCGTTCCTTGGTTGAGGCAGTTCGCTTGATGCAGAACACCCTACTTCGAGAAGCTGATTCAGGGAAGGAAACACAGGGTAACCTGTGTCTCTTTGGACTTGTTAGAAACCACAGTGGGGTATGCTGAGTGTGCCCATGGAAACGGGGGCCTGCTGGAACTAGCCTTGCTTTCCCATTTTGAAGGCCGCATTCATGCTGCGTTGAAGCTGCCTGATATTCCCTGCACTTGATAGTCCTGTAAACACTGTAAGAATGCTTCTGGGGAGAAAATGAATTTGCTGTCTAAACCAGGTGCTTCCGTGACTGCGGTGTGGTCAGCCTGACAAGCTCTAGCACTGAAAGGAAACTCAACGTGTGAACTTGCCTCCAGTTGAAGCCCTTAGTAGCCATGTAGATACGGAGGCCTACAGCTCTTTCCATGAGTTCTTAGTCGCTTATATGCTTTATTTTAAAGGAAGTACACTTCTGAGGACTCCTAGTCCTCTCGGGTATGCATCATTTCCCCTCCAAGTTCACTGAGTACCTCCAGAGCCCTGTGGGCCTGCTGCGAAACTTCCAGTCCCATTTGTTGATCCCTCGGAGGTCGTCTGTGTGTGCCTAGAGACGGGCAACACACCGTACGTTCCTTGATGAGAGCTACGTTTCCAGAGACCTCGACCGGCCTCAGGACAACATTGCTGCTGAGTCCGAAGTGCCCAGGAAGACTTTGTCATGGCCCTGGTGTGAGCTGCCATGTGATAACACTCTGTTTTGAATGCTTCGAGGCTGTTTTGAATGCTTCGAGGCCCTCGTACCTGGAGTCACTCTGCTCGAGGAGAAAGTCAGCATCTTGCCATGCGGTGTCGCTGACGCCACACCCAGCAGAAACACATGCCTGGAAGTAAGGCCCTGATTTGCCGTGCAGAAGCGGAGGCGTGCAGCAGTTTCCATGAGCCGGTGGCCTGTGCTCTGCGTACCTTTAACGGCAGCACAGTTTTCTGGACACCTAGGAGGCTAGCGTGGGCACCCAGTTGCCGGCAGGAACACTGAGTACCCCCAGGCGCACCTGGGTCTGCTAAGCAACATCCAGTACCGTAGCCCTGTACAGCCCCTCTGTGCTTGCCGAGCGTAGGGCAACGCACTGCACTCTCTTTTGAGGCGTCTTAATTTCCTCAGCACTCGCGCACGTTTACGAACTCCGTTCTGGCACGTCCCACATGGCGTAGAAGTCTTAGGCATTGCCTTAGTCTGAGCAGCACTCAGAGTAACCCTCGGCTTCGCATTCCATCCAGGACCTCCTGCTTGAAATCACCGTGCCTCCTAGAGGAAGTCGGCTTGCGTTCTGACTGCAGTTTAAGTCCTTTTCTTCCTGCGGCCCTGCAGGCTTTTGAATAGCCACAGGCCCAGAGGAGCAGCTACGGCGTTCCTTGGTTGAGGCAGTTCGCTTGATGCAGAACACTCTACTTCGAGAAGCTGATTCAGGGAAAGACACACAGGGTAACCTGTGTCTCTTTGGACTTGTTAGAAACCACAGTGGGGTATGCTGAGTGTGCCCATGGAAACGGGGGCCTGCTGGAACTAGCCTTGCTTTCCCATTTTGAAGGCTGCATTCATGCTGCCTTGAAGCTGCCTGACATCCCCTGCTCTTGACAGGCCTGTAAACCCTGTAAGAATGTTTCTGGGGAGAAAATGAATTTGCTATCTAAACCAGGTGCTTCTGCGCCTGCGGTGTGGTCACCCTGACAAGCTCTAGCGCTAAAATGAAACTCAACGTGTGAACTTGCCTCCAGTTTAGGCCCTTAGTACCCATGTAGATACGGAGGCATGCAGCTCTTTCCATGAGTTCTTAGTCGCTTATATGCTTTATTATAAAGGAAGAAAACTTCTGAGCGCTCCTAGGCCTCTCGTGTATGCATCATTTCCCCTCCAAGTTCACTGAGTACCTCCAGAGCCCTGTGGGCCGGCTGCGAATCTTCCAGTCCCATTTGTTGATCCCTCGGAGGCCGTCTGTGCGTGCCTAGAGACGGGCAACACACTCTACGTTCCTTGAGGAGAGCTACATTTCCAGAGACCTCGACCGGCCTCAGGACAACATTGCTGGTGAGTCCGAAGTGCCCAGGAAAACTTTGTCATGGCACTTGTGTGAGCTGCCCTGTGATAATACTCTGCTTTGACTGTTTCGAGGCCCTCGTACCTGCAGTCACTCTGCTCGAGGAGAAAGTCAGCATCTTGCCATGCGGTGTCGCTGACGGCACACCCAGCAGAAACACATGCCTGGAAGTGAGGTCCTGATTTGCCGTGCAGAAGCGGAGGCGTGCAGCAGTTTCCATGAGCCGGTGGCCTGTGCTCTGCGTACCTTTAACGTGGACACCTAGGAAGCTAGCGTGGGCACCCTGTTGCCGGCAGGAACACTGAGTAGCCCCAGGCGCACCTGGGTCTGCTAAGCAACATCCAGTCCCGTAGCCCTTTAGAGCCCCTCTGTGCATGCCGAGCGTAGGGAAACGCACTGCACTCACTTTTGGAGCGTCTTAATTTCCTCAGCACTCGCGCACGTTCACGAACACCGTTCTGGCACGTCCCACATGGCGTAGAAGTCTTAGGCGTTGCCCTAGTCTGAGCTGCACTCAGAGTAACCCTCGGCTTCGCATTCCATCCAGGACCTCCTGCCTGAAGTCACCATGCCTCCTAGAGGAAGTCGGCTTGCGTTCTGACTGCAGTTTAAGTCCTGTTCTTCCTGTGGCACTGCAGGCTTTCGAATAGCCTAGGCCCAGAGGAGCAGCTACGGCGTTCCTTGGTTGAGGCAGTTCGCTTGATGCAGAACACCCTACTTCGAGAAGCTGATTCAGGGAAGGAAACACAGGGTAACCTGTGTCTCTTTGGACTTGTTAGAAACCACAGTGGGGTATGCTGAGTGTGCCCATGGAAACGGGGGCCTGCTGGAACTAGCCTTGCTTTCCCATTTTGAAGGCCGCATTCATGCTGCGTTGAAGCTGCCTGATATTCCCTGCACTTGATAGTCCTGTAAACACTGTAAGAATGCTTCTGGGGAGAAAATGAATTTGCTGTCTAAACCAGGTGCTTCCGTGACTGCGGTGTGGTCAGCCTGACAAGCTCTAGCACTGAAAGGAAACTCAACGTGTGAACTTGCCTCCAGTTGAAGCCCTTAGTAGCCATGTAGATACGGAGGCCTACAGCTCTTTCCATGAGTTCTTAGTCGCTTATATGCTTTATTTTAAAGGAAGTACACTTCTGAGGACTCCTAGTCCTCTCGGGTATGCATCATTTCCCCTCCAAGTTCACTGAGTACCTCCAGAGCCCTGTGGGCCTGCTGCGAAACTTGCAGTCCCATTTGTTGATCCCTCGGAGGTCGTCTGTGCGTGCCTAGAGACGGGCAACACACCGTACGTTCCTTGATGAGAGCTACGTTTCCAGAGACCTCGACCGGCCTCAGGACAACATTGCTGCTGAGTCCGAAGTGCCCAGGAAGACTTTGTCATGGCCCTGGTGTGAGCTGCCATGTGATAACACTCTGTTTTGAATGCTTCGAGGCTGTTTTGAATGCTTCGAGGCCCTCGTACCTGGAGTCACTCTGCTCGAGGAGAAAGTCAGCATCTTGCCATGCGGTGTCGCTGACGCCACACCCAGCAGAAACACATGCCTGGAAGTAAGGCCCTGATTTGCCGTGCAGAAGCGGAGGCGTGCAGCAGTTTCCATGAGCCGGTGGCCTGTGCTCTGCGTACCTTTAACGGCAGCACAGTTTTCTGGACACCTAGGAGGCTAGCGTGGGCACCCAGTTGCCGGCAGGAACACTGAGTACCCCCAGGCGCACCTGGGTCTGCTAAGCAACATCCAGTACCGTAGCCCTGTACAGCCCCTCTGTGCTGGCCGAGCGTAGGGAAACGCACTGCACTCTCTTTTGAGGCGTCTTAATTTCCTCAGCACTCGCGCACGTTTACGAACTCCGTTCTGGCACGTCCCACATGGCGTAGAAGTCTTAGGCATTGCCTTAGTCTGAGCAGCACTCAGAGTAACCCTCGGCTTCGCATTCCATCCAGGACCTCCTGCTTGAAATCACCGTGCCTCCTAGAGGAAGTCGGCTTGCGTTCTGACTGCAGTCTAAGTCCTTTTCTTCCTGCGGCCCTGCAGGCTTTTGAATAGCCACAGGCCCAGAGGAGCAGCTACGGCGTTCCTTGGTTGAGGCAGTTCGCTTGATGCAGAACACTCTACTTCGAGAAGCTGATTCAGGGAAAGACACACAGGGTAACCTGTGTCTCTTTGGACTTGTTAGAAACCACAGTGGGGTATGCTGAGTGTGCCCATGGAAACGGGGGCCTGCTGGAACTAGCCTTGCTTTCCCATTTTGAAGGCTGCATTCATGCTGCCTTGAAGCTGCCTGACATCCCCTGCTCTTGACAGGCCTGTAAACCCTGTAAGAATGTTTCTGGGGAGAAAATGAATTTGCTATCTAAACCAGGTGCTTCTGCGCCTGCGGTGTGGTCAGCCTGACAAGCTCTAGCGCTAAAAGGAAACTCAACGTGTGAACTTGCCTCCAGTTTAGGCCCTTAGTACCCATGTAGATACGGAGGCATGCAGCTCTTTCCATGAGTTCTTAGTCGCTTATATGCTTTATTATAAAGGAAGAAAACTTCTGAGCGCTCCTAGGCCTCTCGTGTATGCATCATTTCCCCTCCAAGTTCACTGAGTACCTCCAGAGCCCTGTGGGCCGGCTGCGAATCTTCCAGTCCCATTTGTTGATCCCTCGGAGGCCGTCTGTGCGTGCCTAGAGACGGGCAACACACTCTACGTTCCTTGAGGAGAGCTACATTTCCAGAGACCTCGACCGGCCTCAGGACAACATTGCTGGTGAGTCCGAAGTGCCCAGGAAAACTTTGTCATGGCACTTGTGTGAGCTGCCCTGTGATAATACTCTGCTTTGACTGTTTCGAGGCCCTCGTACCTGCAGTCACTCTGCTCGAGGAGAAAGTCAGCATCTTGCCATGCGGTGTCGCTGACGGCACACCCAGCAGAAACACATGCCTGGAAGTAAGGCCCTGATTTGCCGTGCAGAAGCGGAGGCGTGCAGCAGTTTCCATGAGCCGGTGGCCTGTGCTCTGCGTACCTTTAACGTGGACACCTAGGAAGCTAGCGTGGGCACCCTGTTGCCGGCAGGAACACTGAGTACCCCCAGGCGCACCTGGGTCTGCTAAGCAACATCCAGTCCCGTAGCCCTTTAGAGCCCCTCTGTGCATGCCGAGCGTAGGGAAACGCACTGCACTCACTTTTGGAGCGTCTTAATTTCCTCAGCACTCGCGCACGTTCACGAACACCGTTCTGGCACGTCCCACATGGCGTAGAAGTCTTAGGCGTTGCCCTAGTCTGAGCTGCACTCAGAGTAACCCTCGGCTTCGCATTCCATCCAGGACCTCCTGCCTGAAGTCACCATGCCTCCTAGAGGAAGTCGGCTTGCGTTCTGACTGCAGTTTAAGTCCTGTTCTTCCTGTGGCACTGCAGGCTTTCGAATAGCCTAGGCCCAGAGGAGCAGCTACGGCGTTCCTTGGTTGAGGCAGTTCGCTTGATGCAGAACACCCTACTTCGAGAAGCTGATTCAGGGAAGGAAACACAGGGTAACCTGTGTCTCTTTGGACTTGTTAGAAACCACAGTGGGGTATGCTGAGTGTGCCCATGGAAACGGGGGCCTGCTGGAACTAGCCTTGCTTTCCCATTTTGAAGGCCGCATTCATGCTGCGTTGAAGCTGCCTGATATTCCCTGCACTTGATAGTCCTGTAAACACTGTAAGAATGCTTCTGGGGAGAAAATGAATTTGCTGTCTAAACCAGGTGCTTCCGTGACTGCGGTGTGGTCAGCCTGACAAGCTCTAGCACTGAAAGGAAACTCAACGTGTGAACTTGCCTCCAGTTGAAGCCCTTAGTAGCCATGTAGATACGGAGGCCTACAGCTCTTTCCATGAGTTCTTAGTCGCTTATATGCTTTATTTTAAAGGAAGTACACTTCTGAGGACTCCTAATCCTCTCGGGTATGCATCATTTCCCCTCCAAGTTCACTGAGTACCTCCAGAGCCCTGTGGGCCTGCTGCGAAACTTCCAGTCCCATTTGTTGATCCCTCGGAGGTCGTCTGTGCGTGCCTAGAGACGGGCAACACACCGTACGTTCCTTGATGAGAGCTACGTTTCCAGAGACCTCGACCGGCCTCAGGACAACATTGCTGCTGAGTCTGAAGTGCCCAGGAAGACTTTGTCATGGCCCTGGTGTGAGCTGCCATGTGATAACACTCTGTTTTGAATGCTTCGAGGCTGTTTTGAATGCTTCGAGGCCCTCGTACCTGGAGTCACTCTGCTCGAGGAGAAAGTCAGCATCTTGCCATGCGGTGTCGCTGACGCCACACCCAGCAGAAACACATGCCTGGAAGTAAGGCCCTGATTTGCCGTGCAGAAGCGGAGGCGTGCAGCAGTTTCCATGAGCCGGTGGCCTGTGCTCTGCGTACCTTTAACGGCAGCACAGTTTTCTGGACACCTAGGAGGCTAGCGTGGGCACCCAGTTGCCGGCAGGAACACTGAGTACCCCCAGGCGCACCTGGGTCTGCTAAGCAACATCCAGTACCGTAGCCCTGTACAGCCCCTCTGTGCTTGCCGAGCGTAGGGAAACGCACTGCACCCTCTTTTGAGGCGTCTTAATTTCCTGAGCACTCGCGCACGTTTACGAACTCCGTTCTGGCACGTCCCACATGGCGTAGAAGTCTTAGGCATTGCCTTAGTCTGAGCAGCACTCAGAGTAACCCTCGGCTTCGCATTCCATCCAGGACCTCCTGCTTGAAATCACCGTGCCTCCTAGAGGAAGTCGGCTTGCGTTCTGACTGCAGTTTAAGTCCTTTTCTTCCTGCGGCCCTGCAGGCTTTTGAATAGCCTCAGGCCCAGAGGAGCAGCTACGGCGTTCCTTGGTTGAGGCAGTTCGCTTGATGCAGAACACTCTACTTCGAGAAGCTGATTCAGGGAAAGACACACAGGGTAACCTGTGTCTCTTTGGACTTGTTAGAAACCACAGTGGGGTATGCTGAGTGTGCCCATGGAAACGGGGGCCTGCTGGAACTAGCCTTGCTTTCCCATTTTGAAGGCTGCATTCATGCTGCCTTGAAGCTGCCTGACATCCCCTGCTCTTGACAGGCCTGTAAACCCTGTAAGAATGTTTCTGGGGAGAAAATGAATTTGCTATCTAAACCAGGTGCTTCTGCGCCTGCGGTGTGGTCAGCCTGACAAGCTCTAGCGCTAAAAGGAAACTCAACGTGTGAACTTGCCTCCAGTTTAGGCCCTTAGTACCCATGTAGATACGGAGGCATGCAGCTCTTTCCATGAGTTCTTAGTCGCTTATATGCTTTATTATAAAGGAAGAAAACTTCTGAGGACTCCTAGGCCTCTCGTGTATGCATCATTTCCCCTCCAAGTTCACTGAGTACCTCCAGAGCCCTGTGGGCTGGCTGCGAATCTTCCAGTCCCATTTGTTGATCCCTCGGAGGCCGTCTGTGCGTGCCTAGAGACGGGCAACACACTCTACGTTCCTTGAGGAGAGCTACATTTCCAGAGACCTCGACCGGCCTCAGGACAACATTGCTGGTGAGTCCGAAGTGCCCAGGAAAACTTTGTCATGGCACTTGTGTGAGCTGCCCTGTGATAATACTCTGCTTTGACTGTTTCGAGGCCCTCGTACCTGCAGTCACTCTGCTCGAGGAGAAAGTCAGCATCTTGCCATGCGGTGTCGCTGACGGCACACCCAGCAGAAACACACGCCTGGAAGTGAGGCCCTGATTTGCCGTGCAGAAGCGGAGGCGTGCAGCAGTTTCCATGAGCCGGTGGCCTGTGCTCTGCGTACCTTTAACGTGGACACCTAGGAAGCTAGCGCGGGCACCCTGTTGCCGGCAGGAACACTGAGTAGCCCCAGGCGCACCTGGGTCTGCTAAGCAACATCCAGTCCCGTAGCCCTTTAGAGCCCCTCTGTGCATGCCGAGCGTAGGGAAACGCACTGCACTCACTTTTGGAGCGTCTTAATTTCCTCAGCACTCGCGCACGTTCACGAACACCGTTCTGGCACGTCCCACATGGCGTAGAAGTCTTAGGCGTTGCCCTAGTCTGAGCTGCACTCAGAGTAACCCTCGGCTTCGCATTCCATCCAGGACCTCCTGCCTGAAGTCACCATGCCTCCTAGAGGAAGTCGGCTTGCGTTCTGACTGCAGTTTAAGTCCTGTTCTTCCTGTGGCACTGCAGGCTTTCGAATAGCCTAGGCCCAGAGGAGCAGCTACGGCGTTCCTTGGTTGAGGCAGTTCGCTTGATGCAGAACACCCTACTTCGAGAAGCTGATTCAGGGAAGGAAACACAGGGTAACCTGTGTCTCTTTGGACTTGTTAGAAACCACAGTGGGGTATGCTGAGTGTGCCCATGGAAACGGGGGCCTGCTGGAACTAGCCTTGCTTTCCCATTTTGAAGGCCGCATTCATGCTGCGTTGAAGCTGCCTGATATTCCCTGCACTTGATAGTCCTGTAAACACTGTAAGAATGCTTCTGGGGAGAAAATGAATTTGCTGTCTAAACCAGGTGCTTCCGTGACTGCGGTGTGGTCAGCCTGACAAGCTCTAGCACTGAAAGGAAACTCAACGTGTGAACTTGCCTCCAGTTGAAGCCCTTAGTAGCCATGTAGATACGGAGGCCTACAGCTCTTTCCATGAGTTCTTAGTCGCTTATATGCTTTATTTTAAAGGAAGTACACTTCTGAGGACTCCTAATCCTCTCGGGTATGCATCATTTCCCCTCCAAGTTCACTGAGTACCTCCAGAGCCCTGTGGGCCTGCTGCGAAACTTGCAGTCCCATTTGTTGATCCCTCGGAGGTCGTCTGTGCGTGCCTAGAGACGGGCAACACACCGTACGTTCCTTGATGAGAGCTACGTTTCCAGAGACCTCGACCGGCCTCAGGACAACATTGCTGCTGAGTCCGAAGTGCCCAGGAAGACTTTGTCATGGCCCTGGTGTGAGCTGCCATGTGATAACACTCTGTTTTGAATGCTTCGAGGCTGTTTTGAATGCTTCGAGGCCCTCGTACCTGGAGTCACTCTGCTCGAGGAGAAAGTCAGCATCTTGCCATGCGGTGTCGCTGACGCCACACCCAGCAGAAACACATGCCTGGAAGTAAGGCCCTGATTTGCCGTGCAGAAGCGGAGGCGTGCAGCAGTTTCCATGAGCCGGTGGCCTGTGCTCTGCGTACCTTTAACGGCAGCACAGTTTTCTGGACACCTAGGAGGCTAGCGTGGGCACCCAGTTGCCGGCAGGAACACTGAGTACCCCCAGGCGCACCTGGGTCTGCTAAGCAACATCCAGTACCGTAGCCCTGTACAGCCCCTCTGTGCTTGCCGAGCGTAGGGAAACGCACTGCACCCTCTTTTGAGGCGTCTTAATTTCCTCAGCACTCGCGCACGTTTACGAACTCCGTTCTGGCACGTCCCACATGGCGTAGAAGTCTTAGGCATTGCCTTAGTCTGAGCAGCACTCAGAGTAACCCTCGTCTTCGCATTCCATCCAGGACCTCCTGCTTGAAATCACCGTGCCTCCTAGAGGAAGTCGGCTTGCGTTCTGACTGCAGTTTAAGTCCTTTTCTTCCTGCGGCCCTGCAGGCTTTTGAATAGCCACAGGCCCAGAGGAGCAGCTACGGCGTTCCTTGGTTGAGGCAGTTCGCTTGATGCAGAACACTCTACTTCGAGAAGCTGATTCAGGGAAAGACACACAGGGTAACCTGTGTCTCTTTGGACTTGTTAGAAACCACAGTGGGGTATGCTGAGTGTGCCCATGGAAACGGGGGCCTGCTGGAACTAGCCTTGCTTTCCCATTTTGAAGGCTGCATTCATGCTGCCTTGAAGCTGCCTGACATCCCCTGCTCTTGACAGGCCTGTAAACCCTGTAAGAATGTTTCTGGGGAGAAAATGAATTTGCTATCTAAACCAGGTGCTTCTGCGCCTGCGGTGTGGTCACCCTGACAAGCTCTAGCGCTAAAAGGAAACTCAACGTGTGAACTTGCCTCCAGTTTAGGCCCTTAGTACCCATGTAGATACGGAGGCATGCAGCTCTTTCCATGAGTTCTTAGTCGCTTATATGCTTTATTATAAAGGAAGAAAACTTCTGAGGACTCCTAGGCCTCTCGTGTATGCATCATTTCCCCTCCAAGTTCACTGAGTACCTCCAGAGCCCTGTGGGCCGGCTGCGAATCTTCCAGTCCCATTTGTTGATCCCTCGGAGGCCGTCTGTGCGTGCCTAGAGACGGGCAACACACTCTACGTTCCTTGAGGAGAGCTACATTTCCAGAGACCTCGACCGGCCTCAGGACAACATTGCTGGTGAGTCCGAAGTGCCCAGGAAAACTTTGTCATGGCACTTGTGTGAGCTGCCCTGTGATAATACTCTGCTTTGACTGTTTCGAGGCCCTCGTACCTGCAGTCACTCTGCTCGAGGAGAAAGTCAGCATCTTGCCATGCGGTGTCGCTGACGGCACACCCAGCAGAAACACACGCCTGGAAGTGAGGCCCTGATTTGCCGTGCAGAAGCGGAGGCGTGCAGCAGTTTCCATGAGCCGGTGGCCTGTGCTCTGCGTACCTTTAACGTGGACACCTAGGAAGCTAGCGCGGGCACCCTGTTGCCGGCAGGAACACTGAGTAGCCCCAGGCGCACCTGGGTCTGCTAAGCAACATCCAGTCCCGTAGCCCTTTAGAGCCCCTCTGTGCATGCCGAGCGTAGGGAAACGCACTGCACTCACTTTTGGAGCGTCTTAATTTCCTCAGCACTCGCGCACGTTCACGAACACCGTTCTGGCACGTCCCACATGGCGTAGAAGTCTTAGGCGTTGCCCTAGTCTGAGCTGCACTCAGAGTAACCCTCGGCTTCGCATTCCATCCAGGACCTCCTGCCTGAAGTCACCATGCCTCCTAGAGGAAGTCGGCTTGCGTTCTGACTGCAGTTTAAGTCCTGTTCTTCCTGTGGCACTGCAGGCTTTCGAATAGCCTAGGCCCAGAGGAGCAGCTACGGCGTTCCTTGGTTGAGGCAGTTCGCTTGATGCAGAACACCCTACTTCGAGAAGCTGATTCAGGGAAGGAAACACAGGGTAACCTGTGTCTCTTTGGACTTGTTAGAAACCACAGTGGGGTATGCTGAGTGTGCCCATGGAAACGGGGGCCTGCTGGAACTAGCCTTGCTTTCCCATTTTGAAGGCCGCATTCATGCTGCGTTGAAGCTGCCTGATATTCCCTGCACTTGATAGTCCTGTAAACACTGTAAGAATGCTTCTGGGGAGAAAATGAATTTGCTGTCTAAACCAGGTGCTTCCGTGACTGCGGTGTGGTCAGCCTGACAAGCTCTAGCACTGAAAGGAAACTCAACGTGTGAACTTGCCTCCAGTTGAAGCCCTTAGTAGCCATGTAGATACGGAGGCCTACAGCTCTTTCCATGAGTTCTTAGTCGCTTATATGCTTTATTTTAAAGGAAGTACACTTCTGAGGACTCCTAATCCTCTCGGGTATGCATCATTTCCCCTCCAAGTTCACTGAGTACCTCCAGAGCCCTGTGGGCCTGCTGCGAAACTTCCAGTCCCATTTGTTGATCCCTCGGAGGTCGTCTGTGCGTGCCTAGAGACGGGCAACACACCGTACGTTCCTTGATGAGAGCTACGTTTCCAGAGACCTCGACCGGCCTCAGGACAACATTGCTGCTGAGTCCGAAGTGCCCAGGAAGACTTTGTCATGGCCCTGGTGTGAGCTGCCATGTGATAACACTCTGTTTTGAATGCTTCGAGGCTGTTTTGAATGCTTCGAGGCCCTCGTACCTGGAGTCACTCTGCTCGAGGAGAAAGTCAGCATCTTGCCATGCGGTGTCGCTGACGCCACACCCAGCAGAAACACATGCCTGGAAGTGAGGCCCTGATTTGCCGTGCAGAAGCGGAGGCGTGCAGCAGTTTCCATGAGCCGGTGGCCTGTGCTCTGCGTACCTTTAACGTGGACACCTAGGAAGCTAGCGTGGGCACCCTGTTGCCGGCAGGAACACTGAGTAGCCCCAGGCGCACCTGGGTCTGCTAAGCAACATCCAGTCCTGTAGCCCTTTAGAGCCCCTCTGTGCATGCCGAGCGTAGGGAAACGCACTGCACTCACTTTTGGAGCGTCTTAATTTCCTCAGCACTCGCGCACGTTCATGAACACCGTTCTGGCACGTCCCACATGGCGTAGAAGTCTTAGGCGTTGCCCTAGTCTGAGCTGCACTCAGAGTAACCCTCGGCTTCGCATTCCATCCAGGACCTCCTGCCTGAAGTCACCATGCCTCCTAGAGGAAGTCGGCTTGCGTTCTGACTGCAGTTTAAGTCCTGTTCTTCCTGTGGCACTGCAGGCTTTCGAATAGCCTAGGCCCAGAGGAGCAGCTACGGCGTTCCTTGGTTGAGGCAGTTCGCTTGATGCAGAACACCCTACTTCGAGAAGCTGATTCAGGGAAGGAAACACAGGGTAACCTGTGTCTCTTTGGACTTGTTAGAAACCACAGTGGGGTATGCTGAGTGTGCCCATGGAAACGGGGGCCTGCTGGAACTAGCCTTGCTTTCCCATTTTGAAGGCCGCATTCATGCTGCGTTGAAGCTGCCTGATATTCCCTGCACTTGATAGTCCTGTAAACACTGTAAGAATGCTTCTGGGGAGAAAATGAATTTGCTGTCTAAACCAGGTGCTTCCGTGACTGCGGTGTGGTCAGCCTGACAAGCTCTAGCACTGAAAGGAAACTCAACGTGTGAACTTGCCTCCAGTTGAAGCCCTTAGTAGCCATGTAGATACGGAGGCCTACAGCTCTTTCCATGAGTTCTTAGTCGCTTATATGCTTTATTTTAAAGGAAGTACACTTCTGAGGACTCCTAATCCTCTCGGGTATGCATCATTTCCCCTCCAAGTTCACTGAGTACCTCCAGAGCCCTGTGGGCCTGCTGCGAAACTTGTAGTCCCATTTGTTGATCCCTCGGAGGTCGTCTGTGCGTGCCTAGAGACGGGCAACACACCGTACGTTCCTTGATGAGAGCTACGTTTCCAGAGACCTCGACCGGCCTCAGGACAACATTGCTGCTGAGTCCGAAGTGCCCAGGAAGACTTTGTCATGGCCCTGGTGTGAGCTGCCATGTGATAACACTCTGTTTTGAATGCTTCGAGGCTGTTTTGAATGCTTCGAGGCCCTCGTACCTGGAGTCACTCTGCTCGAGGAGAAAGTCAGCATCTTGCCATGCGGTGTCGCTGACGCCACACCCAGCAGAAACACATGCCTGGAAGTAAGGCCCTGATTTGCCGTGCAGAAGCGGAGGCGTGCAGCAGTTTCCATGAGCCGGTGGCCTGTGCTCTGCGTACCTTTAACGGCAGCACAGTTTTCTGGACACCTAGGAGGCTAGCGTGGGCACCCAGTTGCCGGCAGGAACACTGAGTACCCCCAGGCGCACCTGGGTCTGCTAAGCAACATCCAGTACCGTAGCCCTGTACAGCCCCTCTGTGCTTGCCGAGCGTAGGGAAACGCACTGCACTCTCTTTTGAGGCGTCTTAATTTCCTCAGCACTCGCGCACGTTTACGAACTCCGTTCTGGCACGTCCCACATGGCGTAGAAGTCTTAGGCATTGCCTTAGTCTGAGCAGCACTCAGAGTAACCCTCGGCTTCGCATTCCATCCAGGACCTCCTGCTTGAAATCACCGTGCCTCCTAGAGGAAGTCGGCTTGCGTTCTGACTGCAGTTTAAGTCCTTTTCTTCCTGCGGCCCTGCAGGCTTTTGAATAGCCACAGGCCCAGAGGAGCAGCTACGGCGTTCCTTGGTTGAGGCAGTTCGCTTGATGCAGAACACTCTACTTCGAGAAGCTGATTCAGGGAAAGACACACAGGGTAACCTGTGTCTCTTTGGACTTGTTAGAAACCACAGTGGGGTATGCTGAGTGTGCCCATGGAAACGGGGGCCTGCTGGAACTAGCCTTGCTTTCCCATTTTGAAGGCTGCATTCATGCTGCCTTGAAGCTGCCTGACATCCCCTGCTCTTGACAGGCCTGTAAACCCTGTAAGAATGTTTCTGGGGAGAAAATGAATTTGCTATCTAAACCAGGTGCTTCTGCGCCTGCGGTGTGGTCACCCTGACAAGCTCTAGCGCTAAAATGAAACTCAACGTGTGAACTTGCCTCCAGTTTAGGCCCTTAGTACCCATGTAGATACGGAGGCATGCAGCTCTTTCCATGAGTTCTTAGTCGCTTATATGCTTTATTATAAAGGAAGAAAACTTCTGAGCGCTCCTAGGCCTCTCGTGTATGCATCATTTCCCCTCCAAGTTCACTGAGTACCTCCAGAGCCCTGTGGGCCGGCTGCGAATCTTCCAGTCCCATTTGTTGATCCCTCGGAGGCCGTCTGTGCGTGCCTAGAGACGGGCAACACACTCTACGTTCCTTGAGGAGAGCTACATTTCCAGAGACCTCGACCGGCCTCAGGACAACATTGCTGGTGAGTCCGAAGTGCCCAGGAAAACTTTGTCATGGCACTTGTGTGAGCTGCCCTGTGATAATACTCTGCTTTGACTGTTTCGAGGCCCTCGTACCTGCAGTCACTCTGCTCGAGGAGAAAGTCAGCATCTTGCCATGCGGTGTCGCTGACGGCACACCCAGCAGAAACACATGCCTGGAAGTGAGGTCCTGATTTGCCGTGCAGAAGCGGAGGCGTGCAGCAGTTTCCATGAGCCGGTGGCCTGTGCTCTGCGTACCTTTAACGTGGACACCTAGGAAGCTAGCGCGGGCACCCTGTTGCCGGCAGGAACACTGAGTAGCCCCAGGCGCACCTGGGTCTGCTAAGCAACATCCAGTCCCGTAGCCCTTTAGAGCCCCTCTGTGCATGCCGAGCGTAGGGAAACGCACTGCACTCACTTTTGGAGCGTCTTAATTTCCTCAGCACTCGCGCACGTTCACGAACACCGTTCTGGCACGTCCCACATGGCGTAGAAGTCTTAGGCGTTGCCCTAGTCTGAGCTGCACTCAGAGTAACCCTCGGCTTCGCATTCCATCCAGGACCTCCTGCCTGAAGTCACCATGCCTCCTAGAGGAAGTCGGCTTGCGTTCTGACTGCAGTTTAAGTCCTGTTCTTCCTGTGGCACTGCAGGCTTTCGAATAGCCTAGGCCCAGAGGAGCAGCTACGGCGTTCCTTGGTTGAGGCAGTTCGCTTGATGCAGAACACCCTACTTCGAGAAGCTGATTCAGGGAAGGAAACACAGGGTAACCTGTGTCTCTTTGGACTTGTTAGAAACCACAGTGGGGTATGCTGAGTGTGCCCATGGAAACGGGGGCCTGCTGGAACTAGCCTTGCTTTCCCATTTTGAAGGCCGCATTCATGCTGCGTTGAAGCTGCCTGATATTCCCTGCACTTGATAGTCCTGTAAACACTGTAAGAATGCTTCTGGGGAGAAAATGAATTTGCTGTCTAAACCAGGTGCTTCCGTGACTGCGGTGTGGTCAGCCTGACAAGCTCTAGCACTGAAAGGAAACTCAACGTGTGAACTTGCCTCCAGTTGAAGCCCTTAGTAGCCATGTAGATACGGAGGCCTACAGCTCTTTCCATGAGTTCTTAGTCGCTTATATGCTTTATTTTAAAGGAAGTACACTTCTGAGGACTCCTAGTCCTCTCGGGTATGCATCATTTCCCCTCCAAGTTCACTGAGTACCTCCAGAGCCCTGTGGGCCTGCTGCGAAACTTGCAGTCCCATTTGTTGATCCCTCGGAGGTCGTCTGTGCGTGCCTAGAGACGGGCAACACACCGTACGTTCCTTGATGAGAGCTACGTTTCCAGAGACCTCGACCGGCCTCAGGACAACATTGCTGCTGAGTCCGAAGTGCCCAGGAAGACTTTGTCATGGCCCTGGTGTGAGCTGCCATGTGATAACACTCTGTTTTGAATGCTTCGAGGCTGTTTTGAATGCTTCGAGGCCCTCGTACCTGGAGTCACCCTGCTAGAGGAGAAAGTCAGCATCTTGCCATGCGGTGTCGCTGACGCCACACCCAGCAGAAACACATGCCTGGAAGTAAGGCCCTGATTTGCCGTGCAGAAGCGGAGGCGTGCAGCAGTTTCCATGAGCCGGTGGCCTGTGCTCTGCGTACCTTTAACGGCAGCACAGTTTTCTGGACACCTAGGAGGCTAGCGTGGGCACCCAGTTGCCGGCAGGAACACTGAGTACCCCCAGGCGCACCTGGGTCTGCTAAGCAACATCCAGTACCGTAGCCCTGTACAGCCCCTCTGTGCTTGCCGAGCGTAGGGAAACGCACTGCACTCTCTTTTGAGGCGTCTTAATTTCCTCAGCACTCGCGCACGTTTACGAACTCCGTTCTGGCACGTCCCACATGGCGTAGAAGTCTTAGGCATTGCCTTAGTCTGAGCAGCACTCAGAGTAACCCTCGGCTTCGCATTCCATCCAGGACCTCCTGCTTGAAATCACCGTGCCTCCTAGAGGAAGTCGGCTTGCGTTCTGACTGCAGTTTAAGTCCTTTTCTTCCTGCGGCCCTGCAGGCTTTTGAATAGCCACAGGCCCAGAGGAGCAGCTACGGCGTTCCTTGGTTGAGGCAGTTCGCTTGATGCAGAACACTCTACTTCGAGAAGCTGATTCAGGGAAAGACACACAGGGTAACCTGTGTCTCTTTGGACTTGTTAGAAACCACAGTGGGGTATGCTGAGTGTGCCCATGGAAACGGGGGCCTGCTGGAACTAGCCTTGCTTTCCCATTTTGAAGGCTGCATTCATGCTGCCTTGAAGCTGCCTGACATCCCCTGCTCTTGACAGGCCTGTAAACCCTGTAAGAATGTTTCTGGGGAGAAAATGAATTTGCTATCTAAACCAGGTGCTTCTGCGCCTGCGGTGTGGTCAGCCTGACAAGCTCTAGCGCTAAAAGGAAACTCAACGTGTGAACTTGCCTCCAGTTTAGGCCCTTAGTACCCATGTAGATACGGAGGCATGCAGCTCTTTCCATGAGTTCTTAGTCGCTTATATGCTTTATTATAAAGGAAGAAAACTTCTGAGGACTCCTAGGCCTCTCGTGTATGCATCATTTCCCCTCCAAGTTCACTGAGTACCTCCAGAGCCCTGTGGGCTGGCTGCGAATCTTCCAGTCCCATTTGTTGATCCCTCGGAGGCCGTCTGTGCGTGCCTAGAGACGGGCAACACACTCTACGTTCCTTGAGGAGAGCTACATTTCCAGAGACCTCGACCGGCCTCAGGACAACATTGCTGGTGAGTCCGAAGTGCCCAGGAAAACTTTGTCATGGCACTTGTGTGAGCTGCCCTGTGATAATACTCTGCTTTGACTGTTTCGAGGCCCTCGTACCTGCAGTCACTCTGCTCGAGGAGAAAGTCAGCATCTTGCCATGCGGTGTCGCTGACGGCACACCCAGCAGAAACACACGCCTGGAAGTGAGGCCCTGATTTGCCGTGCAGAAGCGGAGGCGTGCAGCAGTTTCCATGAGCCGGTGGCCTGTGCTCTGCGTACCTTTAACGTGGACACCTAGGAAGCTAGCGCGGGCACCCTGTTGCCGGCAGGAACACTGAGTAGCCCCAGGCGCACCTGGGTCTGCTAAGCAACATCCAGTCCCGTAGCCCTTTAGAGCCCCTCTGTGCATGCCGAGCGTAGGGAAACGCACTGCACTCACTTTTGGAGCGTCTTAATTTCCTCAGCACTCGCGCACGTTCACGAACACCGTTCTGGCACGTCCCACATGGCGTAGAAGTCTTAGGCGTTGCCCTAGTCTGAGCTGCACTCAGAGTAACCCTCGGCTTCGCATTCCATCCAGGACCTCCTGCCTGAAGTCACCATGCCTCCTAGAGGAAGTCGGCTTGCGTTCTGACTGCAGTTTAAGTCCTGTTCTTCCTGTGGCACTGCAGGCTTTCGAATAGCCTAGGCCCAGAGGAGCAGCTACGGCGTTCCTTGGTTGAGGCAGTTCGCTTGATGCAGAACACCCTACTTCGAGAAGCTGATTCAGGGAAGGAAACACAGGGTAACCTGTGTCTCTTTGGACTTGTTAGAAACCACAGTGGGGTATGCTGAGTGTGCCCATGGAAACGGGGGCCTGCTGGAACTAGCCTTGCTTTCCCATTTTGAAGGCCGCATTCATGCTGCGTTGAAGCTGCCTGATATTCCCTGCACTTGATAGTCCTGTAAACACTGTAAGAATGCTTCTGGGGAGAAAATGAATTTGCTGTCTAAACCAGGTGCTTCCGTGACTGCGGTGTGGTCAGCCTGACAAGCTCTAGCACTGAAAGGAAACTCAACGTGTGAACTTGCCTCCAGTTGAAGCCCTTAGTAGCCATGTAGATACGGAGGCCTACAGCTCTTTCCATGAGTTCTTAGTCGCTTATATGCTTTATTTTAAAGGAAGTACACTTCTGAGGACTCCTAATCCTCTCGGGTATGCATCATTTCCCCTCCAAGTTCACTGAGTACCTCCAGAGCCCTGTGGGCCTGCTGCGAAACTTCCAGTCCCATTTGTTGATCCCTCGGAGGTCGTCTGTGCGTGCCTAGAGACGGGCAACACACCGTACGTTCCTTGATGAGAGCTACGTTTCCAGAGACCTCGACCGGCCTCAGGACAACATTGCTGCTGAGTCCGAAGTGCCCAGGAAGACTTTGTCATGGCCCTGGTGTGAGCTGCCATGTGATAACACTCTGTTTTGAATGCTTCGAGGCTGTTTTGAATGCTTCGAGGCCCTCGTACCTGGAGTCACTCTGCTCGAGGAGAAAGTCAGCATCTTGCCATGCGGTGTCGCTGACGCCACACCCAGCAGAAACACATGCCTGGAAGTAAGGCCCTGATTTGCCGTGCAGAAGCGGAGGCGTGCAGCAGTTTCCATGAGCCGGTGGCCTGTGCTCTGCGTACCTTTAACGGCAGCACAGTTTTCTGGACACCTAGGAGGCTAGCGTGGGCACCCAGTTGCCGGCAGGAACACTGAGTACCCCCAGGCGCACCTGGGTCTGCTAAGCAACATCCAGTACCGTAGCCCTGTACAGCCCCTCTGTGCTTGCCGAGCGTAGGGAAACGCACTGCACCCTCTTTTGAGGCGTCTTAATTTCCTCAGCACTCGCGCACGTTTACGAACTCCGTTCTGGCACGTCCCACATGGCGTAGAAGTCTTAGGCATTGCCTTAGTCTGAGCAGCACTCAGAGTAACCCTCGGCTTCGCATTCCATCCAGGACCTCCTGCTTGAAATCACCGTGCCTCCTAGAGGAAGTCGGCTTGCGTTCTGACTGCAGTTTAAGTCCTTTTCTTCCTGCGGCCCTGCAGGCTTTTGAATAGCCACAGGCCCAGAGGAGCAGCTACGGCGTTCCTTGGTTGAGGCAGTTCGCTTGATGCAGAACACTCTACTTCGAGAAGCTGATTCAGGGAAAGACACACAGGGTAACCTGTGTCTCTTTGGACTTGTTAGAAACCACAGTGGGGTATGCTGAGTGTGCCCATGGAAACGGGGGCCTGCTGGAACTAGCCTTGCTTTCCCATTTTGAAGGCTGCATTCATGCTGCCTTGAAGCTGCCTGACATCCCCTGCTCTTGACAGGCCTGTAAACCCTGTAAGAATGTTTCTGGGGAGAAAATGAATTTGCTATCTAAACCAGGTGCTTCTGCGCCTGCGGTGTGGTCACCCTGACAAGCTCTAGCGCTAAAAGGAAACTCAACGTGTGAACTTGCCTCCAGTTTAGGCCCTTAGTACCCATGTAGATACGGAGGCATGCAGCTCTTTCCATGAGTTCTTAGTCGCTTATATGCTTTATTATAAAGGAAGAAAACTTCTGAGGACTCCTAGGCCTCTCGTGTATGCATCATTTCCCCTCCAAGTTCACTGAGTACCTCCAGAGCCCTGTGGGCCGGCTGCGAATCTTCCAGTCCCATTTGTTGATCCCTCGGAGGCCGTCTGTGCGTGCCTAGAGACGGGCAACACACTCTACGTTCCTTGAGGAGAGCTACATTTCCAGAGACCTCGACCGGCCTCAGGACAACATTGCTGGTGAGTCCGAAGTGCCCAGGAAAACTTTGTCATGGCACTTGTGTGAGCTGCCCTGTGATAATACTCTGCTTTGACTGTTTCGAGGCCCTCGTACCTGCAGTCACTCTGCTCGAGGAGAAAGTCAGCATCTTGCCATGCGGTGTCGCTGACGGCACACCCAGCAGAAACACACGCCTGGAAGTGAGGCCCTGATTTGCCGTGCAGAAGCGGAGGCGTGCAGCAGTTTCCATGAGCCGGTGGCCTGTGCTCTGCGTACCTTTAACGTGGACACCTAGGAAGCTAGCGCGGGCACCCTGTTGCCGGCAGGAACACTGAGTAGCCCCAGGCGCACCTGGGTCTGCTAAGCAACATCCAGTCCCGTAGCCCTTTAGAGCCCCTCTGTGCATGCCGAGCGTAGGGAAACGCACTGCACTCACTTTTGGAGCGTCTTAATTTCCTCAGCACTCGCGCACGTTCACGAACACCGTTCTGGCACGTCCCACATGGCGTAGAAGTCTTAGGCGTTGCCCTAGTCTGAGCTGCACTCAGAGTAACCCTCGGCTTCGCATTCCATCCAGGACCTCCTGCCTGAAGTCACCATGCCTCCTAGAGGAAGTCGGCTTGCGTTCTGACTGCAGTTTAAGTCCTGTTCTTCCTGTGGCACTGCAGGCTTTCGAATAGCCTAGGCCCAGAGGAGCAGCTACGGCGTTCCTTGGTTGAGGCAGTTCGCTTGATGCAGAACACCCTACTTCGAGAAGCTGATTCAGGGAAGGAAACACAGGGTAACCTGTGTCTCTTTGGACTTGTTAGAAACCACAGTGGGGTATGCTGAGTGTGCCCATGGAAACGGGGGCCTGCTGGAACTAGCCTTGCTTTCCCATTTTGAAGGCCGCATTCATGCTGCGTTGAAGCTGCCTGATATTCCCTGCACTTGATAGTCCTGTAAACACTGTAAGAATGCTTCTGGGGAGAAAATGAATTTGCTGTCTAAACCAGGTGCTTCCGTGACTGCGGTGTGGTCAGCCTGACAAGCTCTAGCACTGAAAGGAAACTCAACGTGTGAACTTGCCTCCAGTTGAAGCCCTTAGTAGCCATGTAGATACGGAGGCCTACAGCTCTTTCCATGAGTTCTTAGTCGCTTATATGCTTTATTTTAAAGGAAGTACACTTCTGAGGACTCCTAATCCTCTCGGGTATGCATCATTTCCCCTCCAAGTTCACTGAGTACCTCCAGAGCCCTGTGGGCCTGCTGCGAAACTTCCAGTCCCATTTGTTGATCCCTCGGAGGTCGTCTGTGCGTGCCTAGAGACGGGCAACACACCGTACGTTCCTTGATGAGAGCTACGTTTCCAGAGACCTCGACCGGCCTCAGGACAACATTGCTGCTGAGTCCGAAGTGCCCAGGAAGACTTTGTCATGGCCCTGGTGTGAGCTGCCATGTGATAACACTCTGTTTTGAATGCTTCGAGGCTGTTTTGAATGCTTCGAGGCCCTCGTACCTGGAGTCACTCTGCTCCAGGAGAAAGTCAGCATCTTGCCATGCGGTGTCGCTGACGCCACACCCAGCAGAAACACATGCCTGGAAGTAAGGCCCTGATTTGCCGTGCAGAAGCGGAGGCGTGCAGCAGTTTCCATGAGCCGGTGGCCTGTGCTCTGCGTACCTTTAACGGCAGCACAGTTTTCTGGACACCTAGGAGGCTAGCGTGGGCACCCAGTTGCCGGCAGGAACACTGAGTACCCCCAGGCGCACCTGGGTCTGCTAAGCAACATCCAGTACCGTAGCCCTGTACAGCCCCTCTGTGCTTGCCGAGCGTAGGGAAACGCACTGCACCCTCTTTTGAGGCGTCTTAATTTCCTCAGCACTCGCGCACGTTTACGAACTCCGTTCTGGCACGTCCCACATGGCGTAGAAGTCTTAGGCATTGCCTTAGTCTGAGCAGCACTCAGAGTAACCCTCGGCTTCGCATTCCATCCAGGACCTCCTGCTTGAAATCACCGTGCCTCCTAGAGGAAGTCGGCTTGCGTTCTGACTGCAGTTTAAGTCCTTTTCTTCCTGCGGCCCTGCAGGCTTTTGAATAGCCACAGGCCCAGAGGAGCAGCTACGGCGTTCCTTGGTTGAGGCAGTTCGCTTGATGCAGAACACTCTACTTCGAGAAGCTGATTCAGGGAAAGACACACAGGGTAACCTGTGTCTCTTTGGACTTGTTAGAAACCACAGTGGGGTATGCTGAGTGTGCCCATGGAAACGGGGGCCTGCTGGAACTAGCCTTGCTTTCCCATTTTGAAGGCTGCATTCATGCTGCCTTGAAGCTGCCTGACATCCCCTGCTCTTGACAGGCCTGTAAACCCTGTAAGAATGTTTCTGGGGAGAAAATGAATTTGCTATCTAAACCAGGTGCTTCTGCGCCTGCGGTGTGGTCAGCCTGACAAGCTCTAGCGCTAAAAGGAAACTCAACGTGTGAACTTGCCTCCAGTTTAGGCCCTTAGTACCCATGTAGATACGGAGGCATGCAGCTCTTTCCATGAGTTCTTAGTCGCTTATATGCTTTATTATAAAGGAAGAAAACTTCTGAGGACTCCTAGGCCTCTCGTGTATGCATCATTTCCCCTCCAAGTTCACTGAGTACCTCCAGAGCCCTGTGGGCCGGCTGCGAATCTTCCAGTCCCATTTGTTGATCCCTCGGAGGCCGTCTGTGCGTGCCTAGAGACGGGCAACACACTCTACGTTCCTTGAGGAGAGCTACATTTCCAGAGACCTCGACCGGCCTCAGGACAACATTGCTGGTGAGTCCGAAGTGCCCAGGAAAACTTTGTCATGGCACTTGTGTGAGCTGCCCTGTGATAATACTCTGCTTTGACTGTTTCGAGGCCCTCGTACCTGCAGTCACTCTGCTCGAGGAGAAAGTCAGCATCTTGCCATGCGGTGTCGCTGACGGCACACCCAGCAGAAACACACGCCTGGAAGTGAGGCCCTGATTTGCCGTGCAGAAGCGGAGGCGTGCAGCAGTTTCCATGAGCCGGTGGCCTGTGCTCTGCGTACCTTTAACGTGGACACCTAGGAAGCTAGCGCGGGCACCCTGTTGCCGGCAGGAACACTGAGTAGCCCCAGGCGCACCTGGGTCTGCTAAGCAACATCCAGTCCCGTAGCCCTTTAGAGCCCCTCTGTGCATGCCGAGCGTAGGGAAACGCACTGCACTCACTTTTGGAGCGTCTTAATTTCCTCAGCACTCGCGCACGTTCACGAACACCGTTCTGGCACGTCCCACATGGCGTAGAAGTCTTAGGCGTTGCCCTAGTCTGAGCTGCACTCAGAGTAACCCTCGGCTTCGCATTCCATCCAGGACCTCCTGCCTGAAGTCACCATGCCTCCTAGAGGAAGTCGGCTTGCGTTCTGACTGCAGTTTAAGTCCTGTTCTTCCTGTGGCACTGCAGGCTTTCGAATAGCCTAGGCCCAGAGGAG
Organism: Delphinus delphis; assembly: GCF_949987515.2. NCBI lineage: Eukaryota > Metazoa > Chordata > Mammalia > Artiodactyla > Delphinidae > Delphinus > Delphinus delphis. The sequence goes on from NC_082701.1 coordinate 38,331,293, forward strand.
CAGCTACGGCGTTCCTTGGTTGAGGCAGTTCGCTTGATGCAGAACACCCTACTTCGAGAAGCTGATTCAGGGAAGGAAACACAGGGTAACCTGTGTCTCTTTGGACTTGTTAGAAACCACAGTGGGGTATGCTGAGTGTGCCCATGGAAACGGGGGCCTGCTGGAACTAGCCTTGCTTTCCCATTTTGAAGGCCGCATTCATGCTGCGTTGAAGCTGCCTGATATTCCCTGCACTTGATAGTCCTGTAAACACTGTAAGAATGCTTCTGGGGAGAAAATGAATTTGCTGTCTAAACCAGGTGCTTCCGTGACTGCGGTGTGGTCAGCCTGACAAGCTCTAGCACTGAAAGGAAACTCAACGTGTGAACTTGCCTCCAGTTGAAGCCCTTAGTAGCCATGTAGATACGGAGGCCTACAGCTCTTTCCATGAGTTCTTAGTCGCTTATATGCTTTATTTTAAAGGAAGTACACTTCTGAGGACTCCTAATCCTCTCGGGTATGCATCATTTCCCCTCCAAGTTCACTGAGTACCTCCAGAGCCCTGTGGGCCTGCTGCGAAACTTCCAGTCCCATTTGTTGATCCCTCGGAGGTCATCTGTGCGTGCCTAGAGACGGGCAACACACCGTACGTTCCTTGATGAGAGCTACGTTTCCAGAGACCTCGACCGGCCTCAGGACAACATTGCTGCTGAGTCCGAAGTGCCCAGGAAGACTTTGTCATGGCCCTGGTGTGAGCTGCCATGTGATAACACTCTGTTTTGAATGCTTCGAGGCTGTTTTGAATGCTTCGAGGCCCTCGTACCTGGAGTCACTCTGCTCGAGGAGAAAGTCAGCATCTTGCCATGCGGTGTCGCTGACGCCACACCCAGCAGAAACACATACCTGGAAGTAAGGCCCTGATTTGCCGTGCAGAAGCGGAGGCGTGCAGCAGTTTCCATGAGCCGGTGGCCTGTGCTCTGCGTACCTTTAACGGCAGCACAGTTTTCTGGACACCTAGGAGGCTAGCGTGGGCACCCAGTTGCCGGCAGGAACACTGAGTACCCCCAGGCGCACCTGGGTCTGCTAAGCAACATCCAGTACCGTAGCCCTGTACAGCCCCTCTGTGCTTGCCGAGCGTAGGGAAACGCACTGCACCCTCTTTTGAGGCGTCTTAATTTCCTCAGCACTCGCGCACGTTTACGAACTCCGTTCTGGCACGTCCCACATGGCGTAGAAGTCTTAGGCATTGCCTTAGTCTGAGCAGCACTCAGAGTAACCCTCGGCTTCGCATTCCATCCAGGACCTCCTGCTTGAAATCACCGTGCCTCCTAGAGGAAGTCGGCTTGCGTTCTGACTGCAGTTTAAGTCCTTTTCTTCCTGCGGCCCTGCAGGCTTTTGAATAGCCACAGGCCCAGAGGAGCAGCTACGGCGTTCCTTGGTTGAGGCAGTTCGCTTGATGCAGAACACTCTACTTCGAGAAGCTGATTCAGGGAAAGACACACAGGGTAACCTGTGTCTCTTTGGACTTGTTAGAAACCACAGTGGGGTATGCTGAGTGTGCCCATGGAAACGGGGGCCTGCTGGAACTAGCCTTGCTTTCCCATTTTGAAGGCTGCATTCATGCTGCCTTGAAGCTGCCTGACATCCCCTGCTCTTGACAGGCCTGTAAACCCTGTAAGAATGTTTCTGGGGAGAAAATGAATTTGCTATCTAAACCAGGTGCTTCTGCGCCTGCGGTGTGGTCACCCTGACAAGCTCTAGCGCTAAAAGGAAACTCAACGTGTGAACTTGCCTCCAGTTTAGGCCCTTAGTACCCATGTAGATACGGAGGCATGCAGCTCTTTCCATGAGTTCTTAGTCGCTTATATGCTTTATTATAAAGGAAGAAAACTTCTGAGGACTCCTAGGCCTCTCGTGTATGCATCATTTCCCCTCCAAGTTCACTGAGTACCTCCAGAGCCCTGTGGGCCGGCTGCGAATCTTCCAGTCCCATTTGTTGATCCCTCGGAGGCCGTCTGTGCGTGCCTAGAGACGGGCAACACACTCTACGTTCCTTGAGGAGAGCTACATTTCCAGAGACCTCGACCGGCCTCAGGACAACATTGCTGGTGAGTCCGAAGTGCCCAGGAAAACTTTGTCATGGCACTTGTGTGAGCTGCCCTGTGATAATACTCTGCTTTGACTGTTTCGAGGCCCTCGTACCTGCAGTCACTCTGCTCGAGGAGAAAGTCAGCATCTTGCCATGCGGTGTCGCTGACGGCACACCCAGCAGAAACACACGCCTGGAAGTGAGGCCCTGATTTGCCGTGCAGAAGCGGAGGCGTGCAGCAGTTTCCATGAGCCGGTGGCCTGTGCTCTGCGTACCTTTAACGTGGACACCTAGGAAGCTAGCGCGGGCACCCTGTTGCCGGCAGGAACACTGAGTAGCCCCAGGCGCACCTGGGTCTGCTAAGCAACATCCAGTCCCGTAGCCCTTTAGAGCCCCTCTGTGCATGCCGAGCGTAGGGAAACGCACTGCACTCACTTTTGGAGCGTCTTAATTTCCTCAGCACTCGCGCACGTTCACGAACACCGTTCTGGCACGTCCCACATGGCGTAGAAGTCTTAGGCGTTGCCCTAGTCTGAGCTGCACTCAGAGTAACCCTCGGCTTCGCATTCCATCCAGGACCTCCTGCCTGAAGTCACCATGCCTCCTAGAGGAAGTCGGCTTGCGTTCTGACTGCAGTTTAAGTCCTGTTCTTCCTGTGGCACTGCAGGCTTTCGAATAGCCTAGGCCCAGAGGAGCAGCTACGGCGTTCCTTGGTTGAGGCAGTTCGCTTGATGCAGAACACCCTACTTCGAGAAGCTGATTCAGGGAAGGAAACACAGGGTAACCTGTGTCTCTTTGGACTTGTTAGAAACCACAGTGGGGTATGCTGAGTGTGCCCATGGAAACGGGGGCCTGCTGGAACTAGCCTTGCTTTCCCATTTTGAAGGCCGCATTCATGCTGCGTTGAAGCTGCCTGATATTCCCTGCACTTGATAGTCCTGTAAACACTGTAAGAATGCTTCTGGGGAGAAAATGAATTTGCTGTCTAAACCAGGTGCTTCCGTGACTGCGGTGTGGTCAGCCTGACAAGCTCTAGCACTGAAAGGAAACTCAACGTGTGAACTTGCCTCCAGTTGAAGCCCTTAGTAGCCATGTAGATACGGAGGCCTACAGCTCTTTCCATGAGTTCTTAGTCGCTTATATGCTTTATTTTAAAGGAAGTACACTTCTGAGGACTCCTAATCCTCTCGGGTATGCATCATTTCCCCTCCAAGTTCACTGAGTACCTCCAGAGCCCTGTGGGCCTGCTGCGAAACTTCCAGTCCCATTTGTTGATCCCTCGGAGGTCGTCTGTGCGTGCCTAGAGACGGGCAACACACCGTACGTTCCTTGATGAGAGCTACGTTTCCAGAGACCTCGACCGGCCTCAGGACAACATTGCTGCTGAGTCCGAAGTGCCCAGGAAGACTTTGTCATGGCCCTGGTGTGAGCTGCCATGTGATAACACTCTGTTTTGAATGCTTCGAGGCTGTTTTGAATGCTTCGAGGCCCTCGTACCTGGAGTCACTCTGCTCCAGGAGAAAGTCAGCATCTTGCCATGCGGTGTCGCTGACGCCACACCCAGCAGAAACACATGCCTGGAAGTAAGGCCCTGATTTGCCGTGCAGAAGCGGAGGCGTGCAGCAGTTTCCATGAGCCGGTGGCCTGTGCTCTGCGTACCTTTAACGGCAGCACAGTTTTCTGGACACCTAGGAGGCTAGCGTGGGCACCCAGTTGCCGGCAGGAACACTGAGTACCCCCAGGCGCACCTGGGTCTGCTAAGCAACATCCAGTACCGTAGCCCTGTACAGCCCCTCTGTGCTTGCCGAGCGTAGGGAAACGCACTGCACCCTCTTTTGAGGCGTCTTAATTTCCTCAGCACTCGCGCACGTTTACGAACTCCGTTCTGGCACGTCCCACATGGCGTAGAAGTCTTAGGCATTGCCTTAGTCTGAGCAGCACTCAGAGTAACCCTCGGCTTCGCATTCCATCCAGGACCTCCTGCTTGAAATCACCGTGCCTCCTAGAGGAAGTCGGCTTGCGTTCTGACTGCAGTTTAAGTCCTTTTCTTCCTGCGGCCCTGCAGGCTTTTGAATAGCCACAGGCCCAGAGGAGCAGCTACGGCGTTCCTTGGTTGAGGCAGTTCGCTTGATGCAGAACACTCTACTTCGAGAAGCTGATTCAGGGAAAGACACACAGGGTAACCTGTGTCTCTTTGGACTTGTTAGAAACCACAGTGGGGTATGCTGAGTGTGCCCATGGAAACGGGGGCCTGCTGGAACTAGCCTTGCTTTCCCATTTTGAAGGCTGCATTCATGCTGCCTTGAAGCTGCCTGACATCCCCTGCTCTTGACAGGCCTGTAAACCCTGTAAGAATGTTTCTGGGGAGAAAATGAATTTGCTATCTAAACCAGGTGCTTCTGCGCCTGCGGTGTGGTCACCCTGACAAGCTCTAGCGCTAAAAGGAAACTCAACGTGTGAACTTGCCTCCAGTTTAGGCCCTTAGTACCCATGTAGATACGGAGGCATGCAGCTCTTTCCATGAGTTCTTAGTCGCTTATATGCTTTATTATAAAGGAAGAAAACTTCTGAGGACTCCTAGGCCTCTCGTGTATGCATCATTTCCCCTCCAAGTTCACTGAGTACCTCCAGAGCCCTGTGGGCCGGCTGCGAATCTTCCAGTCCCATTTGTTGATCCCTCGGAGGCCGTCTGTGCGTGCCTAGAGACGGGCAACACACTCTACGTTCCTTGAGGAGAGCTACATTTCCAGAGACCTCGACCGGCCTCAGGACAACATTGCTGGTGAGTCCGAAGTGCCCAGGAAAACTTTGTCATGGCACTTGTGTGAGCTGCCCTGTGATAATACTCTGCTTTGACTGTTTCGAGGCCCTCGTACCTGCAGTCACTCTGCTCGAGGAGAAAGTCAGCATCTTGCCATGCGGTGTCGCTGACGGCACACCCAGCAGAAACACATGCCTGGAAGTGAGGCCCTGATTTGCCGTGCAGAAGCGGAGGCGTGCAGCAGTTTCCATGAGCCGGTGGCCTGTGCTCTGCGTACCTTTAACGTGGACACCTAGGAAGCTAGCGCGGGCACCCTGTTGCCGGCAGGAACACTGAGTAGCCCCAGGCGCACCTGGGTCTGCTAAGCAACATCCAGTCCTGTAGCCCTTTAGAGCCCCTCTGTGCATGCCGAGCGTAGGGAAACGCACTGCACTCACTTTTGGAGCGTCTTAATTTCCTCAGCACTCGCGCACGTTCATGAACACCGTTCTGGCACGTCCCACATGGCGTAGAAGTCTTAGGCGTTGCCCTAGTCTGAGCTGCACTCAGAGTAACCCTCGGCTTCGCATTCCATCCAGGACCTCCTGCCTGAAGTCACCATGCCTCCTAGAGGAAGTCGGCTTGCGTTCTGACTGCAGTTTAAGTCCTGTTCTTCCTGTGGCACTGCAGGCTTTCGAATAGCCTAGGCCCAGAGGAGCAGCTACGGCGTTCCTTGGTTGAGGCAGTTCGCTTGATGCAGAACACCCTACTTCGAGAAGCTGATTCAGGGAAGGAAACACAGGGTAACCTGTGTCTCTTTGGACTTGTTAGAAACCACAGTGGGGTATGCTGAGTGTGCCCATGGAAACGGGGGCCTGCTGGAACTAGCCTTGCTTTCCCGTTTTGAAGGCCGCATTCATGCTGCGTTGAAGCTGCCTGATATTCCCTGCACTTGATAGTCCTGTAAACACTGTAAGAATGCTTCTGGGGAGAAAATGAATTTGCTGTCTAAACCAGGTGCTTCCGTGACTGCGGTGTGGTCAGCCTGACAAGCTCTAGCACTGAAAGGAAACTCAACGTGTGAACTTGCCTCCAGTTGAAGCCCTTAGTAGCCATGTAGATACGGAGGCCTACAGCTCTTTCCATGAGTTCTTAGTCGCTTATATGCTTTATTTTAAAGGAAGTACACTTCTGAGGACTCCTAATCCTCTCGGGTATGCATCATTTCCCCTCCAAGTTCACTGAGTACCTCCAGAGCCCTGTGGGCCTGCTGCGAAACTTGCAGTCCCATTTGTTGATCCCTCGGAGGTCGTCTGTGCGTGCCTAGAGACGGGCAACACACCGTACGTTCCTTGATGAGAGCTACGTTTCCAGAGACCTCGACCGGCCTCAGGACAACATTGCTGCTGAGTCCGAAGTGCCCAGGAAGACTTTGTCATGGCCCTGGTGTGAGCTGCCATGTGATAACACTCTGTTTTGAATGCTTCGAGGCTGTTTTGAATGCTTCGAGGCCCTCGTACCTGGAGTCACTCTGCTCGAGGAGAAAGTCAGCATCTTGCCATGCGGTGTCGCTGACGCCACACCCAGCAGAAACACATGCCTGGAAGTAAGGCCCTGATTTGCCGTGCAGAAGCGGAGGCGTGCAGCAGTTTCCATGAGCCGGTGGCCTGTGCTCTGCGTACCTTTAACGGCAGCACAGTTTTCTGGACACCTAGGAGGCTAGCGTGGGCACCCAGTTGCCGGCAGGAACACTGAGTACCCCCAGGCGCACCTGGGTCTGCTAAGCAACATCCAGTACCGTAGCCCTGTACAGCCCCTCTGTGCTGGCCGAGCGTAGGGAAACGCACTGCACTCTCTTTTGAGGCGTCTTAATTTCCTCAGCACTCGCGCACGTTTACGAACTCCGTTCTGGCACGTCCCACATGGCGTAGAAGTCTTAGGCATTGCCTTAGTCTGAGCAGCACTCAGAGTAACCCTCGGCTTCGCATTCCATCCAGGACCTCCTGCTTGAAATCACCGTGCCTCCTAGAGGAAGTCGGCTTGCGTTCTGACTGCAGTTTAAGTCCTTTTCTTCCTGCGGCCCTGCAGGCTTTTGAATAGCCACAGGCCCAGAGGAGCAGCTACGGCGTTCCTTGGTTGAGGCAGTTCGCTTGATGCAGAACACTCTACTTCGAGAAGCTGATTCAGGGAAAGACACACAGGGTAACCTGTGTCTCTTTGGACTTGTTAGAAACCACAGTGGGGTATGCTGAGTGTGCCCATGGAAACGGGGGCCTGCTGGAACTAGCCTTGCTTTCCCATTTTGAAGGCTGCATTCATGCTGCCTTGAAGCTGCCTGACATCCCCTGCTCTTGACAGGCCTGTAAACCCTGTAAGAATGTTTCTGGGGAGAAAATGAATTTGCTATCTAAACCAGGTGCTTCTGCGCCTGCGGTGTGGTCACCCTGACAAGCTCTAGCGCTAAAAGGAAACTCAACGTGTGAACTTGCCTCCAGTTTAGGCCCTTAGTACCCATGTAGATACGGAGGCATGCAGCTCTTTCCATGAGTTCTTAGTCGCTTATATGCTTTATTATAAAGGAAGAAAACTTCTGAGCGCTCCTAGGCCTCTCGTGTATGCATCATTTCCCCTCCAAGTTCACTGAGTACCTCCAGAGCCCTGTGGGCCGGCTGCGAATCTTCCAGTCCCATTTGTTGATCCCTCGGAGGCCGTCTGTGCGTGCCTAGAGACGGGCAACACACTCTACGTTCCTTGAGGAGAGCTACATTTCCAGAGACCTCGACCGGCCTCAGGACAACATTGCTGGTGAGTCCGAAGTGCCCAGGAAAACTTTGTCATGGCACTTGTGTGAGCTGCCCTGTGATAATACTCTGCTTTGACTGTTTCGAGGCCCTCGTACCTGCAGTCACTCTGCTCGAGGAGAAAGTCAGCATCTTGCCATGCGGTGTCGCTGACGGCACACCCAGCAGAAACACATGCCTGGAAGTGAGGTCCTGATTTGCCGTGCAGAAGCGGAGGCGTGCAGCAGTTTCCATGAGCCGGTGGCCTGTGCTCTGCGTACCTTTAACGTGGACACCTAGGAAGCTAGCGTGGGCACCCTGTTGCCGGCAGGAACACTGAGTAGCCCCAGGCGCACCTGGGTCTGCTAAGCAACATCCAGTCCCGTAGCCCTTTAGAGCCCCTCTGTGCATGCCGAGCGTAGGGAAACGCACTGCACTCACTTTTGGAGCGTCTTAATTTCCTCAGCACTCGCGCACGTTCACGAACACCGTTCTGGCACGTCCCACATGGCGTAGAAGTCTTAGGCGTTGCCCTAGTCTGAGCTGCACTCAGAGTAACCCTCGGCTTCGCATTCCATCCAGGACCTCCTGCCTGAAGTCACCATGCCTCCTAGAGGAAGTCGGCTTGCGTTCTGACTGCAGTTTAAGTCCTGTTCTTCCTGTGGCACTGCAGGCTTTCGAATAGCCTAGGCCCAGAGGAGCAGCTACGGCGTTCCTTGGTTGAGGCAGTTCGCTTGATGCAGAACACCCTACTTCGAGAAGCTGATTCAGGGAAGGAAACACAGGGTAACCTGTGTCTCTTTGGACTTGTTAGAAACCACAGTGGGGTATGCTGAGTGTGCCCATGGAAACGGGGGCCTGCTGGAACTAGCCTTGCTTTCCCATTTTGAAGGCCGCATTCATGCTGCGTTGAAGCTGCCTGATATTCCCTGCACTTGATAGTCCTGTAAACACTGTAAGAATGCTTCTGGGGAGAAAATGAATTTGCTGTCTAAACCAGGTGCTTCCGTGACTGCGGTGTGGTCAGCCTGACAAGCTCTAGCACTGAAAGGAAACTCAACGTGTGAACTTGCCTCCAGTTGAAGCCCTTAGTAGCCATGTAGATACGGAGGCCTACAGCTCTTTCCATGAGTTCTTAGTCGCTTATATGCTTTATTTTAAAGGAAGTACACTTCTGAGGACTCCTAGTCCTCTCGGGTATGCATCATTTCCCCTCCAAGTTCACTGAGTACCTCCAGAGCCCTGTGGGCCTGCTGCGAAACTTGCAGTCCCATTTGTTGATCCCTCGGAGGTCGTCTGTGCGTGCCTAGAGACGGGCAACACACCGTACGTTCCTTGATGAGAGCTACGTTTCCAGAGACCTCGACCGGCCTCAGGACAACATTGCTGCTGAGTCCGAAGTGCCCAGGAAGACTTTGTCATGGCCCTGGTGTGAGCTGCCATGTGATAACACTCTGTTTTGAATGCTTCGAGGCTGTTTTGAATGCTTCGAGGCCCTCGTACCTGGAGTCACTCTGCTCGAGGAGAAAGTCAGCATCTTGCCATGCGGTGTCGCTGACGCCACACCCAGCAGAAACACATGCCTGGAAGTAAGGCCCTGATTTGCCGTGCAGAAGCGGAGGCGTGCAGCAGTTTCCATGAGCCGGTGGCCTGTGCTCTGCGTACCTTTAACGGCAGCACAGTTTTCTGGACACCTAGGAGGCTAGCGTGGGCACCCAGTTGCCGGCAGGAACACTGAGTACCCCCAGGCGCACCTGGGTCTGCTAAGCAACATCCAGTACCGTAGCCCTGTACAGCCCCTCTGTGCTGGCCGAGCGTAGGGAAACGCACTGCACTCTCTTTTGAGGCGTCTTAATTTCCTCAGCACTCGCGCACGTTTACGAACTCCGTTCTGGCACGTCCCACATGGCGTAGAAGTCTTAGGCATTGCCTTAGTCTGAGCAGCACTCAGAGTAACCCTCGGCTTTGCATTCCATCCAGGACCTCCTGCTTGAAATCACCGTGCCTCCTAGAGGAAGTCGGCTTGCGTTCTGACTGCAGTTTAAGTCCTTTTCTTCCTGCGGCCCTGCAGGCTTTTGAATAGCCACAGGCCCAGAGGAGCAGCTACGGCGTTCCTTGGTTGAGGCAGTTCGCTTGATGCAGAACACTCTACTTCGAGAAGCTGATTCAGGGAAAGACACACAGGGTAACCTGTGTCTCTTTGGACTTGTTAGAAACCACAGTGGGGTATGCTGAGTGTGCCCATGGAAACGGGGGCCTGCTGGAACTAGCCTTGCTTTCCCATTTTGAAGGCTGCATTCATGCTGCCTTGAAGCTGCCTGACATCCCCTGCTCTTGACAGGCCTGTAAACCCTGTAAGAATGTTTCTGGGGAGAAAATGAATTTGCTATCTAAACCAGGTGCTTCTGCGCCTGCGGTGTGGTCAGCCTGACAAGCTCTAGCGCTAAAAGGAAACTCAACGTGTGAACTTGCCTCCAGTTTAGGCCCTTAGTACCCATGTAGATACGGAGGCATGCAGCTCTTTCCATGAGTTCTTAGTCGCTTATATGCTTTATTATAAAGGAAGAAAACTTCTGAGCGCTCCTAGGCCTCTCGTGTATGCATCATTTCCCCTCCAAGTTCACTGAGTACCTCCAGAGCCCTGTGGGCCGGCTGCGAATCTTCCAGTCCCATTTGTTGATCCCTCGGAGGCCGTCTGTGCGTGCCTAGAGACGGGCAACACACTCTACGTTCCTTGAGGAGAGCTACATTTCCAGAGACCTCGACCGGCCTCAGGACAACATTGCTGGTGAGTCCGAAGTGCCCAGGAAAACTTTGTCATGGCACTTGTGTGAGCTGCCCTGTGATAATACTCTGCTTTGACTGTTTCGAGGCCCTCGTACCTGCAGTCACTCTGCTCGAGGAGAAAGTCAGCATCTTGCCATGCGGTGTCGCTGACGGCACACCCAGCAGAAACACATGCCTGGAAGTGAGGCCCTGATTTGCCGTGCAGAAGCGGAGGCGTGCAGCAGTTTCCATGAGCCGGTGGCCTGTGCTCTGCGTACCTTTAACGTGGACACCTAGGAAGCTAGCGCGGGCACCCTGTTGCCGGCAGGAACACTGAGTAGCCCCAGGCGCACCTGGGTCTGCTAAGCAACATCCAGTCCCGTAGCCCTTTAGAGCCCCTCTGTGCATGCCGAGCGTAGGGAAACGCACTGCACTCACTTTTGGAGCGTCTTAATTTCCTCAGCACTCGCGCACGTTCACGAACACCGTTCTGGCACGTCCCACATGGCGTAGAAGTCTTAGGCGTTGCCCTAGTCTGAGCTGCACTCAGAGTAACCCTCGGCTTCGCATTCCATCCAGGACCTCCTGCCTGAAGTCACCATGCCTCCTAGAGGAAGTCGGCTTGCGTTCTGACTGCAGTTTAAGTCCTGTTCTTCCTGTGGCACTGCAGGCTTTCGAATAGCCTAGGCCCAGAGGAGCAGCTACGGCGTTCCTTGGTTGAGGCAGTTCGCTTGATGCAGAACACCCTACTTCGAGAAGCTGATTCAGGGAAGGAAACACAGGGTAACCTGTGTCTCTTTGGACTTGTTAGAAACCACAGTGGGGTATGCTGAGTGTGCCCATGGAAACGGGGGCCTGCTGGAACTAGCCTTGCTTTCCCATTTTGAAGGCCGCATTCATGCTGCGTTGAAGCTGCCTGATATTCCCTGCACTTGATAGTCCTGTAAACACTGTAAGAATGCTTCTGGGGAGAAAATGAATTTGCTGTCTAAACCAGGTGCTTCCGTGACTGCGGTGTGGTCAGCCTGACAAGCTCTAGCACTGAAAGGAAACTCAACGTGTGAACTTGCCTCCAGTTGAAGCCCTTAGTAGCCATGTAGATACGGAGGCCTACAGCTCTTTCCATGAGTTCTTAGTCGCTTATATGCTTTATTTTAAAGGAAGTACACTTCTGAGGACTCCTAATCCTCTCGGGTATGCATCATTTCCCCTCCAAGTTCACTGAGTACCTCCAGAGCCCTGTGGGCCTGCTGCGAAACTTCCAGTCCCATTTGTTGATCCCTCGGAGGTCGTCTGTGCGTGCCTAGAGACGGGCAACACACCGTACGTTCCTTGATGAGAGCTACGTTTCCAGAGACCTCGACCGGCCTCAGGACAACATTGCTGCTGAGTCCGAAGTGCCCAGGAAGACTTTGTCATGGCCCTGGTGTGAGCTGCCATGTGATAACACTCTGTTTTGAATGCTTCGAGGCTGTTTTGAATGCTTCGAGGCCCTCGTACCTGGAGTCACTCTGCTCGAGGAGAAAGTCAGCATCTTGCCATGCGGTGTCGCTGACGCCACACCCAGCAGAAACACATGCCTGGAAGTAAGGCCCTGATTTGCCGTGCAGAAGCGGAGGCGTGCAGCAGTTTCCATGAGCCGGTGGCCTGTGCTCTGCGTACCTTTAACGGCAGCACAGTTTTCTGGACACCTAGGAGGCTAGCGTGGGCACCCAGTTGCCGGCAGGAACACTGAGTACCCCCAGGCGCACCTGGGTCTGCTAAGCAACATCCAGTACCGTAGCCCTGTACAGCCCCTCTGTGCTTGCCGAGCGTAGGGAAACGCACTGCACCCTCTTTTGAGGCGTCTTAATTTCCTGAGCACTCGCGCACGTTTACGAACTCCGTTCTGGCTCGTCCCACATGGCGTAGAAGTCTTAGGCATTGCCTTAGTCTGAGCAGCACTCAGAGTAACCCTCGGCTTTGCATTCCATCCAGGACCTCCTGCTTGAAATCACCGTGCCTCCTAGAGGAAGTCGGCTTGCGTTCTGACTGCAGTTTAAGTCCTTTTCTTCCTGCGGCCCTGCAGGCTTTTGAATAGCCACAGGCCCAGAGGAGCAGCTACGGCGTTCCTTGGTTGAGGCAGTTCGCTTGATGCAGAACACTCTACTTCGAGAAGCTGATTCAGGGAAAGACACACAGGGTAACCTATGTCTCTTTGGACTTGTTAGAAACCACAGTGGGGTATGCTGAGTGTGCCCATGGAAACGGGGGCCTGCTGGAACTAGCCTTGCTTTCCCATTTTGAAGGCTGCATTCATGCTGCCTTGAAGCTGCCTGACATCCCCTGCTCTTGACAGGCCTGTAAACCCTGTAAGAATGTTTCTGGGGAGAAAATGAATTTGCTATCTAAACCAGGTGCTTCTGCGCCTGCGGTGTGGTCACCCTGACAAGCTCTAGCGCTAAAAGGAAACTCAACGTGTGAACTTGCCTCCAGTTTAGGCCCTTAGTACCCATGTAGATACGGAGGCATGCAGCTCTTTCCATGAGTTCTTAGTCGCTTATATGCTTTATTATAAAGGAAGAAAACTTCTGAGGACTCCTAGGCCTCTCGTGTATGCATCATTTCCCCTCCAAGTTCACTGAGTACCTCCAGAGCCCTGTGGGCCGGCTGCGAATCTTCCAGTCCCATTTGTTGATCCCTCGGAGGCCGTCTGTGCGTGCCTAGAGACGGGCAACACACTCTACGTTCCTTGAGGAGAGCTACATTTCCAGAGACCTCGACCGGCCTCAGGACAACATTGCTGGTGAGTCCGAAGTGCCCAGGAAAACTTTGTCATGGCACTTGTGTGAGCTGCCCTGTGATAATACTCTGCTTTGACTGTTTCGAGGCCCTCGTACCTGCAGTCACTCTGCTCGAGGAGAAAGTCAGCATCTTGCCATGCGGTGTCGCTGACGGCACACCCAGCAGAAACACACGCCTGGAAGTGAGGCCCTGATTTGCCGTGCAGAAGCGGAGGCGTGCAGCAGTTTCCATGAGCCGGTGGCCTGTGCTCTGCGTACCTTTAACGTGGACACCTAGGAAGCTAGCGCGGGCACCCTGTTGCCGGCAGGAACACTGAGTAGCCCCAGGCGCACCTGGGTCTGCTAAGCAACATCCAGTCCCGTAGCCCTTTAGAGCCCCTCTGTGCATGCCGAGCGTAGGGAAACGCACTGCACTCACTTTTGGAGCGTCTTAATTTCCTCAGCACTCGCGCACGTTCACGAACACCGTTCTGGCACGTCCCACATGGCGTAGAAGTCTTAGGCGTTGCCCTAGTCTGAGCTGCACTCAGAGTAACCCTCGGCTTCGCATTCCATCCAGGACCTCCTGCCTGAAGTCACCAATGCCTCCTAGAGGAAGTCGGCTTGCGTTCTGACTGCAGTTTAAGTCCTGTTCTTCCTGTGGCACTGCAGGCTTTCGAATAGCCTAGGCCCAGAGGAGCAGCTACGGCGTTCCTTGGTTGAGGCAGTTCGCTTGATGCAGAACACCCTACTTCGAGAAGCTGATTCAGGGAAGGAAACACAGGGTAACCTGTGTCTCTTTGGACTTGTTAGAAACCACAGTGGGGTATGCTGAGTGTGCCCATGGAAACGGGGGCCTGCTGGAACTAGCCTTGCTTTCCCATTTTGAAGGCCGCATTCATGCTGCGTTGAAGCTGCCTGATATTCCCTGCACTTGATAGTCCTGTAAACACTGTAAGAATGCTTCTGGGGAGAAAATGAATTTGCTGTCTAAACCAGGTGCTTCCGTGACTGCGGTGTGGTCAGCCTGACAAGCTCTAGCACTGAAAGGAAACTCAACGTGTGAACTTGCCTCCAGTTGAAGCCCTTAGTAGCCATGTAGATACGGAGGCCTACAGCTCTTTCCATGAGTTCTTAGTCGCTTATATGCTTTATTTTAAAGGAAGTACACTTCTGAGGACTCCTAATCCTCTCGGGTATGCATCATTTCCCCTCCAAGTTCACTGAGTACCTCCAGAGCCCTGTGGGCCTGCTGCGAAACTTCCAGTCCCATTTGTTGATCCCTCGGAGGTCGTCTGTGCGTGCCTAGAGACGGGCAACACACCGTACGTTCCTTGATGAGAGCTACGTTTCCAGAGACCTCGACCGGCCTCAGGACAACATTGCTGCTGAGTCCGAAGTGCCCAGGAAGACTTTGTCATGGCCCTGGTGTGAGCTGCCATGTGATAACACTCTGTTTTGAATGCTTCGAGGCCCTCGTACCTGGAGTCACTCTGCTCGAGGAGAAAGTCAGCATCTTGCCATGCGGTGTCGCTGACGCCACACCCAGCAGAAACACATGCCTGGAAGTAAGGCCCTGATTTGCCGTGCAGAAGCGGAGGCGTGCAGCAGTTTCCATGAGCCGGTGGCCTGTGCTCTGCGTACCTTTAACGGCAGCACAGTTTTCTGGACACCTAGGAGGCTAGCGTGGGCACCCAGTTGCCGGCAGGAACACTGAGTACCCCCAGGCGCACCTGGGTCTGCTAAGCAACATCCAGTACCGTAGCCCTGTACAGCCCCTCTGTGCTTGCCGAGCGTAGGGAAACGCACTGCACCCTCTTTTGAGGCGTCTTAATTTCCTCAGCACTCGCGCACGTTTACGAACTCCGTTCTGGCACGTCCCACATGGCGTAGAAGTCTTAGGCATTGCCTTAGTCTGAGCAGCACTCAGAGTAACCCTCGGCTTCGCATTCCATCCAGGACCTCCTGCTTGAAATCACCGTGCCTCCTAGAGGAAGTCGGCTTGCGTTCTGACTGCAGTTTAAGTCCTTTTCTTCCTGCGGCCCTGCAGGCTTTTGAATAGCCTCAGGCCCAGAGGAGCAGCTACGGCGTTCCTTGGTTGAGGCAGTTCGCTTGATGCAGAACACTCTACTTCGAGAAGCTGATTCAGGGAAAGACACACAGGGTAACCTGTGTCTCTTTGGACTTGTTAGAAACCACAGTGGGGTATGCTGAGTGTGCCCATGGAAACGGGGGCCTGCTGGAACTAGCCTTGCTTTCCCATTTTGAAGGCTGCATTCATGCTGCCTTGAAGCTGCCTGACATCCCCTGCTCTTGACAGGCCTGTAAACCCTGTAAGAATGTTTCTGGGGAGAAAATGAATTTGCTATCTAAACCAGGTGCTTCTGCGCCTGCGGTGTGGTCACCCTGACAAGCTCTAGCGCTAAAAGGAAACTCAACGTGTGAACTTGCCTCCAGTTTAGGCCCTTAGTACCCATGTAGATACGGAGGCATGCAGCTCTTTCCATGAGTTCTTAGTCGCTTATATGCTTTATTATAAAGGAAGAAAACTTCTGAGGACTCCTAGGCCTCTCGTGTATGCATCATTTCCCCTCCAAGTTCACTGAGTACCTCCAGAGCCCTGTGGGCTGGCTGCGAATCTTCCAGTCCCATTTGTTGATCCCTCGGAGGCCGTTTGTGCGTGCCTAGAGACGGGCAACACACTCTACGTTCCTTGAGGAGAGCTACATTTCCAGAGACCTCGACCGGCCTCAGGACAACATTGCTGGTGAGTCCGAAGTGCCCAGGAAAACTTTGTCATGGCACTTGTGTGAGCTGCCCTGTGATAATACTCTGCTTTGACTGTTTCGAGGCCCTCGTACCTGCAGTCACTCTGCTCGAGGAGAAAGTCAGCATCTTGCCATGCGGTGTCGCTGACGGCACACCCAGCAGAAACACACGCCTGGAAGTGAGGCCCTGATTTGCCGTGCAGAAGCGGAGGCGTGCAGCAGTTTCCATGAGCCGGTGGCCTGTGCTCTGCGTACCTTTAACGTGGACACCTAGGAAGCTAGCGCGGGCACCCTGTTGCCGGCAGGAACACTGAGTAGCCCCAGGCGCACCTGGGTCTGCTAAGCAACATCCAGTCCCGTAGCCCTTTAGAGCCCCTCTGTGCATGCCGAGCGTAGGGAAACGCACTGCACTCACTTTTGGAGCGTCTTAATTTCCTCAGCACTCGCGCACGTTCACGAACACCGTTCTGGCACGTCCCACATGGCGTAGAAGTCTTAGGCATTGCCCTAGTCTGAGCTGCACTCAGAGTAACCCTCGGCTTCGCATTCCATCCAGGACCTCCTGCCTGAAGTCACCATGCCTCCTAGAGGAAGTCGGCTTGCGTTCTGACTGCAGTTTAAGTCCTGTTCTTCCTGTGGCACTGCAGGCTTTCGAATAGCCTAGGCCCAGAGGAGCAGCTACGGCGTTCCTTGGTTGAGGCAGTTCGCTTGATGCAGAACACCCTACTTCGAGAAGCTGATTCAGGGAAGGAAACACAGGGTAACCTGTGTCTCTTTGGACTTGTTAGAAACCACAGTGGGGTATGCTGAGTGTGCCCATGGAAACGGGGGCCTGCTGGAACTAGCCTTGCTTTCCCATTTTGAAGGCCGCATTCATGCTGCGTTGAAGCTGCCTGATATTCCCTGCACTTGATAGTCCTGTAAACACTGTAAGAATGCTTCTGGGGAGAAAATGAATTTGCTGTCTAAACCAGGTGCTTCCGTGACTGCGGTGTGGTCAGCCTGACAAGCTCTAGCACTGAAAGGAAACTCAACGTGTGAACTTGCCTCCAGTTGAAGCCCTTAGTAGCCATGTAGATACGGAGGCCTACAGCTCTTTCCATGAGTTCTTAGTCGCTTATATGCTTTATTTTAAAGGAAGTACACTTCTGAGGACTCCTAATCCTCTCGGGTATGCATCATTTCCCCTCCAAGTTCACTGAGTACCTCCAGAGCCCTGTGGGCCTGCTGCGAAACTTCCAGTCCCATTTGTTGATCCCTCGGAGGTCGTCTGTGTGTGCCTAGAGACGGGCAACACACCGTACGTTCCTTGATGAGAGCTACGTTTCCAGAGACCTCGACCGGCCTCAGGACAACATTGCTGCTGAGTCCGAAGTGCCCAGGAAGACTTTGTCATGGCCCTGGTGTGAGCTGCCATGTGATAACACTCTGTTTTGAATGCTTCGAGGCTGTTTTGAATGCTTCGAGGCCCTCGTACCTGGAGTCACTCTGCTCGAGGAGAAAGTCAGCATCTTGCCATGCGGTGTCGCTGACGCCACACCCAGCAGAAACACATACCTGGAAGTAAGGCCCTGATTTGCCGTGCAGAAGCGGAGGCGTGCAGCAGTTTCCATGAGCCGGTGGCCTGTGCTCTGCGTACCTTTAACGGCAGCACAGTTTTCTGGACACCTAGGAGGCTAGCGTGGGCACCCAGTTGCCGGCAGGAACACTGAGTACCCCCAGGCGCACCTGGGTCTGCTAAGCAACATCCAGTACCGTAGCCCTGTACAGCCCCTCTGTGCTTGCCGAGCGTAGGGAAACGCACTGCACCCTCTTTTGAGGCGTCTTAATTTCCTCAGCACTCGCGCACGTTTACGAACTCCGTTCTGGCACGTCCCACATGGCGTAGAAGTCTTAGGCATTGCCTTAGTCTGAGCAGCACTCAGAGTAACCCTCGGCTTCGCATTCCATCCAGGACCTCCTGCTTGAAATCACCGTGCCTCCTAGAGGAAGTCGGCTTGCGTTCTGACTGCAGTTTAAGTCCTTTTCTTCCTGCGGCCCTGCAGGCTTTTGAATAGCCACAGGCCCAGAGGAGCAGCTACGGCGTTCCTTGGTTGAGGCAGTTCGCTTGATGCAGAACACTCTACTTCGAGAAGCTGATTCAGGGAAAGACACACAGGGTAACCTGTGTCTCTTTGGACTTGTTAGAAACCACAGTGGGGTATGCTGAGTGTGCCCATGGAAACGGGGGCCTGCTGGAACTAGCCTTGCTTTCCCATTTTGAAGGCTGCATTCATGCTGCCTTGAAGCTGCCTGACATCCCCTGCTCTTGACAGGCCTGTAAACCCTGTAAGAATGTTTCTGGGGAGAAAATGAATTTGCTATCTAAACCAGGTGCTTCTGCGCCTGCGGTGTGGTCACCCTGACAAGCTCTAGCGCTAAAAGGAAACTCAACGTGTGAACTTGCCTCCAGTTTAGGCCCTTAGTACCCATGTAGATACGGAGGCATGCAGCTCTTTCCATGAGTTCTTAGTCGCTTATATGCTTTATTATAAAGGAAGAAAACTTCTGAGGACTCCTAGGCCTCTCGTGTATGCATCATTTCCCCTCCAAGTTCACTGAGTACCTCCAGAGCCCTGTGGGCCGGCTGCGAATCTTCCAGTCCCATTTGTTGATCCCTCGGAGGCCGTCTGTGCGTGCCTAGAGACGGGCAACACACTCTACGTTCCTTGAGGAGAGCTACATTTCCAGAGACCTCGACCGGCCTCAGGACAACATTGCTGGTGAGTCCGAAGTGCCCAGGAAAACTTTGTCATGGCACTTGTGTGAGCTGCCCTGTGATAATACTCTGCTTTGACTGTTTCGAGGCCCTCGTACCTGCAGTCACTCTGCTCGAGGAGAAAGTCAGCATCTTGCCATGCGGTGTCGCTGACGGCACACCCAGCAGAAACACACGCCTGGAAGTGAGGCCCTGATTTGCCGTGCAGAAGCGGAGGCGTGCAGCAGTTTCCATGAGCCGGTGGCCTGTGCTCTGCGTACCTTTAACGTGGACACCTAGGAAGCTAGCGCGGGCACCCTGTTGCCGGCAGGAACACTGAGTAGCCCCAGGCGCACCTGGGTCTGCTAAGCAACATCCAGTCCCGTAGCCCTTTAGAGCCCCTCTGTGCATGCCGAGCGTAGGGAAACGCACTGCACTCACTTTTGGAGCGTCTTAATTTCCTCAGCACTCGCGCACGTTCACGAACACCGTTCTGGCACGTCCCACATGGCGTAGAAGTCTTAGGCGTTGCCCTAGTCTGAGCTGCACTCAGAGTAACCCTCGGCTTCGCATTCCATCCAGGACCTCCTGCCTGAAGTCACCATGCCTCCTAGAGGAAGTCGGCTTGCGTTCTGACTGCAGTTTAAGTCCTGTTCTTCCTGTGGCACTGCAGGCTTTCGAATAGCCTAGGCCCAGAGGAGCAGCTACGGCGTTCCTTGGTTGAGGCAGTTCGCTTGATGCAGAACACCCTACTTCGAGAAGCTGATTCAGGGAAGGAAACACAGGGTAACCTGTGTCTCTTTGGACTTGTTAGAAACCACAGTGGGGTATGCTGAGTGTGCCCATGGAAACGGGGGCCTGCTGGAACTAGCCTTGCTTTCCCATTTTGAAGGCCGCATTCATGCTGCGTTGAAGCTGCCTGATATTCCCTGCACTTGATAGTCCTGTAAACACTGTAAGAATGCTTCTGGGGAGAAAATGAATTTGCTGTCTAAACCAGGTGCTTCCGTGACTGCGGTGTGGTCAGCCTGACAAGCTCTAGCACTGAAAGGAAACTCAACGTGTGAACTTGCCTCCAGTTGAAGCCCTTAGTAGCCATGTAGATACGGAGGCCTACAGCTCTTTCCATGAGTTCTTAGTCGCTTATATGCTTTATTTTAAAGGAAGTACACTTCTGAGGACTCCTAATCCTCTCGGGTATGCATCATTTCCCCTCCAAGTTCACTGAGTACCTCCAGAGCCCTGTGGGCCTGCTGCGAAACTTCCAGTCCCATTTGTTGATCCCTCGGAGGTCGTCTGTGCGTGCCTAGAGACGGGCAACACACCGTACGTTCCTTGATGAGAGCTACGTTTCCAGAGACCTCGACCGGCCTCAGGACAACATTGCTGCTGAGTCCGAAGTGCCCAGGAAGACTTTGTCATGGCCCTGGTGTGAGCTGCCATGTGATAACACTCTGTTTTGAATGCTTCGAGGCTGTTTTGAATGCTTCGAGGCCCTCGTACCTGGAGTCACTCTGCTCGAGGAGAAAGTCAGCATCTTGCCATGCGGTGTCGCTGACACCACACCCAGCAGAAACACATGCCTGGAAGTAAGGCCCTGATTTGCCGTGCAGAAGCGGAGGCGTGCAGCAGTTTCCATGAGCCGGTGGCCTGTGCTCTGCGTACCTTTAACGGCAGCACAGTTTTCTGGACACCTAGGAGGCTAGCGTGGGCACCCAGTTGCCGGCAGGAACACTGAGTACCCCCAGGCGCACCTGGGTCTGCTAAGCAACATCCAGTACCGTAGCCCTGTACAGCCCCTCTGTGCTTGCCGAGCGTAGGGAAACGCACTGCACCCTCTTTTGAGGCGTCTTAATTTCCTGAGCACTCGCGCACGTTTACGAACTCCGTTCTGGCACGTCCCACATGGCGTAGAAGTCTTAGGCATTGCCTTAGTCTGAGCAGCACTCAGAGTAACCCTCGGCTTCGCATTCCATCCAGGACCTCCTGCTTGAAATCACCGTGCCTCCTAGAGGAAGTCGGCTTGCGTTCTGACTGCAGTTTAAGTCCTTTTCTTCCTGCGGCCCTGCAGGCTTTTGAATAGCCTCAGGCCCAGAGGAGCAGCTACGGCGTTCCTTGGTTGAGGCAGTTCGCTTGATGCAGAACACTCTACTTCGAGAAGCTGATTCAGGGAAAGACACACAGGGTAACCTGTGTCTCTTTGGACTTGTTAGAAACCACAGTGGGGTATGCTGAGTGTGCCCATGGAAACGGGGGCCTGCTGGAACTAGCCTTGCTTTCCCATTTTGAAGGCTGCATTCATGCTGCCTTGAAGCTGCCTGACATCCCCTGCTCTTGACAGGCCTGTAAACCCTGTAAGAATGTTTCTGGGGAGAAAATGAATTTGCTATCTAAACCAGGTGCTTCTGCGCCTGCGGTGTGGTCACCCTGACAAGCTCTAGCGCTAAAAGGAAACTCAACGTGTGAACTTGCCTCCAGTTTAGGCCCTTAGTACCCATGTAGATACGGAGGCATGCAGCTCTTTCCATGAGTTCTTAGTCGCTTATATGCTTTATTATAAAGGAAGAAAACTTCTGAGGACTCCTAGGCCTCTCGTGTATGCATCATTTCCCCTCCAAGTTCACTGAGTACCTCCAGAGCCCTGTGGGCTGGCTGCGAATCTTCCAGTCCCATTTGTTGATCCCTCGGAGGCCGTTTGTGCGTGCCTAGAGACGGGCAACACACTCTACGTTCCTTGAGGAGAGCTACATTTCCAGAGACCTCGACCGGCCTCAGGACAACATTGCTGCTGAGTCCGAAGTGCCCAGGAAGACTTTGTCATGGCCCTGGTGTGAGCTGCCATGTGATAACACTCTGTTTTGAATGCTTCGAGGCTGTTTTGAATGCTTCGAGGCCCTCGTACCTGGAGTCACTCTGCTCGAGGAGAAAGTCAGCATCTTGCCATGCGGTGTCGCTGACGCCACACCCAGCAGAAACACATGCCTGGAAGTAAGGCCCTGATTTGCCGTGCAGAAGCGGAGGCGTGCAGCAGTTTCCATGAGCCGGTGGCCTGTGCTCTGCGTACCTTTAACGGCAGCACAGTTTTCTGGACACCTAGGAGGCTAGCGTGGGCACCCAGTTGCCGGCAGGAACACTGAGTACCCCCAGGCGCACCTGGGTCTGCTAAGCAACATCCAGTACCGTAGCCCTGTACAGCCCCTCTGTGCTTGCCGAGCGTAGGGAAACGCACTGCACCCTCTTTTGAGGCGTCTTAATTTCCTGAGCACTCGCGCACGTTTACGAACTCCGTTCTGGCACGTCCCACATGGCGTAGAAGTCTTAGGCATTGCCTTAGTCTGAGCAGCACTCAGAGTAACCCTCGGCTTCGCATTCCATCCAGGACCTCCTGCTTGAAATCACCGTGCCTCCTAGAGGAAGTCGGCTTGCGTTCTGACTGCAGTTTAAGTCCTTTTCTTCCTGCGGCCCTGCAGGCTTTTGAATAGCCACAGGCCCAGAGGAGCAGCTACGGCGTTCCTTGGTTGAGGCAGTTCGCTTGATGCAGAACACTCTACTTCGAGAAGCTGATTCAGGGAAAGACACACAGGGTAACCTGTGTCTCTTTGGACTTGTTAGAAACCACAGTGGGGTATGCTGAGTGTGCCCATGGAAACGGGGGCCTGCTGGAACTAGCCTTGCTTTCCCATTTTGAAGGCTGCATTCATGCTGCCTTGAAGCTGCCTGACATCCCCTGCTCTTGACAGGCCTGTAAACCCTGTAAGAATGTTTCTGGGGAGAAAATGAATTTGCTATCTAAACCAGGTGCTTCTGCGCCTGCGGTGTGGTCACCCTGACAAGCTCTAGCGCTAAAAGGAAACTCAACGTGTGAACTTGCCTCCAGTTTAGGCCCTTAGTACCCATGTAGATACGGAGGCATGCAGCTCTTTCCATGAGTTCTTAGTCGCTTATATGCTTTATTATAAAGGAAGAAAACTTCTGAGCGCTCCTAGGCCTCTCGTGTATGCATCATTTCCCCTCCAAGTTCACTGAGTACCTCCAGAGCCCTGTGGGCCGGCTGCGAATCTTCCAGTCCCATTTGTTGATCCCTCGGAGGCCGTCTGTGCGTGCCTAGAGACGGGCAACACACTCTACGTTCCTTGAGGAGAGCTACATTTCCAGAGACCTCGACCGGCCTCAGGACAACATTGCTGGTGAGTCCGAAGTGCCCAGGAAAACTTTGTCATGGCACTTGTGTGAGCTGCCCTGTGATAATACTCTGCTTTGACTGTTTCGAGGCCCTCGTACCTGCAGTCACTCTGCTCGAGGAGAAAGTCAGCATCTTGCCATGCGGTGTCGCTGACGGCACACCCAGCAGAAACACACGCCTGGAAGTGAGGCCCTGATTTGCCGTGCAGAAGCGGAGGCGTGCAGCAGTTTCCATGAGCCGGTGGCCTGTGCTCTGCGTACCTTTAACGTGGACACCTAGGAAGCTAGCGCGGGCACCCTGTTGCCGGCAGGAACACTGAGTAGCCCCAGGCGCACCTGGGTCTGCTAAGCAACATCCAGTCCCGTAGCCCTTTAGAGCCCCTCTGTGCATGCCGAGCGTAGGGAAACGCACTGCACTCACTTTTGGAGCGTCTTAATTTCCTCAGCACTCGCGCACGTTCACGAACACCGTTCTGGCACGTCCCACATGGCGTAGAAGTCTTAGGCGTTGCCCTAGTCTGAGCTGCACTCAGAGTAACCCTCGGCTTCGCATTCCATCCAGGACCTCCTGCCTGAAGTCACCATGCCTCCTAGAGGAAGTCGGCTTGCGTTCTGACTGCAGTTTAAGTCCTGTTCTTCCTGTGGCACTGCAGGCTTTCGAATAGCCTAGGCCCAGAGGAGCAGCTACGGCGTTCCTTGGTTGAGGCAGTTCGCTTGATGCAGAACACCCTACTTCGAGAAGCTGATTCAGGGAAGGAAACACAGGGTAACCTGTGTCTCTTTGGACTTGTTAGAAACCACAGTGGGGTATGCTGAGTGTGCCCATGGAAACGGGGGCCTGCTGGAACTAGCCTTGCTTTCCCATTTTGAAGGCCGCATTCATGCTGCGTTGAAGCTGCCTGATATTCCCTGCACTTGATAGTCCTGTAAACACTGTAAGAATGCTTCTGGGGAGAAAATGAATTTGCTGTCTAAACCAGGTGCTTCCGTGACTGCGGTGTGGTCAGCCTGACAAGCTCTAGCACTGAAAGGAAACTCAACGTGTGAACTTGCCTCCAGTTGAAGCCCTTAGTAGCCATGTAGATACGGAGGCCTACAGCTCTTTCCATGAGTTCTTAGTCGCTTATATGCTTTATTTTAAAGGAAGTACACTTCTGAGGACTCCTAATCCTCTCGGGTATGCATCATTTCCCCTCCAAGTTCACTGAGTACCTCCAGAGCCCTGTGGGCCTGCTGCGAAACTTCCAGTCCCATTTGTTGATCCCTCGGAGGTCGTCTGTGCGTGCCTAGAGACGGGCAACACACCGTACGTTCCTTGATGAGAGCTACGTTTCCAGAGACCTCGACCGGCCTCAGGACAACATTGCTGCTGAGTCCGAAGTGCCCAGGAAGACTTTGTCATGGCCCTGGTGTGAGCTGCCATGTGATAACACTCTGTTTTGAATGCTTCGAGGCTGTTTTGAATGCTTCGAGGCCCTCGTACCTGGAGTCACTCTGCTCGAGGAGAAAGTCAGCATCTTGCCATGCGGTGTCGCTGACGCCACAC
The DNA here is from genome assembly GCF_949987515.2 of Delphinus delphis. NCBI lineage: Eukaryota > Metazoa > Chordata > Mammalia > Artiodactyla > Delphinidae > Delphinus > Delphinus delphis. The sequence continues at coordinate 38,355,642 of NC_082701.1, forward strand.
CCAGCAGAAACACATACCTGGAAGTAAGGCCCTGATTTGCCGTGCAGAAGCGGAGGCGTGCAGCAGTTTCCATGAGCCGGTGGCCTGTGCTCTGCGTACCTTTAACGGCAGCACAGTTTTCTGGACACCTAGGAGGCTAGCGTGGGCACCCAGTTGCCGGCAGGAACACTGAGTACCCCCAGGCGCACCTGGGTCTGCTAAGCAACATCCAGTACCGTAGCCCTGTACAGCCCCTCTGTGCTTGCCGAGCGTAGGGAAACGCACTGCACCCTCTTTTGAGGCGTCTTAATTTCCTCAGCACTCGCGCACGTTTACGAACTCCGTTCTGGCACGTCCCACATGGCGTAGAAGTCTTAGGCATTGCCTTAGTCTGAGCAGCACTCAGAGTAACCCTCGGCTTCGCATTCCATCCAGGACCTCCTGCTTGAAATCACCGTGCCTCCTAGAGGAAGTCGGCTTGCGTTCTGACTGCAGTTTAAGTCCTTTTCTTCCTGCGGCCCTGCAGGCTTTTGAATAGCCACAGGCCCAGAGGAGCAGCTACGGCGTTCCTTGGTTGAGGCAGTTCGCTTGATGCAGAACACTCTACTTCGAGAAGCTGATTCAGGGAAAGACACACAGGGTAACCTGTGTCTCTTTGGACTTGTTAGAAACCACAGTGGGGTATGCTGAGTGTGCCCATGGAAACGGGGGCCTGCTGGAACTAGCCTTGCTTTCCCATTTTGAAGGCTGCATTCATGCTGCCTTGAAGCTGCCTGACATCCCCTGCTCTTGACAGGCCTGTAAACCCTGTAAGAATGTTTCTGGGGAGAAAATGAATTTGCTATCTAAACCAGGTGCTTCTGCGCCTGCGGTGTGGTCACCCTGACAAGCTCTAGCGCTAAAAGGAAACTCAACGTGTGAACTTGCCTCCAGTTTAGGCCCTTAGTACCCATGTAGATACGGAGGCATGCAGCTCTTTCCATGAGTTCTTAGTCGCTTATATGCTTTATTATAAAGGAAGAAAACTTCTGAGGACTGCTAGGCCTCTCGTGTATGCATCATTTCCCCTCCAAGTTCACTGAGTACCTCCAGAGCCCTGTGGGCCGGCTGCGAATCTTCCAGTCCCATTTGTTGATCCCTCGGAGGCCGTCTGTGCGTGCCTAGAGACGGGCAACACACTCTACGTTCCTTGAGGAGAGCTACATTTCCAGAGACCTCGACCGGCCTCAGGACAACATTGCTGGTGAGTCCGAAGTGCCCAGGAAAACTTTGTCATGGCACTTGTGTGAGCTGCCCTGTGATAATACTCTGCTTTGACTGTTTCGAGGCCCTCGTACCTGCAGTCACTCTGCTCGAGGAGAAAGTCAGCATCTTGCCATGCGGTGTCGCTGACGGCACACCCAGCAGAAACACACGCCTGGAAGTGAGGCCCTGATTTGCCGTGCAGAAGCGGAGGCGTGCAGCAGTTTCCATGAGCCGGTGGCCTGTGCTCTGCGTACCTTTAACGTGGACACCTAGGAAGCTAGCGCGGGCACCCTGTTGCCGGCAGGAACACTGAGTAGCCCCAGGCGCACCTGGGTCTGCTAAGCAACATCCAGTCCCGTAGCCCTTTAGAGCCCCTCTGTGCATGCCGAGCGTAGGGAAACGCACTGCACTCACTTTTGGAGCGTCTTAATTTCCTCAGCACTCGCGCACGTTCACGAACACCGTTCTGGCACGTCCCACATGGCGTAGAAGTCTTAGGCGTTGCCCTAGTCTGAGCTGCACTCAGAGTAACCCTCGGCTTCGCATTCCATCCAGGACCTCCTGCCTGAAGTCACCATGCCTCCTAGAGGAAGTCGGCTTGCGTTCTGACTGCAGTTTAAGTCCTGTTCTTCCTGTGGCACTGCAGGCTTTCGAATAGCCTAGGCCCAGAGGAGCAGCTACGGCGTTCCTTGGTTGAGGCAGTTCGCTTGATGCAGAACACCCTACTTCGAGAAGCTGATTCAGGGAAGGAAACACAGGGTAACCTGTGTCTCTTTGGACTTGTTAGAAACCACAGTGGGGTATGCTGAGTGTGCCCATGGAAACGGGGGCCTGCTGGAACTAGCCTTGCTTTCCCATTTTGAAGGCCGCATTCATGCTGCGTTGAAGCTGCCTGATATTCCCTGCACTTGATAGTCCTGTAAACACTGTAAGAATGCTTCTGGGGAGAAAATGAATTTGCTGTCTAAACCAGGTGCTTCCGTGACTGCGGTGTGGTCAGCCTGACAAGCTCTAGCACTGAAAGGAAACTCAACGTGTGAACTTGCCTCCAGTTGAAGCCCTTAGTAGCCATGTAGATACGGAGGCCTACAGCTCTTTCCATGAGTTCTTAGTCGCTTATATGCTTTATTTTAAAGGAAGTACACTTCTGAGGACTCCTAATCCTCTCGGGTATGCATCATTTCCCCTCCAAGTTCACTGAGTACCTCCAGAGCCCTGTGGGCCTGCTGCGAAACTTCCAGTCCCATTTGTTGATCCCTCGGAGGTCGTCTGTGCGTGCCTAGAGACGGGCAACACACCGTACGTTCCTTGATGAGAGCTACGTTTCCAGAGACCTCGACCGGCCTCAGGACAACATTGCTGCTGAGTCCGAAGTGCCCAGGAAGACTTTGTCATGGCCCTGGTGTGAGCTGCCATGTGATAACACTCTGTTTTGAATGCTTCGAGGCTGTTTTGAATGCTTCGAGGCCCTCGTACCTGGAGTCACTCTGCTCGAGGAGAAAGTCAGCATCTTGCCATGCGGTGTCGCTGACGCCACACCCAGCAGAAACACATGCCTGGAAGTAAGGCCCTGATTTGCCGTGCAGAAGCGGAGGCGTGCAGCAGTTTCCATGAGCCGGTGGCCTGTGCTCTGCGTACCTTTAACGGCAGCACAGTTTTCTGGACACCTAGGAGGCTAGCGTGGGCACCCAGTTGCCGGCAGGAACACTGAGTACCCCCAGGCGCACCTGGGTCTGCTAAGCAACATCCAGTACCGTAGCCCTGTACAGCCCCTCTGTGCTTGCCGAGCGTAGGGAAACGCACTGCACTCTCTTTTGAGGCGTCTTAATTTCCTCAGCACTCGCGCACGTTTACGAACTCCGTTCTGGCACGTCCCACATGGCGTAGAAGTCTTAGGCATTGCCTTAGTCTGAGCAGCACTCAGAGTAACCCTCGGCTTCGCATTCCATCCAGGACCTCCTGCTTGAAATCACCGTGCCTCCTAGAGGAAGTCGGCTTGCGTTCTGACTGCAGTTTAAGTCCTTTTCTTCCTGCGGCCCTGCAGGCTTTTGAATAGCCACAGGCCCAGAGGAGCAGCTACGGCGTTCCTTGGTTGAGGCAGTTCGCTTGATGCAGAACACTCTACTTCGAGAAGCTGATTCAGGGAAAGACACACAGGGTAACCTGTGTCTCTTTGGACTTGTTAGAAACCACAGTGGGGTATGCTGAGTGTGCCCATGGAAACGGGGGCCTGCTGGAACTAGCCTTGCTTTCCCATTTTGAAGGCTGCATTCATGCTGCCTTGAAGCTGCCTGACATCCCCTGCTCTTGACAGGCCTGTAAACCCTGTAAGAATGTTTCTGGGGAGAAAATGAATTTGCTATCTAAACCAGGTGCTTCTGCGCCTGCGGTGTGGTCACCCTGACAAGCTCTAGCGCTAAAAGGAAACTCAACGTGTGAACTTGCCTCCAGTTTAGGCCCTTAGTACCCATGTAGATACGGAGGCATGCAGCTCTTTCCATGAGTTCTTAGTCGCTTATATGCTTTATTATAAAGGAAGAAAACTTCTGAGCGCTCCTAGGCCTCTCGTGTATGCATCATTTCCCCTCCAAGTTCACTGAGTACCTCCAGAGCCCTGTGGGCCGGCTGCGAATCTTCCAGTCCCATTTGTTGATCCCTCGGAGGCCGTCTGTGCGTGCCTAGAGACGGGCAACACACTCTACGTTCCTTGAGGAGAGCTACATTTCCAGAGACCTCGACCGGCCTCAGGACAACATTGCTGGTGAGTCCGAAGTGCCCAGGAAAACTTTGTCATGGCACTTGTGTGAGCTGCCCTGTGATAATACTCTGCTTTGACTGTTTCGAGGCCCTCGTACCTGCAGTCACTCTGCTCGAGGAGAAAGTCAGCATCTTGCCATGCGGTGTCGCTGACGGCACACCCAGCAGAAACACATGCCTGGAAGTGAGGCCCTGATTTGCCGTGCAGAAGCGGAGGCGTGCAGCAGTTTCCATGAGCCGGTGGCCTGTGCTCTGCGTACCTTTAACGTGGACACCTAGGAAGCTAGCGTGGGCACCCTGTTGCCGGCAGGAACACTGAGTAGCCCCAGGCGCACCTGGGTCTGCTAAGCAACATCCAGTCCCGTAGCCCTTTAGAGCCCCTCTGTGCATGCCGAGCGTAGGGAAACGCACTGCACTCACTTTTGGAGCGTCTTAATTTCCTCAGCACTCGCGCACGTTCACGAACACCGTTCTGGCACGTCCCACATGGCGTAGAAGTCTTAGGCGTTGCCCTAGTCTGAGCTGCACTCAGAGTAACCCTCGGCTTCGCATTCCATCCAGGACCTCCTGCCTGAAGTCACCAATGCCTCCTAGAGGAAGTCGGCTTGCGTTCTGACTGCAGTTTAAGTCCTGTTCTTCCTGTGGCACTGCAGGCTTTCGAATAGCCTAGGCCCAGAGGAGCAGCTACGGCGTTCCTTGGTTGAGGCAGTTCGCTTGATGCAGAACACCCTACTTCGAGAAGCTGATTCAGGGAAGGAAACACAGGGTAACCTGTGTCTCTTTGGACTTGTTAGAAACCACAGTGGGGTATGCTGAGTGTGCCCATGGAAACGGGGGCCTGCTGGAACTAGCCTTGCTTTCCCATTTTGAAGGCCGCATTCATGCTGCGTTGAAGCTGCCTGATATTCCCTGCACTTGATAGTCCTGTAAACACTGTAAGAATGCTTCTGGGGAGAAAATGAATTTGCTGTCTAAACCAGGTGCTTCCGTGACTGCGGTGTGGTCAGCCTGACAAGCTCTAGCACTGAAAGGAAACTCAACGTGTGAACTTGTCTCCAGTTGAAGCCCTTAGTAGCCATGTAGATACGGAGGCCTACAGCTCTTTCCATGAGTTAGTCGCTTATATGCTTTATTTTAAAGGAAGTACACTTCTGAGGACTCCTAATCCTCTCGGGTATGCATCATTTCCCCTCCAAGTTCACTGAGTACCTCCAGAGCCCTGTGGGCCTGCTGCGAAACTTCCAGTCCCATTTGTTGATCCCTCGGAGGTCGTCTGTGCGTGCCTAGAGACGGGCAACACACCGTACGTTCCTTGATGAGAGCTACGTTTCCAGAGACCTCGACCGGCCTCAGGACAACATTGCTGCTGAGTCCGAAGTGCCCAGGAAGACTTTGTCATGGCCCTGGTGTGAGCTGCCATGTGATAACACTCTGTTTTGAATGCTTCGAGGCTGTTTTGAATGCTTCGAGGCCCTCGTACCTGGAGTCACTCTGCTCGAGGAGAAAGTCAGCATCTTGCCATGCGGTGTCGCTGACGCCACACCCAGCAGAAACACATGCCTGGAAGTAAGGCCCTGATTTGCCGTGCAGAAGCGGAGGCGTGCAGCAGTTTCCATGAGCCGGTGGCCTGTGCTCTGCGTACCTTTAACGGCAGCACAGTTTTCTGGACACCTAGGAGGGTAGCGTGGGCACCCAGTTGCCGGCAGGAACACTGAGTACCCCCAGGCGCACCTGGGTCTGCTAAGCAACATCCAGTACCGTAGCCCTGTACAGCCCCTCTGTGCTTGCCGAGCGTAGGGCAACGCACTGCACTCTCTTTTGAGGTGTCTTAATTTCCTCAGCACTCGCGCACGTTTACGAACTCCGTTCTGGCACGTCCCACATGGCGTAGAAGTCTTAGGCATTGCCTTAGTCTGAGCAGCACTCAGAGTAACCCTCGGCTTCGCATTCCATCCAGGACCTCCTGCTTGAAATCACCGTGCCTCCTAGAGGAAGTCGGCTTGCGTTCTGACTGCAGTTTAAGTCCTTTTCTTCCTGCGGCCCTGCAGGCTTTTGAATAGCCACAGGCCCAGAGGAGCAGCTACGGCGTTCCTTGGTTGAGGCAGTTCGCTTGATGCAGAACACTCTACTTCGAGAAGCTGATTCAGGGAAAGACACACAGGGTAACCTGTGTCTCTTTGGACTTGTTAGAAACCACAGTGGGGTATGCTGAGTGTGCCCATGGAAATGGGGGCCTGCTGGAACTAGCCTTGCTTTCCCATTTTGAAGGCTGCATTCATGCTGCCTTGAAGCTGCCTGACATCCCCTGCTCTTGACAGGCCTGTAAACCCTGTAAGAATGTTTCTGGGGAGAAAATGAATTTGCTATCTAAACCAGGTGCTTCTGCGCCTGCGGTGTGGTCACCCTGACAAGCTCTAGCGCTAAAAGGAAACTCAACGTGTGAACTTGCCTCCAGTTTAGGCCCTTAGTACGCATGTAGATACGGAGGCATGCAGCTCTTTCCATGAGTTCTTAGTCGCTTATATGCTTTATTATAAAGGAAGAAAACTTCTGAGCGCTCCTAGGCCTCTCGTGTATGCATCATTTCCCCTCCAAGTTCACTGAGTACCTCCAGAGCCCTGTGGGCCAGCTGCGAATCTTCCAGTCCCATTTGTTGATCCCTCGGAGGCCGTTTGTGCGTGCCTAGAGACGGGCAACACACTCTACGTTCCTTGAGGAGAGCTACATTTCCAGAGACCTCGACCGGCCTCAGGACAACATTGCTGGTGAGTCCGAAGTGCCTAGGAAAACTTTGTCATGGCACTTGTGTGAGCTGCCCTGTGATAATACTCTGCTTTGACTGTTTCGAGGCCCTCGTACCTGCAGTCACTCTGCTCGAGGAGAAAGTCAGCATCTTGCCATGCGGTGTCGCTGACGCCACACCCAGCAGAAACACATGCCTGGAAGTAAGGCCCTGATTTGCCGTGCAGAAGCGGAGGCGTGCAGCAGTTTCCATGAGCCGGTGGCCTGTGCTCTGCGTACCTTTAACGTGGACACCTAGGAAGCTAGCGTGGGCACCCTGTTGCCGGCAGGAACACTGAGTAGCCCCAGGCGCACCTGGGTCTGCTAAGCAACATCCAGTCCCGTAGCCCTTTAGAGCCCCTCTGTGCATGCCGAGCGTAGGGAAACGCACTGCACTCACTTTTGGAGCGTCTTAATTTCCTCAGCACTCGCGCACGTTCACGAACACCGTTCTGGCACGTCCCACATGGCGTAGAAGTCTTAGGCGTTGCCCTAGTCTGAGCTGCACTCAGAGTAACCCTCGGCTTCGCATTCCATCCAGGACCTCCTGCCTGAAGTCACCATGCCTCCTAGAGGAAGTCGGCTTGCGTTCTGACTGCAGTTTAAGTCCTGTTCTTCCTGTGGCACTGCAGGCTTTCGAATAGCCTAGGCCCAGAGGAGCAGCTACGGCGTTCCTTGGTTGAGGCAGTTCGCTTGATGCAGAACACCCTACTTCGAGAAGCTGATTCAGGGAAGGAAACACAGGGTAACCTGTGTCTCTTTGGACTTGTTAGAAACCACAGTGGGGTATGCTGAGTGTGCCCATGGAAACGGGGGCCTGCTGGAACTAGCCTTGCTTTCCCATTTTGAAGGCCGCATTCATGCTGCGTTGAAGCTGCCTGATATTCCCTGCACTTGATAGTCCTGTAAACACTGTAAGAATGCTTCTGGGGAGAAAATGAATTTGCTGTCTAAACCAGGTGCTTCCGTGACTGCGGTGTGGTCAGCCTGACAAGCTCTAGCACTGAAAGGAAACTCAACGTGTGAACTTGCCTCCAGTTGAAGCCCTTAGTAGCCATGTAGATACGGAGGCCTACAGCTCTTTCCATGAGTTCTTAGTCGCTTATATGCTTTATTTTAAAGGAAGTACACTTCTGAGGACTCCTAATCCTCTCGGGTATGCATCATTTCCCCTCCAAGTTCACTGAGTACCTCCAGAGCCCTGTGGGCCTGCTGCGAAACTTGCAGTCCCATTTGTTGATCCCTCGGAGGTCGTCTGTGCGTGCCTAGAGACGGGCAACACACCGTACGTTCCTTGATGAGAGCTACGTTTCCAGAGACCTCGACCGGCCTCAGGACAACATTGCTGCTGAGTCCGAAGTGCCCAGGAAGACTTTGTCATGGCCCTGGTGTGAGCTGCCATGTGATAACACTCTGTTTTGAATGCTTCGAGGCTGTTTTGAATGCTTCGAGGCCCTCGTACCTGGAGTCACTCTGCTCGAGGAGAAAGTCAGCATCTTGCCATGCGGTGTCGCTGACGCCACACCCAGCAGAAACACATGCCTGGAAGTAAGGCCCTGATTTGCCGTGCAGAAGCGGAGGCGTGCAGCAGTTTCCATGAGCCGGTGGCCTGTGCTCTGCGTACCTTTAACGGCAGCACAGTTTTCTGGACACCTAGGAGGCTAGCGTGGGCACCCAGTTGCCGGCAGGAACACTGAGTACCCCCAGGCGCACCTGGGTCTGCTAAGCAACATCCAGTACCGTAGCCCTGTACAGCCCCTCTGTGCTTGCCGAGCGTAGGGCAACGCACTGCACTCTCTTTTGAGGCGTCTTAATTTCCTCAGCACTCGCGCACGTTTACGAACTCCGTTCTGGCACGTCCCACATGGCGTAGAAGTCTTAGGCATTGCCTTAGTCTGAGCAGCACTCAGAGTAACCCTCGGCTTCGCATTCCATCCAGGACCTCCTGCTTGAAATCACCGTGCCTCCTAGAGGAAGTCGGCTTGCGTTCTGACTGCAGTTTAAGTCCTTTTCTTCCTGCGGCCCTGCAGGCTTTTGAATAGCCACAGGCCCAGAGGAGCAGCTACGGCGTTCCTTGGTTGAGGCAGTTCGCTTGATGCAGAACACTCTACTTCGAGAAGCTGATTCAGGGAAAGACACACAGGGTAACCTGTGTCTCTTTGGACTTGTTAGAAACCACAGTGGGGTATGCTGAGTGTGCCCATGGAAACGGGGGCCTGCTGGAACTAGCCTTGCTTTCCCATTTTGAAGGCTGCATTCATGCTGCCTTGAAGCTGCCTGACATCCCCTGCTCTTGACAGGCCTGTAAACCCTGTAAGAATGTTTCTGGGGAGAAAATGAATTTGCTATCTAAACCAGGTGCTTCTGCGCCTGCGGTGTGGTCACCCTGACAAGCTCTAGCGCTAAAAGGAAACTCAACGTGTGAACTTGCCTCCAGTTTAGGCCCTTAGTACCCATGTAGATACGGAGGCATGCAGCTCTTTCCATGAGTTCTTAGTCGCTTATATGCTTTATTATAAAGGAAGAAAACTTCTGAGCGCTCCTAGGCCTCTCGTGTATGCATCATTTCCCCTCCAAGTTCACTGAGTACCTCCAGAGCCCTGTGGGCCGGCTGCGAATCTTCCAGTCCCATTTGTTGATCCCTCGGAGGCCGTCTGTGCGTGCCTAGAGACGGGCAACACACTCTACGTTCCTTGAGGAGAGCTACATTTCCAGAGACCTCGACCGGCCTCAGGACAACATTGCTGGTGAGTCCGAAGTGCCCAGGAAAACTTTGTCATGGCACTTGTGTGAGCTGCCCTGTGATAATACTCTGCTTTGACTGTTTCGAGGCCCTCGTACCTGCAGTCACTCTGCTCGAGGAGAAAGTCAGCATCTTGCCATGCGGTGTCGCTGACGGCACACCCAGCAGAAACACATGCCTGGAAGTGAGGCCCTGATTTGCCGTGCAGAAGCGGAGGCGTGCAGCAGTTTCCATGAGCCGGTGGCCTGTGCTCTGCGTACCTTTAACGTGGACACCTAGGAAGCTAGCGTGGGCACCCTGTTGCCGGCAGGAACACTGAGTAGCCCCAGGCGCACCTGGGTCTGCTAAGCAACATCCAGTCCCGTAGCCCTTTAGAGCCCCTCTGTGCATGCCGAGCGTAGGGAAACGCACTGCACTCACTTTTGGAGCGTCTTAATTTCCTCAGCACTCGCGCACGTTCACGAACACCGTTCTGGCACGTCCCACATGGCGTAGAAGTCTTAGGCTTTGCCCTAGTCTGAGCTGCACTCAGAGTAACCCTCGGCTTCGCATTCCATCCAGGACCTCCTGCCTGAAGTCACCAATGCCTCCTAGAGGAAGTCGGCTTGCGTTCTGACTGCAGTTTAAGTCCTGTTCTTCCTGTGGCACTGCAGGCTTTCGAATAGCCTAGGCCCAGAGGAGCAGCTACGGCGTTCCTTGGTTGAGGCAGTTCGCTTGATGCAGAACACCCTACTTCGAGAAGCTGATTCAGGGAAGGAAACACAGGGTAACCTGTGTCTCTTTGGACTTGTTAGAAACCACAGTGGGGTATGCTGAGTGTGCCCATGGAAACGGGGGCCTGCTGGAACTAGCCTTGCTTTCCCATTTTGAAGGCCGCATTCATGCTGCGTTGAAGCTGCCTGATATTCCCTGCACTTGATAGTCCTGTAAACACTGTAAGAATGCTTCTGGGGAGAAAATGAATTTGCTGTCTAAACCAGGTGCTTCCGTGACTGCGGTGTGGTCAGCCTGACAAGCTCTAGCACTGAAAGGAAACTCAACGTGTGAACTTGTCTCCAGTTGAAGCCCTTAGTAGCCATGTAGATACGGAGGCCTACAGCTCTTTCCATGAGTTAGTCGCTTATATGCTTTATTTTAAAGGAAGTACACTTCTGAGGACTCCTAATCCTCTCGGGTATGCATCATTTCCCCTCCAAGTTCACTGAGTACCTCCAGAGCCCTGTGGGCCTGCTGCGAAACTTCCAGTCCCATTTGTTGATCCCTCGGAGGTCGTCTGTGCGTGCCTAGAGACGGGCAACACACCGTACGTTCCTTGATGAGAGCTACGTTTCCAGAGACCTCGACCGGCCTCAGGACAACATTGCTGCTGAGTCCGAAGTGCCCAGGAAGACTTTGTCATGGCCCTGGTGTGAGCTGCCATGTGATAACACTCTGTTTTGAATGCTTCGAGGCTGTTTTGAATGCTTCGAGGCCCTCGTACCTGGAGTCACTCTGCTCGAGGAGAAAGTCAGCATCTTGCCATGCGGTGTCGCTGACGCCACACCCAGCAGAAACACATGCCTGGAAGTAAGGCCCTGATTTGCCGTGCAGAAGCGGAGGCGTGCAGCAGTTTCCATGAGCCGGTGGCCTGTGCTCTGCGTACCTTTAACGGCAGCACAGTTTTCTGGACACCTAGGAGGGTAGCGTGGGCACCCAGTTGCCGGCAGGAACACTGAGTACCCCCAGGCGCACCTGGGTCTGCTAAGCAACATCCAGTACCGTAGCCCTGTACAGCCCCTCTGTGCTTGCCGAGCGTAGGGCAACGCACTGCACTCTCTTTTGAGGTGTCTTAATTTCCTCAGCACTCGCGCACGTTTACGAACTCCGTTCTGGCACGTCCCACATGGCGTAGAAGTCTTAGGCATTGCCTTAGTCTGAGCAGCACTCAGAGTAACCCTCGGCTTCGCATTCCATCCAGGACCTCCTGCTTGAAATCACCGTGCCTCCTAGAGGAAGTCGGCTTGCGTTCTGACTGCAGTTTAAGTCCTTTTCTTCCTGCGGCCCTGCAGGCTTTTGAATAGCCACAGGCCCAGAGGAGCAGCTACGGCGTTCCTTGGTTGAGGCAGTTCGCTTGATGCAGAACACTCTACTTCGAGAAGCTGATTCAGGGAAAGACACACAGGGTAACCTGTGTCTCTTTGGACTTGTTAGAAACCACAGTGGGGTATGCTGAGTGTGCCCATGGAAATGGGGGCCTGCTGGAACTAGCCTTGCTTTCCCATTTTGAAGGCTGCATTCATGCTGCCTTGAAGCTGCCTGACATCCCCTGCTCTTGACAGGCCTGTAAACCCTGTAAGAATGTTTCTGGGGAGAAAATGAATTTGCTATCTAAACCAGGTGCTTCTGCGCCTGCGGTGTGGTCACCCTGACAAGCTCTAGCGCTAAAAGGAAACTCAACGTGTGAACTTGCCTCCAGTTTAGGCCCTTAGTACGCATGTAGATACGGAGGCATGCAGCTCTTTCCATGAGTTCTTAGTCGCTTATATGCTTTATTATAAAGGAAGAAAACTTCTGAGCGCTCCTAGGCCTCTCGTGTATGCATCATTTCCCCTCCAAGTTCACTGAGTACCTCCAGAGCCCTGTGGGCCGGCTGCGAATCTTCCAGTCCCATTTGTTGATCCCTCGGAGGCCGTTTGTGCGTGCCTAGAGACGGGCAACACACTCTACGTTCCTTGAGGAGAGCTACATTTCCAGAGACCTCGACCGGCCTCAGGACAACATTGCTGGTGAGTCCGAAGTGCCTAGGAAAACTTTGTCATGGCACTTGTGTGAGCTGCCCTGTGATAATACTCTGCTTTGACTGTTTCGAGGCCCTCGTACCTGCAGTCACTCTGCTCGAGGAGAAAGTCAGCATCTTGCCATGCGGTGTCGCTGACGGCACACCCAGCAGAAACACATGCCTGGAAGTAAGGCCCTGATTTGCCGTGCAGAAGCGGAGGCGTGCAGCAGTTTCCATGAGCCGGTGGCCTGTGCTCTGCGTACCTTTAACGTGGACACCTAGGAAGCTAGCGTGGGCACCCTGTTGCCGGCAGGAACACTGAGTAGCCCCAGGCGCACCTGGGTCTGCTAAGCAACATCCAGTCCCGTAGCCCTTTAGAGCCCCTCTGTGCATGCCGAGCGTAGGGAAACGCACTGCACTCACTTTTGGAGCGTCTTAATTTCCTCAGCACTCGCGCACGTTCACGAACACCGTTCTGGCACGTCCCACATGGCGTAGAAGTCTTAGGCGTTGCCCTAGTCTGAGCTGCACTCAGAGTAACCCTCGGCTTCGCATTCCATCCAGGACCTCCTGCCTGAAGTCACCAATGCCTCCTAGAGGAAGTCGGCTTGCGTTCTGACCGCAGTTTAAGTCCTGTTCTTCCTGTGGCACTGCAGGCTTTCGAATAGCCTAGGCCCAGAGGAGCAGCTACGGCGTTCCTTGGTTGAGGCAGTTCGCTTGATGCAGAACACCCTACTTCGAGAAGCTGATTCAGGGAAGGAAACACAGGGTAACCTGTGTCTCTTTGGACTTGTTAGAAACCACAGTGGGGTATGCTGAGTGTGCCCATGGAAACGGGGGCCTGCTGGAACTAGCCTTGCTTTCCCATTTTGAAGGCCGCATTCATGCTGCGTTGAAGCTGCCTGATATTCCCTGCACTTGATAGTCCTGTAAACACTGTAAGAATGCTTCTGGGGAGAAAATGAATTTGCTGTCTAAACCAGGTGCTTCCGTGACTGCGGTGTGGTCAGCCTGACAAGCTCTAGCACTGAAAGGAAACTCAACGTGTGAACTTGCCTCCAGTTGAAGCCCTTAGTAGCCATGTAGATACGGAGGCCTACAGCTCTTTCCATGAGTTAGTCGCTTATATGCTTTATTTTAAAGGAAGTACACTTCTGAGGACTCCTAATCCTCTCGGGTATGCATCATTTCCCCTCCAAGTTCACTGAGTACCTCCAGAGCCCTGTGGGCCTGCTGCGAAACTTCCAGTCCCATTTGTTGATCCCTCGGAGGTCGTCTGTGCGTGCCTAGAGACGGGCAACACACCGTACGTTCCTTGATGAGAGCTACGTTTCCAGAGACCTCGACCGGCCTCAGGACAACATTGCTGCTGAGTCCGAAGTGCCCAGGAAGACTTTGTCATGGCCCTGGTGTGAGCTGCCATGTGATAACACTCTGTTTTGAATGCTTCGAGGCTGTTTTGAATGCTTCGAGGCCCTCGTACCTGGAGTCACTCTGCTCGAGGAGAAAGTCAGCATCTTGCCATGCGGTGTCGCTGACGCCACACCCAGCAGAAACACATGCCTGGAAGTAAGGCCCTGATTTGCCGTGCAGAAGCGGAGGCGTGCAGCAGTTTCCATGAGCCGGTGGCCTGTGCTCTGCGTACCTTTAACGGCAGCACAGTTTTCTGGACACCTAGGAGGCTAGCGTGGGCACCCAGTTGCCGGCAGGAACACTGAGTACCCCCAGGCGCACCTGGGTCTGCTAAGCAACATCCAGTACCGTAGCCCTGTACAGCCCCTCTGTGCTTGCCGAGCGTAGGGCAACGCACTGCACTCTCTTTTGAGGCGTCTTAATTTCCTCAGCACTCGCGCACGTTTACGAACTCCGTTCTGGCACGTCCCACATGGCGTAGAAGTCTTAGGCATTGCCTTAGTCTGAGCAGCACTCAGAGTAACCCTCGGCTTCGCATTCCATCCAGGACCTCCTGCTTGAAATCACCGTGCCTCCTAGAGGAAGTCGGCTTGTGTTCTGACTGCAGTTTAAGTCCTTTTCTTCCTGCGGCCCTGCAGGCTTTTGAATAGCCACAGGCCCAGAGGAGCAGCTACGGCGTTCCTTGGTTGAGGCAGTTCGCTTGATGCAGAACACTCTACTTCGAGAAGCTGATTCAGGGAAAGACACACAGGGTAACCTGTGTCTCTTTGGACTTGTTAGAAACCACAGTGGGGTATGCTGAGTGTGCCCATGGAAACGGGGGCCTGCTGGAACTAGCCTTGCTTTCCCATTTTGAAGGCTGCATTCATGCTGCCTTGAAGCTGCCTGACATCCCCTGCTCTTGACAGGCCTGTAAACCCTGTAAGAATGTTTCTGGGGAGAAAATGAATTTGCTATCTAAACTAGGTGCTTCTGCGCCTGCGGTGTGGTCACCCTGACAAGCTCTAGCGCTAAAAGGAAACTCAACGTGTGAACTTGCCTCCAGTTTAGGCCCTTAGTACCCATGTAGATACGGAGGCATGCAGCTCTTTCCATGAGTTCTTAGTCGCTTATATGCTTTATTATAAAGGAAGAAAACTTCTGAGCGCTCCTAGGCCTCTCGTGTATGCATCATTTCCCCTCCAAGTTCACTGAGTACCTCCAGAGCCCTGTGGGCCGGCTGCGAATCTTCCAGTCCCATTTGTTGATCCCTCGGAGGCCGTTTGTGCGTGCCTAGAGACGGGCAACACACAGTACGTTCCTTGAGGAGAGCTACATTTCCAGAGACCTCGACCGGCCTCAGGACAACATTGCTGGTGAGTCCGAAGTGCCTAGGAAAACTTTGTCATGGCACTTGTGTGAGCTGCCCTGTGATAATACTCTGCTTTGACTGTTTCGAGGCCCTCGTACCTGCAGTCACTCTGCTCGAGGAGAAAGTCAGCATCTTGCCATGCGGTGTCGCTGACGGCACACCCAGCAGAAACACATGCCTGGAAGTGAGGCCCTGATTTGCCGTGCAGAAGCGGAGGCGTGCAGCAGTTTCCATGAGCCGGTGGCCTGTGCTCTGCGTACCTTTAACGTGGACACCTAGGAAGCTAGCGTGGGCACCCTGTTGCCGGCAGGAACACTGAGTAGCCCCAGGCGCACCTGGGTCTGCTAAGCAACATCCAGTCCCGTAGCCCTTTAGAGCCCCTCTGTGCATGCCGAGCGTAGGGAAACGCACTGCACTCACTTTTGGAGCGTCTTAATTTCCTCAGCACTCGCGCACGTTCACGAACACCGTTCTGGCACGTCCCACATGGCGTAGAAGTCTTAGGCGTTGCCCTAGTCTGAGCTGCACTCAGAGTAACCCTCGGCTTCGCATTCCATCCAGGACCTCCTGCCTGAAGTCACCAATGCCTCCTAGAGGAAGTCGGCTTGCGTTCTGACTGCAGTTTAAGTCCTGTTCTTCCTGTGGCACTGCAGGCTTTCGAATAGCCTAGGCCCAGAGGAGCAGCTACGGCGTTCCTTGGTTGAGGCAGTTCGCTTGATGCAGAACACCCTACTTCGAGAAGCTGATTCAGGGAAGGAAACACAGGGTAACCTGTGTCTCTTTGGACTTGTTAGAAACCACAGTGGGGTATGCTGAGTGTGCCCATGGAAACGGGGGCCTGCTGGAACTAGCCTTGCTTTCCCATTTTGAAGGCCGCATTCATGCTGCGTTGAAGCTGCCTGATATTCCCTGCACTTGATAGTCCTGTAAACACTGTAAGAATGCTTCTGGGGAGAAAATGAATTTGCTGTCTAAACCAGGTGCTTCCGTGACTGCGGTGTGGTCAGCCTGACAAGCTCTAGCACTGAAAGGAAACTCAACGTGTGAACTTGTCTCCAGTTGAAGCCCTTAGTAGCCATGTAGATACGGAGGCCTACAGCTCTTTCCATGAGTTAGTCGCTTATATGCTTTATTTTAAAGGAAGTACACTTCTGAGGACTCCTAATCCTCTCGGGTATGCATCATTTCCCCTCCAAGTTCACTGAGTACCTCCAGAGCCCTGTGGGCCTGCTGCGAAACTTCCAGTCCCATTTGTTGATCCCTCGGAGGTCGTCTGTGCGGGCCTAGAGACGGGCAACACACCGTACGTTCCTTGATGAGAGCTACGTTTCCAGAGACCTCGACCGGCCTCAGGACAACATTGCTGCTGAGTCCGAAGTGCCCAGGAAGACTTTGTCATGGCCCTGGTGTGAGCTGCCATGTGATAACACTCTGTTTTGAATGCTTCGAGGCTGTTTTGAATGCTTCGAGGCCCTCGTACCTGGAGTCACTCTGCTCGAGGAGAAAGTCAGCATCTTGCCATGCGGTGTCGCTGACGGCACACCCAGCAGAAACACATGCCTGGAAGTAAGGCCCTGATTTGCCGTGCAGAAGCGGAGGCGTGCAGCAGTTTCCATGAGCCGGTGGCCTGTGCTCTGCGTACCTTTAACGTGGACACCTAGGAAGCTAGCGTGGGCACCCTGTTGCCGGCAGGAACACTGAGTAGCCCCAGGCGCACCTGGGTCTGCTAAGCAACATCCAGTCCCGTAGCCCTTTAGAGCCCCTCTGTGCATGCCGAGCGTAGGGAAACGCACTGCACTCACTTTTGGAGCGTCTTAATTTCCTCAGCACTCGCGCACGTTCACGAACACCGTTCTGGCACGTCCCACATGGCGTAGAAGTCTTAGGCGTTGCCCTAGTCTGAGCTGCACTCAGAGTAACCCTCGGCTTCGCATTCCATCCAGGACCTCCTGCCTGAAGTCACCGTGCCTCCTAGAGGAAGTCGGCTTGCGTTCTGACTGCAGTTTAAGTCCTGTTCTTCCTGTGGCACTGCAGGCTTTCGAATAGCCTAGGCCCAGAGGAGCAGCTACGGCGTTCCTTGGTTGAGGCAGTTCGCTTGATGCAGAACACCCTACTTCGAGAAGCTGATTCAGGGAAGGAAACACAGGGTAACCTGTGTCTCTTTGGACTTGTTAGAAACCACAGTGGGGTATGCTGAGTGTGCCCATGGAAACGGGGGCCTGCTGGAACTAGCCTTGCTTTCCCATTTTGAAGGCCGCATTCATGCTGCGTTGAAGCTGCCTGATATTCCCTGCACTTGATAGTCCTGTAAACACTGTAAGAATGCTTCTGGGGAGAAAATGAATTTGCTGTCTAAACCAGGTGCTTCCGTGACTGCGGTGTGGTCAGCCTGACAAGCTCTAGCGCTGAAAGGAAACTCAACGTGTGAACTTGCCTCCAGTTGAAGCCCTTAGTAGCCATGTAGATACGGAGGCCTACAGCTCTTTCCATGAGTTCTTAGTCGCTTATATGCTTTATTTTAAAGGAAGTACACTTCTGAGGACTCCTAATCCTCTCGGGTATGCATCATTTCCCCTCCAAGTTCACTGAGTACCTCCAGAGCCCTGTGGGCCTGCTGCGAAACTTGCAGTCCCATTTGTTGATCCCTCGGAGGTCGTCTGTGCGTGCCTAGAGACGGGCAACACACCGTACGTTCCTTGATGAGAGCTACGTTTCCAGAGACCTCGACCGGCCTCAGGACAACATTGCTGCTGAGTCCGAAGTGCCCAGGAAGACTTTGTCATGGCCCTGGTGTGAGCTGCCATGTGATAACACTCTGTTTTGAATGCTTCGAGGCTGTTTTGAATGCTTCGAGGCCCTCGTACCTGGAGTCACTCTGCTCGAGGAGAAAGTCAGCATCTTGCCATGCGGTGTCGCTGACGCCACACCCAGCAGAAACACATGCCTGGAAGTAAGGCCCTGATTTGCCGTGCAGAAGCGGAGGCGTGCAGCAGTTTCCATGAGCCGGTGGCCTGTGCTCTGCGTACCTTTAACGGCAGCACAGTTTTCTGGACACCTAGGAGGCTAGCGTGGGCACCCAGTTGCCGGCAGGAACACTGAGTACCCCCAGGCGCACCTGGGTCTGCTAAGCAACATCCAGTACCGTAGCCCTGTACAGCCCCTCTGTGCTTGCCGAGCGTAGGGCAACGCACTGCACTCTCTTTTGAGGCGTCTTAATTTCCTCAGCACTCGCGCACGTTTACGAACTCCGTTCTGGCACGTCCCACATGGCGTAGAAGTCTTAGGCATTGCCTTAGTCTGAGCAGCACTCAGAGTAACCCTCGGCTTCGCATTCCATCCAGGACCTCCTGCTTGAAATCACCGTGCCTCCTAGAGGAAGTCGGCTTGCGTTCTGACTGCAGTTTAAGTCCTTTTCTTCCTGCGGCCCTGCAGGCTTTTGAATAGCCACAGGCCCAGAGGAGCAGCTACGGCGTTCCTTGGTTGAGGCAGTTCGCTTGATGCAGAACACTCTACTTCGAGAAGCTGATTCAGGGAAAGACACACAGGGTAACCTGTGTCTCTTTGGACTTGTTAGAAACCACAGTGGGGTATGCTGAGTGTGCCCATGGAAATGGGGGCCTGCTGGAACTAGCCTTGCTTTCCCATTTTGAAGGCTGCATTCATGCTGCCTTGAAGCTGCCTGACATCCCCTGCTCTTGACAGGCCTGTAAACC
Organism: Delphinus delphis; assembly: GCF_949987515.2. Lineage (NCBI taxonomy): Eukaryota > Metazoa > Chordata > Mammalia > Artiodactyla > Delphinidae > Delphinus > Delphinus delphis. Next base: position 38,374,382 of record NC_082701.1, read on the forward strand.
CTGTAAGAATGTTTCTGGGGAGAAAATGAATTTGCTATCTAAACCAGGTGCTTCTGCGCCTGCGGTGTGGTCACCCTGACAAGCTCTAGCGCTAAAAGGAAACTCAACGTGTGAACTTGCCTCCAGTTTAGGCCCTTAGTACGCATGTAGATACGGAGGCATGCAGCTCTTTCCATGAGTTCTTAGTCGCTTATATGCTTTATTATAAAGGAAGAAAACTTCTGAGCGCTCCTAGGCCTCTCGTGTATGCATCATTTCCCCTCCAAGTTCACTGAGTACCTCCAGAGCCCTGTGGGCCGGCTGCGAATCTTCCAGTCCCATTTGTTGATCCCTCGGAGGCCGTTTGTGCGTGCCTAGAGACGGGCAACACACTCTACGTTCCTTGAGGAGAGCTACATTTCCAGAGACCTCGACCGGCCTCAGGACAACATTGCTGGTGAGTCCGAAGTGCCTAGGAAAACTTTGTCATGGCACTTGTGTGAGCTGCCCTGTGATAATACTCTGCTTTGACTGTTTCGAGGCCCTCGTACCTGCAGTCACTCTGCTCGAGGAGAAAGTCAGCATCTTGCCATGCGGTGTCGCTGACGGCACACCCAGCAGAAACACATGCCTGGAAGTAAGGCCCTGATTTGCCGTGCAGAAGCGGAGGCGTGCAGCAGTTTCCATGAGCCGGTGGCCTGTGCTCTGCGTACCTTTAACGTGGACACCTAGGAAGCTAGCGTGGGCACCCTGTTGCCGGCAGGAACACTGAGTAGCCCCAGGCGCACCTGGGTCTGCTAAGCAACATCCAGTCCCGTAGCCCTTTAGAGCCCCTCTGTGCATGCCGAGCGTAGGGAAACGCACTGCACTCACTTTTGGAGCGTCTTAATTTCCTCAGCACTCGCGCACGTTCACGAACACCGTTCTGGCACGTCCCACATGGCGTAGAAGTCTTAGGCGTTGCCCTAGTCTGAGCTGCACTCAGAGTAACCCTCGGCTTCGCATTCCATCCAGGACCTCCTGCCTGAAGTCACCAATGCCTCCTAGAGGAAGTCGGCTTGCGTTCTGACCGCAGTTTAAGTCCTGTTCTTCCTGTGGCACTGCAGGCTTTCGAATAGCCTAGGCCCAGAGGAGCAGCTACGGCGTTCCTTGGTTGAGGCAGTTCGCTTGATGCAGAACACCCTACTTCGAGAAGCTGATTCAGGGAAGGAAACACAGGGTAACCTGTGTCTCTTTGGACTTGTTAGAAACCACAGTGGGGTATGCTGAGTGTGCCCATGGAAACGGGGGCCTGCTGGAACTAGCCTTGCTTTCCCATTTTGAAGGCCGCATTCATGCTGCGTTGAAGCTGCCTGATATTCCCTGCACTTGATAGTCCTGTAAACACTGTAAGAATGCTTCTGGGGAGAAAATGAATTTGCTGTCTAAACCAGGTGCTTCCGTGACTGCGGTGTGGTCAGCCTGACAAGCTCTAGCACTGAAAGGAAACTCAACGTGTGAACTTGCCTCCAGTTGAAGCCCTTAGTAGCCATGTAGATACGGAGGCCTACAGCTCTTTCCATGAGTTAGTCGCTTATATGCTTTATTTTAAAGGAAGTACACTTCTGAGGACTCCTAATCCTCTCGGGTATGCATCATTTCCCCTCCAAGTTCACTGAGTACCTCCAGAGCCCTGTGGGCCTGCTGCGAAACTTCCAGTCCCATTTGTTGATCCCTCGGAGGTCGTCTGTGCGTGCCTAGAGACGGGCAACACACCGTACGTTCCTTGATGAGAGCTACGTTTCCAGAGACCTCGACCGGCCTCAGGACAACATTGCTGCTGAGTCCGAAGTGCCCAGGAAGACTTTGTCATGGCCCTGGTGTGAGCTGCCATGTGATAACACTCTGTTTTGAATGCTTCGAGGCTGTTTTGAATGCTTCGAGGCCCTCGTACCTGGAGTCACTCTGCTCGAGGAGAAAGTCAGCATCTTGCCATGCGGTGTCGCTGACGCCACACCCAGCAGAAACACATGCCTGGAAGTAAGGCCCTGATTTGCCGTGCAGAAGCGGAGGCGTGCAGCAGTTTCCATGAGCCGGTGGCCTGTGCTCTGCGTACCTTTAACGGCAGCACAGTTTTCTGGACACCTAGGAGGCTAGCGTGGGCACCCAGTTGCCGGCAGGAACACTGAGTACCCCCAGGCGCACCTGGGTCTGCTAAGCAACATCCAGTACCGTAGCCCTGTACAGCCCCTCTGTGCTTGCCGAGCGTAGGGCAACGCACTGCACTCTCTTTTGAGGCGTCTTAATTTCCTCAGCACTCGCGCACGTTTACGAACTCCGTTCTGGCACGTCCCACATGGCGTAGAAGTCTTAGGCATTGCCTTAGTCTGAGCAGCACTCAGAGTAACCCTCGGCTTCGCATTCCATCCAGGACCTCCTGCTTGAAATCACCGTGCCTCCTAGAGGAAGTCGGCTTGCGTTCTGACTGCAGTTTAAGTCCTTTTCTTCCTGCGGCCCTGCAGGCTTTTGAATAGCCACAGGCCCAGAGGAGCAGCTACGGCGTTCCTTGGTTGAGGCAGTTCGCTTGATGCAGAACACTCTACTTCGAGAAGCTGATTCAGGGAAAGACACACAGGGTAACCTGTGTCTCTTTGGACTTGTTAGAAACCACAGTGGGGTATGCTGAGTGTGCCCATGGAAACGGGGGCCTGCTGGAACTAGCCTTGCTTTCCCATTTTGAAGGCTGCATTCATGCTGCCTTGAAGCTGCCTGACATCCCCTGCTCTTGACAGGCCTGTAAACCCTGTAAGAATGTTTCTGGGGAGAAAATGAATTTGCTATCTAAACTAGGTGCTTCTGCGCCTGCGGTGTGGTCACCCTGACAAGCTCTAGCGCTAAAAGGAAACTCAACGTGTGAACTTGCCTCCAGTTTAGGCCCTTAGTACCCATGTAGATACGGAGGCATGCAGCTCTTTCCATGAGTTCTTAGTCGCTTATATGCTTTATTATAAAGGAAGAAAACTTCTGAGCGCTCCTAGGCCTCTCGTGTATGCATCATTTCCCCTCCAAGTTCACTGAGTACCTCCAGAGCCCTGTGGGCCGGCTGCGAATCTTCCAGTCCCATTTGTTGATCCCTCGGAGGCCGTTTGTGCATGCCTAGAGACGGGCAACACACAGTACGTTCCTTGAGGAGAGCTACATTTCCAGAGACCTCGACCGGCCTCAGGACAACATTGCTGGTGAGTCCGAAGTGCCTAGGAAAACTTTGTCATGGCACTTGTGTGAGCTGCCCTGTGATAATACTCTGCTTTGACTGTTTCGAGGCCCTCGTACCTGCAGTCACTCTGCTCGAGGAGAAAGTCAGCATCTTGCCATGCGGTGTCGCTGACGGCACACCCAGCAGAAACACATGCCTGGAAGTGAGGCCCTGATTTGCCGTGCAGAAGCGGAGGCGTGCAGCAGTTTCCATGAGCCGGTGGCCTGTGCTCTGCGTACCTTTAACGTGGACACCTAGGAAGCTAGCGTGGGCACCCTGTTGCCGGCAGGAACACTGAGTAGCCCCAGGCGCACCTGGGTCTGCTAAGCAACATCCAGTCCCGTAGCCCTTTAGAGCCCCTCTGTGCATGCCGAGCGTAGGGAAACGCACTGCACTCACTTTTGGAGCGTCTTAATTTCCTCAGCACTCGCGCACGTTCACGAACACCGTTCTGGCACGTCCCACATGGCGTAGAAGTCTTAGGCGTTGCCCTAGTCTGAGCTGCACTCAGAGTAACCCTCGGCTTCGCATTCCATCCAGGACCTCCTGCCTGAAGTCACCATGCCTCCTAGAGGAAGTCGGCTTGCGTTCTGACCGCAGTTTAAGTCCTGTTCTTCCTGTGGCACTGCAGGCTTTCGAATAGCCTAGGCCCAGAGGAGCAGCTACGGCGTTCCTTGGTTGAGGCAGTTCGCTTGATGCAGAACACCCTACTTCGAGAAGCTGATTCAGGGAAGGAAACACAGGGTAACCTGTGTCTCTTTGGACTTGTTAGAAACCACAGTGGGGTATGCTGAGTGTGCCCATGGAAACGGGGGCCTGCTGGAACTAGCCTTGCTTTCCCATTTTGAAGGCCGCATTCATGCTGCGTTGAAGCTGCCTGATATTCCCTGCACTTGATAGTCCTGTAAACACTGTAAGAATGCTTCTGGGGAGAAAATGAATTTGCTGTCTAAACCAGGTGCTTCCGTGACTGCGGTGTGGTCAGCCTGACAAGCTCTAGCACTGAAAGGAAACTCAACGTGTGAACTTGCCTCCAGTTGAAGCCCTTAGTAGCCATGTAGATACGGAGGCCTACAGCTCTTTCCATGAGTTCTTAGTCGCTTATATGCTTTATTTTAAAGGAAGTACACTTCTGAGGACTCCTAATCCTCTCGGGTATGCATCATTTCCCCTCCAAGTTCACTGAGTACCTCCAGAGCCCTGTGGGCCTGCTGCGAAACTTGCAGTCCCATTTGTTGATCCCTCGGAGGTCGTCTGTGCGTGCCTAGAGACGGGCAACACACCGTACGTTCCTTGATGAGAGCTACGTTTCCAGAGACCTCGACCGGCCTCAGGACAACATTGCTGCTGAGTCCGAAGTGCCCAGGAAGACTTTGTCATGGCCCTGGTGTGAGCTGCCATGTGATAACACTCTGTTTTGAATGCTTCGAGGCTGTTTTGAATGCTTCGAGGCCCTCGTACCTGGAGTCACTCTGCTCGAGGAGAAAGTCAGCATCTTGCCATGCGGTGTCGCTGACGCCACACCCAGCAGAAACACATGCCTGGAAGTAAGGCCCTGATTTGCCGTGCAGAAGCGGAGGCGTGCAGCAGTTTCCATGAGCCGGTGGCCTGTGCTCTGCGTACCTTTAACGGCAGCACAGTTTTCTGGACACCTAGGAGGCTAGCGTGGGCACCCAGTTGCCGGCAGGAACACTGAGTACCCCCAGGCGCACCTGGGTCTGCTAAGCAACATCCAGTACCGTAGCCCTGTACAGCCCCTCTGTGCTTGCCGAGCGTAGGGCAACGCAATGCACTCTCTTTTGAGGCGTCTTAATTTCCTCAGCACTCGCGCACGTTTACGAACTCCGTTCTGGCACGTCCCACATGGCGTAGAAGTCTTAGGCATTGCCTTAGTCTGAGCAGCACTCAGAGTAACCCTCGGCTTCGCATTCCATCCAGGACCTCCTGCTTGAAATCACCGTGCCTCCTAGAGGAAGTCGGCTTGCGTTCTGACTGCAGTTTAAGTCCTTTTCTTCCTGCGGCCCTGCAGGCTTTTGAATAGCCACAGGCCCAGAGGAGCAGCTACGGCGTTCCTTGGTTGAGGCAGTTCGCTTGATGCAGAACACTCTACTTCGAGAAGCTGATTCAGGGAAAGACACACAGGGTAACCTGTGTCTCTTTGGACTTGTTAGAAACCACAGTGGGGTATGCTGAGTGTGCCCATGGAAACGGGGGCCTGCTGGAACTAGCCTTGCTTTCCCATTTTGAAGGCCGCATTCATGCTGCGTTGAAGCTGCCTGATATTCCCTGCACTTGATAGTCCTGTAAACACTGTAAGAATGCTTCTGGGGAGAAAATGAATTTGCTGTCTAAACCAGGTGCTTCCGTGACTGCGGTGTGGTCAGCCTGACAAGCTCTAGCACTGAAAGGAAACTCAACGTGTGAACTTGCCTCCAGTTGAAGCCCTTAGTAGCCATGTAGATACGGAGGCCTACAGCTCTTTCCATGAGTTCTTAGTCGCTTATATGCTTTATTTTAAAGGAAGTACACTTCTGAGGACTCCTAATCCTCTCGGGTATGCATCATTTCCCCTCCAAGTTCACTGAGTACCTCCAGAGCCCTGTGGGCCTGCTGCGAAACTTCCAGTCCCATTTGTTGATCCCTCGGAGGTCGTCTGTGCGTGCCTAGAGACGGGCAACACACCGTACGTTCCTTGATGAGAGCTACGTTTCCAGAGACCTCGACCGGCCTCAGGACAACATTGCTGCTGAGTCCGAAGTGCCCAGGAAGACTTTGTCATGGCCCTGGTGTGAGCTGCCATGTGATAACACTCTGTTTTGAATGCTTCGAGGCTGTTTTGAATGCTTCGAGGCCCTCGTACCTGGAGTCACTCTGCTCGAGGAGAAAGTCAGCATCTTGCCATGCGGTGTCGCTGACGCCACACCCAGCAGAAACACATACCTGGAAGTAAGGCCCTGATTTGCCGTGCAGAAGCGGAGGCGTGCAGCAGTTTCCATGAGCCGGTGGCCTGTGCTCTGCGTACCTTTAACGGCAGCACAGTTTTCTGGACACCTAGGAGGCTAGCGTGGGCACCCAGTTGCCGGCAGGAACACTGAGTACCCCCAGGCGCACCTGGGTCTGCTAAGCAACATCCAGTACCGTAGCCCTGTACAGCCCCTCTGTGCTTGCCGAGCGTAGGGAAACGCACTGCACCCTCTTTTGAGGCGTCTTAATTTCCTCAGCACTCGCGCACGTTTACGAACTCCGTTCTGGCACGTCCCACATGGCGTAGAAGTCTTAGGCATTGCCTTAGTCTGAGCAGCACTCAGAGTAACCCTCGGCTTCGCATTCCATCCAGGACCTCCTGCTTGAAATCACCGTGCCTCCTAGAGGAAGTCGGCTTGCGTTCTGACTGCAGTTTAAGTCCTTTTCTTCCTGCGGCCCTGCAGGCTTTTGAATAGCCACAGGCCCAGAGGAGCAGCTACGGCGTTCCTTGGTTGAGGCAGTTCGCTTGATGCAGAACACTCTACTTCGAGAAGCTGATTCAGGGAAAGACACACAGGGTAACCTGTGTCTCTTTGGACTTGTTAGAAACCACAGTGGGGTATGCTGAGTGTGCCCATGGAAACGGGGGCCTGCTGGAACTAGCCTTGCTTTCCCATTTTGAAGGCTGCATTCATGCTGCCTTGAAGCTGCCTGACATCCCCTGCTCTTGACAGGCCTGTAAACCCTGTAAGAATGTTTCTGGGGAGAAAATGAATTTGCTATCTAAACCAGGTGCTTCTGCGCCTGCGGTGTGGTCACCCTGACAAGCTCTAGCGCTAAAAGGAAACTCAACGTGTGAACTTGCCTCCAGTTTAGGCCCTTAGTACCCATGTAGATACGGAGGCATGCAGCTCTTTCCATGAGTTCTTAGTCGCTTATATGCTTTATTATAAAGGAAGAAAACTTCTGAGGACTCCTAGGCCTCTCGTGTATGCATCATTTCCCCTCCAAGTTCACTGAGTACCTCCAGAGCCCTGTGGGCCGGCTGCGAATCTTCCAGTCCCATTTGTTGATCCCTCGGAGGCCGTCTGTGCGTGCCTAGAGACGGGCAACACACTCTACGTTCCTTGAGGAGAGCTACATTTCCAGAGACCTCGACCGGCCTCAGGACAACATTGCTGGTGAGTCCGAAGTGCCCAGGAAAACTTTGTCATGGCACTTGTGTGAGCTGCCCTGTGATAATACTCTGCTTTGACTGTTTCGAGGCCCTCGTACCTGCAGTCACTCTGCTCGAGGAGAAAGTCAGCATCTTGCCATGCGGTGTCGCTGACGGCACACCCAGCAGAAACACACGCCTGGAAGTGAGGCCCTGATTTGCCGTGCAGAAGCGGAGGCGTGCAGCAGTTTCCATGAGCCGGTGGCCTGTGCTCTGCGTACCTTTAACGTGGACACCTAGGAAGCTAGCGCGGGCACCCTGTTGCCGGCAGGAACACTGAGTAGCCCCAGGCGCACCTGGGTCTGCTAAGCAACATCCAGTCCCGTAGCCCTTTAGAGCCCCTCTGTGCATGCCGAGCGTAGGGAAACGCACTGCACTCACTTTTGGAGCGTCTTAATTTCCTCAGCACTCGCGCACGTTCACGAACACCGTTCTGGCACGTCCCACATGGTGTAGAAGTCTTAGGCGTTGCCCTAGTCTGAGCTGCACTCAGAGTAACCCTCGGCTTCGCATTCCATCCAGGACCTCCTGCCTGAAGTCACCATGCCTCCTAGAGGAAGTCGGCTTGCGTTCTGACTGCAGTTTAAGTCCTGTTCTTCCTGTGGCACTGCAGGCTTTCGAATAGCCTAGGCCCAGAGGAGCAGCTACGGCGTTCCTTGGTTGAGGCAGTTCGCTTGATGCAGAACACCCTACTTCGAGAAGCTGATTCAGGGAAGGAAACACAGGGTAACCTGTGTCTCTTTGGACTTGTTAGAAACCACAGTGGGGTATGCTGAGTGTGCCCATGGAAACGGGGGCCTGCTGGAACTAGCCTTGCTTTCCCATTTTGAAGGCCGCATTCATGCTGCGTTGAAGCTGCCTGATATTCCCTGCACTTGATAGTCCTGTAAACACTGTAAGAATGCTTCTGGGGAGAAAATGAATTTGCTGTCTAAACCAGGTGCTTCCGTGACTGCGGTGTGGTCAGCCTGACAAGCTCTAGCACTGAAAGGAAACTCAACGTGTGAACTTGCCTCCAGTTGAAGCCCTTAGTAGCCATGTAGATACGGAGGCCTACAGCTCTTTCCATGAGTTCTTAGTCGCTTATATGCTTTATTTTAAAGGAAGTACACTTCTGAGGACTCCTAATCCTCTCGGGTATGCATCATTTCCCCTCCAAGTTCACTGAGTACCTCCAGAGCCCTGTGGGCCTGCTGCGAAACTTCCAGTCCCATTTGTTGATCCCTCGGAGGTCGTCTGTGCGTGCCTAGAGACGGGCAACACACCGTACGTTCCTTGATGAGAGCTACGTTTCCAGAGACCTCGACCGGCCTCAGGACAACATTGCTGCTGAGTCCGAAGTGCCCAGGAAGACTTTGTCATGGCCCTGGTGTGAGCTGCCATGTGATAACACTCTGTTTTGAATGCTTCGAGGCTGTTTTGAATGCTTCGAGGCCCTCGTACCTGGAGTCACTCTGCTCGAGGAGAAAGTCAGCATCTTGCCATGCGGTGTCGCTGACGCCACACCCAGCAGAAACACATGCCTGGAAGTAAGGCCCTGATTTGCCGTGCAGAAGCGGAGGCGTGCAGCAGTTTCCATGAGCCGGTGGCCTGTGCTCTGCGTACCTTTAACGGCAGCACAGTTTTCTGGACACCTAGGAGGCTAGCGTGGGCACCCAGTTGCCGGCAGGAACACTGAGTACCCCCAGGCGCACCTGGGTCTGCTAAGCAACATCCAGTACCGTAGCCCTGTACAGCCCCTCTGTGCTTGCCGAGCGTAGGGAAACGCACTGCACCCTCTTTTGAGGCGTCTTAATTTCCTCAGCACTCGCGCACGTTTACGAACTCCGTTCTGGCACGTCCCACATGGCGTAGAAGTCTTAGGCATTGCCTTAGTCTGAGCAGCACTCAGAGTAACCCTCGGCTTCGCATTCCATCCAGGACCTCCTGCTTGAAATCACCGTGCCTCCTAGAGGAAGTCGGCTTGCGTTCTGACTGCAGTTTAAGTCCTTTTCTTCCTGCGGCCCTGCAGGCTTTTGAATAGCCACAGGCCCAGAGGAGCAGCTACGGCGTTCCTTGGTTGAGGCAGTTCGCTTGATGCAGAACACTCTACTTCGAGAAGCTGATTCAGGGAAAGACACACAGGGTAACCTGTGTCTCTTTGGACTTGTTAGAAACCACAGTGGGGTATGCTGAGTGTGCCCATGGAAACGGGGGCCTGCTGGAACTAGCCTTGCTTTCCCATTTTGAAGGCTGCATTCATGCTGCCTTGAAGCTGCCTGACATCCCCTGCTCTTGACAGGCCTGTAAACCCTGTAAGAATGTTTCTGGGGAGAAAATGAATTTGCTATCTAAACCAGGTGCTTCTGCGCCTGCGGTGTGGTCACCCTGACAAGCTCTAGCGCTAAAAGGAAACTCAACGTGTGAACTTGCCTCCAGTTTAGGCCCTTAGTACCCATGTAGATACGGAGGCATGCAGCTCTTTCCATGAGTTCTTAGTCGCTTATATGCTTTATTATAAAGGAAGAAAACTTCTGAGGACTCCTAGGCCTCTCGTGTATGCATCATTTCCCCTCCAAGTTCACTGAGTACCTCCAGAGCCCTGTGGGCCGGCTGCGAATCTTCCAGTCCCATTTGTTGATCCCTCGGAGGCCGTCTGTGCGTGCCTAGAGACGGGCAACACACTCTACGTTCCTTGAGGAGAGCTACATTTCCAGAGACCTCGACCGGCCTCAGGACAACATTGCTGGTGAGTCCGAAGTGCCCAGGAAAACTTTGTCATGGCACTTGTGTGAGCTGCCCTGTGATAATACTCTGCTTTGACTGTTTCGAGGCCCTCGTACCTGCAGTCACTCTGCTCGAGGAGAAAGTCAGCATCTTGCCATGCGGTGTCGCTGACGGCACACCCAGCAGAAACACATGCCTGGAAGTGAGGCCCTGATTTGCCGTGCAGAAGCGGAGGCGTGCAGCAGTTTCCATGAGCCGGTGGCCTGTGCTCTGCGTACCTTTAACGTGGACACCTAGGAAGCTAGCGTGGGCACCCTGTTGCCGGCAGGAACACTGAGTAGCCCCAGGCGCACCTGGGTCTGCTAAGCAACATCCAGTCCTGTAGCCCTTTAGAGCCCCTCTGTGCATGCCGAGCGTAGGGAAACGCACTGCACTCACTTTTGGAGCGTCTTAATTTCCTCAGCACTCGCGCACGTTCATGAACACCGTTCTGGCACGTCCCACATGGCGTAGAAGTCTTAGGCGTTGCCCTAGTCTGAGCTGCACTCAGAGTAACCCTCGGCTTCGCATTCCATCCAGGACCTCCTGCCTGAAGTCACCATGCCTCCTAGAGGAAGTCGGCTTGCGTTCTGACTGCAGTTTAAGTCCTGTTCTTCCTGTGGCACTGCAGGCTTTCGAATAGCCTAGGCCCAGAGGAGCAGCTACGGCGTTCCTTGGTTGAGGCAGTTCGCTTGATGCAGAACACCCTACTTCGAGAAGCTGATTCAGGGAAGGAAACACAGGGTAACCTGTGTCTCTTTGGACTTGTTAGAAACCACAGTGGGGTATGCTGAGTGTGCCCATGGAAACGGGGGCCTGCTGGAACTAGCCTTGCTTTCCCATTTTGAAGGCCGCATTCATGCTGCGTTGAAGCTGCCTGATATTCCCTGCACTTGATAGTCCTGTAAACACTGTAAGAATGCTTCTGGGGAGAAAATGAATTTGCTGTCTAAACCAGGTGCTTCCGTGACTGCGGTGTGGTCAGCCTGACAAGCTCTAGCACTGAAAGGAAACTCAACGTGTGAACTTGCCTCCAGTTTAGGCCCTTAGTACCCATGTAGATACGGAGGCATGCAGCTCTTTCCATGAGTTCTTAGTCGCTTATATGCTTTATTTTAAAGGAAGTACACTTCTGAGGACTCCTAATCCTCTCGGGTATGCATCATTTCCCCTCCAAGTTCACTGAGTACCTCCAGAGCCCTGTGGGCCTGCTGCGAAACTTGCAGTCCCATTTGTTGATCCCTCGGAGGTCGTCTGTGCGTGCCTAGAGACGGGCAACACACCGTACGTTCCTTGATGAGAGCTACGTTTCCAGAGACCTCGACCGGCCTCAGGACAACATTGCTGCTGAGTCCGAAGTGCCCAGGAAGACTTTGTCATGGCCCTGGTGTGAGCTGCCATGTGATAACACTCTGTTTTGAATGCTTCGAGGCTGTTTTGAATGCTTCGAGGCCCTCGTACCTGGAGTCACTCTGCTCGAGGAGAAAGTCAGCATCTTGCCATGCGGTGTCGCTGACGCCACACCCAGCAGAAACACATGCCTGGAAGTAAGGCCCTGATTTGCCGTGCAGAAGCGGAGGCGTGCAGCAGTTTCCATGAGCCGGTGGCCTGTGCTCTGCGTACCTTTAACGGCAGCACAGTTTTCTGGACACCTAGGAGGCTAGCGTGGGCACCCAGTTGCCGGCAGGAACACTGAGTACCCCCAGGCGCACCTGGGTCTGCTAAGCAACATCCAGTACCGTAGCCCTGTACAGCCCCTCTGTGCTTGCCGAGCGTAGGGAAACGCACTGCACTCTCTTTTGAGGCGTCTTAATTTCCTCAGCACTCGCGCACGTTTACGAACTCCGTTCTGGCACGTCCCACATGGCGTAGAAGTCTTAGGCATTGCCTTAGTCTGAGCAGCACTCAGAGTAACCCTCGGCTTCGCATTCCATCCAGGACCTCCTGCTTGAAATCACCGTGCCTCCTAGAGGAAGTCGGCTTGCGTTCTGACTGCAGTTTAAGTCCTTTTCTTCCTGCGGCCCTGCAGGCTTTTGAATAGCCACAGGCCCAGAGGAGCAGCTACGGCGTTCCTTGGTTGAGGCAGTTCGCTTGATGCAGAACACTCTACTTCGAGAAGCTGATTCAGGGAAAGACACACAGGGTAACCTGTGTCTCTTTGGACTTGTTAGAAACCACAGTGGGGTATGCTGAGTGTGCCCATGGAAACGGGGGCCTGCTGGAACTAGCCTTGCTTTCCCATTTTGAAGGCTGCATTCATGCTGCCTTGAAGCTGCCTGACATCCCCTGCTCTTGACAGGCCTGTAAACCCTGTAAGAATGTTTCTGGGGAGAAAATGAATTTGCTATCTAAACCAGGTGCTTCTGCGCCTGCGGTGTGGTCACCCTGACAAGCTCTAGCGCTAAAAGGAAACTCAACGTGTGAACTTGCCTCCAGTTTAGGCCCTTAGTACCCATGTAGATACGGAGGCATGCAGCTCTTTCCATGAGTTCTTAGTCGCTTATATGCTTTATTATAAAGGAAGAAAACTTCTGAGCGCTCCTAGGCCTCTCGTGTATGCATCATTTCCCCTCCAAGTTCACTGAGTACCTCCAGAGCCCTGTGGGCCGGCTGCGAATCTTCCAGTCCCATTTGTTGATCCCTCGGAGGCCGTCTGTGCGTGCCTAGAGACGGGCAACACACTCTACGTTCCTTGAGGAGAGCTACATTTCCAGAGACCTCGACCGGCCTCAGGACAACATTGCTGGTGAGTCCGAAGTGCCCAGGAAAACTTTGTCATGGCACTTGTGTGAGCTGCCCTGTGATAATACTCTGCTTTGACTGTTTCGAGGCCCTCGTACCTGCAGTCACTCTGCTCGAGGAGAAAGTCAGCATCTTGCCATGCGGTGTCGCTGACGGCACACCCAGCAGAAACACATGCCTGGAAGTGAGGCCCTGATTTGCCGTGCAGAAGCGGAGGCGTGCAGCAGTTTCCATGAGCCGGTGGCCTGTGCTCTGCGTACCTTTAACGTGGACACCTAGGAAGCTAGCGTGGGCACCCTGTTGCCGGCAGGAACACTGAGTAGCCCCAGGCGCACCTGGGTCTGCTAAGCAACATCCAGTCCCGTAGCCCTTTAGAGCCCCTCTGTGCATGCCGAGCGTAGGGAAACGCACTGCACTCACTTTTGGAGCGTCTTAATTTCCTCAGCACTCGCGCACGTTCACGAACACCGTTCTGGCACGTCCCACATGGCGTAGAAGTCTTAGGCGTTGCCCTAGTCTGAGCTGCACTCAGAGTAACCCTCGGCTTCGCATTCCATCCAGGACCTCCTGCCTGAAGTCACCAATGCCTCCTAGAGGAAGTCGGCTTGCGTTCTGACTGCAGTTTAAGTCCTGTTCTTCCTGTGGCACTGCAGGCTTTCGAATAGCCTAGGCCCAGAGGAGCAGCTACGGCGTTCCTTGGTTGAGGCAGTTCGCTTGATGCAGAACACCCTACTTCGAGAAGCTGATTCAGGGAAGGAAACACAGGGTAACCTGTGTCTCTTTGGACTTGTTAGAAACCACAGTGGGGTATGCTGAGTGTGCCCATGGAAACGGGGGCCTGCTGGAACTAGCCTTGCTTTCCCATTTTGAAGGCCGCATTCATGCTGCGTTGAAGCTGCCTGATATTCCCTGCACTTGATAGTCCTGTAAACACTGTAAGAATGCTTCTGGGGAGAAAATGAATTTGCTGTCTAAACCAGGTGCTTCCGTGACTGCGGTGTGGTCAGCCTGACAAGCTCTAGCACTGAAAGGAAACTCAACGTGTGAACTTGTCTCCAGTTGAAGCCCTTAGTAGCCATGTAGATACGGAGGCCTACAGCTCTTTCCATGAGTTAGTCGCTTATATGCTTTATTTTAAAGGAAGTACACTTCTGAGGACTCCTAATCCTCTCGGGTATGCATCATTTCCCCTCCAAGTTCACTGAGTACCTCCAGAGCCCTGTGGGCCTGCTGCGAAACTTGCAGTCCCATTTGTTGATCCCTCGGAGGTCGTCTGTGCGTGCCTAGAGACGGGCAACACACCGTACGTTCCTTGATGAGAGCTACGTTTCCAGAGACCTCGACCGGCCTCAGGACAACATTGCTGCTGAGTCCGAAGTGCCCAGGAAGACTTTGTCATGGCCCTGGTGTGAGCTGCCATGTGATAACACTCTGTTTTGAATGCTTCGAGGCTGTTTTGAATGCTTCGAGGCCCTCGTACCTGGAGTCACTCTGCTCGAGGAGAAAGTCAGCATCTTGCCATGCGGTGTCGCTGACGCCACACCCAGCAGAAACACATGCCTGGAAGTAAGGCCCTGATTTGCCGTGCAGAAGCGGAGGCGTGCAGCAGTTTCCATGAGCCGGTGGCCTGTGCTCTGCGTACCTTTAACGGCAGCACAGTTTTCTGGACACCTAGGAGGCTAGCGTGGGCACCCAGTTGCCGGCAGGAACACTGAGTACCCCCAGGCGCACCTGGGTCTGCTAAGCAACATCCAGTACCGTAGCCCTGTACAGCCCCTCTGTGCTTGCCGAGCGTAGGGCAACGCACTGCACTCTCTTTTGAGGTGTCTTAATTTCCTCAGCACTCGCGCACGTTTACGAACTCCGTTCTGGCACGTCCCACATGGCGTAGAAGTCTTAGGCATTGCCTTAGTCTGAGCAGCACTCAGAGTAACCCTCGGCTTCGCATTCCATCCAGGACCTCCTGCTTGAAATCACCGTGCCTCCTAGAGGAAGTCGGCTTGCGTTCTGACTGCAGTTTAAGTCCTTTTCTTCCTGCGGCCCTGCAGGCTTTTGAATAGCCACAGGCCCAGAGGAGCAGCTACGGCGTTCCTTGGTTGAGGCAGTTCGCTTGATGCAGAACACTCTACTTCGAGAAGCTGATTCAGGGAAAGACACACAGGGTAACCTGTGTCTCTTTGGACTTGTTAGAAACCACAGTGGGGTATGCTGAGTGTGCCCATGGAAATGGGGGCCTGCTGGAACTAGCCTTGCTTTCCCATTTTGAAGGCTGCATTCATGCTGCCTTGAAGCTGCCTGACATCCCCTGCTGTTGACAGGCCTGTAAACCCTGTAAGAATGTTTCTGGGGAGAAAATGAATTTGCTATCTAAACCAGGTGCTTCTGCGCCTGCGGTGTGGTCACCCTGACAAGCTCTAGCGCTAAAAGGAAACTCAACGTGTGAACTTGCCTCCAGTTTAGGCCCTTAGTACGCATGTAGATACGGAGGCATGCAGCTCTTTCCATGAGTTCTTAGTCGCTTATATGCTTTATTATAAAGGAAGAAAACTTCTGAGCGCTCCTAGGCCTCTCGTGTATGCATCATTTCCCCTCCAAGTTCACTGAGTACCTCCAGAGCCCTGTGGGCCGGCTGCGAATCTTCCAGTCCCATTTGTTGATCCCTCGGAGGCCGTTTGTCCGTGCCTAGAGACGGGCAACACACTCTACGTTCCTTGAGGAGAGCTACATTTCCAGAGACCTCGACCGGCCTCAGGACAACATTGCTGGTGAGTCCGAAGTGCCTAGGAAAACTTTGTCATGGCACTTGTGTGAGCTGCCCTGTGATAATACTCTGCTTTGACTGTTTCGAGGCCCTCGTACCTGCAGTCACTCTGCTCGAGGAGAAAGTCAGCATCTTGCCATGCGGTGTCGCTGACGGCACACCCAGCAGAAACACATGCCTGGAAGTGAGGCCCTGATTTGCCGTGCAGAAGCGGAGGCGTGCAGCAGTTTCCATGAGCCGGTGGCCTGTGCTCTGCGTACCTTTAACGTGGACACCTAGGAAGCTAGCGTGGGCACCCTGTTGCCGGCAGGAACACTGAGTAGCCCCAGGCGCACCTGGGTCTGCTAAGCAACATCCAGTCCCGTAGCCCTTTAGAGCCCCTCTGTGCATGCCGAGCGTAGGGAAACGCACTGCACTCACTTTTGGAGCGTCTTAATTTCCTCAGCACTCGCGCACGTTCACGAACACCGTTCTGGCACGTCCCACATGGCGTAGAAGTCTTAGGCGTTGCCCTAGTCTGAGCTGCACTCAGAGTAACCCTCGGCTTCGCATTCCATCCAGGACCTCCTGCCTGAAGTCACCAATGCCTCCTAGAGGAAGTCGGCTTGCGTTCTGACCGCAGTTTAAGTCCTGTTCTTCCTGTGGCACTGCAGGCTTTCGAATAGCCTAGGCCCAGAGGAGCAGCTACGGCGTTCCTTGGTTGAGGCAGTTCGCTTGATGCAGAACACCCTACTTCGAGAAGCTGATTCAGGGAAGGAAACACAGGGTAACCTGTGTCTCTTTGGACTTGTTAGAAACCACAGTGGGGTATGCTGAGTGTGCCCATGGAAACGGGGGCCTGCTGGAACTAGCCTTGCTTTCCCATTTTGAAGGCCGCATTCATGCTGCGTTGAAGCTGCCTGATATTCCCTGCACTTGATAGTCCTGTAAACACTGTAAGAATGCTTCTGGGGAGAAAATGAATTTGCTGTCTAAACCAGGTGCTTCCGTGACTGCGGTGTGGTCAGCCTGACAAGCTCTAGCACTGAAAGGAAACTCAACGTGTGAACTTGCCTCCAGTTGAAGCCCTTAGTAGCCATGTAGATACGGAGGCCTACAGCTCTTTCCATGAGTTCTTAGTCGCTTATATGCTTTATTTTAAAGGAAGTACACTTCTGAGGACTCCTAATCCTCTCGGGTATGCATCATTTCCCCTCCAAGTTCACTGAGTACCTCCAGAGCCCTGTGGGCCTGCTGCGAAACTTCCAGTCCCATTTGTTGATCCCTCGGAGGTCGTCTGTGCGTGCCTAGAGACGGGCAACACACCGTACGTTCCTTGATGAGAGCTACGTTTCCAGAGACCTCGACCGGCCTCAGGACAACATTGCTGCTGAGTCCGAAGTGCCCAGGAAGACTTTGTCATGGCCCTGGTGTGAGCTGCCATGTGATAACACTCTGTTTTGAATGCTTCGAGGCTGTTTTGAATGCTTCGAGGCCCTCGTACCTGGAGTCACTCTGCTCGAGGAGAAAGTCAGCATCTTGCCATGCGGTGTCGCTGACGCCACACCCAGCAGAAACACATGCCTGGAAGTAAGGCCCTGATTTGCCGTGCAGAAGCGGAGGCGTGCAGCAGTTTCCATGAGCCGGTGGCCTGTGCTCTGCGTACCTTTAACGGCAGCACAGTTTTCTGGACACCTAGGAGGCTAGCGTGGGCACCCAGTTGCCGGCAGGAACACTGAGTACCCCCAGGCGCACCTGGGTCTGCTAAGCAACATCCAGTACCGTAGCCCTGTACAGCCCCTCTGTGCTTGCCGAGCGTAGGGAAACGCACTGCACTCTCTTTTGAGGCGTCTTAATTTCCTCAGCACTCGCGCACGTTTACGAACTCCGTTCTGGCACGTCCCACATGGCGTAGAAGTCTTAGGCATTGCCTTAGTCTGAGCAGCACTCAGAGTAACCCTCGGCTTCGCATTCCATCCAGGACCTCCTGCTTGAAATCACCGTGCCTCCTAGAGGAAGTCGGCTTGCGTTCTGACTGCAGTTTAAGTCCTTTTCTTCCTGCGGCCCTGCAGGCTTTTGAATAGCCACAGGCCCAGAGGAGCAGCTACGGCGTTCCTTGGTTGAGGCAGTTCGCTTGATGCAGAACACTCTACTTCGAGAAGCTGATTCAGGGAAAGACACACAGGGTAACCTGTGTCTCTTTGGACTTGTTAGAAACCACAGTGGGGTATGCTGAGTGTGCCCATGGAAACGGGGGCCTGCTGGAACTAGCCTTGCTTTCCCATTTTGAAGGCTGCATTCATGCTGCCTTGAAGCTGCCTGACATCCCCTGCTCTTGACAGGCCTGTAAACCCTGTAAGAATGTTTCTGGGGAGAAAATGAATTTGCTATCTAAACCAGGTGCTTCTGCGCCTGCGGTGTGGTCACCCTGACAAGCTCTAGCGCTAAAAGGAAACTCAACGTGTGAACTTGCCTCCAGTTTAGGCCCTTAGTACCCATGTAGATACGGAGGCATGCAGCTCTTTCCATGAGTTCTTAGTCGCTTATATGCTTTATTATAAAGGAAGAAAACTTCTGAGCGCTCCTAGGCCTCTCGTGTATGCATCATTTCCCCTCCAAGTTCACTGAGTACCTCCAGAGCCCTGTGGGCCGGCTGCGAATCTTCCAGTCCCATTTGTTGATCCCTCGGAGGCCGTCTGTGCGTGCCTAGAGACGGGCAACACACAGTACGTTCCTTGAGGAGAGCTACATTTCCAGAGACCTCGACCGGCCTCAGGACAACATTGCTGGTGAGTCCGAAGTGCCTAGGAAAACTTTGTCATGGCACTTGTGTGAGCTGCCCTGTGATAATACTCTGCTTTGACTGTTTCGAGGCCCTCGTACCTGCAGTCACTCTGCTCGAGGAGAAAGTCAGCATCTTGCCATGCGGTGTCGCTGACGGCACACCCAGCAGAAACACATGCCTGGAAGTGAGGCCCTGATTTGCCGTGCAGAAGCGGAGGCGTGCAGCAGTTTCCATGAGCCGGTGGCCTGTGCTCTGCGTACCTTTAACGTGGACACCTAGGAAGCTAGCGTGGGCACCCTGTTGCCGGCAGGAACACTGAGTAGCCCCAGGCGCACCTGGGTCTGCTAAGCAACATCCAGTCCCGTAGCCCTTTAGAGCCCCTCTGTGCATGCCGAGCGTAGGGAAACGCACTGCACTCACTTTTGGAGCGTCTTAATTTCCTCAGCACTCGCGCACGTTCACGAACACCGTTCTGGCACGTCCCACATGGCGTAGAAGTCTTAGGCGTTGCCCTAGTCTGAGCTGCACTCAGAGTAACCCTCGGCTTCGCATTCCATCCAGGACCTCCTGCCTGAAGTCACCATGCCTCCTAGAGGAAGTCGGCTTGCGTTCTGACCGCAGTTTAAGTCCTGTTCTTCCTGTGGCACTGCAGGCTTTCGAATAGCCTAGGCCCAGAGGAGCAGCTACGGCGTTCCTTGGTTGAGGCAGTTCGCTTGATGCAGAACACCCTACTTCGAGAAGCTGATTCAGGGAAGGAAACACAGGGTAACCTGTGTCTCTTTGGACTTGTTAGAAACCACAGTGGGGTATGCTGAGTGTGCCCATGGAAACGGGGGCCTGCTGGAACTAGCCTTGCTTTCCCATTTTGAAGGCCGCATTCATGCTGCGTTGAAGCTGCCTGATATTCCCTGCACTTGATAGTCCTGTAAACACTGTAAGAATGCTTCTGGGGAGAAAATGAATTTGCTGTCTAAACCAGGTGCTTCCGTGACTGCGGTGTGGTCAGCCTGACAAGCTCTAGCACTGAAAGGAAACTCAACGTGTGAACTTGCCTCCAGTTGAAGCCCTTAGTAGCCATGTAGATACGGAGGCCTACAGCTCTTTCCATGAGTTCTTAGTCGCTTATATGCTTTATTTTAAAGGAAGTACACTTCTGAGGACTCCTAATCCTCTCGGGTATGCATCATTTCCCCTCCAAGTTCACTGAGTACCTCCAGAGCCCTGTGGGCCTGCTGCGAAACTTGCAGTCCCATTTGTTGATCCCTCGGAGGTCGTCTGTGCGTGCCTAGAGACGGGCAACACACCGTACGTTCCTTGATGAGAGCTACGTTTCCAGAGACCTCGACCGGCCTCAGGACAACATTGCTGCTGAGTCCGAAGTGCCCAGGAAGACTTTGTCATGGCCCTGGTGTGAGCTGCCATGTGATAACACTCTGTTTTGAATGCTTCGAGGCTGTTTTGAATGCTTCGAGGCCCTCGTACCTGGAGTCACTCTGCTCGAGGAGAAAGTCAGCATCTTGCCATGCGGTGTCGCTGACGCCACACCCAGCAGAAACACATGCCTGGAAGTAAGGCCCTGATTTGCCGTGCAGAAGCGGAGGCGTGCAGCAGTTTCCATGAGCCGGTGGCCTGTGCTCTGCGTACCTTTAACGGCAGCACAGTTTTCTGGACACCTAGGAGGCTAGCGTGGGCACCCAGTTGCCGGCAGGAACACTGAGTACCCCCAGGCGCACCTGGGTCTGCTAAGCAACATCCAGTACCGTAGCCCTGTACAGCCCCTCTGTGCTTGCCGAGCGTAGGGCAACGCACTGCACTCTCTTTTGAGGCGTCTTAATTTCCTCAGCACTCGCGCACGTTTACGAACTCCGTTCTGGCACGTCCCACATGGCGTAGAAGTCTTAGGCATTACCTTAGTCTGAGCAGCACTCAGAGTAACCCTCGGCTTCGCATTCCATCCAGGACCTCCTGCTTGAAATCACCGTGCCTCCTAGAGGAAGTCGGCTTGCGTTCTGACTGCAGTTTAAGTCCTTTTCTTCCTGCGGCCCTGCAGGCTTTTGAATAGCCACAGGCCCAGAGGAGCAGCTACGGCGTTCCTTGGTTGAGGCAGTTCGCTTGATGCAGAACACTCTACTTCGAGAAGCTGATTCAGGGAAAGACACACAGGGTAACCTGTGTCTCTTTGGACTTGTTAGAAACCACAGTGGGGTATGCTGAGTGTGCCCATGGAAACGGGGGCCTGCTGGAACTAGCCTTGCTTTCCCATTTTGAAGGCTGCATTCATGCTGCCTTGAAGCTGCCTGACATCCCCTGCTCTTGACAGGCCTGTAAACCCTGTAAGAATGTTTCTGGGGAGAAAATGAATTTGCTATCTAAACCAGGTGCTTCTGCGCCTGCGGTGTGGTCACCCTGACAAGCTCTAGCGCTAAAAGGAAACTCAACGTGTGAACTTGCCTCCAGTTTAGGCCCTTAGTACCCATGTAGATACGGAGGCATGCAGCTCTTTCCATGAGTTCTTAGTCGCTTATATGCTTTATTATAAAGGAAGAAAACTTCTGAGCGCTCCTAGGCCTCTCGTGTATGCATCATTTCCCCTCCAAGTTCACTGAGTACCTCCAGAGCCCTGTGGGCCGGCTGCGAATCTTCCAGTCCCATTTGTTGATCCCTCGGAGGCCGTCTGTGCGTGCCTAGAGACGGGCAACACACTCTACGTTCCTTGAGGAGAGCTACATTTCCAGAGACCTCGACCGGCCTCAGGACAACATTGCTGGTGAGTCCGAAGTGCCCAGGAAAACTTTGTCATGGCACTTGTGTGAGCTGCCCTGTGATAATACTCTGCTTTGACTGTTTCGAGGCCCTCGTACCTGCAGTCACTCTGCTCGAGGAGAAAGTCAGCATCTTGCCATGCGGTGTCGCTGACGGCACACCCAGCAGAAACACACGCCTGGAAGTGAGGCCCTGATTTGCCGTGCAGAAGCGGAGGCGTGCAGCAGTTTCCATGAGCCGGTGGCCTGTGCTCTGCGTACCTTTAACGTGGACACCTAGGAAGCTAGCGTGGGCACCCTGTTGCCGGCAGGAACACTGAGTAGCCCCAGGCGCACCTGGGTCTGCTAAGCAACATCCAGTCCCGTAGCCCTTTAGAGCCCCTCTGTGCATGCCGAGCGTAGGGAAACGCACTGCACTCACTTTTGGAGCGTCTTAATTTCCTCAGCACTCGCGCACGTTCACGAACACCGTTCTGGCACGTCCCACATGGCGTAGAAGTCTTAGGCGTTGCCCTAGTCTGAGCTGCACTCAGAGTAACCCTCGGCTTCGCATTCCATCCAGGACCTCCTGCCTGAAGTCACCATGCCTCCTAGAGGAAGTCGGCTTGCGTTCTGACCGCAGTTTAAGTCCTGTTCTTCCTGTGGCACTGCAGGCTTTCGAATAGCCTAGGCCCAGAGGAGCAGCTACGGCGTTCCTTGGTTGAGGCAGTTCGCTTGATGCAGAACACCCTACTTCGAGAAGCTGATTCAGGGAAGGAAACACAGGGTAACCTGTGTCTCTTTGGACTTGTTAGAAACCACAGTGGGGTATGCTGAGTGTGCCCATGGAAACGGGGGCCTGCTGGAACTAGCCTTGCTTTCCCATTTTGAAGGCCGCATTCATGCTGCGTTGAAGCTGCCTGATATTCCCTGCACTTGATAGTCCTGTAAACACTGTAAGAATGCTTCTGGGGAGAAAATGAATTTGCTGTCTAAACCAGGTGCTTCCGTGACTGCGGTGTGGTCAGCCTGACAAGCTTTAGCACTGAAAGGAAACTCAACGTGTGAACTTGCCTCCAGTTGAAGCCCTTAGTAGCCATGTAGATACGGAGGCCTACAGCTCTTTCCATGAGTTCTTAGTCGCTTATATGCTTTATTTTAAAGGAAGTACACTTCTGAGGACTCCTAATCCTCTCGGGTATGCATCATTTCCCCTCCAAGTTCACTGAGTACCTCCAGAGCCCTGTGGGCCTGCTGCGAAACTTCCAGTCCCATTTGTTGATCCCTCGGAGGTCGTCTGTGTGTGCCTAGAGACGGGCAACACACCGTACGTTCCTTGATGAGAGCTACGTTTCCAGAGACCTCGACCGGCCTCAGGACAACATTGCTGCTGAGTCCGAAGTGCCCAGGAAGACTTTGTCATGGCCCTGGTGTGAGCTGCCATGTGATAACACTCTGTTTTGAATGCTTCGAGGCTGTTTTGAATGCTTCGAGGCCCTCGTACCTGGAGTCACTCTGCTCGAGGAGAAAGTCAGCATCTTGCCATGCGGTGTCGCTGACGCCACACCCAGCAGAAACACATGCCTGGAAGTAAGGCCCTGATTTGCCGTGCAGAAGCGGAGGCGTGCAGCAGTTTCCATGAGCCGGTGGCCTGTGCTCTGCGTACCTTTAACGGCAGCACAGTTTTCTGGACACCTAGGAGGCTAGCGTGGGCACCCAGTTGCCGGCAGGAACACTGAGTACCCCCAGGCGCACCTGGGTCTGCTAAGCAACATCCAGTACCGTAGCCCTGTACAGCCCCTCTGTGCTTGCCGAGCGTAGGGCAACGCACTGCACTCTCTTTTGAGGCGTCTTAATTTCCTCAGCACTCGCGCACGTTTACGAACTCCGTTCTGGCACGTCCCACATGGCGTAGAAGTCTTAGGCATTGCCTTAGTCTGAGCAGCACTCAGAGTAACCCTCGGCTTCGCATTCCATCCAGGACCTCCTGCTTGAAATCACCGTGCCTCCTAGAGGAAGTCGGCTTGCGTTCTGACTGCAGTTTAAGTCCTTTTCTTCCTGCGGCCCTGCAGGCTTTTGAATAGCCACAGGCCCAGAGGAGCAGCTACGGCGTTCCTTGGTTGAGGCAGTTCGCTTGATGCAGAACACTCTACTTCGAGAAGCTGATTCAGGGAAAGACACACAGGGTAACCTGTGTCTCTTTGGACTTGTTAGAAACCACAGTGGGGTATGCTGAGTGTGCCCATGGAAACGGGGGCCTGCTGGAACTAGCCTTGCTTTCCCATTTTGAAGGCTGCATTCATGCTGCCTTGAAGCTGCCTGACATCCCCTGCTCTTGACAGGCCTGTAAACCCTGTAAGAATGTTTCTGGGGAGAAAATGAATTTGCTATCTAAACCAGGTGCTTCTGCGCCTGCGGTGTGGTCAGCCTGACAAGCTCTAGCGCTAAAAGGAAACTCAACGTGTGAACTTGCCTCCAGTTTAGGCCCTTAGTACCCATGTAGATACGGAGGCATGCAGCTCTTTCCATGAGTTCTTAGTCGCTTATATGCTTTATTATAAAGGAAGAAAACTTCTGAGCGCTCCTAGGCCTCTCGTGTATGCATCATTTCCCCTCCAAGTTCACTGAGTACCTCCAGAGCCCTGTGGGCCGGCTGCGAATCTTCCAGTCCCATTTGTTGATCCCTCGGAGGCCGTCTGTGCATGCCTAGAGACGGGCAACACACAGTACGTTCCTTGAGGAGAGCTACATTTCCAGAGACCTCGACCGGCCTCAGGACAACATTGCTGGTGAGTCCGAAGTGCCTAGGAAAACTTTGTCATGGCACTTGTGTGAGCTGCCCTGTGATAATACTCTGCTTTGACTGTTTCGAGGCCCTCGTACCTGCAGTCACTCTGCTCGAGGAGAAAGTCAGCATCTTGCCATGCGGTGTCGCTGACGGCACACCCAGCAGAAACACATGCCTGGAAGTGAGGCCCTGATTTGCCGCGCAGAAGCGGAGGCGTGCAGCAGTTTCCATGAGCCGGTGGCCTGTGCTCTGCGTACCTTTAACGTGGACACCTAGGAAGCTAGCGTGGGCACCCTGTTGCCGGCAGGAACACTGAGTAGCCCCAGGCGCACCTGGGTCTGCTAAGCAACATCCAGTCCCGTAGCCCTTTAGAGCCCCTCTGTGCATGCCGAGCGTAGGGAAACGCACTGCACTCACTTTTGGAGCGTCTTAATTTCCTCAGCACTCGCGCACGTTCACGAACACCGTTCTGGCACGTCCCACATGGCGTAGAAGTCTTAGGCGTTGCCCTAGTCTGAGCTGCACTCAGAGTAACCCTCGGCTTCGCATTCCATCCAGGACCTCCTGCCTGAAGTCACCATGCCTCCTAGAGGAAGTCGGCTTGCGTTCTGACCGCAGTTTAAGTCCTGTTCTTCCTGTGGCACTGCAGGCTTTCGAATAGCCTAGGCCCAGAGGAGCAGCTACGGCGTTCCTTGGTTGAGGCAGTTCGCTTGATGCAGAACACCCTACTTCGAGAAGCTGATTCAGGGAAGGAAACACAGGGTAACCTGTGTCTCTTTGGACTTGTTAGAAACCACAGTGGGGTATGCTGAGTGTGCCCATGGAAACGGGGGCCTGCTGGAACTAGCCTTGCTTTCCCATTTTGAAGGCCGCATTCATGCTGCGTTGAAGCTGCCTGATATTCCCTGCACTTGATAGTCCTGTAAACACTGTAAGAATGCTTCTGGGGAGAAAATGAATTTGCTGTCTAAACCAGGTGCTTCCGTGACTGCGGTGTGGTCAGCCTGACAAGCTCTAGCACTGAAAGGAAACTCAACGTGTGAACTTGCCTCCAGTTGAAGCCCTTAGTAGCCATGTAGATACGGAGGCCTACAGCTCTTTCCATGAGTTCTTAGTCGCTTATATGCTTTATTTTAAAGGAAGTACACTTCTGAGGACTCCTAATCCTCTCGGGTATGCATCATTTCCCCTCCAAGTTCACTGAGTACCTCCAGAGCCCTGTGGGCCTGCTGCGAAACTTGCAGTCCCATTTGTTGATCCCTCGGAGGTCGTCTGTGCGTGCCTAGAGACGGGCAACACACCGTACGTTCCTTGATGAGAGCTACGTTTCCAGAGACCTCGACCGGCCTCAGGACAACATTGCTGCTGAGTCCGAAGTGCCCAGGAAGACTTTGTCATGGCCCTGGTGTGAGCTGCCATGTGATAACACTCTGTTTTGAATGCTTCGAGGCTGTTTTGAATGCTTCGAGGCCCTCGTACCTGGAGTCACTCTGCTCGAGGAGAAAGTCAGCATCTTGCCATGCGGTGTCGCTGACGCCACACCCAGCAGAAACACATGCCTGGAAGTAAGGCCCTGATTTGCCGTGCAGAAGCGGAGGCGTGCAGCAGTTTCCATGAGCCGGTGGCCTGTGCTCTGCGTACCTTTAACGGCAGCACAGTTTTCTGGACACCTAGGAGGCTAGCGTGGGCACCCAGTTGCCGGCAGGAACACTGAGTACCCCCAGGCGCACCTGGGTCTGCTAAGCAACATCCAGTACCGTAGCCCTGTACAGCCCCTCTGTGCTTGCCGAGCGTAGGGCAACGCACTGCACTCTCTTTTGAGGCGTCTTAATTTCCTCAGCACTCGCGCACGTTTACGAACTCCGTTCTGGCACGTCCCACATGGCGTAGAAGTCTTAGGCATTGCCTTAGTCTGAGCAGCACTCAGAGTAACCCTCGGCTTCGCATTCCATCCAGGACCTCCTGCTTGAAATCACCGTGCCTCCTAGAGGAAGTCGGCTTGCGTTCTGACTGCAGTTTAAGTCCTTTTCTTCCTGCGGCCCTGCAGGCTTTTGAATAGCCACAGGCCCAGAGGAGCAGCTACGGCGTTCCTTGGTTGAGGCAGTTCGCTTGATGCAGAACACTCTACTTCGAGAAGCTGATTCAGGGAAAGACACACAGGGTAACCTGTGTCTCTTTGGACTTGTTAGAAACCACAGTGGGGTATGCTGAGTGTGCCCATGGAAACGGGGGCCTGCTGGAACTAGCCTTGCTTTCCCATTTTGAAGGCTGCATTCATGCTGCCTTGAAGCTGCCTGACATCCCCTGCTCTTGACAGGCCTGTAAACCCTGTAAGAATGTTTCTGGGGAGAAAATGAATTTGCTATCTAAACCAGGTGCTTCTGCGCCTGCGGTGTGGTCAGCCTGACAAGCTCTAGCGCTAAAAGGAAACTCAACGTGTGAACTTGCCTCCAGTTTAGGCCCTTAGTACCCATGTAGATACGGAGGCATGCAGCTCTTTCCATGAGTTCTTAGTCGCTTATATGCTTTATTATAAAGGAAGAAAACTTCTGAGGACTCCTAGGCCTCTCGTGTATGCATCATTTCCCCTCCAAGTTCACTGAGTACCTCCAGAGCCCTGTGGGCCGGCTGCGAATCTTCCAGTCCCATTTGTTGATCCCTCGGAGGCCGTCTGTGCGTGCCTAGAGACGGGCAACACACTCTACGTTCCTTGAGGAGAGCTACATTTCCAGAGACCTCGACCGGCCTCAGGACAACATTGCTGGTGAGTCCGAAGTGCCCAGGAAAACTTTGTCATGGCACTTGTGTGAGCTGCCCTGTGATAATACTCTGCTTTGACTGTTTCGAGGCCCTCGTACCTGCAGTCACTCTGCTCGAGGAGAAAGTCAGCATCTTGCCATGCGGTGTCGCTGACGGCACACCCAGCAGAAACACACGCCTGGAAGTGAGGCCCTGATTTGCCGTGCAGAAGCGGAGGCGTGCAGCAGTTTCCATGAGCCGGTGGCCTGTGCTCTGCGTACCTTTAACGTGGACACCTAGGAAGCTAGCGTGGGCACCCTGTTGCCGGCAGGAACACTGAGTAGCCCCAGGCGCACCTGGGTCTGCTAAGCAACATCCAGTCCCGTAGCCCTTTAGAGCCCCTCTGTGCATGCCGAGCGTAGGGAAACGCACTGCACTCACTTTTGGAGCGTCTTAATTTCCTCAGCACTCGCGCACGTTCACGAACACCGTTCTGGCACGTCCCACATGGCGTAGAAGTCTTAGGCGTTGCCCTAGTCTGAGCTGCACTCAGAGTAACCCTCGGCTTCGCATTCCATCCAGGACCTCCTGCCTGAAGTCACCATGCCTCCTAGAGGAAGTCGGCTTGCGTTCTGACCGCAGTTTAAGTCCTGTTCTTCCTGTGGCACTGCAGGCTTTCGAATAGCCTAGGCCCAGAGGAGCAGCTACGGCGTTCCTTGGTTGAGGCAGTTCGCTTGATGCAGAACACCCTACTTCGAGAAGCTGATTCAGGGAAGGAAACACAGGGTAACCTGTGTCTCTTTGGACTTGTTAGAAACCACAGTGGGGTATGCTGAGTGTGCCCATGGAAACGGGGGCCTGCTGGAACTAGCCTTGCTTTCCCATTTTGAAGGCCGCATTCATGCTGCGTTGAAGCTGCCTGATATTCCCTGCACTTGATAGTCCTGTAAACACTGTAAGAATGCTTCTGGGGAGAAAATGAATTTGCTGTCTAAACCAGGTGCTTCCGTGACTGCGGTGTGGTCAGCCTGACAAGCTTTAGCACTGAAAGGAAACTCAACGTGTGAACTTGCCTCCAGTTGAAGCCCTTAGTAGCCATGTAGATACGGAGGCCTACAGCTCTTTCCATGAGTTCTTAGTCGCTTATATGCTTTATTTTAAAGGAAGTACACTTCTGAGGACTCCTAATCCTCTCGGGTATGCATCATTTCCCCTCCAAGTTCACTGAGTACCTCCAGAGCCCTGTGGGCCTGCTGCGAAACTTCCAGTCCCATTTGTTGATCCCTCGGAGGTCGTCTGTGTGTGCCTAGAGACGGGCAACACACCGTACGTTCCTTGATGAGAGCTACGTTTCCAGAGACCTCGACCGGCCTCAGGACAACATTGCTGCTGAGTCCGAAGTGCCCAGGAAGACTTTGTCATGGCCCTGGTGTGAGCTGCCATGTGATAACACTCTGTTTTGAATGCTTCGAGGCTGTTTTGAATGCTTCGAGGCCCTCGTACCTGGAGTCACTCTGCTCGAGGAGAAAGTCAGCATCTTGCCATGCGGTGTCGCTGACGCCACACCCAGCAGAAACACATGCCTGGAAGTAAGGCCCTGATTTGCCGTGCAGAAGCGGAGGCGTGCAGCAGTTTCCATGAGCCGGTGGCCTGTGCTCTGCGTACCTTTAACGGCAGCACAGTTTTCTGGACACCTAGGAGGCTAGCGTGGGCACCCAGTTGCCGGCAGGAACACTGAGTACCCCCAGGCGCACCTGGGTCTGCTAAGCAACATCCAGTACCGTAGCCCTGTACAGCCCCTCTGTGCTTGCCGAGCGTAGGGCAACGCACTGCACTCTCTTTTGAGGCGTCTTAATTTCCTCAGCACTCGCGCACGTTTACGAACTCCGTTCTGGCACGTCCCACATGGCGTAGAAGTCTTAGGCATTGCCTTAGTCTGAGCAGCACTCAGAGTAACCCTCGGCTTCGCATTCCATCCAGGACCTCCTGCTTGAAATCACCGTGCCTCCTAGAGGAAGTCGGCTTGCGTTCTGACTGCAGTTTAAGTCCTTTTCTTCCTGCGGCCCTGCAGGCTTTTGAATAGCCACAGGCCCAGAGGAGCAGCTACGGCGTTCCTTGGTTGAGGCAGTTCGCTTGATGCAGAACACTCTACTTCGAGAAGCTGATTCAGGGAAAGACACACAGGGTAACCTGTGTCTCTTTGGACTTGTTAGAAACCACAGTGGGGTATGCTGAGTGTGCCCATGGAAACGGGGGCCTGCTGGAACTAGCCTTGCTTTCCCATTTTGAAGGCTGCATTCATGCTGCCTTGAAGCTGCCTGACATCCCCTGCTCTTGACAGGCCTGTAAACCCTGTAAGAATGTTTCTGGGGAGAAAATGAATTTGCTATCTAAACCAGGTGCTTCTGCGCCTGCGGTGTGGTCACCCTGACAAGCTCTAGCGCTAAAAGGAAACTCAACGTGTGAACTTGCCTCCAGTTTAGGCCCTTAGTACCCATGTAGATACGGAGGCATGCAGCTCTTTCCATGAGTTCTTAGTCGCTTATATGCTTTATTATAAAGGAAGAAAACTTCTGAGCGCTCCTAGGCCTCTCGTGTATGCATCATTTCCCCTCCAAGTTCACTGAGTACCTCCAGAGCCCTGTGGGCCGGCTGCGAATCTTCCAGTCCCATTTGTTGATCCCTCGGAGGCCGTCTGTGCGTGCCTAGAGACGGGCAACACACTCTACGTTCCTTGAGGAGAGCTACATTTCCAGAGACCTCGACCGGCCTCAGGACAACATTGCTGGTGAGTCCGAAGTGCCCAGGAAAACTTTGTCATGGCACTTGTGTGAGCTGCCCTGTGATAATACTCTGCTTTGACTGTTTCGAGGCCCTCGTACCTGCAGTCACTCTGCTCGAGGAGAAAGTCAGCATCTTGCCATGCGGTGCCGCTGACGGCACACCCAGCAGAAACACACGCCTGGAAGTGAGGCCCTGATTTGCCGTGCAGAAGCGGAGGCGTGCAGCAGTTTCCATGAGCCGGTGGCCTGTGCTCTGCGTACCTTTAACGTGGACACCTAGGAAGCTAGCGTGGGCACCCTGTTGCCGGCAGGAACACTGAGTAGCCCCAGGCGCACCTGGGTCTGCTAAGCAACATCCAGTCCCGTAGCCCTTTAGAGCCCCTCTGTGCATGCCGAGCGTAGGGAAACGCACTGCACTCACTTTTGGAGCGTCTTAATTTCCTCAGCACTCGCGCACGTTCACGAACACCGTTCTGGCACGTCCCACATGGCGTAGAAGTCTTAGGCGTTGCCCTAGTCTGAGCTGCACTCAGAGTAACCCTCGGCTTCGCATTCCATCCAGGACCTCCTGCCTGAAGTCACCATGCCTCCTAGAGGAAGTCGGCTTGCGTTCTGACCGCAGTTTAAGTCCTGTTCTTCCTGTGGCACTGCAGGCTTTCGAATAGCCTAGGCCCAGAGGAGCAGCTACGGCGTTCCTTGGTTGAGGCAGTTCGCTTGATGCAGAACACCCTACTTCGAGAAGCTGATTCAGGGAAGGAAACACAGGGTAACCTGTGTCTCTTTGGACTTGTTAGAAACCACAGTGGGGTATGCTGAGTGTGCCCATGGAAACGGGGGCCTGCTGGAACTAGCCTTGCTTTCCCATTTTGAAGGCCGCATTCATGCTGCGTTGAAGCTGCCTGATATTCCCTGCACTTGATAGTCCTGTAAACACTGTAAGAATGCTTCTGGGGAGAAAATGAATTTGCTGTCTAAACCAGGTGCTTCCGTGACTGCGGTGTGGTCAGCCTGACAAGCTTTAGCACTGAAAGGAAACTCAACGTGTGAACTTGCCTCCAGTTGAAGCCCTTAGTAGCCATGTAGATACGGAGGCCTACAGCTCTTTCCATGAGTTCTTAGTCGCTTATATGCTTTATTTTAAAGGAAGTACACTTCTGAGGACTCCTAATCCTCTCGGGTATGCATCATTTCCCCTCCAAGTTCACTGAGTACCTCCAGAGCCCTGTGGGCCTGCTGCGAAACTTGCAGTCCCATTTGTTGATCCCTCGGAGGTCGTCTGTGCGTGCCTAGAGACGGGCAACACACCGTACGTTCCTTGATGAGAGCTACGTTTCCAGAGACCTCGACCGGCCTCAGGACAACATTGCTGCTGAGTCCGAAGTGCCCAGGAAGACTTTGTCATGGCCCTGGTGTGAGCTGCCATGTGATAACACTCTGTTTTGAATGCTTCGAGGCTGTTTTGAATGCTTCGAGGCCCTCGTACCTGGAGTCACTCTGCTCGAGGAGAAAGTCAGCATCTTGCCATGCGGTGTCGCTGACGCCACACCCAGCAGAAACACATGCCTGGAAGTAAGGCCCTGATTTGCCGTGCAGAAGCGGAGGCGTGCAGCAGTTTCCATGAGCCGGTGGCCTGTGCTCTGCGTACCTTTAACGGCAGCACAGTTTTCTGGACACCTAGGAGGCTAGCGTGGGCACCCAGTTGCCGGCAGGAACACTGAGTACCCCCAGGCGCACCTGGGTCTGCTAAGCAACATCCAGTACCGTAGCCCTGTACAGCCCCTCTGTGCTTGCCGAGCGTAGGGAAACGCACTGCACTCTCTTTTGAGGCGTCTTAATTTCCTCAGCACTCGCGCACGTTTACGAACTCCGTTCTGGCACGTCCCACATGGCGTAGAAGTCTTAGGCATTGCCTTAGTCTGAGCAGCACTCAGAGTAACCCTCGGCTTCGCATTCCATCCAGGACCTCCTGCTTGAAATCACCGTGCCTCCTAGAGGAAGTCGGCTTGCGTTCTGACTGCAGTTTAAGTCCTTTTCTTCCTGCGGCCCTGCAGGCTTTTGAATAGCCACAGGCCCAGAGGAGCAGCTACGGCGTTCCTTGGTTGAGGCAGTTCGCTTGATGCAGAACACTCTACTTCGAGAAGCTGATTCAGGGAAAGACACACAGGGTAACCTGTGTCTCTTTGGACTTGTTAGAAACCACAGTGGGGTATGCTGAGTGTGCCCATGGAAACGGGGGCCTGCTGGAACTAGCCTTGCTTTCCCATTTTGAAGGCTGCATTCATGCTGCCTTGAAGCTGCCTGACATCCCCTGCTCTTGACAGGCCTGTAAACCCTGTAAGAATGTTTCTGGGGAGAAAATGAATTTGCTATCTAAACCAGGTGCTTCTGCGCCTGCGGTGTGGTCACCCTGACAAGCTCTAGCGCTAAAAGGAAACTCAACGTGTGAACTTGCCTCCAGTTTAGGCCCTTAGTACCCATGTAGATACGGAGGCATGCAGCTCTTTCCATGAGTTCTTAGTCGCTTATATGCTTTATTATAAAGGAAGAAAACTTCTGAGCGCTCCTAGGCCTCTCGTGTATGCATCATTTCCCCTCCAAGTTCACTGAGTACCTCCAGAGCCCTGTGGGCCGGCTGCGAATCTTCCAGTCCCATTTGTTGATCCCTCGGAGGCCGTCTGTGCGTGCCTAGAGACGGGCAACACACTCTACGTTCCTTGAGGAGAGCTACATTTCCAGAGACCTCGACCGGCCTCAGGACAACATTGCTGGTGAGTCCGAAGTGCCCAGGAAAACTTTGTCATGGCACTTGTGTGAGCTGCCCTGTGATAATACTCTGCTTTGACTGTTTCGAGGCCCTCGTACCTGCAGTCACTCTGCTCGAGGAGAAAGTCAGCATCTTGCCATGCGGTGTCGCTGACGGCACACCCAGCAGAAACACACGCCTGGAAGTGAGGCCCTGATTTGCCGTGCAGAAGCGGAGGCGTGCAGCAGTTTCCATGAGCCGGTGGCCTGTGCTCTGCGTACCTTTAAGGTGGACACCTAGGAAGCTAGCGTGGGCACCCTGTTGCCGGCAGGAACACTGAGTAGCCCCAGGCGCACCTGGGTCTGCTAAGCAACATCCAGTCCCGTAGCCCTTTAGAGCCCCTCTGTGCATGCCGAGCGTAGGGAAACGCACTGCACTCACTTTTGGAGCGTCTTAATTTCCTCAGCACTCGCGCACGTTCACGAACACCGTTCTGGCACGTCCCACATGGCGTAGAAGTCTTAGGCGTTGCCCTAGTCTGAGCTGCACTCAGAGTAACCCTCGGCTTCGCATTCCATCCAGGACCTCCTGCCTGAAGTCACCATGCCTCCTAGAGGAAGTCGGCTTGCGTTCTGACTGCAGTTTAAGTCCTGTTCTTCCTGTGGCACTGCAGGCTTTCGAATAGCCTAGGCCCAGAGGAGCAGCTACGGCGTTCCTTGGTTGAGGCAGTTCGCTTGATGCAGAACACCCTACTTCGAGAAGCTGATTCAGGGAAGGAAACACAGGGTAACCTGTGTCTCTTTGGACTTGTTAGAAACCACAGTGGGGTATGCTGAGTGTGCCCATGGAAACGGGGGCCTGCTGGAACTAGCCTTGCTTTCCCATTTTGAAGGCCGCATTCATGCTGCGTTGAAGCTGCCTGATATTCCCTGCACTTGATAGTCCTGTAAACACTGTAAGAATGCTTCTGGGGAGAAAATGAATTTGCTGTCTAAACCAGGTGCTTCCGTGACTGCGGTGTGGTCAGCCTGACAAGCTCTAGCACTGAAAGGAAACTCAACGTGTGAACTTGCCTCCAGTTGAAGCCCTTAGTAGCCATGTAGATACGGAGGCCTACAGCTCTTTCCATGAGTTCTTAGTCGCTTATATGCTTTATTTTAAAGGAAGTACACTTCTGAGGACTCCTAATCCTCTCGGGTATGCATCATTTCCCCTCCAAGTTCACTGAGTACCTCCAGAGCCCTGTGGGCCTGCTGCGAAACTTGCAGTCCCATTTGTTGATCCCTCGGAGGTCGTCTGTGCGTGCCTAGAGACGGGCAACACACCGTACGTTCCTTGATGAGAGCTACGTTTCCAGAGACCTCGACCGGCCTCAGGACAACATTGCTGCTGAGTCCGAAGTGCCCAGGAAGACTTTGTCATGGCCCTGGTGTGAGCTGCCATGTGATAACACTCTGTTTTGAATGCTTCGAGGCTGTTTTGAATGCTTCGAGGCCCTCGTACCTGGAGTCACTCTGCTCGAGGAGAAAGTCAGCATCTTGCCATGCGGTGTCGCTGACGCCACACCCAGCAGAAACACATGCCTGGAAGTAAGGCCCTGATTTGCCGTGCAGAAGCGGAGGCGTGCAGCAGTTTCCATGAGCCGGTGGCCTGTGCTCTGCGTACCTTTAACGGCAGCACAGTTTTCTGGACACCTAGGAGGCTAGCGTGGGCACCCAGTTGCCGGCAGGAACACTGAGTACCCCCAGGCGCACCTGGGTCTGCTAAGCAACATCCAGTACCGTAGCCCTGTACAGCCCCTCTGTGCTTGCCGAGCGTAGGGAAACGCACTGCACTCTCTTTTGAGGCGTCTTAATTTCCTCAGCACTCGCGCACGTTTACGAACTCCGTTCTGGCACGTCCCACATGGCGTAGAAGTCTTAGGCATTGCCTTAGTCTGAGCAGCACTCAGAGTAACCCTCGGCTTCGCATTCCATCCAGGACCTCCTGCTTGAAATCACCGTGCCTCCTAGAGGAAGTCGGCTTGCGTTCTGACTGCAGTTTAAGTCCTTTTCTTCCTGCGGCCCTGCAGGCTTTTGAATAGCCACAGGCCCAGAGGAGCAGCTACGGCGTTCCTTGGTTGAGGCAGTTCGCTTGATGCAGAACACTCTACTTCGAGAAGCTGATTCAGGGAAAGACACACAGGGTAACCTGTGTCTCTTTGGACTTGTTAGAAACCACAGTGGGGTATGCTGAGTGTGCCCATGGAAACGGGGGCCTGCTGGAACTAGCCTTGCTTTCCCATTTTGAAGGCTGCATTCATGCTGCCTTGAAGCTGCCTGACATCCCCTGCTCTTGACAGGCCTGTAAACCCTGTAAGAATGTTTCTGGGGAGAAAATGAATTTGCTATCTAAACCAGGTGCTTCTGCGCCTGCGGTGTGGTCACCCTGACAAGCTCTAGCGCTAAAAGGAAACTCAACGTGTGAACTTGCCTCCAGTTTAGGCCCTTAGTACCCATGTAGATACGGAGGCATGCAGCTCTTTCCATGAGTTCTTAGTCGCTTATATGCTTTATTATAAAGGAAGAAAACTTCTGAGCGCTCCTAGGCCTCTCGTGTATGCATCATTTCCCCTCCAAGTTCACTGAGTACCTCCAGAGCCCTGTGGGCCGGCTGCGAATCTTCCAGTCCCATTTGTTGATCCCTCGGAGGCCGTCTGTGCGTGCCTAGAGACGGGCAACACACTCTACGTTCCTTGAGGAGAGCTACATTTCCAGAGACCTCGACCGGCCTCAGGACAACATTGCTGGTGAGTCCGAAGTGCCCAGGAAAACTTTGTCATGGCACTTGTGTGAGCTGCCCTGTGATAATACTCTGCTTTGACTGTTTCGAGGCCCTCGTACCTGCAGTCACTCTGCTCGAGGAGAAAGTCAGCATCTTGCCATGCGGTGTCGCTGACGGCACACCCAGCAGAAACACACGCCTGGAAGTGAGGCCCTGATTTGCCGTGCAGAAGCGGAGGCGTGCAGCAGTTTCCATGAGCCGGTGGCCTGTGCTCTGCGTACCTTTAACGTGGACACCTAGGAAGCTAGCGTGGGCACCCTGTTGCCGGCAGGAACACTGAGTAGCCCCAGGCGCACCTGGGTCTGCTAAGCAACATCCAGTCCCGTAGCCCTTTAGAGCCCCTCTGTGCATGCCGAGCGTAGGGAAACGCACTGCACTCACTTTTGGAGCGTCTTAATTTCCTCAGCACTCGCGCACGTTCACGAACACCGTTCTGGCACGTCCCACATGGCGTAGAAGTCTTAGGCGTTGCCCTAGTCTGAGCTGCACTCAGAGTAACCCTCGGCTTCGCATTCCATCCAGGACCTCCTGCCTGAAGTCACCATGCCTCCTAGAGGAAGTCGGCTTGCGTTCTGACCGCAGTTTAAGTCCTGTTCTTCCTGTGGCACTGCAGGCTTTCGAATAGCCTAGGCCCAGAGGAGCAGCTACGGCGTTCCTTGGTTGAGGCAGTTCGCTTGATGCAGAACACCCTACTTCGAGAAGCTGATTCAGGGAAGGAAACACAGGGTAACCTGTGTCTCTTTGGACTTGTTAGAAACCACAGTGGGGTATGCTGAGTGTGCCCATGGAAACGGGGGCCTGCTGGAACTAGCCTTGCTTTCCCATTTTGAAGGCCGCATTCATGCTGCGTTGAAGCTGCCTGATATTCCCTGCACTTGATAGTCCTGTAAACACTGTAAGAATGCTTCTGGGGAGAAAATGAATTTGCTGTCTAAACCAGGTGCTTCCGTGACTGCGGTGTGGTCAGCCTGACAAGCTTTAGCACTGAAAGGAAACTCAACGTGTGAACTTGCCTCCAGTTGAAGCCCTTAGTAGCCATGTAGATACGGAGGCCTACAGCTCTTTCCATGAGTTCTTAGTCGCTTATATGCTTTATTTTAAAGGAAGTACACTTCTGAGGACTCCTAATCCTCTCGGGTATGCATCATTTCCCCTCCAAGTTCACTGAGTACCTCCAGAGCCCTGTGGGCCTGCTGCGAAACTTGCAGTCCCATTTGTTGATCCCTCGGAGGTCGTCTGTGCGTGCCTAGAGACGGGCAACACACCGTACGTTCCTTGATGAGAGCTACGTTTCCAGAGACCTCGACCGGCCTCAGGACAACATTGCTGCTGAGTCCGAAGTGCCCAGGAAGACTTTGTCATGGCCCTGGTGTGAGCTGCCATGTGATAACACTCTGTTTTGAATGCTTCGAGGCTGTTTTGAATGCTTCGAGGCCCTCGTACCTGGAGTCACTCTGCTCGAGGAGAAAGTCAGCATCTTGCCATGCGGTGTCGCTGACGCCACACCCAGCAGAAACACATGCCTGGAAGTAAGGCCCTGATTTGCCGTGCAGAAGCGGAGGCGTGCAGCAGTTTCCATGAGCCGGTGGCCTGTGCTCTGCGTACCTTTAACGGCAGCACAGTTTTCTGGACACCTAGGAGGGTAGCGTGGGCACCCAGTTGCCGGCAGGAACACTGAGTACCCCCAGGCGCACCTGGGTCTGCTAAGCAACATCCAGTACCGTAGCCCTGTACAGCCCCTCTGTGCTTGCCGAGCGTAGGGCAACGCACTGCACTCTCTTTTGAGGTGTCTTAATTTCCTCAGCACTCGCGCACGTTTACGAACTCCGTTCTGGCACGTCCCACATGGCGTAGAAGTCTTAGGCATTGCCTTAGTCTGAGCCGCACTCAGAGTAACCCTCGGCTTCGCATTCCATCCAGGACCTCCTGCTTGAAATCACCGTGCCTCCTAGAGGAAGTCGGCTTGCGTTCTGACTGCAGTTTAAGTCCTTTTCTTCCTGCGGCCCTGCAGGCTTTTGAATAGCCACAGGCCCAGAGGAGCAGCTACGGCGTTCCTTGGTTGAGGCAGTTCGCTTGATGCAGAACACTCTACTTCGAGAAGCTGATTCAGGGAAAGACACACAGGGTAACCTGTGTCTCTTTGGACTTGTTAGAAACCACAGTGGGGTATGCTGAGTGTGCCCATGGAAACGGGGGCCTGCTGGAACTAGCCTTGCTTTCCCATTTTGAAGGCTGCATTCATGCTGCCTTGAAGCTGCCTGACATCCCCTGCTCTTGACAGGCCTGTAAACCCTGTAAGAATGTTTCTGGGGAGAAAATGAATTTGCTATCTAAACCAGGTGCTTCTGCGCCTGCGGTGTGGTCACCCTGACAAGCTCTAGCGCTAAAAGGAAACTCAACGTGTGAACTTGCCTCCAGTTTAGGCCCTTAGTACGCATGTAGATACGGAGGCATGCAGCTCTTTCCATGAGTTCTTAGTCGCTTATATGCTTTATTATAAAGGAAGAAAACTTCTGAGCGCTCCTAGGCCTCTCGTGTATGCATCATTTCCCCTCCAAGTTCACTGAGTACCTCCAGAGCCCTGTGGGCCGGCTGCGAATCTTCCAGTCCCATTTGTTGATCCCTCGGAGGCCGTTTGTGCGTGCCTAGAGACGGGCAACACACTCTACGTTCCTTGAGGAGAGCTACATTTCCAGAGACCTCGACCGGCCTCAGGACAACATTGCTGGTGAGTCCGAAGTGCCTAGGAAAACTTTGTCATGGCACTTGTGTGAGCTGCCCTGTGATAATACTCTGCTTTGACTGTTTCGAGGCCCTCGTACCTGCAGTCACTCTGCTCGAGGAGAAAGTCAGCATCTTGCCATGCGGTGTCGCTGACGGCACACCCAGCAGAAACACATGCCTGGAAGTGAGGCCCTGATTTGCCGTGCAGAAGCGGAGGCGTGCAGCAGTTTCCATGAGCCGGTGGCCTGTGCTCTGCGTACCTTTAACGTGGACACCTAGGAAGCTAGCGTGGGCACCCTGTTGCCGGCAGGAACACTGAGTAGCCCCAGGCGCACCTGGGTCTGCTAAGCAACATCCAGTCCCGTAGCCCTTTAGAGCCCCTCTGTGCATGCCGAGCGTAGGGAAACGCACTGCACTCACTTTTGGAGCGTCTTAATTTCCTCAGCACTCGCGCACGTTCACGAACACCGTTCTGGCACGTCCCACATGGCGTAGAAGTCTTAGGCGTTGCCCTAGTCTGAGCTGCACTCAGAGTAACCCTCGGCTTCGCATTCCATCCAGGACCTCCTGCCTGAAGTCACCAATGCCTCCTAGAGGAAGTCGGCTTGCGTTCTGACCGCAGTTTAAGTCCTGTTCTTCCTGTGGCACTGCAGGCTTTCGAATAGCCTAGGCCCAGAGGAGCAGCTACGGCGTTCCTTGGTTGAGGCAGTTCGCTTGATGCAGAACACCCTACTTCGAGAAGCTGATTCAGGGAAGGAAACACAGGGTAACCTGTGTCTCTTTGGACTTGTTAGAAACCACAGTGGGGTATGCTGAGTGTGCCCATGGAAACGGGGGCCTGCTGGAACTAGCCTTGCTTTCCCATTTTGAAGGCCGCATTCATGCTGCGTTGAAGCTGCCTGATATTCCCTGCACTTGATAGTCCTGTAAACACTGTAAGAATGCTTCTGGGGAGAAAATGAATTTGCTGTCTAAACCAGGTGCTTCCGTGACTGCGGTGTGGTCAGCCTGACAAGCTCTAGCACTGAAAGGAAACTCAACGTGTGAACTTGCCTCCAGTTGAAGCCCTTAGTAGCCATGTAGATACGGAGGCCTACAGCTCTTTCCATGAGTTAGTCGCTTATATGCTTTATTTTAAAGGAAGTACACTTCTGAGGACTCCTAATCCTCTCGGGTATGCATCATTTCCCCTCCAAGTTCACTGAGTACCTCCAGAGCCCTGTGGGCCTGCTGCGAA
This sequence comes from Delphinus delphis, assembly GCF_949987515.2. Classification (NCBI taxonomy): domain Eukaryota; kingdom Metazoa; phylum Chordata; class Mammalia; order Artiodactyla; family Delphinidae; genus Delphinus; species Delphinus delphis. The sequence goes on from NC_082701.1 coordinate 38,413,366, forward strand.
ACTTCCAGTCCCATTTGTTGATCCCTCGGAGGTCGTCTGTGCGTGCCTAGAGACGGGCAACACACCGTACGTTCCTTGATGAGAGCTACGTTTCCAGAGACCTCGACCGGCCTCAGGACAACATTGCTGCTGAGTCCGAAGTGCCCAGGAAGACTTTGTCATGGCCCTGGTGTGAGCTGCCATGTGATAACACTCTGTTTTGAATGCTTCGAGGCTGTTTTGAATGCTTCGAGGCCCTCGTACCTGGAGTCACTCTGCTCGAGGAGAAAGTCAGCATCTTGCCATGCGGTGTCGCTGACGCCACACCCAGCAGAAACACATGCCTGGAAGTAAGGCCCTGATTTGCCGTGCAGAAGCGGAGGCGTGCAGCAGTTTCCATGAGCCGGTGGCCTGTGCTCTGCGTACCTTTAACGGCAGCACAGTTTTCTGGACACCTAGGAGGGTAGCGTGGGCACCCAGTTGCCGGCAGGAACACTGAGTACCCCCAGGCGCACCTGGGTCTGCTAAGCAACATCCAGTACCGTAGCCCTGTACAGCCCCTCTGTGCTTGCCGAGCGTAGGGCAACGCACTGCACTCTCTTTTGAGGTGTCTTAATTTCCTCAGCACTCGCGCACGTTTACGAACTCCGTTCTGGCACGTCCCACATGGCGTAGAAGTCTTAGGCATTGCCTTAGTCTGAGCCGCACTCAGAGTAACCCTCGGCTTCGCATTCCATCCAGGACCTCCTGCTTGAAATCACCGTGCCTCCTAGAGGAAGTCGGCTTGCGTTCTGACTGCAGTTTAAGTCCTTTTCTTCCTGCGGCCCTGCAGGCTTTTGAATAGCCACAGGCCCAGAGGAGCAGCTACGGCGTTCCTTGGTTGAGGCAGTTCGCTTGATGCAGAACACTCTACTTCGAGAAGCTGATTCAGGGAAAGACACACAGGGTAACCTGTGTCTCTTTGGACTTGTTAGAAACCACAGTGGGGTATGCTGAGTGTGCCCATGGAAACGGGGGCCTGCTGGAACTAGCCTTGCTTTCCCATTTTGAAGGCTGCATTCATGCTGCCTTGAAGCTGCCTGACATCCCCTGCTCTTGACAGGCCTGTAAACCCTGTAAGAATGTTTCTGGGGAGAAAATGAATTTGCTATCTAAACCAGGTGCTTCTGCGCCTGCGGTGTGGTCACCCTGACAAGCTCTAGCGCTAAAAGGAAACTCAACGTGTGAACTTGCCTCCAGTTTAGGCCCTTAGTACCCATGTAGATACGGAGGCATGCAGCTCTTTCCATGAGTTCTTAGTCGCTTATATGCTTTATTATAAAGGAAGAAAACTTCTGAGCGCTCCTAGGCCTCTCGTGTATGCATCATTTCCCCTCCAAGTTCACTGAGTACCTCCAGAGCCCTGTGGGCCGGCTGCGAATCTTCCAGTCCCATTTGTTGATCCCTCGGAGGCCGTCTGTGCGTGCCTAGAGACGGGCAACACACTCTACGTTCCTTGAGGAGAGCTACATTTCCAGAGACCTCGACCGGCCTCAGGACAACATTGCTGGTGAGTCCGAAGTGCCCAGGAAAACTTTGTCATGGCACTTGTGTGAGCTGCCCTGTGATAATACTCTGCTTTGACTGTTTCGAGGCCCTCGTACCTGCAGTCACTCTGCTCGAGGAGAAAGTCAGCATCTTGCCATGCGGTGTCGCTGACGGCACACCCAGCAGAAACACACGCCTGGAAGTGAGGCCCTGATTTGCCGTGCAGAAGCGGAGGCGTGCAGCAGTTTCCATGAGCCGGTGGCCTGTGCTCTGCGTACCTTTAACGTGGACACCTAGGAAGCTAGCGTGGGCACCCTGTTGCCGGCAGGAACACTGAGTAGCCCCAGGCGCACCTGGGTCTGCTAAGCAACATCCAGTCCCGTAGCCCTTTAGAGCCCCTCTGTGCATGCCGAGCGTAGGGAAACGCACTGCACTCACTTTTGGAGCGTCTTAATTTCCTCAGCACTCGCGCACGTTCACGAACACCGTTCTGGCACGTCCCACATGGCGTAGAAGTCTTAGGCGTTGCCCTAGTCTGAGCTGCACTCAGAGTAACCCTCGGCTTCGCATTCCATCCAGGACCTCCTGCCTGAAGTCACCATGCCTCCTAGAGGAAGTCGGCTTGCGTTCTGACCGCAGTTTAAGTCCTGTTCTTCCTGTGGCACTGCAGGCTTTCGAATAGCCTAGGCCCAGAGGAGCAGCTACGGCGTTCCTTGGTTGAGGCAGTTCGCTTGATGCAGAACACCCTACTTCGAGAAGCTGATTCAGGGAAGGAAACACAGGGTAACCTGTGTCTCTTTGGACTTGTTAGAAACCACAGTGGGGTATGCTGAGTGTGCCCATGGAAACGGGGGCCTGCTGGAACTAGCCTTGCTTTCCCATTTTGAAGGCCGCATTCATGCTGCGTTGAAGCTGCCTGATATTCCCTGCACTTGATAGTCCTGTAAACACTGTAAGAATGCTTCTGGGGAGAAAATGAATTTGCTGTCTAAACCAGGTGCTTCCGTGACTGCGGTGTGGTCAGCCTGACAAGCTCTAGCACTGAAAGGAAACTCAACGTGTGAACTTGCCTCCAGTTGAAGCCCTTAGTAGCCATGTAGATACGGAGGCCTACAGCTCTTTCCATGAGTTCTTAGTCGCTTATATGCTTTATTTTAAAGGAAGTACACTTCTGAGGATTCCTAATCCTCTCGGGTATGCATCATTTCCCCTCCAAGTTCACTGAGTACCTCCAGAGCCCTGTGGGCCTGCTGCGAAACTTGCAGTCCCATTTGTTGATCCCTCGGAGGTCGTCTGTGTGTGCCTAGAGACGGGCAACACACCGTACGTTCCTTGATGAGAGCTACGTTTCCAGAGACCTCGACCGGCCTCAGGACAACATTGCTGCTGAGTCCGAAGTGCCCAGGAAGACTTTGTCATGGCCCTGGTGTGAGCTGCCATGTGATAACACTCTGTTTTGAATGCTTCGAGGCTGTTTTGAATGCTTCGAGGCCCTCGTACCTGGAGTCACTCTGCTCGAGGAGAAAGTCAGCATCTTGCCATGCGGTGTCGCTGACGCCACACCCAGCAGAAACACATGCCTGGAAGTAAGGCCCTGATTTGCCGTGCAGAAGCGGAGGCGTGCAGCAGTTTCCATGAGCCGGTGGCCTGTGCTCTGCGTACCTTTAACGGCAGCACAGTTTTCTGGACACCTAGGAGGCTAGCGTGGGCACCCAGTTGCCGGCAGGAACACTGAGTACCCCCAGGCGCACCTGGGTCTGCTAAGCAACATCCAGTACCGTAGCCCTGTACAGCCCCTCTGTGCTTGCCGAGCGTAGGGCAACGCACTGCACTCTCTTTTGAGGCGTCTTAATTTCCTCAGCACTCGCGCACGTTTACGAACTCCGTTCTGGCACGTCCCACATGGCGTAGAAGTCTTAGGCATTGCCTTAGTCTGAGCAGCACTCAGAGTAACCCTCGGCTTCGCATTCCATCCAGGACCTCCTGCTTGAAATCACCGTGCCTCCTAGAGGAAGTCGGCTTGCGTTCTGACTGCAGTTTAAGTCCTTTTCTTCCTGCGGCCCTGCAGGCTTTTGAATAGCCACAGGCCCAGAGGAGCAGCTACGGCGTTCCTTGGTTGAGGCAGTTCGCTTGATGCAGAACACTCTACTTCGAGAAGCTGATTCAGGGAAAGACACACAGGGTAACCTGTGTCTCTTTGGACTTGTTAGAAACCACAGTGGGGTATGCTGAGTGTGCCCATGGAAACGGGGGCCTGCTGGAACTAGCCTTGCTTTCCCATTTTGAAGGCTGCATTCATGCTGCCTTGAAGCTGCCTGACATCCCCTGCTCTTGACAGGCCTGTAAACCCTGTAAGAATGTTTCTGGGGAGAAAATGAATTTGCTATCTAAACCAGGTGCTTCTGCGCCTGCGGTGTGGTCAGCCTGACAAGCTCTAGCGCTAAAAGGAAACTCAACGTGTGAACTTGCCTCCAGTTTAGGCCCTTAGTACCCATGTAGATACGGAGGCATGCAGCTCTTTCCATGAGTTCTTAGTCGCTTATATGCTTTATTATAAAGGAAGAAAACTTCTGAGGACTCCTAGGCCTCTCGTGTATGCATCATTTCCCCTCCAAGTTCACTGAGTACCTCCAGAGCCCTGTGGGCCGGCTGCGAATCTTCCAGTCCCATTTGTTGATCCCTCGGAGGCCGTCTGTGCGTGCCTAGAGACGGGCAACACACTGTACGTTCCTTGAGGAGAGCTACATTTCCAGAGACCTCGACCGGCCTCAGGACAACATTGCTGGTGAGTCCGAAGTGCCCAGGAAAACTTTGTCATGGCACTTGTGTGAGCTGCCCTGTGATAATACTCTGCTTTGACTGTTTCGAGGCCCTCGTACCTGCAGTCACTCTGCTCGAGGAGAAAGTCAGCATCTTGCCATGCGGTGTCGCTGACGGCACACCCAGCAGAAACACACGCCTGGAAGTGAGGCCCTGATTTGCCGTGCAGAAGCGGAGGCGTGCAGCAGTTTCCATGAGCCGGTGGCCTGTGCTCTGCGTACCTTTAACGTGGACACCTAGGAAGCTAGCGTGGGCACCCTGTTGCCGGCAGGAACACTGAGTAGCCCCAGGCGCACCTGGGTCTGCTAAGCAACATCCAGTCCCGTAGCCCTTTAGAGCCCCTCTGTGCATGCCGAGCGTAGGGAAACGCACTGCACTCACTTTTGGAGCGTCTTAATTTCCTCAGCACTCGCGCACGTTCACGAACACCGTTCTGGCACGTCCCACATGGCGTAGAAGTCTTAGGCGTTGCCCTAGTCTGAGCTGCACTCAGAGTAACCCTCGGCTTCGCATTCCATCCAGGACCTCCTGCCTGAAGTCACCATGCCTCCTAGAGGAAGTCGGCTTGCGTTCTGACTGCAGTTTAAGTCCTGTTCTTCCTGTGGCACTGCAGGCTTTCGAATAGCCTAGGCCCAGAGGAGCAGCTACGGCGTTCCTTGGTTGAGGCAGTTCGCTTGATGCAGAACACCCTACTTCGAGAAGCTGATTCAGGGAAGGAAACACAGGGTAACCTGTGTCTCTTTGGACTTGTTAGAAACCACAGTGGGGTATGCTGAGTGTGCCCATGGAAACGGGGGCCTGCTGGAACTAGCCTTGCTTTCCCATTTTGAAGGCCGCATTCATGCTGCGTTGAAGCTGCCTGATATTCCCTGCACTTGATAGTCCTGTAAACACTGTAAGAATGCTTCTGGGGAGAAAATGAATTTGCTGTCTAAACCAGGTGCTTCCGTGACTGCGGTGTGGTCAGCCTGACAAGCTCTAGCACTGAAAGGAAACTCAACGTGTGAACTTGCCTCCAGTTGAAGCCCTTAGTAGCCATGTAGATACGGAGGCCTACAGCTCTTTCCATGAGTTCTTAGTCGCTTATATGCTTTATTTTAAAGGAAGTACACTTCTGAGGACTCCTAGTCCTCTCGGGTATGCATCATTTCCCCTCCAAGTTCACTGAGTACCTCCAGAGCCCTGTGGGCCTGCTGCGAAACTTCCAGTCCCATTTGTTGATCCCTCGGAGGTCGTCTGTGCGTGCCTAGAGACGGGCAACACACCGTACGTTCCTTGATGAGAGCTACGTTTCCAGAGACCTCGACCGGCCTCAGGACAACATTGCTGCTGAGTCCGAAGTGCCCAGGAAGACTTTGTCATGGCCCTGGTGTGAGCTGCCATGTGATAACACTCTGTTTTGAATGCTTCGAGGCTGTTTTGAATGCTTCGAGGCCCTCGTACCTGGAGTCACTCTGCTCGAGGAGAAAGTCAGCATCTTGCCATGCGGTGTCGCTGACGCCACACCCAGCAGAAACACATGCCTGGAAGTAAGGCCCTGATTTGCCGTGCAGAAGCGGAGGCGTGCAGCAGTTTCCATGAGCCGGTGGCCTGTGCTCTGCGTACCTTTAACGGCAGCACAGTTTTCTGGACACCTAGGAGGCTAGCGTGGGCACCCAGTTGCCGGCAGGAACACTGAGTACCCCCAGGCGCACCTGGGTCTGCTAAGCAACATCCAGTACCGTAGCCCTGTACAGCCCCTCTGTGCTTGCCGAGCGTAGGGAAACGCACTGCACTCTCTTTTGAAGCGTCTTAATTTCCTCAGCACTCGCGCACGTTTACGAACTCCGTTCTGGCACGTCCCACATGGCGTAGAAGTCTTAGGCATTGCCTTAGTCTGAGCAGCACTCAGAGTAACCCTCGGCTTCGCATTCCATCCAGGACCTCCTGCTTGAAATCACCGTGCCTCCTAGAGGAAGTCGGCTTGCGTTCTGACTGCAGTTTAAGTCCTTTTCTTCCTGCGGCCCTGCAGGCTTTTGAATAGCCACAGGCCCAGAGGAGCAGCTACGGCGTTCCTTGGTTGAGGCAGTTCGCTTGATGCAGAACACTCTACTTCGAGAAGCTGATTCAGGGAAAGACACACAGGGTAACCTGTGTCTCTTTGGACTTGTTAGAAACCACAGTGGGGTATGCTGAGTGTGCCCATGGAAACGGGGGCCTGCTGGAACTAGCCTTGCTTTCCCATTTTGAAGGCTGCATTCATGCTGCCTTGAAGCTGCCTGACATCCCCTGCTCTTGACAGGCCTGTAAACCCTGTAAGAATGTTTCTGGGGAGAAAATGAATTTGCTATCTAAACCAGGTGCTTCTGCGCCTGCGGTGTGGTCACCCTGACAAGCTCTAGCGCTAAAAGGAAACTCAACGTGTGAACTTGCCTCCAGTTTAGGCCCTTAGTACCCATGTAGATACGGAGGCATGCAGCTCTTTCCATGAGTTCTTAGTCGCTTATATGCTTTATTATAAAGGAAGAAAACTTCTGAGGACTCCTAGGCCTCTCGTGTATGCATCATTTCCCCTCCAAGTTCACTGAGTACCTCCAGAGCCCTGTGGGCCGGCTGCGAATCTTCCAGTCCCATTTGTTGATCCCTCGGAGGCCGTCTGTGCGTGCCTAGAGACGGGCAACACACTGTACGTTCCTTGAGGAGAGCTACATTTCCAGAGACCTCGACCGGCCTCAGGACAACATTGCTGGTGAGTCCGAAGTGCCCAGGAAAACTTTGTCATGGCACTTGTGTGAGCTGCCCTGTGATAATACTCTGCTTTGACTGTTTCGAGGCCCTCGTACCTGCAGTCACTCTGCTCGAGGAGAAAGTCAGCATCTTGCCATGCGGTGTCGCTGACGCCACACCCAGCAGAAACACATGCCTGGAAGTAAGGCCCTGATTTGCCGTGCAGAAGCGGAGGCGTGCAGCAGTTTCCATGAGCCGGTGGCCTGTGCTCTGCGTACCTTTAACGTGGACACCTAGGAAGCTAGCGTGGGCACCCTGTTGCCGGCAGGAACACTGAGTAGCCCCAGGCGCACCTGGGTCTGCTAAGCAACATCCAGTCCCGTAGCCCTTTAGAGCCCCTCTGTGCATGCCGAGCGTAGGGAAACGCACTGCACTCACTTTTGGAGCGTCTTAATTTCCTCAGCACTCGCGCACGTTCGCGAACACCGTTCTGGCACGTCCCACATGGCGTAGAAGTCTTAGGCGTTGCCCTAGTCTGAGCTGCACTCAGAGTAACCCTCGGCTTCGCATTCCATCCAGGACCTCCTGCCTGAAGTCACCATGCCTCCTAGAGGAAGTCGGCTTGCGTTCTGACTGCAGTTTAAGTCCTGTTCTTCCTGTGGCACTGCAGGCTTTCGAATAGCCTAGGCCCAGAGGAGCAGCTACGGCGTTCCTTGGTTGAGGCAGTTCGCTTGATGCAGAACACCCTACTTCGAGAAGCTGATTCAGGGAAGGAAACACAGGGTAACCTGTGTCTCTTTGGACTTGTTAGAAACCACAGTGGGGTATGCTGAGTGTGCCCATGGAAATGGGGGCCTGCTGGAACTAGCCTTGCTTTCCCATTTTGAAGGCCGCATTCATGCTGCGTTGAAGCTGCCTGATATTCCCTGCACTTGATAGTCCTGTAAACACTGTAAGAATGCTTCTGGGGAGAAAATGAATTTGCTGTCTAAACCAGGTGCTTCCGTGACTGCGGTGTGGTCAGCCTGACAAGCTCTAGCACTGAAAGGAAACTCAACGTGTGAACTTGCCTCCAGTTGAAGCCCTTAGTAGCCATGTAGATACGGAGGCCTACAGCTCTTTCCATGAGTTCTTAGTCGCTTATATGCTTTATTTTAAAGGAAGTACACTTCTGAGGACTCCTAATCCTCTCGGGTATGCATCATTTCCCCTCCAAGTTCACTGAGTACCTCCAGAGCCCTGTGGGCCTGCTGCGAAACTTGCAGTCCCATTTGTTGATCCCTCGGAGGTCGTCTGTGCGTGCCTAGAGACGGGCAACACACCGTACGTTCCTTGATGAGAGCTACGTTTCCAGAGACCTCGACCGGCCTCAGGACAACATTGCTGCTGAGTCCGAAGTGCCCAGGAAGACTTTGTCATGGCCCTGGTGTGAGCTGCCATGTGATAACACTCTGTTTTGAATGCTTCGAGGCTGTTTTGAATGCTTCGAGGCCCTCGTACCTGGAGTCACTCTGCTCGAGGAGAAAGTCAGCATCTTGCCATGCGGTGTCGCTGACGCCACACCCAGCAGAAACACATGCCTGGAAGTAAGGCCCTGATTTGCCGTGCAGAAGCGGAGGCGTGCAGCAGTTTCCATGAGCCGGTGGCCTGTGCTCTGCGTACCTTTAACGGCAGCACAGTTTTCTGGACACCTAGGAGGCTAGCGTGGGCACCCAGTTGCCGGCAGGAACACTGAGTACCCCCAGGCGCACCTGGGTCTGCTAAGCAACATCCAGTACCGTAGCCCTGTACAGCCCCTCTGTGCTTGCCGAGCGTAGGGAAACGCACTGCACTCTCTTTTGAGGCGTCTTAATTTCCTCAGCACTCGCGCACGTTTACGAACTCCGTTCTGGCACGTCCCACATGGCGTAGAAGTCTTAGGCATTGCCTTAGTCTGAGCAGCACTCAGAGTAACCCTCGGCTTCGCATTCCATCCAGGACCTCCTGCTTGAAATCACCGTGCCTCCTAGAGGAAGTCGGCTTGCGTTCTGACTGCAGTTTAAGTCCTTTTCTTCCTGCGGCCCTGCAGGCTTTTGAATAGCCACAGGCCCAGAGGAGCAGCTACGGCGTTCCTTGGTTGAGGCAGTTCGCTTGATGCAGAACACTCTACTTGGAGAAGCTGATTCAGGGAAAGACACACAGGGTAACCTGTGTCTCTTTGGACTTGTTAGAAACCACAGTGGGGTATGCTGAGTGTGCCCATGGAAACGGGGGCCTGCTGGAACTAGCCTTGCTTTCCCATTTTGAAGGCTGCATTCATGCTGCCTTGAAGCTGCCTGACATCCCCTGCTCTTGACAGGCCTGTAAACCCTGTAAGAATGTTTCTGGGGAGAAAATGAATTTGCTATCTAAACCAGGTGCTTCTGCGCCTGCGGTGTGGTCACCCTGACAAGCTCTAGCGCTAAAAGGAAACTCAACGTGTGAACTTGCCTCCAGTTTAGGCCCTTAGTACCCATGTAGATACGGAGGCATGCAGCTCTTTCCATGAGTTCTTAGTCGCTTATATGCTTTATTATAAAGGAAGAAAACTTCTGAGCGCTCCTAGGCCTCTCGTGTATGCATCATTTCCCCTCCAAGTTCACTGAGTACCTCCAGAGCCCTGTGGGCCGGCTGCGAATCTTCCAGTCCCATTTGTTGATCCCTCGGAGGCCGTCTGTGCGTGCCTAGAGACGGGCAACACACTGTACGTTCCTTGAGGAGAGCTACATTTCCAGAGACCTCGACCGGCCTCAGGACAACATTGCTGGTGAGTCCGAAGTGCCCAGGAAAACTTTGTCATGGCACTTGTGTGAGCTGCCCTGTGATAATACTCTGCTTTGACTGTTTCGAGGCCCTCGTACCTGCAGTCACTCTGCTCGAGGAGAAAGTCAGCATCTTGCCATGCGGTGTCGCTGACGCCACACCCAGCAGAAACACATGCCTGGAAGTAAGGCCCTGATTTGCCGTGCAGAAGCGGAGGCGTGCAGCAGTTTCCATGAGCCGGTGGCCTGTGCTCTGCGTACCTTTAACGTGGACACCTAGGAAGCTAGCGTGGGCACCCTGTTGCCGGCAGGAACACTGAGTAGCCCCAGGCGCACCTGGGTCTGCTAAGCAACATCCAGTCCCGTAGCCCTTTAGAGCCCCTCTGTGCATGCCGAGCGTAGGGAAACGCACTGCACTCACTTTTGGAGCGTCTTAATTTCCTCAGCACTCGCGCACGTTCACGAACACCGTTCTGGCACGTCCCACATGGCGTAGAAGTCTTAGGCGTTGCCCTAGTCTGAGCTGCACTCAGAGTAACCCTCGGCTTCGCATTCCATCCAGGACCTCCTGCCTGAAGTCACCATGCCTCCTAGAGGAAGTCGGCTTGCGTTCTGACTGCAGTTTAAGTCCTGTTCTTCCTGTGGCACTGCAGGCTTTCGAATAGCCTAGGCCCAGAGGAGCAGCTACGGCGTTCCTTGGTTGAGGCAGTTCGCTTGATGCAGAACACCCTACTTCGAGAAGCTGATTCAGGGAAGGAAACACAGGGTAACCTGTGTCTCTTTGGACTTGTTAGAAACCACAGTGGGGTATGCTGAGTGTGCCCATGGAAACGGGGGCCTGCTGGAACTAGCCTTGCTTTCCCATTTTGAAGGCCGCATTCATGCTGCGTTGAAGCTGCCTGATATTCCCTGCACTTGATAGTCCTGTAAACACTGTAAGAATGCTTCTGGGGAGAAAATGAATTTGCTGTCTAAACCAGGTGCTTCCGTGACTGCGGTGTGGTCAGCCTGACAAGCTCTAGCACTGAAAGGAAACTCAACGTGTGAACTTGCCTCCAGTTGAAGCCCTTAGTAGCCATGTAGATACGGAGGCCTACAGCTCTTTCCATGAGTTCTTAGTCGCTTATATGCTTTATTTTAAAGGAAGTACACTTCTGAGGACTCCTAATCCTCTCGGGTATGCATCATTTCCCCTCCAAGTTCACTGAGTACCTCCAGAGCCCTGTGGGCCTGCTGCGAAACTTGCAGTCCCATTTGTTGATCCCTCGGAGGTCGTCTGTGCGTGCCTAGAGACGGGCAACACACCGTACGTTCCTTGATGAGAGCTACGTTTCCAGAGACCTCGACCGGCCTCAGGACAACATTGCTGCTGAGTCCGAAGTGCCCAGGAAGACTTTGTCATGGCCCTGGTGTGAGCTGCCATGTGATAACACTCTGTTTTGAATGCTTCGAGGCTGTTTTGAATGCTTCGAGGCCCTCGTACCTGGAGTCACTCTGCTCGAGGAGAAAGTCAGCATCTTGCCATGCGGTGTCGCTGACGCCACACCCAGCAGAAACACATGCCTGGAAGTAAGGCCCTGATTTGCCGTGCAGAAGCGGAGGCGTGCAGCAGTTTCCATGAGCCGGTGGCCTGTGCTCTGCGTACCTTTAACGGCAGCACAGTTTTCTGGACACCTAGGAGGCTAGCGTGGGCACCCAGTTGCCGGCAGGAACACTGAGTACCCCCAGGCGCACCTGGGTCTGCTAAGCAACATCCAGTACCGTAGCCCTGTACAGCCCCTCTGTGCTGGCCGAGCGTAGGGAAACGCACTGCACTCTCTTTTGAGGCGTCTTAATTTCCTCAGCACTCGTGCACGTTTACGAACTCCGTTCTGGCACGTCCCACATGGCGTAGAAGTCTTAGGCATTGCCTTAGTCTGAGCAGCACTCAGAGTAACCCTCGGCTTCGCATTCCATCCAGGACCTCCTGCTTGAAATCACCGTGCCTCCTAGAGGAAGTCGGCTTGCGTTCTGACTGCAGTTTAAGTCCTTTTCTTCCTGCGGCCCTGCAGGCTTTTGAATAGCCACAGGCCCAGAGGAGCAGCTACGGCGTTCCTTGGTTGAGGCAGTTCGCTTGATGCAGAACACTCTACTTCGAGAAGCTGATTCAGGGAAAGACACACAGGGTAACCTGTGTCTCTTTGGACTTGTTAGAAACCACAGTGGGGTATGCTGAGTGTGCCCATGGAAACGGGGGCCTGCTGGAACTAGCCTTGCTTTCCCATTTTGAAGGCTGCATTCATGCTGCCTTGAAGCTGCCTGACATCCCCTGCTCTTGACAGGCCTGTAAACCCTGTAAGAATGTTTCTGGGGAGAAAATGAATTTGCTATCTAAACCAGGTGCTTCTGCGCCTGCGGTGTGGTCAGCCTGACAAGCTCTAGCGCTAAAAGGAAACTCAACGTGTGAACTTGCCTCCAGTTTAGGCCCTTAGTACCCATGTAGATACGGAGGCATGCAGCTCTTTCCATGAGTTCTTAGTCGCTTATATGCTTTATTATAAAGGAAGAAAACTTCTGAGCGCTCCTAGGCCTCTCGTGTATGCATCATTTCCCCTCCAAGTTCACTGAGTACCTCCAGAGCCCTGTGGGCCGGCTGCGAATCTTCCAGTCCCATTTGTTGATCCCTCGGAGGCCGTCTGTGCGTGCCTAGAGACGGGCAACACACTCTACGTTCCTTGAGGAGAGCTACATTTCCAGAGACCTCGACCGGCCTCAGGACAACATTGCTGGTGAGTCCGAAGTGCCCAGGAAAACTTTGTCATGGCACTTGTGTGAGCTGCCCTGTGATAATACTCTGCTTTGACTGTTTCGAGGCCCTCGTACCTGCAGTCACTCTGCTCGAGGAGAAAGTCAGCATCTTGCCATGCGGTGTCGCTGACGGCACACCCAGCAGAAACACATGCCTGGAAGTAAGGCCCTGATTTGCCGTGCAGAAGCGGAGGCGTGCAGCAGTTTCCATGAGCCGGTGGCCTGTGCTCTGCGTACCTTTAACGTGGACACCTAGGAAGCTAGCGTGGGCACCCTGTTGCCGGCAGGAACACTGAGTAGCCCCAGGCGCACCTGGGTCTGCTAAGCAACATCCAGTCCCGTAGCCCTTTAGAGCCCCTCTGTGCATGCCGAGCGTAGGGAAACGCACTGCACTCACTTTTGGAGCGTCTTAATTTCCTCAGCACTCGCGCACGTTCACGAACACCGTTCTGGCACGTCCCACATGGCGTAGAAGTCTTAGGCGTTGCCCTAGTCTGAGCTGCACTCAGAGTAACCCTCGGCTTCGCATTCCATCCAGGACCTCCTGCCTGAAGTCACCATGCCTCCTAGAGGAAGTCGGCTTGCGTTCTGACTGCAGTTTAAGTCCTGTTCTTCCTGTGGCACTGCAGGCTTTCGAATAGCCTAGGCCCAGAGGAGCAGCTACGGCGTTCCTTGGTTGAGGCAGTTCGCTTGATGCAGAACACCCTACTTCGAGAAGCTGATTCAGGGAAGGAAACACAGGGTAACCTGTGTCTCTTTGGACTTGTTAGAAACCACAGTGGGGTATGCTGAGTGTGCCCATGGAAACGGGGGCCTGCTGGAACTAGCCTTGCTTTCCCATTTTGAAGGCCGCATTCATGCTGCGTTGAAGCTGCCTGATATTCCCTGCACTTGATAGTCCTGTAAACACTGTAAGAATGCTTCTGGGGAGAAAATGAATTTGCTGTCTAAACCAGGTGCTTCCGTGACTGCGGTGTGGTCAGCCTGACAAGCTCTAGCACTGAAAGGAAACTCAACGTGTGAACTTGCCTCCAGTTGAAGCCCTTAGTAGCCATGTAGATACGGAGGCCTACAGCTCTTTCCATGAGTTCTTAGTCGCTTATATGCTTTATTTTAAAGGAAGTACACTTCTGAGGACTCCTAATCCTCTCGGGTATGCATCATTTCCCCTCCAAGTTCACTGAGTACCTCCAGAGCCCTGTGGGCCTGCTGCGAAACTTCCAGTCCCATTTGTTGATCCCTCGGAGGTCGTCTGTGCGTGCCTAGAGACGGGCAACACACCGTACGTTCCTTGATGAGAGCTACGTTTCCAGAGACCTCGACCGGCCTCAGGACAACATTGCTGCTGAGTCCGAAGTGCCCAGGAAGACTTTGTCATGGCCCTGGTGTGAGCTGCCATGTGATAACACTCTGTTTTGAATGCTTCGAGGCTGTTTTGAATGCTTCGAGGCCCTCGTACCTGGAGTCACTCTGCTCGAGGAGAAAGTCAGCATCTTGCCATGCGGTGTCGCTGACGCCACACCCAGCAGAAACACATGCCTGGAAGTAAGGCCCTGATTTGCCGTGCAGAAGCAGAGGCGTGCAGCAGTTTCCATGAGCCGGTGGCCTGTGCTCTGCGTACCTTTAACGGCAGCACAGTTTTCTGGACACCTAGGAGGCTAGCGTGGGCACCCAGTTGCCGGCAGGAACACTGAGTACCCCCAGGCGCACCTGGGTCTGCTAAGCAACATCCAGTACCGTAGCCCTGTACAGCCCCTCTGTGCTGGCCGAGCGTAGGGCAACGCACTGCACTCTCTTTTGAGGCGTCTTAATTTCCTCAGCACTCGCGCACGTTTACGAACTCCGTTCTGGCACGTCCCACATGGCGTAGAAGTCTTAGGCATTGCCTTAGTCTGAGCAGCACTCAGAGTAACCCTCGGCTTCGCATTCCATCCAGGACCTCCTGCTTGAAATCACCGTGCCTCCTAGAGGAAGTCGGCTTGCGTTCTGACTGCAGTTTAAGTCCTTTTCTTCCTGCGGCCCTGCAGGCTTTTGAATAGCCACAGGCCCAGAGGAGCAGCTACGGCGTTCCTTGGTTGAGGCAGTTCGCTTGATGCAGAACACTCTACTTCGAGAAGCTGATTCAGGGAAAGACACACAGGGTAACCTGTGTCTCTTTGGACTTGTTAGAAACCACAGTGGGGTATGCTGAGTGTGCCCATGGAAACGGGGGCCTGCTGGAACTAGCCTTGCTTTCCCATTTTGAAGGCTGCATTCATGCTGCCTTGAAGCTGCCTGACATCCCCTGCTCTTGACAGGCCTGTAAACCCTGTAAGAATGTTTCTGGGGAGAAAATGAATTTGCTATCTAAACCAGGTGCTTCTGCGCCTGCGGTGTGGTCAGCCTGACAAGCTCTAGCGCTAAAAGGAAACTCAACGTGTGAACTTGCCTCCAGTTTAGGCCCTTAGTACCCATGTAGATACGGAGGCATGCAGCTCTTTCCATGAGTTCTTAGTCGCTTATATGCTTTATTATAAAGGAAGAAAACTTCTGAGTGCTCCTAGGCCTCTCGTGTATGCATCATTTCCCCTCCAAGTTCACTGAGTACCTCCAGAGCCCTGTGGGCCGGCTGCGAATCTTCCAGTCCCATTTGTTGATCCCTCGGAGGCCGTCTGTGCGTGCCTAGAGACGGGCAACACACCGTACGTTCCTTGAGGAGAGCTACATTTCCAGAGACCTCGACCGGCCTCAGGACAACATTGCTGGTGAGTCCGAAGTGCCCAGGAAAACTTTGTCATGGCACTTGTGTGAGCTGCCCTGTGATAATACTCTGCTTTGACTGTTTCGAGGCCCTCGTACCTGCAGTCACTCTGCTCGAGGAGAAAGTCAGCATCTTGCCATGCGGTGTCGCTGACGGCACACCCAGCAGAAACACATGCCTGGAAGTAAGGCCCTGATTTGCCGTGCAGAAGCGGAGGCGTGCAGCAGTTTCCATGAGCCGGTGGCCTGTGCTCTGCGTACCTTTAACGGCAGCACAGTTTTCTGGACACCTAGGAGGCTAGCGTGGGCACCCAGTTGCCGGCAGGAACACTGAGTACCCCCAGGCGCACCTGGGTCTGCTAAGCAACATCCAGTACCGTAGCCCTGTACAGCCCCTCTGTGCTTGCCGAGCGTAGGGCAACGCACTGCACTCTCTTTTGAGGCGTCTTAATTTCCTCAGCACTCGCGCACGTTTACGAACTCCGTTCTGGCACGTCCCACATGGCGTAGAAGTCTTAGGCATTGCCTTAGTCTGAGCAGCACTCAGAGTAACCCTCGGCTTCGCATTCCATCCAGGACCTCCTGCTTGAAATCACCGTGCCTCCTAGAGGAAGTCGGCTTGCGTTCTGACTGCAGTTTAAGTCCTTTTCTTCCTGCGGCCCTGCAGGCTTTTGAATAGCCACAGGCCCAGAGGAGCAGCTACGGCGTTCCTTGGTTGAGGCAGTTCGCTTGATGCAGAACACTCTACTTCGAGAAGCTGATTCAGGGAAAGACACACAGGGTAACCTGTGTCTCTTTGGACTTGTTAGAAACCACAGTGGGGTATGCTGAGTGTGCCCATGGAAACGGGGGCCTGCTGGAACTAGCCTTGCTTTCCCATTTTGAAGGCTGCATTCATGCTGCCTTGAAGCTGCCTGACATCCCCTGCTCTTGACAGGTCTGTAAACCCTGTAAGAATGTTTCTGGGGAGAAAATGAATTTGCTATCTAAACCAGGTGCTTCTGCGCCTGCGGTGTGGTCAGCCTGACAAGCTCTAGCGCTAAAAGGAAACTCAACGTGTGAACTTGCCTCCAGTTTAGGCCCTTAGTACCCATGTAGATACGGAGGCATGCAGCTCTTTCCATGAGTTCTTAGTCGCTTATATGCTTTATTATAAAGGAAGAAAACTTCTGAGGACTCCTAGGCCTCTCGTGTATGCATCATTTCCCCTCCAAGTTCACTGAGTACCTCCAGAGCCCTGTGGGCCGGCTGCGAATCTTCCAGTCCCATTTGTTGATCCCTCGGAGGCCGTCTGTGCGTGCCTAGAGACGGGCAACACACTGTACGTTCCTTGAGGAGAGCTACATTTCCAGAGACCTCGACCGGCCTCAGGACAACATTGCTGGTGAGTCCGAAGTGCCCAGGAAAACTTTGTCATGGCACTTGTGTGAGCTGCCCTGTGATAATACTCTGCTTTGACTGTTTCGAGGCCCTCGTACCTGCAGTCACTCTGCTCGAGGAGAAAGTCAGCATCTTGCCATGCGGTGTCGCTGACGGCACACCCAGCAGAAACACATGCCTGGAAGTGAGGCCCTGATTTGCCGTGCAGAAGCGGAGGCGTGCAGCAGTTTCCATGAGCCGGTGGCCTGTGCTCTGCGTACCTTTAACGTGGACACCTAGGAAGCTAGCGTGGGCACCCTGTTGCCGGCAGGAACACTGAGTAGCCCCAGGCGCACCTGGGTCTGCTAAGCAACATCCAGTCCCGTAGCCCTTTAGAGCCCCTCTGTGCATGCCGAGCGTAGGGAAACGCACTGCACTCACTTTTGGAGCGTCTTAATTTCCTCAGCACTCGCGCACGTTCACGAACACCGTTCTGGCACGTCCCACATGGCGTAGAAGTCTTAGGCGTTGCCCTAGTCTGAGCTGCACTCAGAGTAACCCTCGGCTTCGCATTCCATCCAGGACCTCCTGCCTGAAGTCACCATGCCTCCTAGAGGAAGTCGGCTTGCGTTCTGACTGCAGTTTAAGTCCTGTTCTTCCTGTGGCACTGCAGGCTTTCGAATAGCCTAGGCCCAGAGGAGCAGCTACGGCGTTCCTTGGTTGAGGCAGTTCGCTTGATGCAGAACACCCTACTTCGAGAAGCTGATTCAGGGAAGGAAACACAGGGTAACCTGTGTCTCTTTGGACTTGTTAGAAACCACAGTGGGGTATGCTGAGTGTGCCCATGGAAACGGGGGCCTGCTGGAACTAGCCTTGCTTTCCCATTTTGAAGGCCGCATTCATGCTGCGTTGAAGCTGCCTGATATTCCCTGCACTTGATAGTCCTGTAAACACTGTAAGAATGCTTCTGGGGAGAAAATGAATTTGCTGTCTAAACCAGGTGCTTCCGTGACTGCGGTGTGGTCAGCCTGACAAGCTCTAGCACTGAAAGGAAACTCAACGTGTGAACTTGCCTCCAGTTGAAGCCCTTAGTAGCCATGTAGATACGGAGGCCTACAGCTCTTTCCATGAGTTCTTAGTCGCTTATATGCTTTATTTTAAAGGAAGTACACTTCTGAGGACTCCTAGTCCTCTCGGGTATGCATCATTTCCCCTCCAAGTTCACTGAGTACCTCCAGAGCCCTGTGGGCCTGCTGCGAAACTTCCAGTCCCATTTGTTGATCCCTCGGAGGTCGTCTGTGCGTGCCTAGAGACGGGCAACACACCGTACGTTCCTTGATGAGAGCTACGTTTCCAGAGACCTCGACCGGCCTCAGGACAACATTGCTGCTGAGTCCGAAGTGCCCAGGAAGACTTTGTCATGGCCCTGGTGTGAGCTGCCATGTGATAACACTCTGTTTTGAATGCTTCGAGGCTGTTTTGAATGCTTCGAGGCCCTCGTACCTGGAGTCACTCTGCTCGAGGAGAAAGTCAGCATCTTGCCATGCGGTGTCGCTGACGCCACACCCAGCAGAAACACATGCCTGGAAGTAAGGCCCTGATTTGCCGTGCAGAAGCGGAGGCGTGCAGCAGTTTCCATGAGCCGGTGGCCTGTGCTCTGCGTACCTTTAACGGCAGCACAGTTTTCTGGACACCTAGGAGGCTAGCGTGGGCACCCAGTTGCCGGCAGGAACACTGAGTACCCCCAGGCGCACCTGGGTCTGCTAAGCAACATCCAGTACCGTAGCCCTGTACAGCCCCTCTGTGCTTGCCGAGCGTAGGGCAACGCACTGCACTCTCTTTTGAGGCGTCTTAATTTCCTCAGCACTCGCGCACGTTTACGAACTCCGTTCTGGCACGTCCCACATGGCGTAGAAGTCTTAGGCATTGCCTTAGTCTGAGCAGCACTCAGAGTAACCCTCGGCTTCGCATTCCATCCAGGACCTCCTGCTTGAAATCACCGTGCCTCCTAGAGGAAGTCGGCTTGCGTTCTGACTGCAGTTTAAGTCCTTTTCTTCCTGCGGCCCTGCAGGCTTTTGAATAGCCACAGGCCCAGAGGAGCAGCTACGGCGTTCCTTGGTTGAGGCAGTTCGCTTGATGCAGAACACTCTACTTCGAGAAGCTGATTCAGGGAAAGACACACAGGGTAACCTGTGTCTCTTTGGACTTGTTAGAAACCACAGTGGGGTATGCTGAGTGTGCCCATGGAAACGGGGGCCTGCTGGAACTAGCCTTGCTTTCCCATTTTGAAGGCTGCATTCATGCTGCCTTGAAGCTGCCTGACATCCCCTGCTCTTGACAGGTCTGTAAACACTGTAAGAATGTTTCTGGGGAGAAAATGAATTTGCTATCTAAACCAGGTGCTTCTGCGCCTGCGGTGTGGTCAGCCTGACAAGCTCTAGCGCTAAAAGGAAACTCAACGTGTGAACTTGCCTCCAGTTTAGGCCCTTAGTACCCATGTAGATACGGAGGCATGCAGCTCTTTCCATGAGTTCTTAGTCGCTTATATGCTTTATTATAAAGGAAGAAAACTTCTGAGGACTCCTAGGCCTCTCGTGTATGCATCATTTCCCCTCCAAGTTCACTGAGTACCTCCAGAGCCCTGTGGGCCGGCTGCGAATCTTCCAGTCCCATTTGTTGATCCCTCGGAGGCCGTCTGTGCGTGCCTAGAGACGGGCAACACACTGTACGTTCCTTGAGGAGAGCTACATTTCCAGAGACCTCGACCGGCCTCAGGACAACATTGCTGGTGAGTCCGAAGTGCCCAGGAAAACTTTGTCATGGCACTTGTGTGAGCTGCCCTGTGATAATACTCTGCTTTGACTGTTTCGAGGCCCTTGTACCTGCAGTCACTCTGCTCGAGGAGAAAGTCAGCATCTTGCCATGCGGTGTCGCTGACGGCACACCCAGCAGAAACACATGCCCAGCAGAAAGTAAGGCCCTGATTTGCCGTGCAGAAGCGGAGGCGTGCAGCAGTTTCCATGAGCCGGTGGCCTGTGCTCTGCGTACCTTTAACGTGGACACCTAGGAAGCTAGCGTGGGCACCCTGTTGCCGGCAGGAACACTGAGTAGCCCCAGGCGCACCTGGGTCTGCTAAGCAACATCCAGTCCCGTAGCCCTTTAGAGCCCCTCTGTGCATGCCGAGCGTAGGGAAACGCACTGCACTCACTTTTGGAGCGTCTTAATTTCCTCAGCACTCGCGCACGTTCACGAACACCGTTCTGGCACGTCCCACATGGCGTAGAAGTCTTAGGCGTTGCCCTAGTCTGAGCTGCACTCAGAGTAACCCTCGGCTTCGCATTCCATCCAGGACCTCCTGCCTGAAGTCACCATGCCTCCTAGAGGAAGTCGGCTTGCGTTCTGACTGCAGTTTAAGTCCTGTTCTTCCTGTGGCACTGCAGGCTTTCGAATAGCCTAGGCCCAGAGGAGCAGCTACGGCGTTCCTTGGTTGAGGCAGTTCGCTTGATGCAGAACACCCTACTTCGAGAAGCTGATTCAGGGAAGGAAACACAGGGTAACCTGTGTCTCTTTGGACTTGTTAGAAACCACAGTGGGGTATGCTGAGTGTGCCCATGGAAACGGGGGCCTGCTGGAACTAGCCTTGCTTTCCCATTTTGAAGGCCGCATTCATGCTGCGTTGAAGCTGCCTGATATTCCCTGCACTTGATAGTCCTGTAAACACTGTAAGAATGCTTCTGGGGAGAAAATGAATTTGCTGTCTAAACCAGGTGCTTCCGTGACTGCGGTGTGGTCAGCCTGACAAGCTCTAGCACTGAAAGGAAACTCAACGTGTGAACTTGCCTCCAGTTGAAGCCCTTAGTAGCCATGTAGATACGGAGGCCTACAGCTCTTTCCATGAGTTCTTAGTCGCTTATATGCTTTATTTTAAAGGAAGTACACTTCTGAGGACTCCTAGTCCTCTCGGGTATGCATCATTTCCCCTCCAAGTTCACTGAGTACCTCCAGAGCCCTGTGGGCCTGCTGCGAAACTTCCAGTCCCATTTGTTGATCCCTCGGAGGTCGTCTGTGCGTGCCTAGAGACGGGCAACACACCGTACGTTCCTTGATGAGAGCTACGTTTCCAGAGACCTCGACCGGCCTCAGGACAACATTGCTGCTGAGTCCGAAGTGCCCAGGAAGACTTTGTCATGGCCCTGGTGTGAGCTGCCATGTGATAACACTCTGTTTTGAATGCTTCGAGGCTGTTTTGAATGCTTCGAGGCCCTCGTACCTGGAGTCACTCTGCTCGAGGAGAAAGTCAGCATCTTGCCATGCGGTGTCGCTGACGCCACACCCAGCAGAAACACATGCCTGGAAGTAAGGCCCTGATTTGCCGTGCAGAAGCGGAGGCGTGCAGCAGTTTCCATGAGCCGGTGGCCTGTGCTCTGCGTACCTTTAACGGCAGCACAGTTTTCTGGACACCTAGGAGGCTAGCGTGGGCACCCAGTTGCCGGCAGGAACACTGAGTACCCCCAGGCGCACCTGGGTCTGCTAAGCAACATCCAGTACCGTAGCCCTGTACAGCCCCTCTGTGCTTGCCGAGCGTAGGGCAACGCACTGCACTCTCTTTTGAGGCGTCTTAATTTCCTCAGCACTCGCGCACGTTTACGAACTCCGTTCTGGCACGTCCCACATGGCGTAGAAGTCTTAGGCATTGCCTTAGTCTGAGCAGCACTCAGAGTAACCCTCGGCTTCGCATTCCATCCAGGACCTCCTGCTTGAAATCACCGTGCCTCCTAGAGGAAGTCGGCTTGCGTTCTGACTGCAGTTTAAGTCCTTTTCTTCCTGCGGCCCTGCAGGCTTTTGAATAGCCACAGGCCCAGAGGAGCAGCTACGGCGTTCCTTGGTTGAGGCAGTTCGCTTGATGCAGAACACTCTACTTCGAGAAGCTGATTCAGGGAAAGACACACAGGGTAACCTGTGTCTCTTTGGACTTGTTAGAAACCACAGTGGGGTATGCTGAGTGTGCCCATGGAAACGGGGGCCTGCTGGAACTAGCCTTGCTTTCCCATTTTGAAGGCTGCATTCATGCTGCCTTGAAGCTGCCTGACATCCCCTGCTCTTGACAGGCCTGTAAACCCTGTAAGAATGTTTCTGGGGAGAAAATGAATTTGCTATCTAAACCAGGTGCTTCTGCGCCTGCGGTGTGGTCAGCCTGACAAGCTCTAGCGCTAAAAGGAAACTCAACGTGTGAACTTGCCTCCAGTTTAGGCCCTTAGTACCCATGTAGATACGGAGGCATGCAGCTCTTTCCATGAGTTCTTAGTCGCTTATATGCTTTATTATAAAGGAAGAAAACTTCTGAGCGCTCCTAGGCCTCTCGTGTATGCATCATTTCCCCTCCAAGTTCACTGAGTACCTCCAGAGCCCTGTGGGCCGGCTGCGAATCTTCCAGTCCCATTTGTTGATCCCTCGGAGGCCGTCTGTGCGTGCCTAGAGACGGGCAACACACTGTACGTTCCTTGAGGAGAGCTACATTTCCAGAGACCTCGACCGGCCTCAGGACAACATTGCTGGTGAGTCCGAAGTGCCTAGGAAAACTTTGTCATGGCACTTGTGTGAGCTGCCCTGTGATAATACTCTGCTTTGACTGTTTCGAGGCCCTCGTACCTGCAGTCACTCTGCTCGAGGAGAAAGTCAGCATCTTGCCATGCGGTGTCGCTGACGGCACACCCAGCAGAAACACATGCCTGGAAGTGAGGCCCTGATTTGCCGTGCAGAAGCGGAGGCGTGCAGCAGTTTCCATGAGCCGGTGGCCTGTGCTCTGCGTACCTTTAACGTGGACACCTAGGAAGCTAGCGTGGGCACCCTGTTGCCGGCAGGAACACTGAGTAGCCCCAGGCGCACCTGGGTCTGCTAAGCAACATCCAGTCCCGTAGCCCTTTAGAGCCCCTCTGTGCATGCCGAGCGTAGGGAAACGCACTGCACTCACTTTTGGAGCGTCTTAATTTCCTCAGCACTCGCGCACGTTCACGAACACCGTTCTGGCACGTCCCACATGGCGTAGAAGTCTTAGGCGTTGCCCTAGTCTGAGCTGCACTCAGAGTAACCCTCGGCTTCGCATTCCATCCAGGACCTCCTGCCTGAAGTCACCATGCCTCCTAGAGGAAGTCGGCTTGCGTTCTGACTGCAGTTTAAGTCCTGTTCTTCCTGTGGCACTGCAGGCTTTCGAATAGCCTAGGCCCAGAGGAGCAGCTACGGCGTTCCTTGGTTGAGGCAGTTCGCTTGATGCAGAACACCCTACTTCGAGAAGCTGATTCAGGGAAGGAAACACAGGGTAACCTGTGTCTCTTTGGACTTGTTAGAAACCACAGTGGGGTATGCTGAGTGTGCCCATGGAAACGGGGGCCTGCTGGAACTAGCCTTGCTTTCCCATTTTGAAGGCCGCATTCATGCTGCGTTGAAGCTGCCTGATATTCCCTGCACTTGATAGTCCTGTAAACACTGTAAGAATGCTTCTGGGGAGAAAATGAATTTGCTGTCTAAACCAGGTGCTTCCGTGACTGCGGTGTGGTCAGCCTGACAAGCTCTAGCACTGAAAGGAAACTCAACGTGTGAACTTGCCTCCAGTTGAAGCCCTTAGTAGCCATGTAGATACGGAGGCCTACAGCTCTTTCCATGAGTTCTTAGTCGCTTATATGCTTTATTTTAAAGGAAGTACACTTCTGAGGACTCCTAGTCCTCTCGGGTATGCATCATTTCCCCTCCAAGTTCACTGAGTACCTCCAGAGCCCTGTGGGCCTGCTGCGAAACTTGCAGTCCCATTTGTTGATCCCTCGGAGGTCGTCTGTGCGTGCCTAGAGACGGGCAACACACCGTACGTTCCTTGATGAGAGCTACGTTTCCAGAGACCTCGACCGGCCTCAGGACAACATTGCTGCTGAGTCCGAAGTGCCCAGGAAGACTTTGTCATGGCCCTGGTGTGAGCTGCCATGTGATAACACTCTGTTTTGAATGCTTCGAGGCTGTTTTGAATGCTTCAAGGCCCTCGTACCTGGAGTCACTCTGCTCGAGGAGAAAGTCAGCATCTTGCCATGCGGTGTCGCTGACGCCACACCCAGCAGAAACACATGCCTGGAAGTAAGGCCCTGATTTGCCGTGCAGAAGCGGAGGCGTGCAGCAGTTTCCATGAGCCGGTGGCCTGTGCTCTGCGTACCTTTAACGGCAGCACAGTTTTCTGGACACCTAGGAGGCTAGCGTGGGCACCCAGTTGCCGGCAGGAACACTGAGTACCCCCAGGCGCACCTGGGTCTGCTAAGCAACATCCAGTACCGTAGCCCTGTACAGCCCCTCTGTGCTTGCCGAGCGTAGGGCAACGCACTGCACTCTCTTTTGAGGCGTCTTAATTTCCTCAGCACTCGCGCACGTTTACGAACTCCGTTCTGGCACGTCCCACATGGCGTAGAAGTCTTAGGCATTGCCTTAGTCTGAGCAGCACTCAGAGTAACCCTCGGCTTCGCATTCCATCCAGGACCTCCTGCTTGAAATCACCGTGCCTCCTAGAGGAAGTCGGCTTGCGTTCTGACTGCAGTTTAAGTCCTTTTCTTCCTGCGGCCCTGCAGGCTTTTGAATAGCCACAGGCCCAGAGGAGCAGCTACGGCGTTCCTTGGTTGAGGCAGTTCGCTTGATGCAGAACACTCTACTTCGAGAAGCTGATTCAGGGAAAGACACACAGGGTAACCTGTGTCTCTTTGGACTTGTTAGAAACCACAGTGGGGTATGCTGAGTGTGCCCATGGAAACGGGGGCCTGCTGGAACTAGCCTTGCTTTCCCATTTTGAAGGCTGCATTCATGCTGCCTTGAAGCTGCCTGACATCCCCTGCTCTTGACAGGCCTGTAAACCCTGTAAGAATGTTTCTGGGGAGAAAATGAATTTGCTATCTAAACCAGGTGCTTCTGCGCCTGCGGTGTGGTCACCCTGACAAGCTCTAGCGCTAAAAGGAAACTCAACGTGTGAACTTGCCTCCAGTTTAGGCCCTTAGTACCCATGTAGATACGGAGGCATGCAGCTCTTTCCATGAGTTCTTAGTCGCTTATATGCTTTATTATAAAGGAAGAAAACTTCTGAGGACTCCTAGGCCTCTCGTGTATGCATCATTTCCCCTCCAAGTTCACTGAGTACATCCAGAGCCCTGTGGGCCGGCTGCGAATCTTCCAGTCCCATTTGTTGATCCCTCGGAGGCCGTCTGTGCGTGCCTAGAGACGGGCAACACACTGTACGTTCCTTGAGGAGAGCTACATTTCCAGAGACCTCGACCGGCCTCAGGACAACATTGCTGCTGAGTCCGAAGTGCCCAGGAAAACTTTGTCATGGCACTTGTGTGAGCTGCCCTGTGATAATACTCTGCTTTGACTGTTTCGAGGCCCTCGTACCTGCAGTCACTCTGCTCGAGGAGAAAGTCAGCATCTTGCCATGCGGTGTCGCTGACGGCACACCCAGCAGAAACACATGCCTGGAAGTAAGGCCCTGATTTGCCGTGCAGAAGCGGAGGCGTGCAGCAGTTTCCATGAGCCGGTGGCCTGTGCTCTGCGTACCTTTAACGTGGACACCTAGGAAGCTAGCGTGGGCACCCTGTTGCCGGCAGGAACACTGAGTAGCCCCAGGCGCACCTGGGTCTGCTAAGCAACATCCAGTCCCGTAGCCCTTTAGAGCCCCTCTGTGCATGCCGAGCGTAGGGAAACGCACTGCACTCACTTTTGGAGCGTCTTAATTTCCTCAGCACTCGCGCACGTTCACGAACACCGTTCTGGCACGTCCCACATGGCGTAGAAGTCTTAGGCGTTGCCCTAGTCTGAGCTGCACTCAGAGTAACCCTCGGCTTCGCATTCCATCCAGGACCTCCTGCCTGAAGTCACCATGCCTCCTAGAGGAAGTCGGCTTGCGTTCTGACTGCAGTTTAAGTCCTGTTCTTCCTGTGGCACTGCAGGCTTTCGAATAGCCTAGGCCCAGAGGAGCAGCTACGGCGTTCCTTGGTTGAGGCAGTTCGCTTGATGCAGAACACCCTACTTCGAGAAGCTGATTCAGGGAAGGAAACACAGGGTAACCTGTGTCTCTTTGGACTTGTTAGAAACCACAGTGGGGTATGCTGAGTGTGCCCATGGAAACGGGGGCCTGCTGGAACTAGCCTTGCTTTCCCATTTTGAAGGCCGCATTCATGCTGCGTTGAAGCTGCCTGATATTCCCTGCACTTGATAGTCCTGTAAACACTGTAAGAATGCTTCTGGGGAGAAAATGAATTTGCTGTCTAAACCAGGTGCTTCCGTGACTGCGGTGTGGTCAGCCTGACAAGCTCTAGCACTGAAAGGAAACTCAACGTGTGAACTTGCCTCCAGTTGAAGCCCTTAGTAGCCATGTAGATACGGAGGCCTACAGCTCTTTCCATGAGTTCTTAGTCGCTTATATGCTTTATTTTAAAGGAAGTACACTTCTGAGAACTCCTAGTCCTCTCGGGTATGCATCATTTCCCCTCCAAGTTCACTGAGTACCTCCAGAGCCCTGTGGGCCTGCTGCGAAACTTGCAGTCCCATTTGTTGATCCCTCGGAGGTCGTCTGTGCGTGCCTAGAGACGGGCAACACACCGTACGTTCCTTGATGAGAGCTACGTTTCCAGAGACCTCGACCGGCCTCAGGACAACATTGCTGCTGAGTCCGAAGTGCCCAGGAAGACTTTGTCATGGCCCTGGTGTGAGCTGCCATGTGATAACACTCTGTTTTGAATGCTTCGAGGCTGTTTTGAATGCTTCGAGGCCCTCGTACCTGGAGTCACTCTGCTCGAGGAGAAAGTCAGCATCTTGCCATGCGGTGTCGCTGACGCCACACCCAGCAGAAACACATGCCTGGAAGTAAGGCCCTGATTTGCCGTGCAGAAGCGGAGGCGTGCAGCAGTTTCCATGAGCCGGTGGCCTGTGCTCTGCGTACCTTTAACGGCAGCACAGTTTTCTGGACACCTAGGAGGCTAGCGTGGGCACCCAGTTGCCGGCAGGAACACTGAGTACCCCCAGGCGCACCTGGGTCTGCTAAGCAACATCCAGTACCGTAGCCCTGTACAGCCCCTCTGTGCTTGCCGAGCGTAGGGCAACGCACTGCACTCTCTTTTGAGGCGTCTTAATTTCCTCAGCACTCGCGCACGTTTACGAACTCCGTTCTGGCACGTCCCACATGGCGTAGAAGTCTTAGGCATTGCCTTAGTCTGAGCAGCACTCAGAGTAACCCTCGGCTTCGCATTCCATCCAGGACCTCCTGCTTGAAATCACCGTGCCTCCTAGAGGAAGTCGGCTTGCGTTCTGACTGCAGTTTAAGTCCTTTTCTTCCTGCGGCCCTGCAGGCTTTTGAATAGCCACAGGCCCAGAGGAGCAGCTACGGCGTTCCTTGGTTGAGGCAGTTCGCTTGATGCAGAACACTCTACTTCGAGAAGCTGATTCAGGGAAAGACACACAGGGTAACCTGTGTCTCTTTGGACTTGTTAGAAACCACAGTGGGGTATGCTGAGTGTGCCCATGGAAACAGGGGCCTGCTGGAACTAGCCTTGCTTTCCCATTTTGAAGGCTGCATTCATGCTGCCTTGAAGCTGCCTGACATCCCCTGCTCTTGACAGGCCTGTAAACCCTGTAAGAATGTTTCTGGGGAGAAAATGAATTTGCTATCTAAACCAGGTGCTTCTGCGCCTGCGGTGTGGTCACCCTGACAAGCTCTAGCGCTAAAAGGAAACTCAACGTGTGAACTTGCCTCCAGTTTAGGCCCTTAGTACCCATGTAGATACGGAGGCATGCAGCTCTTTCCATGAGTTCTTAGTCGCTTATATGCTTTATTATAAAGGAAGAAAACTTCTGAGGACTCCTAGGCCTCTCGTGTATGCATCATTTCCCCTCCAAGTTCACTGAGTACCTCCAGAGCCCTGTGGGCCGGCTGCGAATCTTCCAGTCCCATTTGTTGATCCCTCGGAGGCCGTCTGTGCGTGCCTAGAGACGGGCAACACACTGTACGTTCCTTGAGGAGAGCTACATTTCCAGAGACCTCGACCGGCCTCAGGACAACATTGCTGGTGAGTCCGAAGTGCCCAG
This sequence comes from Delphinus delphis, assembly GCF_949987515.2. Lineage (NCBI taxonomy): Eukaryota > Metazoa > Chordata > Mammalia > Artiodactyla > Delphinidae > Delphinus > Delphinus delphis. The sequence continues at coordinate 38,441,163 of NC_082701.1, forward strand.
GAAAACTTTGTCATGGCACTTGTGTGAGCTGCCCTGTGATAATACTCTGCTTTGACTGTTTCGAGGCCCTCGTACCTGCAGTCACTCTGCTCGAGGAGAAAGTCAGCATCTTGCCATGCGGTGTCGCTGACGGCACACCCAGCAGAAACACATGTCTGGAAGTAAGGCCCTGATTTGCCGTGCAGAAGCGGAGGCGTGCAGCAGTTTCCATGAGCCGGTGGCCTGTGCTCTGCGTACCTTTAACGTGGACACCTAGGAAGCTAGCGTGGGCACCCTGTTGCCGGCAGGAACACTGAGTAGCCCCAGGCGCACCTGGGTCTGCTAAGCAACATCCAGTCCCGTAGCCCTTTAGAGCCCCTCTGTGCATGCCGAGCGTAGGGAAACGCACTGCACTCACTTTTGGAGCGTCTTAATTTCCTCAGCACTCGCGCACGTTCACGAACACCGTTCTGGCACGTCCCACATGGCGTACAAGTCTTAGGCGTTGCCCTAGTCTGAGCTGCACTCAGAGTAACCCTCGGCTTCGCATTCCATCCAGGACCTCCTGCCTGAAGTCACCATGCCTCCTAGAGGAAGTCGGCTTGCGTTCTGACTGCAGTTTAAGTCCTGTTCTTCCTGTGGCACTGCAGGCTTTCGAATAGCCTAGGCCCAGAGGAGCAGCTACGGCGTTCCTTGGTTGAGGCAGTTCGCTTGATGCAGAACACCCTACTTCGAGAAGCTGATTCAGGGAAGGAAACACAGGGTAACCTGTGTCTCTTTGGACTTGTTAGAAACCACAGTGGGGTATGCTGAGTGTGCCCATGGAAACGGGGGCCTGCTGGAACTAGCCTTGCTTTCCCATTTTGAAGGCCGCATTCATGCTGCGTTGAAGCTGCCTGATATTCCCTGCACTTGATAGTCCTGTAAACACTGTAAGAATGCTTCTGGGGAGAAAATGAATTTGCTGTCTAAACCAGGTGCTTCCGTGACTGCGGTGTGGTCAGCCTGACAAGCTCTAGCACTGAAAGGAAACTCAACGTGTGAACTTGCCTCCAGTTGAAGCCCTTAGTAGCCATGTAGATACGGAGGCCTACAGCTCTTTCCATGAGTTCTTAGTCGCTTATATGCTTTATTTTAAAGGAAGTACACTTCTGAGGACTCCTAATCCTCTCGGATATGCATCATTTCCCCTCCAAGTTCACTGAGTACCTCCAGAGCCCTGTGGGCCTGCTGCGAAACTTCCAGTCCCATTTGTTGATCCCTCGGAGGTCGTCTGTGCGTGCCTAGAGACGGGCAACACACCGTACGTTCCTTGATGAGAGCTACGTTTCCAGAGACCTCGACCGGCCTCAGGACAACATTGCTGCTGAGTCCGAAGTGCCCAGGAAGACTTTGTCATGGCCCTGGTGTGAGCTGCCATGTGATAACACTCTGTTTTGAATGCTTCGAGGCTGTTTTGAATGCTTCGAGGCCCTCGTACCTGGAGTCACTCTGCTCGAGGAGAAAGTCAGCATCTTGCCATGCGGTGTCGCTGACGCCACACCCAGCAGAAACACATGCCTGGAAGTAAGGCCCTGATTTGCCGTGCAGAAGCGGAGGCGTGCAGCAGTTTCCATGAGCCGGTGGCCTGTGCTCTGCGTACCTTTAACGGCAGCACAGTTTTCTGGACACCTAGGAGGCTAGCGTGGGCACCCAGTTGCCGGCAGGAACACTGAGTACCCCCAGGCGCACCTGGGTCTGCTAAGCAACATCCAGTACCGTAGCCCTGTACAGCCCCTCTGTGCTTGCCGAGCGTAGGGCAACGCACTGCACTCTCTTTTGAGGCGTCTTAATTTCCTCAGCACTCGCGCACGTTTACGAACTCCGTTCTGGCACGTCCCACATGGCGTAGAAGTCTTAGGCATTGCCTTAGTCTGAGCAGCACTCAGAGTAACCCTCGGCTTCGCATTCCATCCAGGACCTCCTGCTTGAAATCACCGTGCCTCCTAGAGGAAGTCGGCTTGCGTTCTGACTGCAGTTTAAGTCCTTTTCTTCCTGCGGCCCTGCAGGCTTTTGAATAGCCACAGGCCCAGAGGAGCAGCTACGGCGTTCCTTGGTTGAGGCAGTTCGCTTGATGCAGAACACTCTACTTCGAGAAGCTGATTCAGGGAAAGACACACAGGGTAACCTGTGTCTCTTTGGACTTGTTAGAAACCACAGTGGGGTATGCTGAGTGTGCCCATGGAAACGGGGGCCTGCTGGAACTAGCCTTGCTTTCCCATTTTGAAGGCTGCATTCATGCTGCCTTGAAGCTGCCTGACATCCCCTGCTCTTGACAGGCCTGTAAACCCTGTAAGAATGTTTCTGGGGAGAAAATGAATTTGCTATCTAAACCAGGTGCTTCTGCGCCTGCGGTGTGGTCACCCTGACAAGCTCTAGCGCTAAAAGGAAACTCAACGTGTGAACTTGCCTCCAGTTTAGGCCCTTAGTACCCATGTAGATACGGAGGCATGCAGCTCTTTCCATGAGTTCTTAGTCGCTTATATGCTTTATTATAAAGGAAGAAAACTTCTGAGGACTCCTAGGCCTCTCGTGTATGCATCATTTCCCCTCCAAGTTCACTGAGTACCTCCAGAGCCCTGTGGGCCGGCTGCGAATCTTCCAGTCCCATTTGTTGATCCCTCGGAGGCCGTCTGTGCGTGCCTAGAGACGGGCAACACACTCTACGTTCCTTGAGGAGAGCTACATTTCCAGAGACCTCGACCGGCCTCAGGACAACATTGCTGGTGAGTCCGAAGTGCCCAGGAAAACTTTGTCATGGCACTTGTGTGAGCTGCCCTGTGATAATACTCTGCTTTGACTGTTTCGAGGCCCTCGTACCTGCAGTCACTCTGCTCGAGGAGAAAGTCAGCATCTTGCCATGCGGTGTCGCTGACGGCACACCCAGCAGAAACACACGCCTGGAAGTGAGGCCCTGATTTGCCGTGCAGAAGCGGAGGCGTGCAGCAGTTTCCATGAGCCGGTGGCCTGTGCTCTGCGTACCTTTAACGTGGACACCTAGGAAGCTAGCGTGGGCACCCTGTTGCCGGCAGGAACACTGAGTAGCCCCAGGCGCACCTGGGTCTGCTAAGCAACATCCAGTCCCGTAGCCCTTTAGAGCCCCTCTGTGCATGCCGAGCGTAGGGAAACGCACTGCACTCACTTTTGGAGCGTCTTAATTTCCTCAGCACTCGCGCACGTTCACGAACACCGTTCTGGCACGTCCCACATGGCGTAGAAGTCTTAGGCGTTGCCCTAGTCTGAGCTGCACTCAGAGTAACCCTCGGCTTCGCATTCCATCCAGGACCTCCTGCCTGAAGTCACCATGCCTCCTAGAGGAAGTCGGCTTGCGTTCTGACTGCAGTTTAAGTCCTGTTCTTCCTGTGGCACTGCAGGCTTTCGAATAGCCTAGGCCCAGAGGAGCAGCTACGGCGTTCCTTGGTTGAGGCAGTTCGCTTGATGCAGAACACCCTACTTCGAGAAGCTGATTCAGGGAAGGAAACACAGGGTAACCTGTGTCTCTTTGGACTTGTTAGAAACCACAGTGGGGTATGCTGAGTGTGCCCATGGAAACGGGGGCCTGCTGGAACTAGCCTTGCTTTCCCATTTTGAAGGCCGCATTCATGCTGCGTTGAAGCTGCCTGATATTCCCTGCACTTGATAGTCCTGTAAACACTGTAAGAATGCTTCTGGGGAGAAAATGAATTTGCTGTCTAAACCAGGTGCTTCCGTGACTGCGGTGTGGTCAGCCTGACAAGCTCTAGCACTGAAAGGAAACTCAACGTGTGAACTTGCCTCCAGTTGAAGCCCTTAGTAGCCATGTAGATACGGAGGCCTACAGCTCTTTCCATGAGTTCTTAGTCGCTTATATGCTTTATTTTAAAGGAAGTACACTTCTGAGGACTCCTAATCCTCTCGGGTATGCATCATTTCCCCTCCAAGTTCACTGAGTACCTCCAGAGCCCTGTGGGCCTGCTGCGAAACTTGCAGTCCCATTTGTTGATCCCTCGGAGGTCGTCTGTGCGTGCCTAGAGACGGGCAACACACCGTACGTTCCTTGATGAGAGCTACGTTTCCAGAGACCTCGACCGGCCTCAGGACAACATTGCTGCTGAGTCCGAAGTGCCCAGGAAGACTTTGTCATGGCCCTGGTGTGAGCTGCCATGTGATAACACTCTGTTTTGAATGCTTCGAGGCTGTTTTGAATGCTTCGAGGCCCTCGTACCTGGAGTCACTCTGCTCGAGGAGAAAGTCAGCATCTTGCCATGCGGTGTCGCTGACGCCACACCCAGCAGAAACACATGCCTGGAAGTAAGGCCCTGATTTGCCGTGCAGAAGCGGAGGCGTGCAGCAGTTTCCATGAGCCGGTGGCCTGTGCTCTGCGTACCTTTAACGGCAGCACAGTTTTCTGGACACCTAGGAGGCTAGCGTGGGCACCCAGTTGCCGGCAGGAACACTGAGTACCCCCAGGCGCACCTGGGTCTGCTAAGCAACATCCAGTACCGTAGCCCTGTACAGCCCCTCTGTGCTTGCCGAGCGTAGGGAAACGCACTGCACCCTCTTTTGAGGCGTCTTAATTTCCTCAGCACTCGCGCACGTTTACGAACTCCGTTCTGGCACGTCCCACATGGCGTAGAAGTCTTAGGCATTGCCTTAGTCTGAGCAGCACTCAGAGTAACCCTCGTCTTCGCATTCCATCCAGGACCTCCTGCTTGAAATCACCGTGCCTCCTAGAGGAAGTCGGCTTGCGTTCTGACTGCAGTTTAAGTCCTTTTCTTCCTGCGGCCCTGCAGGCTTTTGAATAGCCACAGGCCCAGAGGAGCAGCTACGGCGTTCCTTGGTTGAGGCAGTTCGCTTGATGCAGAACACTCTACTTCGAGAAGCTGATTCAGGGAAAGACACACAGGGTAACCTGTGTCTCTTTGGACTTGTTAGAAACCACAGTGGGGTATGCTGAGTGTGCCCATGGAAACGGGGGCCTGCTGGAACTAGCCTTGCTTTCCCATTTTGAAGGCTGCATTCATGCTGCCTTGAAGCTGCCTGACATCCCCTGCTCTTGACAGGCCTGTAAACCCTGTAAGAATGTTTCTGGGGAGAAAATGAATTTGCTATCTAAACCAGGTGCTTCTGCGCCTGCGGTGTGGTCACCCTGACAAGCTCTAGCGCTAAAAGGAAACTCAACGTGTGAACTTGCCTCCAGTTTAGGCCCTTAGTACCCATGTAGATACGGAGGCATGCAGCTCTTTCCATGAGTTCTTAGTCGCTTATATGCTTTATTATAAAGGAAGAAAACTTCTGAGGACTCCTAGGCCTCTCGTGTATGCATCATTTCCCCTCCAAGTTCACTGAGTACCTCCAGAGCCCTGTGGGCCGGCTGCGAATCTTCCAGTCCCATTTGTTGATCCCTCGGAGGCCGTCTGTGCGTGCCTAGAGACGGGCAACACACTGTACGTTCCTTGAGGAGAGCTACATTTCCAGAGACCTCGACCGGCCTCAGGACAACATTGCTGGTGAGTCCGAAGTGCCCAGGAAAACTTTGTCATGGCACTTGTGTGAGCTGCCCTGTGATAATACTCTGCTTTGACTGTTTCGAGGCCCTCGTACCTGCAGTCACTCTGCTCGAGGAGAAAGTCAGCATCTTGCCATGCGGTGTCGCTGACGGCACACCCAGCAGAAACACACGCCTGGAAGTGAGGCCCTGATTTGCCGTGCAGAAGCGGAGGCGTGCAGCAGTTTCCATGAGCCGGTGGCCTGTGCTCTGCGTACCTTTAACGTGGACACCTAGGAAGCTAGCGTGGGCACCCTGTTGCCGGCAGGAACACTGAGTAGCCCCAGGCGCACCTGGGTCTGCTAAGCAACATCCAGTCCCGTAGCCCTTTAGAGCCCCTCTGTGCATGCCGAGCGTAGGGAAACGCACTGCACTCACTTTTGGAGCGTCTTAATTTCCTCAGCACTCGCGCACGTTCACGAACACCGTTCTGGCACGTCCCACATGGCGTAGAAGTCTTAGGCGTTGCCCTAGTCTGAGCTGCACTCAGAGTAACCCTCGGCTTCGCATTCCATCCAGGACCTCCTGCCTGAAGTCACCATGCCTCCTAGAGGAAGTCGGCTTGCGTTCTGACTGCAGTTTAAGTCCTGTTCTTCCTGTGGCACTGCAGGCTTTCGAATAGCCTAGGCCCAGAGGAGCAGCTACGGCGTTCCTTGGTTGAGGCAGTTCGCTTGATGCAGAACACTCTACTTCGAGAAGCTGATTCAGGGAAGGAAACACAGGGTAACCTGTGTCTCTTTGGACTTGTTAGAAACCACAGTGGGGTATGCTGAGTGTGCCCATGGAAACGGGGGCCTGCTGGAACTAGCCTTGCTTTCCCATTTTGAAGGCCGCATTCATGCTGCGTTGAAGCTGCCTGATATTCCCTGCACTTGATAGTCCTGTAAACACTGTAAGAATGCTTCTGGGGAGAAAATGAATTTGCTGTCTAAACCAGGTGCTTCCGTGACTGCGGTGTGGTCAGCCTGACAAGCTCTAGCACTGAAAGGAAACTCAACGTGTGAACTTGCCTCCAGTTGAAGCCCTTAGTAGCCATGTAGATACGGAGGCCTACAGCTCTTTCCATGAGTTCTTAGTCGCTTATATGCTTTATTTTAAAGGAAGTACACTTCTGAGGACTCCTAGTCCTCTCGGGTATGCATCATTTCCCCTCCAAGTTCACTGAGTACCTCCAGAGCCCTGTGGGCCTGCTGCGAAACTTGCAGTCCCATTTGTTGATCCCTCGGAGGTCGTCTGTGCGTGCCTAGAGACGGGCAACACACCGTACGTTCCTTGATGAGAGCTACGTTTCCAGAGACCTCGACCGGCCTCAGGACAACATTGCTGCTGAGTCCGAAGTGCCCAGGAAGACTTTGTCATGGCCCTGGTGTGAGCTGCCATGTGATAACACTCTGTTTTGAATGCTTCGAGGCTGTTTTGAATGCTTCGAGGCCCTCGTACCTGGAGTCACTCTGCTCGAGGAGAAAGTCAGCATCTTGCCATGCGGTGTCGCTGACGCCACACCCAGCAGAAACACATGCCTGGAAGTAAGGCCCTGATTTGCCGTGCAGAAGCGGAGGCGTGCAGCAGTTTCCATGAGCCGGTGGCCTGTGCTCTGCGTACCTTTAACGGCAGCACAGTTTTCTGGACACCTAGGAGGCTAGCGTGGGCACCCAGTTGCCGGCAGGAACACTGAGTACCCCCAGGCGCACCTGGGTCTGCTAAGCAACATCCAGTACCGTAGCCCTGTACAGCCCCTCTGTGCTTGCCGAGCGTAGGGCAACGCACTGCACTCTCTTTTGAGGCGTCTTAATTTCCTCAGCACTCGCGCACGTTTACGAACTCCGTTCTGGCACGTCCCACATGGCGTAGAAGTCTTAGGCATTGCCTTAGTCTGAGCAGCACTCAGAGTAACCCTCGGCTTCGCATTCCATCCAGGACCTCCTGCTTGAAATCACCGTGCCTCCTAGAGGAAGTCGGCTTGCGTTCTGACTGCAGTTTAAGTCCTTTTCTTCCTGCGGCCCTGCAGGCTTTTGAATAGCCACAGGCCCAGAGGAGCAGCTACGGCGTTCCTTGGTTGAGGCAGTTCGCTTGATGCAGAACACTCTACTTCGAGAAGCTGATTCAGGGAAAGACACACAGGGTAACCTGTGTCTCTTTGGACTTGTTAGAAACCACAGTGGGGTATGCTGAGTGTGCCCATGGAAACGGGGGCCTGCTGGAACTAGCCTTGCTTTCCCATTTTGAAGGCTGCATTCATGCTGCCTTGAAGCTGCCTGACATCCCCTGCTCTTGACAGGCCTGTAAACCCTGTAAGAATGTTTCTGGGGAGAAAATGAATTTGCTATCTAAACCAGGTGCTTCTGCGCCTGCGGTGTGGTCAGCCTGACAAGCTCTAGCGCTAAAAGGAAACTCAACGTGTGAACTTGCCTCCAGTTTAGGCCCTTAGTACCCATGTAGATACGGAGGCATGCAGCTCTTTCCATGAGTTCTTAGTCGCTTATATGCTTTATTATAAAGGAAGAAAACTTCTGAGGACTCCTAGGCCTCTCGTGTATGCATCATTTCCCCTCCAAGTTCACTGAGTACCTCCAGAGCCCTGTGGGCCGGCTGCGAATCTTCCAGTCCCATTTGTTGATCCCTCGGAGGCCGTCTGTGCGTGCCTAGAGACGGGCAACACACTGTACGTTCCTTGAGGAGAGCTACATTTCCAGAGACCTCGACCGGCCTCAGGACAACATTGCTGGTGAGTCCGAAGTGCCCAGGAAAACTTTGTCATGGCACTTGTGTGAGCTGCCCTGTGATAATACTCTGCTTTGACTGTTTCGAGGCCCTCGTACCTGCAGTCACTCTGCTCGAGGAGAAAGTCAGCATCTTGCCATGCGGTGTCGCTGACGGCACACCCAGCAGAAACACATGCCTGGAAGTGAGGCCCTGATTTGCCGTGCAGAAGCGGAGGCGTGCAGCAGTTTCCATGAGCCGGTGGCCTGTGCTCTGCGTACCTTTAACGTGGACACCTAGGAAGCTAGCGTGGGCACCCTGTTGCCGGCAGGAACACTGAGTAGCCCCAGGCGCACCTGGGTCTGCTAAGCAACATCCAGTCCCGTAGCCCTTTAGAGCCCCTCTGTGCATGCCGAGCGTAGGGAAACGCACTGCACTCACTTTTGGAGCGTCTTAATTTCCTCAGCACTCGCGCACGTTCACGAACACCGTTCTGGCACGTCCCACATGGCGTAGAAGTCTTAGGCGTTGCCCTAGTCTGAGCTGCACTCAGAGTAACCCTCGGCTTCGCATTCCATCCAGGACCTCCTGCCTGAAGTCACCATGCCTCCTAGAGGAAGTCGGCTTGCGTTCTGACTGCAGTTTAAGTCCTGTTCTTCCTGTGGCACTGCAGGCTTTCGAATAGCCTAGGCCCAGAGGAGCAGCTATGGCGTTCCTTGGTTGAGGCAGTTCGCTTGATGCAGAACACCCTACTTCGAGAAGCTGATTCAGGGAAGGAAACACAGGGTAACCTGTGTCTCTTTGGACTTGTTAGAAACCACAGTGGGGTATGCTGAGTGTGCCCATGGAAACGGGGGCCTGCTGGAACTAGCCTTGCTTTCCCATTTTGAAGGCCGCATTCATGCTGCGTTGAAGCTGCCTGATATTCCCTGCACTTGATAGTCCTGTAAACACTGTAAGAATGCTTCTGGGGAGAAAATGAATTTGCTGTCTAAACCAGGTGCTTCCGTGACTGCGGTGTGGTCAGCCTGACAAGCTCTAGCACTGAAAGGAAACTCAACGTGTGAACTTGCCTCCAGTTGAAGCCCTTAGTAGCCATGTAGATACGGAGGCCTACAGCTCTTTCCATGAGTTCTTAGTCGCTTATATGCTTTATTTTAAAGGAAGTACACTTCTGAGGACTCCTAGTCCTCTCGGGTATGCATCATTTCCCCTCCAAGTTCACTGAGTACCTCCAGAGCCCTGTGGGCCTGCTGCGAAACTTGCAGTCCCATTTGTTGATCCCTCGGAGGTCGTCTGTGCGTGCCTAGAGACGGGCAACACACCGTACGTTCCTTGATGAGAGCTACGTTTCCAGAGACCTCGACCGGCCTCAGGACAACATTGCTGCTGAGTCCGAAGTGCCCAGGAAGACTTTGTCATGGCCCTGGTGTGAGCTGCCATGTGATAACACTCTGTTTTGAATGCTTCGAGGCTGTTTTGAATGCTTCGAGGCCCTCGTACCTGGAGTCACTCTGCTCGAGGAGAAAGTCAGCATCTTGCCATGCGGTGTCGCTGACGCCACACCCAGCAGAAACACATGCCTGGAAGTAAGGCCCTGATTTGCCGTGCAGAAGCGGAGGCGTGCAGCAGTTTCCATGAGCCGGTGGCCTGTGCTCTGCGTACCTTTAACGGCAGCACAGTTTTCTGGACACCTAGGAGGCTAGCGTGGGCACCCAGTTGCCGGCAGGAACACTGAGTACCCCCAGGCGCACCTGGGTCTGCTAAGCAACATCCAGTACCGTAGCCCTGTACAGCCCCTCTGTGCTTGCCGAGCGTAGGGCAACGCACTGCACTCTCTTTTGAGGCGTCTTAATTTCCTCAGCACTCGCGCACGTTTACGAACTCCGTTCTGGCACGTCCCACATGGCGTAGAAGTCTTAGGCATTGCCTTAGTCTGAGCAGCACTCAGAGTAACCCTCGGCTTCGCATTCCATCCAGGACCTCCTGCTTGAAATCACCGTGCCTCCTAGAGGAAGTCGGCTTGCGTTCTGACTGCAGTTTAAGTCCTTTTCTTCCTGCGGCCCTGCAGGCTTTTGAATAGCCACAGGCCCAGAGGAGCAGCTACGGCGTTCCTTGGTTGAGGCAGTTCGCTTGATGCAGAACACTCTACTTCGAGAAGCTGATTCAGGGAAAGACACACAGGGTAACCTGTGTCTCTTTGGACTTGTTAGAAACCACAGTGGGGTATGCTGAGTGTGCCCATGGAAACGGGGGCCTGCTGGAACTAGCCTTGCTTTCCCATTTTGAAGGCTGCATTCATGCTGCCTTGAAGCTGCCTGACATCCCCTGCTCTTGACAGGCCTGTAAACCCTGTAAGAATGTTTCTGGGGAGAAAATGAATTTGCTATCTAAACCAGGTGCTTCTGCGCCTGCGGTGTGGTCACCCTGACAAGCTCTAGCGCTAAAAGGAAACTCAACGTGTGAACTTGCCTCCAGTTTAGGCCCTTAGTACCCATGTAGATACGGAGGCATGCAGCTCTTTCCATGAGTTCTTAGTCGCTTATATGCTTTATTATAAAGGAAGAAAACTTCTGAGGACTCCTAGGCCTCTCGTGTATGCATCATTTCCCCTCCAAGTTCACTGAGTACCTCCAGAGCCCTGTGGGCCGGCTGCGAATCTTCCAGTCCCATTTGTTGATCCCTCGGAGGCCGTCTGTGCGTGCCTAGAGACGGGCAACACACTGTACGTTCCTTGAGGAGAGCTACATTTCCAGAGACCTCGACCGGCCTCAGGACAACATTGCTGGTGAGTCCGAAGTGCCCAGGAAAACTTTGTCATGGCACTTGTGTGAGCTGCCCTGTGATAATACTCTGCTTTGACTGTTTCGAGGCCCTCGTACCTGCAGTCACTCTGCTCGAGGAGAAAGTCAGCATCTTGCCATGCGGTGTCGCTGACGGCACACCCAGCAGAAACACATGCCTGGAAGTAAGGCCCTGATTTGCCGTGCAGAAGCGGAGGCGTGCAGCAGTTTCCATGAGCCGGTGGCCTGTGCTCTGCGTACCTTTAACGTGGACACCTAGGAAGCTAGCGTGGGCACCCTGTTGCCGGCAGGAACACTGAGTAGCCCCAGGCGCACCTGGGTCTGCTAAGCAACATCCAGTCCCGTAGCCCTTTAGAGCCCCTCTGTGCATGCCGAGCGTAGGGAAACGCACTGCACTCACTTTTGGAGCGTCTTAATTTCCTCAGCACTCGCGCACGTTCACGAACACCGTTCTGGCACGTCCCACATGGCGTAGAAGTCTTAGGCGTTGCCCTAGTCTGAGCTGCACTCAGAGTAACCCTCGGCTTCGCATTCCATCCAGGACCTCCTGCCTGAAGTCACCATGCCTCCTAGAGGAAGTCGGCTTGCGTTCTGACTGCAGTTTAAGTCCTGTTCTTCCTGTGGCACTGCAGGCTTTCGAATAGCCTAGGCCCAGAGGAGCAGCTACGGCGTTCCTTGGTTGAGGCAGTTCGCTTGATGCAGAACACCCTACTTCGAGAAGCTGATTCAGGGAAGGAAACACAGGGTAACCTGTGTCTCTTTGGACTTGTTAGAAACCACAGTGGGGTATGCTGAGTGTGCCCATGGAAACGGGGGCCTGCTGGAACTAGCCTTGCTTTCCCATTTTGAAGGCCGCATTCATGCTGCGTTGAAGCTGCCTGATATTCCCTGCACTTGATAGTCCTGTAAACACTGTAAGAATGCTTCTGGGGAGAAAATGAATTTGCTGTCTAAACCAGGTGCTTCCGTGACTGCGGTGTGGTCAGCCTGACAAGCTCTAGCACTGAAAGGAAACTCAACGTGTGAACTTGCCTCCAGTTGAAGCCCTTAGTAGCCATGTAGATACGGAGGCCTACAGCTCTTTCCATGAGTTCTTAGTCGCTTATATGCTTTATTTTAAAGGAAGTACACTTCTGAGGACTCCTAGTCCTCTCGGGTATGCATCATTTCCCCTCCAAGTTCACTGAGTACCTCCAGAGCCCTGTGGGCCTGCTGCGAAACTTGCAGTCCCATTTGTTGATCCCTCGGAGGTCGTCTGTGCGTGCCTAGAGACGGGCAACACACCGTACGTTCCTTGATGAGAGCTACGTTTCCAGAGACCTCGACCGGCCTCAGGACAACATTGCTGCTGAGTCCGAAGTGCCCAGGAAGACTTTGTCATGGCCCTGGTGTGAGCTGCCATGTGATAACACTCTGTTTTGAATGCTTCGAGGCTGTTTTGAATGCTTCGAGGCCCTCGTACCTGGAGTCACTCTGCTCGAGGAGAAAGTCAGCATCTTGCCATGCGGTGTCGCTGACGCCACACCCAGCAGAAACACATGCCTGGAAGTAAGGCCCTGATTTGCCGTGCAGAAGCGGAGGCGTGCAGCAGTTTCCATGAGCCGGTGGCCTGTGCTCTGCGTACCTTTAACGGCAGCACAGTTTTCTGGACACCTAGGAGGCTAGCGTGGGCACCCAGTTGCCGGCAGGAACACTGAGTACCCCCAGGCGCACCTGGGTCTGCTAAGCAACATCCAGTACCGTAGCCCTGTACAGCCCCTCTGTGCTTGCCGAGCGTAGGGAAACGCACTGCACTCTCTTTTGAGGCGTCTTAATTTCCTCAGCACTCGCGCACGTTTACGAACTCCGTTCTGGCACGTCCCACATGGCGTAGAAGTCTTAGGCATTGCCTTAGTCTGAGCAGCACTCAGAGTAACCCTCGGCTTCGCATTCCATCCAGGACCTCCTGCTTGAAATCACCGTGCCTCCTAGAGGAAGTCGGCTTGCGTTCTGACTGCAGTTTAAGTCCTTTTCTTCCTGCGGCCCTGCAGGCTTTTGAATAGCCACAGGCCCAGAGGAGCAGCTACGGCGTTCCTTGGTTGAGGCAGTTCGCTTGATGCAGAACACTCTACTTCGAGAAGCTGATTCAGGGAAAGACACACAGGGTAACCTGTGTCTCTTTGGACTTGTTAGAAACCACAGTGGGGTATGCTGAGTGTGCCCATGGAAACGGGGGCCTGCTGGAACTAGCCTTGCTTTCCCATTTTGAAGGCTGCATTCATGCTGCCTTGAAGCTGCCTGACATCCCCTGCTCTTGACAGGCCTGTAAACCCTGTAAGAATGTTTCTGGGGAGAAAATGAATTTGCTATCTAAACCAGGTGCTTCTGCGCCTGCGGTGTGGTCACCCTGACAAGCTCTAGCGCTAAAAGGAAACTCAACGTGTGAACTTGCCTCCAGTTTAGGCCCTTAGTACCCATGTAGATACGGAGGCATGCAGCTCTTTCCATGAGTTCTTAGTCGCTTATATGCTTTATTATAAAGGAAGAAAACTTCTGAGGACTCCTAGGCCTCTCGTGTATGCATCATTTCCCCTCCAAGTTCACTGAGTACCTCCAGAGCCCTGTGGGCCGGCTGCGAATCTTCCAGTCCCATTTGTTGATCCCTCGGAGGCCGTCTGTGCGTGCCTAGAGACGGGCAACACACTGTACGTTCCTTGAGGAGAGCTACATTTCCAGAGACCTCGACCGGCCTCAGGACAACATTGCTGGTGAGTCCGAAGTGCCCAGGAAAACTTTGTCATGGCACTTGTGTGAGCTGCCCTGTGATAATACTCTGCTTTGACTGTTTCGAGGCCCTCGTACCTGCAGTCACTCTGCTCGAGGAGAAAGTCAGCATCTTGCCATGCGGTGTCGCTGACGGCACACCCAGCAGAAACACACGCCTGGAAGTGAGGCCCTGATTTGCCGTGCAGAAGCGGAGGCGTGCAGCAGTTTCCATGAGCCGGTGGCCTGTGCTCTGCGTACCTTTAACGTGGACACCTAGGAAGCTAGCGTGGGCACCCTGTTGCCGGCAGGAACACTGAGTAGCCCCAGGCGCACCTGGGTCTGCTAAGCAACATCCAGTCCCGTAGCCCTTTAGAGCCCCTCTGTGCATGCCGAGCGTAGGGAAACGCACTGCACTCACTTTTGGAGCGTCTTAATTTCCTCAGCACTCGCGCACGTTCACGAACACCGTTCTGGCACGTCCCACATGGCGTAGAAGTCTTAGGCGTTGCCCTAGTCTGAGCTGCACTCAGAGTAACCCTCGGCTTCGCATTCCATCCAGGACCTCCTGCCTGAAGTCACCATGCCTCCTAGAGGAAGTCGGCTTGCGTTCTGACTGCAGTTTAAGTCCTGTTCTTCCTGTGGCACTGCAGGCTTTCGAATAGCCTAGGCCCAGAGGAGCAGCTACGGCGTTCCTTGGTTGAGGCAGTTCGCTTGATGCAGAACACTCTACTTCGAGAAGCTGATTCAGGGAAGGAAACACAGGGTAACCTGTGTCTCTTTGGACTTGTTAGAAACCACAGTGGGGTATGCTGAGTGTGCCCATGGAAACGGGGGCCTGCTGGAACTAGCCTTGCTTTCCCATTTTGAAGGCCGCATTCATGCTGCGTTGAAGCTGCCTGATATTCCCTGCACTTGATAGTCCTGTAAACACTGTAAGAATGCTTCTGGGGAGAAAATGAATTTGCTGTCTAAACCAGGTGCTTCCGTGACTGCGGTGTGGTCAGCCTGACAAGCTCTAGCACTGAAAGGAAACTCAACGTGTGAACTTGCCTCCAGTTGAAGCCCTTAGTAGCCATGTAGATACGGAGGCCTACAGCTCTTTCCATGAGTTCTTAGTCGCTTATATGCTTTATTTTAAAGGAAGTACACTTCTGAGGACTCCTAGTCCTCTCGGGTATGCATCATTTCCCCTCCAAGTTCACTGAGTACCTCCAGAGCCCTGTGGGCCTGCTGCGAAACTTGCAGTCCCATTTGTTGATCCCTCGGAGGTCGTCTGTGCGTGCCTAGAGACGGGCAACACACCGTACGTTCCTTGATGAGAGCTACGTTTCCAGAGACCTCGACCGGCCTCAGGACAACATTGCTGCTGAGTCCGAAGTGCCCAGGAAGACTTTGTCATGGCCCTGGTGTGAGCTGCCATGTGATAACACTCTGTTTTGAATGCTTCGAGGCTGTTTTGAATGCTTCGAGGCCCTCGTACCTGGAGTCACTCTGCTCGAGGAGAAAGTCAGCATCTTGCCATGCGGTGTCGCTGACGCCACACCCAGCAGAAACACATGCCTGGAAGTAAGGCCCTGATTTGCCGTGCAGAAGCGGAGGCGTGCAGCAGTTTCCATGAGCCGGTGGCCTGTGCTCTGCGTACCTTTAACGGCAGCACAGTTTTCTGGACACCTAGGAGGCTAGCGTGGGCACCCAGTTGCCGGCAGGAACACTGAGTACCCCCAGGCGCACCTGGGTCTGCTAAGCAACATCCAGTACCGTAGCCCTGTACAGCCCCTCTGTGCTTGCCGAGCGTAGGGCAACGCACTGCACTCTCTTTTGAGGCGTCTTAATTTCCTCAGCACTCGCGCACGTTTACGAACTCCGTTCTGGCACGTCCCACATGGCGTAGAAGTCTTAGGCATTGCCTTAGTCTGAGCAGCACTCAGAGTAACCCTCGGCTTCGCATTCCATCCAGGACCTCCTGCTTGAAATCACCGTGCCTCCTAGAGGAAGTCGGCTTGCGTTCTGACTGCAGTTTAAGTCCTTTTCTTCCTGCGGCCCTGCAGGCTTTTGAATAGCCACAGGCCCAGAGGAGCAGCTACGGCGTTCCTTGGTTGAGGCAGTTCGCTTGATGCAGAACACTCTACTTCGAGAAGCTGATTCAGGGAAAGACACACAGGGTAACCTGTGTCTCTTTGGACTTGTTAGAAACCACAGTGGGGTATGCTGAGTGTGCCCATGGAAACGGGGGCCTGCTGGAACTAGCCTTGCTTTCCCATTTTGAAGGCTGCATTCATGCTGCCTTGAAGCTGCCTGACATCCCCTGCTCTTGACAGGCCTGTAAACCCTGTAAGAATGTTTCTGGGGAGAAAATGAATTTGCTATCTAAACCAGGTGCTTCTGCGCCTGCGGTGTGGTCACCCTGACAAGCTCTAGCGCTAAAAGGAAACTCAACGTGTGAACTTGCCTCCAGTTTAGGCCCTTAGTACCCATGTAGATACGGAGGCATGCAGCTCTTTCCATGAGTTCTTAGTCGCTTATATGCTTTATTATAAAGGAAGAAAACTTCTGAGGACTCCTAGGCCTCTCGTGTATGCATCATTTCCCCTCCAAGTTCACTGAGTACATCCAGAGCCCTGTGGGCCGGCTGCGAATCTTCCAGTCCCATTTGTTGATCCCTCGGAGGCCGTCTGTGCGTGCCTAGAGACGGGCAACACACTGTACGTTCCTTGAGGAGAGCTACATTTCCAGAGACCTCGACCGGCCTCAGGACAACATTGCTGCTGAGTCCGAAGTGCCCAGGAAAACTTTGTCATGGCACTTGTGTGAGCTGCCCTGTGATAATACTCTGCTTTGACTGTTTCGAGGCCCTCGTACCTGCAGTCACTCTGCTCGAGGAGAAAGTCAGCATCTTGCCATGCGGTGTCGCTGACGGCACACCCAGCAGAAACACATGCCTGGAAGTAAGGCCCTGATTTGCCGTGCAGAAGCGGAGGCGTGCAGCAGTTTCCATGAGCCGGTGGCCTGTGCTCTGCGTACCTTTAACGTGGACACCTAGGAAGCTAGCGTGGGCACCCTGTTGCCGGCAGGAACACTGAGTAGCCCCAGGCGCACCTGGGTCTGCTAAGCAACATCCAGTCCCGTAGCCCTTTAGAGCCCCTCTGTGCATGCCGAGCGTAGGGAAACGCACTGCACTCACTTTTGGAGCGTCTTAATTTCCTCAGCACTCGCGCACGTTCACGAACACCGTTCTGGCACGTCCCACATGGCGTAGAAGTCTTAGGCGTTGCCCTAGTCTGAGCTGCACTCAGAGTAACCCTCGGCTTCGCATTCCATCCAGGACCTCCTGCCTGAAGTCACCATGCCTCCTAGAGGAAGTCGGCTTGCGTTCTGACTGCAGTTTAAGTCCTGTTCTTCCTGTGGCACTGCAGGCTTTCGAATAGCCTAGGCCCAGAGGAGCAGCTACGGCGTTCCTTGGTTGAGGCAGTTCGCTTGATGCAGAACACCCTACTTCGAGAAGCTGATTCAGGGAAGGAAACACAGGGTAACCTGTGTCTCTTTGGACTTGTTAGAAACCACAGTGGGGTATGCTGAGTGTGCCCATGGAAACGGGGGCCTGCTGGAACTAGCCTTGCTTTCTCATTTTGAAGGCCGCATTCATGCTGCGTTGAAGCTGCCTGATATTCCCTGCACTTGATAGTCCTGTAAACACTGTAAGAATGCTTCTGGGGAGAAAATGAATTTGCTGTCTAAACCAGGTGCTTCCGTGACTGCGGTGTGGTCAGCCTGACAAGCTCTAGCACTGAAAGGAAACTCAACGTGTGAACTTGCCTCCAGTTGAAGCCCTTAGTAGCCATGTAGATACGGAGGCCTACAGCTCTTTCCATGAGTTCTTAGTCGCTTATATGCTTTATTTTAAAGGAAGTACACTTCTGAGGACTCCTAGTCCTCTCGGGTATGCATCATTTCCCCTCCAAGTTCACTGAGTACCTCCAGAGCCCTGTGGGCCTGCTGCGAAACTTCCAGTCCCATTTGTTGATCCCTCGGAGGTCGTCTGTGCGTGCCTAGAGACGGGCAACACACCGTACGTTCCTTGATGAGAGCTACGTTTCCAGAGACCTCGACCGGCCTCAGGACAACATTGCTGCTGAGTCCGAAGTGCCCAGGAAGACTTTGTCATGGCCCTGGTGTGAGCTGCCATGTGATAACACTCTGTTTTGAATGCTTCGAGGCTGTTTTGAATGCTTCGAGGCCCTCGTACCTGGAGTCACTCTGCTCGAGGAGAAAGTCAGCATCTTGCCATGCGGTGTCGCTGACGCCACACCCAGCAGAAACACATGCCTGGAAGTAAGGCCCTGATTTGCCGTGCAGAAGCGGAGGCGTGCAGCAGTTTCCATGAGCCGGTGGCCTGTGCTCTGCGTACCTTTAACGGCAGCACAGTTTTCTGGACACCTAGGAGGCTAGCGTGGGCACCCAGTTGCCGGCAGGAACACTGAGTACCCCCAGGCGCACCTGGGTCTGCTAAGCAACATCCAGTACCGTAGCCCTGTACAGCCCCTCTGTGCTTGCCGAGCGTAGGGCAACGCACTGCACTCTCTTTTGAGGCGTCTTAATTTCCTCAGCACTCGCGCACGTTTACGAACTCCGTTCTGGCACGTCCCACATGGCGTAGAAGTCTTAGGCATTGCCTTAGTCTGAGCAGCACTCAGAGTAACCCTCGGCTTCGCATTCCATCCAGGACCTCCTGCTTGAAATCACCGTGCCTCCTAGAGGAAGTCGGCTTGCGTTCTGACTGCAGTTTAAGTCCTTTTCTTCCTGCGGCCCTGCAGGCTTTTGAATAGCCACAGGCCCAGAGGAGCAGCTACGGCGTTCCTTGGTTGAGGCAGTTCGCTTGATGCAGAACACTCTACTTCGAGAAGCTGATTCAGGGAAAGACACACAGGGTAACCTGTGTCTCTTTGGACTTGTTAGAAACCACAGTGGGGTATGCTGAGTGTGCCCATGGAAACGGGGGCCTGCTGGAACTAGCCTTGCTTTCCCATTTTGAAGGCTGCATTCATGCTGCCTTGAAGCTGCCTGACATCCCCTGCTCTTGACAGGCCTGTAAACCCTGTAAGAATGTTTCTGGGGAGAAAATGAATTTGCTATCTAAACCAGGTGCTTCTGCGCCTGCGGTGTGGTCACCCTGACAAGCTCTAGCGCTAAAAGGAAACTCAACGTGTGAACTTGCCTCCAGTTTAGACCCTTAGTACCCATGTAGATACGGAGGCATGCAGCTCTTTCCATGAGTTCTTAGTCGCTTATATGCTTTATTATAAAGGAAGAAAACTTCTGAGGACTCCTAGGCCTCTCGTGTATGCATCATTTCCCCTCCAAGTTCACTGAGTACCTCCAGAGCCCTGTGGGCCGGCTGCGAATCTTCCAGTCCCATTTGTTGATCCCTCGGAGGCCGTCTGTGCGTGCCTAGAGACGGGCAACACACTGTACGTTCCTTGAGGAGAGCTACATTTCCAGAGACCTCGACCGGCCTCAGGACAACATTGCTGGTGAGTCCGAAGTGCCCAGGAAAACTTTGTCATGGCACTTGTGTGAGCTGCCCTGTGATAATACTCTGCTTTGACTGTTTCGAGGCCCTCGTACCTGCAGTCACTCTGCTCGAGGAGAAAGTCAGCATCTTGCCATGCGGTGTCGCTGACGGCACACCCAGCAGAAACACATGCCTGGAAGTAAGGCCCTGATTTGCCGTGCAGAAGCGGAGGCGTGCAGCAGTTTCCATGAGCCGGTGGCCTGTGCTCTGCGTACCTTTAACGTGGACACCTAGGAAGCTAGCGTGGGCACCCTGTTGCCGGCAGGAACACTGAGTAGCCCCAGGCGCACCTGGGTCTGCTAAGCAACATCCAGTCCCGTAGCCCTTTAGAGCCCCTCTGTGCATGCCGAGCGTAGGGAAACGCACTGCACTCACTTTTGGAGCGTCTTAATTTCCTCAGCACTCGCGCACGTTCACGAACACCGTTCTGGCACGTCCCACATGGCGTAGAAGTCTTAGGCGTTGCCCTAGTCTGAGCTGCACTCAGAGTAACCCTCGGCTTCGCATTCCATCCAGGACCTCCTGCCTGAAGTCACCATGCCTCCTAGAGGAAGTCGGCTTGCGTTCTGACTGCAGTTTAAGTCCTGTTCTTCCTGTGGCACTGCAGGCTTTCGAATAGCCTAGGCCCAGAGGAGCAGCTACGGCGTTCCTTGGTTGAGGCAGTTCGCTTGATGCAGAACACCCTACTTCGAGAAGCTGATTCAGGGAAGGAAACACAGGGTAACCTGTGTCTCTTTGGACTTGTTAGAAACCACAGTGGGGTATGCTGAGTGTGCCCATGGAAACGGGGGCCTGCTGGAACTAGCCTTGCTTTCCCATTTTGAAGGCCGCATTCATGCTGCGTTGAAGCTGCCTGATATTCCCTGCACTTGATAGTCCTGTAAACACTGTAAGAATGCTTCTGGGGAGAAAATGAATTTGCTGTCTAAACCAGGTGCTTCCGTGACTGCGGTGTGGTCAGCCTGACAAGCTCTAGCACTGAAAGGAAACTCAACGTGTGAACTTGCCTCCAGTTGAAGCCCTTAGTAACCATGTAGATACGGAGGCCTACAGCTCTTTCCATGAGTTCTTAGTCGCTTATATGCTTTATTTTAAAGGAAGTACACTTCTGAGGACTCCTAATCCTCTCGGGTATGCATCATTTCCCCTCCAAGTTCACTGAGTACCTCCAGAGCCCTGTGGGCCTGCTGCGAAACTTCCAGTCCCATTTGTTGATCCCTCGGAGGTCGTCTGTGCGTGCCTAGAGACGGGCAACACACCGTATGTTCCTTGATGAGAGCTACGTTTCCAGAGACCTCGACCGGCCTCAGGACAACATTGCTGCTGAGTCCGAAGTGCCCAGGAAGACTTTGTCATGGCCCTGGTGTGAGCTGCCATGTGATAACACTCTGTTTTGAATGCTTCGAGGCTGTTTTGAATGCTTCGAGGCCCTCGTACCTGGAGTCACTCTGCTCGAGGAGAAAGTCAGCATCTTGCCATGCGGTGTCGCTGACGCCACACCCAGCAGAAACACATGCCTGGAAGTAAGGCCCTGATTTGCCGTGCAGAAGCGGAGGCGTGCAGCAGTTTCCATGAGCCGGTGGCCTGTGCTCTGCGTACCTTTAACGGCAGCACAGTTTTCTGGACACCTAGGAGGCTAGCGTGGGCACCCAGTTGCCGGCAGGAACACTGAGTACCCCCAGGCGCACCTGGGTCTGCTAAGCAACATCCAGTACCGTAGCCCTGTACAGCCCCTCTGTGCTTGCCGAGCGTAGGGCAACGCACTGCACTCTCTTTTGAGGCGTCTTAATTTCCTCAGCACTCGCGCACGTTTACGAACTCCGTTCTGGCACGTCCCACATGGCGTAGAAGTCTTAGGCATTGCCTTAGTCTGAGCAGCACTCAGAGTAACCCTCGGCTTCGCATTCCATCCAGGACCTCCTGCTTGAAATCACCGTGCCTCCTAGAGGAAGTCGGCTTGCGTTCTGACTGCAGTTTAAGTCCTTTTCTTCCTGCGGCCCTGCAGGCTTTTGAATAGCCACAGGCCCAGAGGAGCAGCTACGGCGTTCCTTGGTTGAGGCAGTTCGCTTGATGCAGAACACTCTACTTCGAGAAGCTGATTCAGGGAAAGACACACAGGGTAACCTGTGTCTCTTTGGACTTGTTAGAAACCACAGTGGGGTATGCTGAGTGTGCCCATGGAAACGGGGGCCTGCTGGAACTAGCCTTGCTTTCCCATTTTGAAGGCTGCATTCATGCTGCCTTGAAGCTGCCTGACATCCCCTGCTCTTGACAGGCCTGTAAACCCTGTAAGAATGTTTCTGGGGAGAAAATGAATTTGCTATCTAAACCAGGTGCTTCTGCGCCTGCGGTGTGGTCACCCTGACAAGCTCTAGCGCTAAAAGGAAACTCAACGTGTGAACTTGCCTCCAGTTTAGACCCTTAGTACCCATGTAGATACGGAGGCATGCAGCTCTTTCCATGAGTTCTTAGTCGCTTATATGCTTTATTATAAAGGAAGAAAACTTCTGAGGACTCCTAGGCCTCTCGTGTATGCATCATTTCCCCTCCAAGTTCACTGAGTACCTCCAGAGCCCTGTGGGCCGGCTGCGAATCTTCCAGTCCCATTTGTTGATCCCTCGGAGGCCGTCTGTGCGTGCCTAGAGACGGGCAACACACTGTACGTTCCTTGAGGAGAGCTACATTTCCAGAGACCTCGACCGGCCTCAGGACAACATTGCTGGTGAGTCCGAAGTGCCCAGGAAAACTTTGTCATGGCACTTGTGTGAGCTGCCCTGTGATAATACTCTGCTTTGACTGTTTCGAGGCCCTCGTACCTGCAGTCACTCTGCTCGAGGAGAAAGTCAGCATCTTGCCATGCGGTGTCGCTGACGGCACACCCAGCAGAAACACATGCCTGGAAGTAAGGCCCTGATTTGCCGTGCAGAAGCGGAGGCGTGCAGCAGTTTCCATGAGCCGGTGGCCTGTGCTCTGCGTACCTTTAACGTGGACACCTAGGAAGCTAGCGTGGGCACCCTGTTGCCGGCAGGAACACTGAGTAGCCCCAGGCGCACCTGGGTCTGCTAAGCAACATCCAGTCCCGTAGCCCTTTAGAGCCCCTCTGTGCATGCCGAGCGTAGGGAAACGCACTGCACTCACTTTTGGAGCGTCTTAATTTCCTCAGCACTCGCGCACGTTCACGAACACCGTTCTGGCACGTCCCACATGGCGTAGAAGTCTTAGGCGTTGCCCTAGTCTGAGCTGCACTCAGAGTAACCCTCGGCTTCGCATTCCATCCAGGACCTCCTGCCTGAAGTCACCATGCCTCCTAGAGGAAGTCGGCTTGCGTTCTGACTGCAGTTTAAGTCCTGTTCTTCCTGTGGCACTGCAGGCTTTCGAATAGCCTAGGCCCAGAGGAGCAGCTACGGCGTTCCTTGGTTGAGGCAGTTCGCTTGATGCAGAACACCCTACTTCGAGAAGCTGATTCAGGGAAGGAAACACAGGGTAACCTGTGTCTCTTTGGACTTGTTAGAAACCACAGTGGGGTATGCTGAGTGTGCCCATGGAAACGGGGGCCTGCTGGAACTAGCCTTGCTTTCCCATTTTGAAGGCCGCATTCATGCTGCGTTGAAGCTGCCTGATATTCCCTGCACTTGATAGTCCTGTAAACACTGTAAGAATGCTTCTGGGGAGAAAATGAATTTGCTGTCTAAACCAGGTGCTTCCGTGACTGCGGTGTGGTCAGCCTGACAAGCTCTAGCACTGAAAGGAAACTCAACGTGTGAACTTGCCTCCAGTTGAAGCCCTTAGTAACCATGTAGATACGGAGGCCTACAGCTCTTTCCATGAGTTCTTAGTCGCTTATATGCTTTATTTTAAAGGAAGTACACTTCTGAGGACTCCTAATCCTCTCGGGTATGCATCATTTCCCCTCCAAGTTCACTGAGTACCTCCAGAGCCCTGTGGGCCTGCTGCGAAACTTCCAGTCCCATTTGTTGATCCCTCGGAGGTCGTCTGTGCGTGCCTAGAGACGGGCAACACACCGTATGTTCCTTGATGAGAGCTACGTTTCCAGAGACCTCGACCGGCCTCAGGACAACATTGCTGCTGAGTCCGAAGTGCCCAGGAAGACTTTGTCATGGCCCTGGTGTGAGCTGCCATGTGATAACACTCTGTTTTGAATGCTTCGAGGCTGTTTTGAATGCTTCGAGGCCCTCGTACCTGGAGTCACTCTGCTCGAGGAGAAAGTCAGCATCTTGCCATGCGGTGTCGCTGTCGCCACACCCAGCAGAAACACATGCCTGGAAGTAAGGCCCTGATTTGCCGTGCAGAAGCGGAGGCGTGCAGCAGTTTCCATGAGCCGGTGGCCTGTGCACTGCGTACCTTTAACGGCAGCACAGTTTTCTGGACACCTAGGAGGCTAGCGTGGGCACCCAGTTGCCGGCAGGAACACTGAGTACCCCCAGGCGCACCTGGGTCTGCTAAGCAACATCCAGTACCGTAGCCCTGTACAGCCCCTCTGTGCTTGCCGAGCGTAGGGAAACGCACTGCACTCTCTTTTGAGGCGTCTTAATTTCCTCAGCACTCGCGCACGTTTACGAACTCCGTTCTGGCACGTCCCACATGGCGTAGAAGTCTTAGGCATTGCCTTAGTCTGAGCAGCACTCAGAGTAACCCTCGGCTTCGCATTCCATCCAGGACCTCCTGCCTGAAGTCACCATGCCTCCTAGAGGAAGTCGGCTTGCGTTCTGACTGCAGTTTAAGTCCTTTTCTTCCTGCGGCACTGCAGGCTTTTGAATAGCCACAGGCCCAGAGGAGCAGCTACGGCGTTCCTTGGTTGAGGCAGTTCGCTTGATGCAGAACACTCTACTTCGAGAAGCTGATTCAGGGAAAGACACACAGGGTAACCTGTGTCTCTTTGGACTTGTTAGAAACCACAGTGGGGTATGCTGAGTGTGCCCATGGAAACGGGGGCCTGCTGGAACTAGCCTTGCTTCCCATTTTGAAGGCTGCATTCATGCTGCCTTGAAGCTGCCTGACATCCCCTGCTCTTGACAGGCCTGTAAACCCTGTAAGAATGTTTCTGGGGAGAAAATGAATTTGCTATCTAAACCAGGTGCTTCTGCGCCTGCGGTGTGGTCACCCTGACAAGCTCTAGCGCTAAAAGGAAACTCAACGTGTGAACTTGCCTCCAGTTTAGGCCCTTAGTACCCATGTAGATACGGAGGCATGCAGCTCTTTCCATGAGTTCTTAGTCGCTTATATGCTTTATTATAAAGGAAGAAAACTTCTGAGCGCTCCTAGGCCTCTCGTGTATGCATCATTTCCCCTCCAAGTTCACTGAGTACCTCCAGAGCCCTGTGGGCCGGCTGCGAAACTTCCAGTCCCATTTGTTGATCCCTCGGAGGCCGTCTGTGCGTGCCTAGAGACGGGCAACACACTGTACGTTCCTTGAGGAGGGCTACATTTCCAGAGACCTCGACCGGCCTCAGGACAACATTGCTGGTGAGTCCGAAGTGCCCAGGAAGACTTTGTCATGGCCCTTGTGTGAGCTGCCATGTGATAATACTCTGCTTTGAGTGTTTCGAGGCCCTCGTACCTGCAGTCACTCTGCTCGAGGAGAAAGTCAGTATCTTGCCATGCGGTGTCGCTGACGGCACACCAAGCAGAAACACATGCCTGGAAGTAAGGCCCTGATTTGCCGTGCAGAAGCGGAGGCGTGCAGCAGTTTCCATGAGCCGGTGGCCTGTGCTCTGCGTACCTTTAACGTGGACACCTAGGAAGCTAGCGTGGGCACCCTGTTGCTGGCAGGAACACTGAGTAGCCCCAGGCGCACCTGGGTCTGCTAAGCAACATCCAGTCCCGTAGCCCTTTAGAGCCCCTCTGTGCTTGCGGAGCTTAGGGAAACGCACTGCACTCTCTTTTGGAGCGTCTTAATTTCCTCAGCACTCGCGCCCGTTCACGAACACCGTTGTGGCACGACCCACATGGCGTAGAAGTCTTAGGCGTTGCCCTAGTCTGAGCTGCACTCAGAGTAACCCTCGGCTTCGCATTCCATCCAGGACCTCCTGCCTGAAGTCACCATGCCTCCTAGAGGAAGTCGGCTTGCGTTCTCACTGCAGTTTAAGTCCTGTTCTTCCTGTGGCACTGCGGCTTTTGAATAGCCACAGGCCCAGAGGAGCAGGTACGCCGTTCCTTGGTTGACGCAGTTCGCTTGATGCAGAACACCCTACTTTGAGAAGCTGATTCAGGGAAGGAAACACAGTGTAACCTGTGTCTCTTTGGACTTGTTAGAAACCACAGTGGGGTATGGTGAGTTTGCCCATGGAAACGGGGGCCTGCTGGAACTAGCCTTGCTTTCCCATTTTGAAGGCTGCATTCATGCTGCCTTGAAGCTGCCTGACATTCCCTGCACTTGATAGGCCTGAAAACCCTGTAAGAATGCTTCTGGGGAGAAAATGAATTTGCTGTCTAAACCAGGTGCTTCCGTGACTGCGGTGTGGTCAGCCTGACAAGCTCCAGCAGTAAAAGGAAACTCAACGTGTGAACTTGCCTCCAGTTGAAGCCCTTAGTAGCCATGTAGATACGGAGGCATACAGCTCTTTCCATGAGTTCTTAGTCGCTTATATGCTTTATTTTAAAGGAAGTACACTTCTGAGGACTCCTAGTCCTCTCGGGTGTGCATCATTTCCCCTCCAAGTTCACTGAGTACCTCCAGACCCCTGTGAGCCGGCTGCGAATATTCCAGTCCCATTTGTTGATCCCTCGGAGGCCGTCTGTGCGTGCCTAGAGACGTGCAACACACTGTACGTTCCTTGCGGAGAGCTACATTTCCATAGACCTTGACCGGCCTCAGGACAACATTGCTGGTGAGTCCGAAGTGCCCGGGAAGACTTTGTCATGGCCCTTGTGTGAGCTGCCATGTGATAACACTCTGCGTTGAATGCTTCGAGGCCCTCGTACCTGCAGTTACTCTGCTCGAGGAGAAAGTCAGCATCTTGCCATGCGGTGTCGCTGACGGCACACCCAGCAGAAACACAAGCCTGCAAGTAAGGCCCTGATTTGCCCTGCAGAAGCAGAGGCGTGCAGCAGTTTCCATGAGCCGGTGGCCTGTGCTCTGCGTACCTTTAACAGCAGCACAGTTTTCTGGACACCTAGGAGGCTATTGTGGGCATCCTGTTGCTGGCAGGAACACTGAGTACCCCCAGGCGCACCTGGGTCTGCTAAGCAACATACAGTACCGTAGCCTTTTAGAGCCCCTCTGTGCATGCCGAGCATAGGGAAACGCACTGTACTCTCTTTTGGAGCGTCTTAATTTCCTCAGCACTCGGGCACGTTCACGAACACCGTTCTGGCACGTCCCACATGGCATAGAAGTCTTAGGCGTTGCCCTAGTCTGAGCTGCACTCAGAGTAACCCTCGGCTTTGCATTCCATCCAGGACCTACTGCCTGAAGTCACCATGCCTCCTAGAGGAAGTCGGCTTGCGTTCTGACTGCAGTTTAAGTCCTGTTCTTCCTGTGGCACTGCAGGCTTTTGAATAGCCAAGGCCCAGAGGAGCAGCTACGGCGTTCCTTGGTTGAGGCAGTTCGCTTGATGCAGAACACTCTACTTCGAGAAGCTGATTCAGGGAAAGACACACAGGGTAACCTGTGTCTCTTTGGACTTGTTAGAAACCACAGTGGGGTATGCTGAGTGTGCCCATGGAAACGGGGGCCTGCTGGAACTAGCCTTGCTTTCCCATTTTGAAGGCTGCATTCATGCTGCCTTGAAGCTGCCTGACATTCCCTGCACTTGATAGGCCTGAAAACCCTGTAAGAATGCTTCTGGGGAGAAAATGAATTTGCTGTCTAAACCAGGTGCTTCCGTGACTGCGGTGTGGTCAGCCTGACAAGCTCTAGCACTAAAAGGAAACTCAACGTCTGAACTTGCCTCCAGTTTAAGCCCTTAGTAGCCATGTAGATACGGAGGCATACAGCTCTTTCCATGAGTTCTTAGTCGCTTATATGCTTTATTTTAAAGGAAGTACACTTCTGAGGACTCCTAGTCCTCTCGGGTATGCATCATACCCCCCCCTGCAGCGGGGCCCGGCGGGGGCGGAGCCGGCGGCCCCCGCCGCGGGCGAGTAAAGGAGAAGGCGGGCGGAGCGGCAGGCAAAAAGCCTACAGCACCCGGTATTCCCAGGCGGTCTCCCATCCAAGTACTAACCAGGCCCGACCCTGCTTAGCTTCCGAGATCAGACGAGATCGGGCGCGTTCAGGGTGGTATGGCCGTAGACGGGGGCGGGGGCTGCGGGCGGCCTCTTGAGGCCCAGTTTCGCTGGCGCTGGCGCCTTAACGCCGGCCTGGCGGCCGGCCCGCCCCGGCAGGGCCCCCTCGCCCGCCCAGGCAGCAGGAACGGAGGTCTCGGGTATCGGGCGGCGGCGGAGGGTTTGGAGACCACCTCCCAGCCCAGGGCGGCCGTGACCCAGCAAACCCTTGGGCGCTTGGCGCCCCGCCCAAGATCCCGCACGTCGCTCACAGGGACGTGGCCCCGGAGGCTTCATGGCCCGGGGCCCGCGGTCCCTTGGGCATCGGCCCTGCCCGCCCACGCGGCGCTAGGCGCAGCCCGGCCGCAGCCCGGGCCGGCCCTCCTGCCCGACAGCAGCTGCCCGAAGCCACTGGGAGCCACCATTGAGTCGCCACGGCCCCTCAGCCCCAGCAAGGCCACCCTTGCCCCCACACCCCCCGCCGAGCTCAGGACCCCGCCCCTGGTGGCCGGCAGGACCGGGGAAGCGGCCCCTGCCCTCGATCCCGCTCCCGCACCCGGCCGCGGTGACACGCCAGAGGGGCGGTGTGGGGGGGGGCTTTTGTCGCAGGGAGCTGTGGAGGGACACACCGGCACACAGGTGGCGGCACCGGGGCTGGGCGCCGGTGGGGGCGGCCAGGTGCAGGTCGAGGGGCTCGCGGGCCGAAAGGACGGCAACTGGGCCCATGGCGGAGTCTGGGTGTGGAGGGCTCTGAGCCTCCATCCGCTCTGGTGCCTCGGGGCTACGGGCCCGAAGCCTGGTAGCGCGACACCCCACCGGCCCACAGACGTAGCCTCCCCAGCTGTGCTCGCAGCGAGTGCAACCGCAGCCTGCATCCCTCCACGGGACACTTGGATTACTCCCGCGATCCCCACGAGGTGCGGCACCCGGCGGCCGAATGGGCTGAGATCCTGCCCTTGCGGCGCCCTGTGGCCACCTCCGCCTCCCTCACGGTACTGGCCGAGGCCTCGCACCAGCGGGCGCCGGCTCCCAGCTCAGCGCTGCTCCTCCGCCCCTCTCACCTCCTGCCCGACGTCCAGGCTACCGAGCACCCTCCACCCCCGCCCACCTTCATGCCACTCAGCCGGAACCCGGGAGGCAATGCCAACTACCAGGTGTATGACAGTCTGGTGCTGAAGCGGCAACCGCAGGAGGGCCAAGCGCGGGCCGACTCGCTGCTACCTTCCACCTCGGCCTCCAGGCCCTCTCTGCACGGGAGCCAGACTGGGAAAATGAACGTACCAGCAGCAAATGGGGGCAGGGGCAGGGGGCGGCAGGGCATGGAGAGAGGAATAAAGAGCGCCAGAGTCCAGGAAACATTGGTGGTCTGTGGCTTGGAAGCGCCACTCCTTCTGCCAGCCTGGGTCCCTGCGCTTGGCTTCCTGCAATAAGAAGCCAGTGTCCCCTTCTTGGCCTGAGGGTCCCTTTGGTTTAGTGGCCACAGTTCTGCCAGCAGGCCCCTCCTGGTCCTATACCATGCACTAAGTACATCTGCAGCTGCAGACTCCAAACCCCTGGTCTCTGGGCACCTCCTCTGTGTCTCAGCTGTCCCTGTCCACAGAGAGCCTCATACAAGAAGTTGCTTCCAAACTGGGAGGTTCCACATCTGGGCAGGTCCAGCTCCAGGCCCAGTGAAGGGCATGAAGAAGGCTGAGGCTCTGGACTCCAGCCAGGCCTTCAGCAGGCCTCTGAGGCCAAGGTCTTCCTAGTCTCAAGAGGGGCCAAGAGACGCAATGTGTCATTTGAACAAGTGAGTCAGCGGGCGGTGAGCGAATGAATGACCGCTCGAGGGGATGTATGCCGGCCACCGGGCCCTGTTTGACTGTCCAGGCTCAGCTTACCTGACCCTGGTTACCAGGGAATGCCACTCTGGGCCCACCTTTTCATCCCCCTCCCTCACTGTGACCTCACCCCCTGCCCCATTATGACCCAGTCTGGCTCCCAGTTAAAACTGGAGGGCAGAGGGCCCAGGCAGTCCTGGGACCAACGGCCATGGGTGAGCGAAACTACTACCGAGCCGAGCCGTTCACTGGCCCCATCCCCAGGAAATGCCAGGAGCAAGGATACTCAATTCTTCTGATCCCGGTCAGCTTCATCTTGCTCAACGTGGGGATCAACGTGGTGACTATGGTCAGGGCAGGATCTGTGCAGCGCGGTTGGGGGAGCCCTGGGGTCTTGAAGGGGCTGAGGTGGGAGGGCTGCTGGGGTGTGACCGGACAAGGGTTGGATTTCAGGGCTCACCCTGCTCCCGGCCTCCCCCCTCCCCTTCTTCCCTCAACTCTGGAGGCATCTGAAGAGATTCTTGCGGGCACTTTTCAATCGTATTTTCCACAAAGGTGAGTGGGCGCCGGCGTGGGTTCAGGGGATGTGGGCCTGTCCCCTTTCTTCTATCCCTGCCTTGATTCTCAGCCCCTCAGGAACCCAGGCCCTGACCCATCTCGCCTTTCCCCACAGACAAGCAAGCCAGCTGTGTAGGCAGCCATCGCATGTGCATGCGCTGCTCCGTGGATCCCAAGAACCTGTGCTCAAGAGTTTCTTCCCGCTTCTGCCATCGCCCAAGCTTCCTGCTCGGGCAGGCAAACCACCTTGACTACTGCCTGCAGCGGGGCTCGGCGGGGGCGGAGCCGGCGGCCCCCCCGCCGCGGGCGAGTAAAGGAGAAGGCGGGCGGAGCGGCAGGCAAAAAGCCTACAGCACCCGGTATTCCCAGGCGGTCTCCCATCCAAGTACTAACCAGGCCCGACCCTGCTTAGCTTCCGAGATCAGACGAGATCGGGCGCGTTCAGGGTGGTATGGCCGTAGACGGGGGCGGGGGCCGCGGGCGGCCTCTTGAGGAGCAGTTTCGCTGGCGCTGGCGCCTTAACGCCAGCCTGGCGGCCGGCCCGCCCCGGCAGGGCCCCCTCGCCCGCCCAGGCAGGGGGAACGGAGGTCTCGGGTATCGGGCGGCGGCGGAGGGTTTGGCGACCACCTCCCAGCCCAGGGCGGCCGTGACCCAGCAAACCCTTGGGCGCTTGGCGCCCCGCCCAAGATCCCGCACGTCGCTCACAGGGACGTGGCCCCAGAGGCTTCAGGGCCCGGGGCCCGCGGTCCCTTGGGCATCGGCCCTGCCCGCCCACGCGGCGCTAGGCGCAGCCCGGCCGCAGCCCGGGCCGGCCCTCCTGCCCGACAGCAGCTGGCCCGAAGCCACTGGGAGCCACCATTGAGTCGCCACGGCCCCTCAGCCCCGGCAAGGCCACCCTTGCCCCCACACCCCCCGCCGAGCTCAGGACCCCGCCCCTGGTGGCCGGCAGGCCCGGGCAAGCGGCCCCTGCCCTCGATCCCGCTCCCGCACCCGGCCGCGGTGACACGCCAGAGGGGCGGGGTGGGGGGGGGCTTTTGTCGGAGGGAGCTGTGGAGGGACACACAGGCACACAGGTGGCGGCGCCGGGGCTGGGCGCCGGTGGGGGCGGCCAGGTGCAGGTCGAGGGGCTCGCGGGCCGAAAGGACGGCAGCTGGGCCGGCGGCGGAGTCTGGGTCCGGGCCGGCCACCCCGGGAGCGTCTGGGGTGCGGCTGCCTTCCAGGGCCGCCTTCTGGCCGCCTGGCCGGCCGGGCCGGCGGGGAGCGCCCCCGCCGGCGCGCGCCGTGGTGGGAGGGGCCTGAGGAGGTGGGGCCTGCAGCGGGGCCCGGCGGGGGCGGAGCCGGCGGCCCCCGCCGCGGGCGAGTAAAGGAGAAGGCGGGCGGAGCGGCAGGCAAAAAGCCTACAGCACCCGGTATTCCCAGGCGGTCTCCCATCCAAGTACTAACCAGGCCCGACCCTGCTTAGCTTCCGAGATCAGACGAGATCGGGCGCGTTCAGGGTGGTATGGCCGTAGACGGGGGCGGGGGCTGCGGGCGGCCTCTTGAGGCCCAGTTTCGCTGGCGCTGGCGCCTTAACGCCGGCCTGGCGGCCGGCCCGCCCCGGCAGGGCCCCCTCGCCCGCCCAGGCAGCGGGAACGGAGGTCTCGGGTATCGGGCGGCGGCGGAGGGTTTGGAGACCACCTCCCAGCTCAGGGCGGCCGTGACCCAGCAAACCCTTGGGCGCTTGGCGCCCCGCCCAAGATCCCGCACGTCGCTCACAGGGACGTGGCCCCGGAGGCTTCATGGCCCGGGGCCCGCGGTCCCTTGGGCATCGGCCCTGCCCGCCCACGCGGCGCTAGGCGCAGCCCGGCCGCAGCCCGGGCCGGCCCTCCTGCCCGACAGCAGCTGCCCGAAGCCACTGGGAGCCACCATTGAGTCGCCACGGCCCCTCAGCCCCAGCAAGGCCACCCTTGCCCCCACACCCCCCGCCGAGCTCAGGACCCCGCCCCTGGTGGCCGGCAGGACCGGGGAAGCGGCCCCTGCCCTCGATCCCGCTCCCGCACCCGGCCGCGGTGACACGCCAGAGGGGCGGTGTGGGGGGGGGCTTTTGTCGCAGGGAGCTGTGGAGGGACACACCGGCACACAGGTGGCGGCACCGGGGCTGGGCGCCGGTGGGGGCGGCCAGGTGCAGGTCGAGGGGCTCGCGGGCCGAAAGGACGGCAACTGGGCCCATGGCGGAGTCTGGGTGTGGAGGGCTCTGAGCCTCCATCCGCTCTGGTGCCTCGGGGCTACGGGCCCGAAGCCTGGTAGCGCGACACCCCACCGGCCCACAGACGTAGCCTCCCCAGCTGTGCTCGCAGCGAGTGCAACCGCAGCCTGCATCCCTCCACGGGACACTTGGATTACTCCCGCGATCCCCACGAGGTGCGGCACCCGGCGGCCGAATGGGCTGAGATCCTGCCCTTGCGGCGCCCTGTGGCCACCTCCGCCTCCCTCACGGTACTGGCCGAGGCCTCGCACCAGCGGGCGCCGGCTCCCAGCTCAGCGCTGCTCCTCCGCCCCTCTCACCTCCTGCCCGACGTCCAGGCTACCGAGCACCCTCCACCCCCGCCCACCTTCATGCCACTCAGCCGGAACCCGGGAGGCAATGCCAACTACCAGGTGTATGACAGTCTGGTGCTGAAGCGGCAACCGCAGGAGGGCCAAGCGCGGGCCGACTCGCTGCTACCTTCCACCTCGGCCTCCAGGCCCTCTCTGCACGGGAGCCAGACTGGGAAAATGAACGTACCAGCAGCAAATGGGGGCAGGGGCAGGGGGCGGCAGGGCATGGAGAGAGGAATAAAGAGCGCCAGAGTCCAGGAAACATTGGTGGTCTGTGGCTTGGAAGCGCCACTCCTTCTGCCAGCCTGGGTCCCTGCGCTTGGCTTCCTGCAATAAGAAGCCAGTGTCCCCTTCTTGGCCTGAGGGTCCCTTTGGTTTAGTGGCCACAGTTCTGCCAGCAGGCCCCTCCTGGTCCTATACCATGCACTAAGTACATCTGCAGCTGCAGACTCCAAACCCCTGGTCTCTGGGCACCTCCTCTGTGTCTCAGCTGTCCCTGTCCACAGAGAGCCTCATACAAGAAGTTGCTTCCAAACTGGGAGGTTCCACATCTGGGCAGGTCCAGCTCCAGGCCCAGTGAAGGGCATGAAGAAGGCTGAGGCTCTGGACTCCAGCCAGGCCTTCAGCAGGCCTCTGAGGCCAAGGTCTTCCTAGTCTCAAGAGGGGCCAAGAGACGCAATGTGTCATTTGAACAAGTGAGTCAGCGGGCGGTGAGCGAATGAATGACCGCTCGAGGGGATGTATGCCGGCCACCGGGCCCTGTTTGACTGTCCAGGCTCAGCTTACCTGACCCTGGTTACCAGGGAATGCCACTCTGGGCCCACCTTTTCATCCCCCTCCCTCACTGTGACCTCACCCCCTGCCCCATTATGACCCAGTCTGGCTCCCAGTTAAAACTGGAGGGCAGAGGGCCCAGGCAGTCCTGGGACCAACGGCCATGGGTGAGCGAAACTACTACCGAGCCGAGCCGTTCACTGGCCCCATCCCCAGGAAATGCCAGGAGCAAGGATACTCAATTCTTCTGATCCCGGTCAGCTTCATCTTGCTCAACGTGGGGATCAACGTGGTGACTATGGTCAGGGCAGGATCTGTGCAGCGCGGTTGGGGGAGCCCTGGGGTCTTGAAGGGGCTGAGGTGGGAGGGCTGCTGGGGTGTGACCGGACAAGGGTTGGATTTCAGGGCTCACCCTGCTCCCGGCCTCCCCCCTCCCCTTCTTCCCTCAACTCTGGAGGCATCTGAAGAGATTCTTGCGGGCACTTTTCAATCGTATTTTCCACAAAGGTGAGTGGGCGCCGGCGTGGGTTCAGGGGATGTGGGCCTGTCCCCTTTCTTCTATCCCTGCCTTGATTCTCAGCCCCTCAGGAACCCAGGCCCTGACCCATCTCGCCTTTCCCCACAAGACAAGCAAGCCAGCTGTGTAGGCAGCCATCGCATGTGCATGCGCTGCTCCGTGGATCCCAAGAACCTGTGCTCAAGAGTTTCTTCCCGCTTCTGCCATCGCCCAAGCTTCCTGCTCGGGCAGGCAAACCACCTTGACTACTGCCTGCAGCGGGGCTCGGCGGGGGCGGAGCCGGCGGCCCCCCCGCCGCGGGCGAGTAAAGGAGAAGGCGGGCGGAGCGGCAGGCAAAAAGCCTACAGCACCCGGTATTCCCAGGCGGTCTCCCATCCAAGTACTAACCAGGCCCGACCCTGCTTAGCTTCCGAGATCAGACGAGATCGGGCGCGTTCAGGGTGGTATGGCCGTAGACGGGGTTGGGGGCCGCGGGCGGCCTCTTGAGGAGCAGTTTCGCTGGCGCTGGCGCCTTAACGCCAGCCTGGCGGCCGGCCCGCCCCGGCAGGGCCCCCTCGCCCGCCCAGGCAGGGGGAACGGAGGTCTCGGGTATCGGGCGGCGGCGGAGGGTTTGGCGACCACCTCCCAGCCCAGGGCGGCCGTGACCCAGCAAACCCTTGGGCGCTTGGCGCCCCGCCCAAGATCCCGCACGTCGCTCACAGGGACGTGGCCCCAGAGGCTTCAGGGCCCGGGGCCCGCGGTCCCTTGGGCATCGGCCCTGCCCGCCCACGCGGCGCTAGGCGCAGCCCGGCCGCAGCCCGGGCCGGCCCTCCTGCCCGACAGCAGCTGGCCCGAAGCCACTGGGAGCCACCATTGAGTCGCCACGGCCCCTCAGCCCCGGCAAGGCCACCCTTGCCCCCACACCCCCCGCCGAGCTCAGGACCCCGCCCCTGGTGGCCGGCAGGCCCGGGCAAGCGGCCCCTGCCCTCGATCCCGCTCCCGCACCCGGCCGCGGTGACACGCCAGAGGGGCGGGGTGGGGGGGGGCTTTTGTCGGAGGGAGCTGTGGAGGGACACACAGGCACACAGGTGGCGGCGCCGGGGCTGGGCGCCGGTGGGGGCGGCCAGGTGCAGGTCGAGGGGCTCGCGGGCCGAAAGGACGGCAGCTGGGCCGGCGGCGGAGTCTGGGTCCGGGCCGGCCACCCCGGGAGCGTCTGGGGTGCGGCTGCCTTCCAGGGCCGCCTTCTGGCCGCCTGGCCGGCCGGGCCGGCGGGGAGCGCCCCCGCCGGCGCGCGCCGTGGTGGGAGGGGCCTGAGGAGGTGGGGCCTGCAGCGGGGCCCGGCGGGGGCGGAGCCGGCGGCCCCCGCCGCGGGCGAGTAAAGGAGAAGGCGGGCGGAGCGGCAGGCAAAAAGCCTACAGCACCCGGTATTCCCAGGCGGTCTCCCATCCAAGTACTAACCAGGCCCGACCCTGCTTAGCTTCCGAGATCAGACGAGATCGGGCGCGTTCAGGGTGGTATGGCCGTAGACGGGGGCGGGGGCTGCGGGCGGCCTCTTGAGGCCCAGTTTCGCTGGCGCTGGCGCCTTAACGCCGGCCTGGCGGCCGGCCCGCCCCGGCAGGGCCCCCTCGCCCGCCCAGGCAGCGGGAACGGAGGTCTCGGGTATCGGGCGGCGGCGGAGGGTTTGGAGACCACCTCCCAGCTCAGGGCGGCCGTGACCCAGCAAACCCTTGGGCGCTTGGCGCCCCGCCCAAGATCCCGCACGTCGCTCACAGGGACGTGGCCCCGGAGGCTTCATGGCCCGGGGCCCGCGGTCCCTTGGGCATCGGCCCTGCCCGCCCACGCGGCGCTAGGCGCAGCCCGGCCGCAGCCCGGGCCGGCCCTCCTGCCCGACAGCAGCTGCCCGAAGCCACTGGGAGCCACCATTGAGTCGCCACGGCCCCTCAGCCCCAGCAAGGCCACCCTTGCCCCCACACCCCCCGCCGAGCTCAGGACCCCGCCCCTGGTGGCCGGCAGGACCGGGGAAGCGGCCCCTGCCCTCGATCCCGCTCCCGCACCCGGCCGCGGTGACACGCCAGAGGGGCGGTGTGGGGGGGGGCTTTTGTCGCAGGGAGCTGTGGAGGGACACACCGGCACACAGGTGGCGGCACCGGGGCTGGGCGCCGGTGGGGGCGGCCAGGTGCAGGTCGAGGGGCTCGCGGGCCGAAAGGACGGCAACTGGGCCCATGGCGGAGTCTGGGTGTGGAGGGCTCTGAGCCTCCATCCGCTCTGGTGCCTCGGGGCTACGGGCCCGAAGCCTGGTAGCGCGACACCCCACCGGCCCACAGACGTAGCCTCCCCAGCTGTGCTCGCAGCGAGTGCAACCGCAGCCTGCATCCCTCCACGGGACACTTGGATTACTCCCGCGATCCCCACGAGGTGCGGCACCCGGCGGCCGAATGGGCTGAGATCCTGCCCTTGCGGCGCCCTGTGGCCACCTCCGCCTCCCTCACGGTACTGGCCGAGGCCTCGCACCAGCGGGCGCCGGCTCCCAGCTCAGCGCTGCTCCTCCGCCCCTCTCACCTCCTGCCCGACGTCCAGGCTACCGAGCACCCTCCACCCCCGCCCACCTTCATGCCACTCAGCCGGAACCCGGGAGGCAATGCCAACTACCAGGTGTATGACAGTCTGGTGCTGAAGCGGCAACCGCAGGAGGGCCAAGCGCGGGCCGACTCGCTGCTACCTTCCACCTCGGCCTCCAGGCCCTCTCTGCACGGGAGCCAGACTGGGAAAATGAACGTACCAGCAGCAAATGGGGGCAGGGGCAGGGGGCGGCAGGGCATGGAGAGAGGAATAAAGAGCGCCAGAGTCCAGGAAACATTGGTGGTCTGTGGCTTGGAAGCGCCACTCCTTCTGCCAGCCTGGGTCCCTGCGCTTGGCTTCCTGCAATAAGAAGCCAGTGTCCCCTTCTTGGCCTGAGGGTCCCTTTGGTTTAGTGGCCACAGTTCTGCCAGCAGGCCCCTCCTGGTCCTATACCATGCACTAAGTACATCTGCAGCTGCAGACTCCAAACCCCTGGTCTCTGGGCACCTCCTCTGTGTCTCAGCTGTCCCTGTCCACAGAGAGCCTCATACAAGAAGTTGCTTCCAAACTGGGAGGTTCCACATCTGGGCAGGTCCAGCTCCAGGCCCAGTGAAGGGCATGAAGAAGGCTGAGGCTCTGGACTCCAGCCAGGCCTTCAGCAGGCCTCTGAGGCCAAGGTCTTCCTAGTCTCAAGAGGGGCCAAGAGACGCAATGTGTCATTTGAACAAGTGAGTCAGCGGGCGGTGAGCGAATGAATGACCGCTCGAGGGGATGTATGCCGGCCACCGGGCCCTGTTTGACTGTCCAGGCTCAGCTTACCTGACCCTGGTTACCAGGGAATGCCACTCTGGGCCCACCTTTTCATCCCCCTCCCTCACTGTGACCTCACCCCCTGCCCCATTATGACCCAGTCTGGCTCCCAGTTAAAACTGGAGGGCAGAGGGCCCAGGCAGTCCTGGGACCAACGGCCATGGGTGAGCGAAACTACTACCGAGCCGAGCCGTTCACTGGCCCCATCCCCAGGAAATGCCAGGAGCAAGGATACTCAATTCTTCTGATCCCGGTCAGCTTCATCTTGCTCAACGTGGGGATCAACGTGGTGACTATGGTCAGGGCAGGATCTGTGCAGCGCGGTTGGGGGAGCCCTGGGGTCTTGAAGGGGCTGAGGTGGGAGGGCTGCTGGGGTGTGACCGGACAAGGGTTGGATTTCAGGGCTCACCCTGCTCCCGGCCTCCCCCCTCCCCTTCTTCCCTCAACTCTGGAGGCATCTGAAGAGATTCTTGCGGGCACTTTTCAATCGTATTTTCCACAAAGGTGAGTGGGCGCCGGCGTGGGTTCAGGGGATGTGGGCCTGTCCCCTTTCTTCTATCCCTGCCTTGATTCTCAGCCCCTCAGGAACCCAGGCCCTGACCCATCTCGCCTTTCCCCACAAGACAAGCAAGCCAGCTGTGTAGGCAGCCATCGCATGTGCATGCGCTGCTCCGTGGATCCCAAGAACCTGTGCTCAAGAGTTTCTTCCCGCTTCTGCCATCGCCCAAGCTTCCTGCTCGGGCAGGCAAACCACCTTGACTACTGCCTGCAGCGGGGCTCGGCGGGGGCGGAGCCGGCGGCCCCCCCGCCGCGGGCGAGTAAAGGAGAAGGCGGGCGGAGCGGCAGGCAAAAAGCCTACAGCACCCGGTATTCCCAGGCGGTCTCCCATCCAAGTACTAACCAGGCCCGACCCTGCTTAGCTTCCGAGATCAGACGAGATCGGGCGCGTTCAGGGTGGTATGGCCGTAGACGGGGTTGGGGGCCGCGGGCGGCCTCTTGAGGAGCAGTTTCGCTGGCGCTGGCGCCTTAACGCCAGCCTGGCGGCCGGCCCGCCCCGGCAGGGCCCCCTCGCCCGCCCAGGCAGGGGGAACGGAGGTCTCGGGTATCGGGCGGCGGCGGAGGGTTTGGCGACCACCTCCCAGCCCAGGGCGGCCGTGACCCAGCAAACCCTTGGGCGCTTGGCGCCCCGCCCAAGATCCCGCACGTCGCTCACAGGGACGTGGCCCCAGAGGCTTCAGGGCCCGGGGCCCGCGGTCCCTTGGGCATCGGCCCTGCCCGCCCACGCGGCGCTAGGCGCAGCCCGGCCGCAGCCCGGGCCGGCCCTCCTGCCCGACAGCAGCTGGCCCGAAGCCACTGGGAGCCACCATTGAGTCGCCACGGCCCCTCAGCCCCGGCAAGGCCACCCTTGCCCCCACACCCCCCGCCGAGCTCAGGACCCCGCCCCTGGTGGCCGGCAGGCCCGGGCAAGCGGCCCCTGCCCTCGATCCCGCTCCCGCACCCGGCCGCGGTGACACGCCAGAGGGGCGGGGTGGGGGGGGGCTTTTGTCGGAGGGAGCTGTGGAGGGACACACAGGCACACAGGTGGCGGCGCCGGGGCTGGGCGCCGGTGGGGGCGGCCAGGTGCAGGTCGAGGGGCTCGCGGGCCGAAAGGACGGCAGCTGGGCCGGCGGCGGAGTCTGGGTCCGGGCCGGCCACCCCGGGAGCGTCTGGGGTGCGGCTGCCTTCCAGGGCCGCCTTCTGGCCGCCTGGCCGGCCGGGCCGGCGGGGAGCGCCCCCGCCGGCGCGCGCCGTGGTGGGAGGGGCCTGAGGAGGTGGGGCCTGCAGCGGGGCCCGGCGGGGGCGGAGCCGGCGGCCCCCGCCGCGGGCGAGTAAAGGAGAAGGCGGGCGGAGCGGCAGGCAAAAAGCCTACAGCACCCGGTATTCCCAGGCGGTCTCCCATCCAAGTACTAACCAGGCCCGACCCTGCTTAGCTTCCGAGATCAGACGAGATCGGGCGCGTTCAGGGTGGTATGGCCGTAGACGGGGGCGGGGGCTGCGGGCGGCCTCTTGAGGCCCAGTTTCGCTGGCGCTGGCGCCTTAACGCCGGCCTGGCGGCCGGCCCGCCCCGGCAGGGCCCCCTCGCCCGCCCAGGCAGCGGGAACGGAGGTCTCGGGTATCGGGCGGCGGCGGAGGGTTTGGAGACCACCTCCCAGCTCAGGGCGGCCGTGACCCAGCAAACCCTTGGGCGCTTGGCGCCCCGCCCAAGATCCCGCACGTCGCTCACAGGGACGTGGCCCCGGAGGCTTCATGGCCCGGGGCCCGCGGTCCCTTGGGCATCGGCCCTGCCCGCCCACGCGGCGCTAGGCGCAGCCCGGCCGCAGCCCGGGCCGGCCCTCCTGCCCGACAGCAGCTGCCCGAAGCCACTGGGAGCCACCATTGAGTCGCCACGGCCCCTCAGCCCCAGCAAGGCCACCCTTGCCCCCACACCCCCCGCCGAGCTCAGGACCCCGCCCCTGGTGGCCGGCAGGACCGGGGAAGCGGCCCCTGCCCTCGATCCCGCTCCCGCACCCGGCCGCGGTGACACGCCAGAGGGGCGGTGTGGGGGGGGGCTTTTGTCGCAGGGAGCTGTGGAGGGACACACCGGCACACAGGTGGCGGCACCGGGGCTGGGCGCCGGTGGGGGCGGCCAGGTGCAGGTCGAGGGGCTCGCGGGCCGAAAGGACGGCAACTGGGCCCATGGCGGAGTCTGGGTGTGGAGGGCTCTGAGCCTCCATCCGCTCTGGTGCCTCGGGGCTACGGGCCCGAAGCCTGGTAGCGCGACACCCCACCGGCCCACAGACGTAGCCTCCCCAGCTGTGCTCGCAGCGAGTGCAACCGCAGCCTGCATCCCTCCACGGGACACTTGGATTACTCCCGCGATCCCCACGAGGTGCGGCACCCGGCGGCCGAATGGGCTGAGATCCTGCCCTTGCGGCGCCCTGTGGCCACCTCCGCCTCCCTCACGGTACTGGCCGAGGCCTCGCACCAGCGGGCGCCGGCTCCCAGCTCAGCGCTGCTCCTCCGCCCCTCTCACCTCCTGCCCGACGTCCAGGCTACCGAGCACCCTCCACCCCCGCCCACCTTCATGCCACTCAGCCGGAACCCGGGAGGCAATGCCAACTACCAGGTGTATGACAGTCTGGTGCTGAAGCGGCAACCGCAGGAGGGCCAAGCGCGGGCCGACTCGCTGCTACCTTCCACCTCGGCCTCCAGGCCCTCTCTGCACGGG
This sequence comes from Delphinus delphis, assembly GCF_949987515.2. Lineage (NCBI taxonomy): Eukaryota > Metazoa > Chordata > Mammalia > Artiodactyla > Delphinidae > Delphinus > Delphinus delphis. The sequence goes on from NC_082701.1 coordinate 38,481,593, forward strand.
AGCCAGACTGGGAAAATGAACGTACCAGCAGCAAATGGGGGCAGGGGCAGGGGGCGGCAGGGCATGGAGAGAGGAATAAAGAGCGCCAGAGTCCAGGAAACATTGGTGGTCTGTGGCTTGGAAGCGCCACTCCTTCTGCCAGCCTGGGTCCCTGCGCTTGGCTTCCTGCAATAAGAAGCCAGTGTCCCCTTCTTGGCCTGAGGGTCCCTTTGGTTTAGTGGCCACAGTTCTGCCAGCAGGCCCCTCCTGGTCCTATACCATGCACTAAGTACATCTGCAGCTGCAGACTCCAAACCCCTGGTCTCTGGGCACCTCCTCTGTGTCTCAGCTGTCCCTGTCCACAGAGAGCCTCATACAAGAAGTTGCTTCCAAACTGGGAGGTTCCACATCTGGGCAGGTCCAGCTCCAGGCCCAGTGAAGGGCATGAAGAAGGCTGAGGCTCTGGACTCCAGCCAGGCCTTCAGCAGGCCTCTGAGGCCAAGGTCTTCCTAGTCTCAAGAGGGGCCAAGAGACGCAATGTGTCATTTGAACAAGTGAGTCAGCGGGCGGTGAGCGAATGAATGACCGCTCGAGGGGATGTATGCCGGCCACCGGGCCCTGTTTGACTGTCCAGGCTCAGCTTACCTGACCCTGGTTACCAGGGAATGCCACTCTGGGCCCACCTTTTCATCCCCCTCCCTCACTGTGACCTCACCCCCTGCCCCATTATGACCCAGTCTGGCTCCCAGTTAAAACTGGAGGGCAGAGGGCCCAGGCAGTCCTGGGACCAACGGCCATGGGTGAGCGAAACTACTACCGAGCCGAGCCGTTCACTGGCCCCATCCCCAGGAAATGCCAGGAGCAAGGATACTCAATTCTTCTGATCCCGGTCAGCTTCATCTTGCTCAACGTGGGGATCAACGTGGTGACTATGGTCAGGGCAGGATCTGTGCAGCGCGGTTGGGGGAGCCCTGGGGTCTTGAAGGGGCTGAGGTGGGAGGGCTGCTGGGGTGTGACCGGACAAGGGTTGGATTTCAGGGCTCACCCTGCTCCCGGCCTCCCCCCTCCCCTTCTTCCCTCAACTCTGGAGGCATCTGAAGAGATTCTTGCGGGCACTTTTCAATCGTATTTTCCACAAAGGTGAGTGGGCGCCGGCGTGGGTTCAGGGGATGTGGGCCTGTCCCCTTTCTTCTATCCCTGCCTTGATTCTCAGCCCCTCAGGAACCCAGGCCCTGACCCATCTCGCCTTTCCCCACAAGACAAGCAAGCCAGCTGTGTAGGCAGCCATCGCATGTGCATGCGCTGCTCCGTGGATCCCAAGAACCTGTGCTCAAGAGTTTCTTCCCGCTTCTGCCATCGCCCAAGCTTCCTGCTCGGGCAGGCAAACCACCTTGACTACTGCCTGCAGCGGGGCTCGGCGGGGGCGCAGGCAAAAAGCCTACAGCACCCGGTATTCCCAGGCGGTCTCCCATCCAAGTACTAACCAGGCCCGACCCTGCTTAGCTTCCGAGATCAGACGAGATCGGGCGCGTTCAGGGTGGTATGGCCGTAGACGGGGGCGGGGGCCGCGGGCGGCCTCTTGAGGAGCAGTTTCGCTGGCGCTGGCGCCTTAACGCCAGCCTGGCGGCCGGCCCGCCCCGGCAGGGCCCCCTCGCCCGCCCAGGCAGGGGGAACGGAGGTCTCGGGTATCGGGCGGCGGCGGAGGGTTTGGCGACCACCTCCCAGCCCAGGGCGGCCGTGACCCAGCAAACCCTTGGGCGCTCGGCGCCCCGCCCAAGATCCCGCACGTCGCTCACAGGGACGTGGCCCCAGAGGCTTCAGGGCCCGGGGCCCGCGGTCCCTTGGGCATCGGCCCTGCCCGCCCACGCGGCGCTAGGCGCAGCCCGGCCGCAGCCCGGGCCGGCCCTCCTGCCCGACAGCAGCTGGCCCGAAGCCACTGGGAGCCACCATTGAGTCGCCACGGCCCCTCAGCCCCGGCAAGGCCACCCTTGCCCCCACACCCCCCGCCGAGCTCAGGACCCCGCCCCTGGTGGCCGGCAGGCCCGGGCAAGCGGCCCCTGCCCTCGATCCCGCTCCCGCACCCGGCCGCGGTGACACGCCAGAGGGGCGGGGTGGGGGGGGGCTTTTGTCGGAGGGAGCTGTGGAGGGACACACAGGCACACAGGTGGCGGCGCCGGGGCTGGGCGCCGGTGGGGGCGGCCAGGTGCAGGTCGAGGGGCTCGCGGGCCGAAAGGACGGCAGCTGGGCCGGCGGCGGAGTCTGGGTCCGGGCCGGCCACCCCGGGAGCGTCTGGGGTGCGGCTGCCTTCCAGGGCCGCCTTCTGGCCGCCTGGCCGGCCGGGCCGGCGGGGAGCGCCCCCGCCGGCGCGCGCCGTGGTGGGAGGGGCCTGAGGAGGTGGGGCCTGCAGCGGGGCCCGGCGGGGGCGGAGCCGGCGGCCCCCGCCGCGGGCGAGTAAAGGAGAAGGCGGGCGGAGCGGCAGGCAAAAAGCCTACAGCACCCGGTATTCCCAGGCGGTCTCCCATCCAAGTACTAACCAGGCCCGACCCTGCTTAGCTTCCGAGATCAGACGAGATCGGGCGCGTTCAGGGTGGTATGGCCGTAGACGGGGGCGGGGGCTGCGGGCGGCCTCTTGAGGCCCAGTTTCGCTGGCGCTGGCGCCTTAACGCCGGCCTGGCGGCCGGCCCGCCCCGGCAGGGCCCCCTCGCCCGCCCAGGCAGCGGGAACGGAGGTCTCGGGTATCGGGCGGCGGCGGAGGGTTTGGAGACCACCTCCCAGCTCAGGGCGGCCGTGACCCAGCAAACCCTTGGGCGCTTGGCGCCCCGCCCAAGATCCCGCACGTCGCTCACAGGGACGTGGCCCCGGAGGCTTCATGGCCCGGGGCCCGCGGTCCCTTGGGCATCGGCCCTGCCCGCCCACGCGGCGCTAGGCGCAGCCCGGCCGCAGCCCGGGCCGGCCCTCCTGCCCGACAGCAGCTGCCCGAAGCCACTGGGAGCCACCATTGAGTCGCCACGGCCCCTCAGCCCCAGCAAGGCCACCCTTGCCCCCACACCCCCCGCCGAGCTCAGGACCCCGCCCCTGGTGGCCGGCAGGACCGGGGAAGCGGCCCCTGCCCTCGATCCCGCTCCCGCACCCGGCCGCGGTGACACGCCAGAGGGGCGGTGTGGGGGGGGGGCTTTTGTCGCAGGGAGCTGTGGAGGGACACACCGGCACACAGGTGGCGGCACCGGGGCTGGGCGCCGGTGGGGGCGGCCAGGTGCAGGTCGAGGGGCTCGCGGGCCGAAAGGACGGCAACTGGGCCCATGGCGGAGTCTGGGTGTGGAGGGCTCTGAGCCTCCATCCGCTCTGGTGCCTCGGGGCTACGGGCCCGAAGCCTGGTAGCGCGACACCCCACCGGCCCACAGACGTAGCCTCCCCAGCTGTGCTCGCAGCGAGTGCAACCGCAGCCTGCATCCCTCCACGGGACACTTGGATTACTCCCGCGATCCCCACGAGGTGCGGCACCCGGCGGCCGAATGGGCTGAGATCCTGCCCTTGCGGCGCCCTGTGGCCACCTCCGCCTCCCTCACGGTACTGGCCGAGGCCTCGCACCAGCGGGCGCCGGCTCCCAGCTCAGCGCTGCTCCTCCGCCCCTCTCACCTCCTGCCCGACGTCCAGGCTACCGAGCACCCTCCACCCCCGCCCACCTTCATGCCACTCAGCCGGAACCCGGGAGGCAATGCCAACTACCAGGTGTATGACAGTCTGGTGCTGAAGCGGCAACCGCAGGAGGGCCAAGCGCGGGCCGACTCGCTGCTACCTTCCACCTCGGCCTCCAGGCCCTCTCTGCACGGGAGCCAGACTGGGAAAATGAACGTACCAGCAGCAAATGGGGGCAGGGGCAGGGGGCGGCAGGGCATGGAGAGAGGAATAAAGAGCGCCAGAGTCCAGGAAACATTGGTGGTCTGTGGCTTGGAAGCGCCACTCCTTCTGCCAGCCTGGGTCCCTGCGCTTGGCTTCCTGCAATAAGAAGCCAGTGTCCCCTTCTTGGCCTGAGGGTCCCTTTGGTTTAGTGGCCACAGTTCTGCCAGCAGGCCCCTCCTGGTCCTATACCATGCACTAAGTACATCTGCAGCTGCAGACTCCAAACCCCTGGTCTCTGGGCACCTCCTCTGTGTCTCAGCTGTCCCTGTCCACAGAGAGCCTCATACAAGAAGTTGCTTCCAAACTGGGAGGTTCCACATCTGGGCAGGTCCAGCTCCAGGCCCAGTGAAGGGCATGAAGAAGGCTGAGGCTCTGGACTCCAGCCAGGCCTTCAGCAGGCCTCTGAGGCCAAGGTCTTCCTAGTCTCAAGAGGGGCCAAGAGACGCAATGTGTCATTTGAACAAGTGAGTCAGCGGGCGGTGAGCGAATGAATGACCGCTCGAGGGGATGTATGCCGGCCACCGGGCCCTGTTTGACTGTCCAGGCTCAGCTTACCTGACCCTGGTTACCAGGGAATGCCACTCTGGGCCCACCTTTTCATCCCCCTCCCTCACTGTGACCTCACCCCCTGCCCCATTATGACCCAGTCTGGCTCCCAGTTAAAACTGGAGGGCAGAGGGCCCAGGCAGTCCTGGGACCAACGGCCATGGGTGAGCGAAACTACTACCGAGCCGAGCCGTTCACTGGCCCCATCCCCAGGAAATGCCAGGAGCAAGGATACTCAATTCTTCTGATCCCGGTCAGCTTCATCTTGCTCAACGTGGGGATCAACGTGGTGACTATGGTCAGGGCAGGATCTGTGCAGCGCGGTTGGGGGAGCCCTGGGGTCTTGAAGGGGCTGAGGTGGGAGGGCTGCTGGGGTGTGACCGGACAAGGGTTGGATTTCAGGGCTCACCCTGCTCCCGGCCTCCCCCCTCCCCTTCTTCCCTCAACTCTGGAGGCATCTGAAGAGATTCTTGCGGGCACTTTTCAATCGTATTTTCCACAAAGGTGAGTGGGCGCCGGCGTGGGTTCAGGGGATGTGGGCCTGTCCCCTTTCTTCTATCCCTGCCTTGATTCTCAGCCCCTCAGGAACCCAGGCCCTGACCCATCTCGCCTTTCCCCACAGACAAGCAAGCCAGCTGTGTAGGCAGCCATCGCATGTGCATGCGCTGCTCCGTGGATCCCAAGAACCTGTGCTCAAGAGTTTCTTCCCGCTTCTGCCATCGCCCAAGCTTCCTGCTCGGGCAGGCAAACCACCTTGACTACTGCCTGCAGCGGGGCTCGGCGGGGGCGGAGCCGGCGGCCCCCCCGCCGCGGGCGAGTAAAGGAGAAGGCGGGCGGAGCGGCAGGCAAAAAGCCTACAGCACCCGGTATTCCCAGGCGGTCTCCCATCCAAGTACTAACCAGGCCCGACCCTGCTTAGCTTCCGAGATCAGACGAGATCGGGCGCGTTCAGGGTGGTATGGCCGTAGACGGGGGCGGGGGCCGCGGGCGGCCTCTTGAGGAGCAGTTTCGCTGGCGCTGGCGCCTTAACGCCAGCCTGGCGGCCGGCCCGCCCCGGCAGGGCCCCCTCGCCCGCCCAGGCAGGGGGAACGGAGGTCTCGGGTATCGGGCGGCGGCGGAGGGTTTGGCGACCACCTCCCAGCCCAGGGCGGCCGTGACCCAGCAAACCCTTGGGCGCTTGGCGCCCCGCCCAAGATCCCGCACGTCGCTCACAGGGACGTGGCCCCAGAGGCTTCAGGGCCCGGGGCCCGCGGTCCCTTGGGCATCGGCCCTGCCCGCCCACGCGGCGCTAGGCTCAGCCCGGCCGCAGCCCGGGCCGGCCCTCCTGCCCGACAGCAGCTGGCCCGAAGCCACTGGGAGCCACCATTGAGTCGCCACGGCCCCTCAGCCCCGGCAAGGCCACCCTTGCCCCCACACCCCCCGCCGAGCTCAGGACCCCGCCCCTGGTGGCCGGCAGGCCCGGGCAAGCGGCCCCTGCCCTCGATCCCGCTCCCGCACCCGGCCGCGGTGACACGCCAGAGGGGCGGGGTGGGGGGGGGCTTTTGTTGGAGGGAGCTGTGGAGGGACACACAGGCACACAGGTGGCGGCGCCGGGGCTGGGCGCCGGTGGGGGCGGCCAGGTGCAGGTCGAGGGGCTCGCGGGCCGAAAGGACGGCAGCTGGGCCGGCGGCGGAGTCTGGGTCCGGGCCGGCCACCCCGGGAGCGTCTGGGGTGCGGCTGCCTTCCAGGGCCGCCTTCTGGCCGCCTGGCCGGCCGGGCCGGCGGGGAGCGCCCCCGCCGTCGCGCGCCGTGGTGGGAGGGGCCTGAGGAGGTGGGGCCTGCAGCGGGGCCCGGCGGGGGCGGAGCCGGCGGCCCCCGCCGCGGGCGAGTAAAGGAGAAGGCGGGCGGAGCGGCAGGCAAAAAGCCTACAGCACCCGGTATTCCCAGGCGGTCTCCCATCCAAGTACTAACCAGGCCCGACCCTGCTTAGCTTCCGAGATCAGACGAGATCGGGCGCGTTCAGGGTGGTATGGCCGTAGACGGGGGCGGGGGCTGCGGGCGGCCTCTTGAGGCCCAGTTTCGCTGGCGCTGGCGCCTTAACGCCGGCCTGGCGGCCGGCCCGCCCCGGCCGGGCCCCCTCGCCCGCCCAGGCAGCGGGAACGGAGGTCTCGGGTATCGGGCGGCGGCGGAGGGTTTGGCGACCACCTCCCAGCCCAGGGCGGCCGTGACCCAGCAAACCCTTGGGCGCTTGGCGCCCCGCCCAAGATCCCGCACGTCGCTCACAGGGACGTGGCCCCGGAGGCTTCATGGCCCGGGGCCCGCGGTCCCTTGGGCATCGGCCCTGCCCGCCCACGCGGCGCTAGGCGCAGCCCGGCCGCAGCCCGGGCCGGCCCTCCTGCCCGACAGCAGCTGCCCGAAGCCACTGGGAGCCACCATTGAGTCGCCACGGCCCCTCAGCCCCAGCAAGGCCACCCTTGCCCCCACACCCCCCGCCGAGCTCAGGACCCCGCCCCTGGTGGCCGGCAGGACCGGGGAAGCGGCCCCTGCCCTCGATCCCGCTCCCGCACCCGGCCGCGGTGACACGCCAGAGGGGCGGTGTGGGGGGGGGCTTTTGTCGCAGGGAGCTGTGGAGGGACACACCGGCACACAGGTGGCGGCACCGGGGCTGGGCGCCGGTGGGGGCGGCCAGGTGCAGGTCGAGGGGCTCGCGGGCCGAAAGGACGGCAACTGGGCCCATGGCGGAGTCTGGGTGTGGAGGGCTCTGAGCCTCCATCCGCTCTGGTGCCTCGGGGCTACGGGCCCGAAGCCTGGTAGCGCGACACCCCACCGGCCCACAGACGTAGCCTCCCCAGCTGTGCTCGCAGCGAGTGCAACCGCAGCCTGCATCCCTCCACGGGACACTTGGATTACTCCCGCGATCCCCACGAGGTGCGGCACCCGGCGGCCGAATGGGCTGAGATCCTGCCCTTGCGGCGCCCTGTGGCCACCTCCGCCTCCCTCACGGTACTGGCCGAGGCCTCGCACCAGCGGGCGCCGGCTCCCAGCTCAGCGCTGCTCCTCCGCCCCTCTCACCTCCTGCCCGACGTCCAGGCTACCGAGCACCCTCCACCCCCGCCCACCTTCATGCCACTCAGCCGGAACCCGGGAGGCAATGCCAACTACCAGGTGTATGACAGTCTGGTGCTGAAGCGGCAACCGCAGGAGGGCCAAGCGCGGGCCGACTCGCTGCTACCTTCCACCTCGGCCTCCAGGCCCTCTCTGCACGGGAGCCAGACTGGGAAAATGAACGTACCAGCAGCAAATGGGGGCAGGGGCAGGGGGCGGCAGGGCATGGAGAGAGGAATAAAGAGCGCCAGAGTCCAGGAAACATTGGTGGTCTGTGGCTTGGAAGCGCCACTCCTTCTGCCAGCCTGGGTCCCTGCGCTTGGCTTCCTGCAATAAGAAGCCAGTGTCCCCTTCTTGGCCTGAGGGTCCCTTTGGTTTAGTGGCCACAGTTCTGCCAGCAGGCCCCTCCTGGTCCTATACCATGCACTAAGTACATCTGCAGCTGCAGACTCCAAACCCCTGGTCTCTGGGCACCTCCTCTGTGTCTCAGCTGTCCCTGTCCACAGAGAGCCTCATACAAGAAGTTGCTTCCAAACTGGGAGGTTCCACATCTGGGCAGGTCCAGCTCCAGGCCCAGTGAAGGGCATGAAGAAGGCTGAGGCTCTGGACTCCAGCCAGGCCTTCAGCAGGCCTCTGAGGCCAAGGTCTTCCTAGCCTCAAGAGGGGCCAAGAGACGCAATGTGTCATTTGAACAAGTGAGTCAGCGGGCGGTGAGCGAATGAATGACCGCTCGAGGGGATGTATGCCGGCCACCGGGCCCTGTTTGACTGTCCAGGCTCAGCTTACCTGACCCTGGTTACCAGGGAATGCCACTCTGGGCCCTCCTTTTCATCCCCCTCCCTCACTGTGACCTCACCCCCTGCCCCATTATGACCCAGTCTGGCTCCCAGTTAAAACTGGAGGGCAGAGGGCCCAGGCAGTCCTGGGACCAACGGCCATGGGTGAGCGAAACTACTACCGAGCCGAGCCGTTCACTGGCCCCATCCCCAGGAAATGCCAGGAGCAAGGATACTCAATTCTTCTGATCCCGGTCAGCTTCATCTTGCTCAACGTGGGGATCAACGTGGTGACTATGGTCAGGGCAGGATCTGTGCAGCGCGGTTGGGGGAGCCCTGGGGTCTTGAAGGGGCTGAGGTGGGAGGGCTGCTGGGGTGTGACCGGACAAGGGTTGGATTTCAGGGCTCACCCTGCTCCCGGCCTCCCCCCTCCCCTTCTTCCCTCAACTCTGGAGGCATCTGAAGAGATTCTTGCGGGCACTTTTCAATCGTATTTTCCACAAAGGTGAGTGGGCGCCGGCGTGGGTTCAGGGGATGTGGGCCTGTCCCCTTTCTTCTATCCCTGCCTTGATTCTCAGCCCCTCAGGAACCCAGGCCCTGACCCATCTCGCCTTTCCCCACAGACAAGCAAGCCAGCTGTGTAGGCAGCCATCGCATGTGCATGCGCTGCTCCGTGGATCCCAAGAACCTGTGCTCAAGAGTTTCTTCCCGCTTCTGCCATCGCCCAAGCTTCCTGCTCGGGCAGGCAAACCACCTTGACTACTGCCTGCAGCGGGGCTCGGCGGGGGCGGAGCCGGCGGCCCCCCCGCCGCGGGCGAGTAAAGGAGAAGGCGGGCGGAGCGGCAGGCAAAAAGCCTACAGCACCCGGTATTCCCAGGCGGTCTCCCATCCAAGTACTAACCAGGCCCGACCCTGCTTAGCTTCCGAGATCAGACGAGATCGGGCGCGTTCAGGGTGGTATGGCCGTAGACGGGGGCGGGGGCCGCGGGCGGCCTCTTGAGGAGCAGTTTCGCTGGCGCTGGCGCCTTAACGCCAGCCTGGCGGCCGGCCCGCCCCGGCAGGGCCCCCTCGCCCGCCCAGGCAGGGGGAACGGAGGTCTCGGGTATCGGGCGGCGGCGGAGGGTTTGGCGACCACCTCCCAGCCCAGGGCGGCCGTGACCCAGCAAACCCTTGGGCGCTTGGCGCCCCGCCCAAGATCCCGCACGTCGCTCACAGGGACGTGGCCCCAGAGGCTTCAGGGCCCGGGGCCCGCGGTCCCTTGGGCATCGGCCCTGCCCGCCCACGCGGCGCTAGGCGCAGCCCGGCCGCAGCCCGGGCCGGCCCTCCTGCCCGACAGCAGCTGGCCCGAAGCCACTGGGAGCCACCATTGAGTCGCCACGGCCCCTCAGCCCCGGCAAGGCCACCCTTGCCCCCACACCCCCCGCCGAGCTCAGGACCCCGCCCCTGGTGGCCGGCAGGCCCGGGCAAGCGGCCCCTGCCCTCGATCCCGCTCCCGCACCCGGCCGCGGTGACACGCCAGAGGGGCGGGGTGGGGGGGGGCTTTTGTCGGAGGGAGCTGTGGAGGGACACACAGGCACACAGGTGGCGGCGCCGGGGCTGGGCGCCGGTGGGGGCGGCCAGGTGCAGGTCGAGGGGCTCGCGGGCCGAAAGGACGGCAGCTGGGCCGGCGGCGGAGTCTGGGTCCGGGCCGGCCACCCCGGGAGCGTCTGGGGTGCGGCTGCCTTCCAGGGCCGCCTTCTGGCCGCCTGGCCGGCCGGGCCGGCGGGGAGCGCCCCCGCCGGCGCGCGCCGTGGTGGGAGGGGCCTGAGGAGGTGGGGCCTGCAGCGGGGCCCGGCGGGGGCGGAGCCGGCGGCCCCCGCCGCGGGCGAGTAAAGGAGAAGGCGGGCGGAGCGGCAGGCAAAAAGCCTACAGCACCCGGTATTCCCAGGCGGTCTCCCATCCAAGTACTAACCAGGCCCGACCCTGCTTAGCTTCCGAGATCAGACGAGATCGGGCGCGTTCAGGGTGGTATGGCCGTAGACGGGGGCGGGGGCTGCGGGCGGCCTCTTGAGGCCCAGTTTCGCTGGCGCTGGCGCCTTAACGCCGGCCTGGCGGCCGGCCCGCCCCGGCCGGGCCCCCTCGCCCGCCCAGGCAGCGGGAACGGAGGTCTCGGGTATCGGGCGGCGGCGGAGGGTTTGGCGACCACCTCCCAGCCCAGGGCGGCCGTGACCCAGCAAACCCTTGGGCGCTTGGCGCCCCGCCCAAGATCCCGCACGTCGCTCACAGGGACGTGGCCCCGGAGGCTTCATGGCCCGGGGCCCGCGGTCCCTTGGGCATCGGCCCTGCCCGCCCACGCGGCGCTAGGCGCAGCCCGGCCGCAGCCCGGGCCGGCCCTCCTGCCCGACAGCAGCTGCCCGAAGCCACTGGGAGCCACCATTGAGTCGCCACGGCCCCTCAGCCCCAGCAAGGCCACCCTTGCCCCCACACCCCCCGCCGAGCTCAGGACCCCGCCCCTGGTGGCCGGCAGGACCGGGGAAGCGGCCCCTGCCCTCGATCCCGCTCCCGCACCCGGCCGCGGTGACACGCCAGAGGGGCGGTGTGGGGGGGGGCTTTTGTCGCAGGGAGCTGTGGAGGGACACACCGGCACACAGGTGGCGGCACCGGGGCTGGGCGCCGGTGGGGGCGGCCAGGTGCAGGTCGAGGGGCTCGCGGGCCGAAAGGACGGCAACTGGGCCCATGGCGGAGTCTGGGTGTGGAGGGCTCTGAGCCTCCATCCGCTCTGGTGCCTCGGGGCTACGGGCCCGAAGCCTGGTAGCGCGACACCCCACCGGCCCACAGACGTAGCCTCCCCAGCTGTGCTCGCAGCGAGTGCAACCGCAGCCTGCATCCCTCCACGGGACACTTGGATTACTCCCGCGATCCCCACGAGGTGCGGCACCCGGCGGCCGAATGGGCTGAGATCCTGCCCTTGCGGCGCCCTGTGGCCACCTCCGCCTCCCTCACGGTACTGGCCGAGGCCTCGCACCAGCGGGCGCCGGCTCCCAGCTCAGCGCTGCTCCTCCGCCCCTCTCACCTCCTGCCCGACGTCCAGGCTACCGAGCACCCTCCACCCCCGCCCACCTTCATGCCACTCAGCCGGAACCCGGGAGGCAATGCCAACTACCAGGTGTATGACAGTCTGGTGCTGAAGCGGCAACCGCAGGAGGGCCAAGCGCGGGCCGACTCGCTGCTACCTTCCACCTCGGCCTCCAGGCCCTCTCTGCACGGGAGCCAGACTGGGAAAATGAACGTACCAGCAGCAAATGGGGGCAGGGGCAGGGGGCGGCAGGGCATGGAGAGAGGAATAAAGAGCGCCAGAGTCCAGGAAACATTGGTGGTCTGTGGCTTGGAAGCGCCACTCCTTCTGCCAGCCTGGGTCCCTGCGCTTGGCTTCCTGCAATAAGAAGCCAGTGTCCCCTTCTTGGCCTGAGGGTCCCTTTGGTTTAGTGGCCACAGTTCTGCCAGCAGGCCCCTCCTGGTCCTATACCATGCACTAAGTACATCTGCAGCTGCAGACTCCAAACCCCTGGTCTCTGGGCACCTCCTCTGTGTCTCAGCTGTCCCTGTCCACAGAGAGCCTCATACAAGAAGTTGCTTCCAAACTGGGAGGTTCCACATCTGGGCAGGTCCAGCTCCAGGCCCAGTGAAGGGCATGAAGAAGGCTGAGGCTCTGGACTCCAGCCAGGCCTTCAGCAGGCCTCTGAGGCCAAGGTCTTCCTAGCCTCAAGAGGGGCCAAGAGACGCAATGTGTCATTTGAACAAGTGAGTCAGCGGGCGGTGAGCGAATGAATGACCGCTCGAGGGGATGTATGCCGGCCACCGGGCCCTGTTTGACTGTCCAGGCTCAGCTTACCTGACCCTGGTTACCAGGGAATGCCACTCTGGGCCCTCCTTTTCATCCCCCTCCCTCACTGTGACCTCACCCCCTGCCCCATTATGACCCAGTCTGGCTCCCAGTTAAAACTGGAGGGCAGAGGGCCCAGGCAGTCCTGGGACCAACGGCCATGGGTGAGCGAAACTACTACCGAGCCGAGCCGTTCACTGGCCCCATCCCCAGGAAATGCCAGGAGCAAGGATACTCAATTCTTCTGATCCCGGTCAGCTTCATCTTGCTCAACGTGGGGATCAACGTGGTGACTATGGTCAGGGCAGGATCTGTGCAGCGCGGTTGGGGGAGCCCTGGGGTCTTGAAGGGGCTGAGGTGGGAGGGCTGCTGGGGTGTGACCGGACAAGGGTTGGATTTCAGGGCTCACCCTGCTCCCGGCCTCCCCCCTCCCCTTCTTCCCTCAACTCTGGAGGCATCTGAAGAGATTCTTGCGGGCACTTTTCAATCGTATTTTCCACAAAGGTGAGTGGGCGCCGGCGTGGGTTCAGGGGATGTGGGCCTGTCCCCTTTCTTCTATCCCTGCCTTGATTCTCAGCCCCTCAGGAACCCAGGCCCTGACCCATCTCGCCTTTCCCCACAAGACAAGCAAGCCAGCTGTGTAGGCAGCCATCGCATGTGCATGCGCTGCTCCGTGGATCCCAAGAACCTGTGCTCAAGAGTTTCTTCCCGCTTCTGCCATCGCCCAAGCTTCCTGCTCGGGCAGGCAAACCACCTTGACTACTGCCTGCAGCGGGGCTCGGCGGGGGCGGAGCCGGCGGCCCCCCCGCCGCGGGCGAGTAAAGGAGAAGGCGGGCGGAGCGGCAGGCAAAAAGCCTACAGCACCCGGTATTCCCAGGCGGTCTCCCATCCAAGTACTAACCAGGCCCGACCCTGCTTAGCTTCCGAGATCAGACGAGATCGGGCGCGTTCAGGGTGGTATGGCCGTAGACGGGGGCGGGGGCCGCGGGCGGCCTCTTGAGGAGCAGTTTCGCTGGCGCTGGCGCCTTAACGCCAGCCTGGCGGCCGGCCCGCCCCGGCAGGGCCCCCTCGCCCGCCCAGGCAGGGGGAACGGAGGTCTCGGGTATCGGGCGGCGGCGGAGGGTTTGGCGACCACCTCCCAGCCCAGGGCGGCCGTGACCCAGCAAACCCTTGGGCGCTTGGCGCCCCGCCCAAGATCCCGCACGTCGCTCACAGGGACGTGGCCCCAGAGGCTTCAGGGCCCGGGGCCCGCGGTCCCTTGGGCATCGGCCCTGCCCGCCCACGCGGCGCTAGGCGCAGCCCGGCCGCAGCCCGGGCCGGCCCTCCTGCCCGACAGCAGCTGGCCCGAAGCCACTGGGAGCCACCATTGAGTCGCCACGGCCCCTCAGCCCCGGCAAGGCCACCCTTGCCCCCACACCCCCCGCCGAGCTCAGGACCCCGCCCCTGGTGGCCGGCAGGCCCGGGCAAGCGGCCCCTGCCCTCGATCCCGCTCCCGCACCCGGCCGCGGTGACACGCCAGAGGGGCGGGGTGGGGGGGGGCTTTTGTCGGAGGGAGCTGTGGAGGGACACACAGGCACACAGGTGGCGGCGCCGGGGCTGGGCGCCGGTGGGGGCGGCCAGGTGCAGGTCGAGGGGCTCGCGGGCCGAAAGGACGGCAGCTGGGCCGGCGGCGGAGTCTGGGTCCGGGCCGGCCACCCCGGGAGCGTCTGGGGTGCGGCTGCCTTCCAGGGCCGCCTTCTGGCCGCCTGGCCGGCCGGGCCGGCGGGGAGCGCCCCCGCCGGCGCGCGCCGTGGTGGGAGGGGCCTGAGGAGGTGGGGCCTGCAGCGGGGCCCGGCGGGGGCGGAGCCGGCGGCCCCCGCCGCGGGCGAGTAAAGGAGAAGGCGGGCGGAGCGGCAGGCAAAAAGCCTACAGCACCCGGTATTCCCAGGCGGTCTCCCATCCAAGTACTAACCAGGCCCGACCCTGCTTAGCTTCCGAGATCAGACGAGATCGGGCGCGTTCAGGGTGGTATGGCCGTAGACGGGGGCGGGGGCTGCGGGCGGCCTCTTGAGGCCCAGTTTCGCTGGCGCTGGCGCCTTAACGCCGGCCTGGCGGCCGGCCCGCCCCGGCCGGGCCCCCTCGCCCGCCCAGGCAGGGGGAACGGAGGTCTCGGGTATCGGGCGGCGGCGGAGGGTTTGGAGACCACCTCCCAGCTCAGGGCGGCCGTGACCCAGCAAACCCTTGGGCGCTTGGCGCCCCGCCCAAGATCCCGCACGTCGCTCACAGGGACGTGGCCCCGGAGGCTTCATGGCCCGGGGCCCGCGGTCCCTTGGGCATCGGCCCTGCCCGCCCACGCGGCGCTAGGCGCAGCCCGGCCGCAGCCCGGGCCGGCCCTCCTGCCCGACAGCAGCTGCCCGAAGCCACTGGGAGCCACCATTGAGTCGCCACGGCCCCTCAGCCCCAGCAAGGCCACCCTTGCCCCCACACCCCCCGCCGAGCTCAGGACCCCGCCCCTGGTGGCCGGCAGGACCGGGGAAGCGGCCCCTGCCCTCGATCCCGCTCCCGCACCCGGCCGCGGTGACACGCCAGAGGGGCGGTGTGGGGGGGGGGCTTTTGTCGCAGGGAGCTGTGGAGGGACACACCGGCACACAGGTGGCGGCACCGGGGCTGGGCGCCGGTGGGGGCGGCCAGGTGCAGGTCGAGGGGCTCGCGGGCCGAAAGGACGGCAACTGGGCCCATGGCGGAGTCTGGGTGTGGAGGGCTCTGAGCCTCCATCCGCTCTGGTGCCTCGGGGCTACGGGCCCGAAGCCTGGTAGCGCGACACCCCACCGGCCCACAGACGTAGCCTCCCCAGCTGTGCTCGCAGCGAGTGCAACCGCAGCCTGCATCCCTCCACGGGACACTTGGATTACTCCCGCGATCCCCACGAGGTGCGGCACCCGGCGGCCGAATGGGCTGAGATCCTGCCCTTGCGGCGCCCTGTGGCCACCTCCGCCTCCCTCACGGTACTGGCCGAGGCCTCGCACCAGCGGGCGCCGGCTCCCAGCTCAGCGCTGCTCCTCCGCCCCTCTCACCTCCTGCCCGACGTCCAGGCTACCGAGCACCCTCCACCCCCGCCCACCTTCATGCCACTCAGCCGGAACCCGGGAGGCAATGCCAACTACCAGGTGTATGACAGTCTGGTGCTGAAGCGGCAACCGCAGGAGGGCCAAGCGCGGGCCGACTCGCTGCTACCTTCCACCTCGGCCTCCAGGCCCTCTCTGCACGGGAGCCAGACTGGGAAAATGAACGTACCAGCAGCAAATGGGGGCAGGGGCAGGGGGCGGCAGGGCATGGAGAGAGGAATAAAGAGCGCCAGAGTCCAGGAAACATTGGTGGTCTGTGGCTTGGAAGCGCCACTCCTTCTGCCAGCCTGGGTCCCTGCGCTTGGCTTCCTGCAATAAGAAGCCAGTGTCCCCTTCTTGGCCTGAGGGTCCCTTTGGTTTAGTGGCCACAGTTCTGCCAGCAGGCCCCTCCTGGTCCTATACCATGCACTAAGTACATCTGCAGCTGCAGACTCCAAACCCCTGGTCTCTGGGCACCTCCTCTGTGTCTCAGCTGTCCCTGTCCACAGAGAGCCTCATACAAGAAGTTGCTTCCAAACTGGGAGGTTCCACATCTGGGCAGGTCCAGCTCCAGGCCCAGTGAAGGGCATGAAGAAGGCTGAGGCTCTGGACTCCAGCCAGGCCTTCAGCAGGCCTCTGAGGCCAAGGTCTTCCTAGTCTCAAGAGGGGCCAAGAGACGCAATGTGTCATTTGAACAAGTGAGTCAGCGGGCGGTGAGCGAATGAATGACCGCTCGAGGGGATGTATGCCGGCCACCGGGCCCTGTTTGACTGTCCAGGCTCAGCTTACCTGACCCTGGTTACCAGGGAATGCCACTCTGGGCCCACCTTTTCATCCCCCTCCCTCACTGTGACCTCACCCCCTGCCCCATTATGACCCAGTCTGGCTCCCAGTTAAAACTGGAGGGCAGAGGGCCCAGGCAGTCCTGGGACCAACGGCCATGGGTGAGCGAAACTACTACCGAGCCGAGCCGTTCACTGGCCCCATCCCCAGGAAATGCCAGGAGCAAGGATACTCAATTCTTCTGATCCCGGTCAGCTTCATCTTGCTCAACGTGGGGATCAACGTGGTGACTATGGTCAGGGCAGGATCTGTGCAGCGCGGTTGGGGGAGCCCTGGGGTCTTGAAGGGGCTGAGGTGGGAGGGCTGCTGGGGTGTGACCGGACAAGGGTTGGATTTCAGGGCTCACCCTGCTCCCGGCCTCCCCCCTCCCCTTCTTCCCTCAACTCTGGAGGCATCTGAAGAGATTCTTGCGGGCACTTTTCAATCGTATTTTCCACAAAGGTGAGTGGGCGCCGGCGTGGGTTCAGGGGATGTGGGCCTGTCCCCTTTCTTCTATCCCTGCCTTGATTCTCAGCCCCTCAGGAACCCAGGCCCTGACCCATCTCGCCTTTCCCCACAAGACAAGCAAGCCAGCTGTGTAGGCAGCCATCGCATGTGCATGCGCTGCTCCGTGGATCCCAAGAACCTGTGCTCAAGAGTTTCTTCCCGCTTCTGCCATCGCCCAAGCTTCCTGCTCGGGCAGGCAAACCACCTTGACTACTGCCTGCAGCGGGGCTCGGCGGGGGCGGAGCCGGCGGCCCCCCCGCCGCGGGCGAGTAAAGGAGAAGGCGGGCGGAGCGGCAGGCAAAAAGCCTACAGCACCCGGTATTCCCAGGCGGTCTCCCATCCAAGTACTAACCAGGCCCGACCCTGCTTAGCTTCCGAGATCAGACGAGATCGGGCGCGTTCAGGGTGGTATGGCCGTAGACGGGGGCGGGGGCCGCGGGCGGCCTCTTGAGGAGCAGTTTCGCTGGCGCTGGCGCCTTAACGCCAGCCTGGCGGCCGGCCCGCCCCGGCAGGGCCCCCTCGCCCGCCCAGGCAGGGGGAACGGAGGTCTCGGGTATCGGGCGGCGGCGGAGGGTTTGGCGACCACCTCCCAGCCCAGGGCGGCCGTGACCCAGCAAACCCTTGGGCGCTCGGCGCCCCGCCCAAGATCCCGCACGTCGCTCACAGGGACGTGGCCCCAGAGGCTTCAGGGCCCGGGGCCCGCGGTCCCTTGGGCATCGGCCCTGCCCGCCCACGCGGCGCTAGGCGCAGCCCGGCCGCAGCCCGGGCCGGCCCTCCTGCCCGACAGCAGCTGGCCCGAAGCCACTGGGAGCCACCATTGAGTCGCCACGGCCCCTCAGCCCCGGCAAGGCCACCCTTGCCCCCACACCCCCCGCCGAGCTCAGGACCCCGCCCCTGGTGGCCGGCAGGCCCGGGCAAGCGGCCCCTGCCCTCGATCCCGCTCCCGCACCCGGCCGCGGTGACACGCCAGAGGGGCGGGGTGGGGGGGGGCTTTTGTCGGAGGGAGCTGTGGAGGGACACACAGGCACACAGGTGGCGGCGCCGGGGCTGGGCGCCGGTGGGGGCGGCCAGGTGCAGGTCGAGGGGCTCGCGGGCCGAAAGGACGGCAGCTGGGCCGGCGGCGGAGTCTGGGTCCGGGCCGGCCACCCCGGGAGCGTCTGGGGTGCGGCTGCCTTCCAGGGCCGCCTTCTGGCCGCCTGGCCGGCCGGGCCGGCGGGGAGCGCCCCCGCCGGCGCGCGCCGTGGTGGGAGGGGCCTGAGGAGGTGGGGCCTGCAGCGGGGCCCGGCGGGGGCGGAGCCGGCGGCCCCCGCCGCGGGCGAGTAAAGGAGAAGGCGGGCGGAGCGGCAGGCAAAAAGCCTACAGCACCCGGTATTCCCAGGCGGTCTCCCATCCAAGTACTAACCAGGCCCGACCCTGCTTAGCTTCCGAGATCAGACGAGATCGGGCGCGTTCAGGGTGGTATGGCCGTAGACGGGGGCGGGGGCTGCGGGCGGCCTCTTGAGGCCCAGTTTCGCTGGCGCTGGCGCCTTAACGCCGGCCTGGCGGCCGGCCCGCCCCGGCAGGGCCCCCTCGCCCGCCCAGGCAGCGGGAACGGAGGTCTCGGGTATCGGGCGGCGGCGGAGGGTTTGGAGACCACCTCCCAGCTCAGGGCGGCCGTGACCCAGCAAACCCTTGGGCGCTTGGCGCCCCGCCCAAGATCCCGCACGTCGCTCACAGGGACGTGGCCCCGGAGGCTTCATGGCCCGGGGCCCGCGGTCCCTTGGGCATCGGCCCTGCCCGCCCACGCGGCGCTAGGCGCAGCCCGGCCGCAGCCCGGGCCGGCCCTCCTGCCCGACAGCAGCTGCCCGAAGCCACTGGGAGCCACCATTGAGTCGCCACGGCCCCTCAGCCCCAGCAAGGCCACCCTTGCCCCCACACCCCCCGCCGAGCTCAGGACCCCGCCCCTGGTGGCCGGCAGGACCGGGGAAGCGGCCCCTGCCCTCGATCCCGCTCCCGCACCCGGCCGCGGTGACACGCCAGAGGGGCGGTGTGGGGGGGGGCTTTTGTCGCAGGGAGCTGTGGAGGGACACACCGGCACACAGGTGGCGGCACCGGGGCTGGGCGCCGGTGGGGGCGGCCAGGTGCAGGTCGAGGGGCTCGCGGGCCGAAAGGACGGCAACTGGGCCCATGGCGGAGTCTGGGTGTGGAGGGCTCTGAGCCTCCATCCGCTCTGGTGCCTCGGGGCTACGGGCCCGAAGCCTGGTAGCGCGACACCCCACCGGCCCACAGACGTAGCCTCCCCAGCTGTGCTCGCAGCGAGTGCAACCGCAGCCTGCATCCCTCCACGGGACACTTGGATTACTCCCGCGATCCCCACGAGGTGCGGCACCCGGCGGCCGAATGGGCTGAGATCCTGCCCTTGCGGCGCCCTGTGGCCACCTCCGCCTCCCTCACGGTACTGGCCGAGGCCTCGCACCAGCGGGCGCCGGCTCCCAGCTCAGCGCTGCTCCTCCGCCCCTCTCACCTCCTGCCCGACGTCCAGGCTACCGAGCACCCTCCACCCCCGCCCACCTTCATGCCACTCAGCCGGAACCCGGGAGGCAATGCCAACTACCAGGTGTATGACAGTCTGGTGCTGAAGCGGCAACCGCAGGAGGGCCAAGCGCGGGCCGACTCGCTGCTACCTTCCACCTCGGCCTCCAGGCCCTCTCTGCACGGGAGCCAGACTGGGAAAATGAACGTACCAGCAGCAAATGGGGGCAGGGGCAGGGGGCGGCAGGGCATGGAGAGAGGAATAAAGAGCGCCAGAGTCCAGGAAACATTGGTGGTCTGTGGCTTGGAAGCGCCACTCCTTCTGCCAGCCTGGGTCCCTGCGCTTGGCTTCCTGCAATAAGAAGCCAGTGTCCCCTTCTTGGCCTGAGGGTCCCTTTGGTTTAGTGGCCACAGTTCTGCCAGCAGGCCCCTCCTGGTCCTATACCATGCACTAAGTACATCTGCAGCTGCAGACTCCAAACCCCTGGTCTCTGGGCACCTCCTCTGTGTCTCAGCTGTCCCTGTCCACAGAGAGCCTCATACAAGAAGTTGCTTCCAAACTGGGAGGTTCCACATCTGGGCAGGTCCAGCTCCAGGCCCAGTGAAGGGCATGAAGAAGGCTGAGGCTCTGGACTCCAGCCAGGCCTTCAGCAGGCCTCTGAGGCCAAGGTCTTCCTAGTCTCAAGAGGGGCCAAGAGACGCAATGTGTCATTTGAACAAGTGAGTCAGCGGGCGGTGAGCGAATGAATGACCGCTCGAGGGGATGTATGCCGGCCACCGGGCCCTGTTTGACTGTCCAGGCTCAGCTTACCTGACCCTGGTTACCAGGGAATGCCACTCTGGGCCCACCTTTTCATCCCCCTCCCTCACTGTGACCTCACCCCCTGCCCCATTATGACCCAGTCTGGCTCCCAGTTAAAACTGGAGGGCAGAGGGCCCAGGCAGTCCTGGGACCAACGGCCATGGGTGAGCGAAACTACTACCGAGCCGAGCCGTTCACTGGCCCCATCCCCAGGAAATGCCAGGAGCAAGGATACTCAATTCTTCTGATCCCGGTCAGCTTCATCTTGCTCAACGTGGGGATCAACGTGGTGACTATGGTCAGGGCAGGATCTGTGCAGCGCGGTTGGGGGAGCCCTGGGGTCTTGAAGGGGCTGAGGTGGGAGGGCTGCTGGGGTGTGACCGGACAAGGGTTGGATTTCAGGGCTCACCCTGCTCCCGGCCTCCCCCCTCCCCTTCTTCCCTCAACTCTGGAGGCATCTGAAGAGATTCTTGCGGGCACTTTTCAATCGTATTTTCCACAAAGGTGAGTGGGCGCCGGCGTGGGTTCAGGGGATGTGGGCCTGTCCCCTTTCTTCTATCCCTGCCTTGATTCTCAGCCCCTCAGGAACCCAGGCCCTGACCCATCTCGCCTTTCCCCACAAGACAAGCAAGCCAGCTGTGTAGGCAGCCATCGCATGTGCATGCGCTGCTCCGTGGATCCCAAGAACCTGTGCTCAAGAGTTTCTTCCCGCTTCTGCCATCGCCCAAGCTTCCTGCTCGGGCAGGCAAACCACCTTGACTACTGCCTGCAGCGGGGCTCGGCGGGGGCGGAGCCGGCGGCCCCCCCGCCGCGGGCGAGTAAAGGAGAAGGCGGGCGGAGCGGCAGGCAAAAAGCCTACAGCACCCGGTATTCCCAGGCGGTCTCCCATCCAAGTACTAACCAGGCCCGACCCTGCTTAGCTTCCGAGATCAGACGAGATCGGGCGCGTTCAGGGTGGTATGGCCGTAGACGGGGTTGGGGGCCGCGGGCGGCCTCTTGAGGAGCAGTTTCGCTGGCGCTGGCGCCTTAACGCCAGCCTGGCGGCCGGCCCGCCCCGGCAGGGCCCCCTCGCCCGCCCAGGCAGGGGGAACGGAGGTCTCGGGTATCGGGCGGCGGCGGAGGGTTTGGCGACCACCTCCCAGCCCAGGGCGGCCGTGACCCAGCAAACCCTTGGGCGCTTGGCGCCCCGCCCAAGATCCCGCACGTCGCTCACAGGGACGTGGCCCCAGAGGCTTCAGGGCCCGGGGCCCGCGGTCCCTTGGGCATCGGCCCTGCCCGCCCACGCGGCGCTAGGCGCAGCCCGGCCGCAGCCCGGGCCGGCCCTCCTGCCCGACAGCAGCTGGCCCGAAGCCACTGGGAGCCACCATTGAGTCGCCACGGCCCCTCAGCCCCGGCAAGGCCACCCTTGCCCCCACACCCCCCGCCGAGCTCAGGACCCCGCCCCTGGTGGCCGGCAGGCCCGGGCAAGCGGCCCCTGCCCTCGATCCCGCTCCCGCACCCGGCCGCGGTGACACGCCAGAGGGGCGGGGTGGGGGGGGGCTTTTGTCGGAGGGAGCTGTGGAGGGACACACAGGCACACAGGTGGCGGCGCCGGGGCTGGGCGCCGGTGGGGGCGGCCAGGTGCAGGTCGAGGGGCTCGCGGGCCGAAAGGACGGCAGCTGGGCCGGCGGCGGAGTCTGGGTCCGGGCCGGCCACCCCGGGAGCGTCTGGGGTGCGGCTGCCTTCCAGGGCCGCCTTCTGGCCGCCTGGCCGGCCGGGCCGGCGGGGAGCGCCCCCGCCGGCGCGCGCCGTGGTGGGAGGGGCCTGAGGAGGTGGGGCCTGCAGCGGGGCCCGGCGGGGGCGGAGCCGGCGGCCCCCGCCGCGGGCGAGTAAAGGAGAAGGCGGGCGGAGCGGCAGGCAAAAAGCCTACAGCACCCGGTATTCCCAGGCGGTCTCCCATCCAAGTACTAACCAGGCCCGACCCTGCTTAGCTTCCGAGATCAGACGAGATCGGGCGCGTTCAGGGTGGTATGGCCGTAGACGGGGGCGGGGGCTGCGGGCGGCCTCTTGAGGCCCAGTTTCGCTGGCGCTGGCGCCTTAACGCCGGCCTGGCGGCCGGCCCGCCCCGGCAGGGCCCCCTCGCCCGCCCAGGCAGCGGGAACGGAGGTCTCGGGTATCGGGCGGCGGCGGAGGGTTTGGAGACCACCTCCCAGCCCAGGGCGGCCGTGACCCAGCAAACCCTTGGGCGCTTGGCGCCCCGCCCAAGATCCCGCACGTCGCTCACAGGGACGTGGCCCCGGAGGCTTCATGGCCCGGGGCCCGCGGTCCCTTGGGCATCGGCCCTGCCCGCCCACGCGGCGCTAGGCGCAGCCCGGCCGCAGCCCGGGCCGGCCCTCCTGCCCGACAGCAGCTGCCCGAAGCCACTGGGAGCCACCATTGAGTCGCCACGGCCCCTCAGCCCCAGCAAGGCCACCCTTGCCCCCACACCCCCCGCCGAGCTCAGGACCCCGCCCCTGGTGGCCGGCAGGACCGGGGAAGCGGCCCCTGCCCTCGATCCCGCTCCCGCACCCGGCCGCGGTGACACGCCAGAGGGGCGGTGTGGGGGGGGGCTTTTGTCGCAGGGAGCTGTGGAGGGACACACCGGCACACAGGTGGCGGCACCGGGGCTGGGCGCCGGTGGGGGCGGCCAGGTGCAGGTCGAGGGGCTCGCGGGCCGAAAGGACGGCAACTGGGCCCATGGCGGAGTCTGGGTGTGGAGGGCTCTGAGCCTCCATCCGCTCTGGTGCCTCGGGGCTACGGGCCCGAAGCCTGGTAGCGCGACACCCCACCGGCCCACAGACGTAGCCTCCCCAGCTGTGCTCGCAGCGAGTGCAACCGCAGCCTGCATCCCTCCACGGGACACTTGGATTACTCCCGCGATCCCCACGAGGTGCGGCACCCGGCGGCCGAATGGGCTGAGATCCTGCCCTTGCGGCGCCCTGTGGCCACCTCCGCCTCCCTCACGGTACTGGCCGAGGCCTCGCACCAGCGGGCGCCGGCTCCCAGCTCAGCGCTGCTCCTCCGCCCCTCTCACCTCCTGCCCGACGTCCAGGCTACCGAGCACCCTCCACCCCCGCCCACCTTCATGCCACTCAGCCGGAACCCGGGAGGCAATGCCAACTACCAGGTGTATGACAGTCTGGTGCTGAAGCGGCAACCGCAGGAGGGCCAAGCGCGGGCCGACTCGCTGCTACCTTCCACCTCGGCCTCCAGGCCCTCTCTGCACGGGAGCCAGACTGGGAAAATGAACGTACCAGCAGCAAATGGGGGCAGGGGCAGGGGGCGGCAGGGCATGGAGAGAGGAATAAAGAGCGCCAGAGTCCAGGAAACATTGGTGGTCTGTGGCTTGGAAGCGCCACTCCTTCTGCCAGCCTGGGTCCCTGCGCTTGGCTTCCTGCAATAAGAAGCCAGTGTCCCCTTCTTGGCCTGAGGGTCCCTTTGGTTTAGTGGCCACAGTTCTGCCAGCAGGCCCCTCCTGGTCCTATACCATGCACTAAGTACATCTGCAGCTGCAGACTCCAAACCCCTGGTCTCTGGGCACCTCCTCTGTGTCTCAGCTGTCCCTGTCCACAGAGAGCCTCATACAAGAAGTTGCTTCCAAACTGGGAGGTTCCACATCTGGGCAGGTCCAGCTCCAGGCCCAGTGAAGGGCATGAAGAAGGCTGAGGCTCTGGACTCCAGCCAGGCCTTCAGCAGGCCTCTGAGGCCAAGGTCTTCCTAGTCTCAAGAGGGGCCAAGAGACGCAATGTGTCATTTGAACAAGTGAGTCAGCGGGCGGTGAGCGAATGAATGACCGCTCGAGGGGATGTATGCCGGCCACCGGGCCCTGTTTGACTGTCCAGGCTCAGCTTACCTGACCCTGGTTACCAGGGAATGCCACTCTGGGCCCACCTTTTCATCCCCCTCCCTCACTGTGACCTCACCCCCTGCCCCATTATGACCCAGTCTGGCTCCCAGTTAAAACTGGAGGGCAGAGGGCCCAGGCAGTCCTGGGACCAACGGCCATGGGTGAGCGAAACTACTACCGAGCCGAGCCGTTCACTGGCCCCATCCCCAGGAAATGCCAGGAGCAAGGATACTCAATTCTTCTGATCCCGGTCAGCTTCATCTTGCTCAACGTGGGGATCAACGTGGTGACTATGGTCAGGGCAGGATCTGTGCAGCGCGGTTGGGGGAGCCCTGGGGTCTTGAAGGGGCTGAGGTGGGAGGGCTGCTGGGGTGTGACCGGACAAGGGTTGGATTTCAGGGCTCACCCTGCTCCCGGCCTCCCCCCTCCCCTTCTTCCCTCAACTCTGGAGGCATCTGAAGAGATTCTTGCGGGCACTTTTCAATCGTATTTTCCACAAAGGTGAGTGGGCGCCGGCGTGGGTTCAGGGGATGTGGGCCTGTCCCCTTTCTTCTATCCCTGCCTTGATTCTCAGCCCCTCAGGAACCCAGGCCCTGACCCATCTCGCCTTTCCCCACAGACA
This sequence comes from Delphinus delphis, assembly GCF_949987515.2. Taxonomy (NCBI): domain Eukaryota; kingdom Metazoa; phylum Chordata; class Mammalia; order Artiodactyla; family Delphinidae; genus Delphinus; species Delphinus delphis. The sequence goes on from NC_082701.1 coordinate 38,505,952, forward strand.
AGCAAGCCAGCTGTGTAGGCAGCCATCGCATGTGCATGCGCTGCTCCGTGGATCCCAAGAACCTGTGCTCAAGAGTTTCTTCCCGCTTCTGCCATCGCCCAAGCTTCCTGCTCGGGCAGGCAAACCACCTTGACTACTGCCTGCAGCGGGGCTCGGCGGGGGCGGAGCCGGCGGCCCCCCCGCCGCGGGCGAGTAAAGGAGAAGGCGGGCGGAGCGGCAGGCAAAAAGCCTACAGCACCCGGTATTCCCAGGCGGTCTCCCATCCAAGTACTAACCAGGCCCGACCCTGCTTAGCTTCCGAGATCAGACGAGATCGGGCGCGTTCAGGGTGGTATGGCCGTAGACGGGGGCGGGGGCCGCGGGCGGCCTCTTGAGGAGCAGTTTCGCTGGCGCTGGCGCCTTAACGCCAGCCTGGCGGCCGGCCCGCCCCGGCAGGGCCCCCTCGCCCGCCCAGGCAGGGGGAACGGAGGTCTCGGGTATCGGGCGGCGGCGGAGGGTTTGGCGACCACCTCCCAGCCCAGGGCGGCCGTGACCCAGCAAACCCTTGGGCGCTTGGCGCCCCGCCCAAGATCCCGCACGTCGCTCACAGGGACGTGGCCCCAGAGGCTTCAGGGCCCGGGGCCCGCGGTCCCTTGGGCATCGGCCCTGCCCGCCCACGCGGCGCTAGGCTCAGCCCGGCCGCAGCCCGGGCCGGCCCTCCTGCCCGACAGCAGCTGGCCCGAAGCCACTGGGAGCCACCATTGAGTCGCCACGGCCCCTCAGCCCCGGCAAGGCCACCCTTGCCCCCACACCCCCCGCCGAGCTCAGGACCCCGCCCCTGGTGGCCGGCAGGCCCGGGCAAGCGGCCCCTGCCCTCGATCCCGCTCCCGCACCCGGCCGCGGTGACACGCCAGAGGGGCGGGGTGGGGGGGGGCTTTTGTCGGAGGGAGCTGTGGAGGGACACACAGGCACACAGGTGGCGGCGCCGGGGCTGGGCGCCGGTGGGGGCGGCCAGGTGCAGGTCGAGGGGCTCGCGGGCCGAAAGGACGGCAGCTGGGCCGGCGGCGGAGTCTGGGTCCGGGCCGGCCACCCCGGGAGCGTCTGGGGTGCGGCTGCCTTCCAGGGCCGCCTTCTGGCCGCCTGGCCGGCCGGGCCGGCGGGGAGCGCCCCCGCCGTCGCGCGCCGTGGTGGGAGGGGCCTGAGGAGGTGGGGCCTGCAGCGGGGCCCGGCGGGGGCGGAGCCGGCGGCCCCCGCCGCGGGCGAGTAAAGGAGAAGGCGGGCGGAGCGGCAGGCAAAAAGCCTACAGCACCCGGTATTCCCAGGCGGTCTCCCATCCAAGTACTAACCAGGCCCGACCCTGCTTAGCTTCCGAGATCAGACGAGATCGGGCGCGTTCAGGGTGGTATGGCCGTAGACGGGGGCGGGGGCTGCGGGCGGCCTCTTGAGGCCCAGTTTCGCTGGCGCTGGCGCCTTAACGCCGGCCTGGCGGCCGGCCCGCCCCGGCAGGGCCCCCTCGCCCGCCCAGGCAGCGGGAACGGAGGTCTCGGGTATCGGGCGGCGGCGGAGGGTTTGGAGACCACCTCCCAGCTCAGGGCGGCCGTGACCCAGCAAACCCTTGGGCGCTTGGCGCCCCGCCCAAGATCCCGCACGTCGCTCACAGGGACGTGGCCCCGGAGGCTTCATGGCCCGGGGCCCGCGGTCCCTTGGGCATCGGCCCTGCCCGCCCACGCGGCGCTAGGCGCAGCCCGGCCGCAGCCCGGGCCGGCCCTCCTGCCCGACAGCAGCTGCCCGAAGCCACTGGGAGCCACCATTGAGTCGCCACGGCCCCTCAGCCCCAGCAAGGCCACCCTTGCCCCCACACCCCCCGCCGAGCTCAGGACCCCGCCCCTGGTGGCCGGCAGGACCGGGGAAGCGGCCCCTGCCCTCGATCCCGCTCCCGCACCCGGCCGCGGTGACACGCCAGAGGGGCGGTGTGGGGGGGGGCTTTTGTCGCAGGGAGCTGTGGAGGGACACACCGGCACACAGGTGGCGGCACCGGGGCTGGGCGCCGGTGGGGGCGGCCAGGTGCAGGTCGAGGGGCTCGCGGGCCGAAAGGACGGCAACTGGGCCCATGGCGGAGTCTGGGTGTGGAGGGCTCTGAGCCTCCATCCGCTCTGGTGCCTCGGGGCTACGGGCCCGAAGCCTGGTAGCGCGACACCCCACCGGCCCACAGACGTAGCCTCCCCAGCTGTGCTCGCAGCGAGTGCAACCGCAGCCTGCATCCCTCCACGGGACACTTGGATTACTCCCGCGATCCCCACGAGGTGCGGCACCCGGCGGCCGAATGGGCTGAGATCCTGCCCTTGCGGCGCCCTGTGGCCACCTCCGCCTCCCTCACGGTACTGGCCGAGGCCTCGCACCAGCGGGCGCCGGCTCCCAGCTCAGCGCTGCTCCTCCGCCCCTCTCACCTCCTGCCCGACGTCCAGGCTACCGAGCACCCTCCACCCCCGCCCACCTTCATGCCACTCAGCCGGAACCCGGGAGGCAATGCCAACTACCAGGTGTATGACAGTCTGGTGCTGAAGCGGCAACCGCAGGAGGGCCAAGCGCGGGCCGACTCGCTGCTACCTTCCACCTCGGCCTCCAGGCCCTCTCTGCACGGGAGCCAGACTGGGAAAATGAACGTACCAGCAGCAAATGGGGGCAGGGGCAGGGGGCGGCAGGGCATGGAGAGAGGAATAAAGAGCGCCAGAGTCCAGGAAACATTGGTGGTCTGTGGCTTGGAAGCGCCACTCCTTCTGCCAGCCTGGGTCCCTGCGCTTGGCTTCCTGCAATAAGAAGCCAGTGTCCCCTTCTTGGCCTGAGGGTCCCTTTGGTTTAGTGGCCACAGTTCTGCCAGCAGGCCCCTCCTGGTCCTATACCATGCACTAAGTACATCTGCAGCTGCAGACTCCAAACCCCTGGTCTCTGGGCACCTCCTCTGTGTCTCAGCTGTCCCTGTCCACAGAGAGCCTCATACAAGAAGTTGCTTCCAAACTGGGAGGTTCCACATCTGGGCAGGTCCAGCTCCAGGCCCAGTGAAGGGCATGAAGAAGGCTGAGGCTCTGGACTCCAGCCAGGCCTTCAGCAGGCCTCTGAGGCCAAGGTCTTCCTAGCCTCAAGAGGGGCCAAGAGACGCAATGTGTCATTTGAACAAGTGAGTCAGCGGGCGGTGAGCGAATGAATGACCGCTCGAGGGGATGTATGCCGGCCACCGGGCCCTGTTTGACTGTCCAGGCTCAGCTTACCTGACCCTGGTTACCAGGGAATGCCACTCTGGGCCCTCCTTTTCATCCCCCTCCCTCACTGTGACCTCACCCCCTGCCCCATTATGACCCAGTCTGGCTCCCAGTTAAAACTGGAGGGCAGAGGGCCCAGGCAGTCCTGGGACCAACGGCCATGGGTGAGCGAAACTACTACCGAGCCGAGCCGTTCACTGGCCCCATCCCCAGGAAATGCCAGGAGCAAGGATACTCAATTCTTCTGATCCCGGTCAGCTTCATCTTGCTCAACGTGGGGATCAACGTGGTGACTATGGTCAGGGCAGGATCTGTGCAGCGCGGTTGGGGGAGCCCTGGGGTCTTGAAGGGGCTGAGGTGGGAGGGCTGCTGGGGTGTGACCGGACAAGGGTTGGATTTCAGGGCTCACCCTGCTCCCGGCCTCCCCCCTCCCCTTCTTCCCTCAACTCTGGAGGCATCTGAAGAGATTCTTGCGGGCACTTTTCAATCGTATTTTCCACAAAGGTGAGTGGGCGCCGGCGTGGGTTCAGGGGATGTGGGCCTGTCCCCTTTCTTCTATCCCTGCCTTGATTCTCAGCCCCTCAGGAACCCAGGCCCTGACCCATCTCGCCTTTCCCCACAGACAAGCAAGCCAGCTGTGTAGGCAGCCATCGCATGTGCATGCGCTGCTCCGTGGATCCCAAGAACCTGTGCTCAAGAGTTTCTTCCCGCTTCTGCCATCGCCCAAGCTTCCTGCTCGGGCAGGCAAACCACCTTGACTACTGCCTGCAGCGGGGCTCGGCGGGGGCGGAGCCGGCGGCCCCCCCGCCGCGGGCGAGTAAAGGAGAAGGCGGGCGGAGCGGCAGGCAAAAAGCCTACAGCACCCGGTATTCCCAGGCGGTCTCCCATCCAAGTACTAACCAGGCCCGACCCTGCTTAGCTTCCGAGATCAGACGAGATCGGGCGCGTTCAGGGTGGTATGGCCGTAGACGGGGGCGGGGGCCGCGGGCGGCCTCTTGAGGAGCAGTTTCGCTGGCGCTGGCGCCTTAACGCCAGCCTGGCGGCCGGCCCGCCCCGGCAGGGCCCCCTCGCCCGCCCAGGCAGGGGGAACGGAGGTCTCGGGTATCGGGCGGCGGCGGAGGGTTTGGCGACCACCTCCCAGCCCAGGGCGGCCGTGACCCAGCAAACCCTTGGGCGCTCGGCGCCCCGCCCAAGATCCCGCACGTCGCTCACAGGGACGTGGCCCCAGAGGCTTCAGGGCCCGGGGCCCGCGGTCCCTTGGGCATCGGCCCTGCCCGCCCACGCGGCGCTAGGCGCAGCCCGGCCGCAGCCCGGGCCGGCCCTCCTGCCCGACAGCAGCTGGCCCGAAGCCACTGGGAGCCACCATTGAGTCGCCACGGCCCCTCAGCCCCGGCAAGGCCACCCTTGCCCCCACACACCCGGCCGAGCTCAGGACCCCGCCCCTGATGGCCGGCAGGCCCGGGGAAGCGGCCCCTGCCCTCGATCCCGCTCCCGCACCCGGCCGCGGTGACACGCCAGAGGGGCGGGGTGGGGGGGGGCTTTTGTCGGAGGGAGCTGTGGAGGGACACACAGGCACACAGGTGGCGGCGCCGGGGCTGGGCGCCGGTGGGGGCGGCCAGGTGCAGGTCGAGGGGCTCGCGGGCCGAAAGGACGGCAGCTGGGCCCGCGGCGGAGTCTGGGACCGGGCCGGCCACCCCGGGAGCGTCTGGGGTGCGGCTGCCTTCCAGGGCCGCCTTCTGGCCGCCTGGCCGGCCGGGCCGGCGGGGATCGCCCCCGCCGGCGCGCGCCGTGGTGGGAGGGGCCTGAGGAGGTGGGGCCTGCAGCGGGGCCCGGCGGGGGCGGAGCCGGCGGCCCCCCCGCCGCGGGCGAGTAAAGGAGAAGGCGGGCGGAGCGGCAGGCAAAAAGCCTACAGCACCCGGTATTCCCAGGCGGTCTCCCATCCAAGTACTAACCAGGCCCGACCCTGCTTAGCTTCCGAGATCAGACGAGATCGGGCGCGTTCAGGGTGGTATGGCCGTAGACGGGGAGTGGGGCCGCGGGCGGCCTCTTGATGCCCAGTTTCGCTGGCGCTGGCGCCTTAACGCCGGCTTGGCGGCCGGCCCGCCCCGGCAGGGCCCCCTCGCCCGCCCAGGCAGGGGGAACGGAGGTCTCGGGTATCGGGCGGCGGCGGAGGGTTTGGAGACCACCTCCCAGCCCAGGGCGGCCGTGACCCAGCAAACCCTTGGGCGCTTGGCGCCCCTCCCAAGATCCCGCACGTCGCTCACAGGGACGTGGCCCCGGAGGCTTCATGGCCCGGGCCCCGCGGTCCCTTGGGCATCGGCCCTGCCCGCCCACGCGGCGCTAGGCGCAGCCCGGCCGCAGCCCGGGCCGGCCCTCCTGCCCGACAGCAGCTGCCCGAAGCCACTGGGAGCCACCATTGAGTCGCCACGGCCACTCAGCCCCGGCAAGGCCACCCTTGCCCCCACACACCCGGCCGAGCTCAGGACCCCGCCCCTGGTGTCCGGCAGGCCCGGGGAAGCGGCCCCTGCCCTCGATCCCGCTCCCGCACCCGGCCGCGGTGACACGCCAGAGGGGCGGTGTGGGGGGGGGCTTTTGTCTGAGGGAGCTGTGGAGGGACACACCGGCACACAGGTGGCGGCGCCGGGGCTGGGCGCCGGTGGGGGAGGCCAGGTTCAGGTCGAGGGGCTCGCGGGCCGAAAGGATGGCAACTGGGCCCATTGGCGCAGTCTGGGTGTGGAGGGCTCTGAGCCTCCATCCGCTCTGGTGCCTCGGGGCTACGGGCCCGAAGCCTGGTAGCGCGACACCCCACCGGCCCACAGACGTAGCCTCCCCAGCTGTGCTCGCAGCGAGTGCAACCGCAGCCTGCATCCCTCCACGGGACACTTGGATTACTCCCGCGATCCCCACGAGGTGCGGCACCCGGCGGCCGAATGGGCTGAGATCCTGCCCTTGCGGCGCCCTGTGGCCACCTCCGCCTCCCTCACGGTACTGGCCGAGGCCTCGCACCAGCGGGCGCCGGCTCCCAGCTCAGCGCTGCTCCTCCGCCCCTCTCACCTCCTGCCCGACGTCCAGGCTACCGAGCACCCTCCACCCCCGCCCACCTTCATGCCACTCAGCCGGAACCCGGGAGGCAATGCCAACTACCAGGTGTATGACAGTCTGGTGCTGAAGCGGCAACCGCAGGAGGGCCAAGCGCGGGCCGACTCGCTGCTACCTTCCACCTCGGCCTCCAGGCCCTCTCTGCACGGGAGCCAGACTGGGAAAATGAACGTACCAGCAGCAAATGGGGGCAGGGGCAGGGGGCGGCAGGGCATGGAGAGAGGAATAAAGAGCGCCAGAGTCCAGGAAACATTGGTGGTCTGTGGCTTGGAAGCGCCACTCCTTCTGCCAGCCTGGGTCCCTGCGCTTGGCTTCCTGCAATAAGAAGCCAGTGTCCCCTTCTTGGCCTGAGGGTCCCTTTGGTTTAGTGGCCACAGTTCTGCCAGCAGGCCCCTCCTGGTCCTATACCATGCACTAAGTACATCTGCAGCTGCAGACTCCAAACCCCTGGTCTCTGGGCACCTCCTCTGTGTCTCAGCTGTCCCTGTCCACAGAGAGCCTCATACAAGAAGTTGCTTCCAAACTGGGAGGTTCCACATCTGGGCAGGTCCAGCTCCAGGCCCAGTGAAGGGCATGAAGAAGGCTGAGGCTCTGGACTCCAGCCAGGCCTTCAGCAGGCCTCTGAGGCCAAGGTCTTCCTAGTCTCAAGAGGGGCCAAGAGACGCAATGTGTCATTTGAACAAGTGAGTCAGCGGGCGGTGAGCGAATGAATGACCGCTCGAGGGGATGTATGCCGGCCACCGGGCCCTGTTTGACTGTCCAGGCTCAGCTTACCTGACCCTGGTTACCAGGGAATGCCACTCTGGGCCCACCTTTTCATCCCCCTCCCTCACTGTGACCTCACCCCCTGCCCCATTATGACCCAGTCTGGCTCCCAGTTAAAACTGGAGGGCAGAGGGCCCAGGCAGTCCTGGGACCAACGGCCATGGGTGAGCGAAACTACTACCGAGCCGAGCCGTTCACTGGCCCCATCCCCAGGAAATGCCAGGAGCAAGGATACTCAATTCTTCTGATCCCGGTCAGCTTCATCTTGCTCAACGTGGGGATCAACGTGGTGACTATGGTCAGGGCAGGATCTGTGCAGCGCGGTTGGGGGAGCCCTGGGGTCTTGAAGGGGCTGAGGTGGGAGGGCTGCTGGGGTGTGACCGGACAAGGGTTGGATTTCAGGGCTCACCCTGCTCCCGGCCTCCCCCCTCCCCTTCTTCCCTCAACTCTGGAGGCATCTGAAGAGATTCTTGCAGGCACTTTTCAATCGTATTTTCCACAAAGGTGAGTGGGCGCCGGCGTGGGTTCAGGGGATGTGGGCCTGTCCCCTTTCTTCTATCCCTGCCTTGATTCTCAGCCCCTCAGGAACCCAGGCCCTGACCCATCTCGCCTTTCCCCACAGACAAGCAAGCCAGCTGTGTAGGCAGCCATCGCATGTGCATGCGCTGCTCCGTGGATCCCAAGAACCTGTGCTCAAGAGTTTCTTCCCGCTTCTGCCATCGCCCAAGCTTCCTGCTCGGGCAGGCAAACCACCTTGACTACTGCCTGCAGCGGGGCTCGGCGGGGGCGGAGCCGGCGGCCCCCCCGCCGCGGGCGAGTAAAGGAGAAGGCGGGCGGAGCGGCAGGCAAAAAGCCTACAGCACCCGGTATTCCCAGGCGGTCTCCCATCCAAGTACTAACCAGGCCCGACCCTGCTTAGCTTCCGAGATCAGACGAGATCGGGCGCGTTCAGGGTGGTATGGCCGTAGACGGGGGCGGGGGCCGCGGGCGGCCTCTTGAGGAGCAGTTTCGCTGGCGCTGGCGCCTTAACGCCAGCCTGGCGGCCGGCCCGCCCCGGCAGGGCCCCCTCGCCCGCCCAGGCAGGGGGAACGGAGGTCTCGGGTATCGGGCGGCGGCGGAGGGTTTGGCGACCACCTCCCAGCCCAGGGCGGCCGTGACCCAGCAAACCCTTGGGCGCTCGGCGCCCCGCCCAAGATCCCGCACGTCGCTCACAGGGACGTGGCCCCAGAGGCTTCAGGGCCCGGGGCCCGCGGTCCCTTGGGCATCGGCCCTGCCCGCCCACGCGGCGCTAGGCGCAGCCCGGCCGCAGCCCGGGCCGGCCCTCCTGCCCGACAGCAGCTGGCCCGAAGCCACTGGGAGCCACCATTGAGTCGCCACGGCCCCTCAGCCCCGGCAAGGCCACCCTTGCCCCCACACCCCCCGCCGAGCTCAGGACCCCGCCCCTGGTGGCCGGCAGGCCCGGGCAAGCGGCCCCTGCCCTCGATCCCGCTCCCGCACCCGGCCGCGGTGACACGCCAGAGGGGCGGGGTGGGGGGGGGCTTTTGTCGGAGGGAGCTGTGGAGGGACACACAGGCACACAGGTGGCGGCGCCGGGGCTGGGCGCCGGTGGGGGCGGCCAGGTGCAGGTCGAGGGGCTCGCGGGCCGAAAGGACGGCAGCTGGGCCGGCGGCGGAGTCTGGGTCCGGGCCGGCCACCCCGGGAGCGTCTGGGGTGCGGCTGCCTTCCAGGGCCGCCTTCTGGCCGCCTGGCCGGCCGGGCCGGCGGGGAGCGCCCCCGCCGGCGCGCGCCGTGGTGGGAGGGGCCTGAGGAGGTGGGGCCTGCAGCGGGGCCCGGCGGGGGCGGAGCCGGCGGCCCCCGCCGCGGGCGAGTAAAGGAGAAGGCGGGCGGAGCGGCAGGCAAAAAGCCTACAGCACCCGGTATTCCCAGGCGGTCTCCCATCCAAGTACTAACCAGGCCCGACCCTGCTTAGCTTCCGAGATCAGACGAGATCGGGCGCGTTCAGGGTGGTATGGCCGTAGACGGGGGCGGGGGCTGCGGGCGGCCTCTTGAGGCCCAGTTTCGCTGGCGCTGGCGCCTTAACGCCGGCCTGGCGGCCGGCCCGCCCCGGCAGGGCCCCCTCGCCCGCCCAGGCAGCGGGAACGGAGGTCTCGGGTATCGGGCGGCGGCGGAGGGTTTGGAGACCACCTCCCAGCTCAGGGCGGCCGTGACCCAGCAAACCCTTGGGCGCTTGGCGCCCCGCCCAAGATCCCGCACGTCGCTCACAGGGACGTGGCCCCGGAGGCTTCATGGCCCGGGGCCCGCGGTCCCTTGGGCATCGGCCCTGCCCGCCCACGCGGCGCTAGGCGCAGCCCGGCCGCAGCCCGGGCCGGCCCTCCTGCCCGACAGCAGCTGCCCGAAGCCACTGGGAGCCACCATTGAGTCGCCACGGCCCCTCAGCCCCAGCAAGGCCACCCTTGCCCCCACACCCCCCGCCGAGCTCAGGACCCCGCCCCTGGTGGCCGGCAGGACCGGGGAAGCGGCCCCTGCCCTCGATCCCGCTCCCGCACCCGGCCGCGGTGACACGCCAGAGGGGCGGTGTGGGGGGGGGGCTTTTGTCGCAGGGAGCTGTGGAGGGACACACCGGCACACAGGTGGCGGCACCGGGGCTGGGCGCCGGTGGGGGCGGCCAGGTGCAGGTCGAGGGGCTCGCGGGCCGAAAGGACGGCAACTGGGCCCATGGCGGAGTCTGGGTGTGGAGGGCTCTGAGCCTCCATCCGCTCTGGTGCCTCGGGGCTACGGGCCCGAAGCCTGGTAGCGCGACACCCCACCGGCCCACAGACGTAGCCTCCCCAGCTGTGCTCGCAGCGAGTGCAACCGCAGCCTGCATCCCTCCACGGGACACTTGGATTACTCCCGCGATCCCCACGAGGTGCGGCACCCGGCGGCCGAATGGGCTGAGATCCTGCCCTTGCGGCGCCCTGTGGCCACCTCCGCCTCCCTCACGGTACTGGCCGAGGCCTCGCACCAGCGGGCGCCGGCTCCCAGCTCAGCGCTGCTCCTCCGCCCCTCTCACCTCCTGCCCGACGTCCAGGCTACCGAGCACCCTCCACCCCCGCCCACCTTCATGCCACTCAGCCGGAACCCGGGAGGCAATGCCAACTACCAGGTGTATGACAGTCTGGTGCTGAAGCGGCAACCGCAGGAGGGCCAAGCGCGGGCCGACTCGCTGCTACCTTCCACCTCGGCCTCCAGGCCCTCTCTGCACGGGAGCCAGACTGGGAAAATGAACGTACCAGCAGCAAATGGGGGCAGGGGCAGGGGGCGGCAGGGCATGGAGAGAGGAATAAAGAGCGCCAGAGTCCAGGAAACATTGGTGGTCTGTGGCTTGGAAGCGCCACTCCTTCTGCCAGCCTGGGTCCCTGCGCTTGGCTTCCTGCAATAAGAAGCCAGTGTCCCCTTCTTGGCCTGAGGGTCCCTTTGGTTTAGTGGCCACAGTTCTGCCAGCAGGCCCCTCCTGGTCCTATACCATGCACTAAGTACATCTGCAGCTGCAGACTCCAAACCCCTGGTCTCTGGGCACCTCCTCTGTGTCTCAGCTGTCCCTGTCCACAGAGAGCCTCATACAAGAAGTTGCTTCCAAACTGGGAGGTTCCACATCTGGGCAGGTCCAGCTCCAGGCCCAGTGAAGGGCATGAAGAAGGCTGAGGCTCTGGACTCCAGCCAGGCCTTCAGCAGGCCTCTGAGGCCAAGGTCTTCCTAGTCTCAAGAGGGGCCAAGAGACGCAATGTGTCATTTGAACAAGTGAGTCAGCGGGCGGTGAGCGAATGAATGACCGCTCGAGGGGATGTATGCCGGCCACCGGGCCCTGTTTGACTGTCCAGGCTCAGCTTACCTGACCCTGGTTACCAGGGAATGCCACTCTGGGCCCACCTTTTCATCCCCCTCCCTCACTGTGACCTCACCCCCTGCCCCATTATGACCCAGTCTGGCTCCCAGTTAAAACTGGAGGGCAGAGGGCCCAGGCAGTCCTGGGACCAACGGCCATGGGTGAGCGAAACTACTACCGAGCCGAGCCGTTCACTGGCCCCATCCCCAGGAAATGCCAGGAGCAAGGATACTCAATTCTTCTGATCCCGGTCAGCTTCATCTTGCTCAACGTGGGGATCAACGTGGTGACTATGGTCAGGGCAGGATCTGTGCAGCGCGGTTGGGGGAGCCCTGGGGTCTTGAAGGGGCTGAGGTGGGAGGGCTGCTGGGGTGTGACCGGACAAGGGTTGGATTTCAGGGCTCACCCTGCTCCCGGCCTCCCCCCTCCCCTTCTTCCCTCAACTCTGGAGGCATCTGAAGAGATTCTTGCGGGCACTTTTCAATCGTATTTTCCACAAAGGTGAGTGGGCGCCGGCGTGGGTTCAGGGGATGTGGGCCTGTCCCCTTTCTTCTATCCCTGCCTTGATTCTCAGCCCCTCAGGAACCCAGGCCCTGACCCATCTCGCCTTTCCCCACAAGACAAGCAAGCCAGCTGTGTAGGCAGCCATCGCATGTGCATGCGCTGCTCCGTGGATCCCAAGAACCTGTGCTCAAGAGTTTCTTCCCGCTTCTGCCATCGCCCAAGCTTCCTGCTCGGGCAGGCAAACCACCTTGACTACTGCCTGCAGCGGGGCTCGGCGGGGGCGGAGCCGGCGGCCCCCCCGCCGCGGGCGAGTAAAGGAGAAGGCGGGCGGAGCGGCAGGCAAAAAGCCTACAGCACCCGGTATTCCCAGGCGGTCTCCCATCCAAGTACTAACCAGGCCCGACCCTGCTTAGCTTCCGAGATCAGACGAGATCGGGCGCGTTCAGGGTGGTATGGCCGTAGACGGGGTTGGGGGCCGCGGGCGGCCTCTTGAGGAGCAGTTTCGCTGGCGCTGGCGCCTTAACGCCAGCCTGGCGGCCGGCCCGCCCCGGCAGGGCCCCCTCGCCCGCCCAGGCAGGGGGAACGGAGGTCTCGGGTATCGGGCGGCGGCGGAGGGTTTGGCGACCACCTCCCAGCCCAGGGCGGCCGTGACCCAGCAAACCCTTGGGCGCTTGGCGCCCCGCCCAAGATCCCGCACGTCGCTCACAGGGACGTGGCCCCAGAGGCTTCAGGGCCCGGGGCCCGCGGTCCCTTGGGCATCGGCCCTGCCCGCCCACGCGGCGCTAGGCGCAGCCCGGCCGCAGCCCGGGCCGGCCCTCCTGCCCGACAGCAGCTGGCCCGAAGCCACTGGGAGCCACCATTGAGTCGCCACGGCCCCTCAGCCCCGGCAAGGCCACCCTTGCCCCCACACCCCCCGCCGAGCTCAGGACCCCGCCCCTGGTGGCCGGCAGGCCCGGGCAAGCGGCCCCTGCCCTCGATCCCGCTCCCGCACCCGGCCGCGGTGACACGCCAGAGGGGCGGGGTGGGGGGGGGCTTTTGTCGGAGGGAGCTGTGGAGGGACACACAGGCACACAGGTGGCGGCGCCGGGGCTGGGCGCCGGTGGGGGCGGCCAGGTGCAGGTCGAGGGGCTCGCGGGCCGAAAGGACGGCAGCTGGGCCGGCGGCGGAGTCTGGGTCCGGGCCGGCCACCCCGGGAGCGTCTGGGGTGCGGCTGCCTTCCAGGGCCGCCTTCTGGCCGCCTGGCCGGCCGGGCCGGCGGGGAGCGCCCCCGCCGGCGCGCGCCGTGGTGGGAGGGGCCTGAGGAGGTGGGGCCTGCAGCGGGGCCCGGCGGGGGCGGAGCCGGCGGCCCCCGCCGCGGGCGAGTAAAGGAGAAGGCGGGCGGAGCGGCAGGCAAAAAGCCTACAGCACCCGGTATTCCCAGGCGGTCTCCCATCCAAGTACTAACCAGGCCCGACCCTGCTTAGCTTCCGAGATCAGACGAGATCGGGCGCGTTCAGGGTGGTATGGCCGTAGACGGGGGCGGGGGCTGCGGGCGGCCTCTTGAGGCCCAGTTTCGCTGGCGCTGGCGCCTTAACGCCGGCCTGGCGGCCGGCCCGCCCCGGCAGGGCCCCCTCGCCCGCCCAGGCAGCGGGAACGGAGGTCTCGGGTATCGGGCGGCGGCGGAGGGTTTGGAGACCACCTCCCAGCCCAGGGCGGCCGTGACCCAGCAAACCCTTGGGCGCTTGGCGCCCCGCCCAAGATCCCGCACGTCGCTCACAGGGACGTGGCCCCGGAGGCTTCATGGCCCGGGGCCCGCGGTCCCTTGGGCATCGGCCCTGCCCGCCCACGCGGCGCTAGGCGCAGCCCGGCCGCAGCCCGGGCCGGCCCTCCTGCCCGACAGCAGCTGCCCGAAGCCACTGGGAGCCACCATTGAGTCGCCACGGCCCCTCAGCCCCAGCAAGGCCACCCTTGCCCCCACACCCCCCGCCGAGCTCAGGACCCCGCCCCTGGTGGCCGGCAGGACCGGGGAAGCGGCCCCTGCCCTCGATCCCGCTCCCGCACCCGGCCGCGGTGACACGCCAGAGGGGCGGTGTGGGGGGGGGCTTTTGTCGCAGGGAGCTGTGGAGGGACACACCGGCACACAGGTGGCGGCACCGGGGCTGGGCGCCGGTGGGGGCGGCCAGGTGCAGGTCGAGGGGCTCGCGGGCCGAAAGGACGGCAACTGGGCCCATGGCGGAGTCTGGGTGTGGAGGGCTCTGAGCCTCCATCCGCTCTGGTGCCTCGGGGCTACGGGCCCGAAGCCTGGTAGCGCGACACCCCACCGGCCCACAGACGTAGCCTCCCCAGCTGTGCTCGCAGCGAGTGCAACCGCAGCCTGCATCCCTCCACGGGACACTTGGATTACTCCCGCGATCCCCACGAGGTGCGGCACCCGGCGGCCGAATGGGCTGAGATCCTGCCCTTGCGGCGCCCTGTGGCCACCTCCGCCTCCCTCACGGTACTGGCCGAGGCCTCGCACCAGCGGGCGCCGGCTCCCAGCTCAGCGCTGCTCCTCCGCCCCTCTCACCTCCTGCCCGACGTCCAGGCTACCGAGCACCCTCCACCCCCGCCCACCTTCATGCCACTCAGCCGGAACCCGGGAGGCAATGCCAACTACCAGGTGTATGACAGTCTGGTGCTGAAGCGGCAACCGCAGGAGGGCCAAGCGCGGGCCGACTCGCTGCTACCTTCCACCTCGGCCTCCAGGCCCTCTCTGCACGGGAGCCAGACTGGGAAAATGAACGTACCAGCAGCAAATGGGGGCAGGGGCAGGGGGCGGCAGGGCATGGAGAGAGGAATAAAGAGCGCCAGAGTCCAGGAAACATTGGTGGTCTGTGGCTTGGAAGCGCCACTCCTTCTGCCAGCCTGGGTCCCTGCGCTTGGCTTCCTGCAATAAGAAGCCAGTGTCCCCTTCTTGGCCTGAGGGTCCCTTTGGTTTAGTGGCCACAGTTCTGCCAGCAGGCCCCTCCTGGTCCTATACCATGCACTAAGTACATCTGCAGCTGCAGACTCCAAACCCCTGGTCTCTGGGCACCTCCTCTGTGTCTCAGCTGTCCCTGTCCACAGAGAGCCTCATACAAGAAGTTGCTTCCAAACTGGGAGGTTCCACATCTGGGCAGGTCCAGCTCCAGGCCCAGTGAAGGGCATGAAGAAGGCTGAGGCTCTGGACTCCAGCCAGGCCTTCAGCAGGCCTCTGAGGCCAAGGTCTTCCTAGTCTCAAGAGGGGCCAAGAGACGCAATGTGTCATTTGAACAAGTGAGTCAGCGGGCGGTGAGCGAATGAATGACCGCTCGAGGGGATGTATGCCGGCCACCGGGCCCTGTTTGACTGTCCAGGCTCAGCTTACCTGACCCTGGTTACCAGGGAATGCCACTCTGGGCCCACCTTTTCATCCCCCTCCCTCACTGTGACCTCACCCCCTGCCCCATTATGACCCAGTCTGGCTCCCAGTTAAAACTGGAGGGCAGAGGGCCCAGGCAGTCCTGGGACCAACGGCCATGGGTGAGCGAAACTACTACCGAGCCGAGCCGTTCACTGGCCCCATCCCCAGGAAATGCCAGGAGCAAGGATACTCAATTCTTCTGATCCCGGTCAGCTTCATCTTGCTCAACGTGGGGATCAACGTGGTGACTATGGTCAGGGCAGGATCTGTGCAGCGCGGTTGGGGGAGCCCTGGGGTCTTGAAGGGGCTGAGGTGGGAGGGCTGCTGGGGTGTGACCGGACAAGGGTTGGATTTCAGGGCTCACCCTGCTCCCGGCCTCCCCCCTCCCCTTCTTCCCTCAACTCTGGAGGCATCTGAAGAGATTCTTGCGGGCACTTTTCAATCGTATTTTCCACAAAGGTGAGTGGGCGCCGGCGTGGGTTCAGGGGATGTGGGCCTGTCCCCTTTCTTCTATCCCTGCCTTGATTCTCAGCCCCTCAGGAACCCAGGCCCTGACCCATCTCGCCTTTCCCCACAGACAAGCAAGCCAGCTGTGTAGGCAGCCATCGCATGTGCATGCGCTGCTCCGTGGATCCCAAGAACCTGTGCTCAAGAGTTTCTTCCCGCTTCTGCCATCGCCCAAGCTTCCTGCTCGGGCAGGCAAACCACCTTGACTACTGCCTGCAGCGGGGCTCGGCGGGGGCGGAGCCGGCGGCCCCCCCGCCGCGGGCGAGTAAAGGAGAAGGCGGGCGGAGCGGCAGGCAAAAAGCCTACAGCACCCGGTATTCCCAGGCGGTCTCCCATCCAAGTACTAACCAGGCCCGACCCTGCTTAGCTTCCGAGATCAGACGAGATCGGGCGCGTTCAGGGTGGTATGGCCGTAGACGGGGGCGGGGGCCGCGGGCGGCCTCTTGAGGAGCAGTTTCGCTGGCGCTGGCGCCTTAACGCCAGCCTGGCGGCCGGCCCGCCCCGGCAGGGCCCCCTCGCCCGCCCAGGCAGGGGGAACGGAGGTCTCGGGTATCGGGCGGCGGCGGAGGGTTTGGCGACCACCTCCCAGCCCAGGGCGGCCGTGACCCAGCAAACCCTTGGGCGCTTGGCGCCCCGCCCAAGATCCCGCACGTCGCTCACAGGGACGTGGCCCCAGAGGCTTCAGGGCCCGGGGCCCGCGGTCCCTTGGGCATCGGCCCTGCCCGCCCACGCGGCGCTAGGCTCAGCCCGGCCGCAGCCCGGGCCGGCCCTCCTGCCCGACAGCAGCTGGCCCGAAGCCACTGGGAGCCACCATTGAGTCGCCACGGCCCCTCAGCCCCGGCAAGGCCACCCTTGCCCCCACACCCCCCGCCGAGCTCAGGACCCCGCCCCTGGTGGCCGGCAGGCCCGGGCAAGCGGCCCCTGCCCTCGATCCCGCTCCCGCACCCGGCCGCGGTGACACGCCAGAGGGGCGGGGTGGGGGGGGGCTTTTGTCGGAGGGAGCTGTGGAGGGACACACAGGCACACAGGTGGCGGCGCCGGGGCTGGGCGCCGGTGGGGGCGGCCAGGTGCAGGTCGAGGGGCTCGCGGGCCGAAAGGACGGCAGCTGGGCCGGCGGCGGAGTCTGGGTCCGGGCCGGCCACCCCGGGAGCGTCTGGGGTGCGGCTGCCTTCCAGGGCCGCCTTCTGGCCGCCTGGCCGGCCGGGCCGGCGGGGAGCGCCCCCGCCGTCGCGCGCCGTGGTGGGAGGGGCCTGAGGAGGTGGGGCCTGCAGCGGGGCCCGGCGGGGGCGGAGCCGGCGGCCCCCGCCGCGGGCGAGTAAAGGAGAAGGCGGGCGGAGCGGCAGGCAAAAAGCCTACAGCACCCGGTATTCCCAGGCGGTCTCCCATCCAAGTACTAACCAGGCCCGACCCTGCTTAGCTTCCGAGATCAGACGAGATCGGGCGCGTTCAGGGTGGTATGGCCGTAGACGGGGGCGGGGGCTGCGGGCGGCCTCTTGAGGCCCAGTTTCGCTGGCGCTGGCGCCTTAACGCCGGCCTGGCGGCCGGCCCGCCCCGGCAGGGCCCCCTCGCCCGCCCAGGCAGCGGGAACGGAGGTCTCGGGTATCGGGCGGCGGCGGAGGGTTTGGAGACCACCTCCCAGCCCAGGGCGGCCGTGACCCAGCAAACCCTTGGGCGCTTGGCGCCCCTCCCAAGATCCCGCACGTCGCTCACAGGGACGTGGCCCCGGAGGCTTCATGGCCCGGGGCCCGCGGTCCCTTGGGCATCGGCCCTGCCCGCCCACGCGGCGCTAGGCGCAGCCCGGCCGCAGCCCGGGCCGGCCCTCCTGCCCGACAGCAGCTGCCCGAAGCCACTGGGAGCCACCATTGAGTCGCCACGGCCCCTCAGCCCCGGCAAGGCCACCCTTGCCCCCACACCCCCCGCCGAGCTCAGGACCCCGCCCCTGGTGGCCGGCAGGACCGGGGAAGCGGCCCCTGCCCTCGATCCCGCTCCCGCACCCGGCCGCGGTGACACGCCAGAGGGGCGGTGTGGGGGGGGGCTTTTGTCGCAGGGAGCTGTGGAGGGACACACCGGCACACAGGTGGCGGCACCGGGGCTGGGCGCCGGTGGGGGCGGCCAGGTGCAGGTCGAGGGGCTCGCGGGCCGAAAGGACGGCAACTGGGCCCATGGCGGAGTCTGGGTGTGGAGGGCTCTGAGCCTCCATCCGCTCTGGTGCCTCGGGGCTACGGGCCCGAAGCCTGGTAGCGCGACACCCCACCGGCCCACAGACGTAGCCTCCCCAGCTGTGCTCGCAGCGAGTGCAACCGCAGCCTGCATCCCTCCACGGGACACTTGGATTACTCCCGCGATCCCCACGAGGTGCGGCACCCGGCGGCCGAATGGGCTGAGATCCTGCCCTTGCGGCGCCCTGTGGCCACCTCCGCCTCCCTCACGGTACTGGCCGAGGCCTCGCACCAGCGGGCGCCGGCTCCCAGCTCAGCGCTGCTCCTCCGCCCCTCTCACCTCCTGCCCGACGTCCAGGCTACCGAGCACCCTCCACCCCCGCCCACCTTCATGCCACTCAGCCGGAACCCGGGAGGCAATGCCAACTACCAGGTGTATGACAGTCTGGTGCTGAAGCGGCAACCGCAGGAGGGCCAAGCGCGGGCCGACTCGCTGCTACCTTCCACCTCGGCCTCCAGGCCCTCTCTGCACGGGAGCCAGACTGGGAAAATGAACGTACCAGCAGCAAATGGGGGCAGGGGCAGGGGGCGGCAGGGCATGGAGAGAGGAATAAAGAGCGCCAGAGTCCAGGAAACATTGGTGGTCTGTGGCTTGGAAGCGCCACTCCTTCTGCCAGCCTGGGTCCCTGCGCTTGGCTTCCTGCAATAAGAAGCCAGTGTCCCCTTCTTGGCCTGAGGGTCCCTTTGGTTTAGTGGCCACAGTTCTGCCAGCAGGCCCCTCCTGGTCCTATACCATGCACTAAGTACATCTGCAGCTGCAGACTCCAAACCCCTGGTCTCTGGGCACCTCCTCTGTGTCTCAGCTGTCCCTGTCCACAGAGAGCCTCATACAAGAAGTTGCTTCCAAACTGGGAGGTTCCACATCTGGGCAGGTCCAGCTCCAGGCCCAGTGAAGGGCATGAAGAAGGCTGAGGCTCTGGACTCCAGCCAGGCCTTCAGCAGGCCTCTGAGGCCAAGGTCTTCCTAGTCTCAAGAGGGGCCAAGAGACGCAATGTGTCATTTGAACAAGTGAGTCAGCGGGCGGTGAGCGAATGAATGACCGCTCGAGGGGATGTATGCCGGCCACCGGGCCCTGTTTGACTGTCCAGGCTCAGCTTACCTGACCCTGGTTACCAGGGAATGCCACTCTGGGCCCACCTTTTCATCCCCCTCCCTCACTGTGACCTCACCCCCTGCCCCATTATGACCCAGTCTGGCTCCCAGTTAAAACTGGAGGGCAGAGGGCCCAGGCAGTCCTGGGACCAACGGCCATGGGTGAGCGAAACTACTACCGAGCCGAGCCGTTCACTGGCCCCATCCCCAGGAAATGCCAGGAGCAAGGATACTCAATTCTTCTGATCCCGGTCAGCTTCATCTTGCTCAACGTGGGGATCAACGTGGTGACTATGGTCAGGGCAGGATCTGTGCAGCGCGGTTGGGGGAGCCCTGGGGTCTTGAAGGGGCTGAGGTGGGAGGGCTGCTGGGGTGTGACCGGACAAGGGTTGGATTTCAGGGCTCACCCTGCTCCCGGCCTCCCCCCTCCCCTTCTTCCCTCAACTCTGGAGGCATCTGAAGAGATTCTTGCGGGCACTTTTCAATCGTATTTTCCACAAAGGTGAGTGGGCGCCGGCGTGGGTTCAGGGGATGTGGGCCTGTCCCCTTTCTTCTATCCCTGCCTTGATTCTCAGCCCCTCAGGAACCCAGGCCCTGACCCATCTCGCCTTTCCCCACAGACAAGCAAGCCAGCTGTGTAGGCAGCCATCGCATGTGCATGCGCTGCTCCGT
The DNA here is from genome assembly GCF_949987515.2 of Delphinus delphis. Taxonomy (NCBI): domain Eukaryota; kingdom Metazoa; phylum Chordata; class Mammalia; order Artiodactyla; family Delphinidae; genus Delphinus; species Delphinus delphis. Next base: position 38,525,311 of record NC_082701.1, read on the forward strand.
GGATCCCAAGAACCTGTGCTCAAGAGTTTCTTCCCGCTTCTGCCATCGCCCAAGCTTCCTGCTGGGGCAGGCAAACCACCTTGACTACTGCCTGCAGCGGGGCTCGGCGGGGGCGGAGCCGGCGGCCCCCCCGCCGCGGGCGAGTAAAGGAGAAGGCGGGCGGAGCGGCAGGCAAAAAGCCTACAGCACCCGGTATTCCCAGGCGGTCTCCCATCCAAGTACTAACCAGGCCCGACCCTGCTTAGCTTCCGAGATCAGACGAGATCGGGCGCGTTCAGGGTGGTATGGCCGTAGACGGGGGCGGGGGCCGCGGGCGGCCTCTTGAGGAGCAGTTTCGCTGGCGCTGGCGCCTTAACGCCAGCCTGGCGGCCGGCCCGCCCCGGCAGGGCCCCCTCGCCCGCCCAGGCAGGGGGAACGGAGGTCTCGGGTATCGGGCGGCGGCGGAGGGTTTGGCGACCACCTCCCAGCCCAGGGCGGCCGTGACCCAGCAAACCCTTGGGCGCTTGGCGCCCCGCCCAAGATCCCGCACGTCGCTCACAGGGACGTGGCCCCAGAGGCTTCAGGGCCCGGGGCCCGCGGTCCCTTGGGCATCGGCCCTGCCCGCCCACGCGGCGCTAGGCTCAGCCCGGCCGCAGCCCGGGCCGGCCCTCCTGCCCGACAGCAGCTGGCCCGAAGCCACTGGGAGCCACCATTGAGTCGCCACGGCCCCTCAGCCCCGGCAAGGCCACCCTTGCCCCCACACCCCCCGCCGAGCTCAGGACCCCGCCCCTGGTGGCCGGCAGGCCCGGGCAAGCGGCCCCTGCCCTCGATCCCGCTCCCGCACCCGGCCGCGGTGACACGCCAGAGGGGCGGGGTGGGGGGGGGCTTTTGTCGGAGGGAGCTGTGGAGGGACACACAGGCACACAGGTGGCGGCGCCGGGGCTGGGCGCCGGTGGGGGCGGCCAGGTGCAGGTCGAGGGGCTCGCGGGCCGAAAGGACGGCAGCTGGGCCGGCGGCGGAGTCTGGGTCCGGGCCGGCCACCCCGGGAGCGTCTGGGGTGCGGCTGCCTTCCAGGGCCGCCTTCTGGCCGCCTGGCCGGCCGGGCCGGCGGGGAGCGCCCCCGCCGTCGCGCGCCGTGGTGGGAGGGGCCTGAGGAGGTGGGGCCTGCAGCGGGGCCCGGCGGGGGCGGAGCCGGCGGCCCCCGCCGCGGGCGAGTAAAGGAGAAGGCGGGCGGAGCGGCAGGCAAAAAGCCTACAGCACCCGGTATTCCCAGGCGGTCTCCCATCCAAGTACTAACCAGGCCCGACCCTGCTTAGCTTCCGAGATCAGACGAGATCGGGCGCGTTCAGGGTGGTATGGCCGTAGACGGGGGCGGGGGCTGCGGGCGGCCTCTTGAGGCCCAGTTTCGCTGGCGCTGGCGCCTTAACGCCGGCCTGGCGGCCGGCCCGCCCCGGCAGGGCCCCCTCGCCCGCCCAGGCAGCGGGAACGGAGGTCTCGGGTATCGGGCGGCGGCGGAGGGTTTGGAGACCACCTCCCAGCTCAGGGCGGCCGTGACCCAGCAAACCCTTGGGCGCTTGGCGCCCCGCCCAAGATCCCGCACGTCGCTCACAGGGACGTGGCCCCGGAGGCTTCATGGCCCGGGGCCCGCGGTCCCTTGGGCATCGGCCCTGCCCGCCCACGCGGCGCTAGGCGCAGCCCGGCCGCAGCCCGGGCCGGCCCTCCTGCCCGACAGCAGCTGCCCGAAGCCACTGGGAGCCACCATTGAGTCGCCACGGCCCCTCAGCCCCAGCAAGGCCACCCTTGCCCCCACACCCCCCGCCGAGCTCAGGACCCCGCCCCTGGTGGCCGGCAGGACCGGGGAAGCGGCCCCTGCCCTCGATCCCGCTCCCGCACCCGGCCGCGGTGACACGCCAGAGGGGCGGTGTGGGGGGGGGCTTTTGTCGCAGGGAGCTGTGGAGGGACACACCGGCACACAGGTGGCGGCACCGGGGCTGGGCGCCGGTGGGGGCGGCCAGGTGCAGGTCGAGGGGCTCGCGGGCCGAAAGGACGGCAACTGGGCCCATGGCGGAGTCTGGGTGTGGAGGGCTCTGAGCCTCCATCCGCTCTGGTGCCTCGGGGCTACGGGCCCGAAGCCTGGTAGCGCGACACCCCACCGGCCCACAGACGTAGCCTCCCCAGCTGTGCTCGCAGCGAGTGCAACCGCAGCCTGCATCCCTCCACGGGACACTTGGATTACTCCCGCGATCCCCACGAGGTGCGGCACCCGGCGGCCGAATGGGCTGAGATCCTGCCCTTGCGGCGCCCTGTGGCCACCTCCGCCTCCCTCACGGTACTGGCCGAGGCCTCGCACCAGCGGGCGCCGGCTCCCAGCTCAGCGCTGCTCCTCCGCCCCTCTCACCTCCTGCCCGACGTCCAGGCTACCGAGCACCCTCCACCCCCGCCCACCTTCATGCCACTCAGCCGGAACCCGGGAGGCAATGCCAACTACCAGGTGTATGACAGTCTGGTGCTGAAGCGGCAACCGCAGGAGGGCCAAGCGCGGGCCGACTCGCTGCTACCTTCCACCTCGGCCTCCAGGCCCTCTCTGCACGGGAGCCAGACTGGGAAAATGAACGTACCAGCAGCAAATGGGGGCAGGGGCAGGGGGCGGCAGGGCATGGAGAGAGGAATAAAGAGCGCCAGAGTCCAGGAAACATTGGTGGTCTGTGGCTTGGAAGCGCCACTCCTTCTGCCAGCCTGGGTCCCTGCGCTTGGCTTCCTGCAATAAGAAGCCAGTGTCCCCTTCTTGGCCTGAGGGTCCCTTTGGTTTAGTGGCCACAGTTCTGCCAGCAGGCCCCTCCTGGTCCTATACCATGCACTAAGTACATCTGCAGCTGCAGACTCCAAACCCCTGGTCTCTGGGCACCTCCTCTGTGTCTCAGCTGTCCCTGTCCACAGAGAGCCTCATACAAGAAGTTGCTTCCAAACTGGGAGGTTCCACATCTGGGCAGGTCCAGCTCCAGGCCCAGTGAAGGGCATGAAGAAGGCTGAGGCTCTGGACTCCAGCCAGGCCTTCAGCAGGCCTCTGAGGCCAAGGTCTTCCTAGTCTCAAGAGGGGCCAAGAGACGCAATGTGTCATTTGAACAAGTGAGTCAGCGGGCGGTGAGCGAATGAATGACCGCTCGAGGGGATGTATGCCGGCCACCGGGCCCTGTTTGACTGTCCAGGCTCAGCTTACCTGACCCTGGTTACCAGGGAATGCCACTCTGGGCCCACCTTTTCATCCCCCTCCCTCACTGTGACCTCACCCCCTGCCCCATTATGACCCAGTCTGGCTCCCAGTTAAAACTGGAGGGCAGAGGGCCCAGGCAGTCCTGGGACCAACGGCCATGGGTGAGCGAAACTACTACCGAGCCGAGCCGTTCACTGGCCCCATCCCCAGGAAATGCCAGGAGCAAGGATACTCAATTCTTCTGATCCCGGTCAGCTTCATCTTGCTCAACGTGGGGATCAACGTGGTGACTATGGTCAGGGCAGGATCTGTGCAGCGCGGTTGGGGGAGCCCTGGGGTCTTGAAGGGGCTGAGGTGGGAGGGCTGCTGGGGTGTGACCGGACAAGGGTTGGATTTCAGGGCTCACCCTGCTCCCGGCCTCCCCCCTCCCCTTCTTCCCTCAACTCTGGAGGCATCTGAAGAGATTCTTGCGGGCACTTTTCAATCGTATTTTCCACAAAGGTGAGTGGGCGCCGGCGTGGGTTCAGGGGATGTGGGCCTGTCCCCTTTCTTCTATCCCTGCCTTGATTCTCAGCCCCTCAGGAACCCAGGCCCTGACCCATCTCGCCTTTCCCCACAGACAAGCAAGCCAGCTGTGTAGGCAGCCATCGCATGTGCATGCGCTGCTCCGTGGATCCCAAGAACCTGTGCTCAAGAGTTTCTTCCCGCTTCTGCCATCGCCCAAGCTTCCTGCTCGGGCAGGCAAACCACCTTGACTACTGCCTGCAGCGGGGCTCGGCGGGGGCGGAGCCGGCGGCCCCCCCGCCGCGGGCGAGTAAAGGAGAAGGCGGGCGGAGCGGCAGGCAAAAAGCCTACAGCACCCGGTATTCCCAGGCGGTCTCCCATCCAAGTACTAACCAGGCCCGACCCTGCTTAGCTTCCGAGATCAGACGAGATCGGGCGCGTTCAGGGTGGTATGGCCGTAGACGGGGGCGGGGGCCGCGGGCGGCCTCTTGAGGAGCAGTTTCGCTGGCGCTGGCGCCTTAACGCCGGCCTGGCGGCCGGCCCGCCCCGGCAGGGCCCCCTCGCCCGCCCAGGCAGGGGGAACGGAGGTCTCGGGTATCGGGCGGCGGCGGAGGGTTTGGCGACCACCTCCCAGCCCAGGGCGGCCGTGACCCAGCAAACCCTTGGGCGCTTGGCGCCCCGCCCAAGATCCCGCACGTCGCTCACAGGGACGTGGCCCCAGAGGCTTCAGGGCCCGGGGCCCGCGGTCCCTTGGGCATCGGCCCTGCCCGCCCACGCGGCGCTAGGCGCAGCCCGGCCGCAGCCCGGGCCGGCCCTCCTGCCCGACAGCAGCTGGCCCGAAGCCACTGGGAGCCACCATTGAGTCGCCACGGCCCCTCAGCCCCGGCAAGGCCACCCTTGCCCCCACACCCCCCGCCGAGCTCAGGACCCCGCCCCTGGTGGCCGGCAGGACCGGGGAAGCGGCCCCTGCCCTCGATCCCGCTCCCGCACCCGGCCGCGGTGACACGCCAGAGGGGCGGTGTGGGGGGGGGCTTTTGTCGCAGGGAGCTGTGGAGGGACACACCGGCACACAGGTGGCGGCACCGGGGCTGGGCGCCGGTGGGGGCGGCCAGGTGCAGGTCGAGGGGCTCGCGGGCCGAAAGGACGGCAACTGGGCCCATGGCGGAGTCTGGGTGTGGAGGGCTCTGAGCCTCCATCCGCTCTGGTGCCTCGGGGCTACGGGCCCGAAGCCTGGTAGCGCGACACCCCACCGGCCCACAGACGTAGCCTCCCCAGCTGTGCTCGCAGCGAGTGCAACCGCAGCCTGCATCCCTCCACGGGACACTTGGATTACTCCCGCGATCCCCACGAGGTGCGGCACCCGGCGGCCGAATGGGCTGAGATCCTGCCCTTGCGGCGCCCTGTGGCCACCTCCGCCTCCCTCACGGTACTGGCCGAGGCCTCGCACCAGCGGGCGCCGGCTCCCAGCTCAGCGCTGCTCCTCCGCCCCTCTCACCTCCTGCCCGACGTCCAGGCTACCGAGCACCCTCCACCCCCGCCCACCTTCATGCCACTCAGCCGGAACCCGGGAGGCAATGCCAACTACCAGGTGTATGACAGTCTGGTGCTGAAGCGGCAACCGCAGGAGGGCCAAGCGCGGGCCGACTCGCTGCTACCTTCCACCTCGGCCTCCAGGCCCTCTCTGCACGGGAGCCAGACTGGGAAAATGAACGTACCAGCAGCAAATGGGGGCAGGGGCAGGGGGCGGCAGGGCATGGAGAGAGGAATAAAGAGCGCCAGAGTCCAGGAAACATTGGTGGTCTGTGGCTTGGAAGCGCCACTCCTTCTGCCAGCCTGGGTCCCTGCGCTTGGCTTCCTGCAATAAGAAGCCAGTGTCCCCTTCTTGGCCTGAGGGTCCCTTTGGTTTAGTGGCCACAGTTCTGCCAGCAGGCCCCTCCTGGTCCTATACCATGCACTAAGTACATCTGCAGCTGCAGACTCCAAACCCCTGGTCTCTGGGCACCTCCTCTGTGTCTCAGCTGTCCCTGTCCACAGAGAGCCTCATACAAGAAGTTGCTTCCAAACTGGGAGGTTCCACATCTGGGCAGGTCCAGCTCCAGGCCCAGTGAAGGGCATGAAGAAGGCTGAGGCTCTGGACTCCAGCCAGGCCTTCAGCAGGCCTCTGAGGCCAAGGTCTTCCTAGTCTCAAGAGGGGCCAAGAGACGCAATGTGTCATTTGAACAAGTGAGTCAGCGGGCGGTGAGCGAATGAATGACCGCTCGAGGGGATGTATGCCGGCCACCGGGCCCTGTTTGACTGTCCAGGCTCAGCTTACCTGACCCTGGTTACCAGGGAATGCCACTCTGGGCCCACCTTTTCATCCCCCTCCCTCACTGTGACCTCACCCCCTGCCCCATTATGACCCAGTCTGGCTCCCAGTTAAAACTGGAGGGCAGAGGGCCCAGGCAGTCCTGGGACCAACGGCCATGGGTGAGCGAAACTACTACCGAGCCGAGCCGTTCACTGGCCCCATCCCCAGGAAATGCCAGGAGCAAGGATACTCAATTCTTCTGATCCCGGTCAGCTTCATCTTGCTCAACGTGGGGATCAACGTGGTGACTATGGTCAGGGCAGGATCTGTGCAGCGCGGTTGGGGGAGCCCTGGGGTCTTGAAGGGGCTGAGGTGGGAGGGCTGCTGGGGTGTGACCGGACAAGGGTTGGATTTCAGGGCTCACCCTGCTCCCGGCCTCCCCCCTCCCCTTCTTCCCTCAACTCTGGAGGCATCTGAAGAGATTCTTGCGGGCACTTTTCAATCGTATTTTCCACAAAGGTGAGTGGGCGCCGGCGTGGGTTCAGGGGATGTGGGCCTGTCCCCTTTCTTCTATCCCTGCCTTGATTCTCAGCCCCTCAGGAACCCAGGCCCTGACCCATCTCGCCTTTCCCCACAGACAAGCAAGCCAGCTGTGTAGGCAGCCATCGCATGTGCATGCGCTGCTCCGTGGATCCCAAGAACCTGTGCTCAAGAGTTTCTTCCCGCTTCTGCCATCGCCCAAGCTTCCTGCTCGGGCAGGCAAACCACCTTGACTACTGCCTGCAGCGGGGCTCGGCGGGGGCGGAGCCGGCGGCCCCCCCGCCGCGGGCGAGTAAAGGAGAAGGCGGGCGGAGCGGCAGGCAAAAAGCCTACAGCACCCGGTATTCCCAGGCGGTCTCCCATCCAAGTACTAACCAGGCCCGACCCTGCTTAGCTTCCGAGATCAGACGAGATCGGGCGCGTTCAGGGTGGTATGGCCGTAGACGGGGGCGGGGGCCGCGGGCGGCCTCTTGAGGAGCAGTTTCGCTGGCGCTGGCGCCTTAACGCCAGCCTGGCGGCCGGCCCGCCCCGGCAGGGCCCCCTCGCCCGCCCAGGCAGGGGGAACGGAGGTCTCGGGTATCGGGCGGCGGCGGAGGGTTTGGCGACCACCTCCCAGCCCAGGGCGGCCGTGACCCAGCAAACCCTTGGGCGCTTGGCGCCCCGCCCAAGATCCCGCACGTCGCTCACAGGGACGTGGCCCCAGAGGCTTCAGGGCCCGGGGCCCGCGGTCCCTTGGGCATCGGCCCTGCCCGCCCACGCGGCGCTAGGCTCAGCCCGGCCGCAGCCCGGGCCGGCCCTCCTGCCCGACAGCAGCTGGCCCGAAGCCACTGGGAGCCACCATTGAGTCGCCACGGCCCCTCAGCCCCGGCAAGGCCACCCTTGCCCCCACACCCCCCGCCGAGCTCAGGACCCCGCCCCTGGTGGCCGGCAGGCCCGGGCAAGCGGCCCCTGCCCTCGATCCCGCTCCCGCACCCGGCCGCGGTGACACGCCAGAGGGGCGGGGTGGGGGGGGGCTTTTGTCGGAGGGAGCTGTGGAGGGACACACAGGCACACAGGTGGCGGCGCCGGGGCTGGGCGCCGGTGGGGGCGGCCAGGTGCAGGTCGAGGGGCTCGCGGGCCGAAAGGACGGCAGCTGGGCCGGCGGCGGAGTCTGGGTCCGGGCCGGCCACCCCGGGAGCGTCTGGGGTGCGGCTGCCTTCCAGGGCCGCCTTCTGGCCGCCTGGCCGGCCGGGCCGGCGGGGAGCGCCCCCGCCGTCGCGCGCCGTGGTGGGAGGGGCCTGAGGAGGTGGGGCCTGCAGCGGGGCCCGGCGGGGGCGGAGCCGGCGGCCCCCGCCGCGGGCGAGTAAAGGAGAAGGCGGGCGGAGCGGCAGGCAAAAAGCCTACAGCACCCGGTATTCCCAGGCGGTCTCCCATCCAAGTACTAACCAGGCCCGACCCTGCTTAGCTTCCGAGATCAGACGAGATCGGGCGCGTTCAGGGTGGTATGGCCGTAGACGGGGGCGGGGGCTGCGGGCGGCCTCTTGAGGCCCAGTTTCGCTGGCGCTGGCGCCTTAACGCCGGCCTGGCGGCCGGCCCGCCCCGGCAGGGCCCCCTCGCCCGCCCAGGCAGCGGGAACGGAGGTCTCGGGTATCGGGCGGCGGCGGAGGGTTTGGAGACCACCTCCCAGCTCAGGGCGGCCGTGACCCAGCAAACCCTTGGGCGCTTGGCGCCCCGCCCAAGATCCCGCACGTCGCTCACAGGGACGTGGCCCCGGAGGCTTCATGGCCCGGGGCCCGCGGTCCCTTGGGCATCGGCCCTGCCCGCCCACGCGGCGCTAGGCGCAGCCCGGCCGCAGCCCGGGCCGGCCCTCCTGCCCGACAGCAGCTGCCCGAAGCCACTGGGAGCCACCATTGAGTCGCCACGGCCCCTCAGCCCCAGCAAGGCCACCCTTGCCCCCACACCCCCCGCCGAGCTCAGGACCCCGCCCCTGGTGGCCGGCAGGACCGGGGAAGCGGCCCCTGCCCTCGATCCCGCTCCCGCACCCGGCCGCGGTGACACGCCAGAGGGGCGGTGTGGGGGGGGGCTTTTGTCGCAGGGAGCTGTGGAGGGACACACCGGCACACAGGTGGCGGCACCGGGGCTGGGCGCCGGTGGGGGCGGCCAGGTGCAGGTCGAGGGGCTCGCGGGCCGAAAGGACGGCAACTGGGCCCATGGCGGAGTCTGGGTGTGGAGGGCTCTGAGCCTCCATCCGCTCTGGTGCCTCGGGGCTACGGGCCCGAAGCCTGGTAGCGCGACACCCCACCGGCCCACAGACGTAGCCTCCCCAGCTGTGCTCGCAGCGAGTGCAACCGCAGCCTGCATCCCTCCACGGGACACTTGGATTACTCCCGCGATCCCCACGAGGTGCGGCACCCGGCGGCCGAATGGGCTGAGATCCTGCCCTTGCGGCGCCCTGTGGCCACCTCCGCCTCCCTCACGGTACTGGCCGAGGCCTCGCACCAGCGGGCGCCGGCTCCCAGCTCAGCGCTGCTCCTCCGCCCCTCTCACCTCCTGCCCGACGTCCAGGCTACCGAGCACCCTCCACCCCCGCCCACCTTCATGCCACTCAGCCGGAACCCGGGAGGCAATGCCAACTACCAGGTGTATGACAGTCTGGTGCTGAAGCGGCAACCGCAGGAGGGCCAAGCGCGGGCCGACTCGCTGCTACCTTCCACCTCGGCCTCCAGGCCCTCTCTGCACGGGAGCCAGACTGGGAAAATGAACGTACCAGCAGCAAATGGGGGCAGGGGCAGGGGGCGGCAGGGCATGGAGAGAGGAATAAAGAGCGCCAGAGTCCAGGAAACATTGGTGGTCTGTGGCTTGGAAGCGCCACTCCTTCTGCCAGCCTGGGTCCCTGCGCTTGGCTTCCTGCAATAAGAAGCCAGTGTCCCCTTCTTGGCCTGAGGGTCCCTTTGGTTTAGTGGCCACAGTTCTGCCAGCAGGCCCCTCCTGGTCCTATACCATGCACTAAGTACATCTGCAGCTGCAGACTCCAAACCCCTGGTCTCTGGGCACCTCCTCTGTGTCTCAGCTGTCCCTGTCCACAGAGAGCCTCATACAAGAAGTTGCTTCCAAACTGGGAGGTTCCACATCTGGGCAGGTCCAGCTCCAGGCCCAGTGAAGGGCATGAAGAAGGCTGAGGCTCTGGACTCCAGCCAGGCCTTCAGCAGGCCTCTGAGGCCAAGGTCTTCCTAGTCTCAAGAGGGGCCAAGAGACGCAATGTGTCATTTGAACAAGTGAGTCAGCGGGCGGTGAGCGAATGAATGACCGCTCGAGGGGATGTATGCCGGCCACCGGGCCCTGTTTGACTGTCCAGGCTCAGCTTACCTGACCCTGGTTACCAGGGAATGCCACTCTGGGCCCACCTTTTCATCCCCCTCCCTCACTGTGACCTCACCCCCTGCCCCATTATGACCCAGTCTGGCTCCCAGTTAAAACTGGAGGGCAGAGGGCCCAGGCAGTCCTGGGACCAACGGCCATGGGTGAGCGAAACTACTACCGAGCCGAGCCGTTCACTGGCCCCATCCCCAGGAAATGCCAGGAGCAAGGATACTCAATTCTTCTGATCCCGGTCAGCTTCATCTTGCTCAACGTGGGGATCAACGTGGTGACTATGGTCAGGGCAGGATCTGTGCAGCGCGGTTGGGGGAGCCCTGGGGTCTTGAAGGGGCTGAGGTGGGAGGGCTGCTGGGGTGTGACCGGACAAGGGTTGGATTTCAGGGCTCACCCTGCTCCCGGCCTCCCCCCTCCCCTTCTTCCCTCAACTCTGGAGGCATCTGAAGAGATTCTTGCGGGCACTTTTCAATCGTATTTTCCACAAAGGTGAGTGGGCGCCGGCGTGGGTTCAGGGGATGTGGGCCTGTCCCCTTTCTTCTATCCCTGCCTTGATTCTCAGCCCCTCAGGAACCCAGGCCCTGACCCATCTCGCCTTTCCCCACAAGACAAGCAAGCCAGCTGTGTAGGCAGCCATCGCATGTGCATGCGCTGCTCCGTGGATCCCAAGAACCTGTGCTCAAGAGTTTCTTCCCGCTTCTGCCATCGCCCAAGCTTCCTGCTCGGGCAGGCAAACCACCTTGACTACTGCCTGCAGCGGGGCTCGGCGGGGGCGGAGCCGGCGGCCCCCCCGCCGCGGGCGAGTAAAGGAGAAGGCGGGCGGAGCGGCAGGCAAAAAGCCTACAGCACCCGGTATTCCCAGGCGGTCTCCCATCCAAGTACTAACCAGGCCCGACCCTGCTTAGCTTCCGAGATCAGACGAGATCGGGCGCGTTCAGGGTGGTATGGCCGTAGACGGGGTTGGGGGCCGCGGGCGGCCTCTTGAGGAGCAGTTTCGCTGGCGCTGGCGCCTTAACGCCAGCCTGGCGGCCGGCCCGCCCCGGCAGGGCCCCCTCGCCCGCCCAGGCAGGGGGAACGGAGGTCTCGGGTATCGGGCGGCGGCGGAGGGTTTGGCGACCACCTCCCAGCCCAGGGCGGCCGTGACCCAGCAAACCCTTGGGCGCTTGGCGCCCCGCCCAAGATCCCGCACGTCGCTCACAGGGACGTGGCCCCAGAGGCTTCAGGGCCCGGGGCCCGCGGTCCCTTGGGCATCGGCCCTGCCCGCCCACGCGGCGCTAGGCGCAGCCCGGCCGCAGCCCGGGCCGGCCCTCCTGCCCGACAGCAGCTGGCCCGAAGCCACTGGGAGCCACCATTGAGTCGCCACGGCCCCTCAGCCCCGGCAAGGCCACCCTTGCCCCCACACCCCCCGCCGAGCTCAGGACCCCGCCCCTGGTGGCCGGCAGGCCCGGGCAAGCGGCCCCTGCCCTCGATCCCGCTCCCGCACCCGGCCGCGGTGACACGCCAGAGGGGCGGGGTGGGGGGGGGCTTTTGTCGGAGGGAGCTGTGGAGGGACACACAGGCACACAGGTGGCGGCGCCGGGGCTGGGCGCCGGTGGGGGCGGCCAGGTGCAGGTCGAGGGGCTCGCGGGCCGAAAGGACGGCAGCTGGGCCGGCGGCGGAGTCTGGGTCCGGGCCGGCCACCCCGGGAGCGTCTGGGGTGCGGCTGCCTTCCAGGGCCGCCTTCTGGCCGCCTGGCCGGCCGGGCCGGCGGGGAGCGCCCCCGCCGTCGCGCGCCGTGGTGGGAGGGGCCTGAGGAGGTGGGGCCTGCAGCGGGGCCCGGCGGGGGCGGAGCCGGCGGCCCCCGCCGCGGGCGAGTAAAGGAGAAGGCGGGCGGAGCGGGAGGCAAAAAGCCTACAGCACCCGGTATTCCCAGGCGGTCTCCCATCCAAGTACTAACCAGGCCCGACCCTGCTTAGCTTCCGAGATCAGACGAGATCGGGCGCGTTCAGGGTGGTATGGCCGTAGACGGGGGCGGGGGCTGCGGGCGGCCTCTTGAGGCCCAGTTTCGCTGGCGCTGGCGCCTTAACGCCGGCCTGGCGGCCGGCCCGCCCCGGCAGGGCCCCCTCGCCCGCCCAGGCAGCGGGAACGGAGGTCTCGGGTATCGGGCGGCGGCGGAGGGTTTGGAGACCACCTCCCAGCCCAGGGCGGCCGTGACCCAGCAAACCCTTGGGCGCTTGGCGCCCCTCCCAAGATCCCGCACGTCGCTCACAGGGACGTGGCCCCGGAGGCTTCATGGCCCGGGGCCCGCGGTCCCTTGGGCATCGGCCCTGCCCGCCCACGCGGCGCTAGGCGCAGCCCGGCCGCAGCCCGGGCCGGCCCTCCTGCCCGACAGCAGCTGCCCGAAGCCACTGGGAGCCACCATTGAGTCGCCACGGCCCCTCAGCCCCAGCAAGGCCACCCTTGCCCCCACACCCCCCGCCGAGCTCAGGACCCCGCCCCTGGTGGCCGGCAGGACCGGGGAAGCGGCCCCTGCCCTCGATCCCGCTCCCGCACCCGGCCGCGGTGACACGCCAGAGGGGCGGTGTGGGGGGGGGCTTTTGTCGCAGGGAGCTGTGGAGGGACACACCGGCACACAGGTGGCGGCACCGGGGCTGGGCGCCGGTGGGGGCGGCCAGGTGCAGGTCGAGGGGCTCGCGGGCCGAAAGGACGGCAACTGGGCCCATGGCGGAGTCTGGGTGTGGAGGGCTCTGAGCCTCCATCCGCTCTGGTGCCTCGGGGCTACGGGCCCGAAGCCTGGTAGCGCGACACCCCACCGGCCCACAGACGTAGCCTCCCCAGCTGTGCTCGCAGCGAGTGCAACCGCAGCCTGCATCCCTCCACGGGACACTTGGATTACTCCCGCGATCCCCACGAGGTGCGGCACCCGGCGGCCGAATGGGCTGAGATCCTGCCCTTGCGGCGCCCTGTGGCCACCTCCGCCTCCCTCACGGTACTGGCCGAGGCCTCGCACCAGCGGGCGCCGGCTCCCAGCTCAGCGCTGCTCCTCCGCCCCTCTCACCTCCTGCCCGACGTCCAGGCTACCGAGCACCCTCCACCCCCGCCCACCTTCATGCCACTCAGCCGGAACCCGGGAGGCAATGCCAACTACCAGGTGTATGACAGTCTGGTGCTGAAGCGGCAACCGCAGGAGGGCCAAGCGCGGGCCGACTCGCTGCTACCTTCCACCTCGGCCTCCAGGCCCTCTCTGCACGGGAGCCAGACTGGGAAAATGAACGTACCAGCAGCAAATGGGGGCAGGGGCAGGGGGCGGCAGGGCATGGAGAGAGGAATAAAGAGCGCCAGAGTCCAGGAAACATTGGTGGTCTGTGGCTTGGAAGCGCCACTCCTTCTGCCAGCCTGGGTCCCTGCGCTTGGCTTCCTGCAATAAGAAGCCAGTGTCCCCTTCTTGGCCTGAGGGTCCCTTTGGTTTAGTGGCCACAGTTCTGCCAGCAGGCCCCTCCTGGTCCTATACCATGCACTAAGTACATCTGCAGCTGCAGACTCCAAACCCCTGGTCTCTGGGCACCTCCTCTGTGTCTCAGCTGTCCCTGTCCACAGAGAGCCTCATACAAGAAGTTGCTTCCAAACTGGGAGGTTCCACATCTGGGCAGGTCCAGCTCCAGGCCCAGTGAAGGGCATGAAGAAGGCTGAGGCTCTGGACTCCAGCCAGGCCTTCAGCAGGCCTCTGAGGCCAAGGTCTTCCTAGTCTCAAGAGGGGCCAAGAGACGCAATGTGTCATTTGAACAAGTGAGTCAGCGGGCGGTGAGCGAATGAATGACCGCTCGAGGGGATGTATGCCGGCCACCGGGCCCTGTTTGACTGTCCAGGCTCAGCTTACCTGACCCTGGTTACCAGGGAATGCCACTCTGGGCCCACCTTTTCATCCCCCTCCCTCACTGTGACCTCACCCCCTGCCCCATTATGACCCAGTCTGGCTCCCAGTTAAAACTGGAGGGCAGAGGGCCCAGGCAGTCCTGGGACCAACGGCCATGGGTGAGCGAAACTACTACCGAGCCGAGCCGTTCACTGGCCCCATCCCCAGGAAATGCCAGGAGCAAGGATACTCAATTCTTCTGATCCCGGTCAGCTTCATCTTGCTCAACGTGGGGATCAACGTGGTGACTATGGTCAGGGCAGGATCTGTGCAGCGCGGTTGGGGGAGCCCTGGGGTCTTGAAGGGGCTGAGGTGGGAGGGCTGCTGGGGTGTGACCGGACAAGGGTTGGATTTCAGGGCTCACCCTGCTCCCGGCCTCCCCCCTCCCCTTCTTCCCTCAACTCTGGAGGCATCTGAAGAGATTCTTGCGGGCACTTTTCAATCGTATTTTCCACAAAGGTGAGTGGGCGCCGGCGTGGGTTCAGGGGATGTGGGCCTGTCCCCTTTCTTCTATCCCTGCCTTGATTCTCAGCCCCTCAGGAACCCAGGCCCTGACCCATCTCGCCTTTCCCCACAGACAAGCAAGCCAGCTGTGTAGGCAGCCATCGCATGTGCATGCGCTGCTCCGTGGATCCCAAGAACCTGTGCTCAAGAGTTTCTTCCCGCTTCTGCCATCGCCCAAGCTTCCTGCTCGGGCAGGCAAACCACCTTGACTACTGCCTGCAGCGGGGCTCGGCGGGGGCGGAGCCGGCGGCCCCCCCGCCGCGGGCGAGTAAAGGAGAAGGCGGGCGGAGCGGGAGGCAAAAAGCCTACAGCACCCGGTATTCCCAGGCGGTCTCCCATCCAAGTACTAACCAGGCCCGACCCTGCTTAGCTTCCGAGATCAGACGAGATCGGGCGCGTTCAGGGTGGTATGGCCGTAGACGGGGGCGGGGGCCGCGGGCGGCCTCTTGAGGAGCAGTTTCGCTGGCGCTGGCGCCTTAACGCCAGCCTGGCGGCCGGCCCGCCCCGGCAGGGCCCCCTCGCCCGCCCAGGCAGGGGGAACGGAGGTCTCGGGTATCGGGCGGCGGCGGAGGGTTTGGCGACCACCTCCCAGCCCAGGGCGGCCGTGACCCAGCAAACCCTTGGGCGCTTGGCGCCCCGCCCAAGATCCCGCACGTCGCTCACAGGGACGTGGCCCCAGAGGCTTCAGGGCCCGGGGCCCGCGGTCCCTTGGGCATCGGCCCTGCCCGCCCACGCGGCGCTAGGCGCAGCCCGGCCGCAGCCCGGGCCGGCCCTCCTGCCCGACAGCAGCTGGCCCGAAGCCACTGGGAGCCACCATTGAGTCGCCACGGCCCCTCAGCCCCGGCAAGGCCACCCTTGCCCCCACACCCCCCGCCGAGCTCAGGACCCCGCCCCTGGTGGCCGGCAGGCCCGGGCAAGCGGCCCCTGCCCTCGATCCCGCTCCCGCACCCGGCCGCGGTGACACGCCAGAGGGGCGGGGTGGGGGGGGGCTTTTGTCGGAGGGAGCTGTGGAGGGACACACAGGCACACAGGTGGCGGCGCCGGGGCTGGGCGCCGGTGGGGGCGGCCAGGTGCAGGTCGAGGGGCTCGCGGGCCGAAAGGACGGCAGCTGGGCCGGCGGCGGAGTCTGGGTCCGGGCCGGCCACCCCGGGAGCGTCTGGGGTGCGGCTGCCTTCCAGGGCCGCCTTCTGGCCGCCTGGCCGGCCGGGCCGGCGGGGAGCGCCCCCGCCGTCGCGCGCCGTGGTGGGAGGGGCCTGAGGAGGTGGGGCCTGCAGCGGGGCCCGGCGGGGGCGGAGCCGGCGGCCCCCGCCGCGGGCGAGTAAAGGAGAAGGCGGGCGGAGCGGCAGGCAAAAAGCCTACAGCACCCGGTATTCCCAGGCGGTCTCCCATCCAAGTACTAACCAGGCCCGACCCTGCTTAGCTTCCGAGATCAGACGAGATCGGGCGCGTTCAGGGTGGTATGGCCGTAGACGGGGGCGGGGGCCGCGGGCGGCCTCTTGAGGAGCAGTTTCGCTGGCGCTGGCGCCTTAACGCCGGCCTGGCGGCCGGCCCGCCCCGGCAGGGCCCCCTCGCCCGCCCAGGCAGCGGGAACGGAGGTCTCGGGTATCGGGCGGCGGCGGAGGGTTTGGAGACCACCTCCCAGCCCAGGGCGGCCGTGACCCAGCAAACCCTTGGGCGCTTGGCGCCCCTCCCAAGATCCCGCACGTCGCTCACAGGGACGTGGCCCCGGAGGCTTCATGGCCCGGGGCCCGCGGTCCCTTGGGCATCGGCCCTGCCCGCCCACGCGGCGCTAGGCGCAGCCCGGCCGCAGCCCGGGCCGGCCCTCCTGCCCGACAGCAGCTGGCCCGAAGCCACTGGGAGCCACCATTGAGTCGCCACGGCCCCTCAGCCCCGGCAAGGCCACCCTTGCCCCCACACCCCCCGCCGAGCTCAGGACCCCGCCCCTGGTGGCCGGCAGGCCCGGGCAAGCGGCCCCTGCCCTCGATCCCGCTCCCGCACCCGGCCGCGGTGACACGCCAGAGGGGCGGTGTGGGGGGGGGCTTTTGTCGCAGGGAGCTGTGGAGGGACACACCGGCACACAGGTGGCGGCACCGGGGCTGGGCGCCGGTGGGGGCGGCCAGGTGCAGGTCGAGGGGCTCGCGGGCCGAAAGGACGGCAACTGGGCCCATGGCGGAGTCTGGGTGTGGAGGGCTCTGAGCCTCCATCCGCTCTGGTGCCTCGGGGCTACGGGCCCGAAGCCTGGTAGCGCGACACCCCACCGGCCCACAGACGTAGCCTCCCCAGCTGTGCTCGCAGCGAGTGCAACCGCAGCCTGCATCCCTCCACGGGACACTTGGATTACTCCCGCGATCCCCACGAGGTGCGGCACCCGGCGGCCGAATGGGCTGAGATCCTGCCCTTGCGGCGCCCTGTGGCCACCTCCGCCTCCCTCACGGTACTGGCCGAGGCCTCGCACCAGCGGGCGCCGGCTCCCAGCTCAGCGCTGCTCCTCCGCCCCTCTCACCTCCTGCCCGACGTCCAGGCTACCGAGCACCCTCCACCCCCGCCCACCTTCATGCCACTCAGCCGGAACCCGGGAGGCAATGCCAACTACCAGGTGTATGACAGTCTGGTGCTGAAGCGGCAACCGCAGGAGGGCCAAGCGCGGGCCGACTCGCTGCTACCTTCCACCTCGGCCTCCAGGCCCTCTCTGCACGGGAGCCAGACTGGGAAAATGAACGTACCAGCAGCAAATGGGGGCAGGGGCAGGGGGCGGCAGGGCATGGAGAGAGGAATAAAGAGCGCCAGAGTCCAGGAAACATTGGTGGTCTGTGGCTTGGAAGCGCCACTCCTTCTGCCAGCCTGGGTCCCTGCGCTTGGCTTCCTGCAATAAGAAGCCAGTGTCCCCTTCTTGGCCTGAGGGTCCCTTTGGTTTAGTGGCCACAGTTCTGCCAGCAGGCCCCTCCTGGTCCTATACCATGCACTAAGTACATCTGCAGCTGCAGACTCCAAACCCCTGGTCTCTGGGCACCTCCTCTGTGTCTCAGCTGTCCCTGTCCACAGAGAGCCTCATACAAGAAGTTGCTTCCAAACTGGGAGGTTCCACATCTGGGCAGGTCCAGCTCCAGGCCCAGTGAAGGGCATGAAGAAGGCTGAGGCTCTGGACTCCAGCCAGGCCTTCAGCAGGCCTCTGAGGCCAAGGTCTTCCTAGTCTCAAGAGGGGCCAAGAGACGCAATGTGTCATTTGAACAAGTGAGTCAGCGGGCGGTGAGCGAATGAATGACCGCTCGAGGGGATGTATGCCGGCCACCGGGCCCTGTTTGACTGTCCAGGCTCAGCTTACCTGACCCTGGTTACCAGGGAATGCCACTCTGGGCCCACCTTTTCATCCCCCTCCCTCACTGTGACCTCACCCCCTGCCCCATTATGACCCAGTCTGGCTCCCAGTTAAAACTGGAGGGCAGAGGGCCCAGGCAGTCCTGGGACCAACGGCCATGGGTGAGCGAAACTACTACCGAGCCGAGCCGTTCACTGGCCCCATCCCCAGGAAATGCCAGGAGCAAGGATACTCAATTCTTCTGATCCCGGTCAGCTTCATCTTGCTCAACGTGGGGATCAACGTGGTGACTATGGTCAGGGCAGGATCTGTGCAGCGCGGTTGGGGGAGCCCTGGGGTCTTGAAGGGGCTGAGGTGGGAGGGCTGCTGGGGTGTGACCGGACAAGGGTTGGATTTCAGGGCTCACCCTGCTCCCGGCCTCCCCCCTCCCCTTCTTCCCTCAACTCTGGAGGCATCTGAAGAGATTCTTGCGGGCACTTTTCAATCGTATTTTCCACAAAGGTGAGTGGGCGCCGGCGTGGGTTCAGGGGATGTGGGCCTGTCCCCTTTCTTCTATCCCTGCCTTGATTCTCAGCCCCTCAGGAACCCAGGCCCTGACCCATCTCGCCTTTCCCCACAGACAAGCAAGCCAGCTGTGTAGGCAGCCATCGCATGTGCATGCGCTGCTCCGTGGATCCCAAGAACCTGTGCTCAAGAGTTTCTTCCCGCTTCTGCCATCGCCCAAGCTTCCTGCTCGGGCAGGCAAACCACCTTGACTACTGCCTGCAGCGGGGCTCGGCGGGGGCGGAGCCGGCGGCCCCCCCGCCGCGGGCGAGTAAAG
This sequence comes from Delphinus delphis, assembly GCF_949987515.2. NCBI lineage: Eukaryota > Metazoa > Chordata > Mammalia > Artiodactyla > Delphinidae > Delphinus > Delphinus delphis. The sequence goes on from NC_082701.1 coordinate 38,543,718, forward strand.
GAGAAGGCGGGCGGAGCGGCAGGCAAAAAGCCTACAGCACCCGGTATTCCCAGGCGGTCTCCCATCCAAGTACTAACCAGGCCCGACCCTGCTTAGCTTCCGAGATCAGACGAGATCGGGCGCGTTCAGGGTGGTATGGCCGTAGACGGGGGCGGGGGCCGCGGGCGGCCTCTTGAGGAGCAGTTTCGCTGGCGCTGGCGCCTTAACGCCAGCCTGGCGGCCGGCCCGCCCCGGCAGGGCCCCCTCGCCCGCCCAGGCAGGGGGAACGGAGGTCTCGGGTATCGGGCGGCGGCGGAGGGTTTGGCGACCACCTCCCAGCCCAGGGCGGCCGTGACCCAGCAAACCCTTGGGCGCTTGGCGCCCCGCCCAAGATCCCGCACGTCGCTCACAGGGACGTGGCCCCAGAGGCTTCAGGGCCCGGGGCCCGCGGTCCCTTGGGCATCGGCCCTGCCCGCCCACGCGGCGCTAGGCGCAGCCCGGCCGCAGCCCGGGCCGGCCCTCCTGCCCGACAGCAGCTGGCCCGAAGCCACTGGGAGCCACCATTGAGTCGCCACGGCCCCTCAGCCCCGGCAAGGCCACCCTTGCCCCCACACCCCCCGCCGAGCTCAGGACCCCGCCCCTGGTGGCCGGCAGGCCCGGGCAAGCGGCCCCTGCCCTCGATCCCGCTCCCGCACCCGGCCGCGGTGACACGCCAGAGGGGCGGGGTGGGGGGGGGCTTTTGTCGGAGGGAGCTGTGGAGGGACACACAGGCACACAGGTGGCGGCGCCGGGGCTGGGCGCCGGTGGGGGCGGCCAGGTGCAGGTCGAGGGGCTCGCGGGCCGAAAGGACGGCAGCTGGGCCGGCGGCGGAGTCTGGGTCCGGGCCGGCCACCCCGGGAGCGTCTGGGGTGCGGCTGCCTTCCAGGGCCGCCTTCTGGCCGCCTGGCCGGCCGGGCCGGCGGGGAGCGCCCCCGCCGTCGCGCGCCGTGGTGGGAGGGGCCTGAGGAGGTGGGGCCTGCAGCGGGGCCCGGCGGGGGCGGAGCCGGCGGCCCCCGCCGCGGGCGAGTAAAGGAGAAGGCGGGCGGAGCGGGAGGCAAAAAGCCTACAGCACCCGGTATTCCCAGGCGGTCTCCCATCCAAGTACTAACCAGGCCCGACCCTGCTTAGCTTCCGAGATCAGACGAGATCGGGCGCGTTCAGGGTGGTATGGCCGTAGACGGGGGCGGGGGCTGCGGGCGGCCTCTTGAGGCCCAGTTTCGCTGGCGCTGGCGCCTTAACGCCGGCCTGGCGGCCGGCCCGCCCCGGCAGGGCCCCCTCGCCCGCCCAGGCAGCGGGAACGGAGGTCTCGGGTATCGGGCGGCGGCGGAGGGTTTGGAGACCACCTCCCAGCCCAGGGCGGCCGTGACCCAGCAAACCCTTGGGCGCTTGGCGCCCCTCCCAAGATCCCGCACGTCGCTCACAGGGACGTGGCCCCGGAGGCTTCATGGCCCGGGGCCCGCGGTCCCTTGGGCATCGGCCCTGCCCGCCCACGCGGCGCTAGGCGCAGCCCGGCCGCAGCCCGGGCCGGCCCTCCTGCCCGACAGCAGCTGCCCGAAGCCACTGGGAGCCACCATTGAGTCGCCACGGCCCCTCAGCCCCAGCAAGGCCACCCTTGCCCCCACACCCCCCGCCGAGCTCAGGACCCCGCCCCTGGTGGCCGGCAGGACCGGGGAAGCGGCCCCTGCCCTCGATCCCGCTCCCGCACCCGGCCGCGGTGACACGCCAGAGGGGCGGTGTGGGGGGGGGCTTTTGTCGCAGGGAGCTGTGGAGGGACACACCGGCACACAGGTGGCGGCACCGGGGCTGGGCGCCGGTGGGGGCGGCCAGGTGCAGGTCGAGGGGCTCGCGGGCCGAAAGGACGGCAACTGGGCCCATGGCGGAGTCTGGGTGTGGAGGGCTCTGAGCCTCCATCCGCTCTGGTGCCTCGGGGCTACGGGCCCGAAGCCTGGTAGCGCGACACCCCACCGGCCCACAGACGTAGCCTCCCCAGCTGTGCTCACAGCGAGTGCAACCGCAGCCTGCATCCCTCCACGGGACACTTGGATTACTCCCGCGATCCCCACGAGGTGCGGCACCCGGCGGCCGAATGGGCTGAGATCCTGCCCTTGCGGCGCCCTGTGGCCACCTCCGCCTCCCTCACGGTACTGGCCGAGGCCTCGCACCAGCGGGCGCCGGCTCCCAGCTCAGCGCTGCTCCTCCGCCCCTCTCACCTCCTGCCCGACGTCCAGGCTACCGAGCACCCTCCACCCCCGCCCACCTTCATGCCACTCAGCCGGAACCCGGGAGGCAATGCCAACTACCAGGTGTATGACAGTCTGGTGCTGAAGCGGCAACCGCAGGAGGGCCAAGCGCGGGCCGACTCGCTGCTACCTTCCACCTCGGCCTCCAGGCCCTCTCTGCACGGGAGCCAGACTGGGAAAATGAACGTACCAGCAGCAAATGGGGGCAGGGGCAGGGGGCGGCAGGGCATGGAGAGAGGAATAAAGAGCGCCAGAGTCCAGGAAACATTGGTGGTCTGTGGCTTGGAAGCGCCACTCCTTCTGCCAGCCTGGGTCCCTGCGCTTGGCTTCCTGCAATAAGAAGCCAGTGTCCCCTTCTTGGCCTGAGGGTCCCTTTGGTTTAGTGGCCACAGTTCTGCCAGCAGGCCCCTCCTGGTCCTATACCATGCACTAAGTACATCTGCAGCTGCAGACTCCAAACCCCTGGTCTCTGGGCACCTCCTCTGTGTCTCAGCTGTCCCTGTCCACAGAGAGCCTCATACAAGAAGTTGCTTCCAAACTGGGAGGTTCCACATCTGGGCAGGTCCAGCTCCAGGCCCAGTGAAGGGCATGAAGAAGGCTGAGGCTCTGGACTCCAGCCAGGCCTTCAGCAGGCCTCTGAGGCCAAGGTCTTCCTAGTCTCAAGAGGGGCCAAGAGACGCAATGTGTCATTTGAACAAGTGAGTCAGCGGGCGGTGAGCGAATGAATGACCGCTCGAGGGGATGTATGCCGGCCACCGGGCCCTGTTTGACTGTCCAGGCTCAGCTTACCTGACCCTGGTTACCAGGGAATGCCACTCTGGGCCCACCTTTTCATCCCCCTCCCTCACTGTGACCTCACCCCCTGCCCCATTATGACCCAGTCTGGCTCCCAGTTAAAACTGGAGGGCAGAGGGCCCAGGCAGTCCTGGGACCAACGGCCATGGGTGAGCGAAACTACTACCGAGCCGAGCCGTTCACTGGCCCCATCCCCAGGAAATGCCAGGAGCAAGGATACTCAATTCTTCTGATCCCGGTCAGCTTCATCTTGCTCAACGTGGGGATCAACGTGGTGACTATGGTCAGGGCAGGATCTGTGCAGCGCGGTTGGGGGAGCCCTGGGGTCTTGAAGGGGCTGAGGTGGGAGGGCTGCTGGGGTGTGACCGGACAAGGGTTGGATTTCAGGGCTCACCCTGCTCCCGGCCTCCCCCCTCCCCTTCTTCCCTCAACTCTGGAGGCATCTGAAGAGATTCTTGCGGGCACTTTTCAATCGTATTTTCCACAAAGGTGAGTGGGCGCCGGCGTGGGTTCAGGGGATGTGGGCCTGTCCCCTTTCTTCTATCCCTGCCTTGATTCTCAGCCCCTCAGGAACCCAGGCCCTGACCCATCTCGCCTTTCCCCACAGACAAGCAAGCCAGCTGTGTAGGCAGCCATCGCATGTGCATGCGCTGCTCCGTGGATCCCAAGAACCTGTGCTCAAGAGTTTCTTCCCGCTTCTGCCATCGCCCAAGCTTCCTGCTCGGGCAGGCAAACCACCTTGACTACTGCCTGCAGCGGGGCTCGGCGGGGGCGGAGCCGGCGGCCCCCCCGCCGCGGGCGAGTAAAGGAGAAGGCGGGCGGAGCGGGAGGCAAAAAGCCTACAGCACCCGGTATTCCCAGGCGGTCTCCCATCCAAGTACTAACCAGGCCCGACCCTGCTTAGCTTCCGAGATCAGACGAGATCGGGCGCGTTCAGGGTGGTATGGCCGTAGACGGGGGCGGGGGCCGCGGGCGGCCTCTTGAGGAGCAGTTTCGCTGGCGCTGGCGCCTTAACGCCAGCCTGGCGGCCGGCCCGCCCCGGCAGGGCCCCCTCGCCCGCCCAGGCAGGGGGAACGGAGGTCTCGGGTATCGGGCGGCGGCGGAGGGTTTGGCGACCACCTCCCAGCCCAGGGCGGCCGTGACCCAGCAAACCCTTGGGCGCTTGGCGCCCCGCCCAAGATCCCGCACGTCGCTCACAGGGACGTGGCCCCAGAGGCTTCAGGGCCCGGGGCCCGCGGTCCCTTGGGCATCGGCCCTGCCCGCCCACGCGGCGCTAGGCGCAGCCCGGCCGCAGCCCGGGCCGGCCCTCCTGCCCGACAGCAGCTGGCCCGAAGCCACTGGGAGCCACCATTGAGTCGCCACGGCCCCTCAGCCCCGGCAAGGCCACCCTTGCCCCCACACCCCCCGCCGAGCTCAGGACCCCGCCCCTGGTGGCCGGCAGGCCCGGGCAAGCGGCCCCTGCCCTCGATCCCGCTCCCGCACCCGGCCGCGGTGACACGCCAGAGGGGCGGGGTGGGGGGGGGCTTTTGTCGGAGGGAGCTGTGGAGGGACACACAGGCACACAGGTGGCGGCGCCGGGGCTGGGCGCCGGTGGGGGCGGCCAGGTGCAGGTCGAGGGGCTCGCGGGCCGAAAGGACGGCAGCTGGGCCGGCGGCGGAGTCTGGGTCCGGGCCGGCCACCCCGGGAGCGTCTGGGGTGCGGCTGCCTTCCAGGGCCGCCTTCTGGCCGCCTGGCCGGCCGGGCCGGCGGGGAGCGCCCCCGCCGTCGCGCGCCGTGGTGGGAGGGGCCTGAGGAGGTGGGGCCTGCAGCGGGGCCCGGCGGGGGCGGAGCCGGCGGCCCCCGCCGCGGGCGAGTAAAGGAGAAGGCGGGCGGAGCGGCAGGCAAAAAGCCTACAGCACCCGGTATTCCCAGGCGGTCTCCCATCCAAGTACTAACCAGGCCCGACCCTGCTTAGCTTCCGAGATCAGACGAGATCGGGCGCGTTCAGGGTGGTATGGCCGTAGACGGGGGCGGGGGCTGCGGGCGGCCTCTTGAGGCCCAGTTTCGCTGGCGCTGGCGCCTTAACGCCGGCCTGGCGGCCGGCCCGCCCCGGCAGGGCCCCCTCGCCCGCCCAGGCAGCGGGAACGGAGGTCTCGGGTATCGGGCGGCGGCGGAGGGTTTGGAGACCACCTCCCAGCCCAGGGCGGCCGTGACCCAGCAAACCCTTGGGCGCTTGGCGCCCCTCCCAAGATCCCGCACGTCGCTCACAGGGACGTGGCCCCGGAGGCTTCATGGCCCGGGGCCCGCGGTCCCTTGGGCATCGGCCCTGTCCGCCCACGCGGCGCTAGGCGCAGCCCGGCCGCAGCCCGGGCCGGCCCTCCTGCCCGACAGCAGCTGCCCGAAGCCACTGGGAGCCACCATTGAGTCGCCACGGCCCCTCAGCCCCGGCAAGGCCACCCTTGCCCCCACACCCCCCGCCGAGCTCAGGACCCCGCCCCTGGTGGCCGGCAGGACCGGGGAAGCGGCCCCTGCCCTCGATCCCGCTCCCGCACCCGGCCGCGGTGACACGCCAGAGGGGCGGTGTGGGGGGGGGCTTTTGTCACAGGGAGCTGTGGAGGGACACACCGGCACACAGGTGGCGGCACCGGGGCTGGGCGCCGGTGGGGGCGGCCAGGTGCAGGTCGAGGGGCTCGCGGGCCGAAAGGACGGCAACTGGGCCCATGGCGGAGTCTGGGTGTGGAGGGCTCTGAGCCTCCATCCGCTCTGGTGCCTCGGGGCTACGGGCCCGAAGCCTGGTAGCGCGACACCCCACCGGCCCACAGACGTAGCCTCCCCAGCTGTGCTCGCAGCGAGTGCAACCGCAGCCTGCATCCCTCCACGGGACACTTGGATTACTCCCGCGATCCCCACGAGGTGCGGCACCCGGCGGCCGAATGGGCTGAGATCCTGCCCTTGCGGCGCCCTGTGGCCACCTCCGCCTCCCTCACGGTACTGGCCGAGGCCTCGCACCAGCGGGCGCCGGCTCCCAGCTCAGCGCTGCTCCTCCGCCCCTCTCACCTCCTGCCCGACGTCCAGGCTACCGAGCACCCTCCACCCCCGCCCACCTTCATGCCACTCAGCCGGAACCCGGGAGGCAATGCCAACTACCAGGTGTATGACAGTCTGGTGCTGAAGCGGCAACCGCAGGAGGGCCAAGCGCGGGCCGACTCGCTGCTACCTTCCACCTCGGCCTCCAGGCCCTCTCTGCACGGGAGCCAGACTGGGAAAATGAACGTACCAGCAGCAAATGGGGGCAGGGGCAGGGGGCGGCAGGGCATGGAGAGAGGAATAAAGAGCGCCAGAGTCCAGGAAACATTGGTGGTCTGTGGCTTGGAAGCGCCACTCCTTCTGCCAGCCTGGGTCCCTGCGCTTGGCTTCCTGCAATAAGAAGCCAGTGTCCCCTTCTTGGCCTGAGGGTCCCTTTGGTTTAGTGGCCACAGTTCTGCCAGCAGGCCCCTCCTGGTCCTATACCATGCACTAAGTACATCTGCAGCTGCAGACTCCAAACCCCTGGTCTCTGGGCACCTCCTCTGTGTCTCAGCTGTCCCTGTCCACAGAGAGCCTCATACAAGAAGTTGCTTCCAAACTGGGAGGTTCCACATCTGGGCAGGTCCAGCTCCAGGCCCAGTGAAGGGCATGAAGAAGGCTGAGGCTCTGGACTCCAGCCAGGCCTTCAGCAGGCCTCTGAGGCCAAGGTCTTCCTAGTCTCAAGAGGGGCCAAGAGACGCAATGTGTCATTTGAACAAGTGAGTCAGCGGGCGGTGAGCGAATGAATGACCGCTCGAGGGGATGTATGCCGGCCACCGGGCCCTGTTTGACTGTCCAGGCTCAGCTTACCTGACCCTGGTTACCAGGGAATGCCACTCTGGGCCCACCTTTTCATCCCCCTCCCTCACTGTGACCTCACCCCCTGCCCCATTATGACCCAGTCTGGCTCCCAGTTAAAACTGGAGGGCAGAGGGCCCAGGCAGTCCTGGGACCAACGGCCATGGGTGAGCGAAACTACTACCGAGCCGAGCCGTTCACTGGCCCCATCCCCAGGAAATGCCAGGAGCAAGGATACTCAATTCTTCTGATCCCGGTCAGCTTCATCTTGCTCAACGTGGGGATCAACGTGGTGACTATGGTCAGGGCAGGATCTGTGCAGCGCGGTTGGGGGAGCCCTGGGGTCTTGAAGGGGCTGAGGTGGGAGGGCTGCTGGGGTGTGACCGGACAAGGGTTGGATTTCAGGGCTCACCCTGCTCCCGGCCTCCCCCCTCCCCTTCTTCCCTCAACTCTGGAGGCATCTGAAGAGATTCTTGCGGGCACTTTTCAATCGTATTTTCCACAAAGGTGAGTGGGCGCCGGCGTGGGTTCAGGGGATGTGGGCCTGTCCCCTTTCTTCTATCCCTGCCTTGATTCTCAGCCCCTCAGGAACCCAGGCCCTGACCCATCTCGCCTTTCCCCACAGACAAGCAAGCCAGCTGTGTAGGCAGCCATCGCATGTGCATGCGCTGCTCCGTGGATCCCAAGAACCTGTGCTCAAGAGTTTCTTCCCGCTTCTGCCATCGCCCAAGCTTCCTGCTCGGGCAGGCAAACCACCTTGACTACTGCCTGCAGCGGGGCTCGGCGGGGGCGGAGCCGGCGGCCCCCCCGCCGCGGGCGAGTAAAGGAGAAGGCGGGCGGAGCGGGAGGCAAAAAGCCTACAGCACCCGGTATTCCCAGGCGGTCTCCCATCCAAGTACTAACCAGGCCCGACCCTGCTTAGCTTCCGAGATCAGACGAGATCGGGCGCGTTCAGGGTGGTATGGCCGTAGACGGGGGCGGGGGCCGCGGGCGGCCTCTTGAGGAGCAGTTTCGCTGGCGCTGGCGCCTTAACGCCAGCCTGGCGGCCGGCCCGCCCCGGCAGGGCCCCCTCGCCCGCCCAGGCAGGGGGAACGGAGGTCTCGGGTATCGGGCGGCGGCGGAGGGTTTGGCGACCACCTCCCAGCCCAGGGCGGCCGTGACCCAGCAAACCCTTGGGCGCTTGGCGCCCCGCCCAAGATCCCGCACGTCGCTCACAGGGACGTGGCCCCAGAGGCTTCAGGGCCCGGGGCCCGCGGTCCCTTGGGCATCGGCCCTGCCCGCCCACGCGGCGCTAGGCGCAGCCCGGCCGCAGCCCGGGCCGGCCCTCCTGCCCGACAGCAGCTGGCCCGAAGCCACTGGGAGCCACCATTGAGTCGCCACGGCCCCTCAGCCCCGGCAAGGCCACCCTTGCCCCCACACCCCCCGCCGAGCTCAGGACCCCGCCCCTGGTGGCCGGCAGGCCCGGGCAAGCGGCCCCTGCCCTCGATCCCGCTCCCGCACCCGGCCGCGGTGACACGCCAGAGGGGCGGGGTGGGGGGGGGCTTTTGTCGGAGGGAGCTGTGGAGGGACACACAGGCACACAGGTGGCGGCGCCGGGGCTGGGCGCCGGTGGGGGCGGCCAGGTGCAGGTCGAGGGGCTCGCGGGCCGAAAGGACGGCAGCTGGGCCGGCGGCGGAGTCTGGGTCCGGGCCGGCCACCCCGGGAGCGTCTGGGGTGCGGCTGCCTTCCAGGGCCGCCTTCTGGCCGCCTGGCCGGCCGGGCCGGCGGGGAGCGCCCCCGCCGTCGCGCGCCGTGGTGGGAGGGGCCTGAGGAGGTGGGGCCTGCAGCGGGGCCCGGCGGGGGCGGAGCCGGCGGCCCCCGCCGCGGGCGAGTAAAGGAGAAGGCGGGCGGAGCGGCAGGCAAAAAGCCTACAGCACCCGGTATTCCCAGGCGGTCTCCCATCCAAGTACTAACCAGGCCCGACCCTGCTTAGCTTCCGAGATCAGACGAGATCGGGCGCGTTCAGGGTGGTATGGCCGTAGACGGGGGCGGGGGCTGCGGGCGGCCTCTTGAGGCCCAGTTTCGCTGGCGCTGGCGCCTTAACGCCGGCCTGGCGGCCGGCCCGCCCCGGCAGGGCCCCCTCGCCCGCCCAGGCAGCGGGAACGGAGGTCTCGGGTATCGGGCGGCGGCGGAGGGTTTGGAGACCACCTCCCAGGCCAGGGCGGCCGTGACCCAGCAAACCCTTGGGCGCTTGGCGCCCCTCCCAAGATCCCGCACGTCGCTCACAGGGACGTGGCCCCGGAGGCTTCATGGCCCGGGGCCCGCGGTCCCTTGGGCATCGGCCCTGCCCGCCCACGCGGCGCTAGGCGCAGCCCGGCCGCAGCCCGGGCCGGCCCTCCTGCCCGACAGCAGCTGCCCGAAGCCACTGGGAGCCACCATTGAGTCGCCACGGCCCCTCAGCCCCAGCAAGGCCACCCTTGCCCCCACACCCCCCGCCGAGCTCAGGACCCCGCCCCTGGTGGCCGGCAGGACCGGGGAAGCGGCCCCTGCCCTCGATCCCGCTCCCGCACCCGGCCGCGGTGACACGCCAGAGGGGCGGTGTGGGGGGGGGCTTTTGTCGCAGGGAGCTGTGGAGGGACACACCGGCACACAGGTGGCGGCACCGGGGCTGGGCGCCGGTGGGGGCGGCCAGGTGCAGGTCGAGGGGCTCGCGGGCCGAAAGGACGGCAACTGGGCCCATGGCGGAGTCTGGGTGTGGAGGGCTCTGAGCCTCCATCCGCTCTGGTGCCTCGGGGCTACGGGCCCGAAGCCTGGTAGCGCGACACCCCACCGGCCCACAGACGTAGCCTCCCCAGCTGTGCTCGCAGCGAGTGCAACCGCAGCCTGCATCCCTCCACGGGACACTTGGATTACTCCCGCGATCCCCACGAGGTGCGGCACCCGGCGGCCGAATGGGCTGAGATCCTGCCCTTGCGGCGCCCTGTGGCCACCTCCGCCTCCCTCACGGTACTGGCCGAGGCCTCGCACCAGCGGGCGCCGGCTCCCAGCTCAGCGCTGCTCCTCCGCCCCTCTCACCTCCTGCCCGACGTCCAGGCTACCGAGCACCCTCCACCCCCGCCCACCTTCATGCCACTCAGCCGGAACCCGGGAGGCAATGCCAACTACCAGGTGTATGACAGTCTGGTGCTGAAGCGGCAACCGCAGGAGGGCCAAGCGCGGGCCGACTCGCTGCTACCTTCCACCTCGGCCTCCAGGCCCTCTCTGCACGGGAGCCAGACTGGGAAAATGAACGTACCAGCAGCAAATGGGGGCAGGGGCAGGGGGCGGCAGGGCATGGAGAGAGGAATAAAGAGCGCCAGAGTCCAGGAAACATTGGTGGTCTGTGGCTTGGAAGCGCCACTCCTTCTGCCAGCCTGGGTCCCTGCGCTTGGCTTCCTGCAATAAGAAGCCAGTGTCCCCTTCTTGGCCTGAGGGTCCCTTTGGTTTAGTGGCCACAGTTCTGCCAGCAGGCCCCTCCTGGTCCTATACCATGCACTAAGTACATCTGCAGCTGCAGACTCCAAACCCCTGGTCTCTGGGCACCTCCTCTGTGTCTCAGCTGTCCCTGTCCACAGAGAGCCTCATACAAGAAGTTGCTTCCAAACTGGGAGGTTCCACATCTGGGCAGGTCCAGCTCCAGGCCCAGTGAAGGGCATGAAGAAGGCTGAGGCTCTGGACTCCAGCCAGGCCTTCAGCAGGCCTCTGAGGCCAAGGTCTTCCTAGTCTCAAGAGGGGCCAAGAGACGCAATGTGTCATTTGAACAAGTGAGTCAGCGGGCGGTGAGCGAATGAATGACCGCTCGAGGGGATGTATGCCGGCCACCGGGCCCTGTTTGACTGTCCAGGCTCAGCTTACCTGACCCTGGTTACCAGGGAATGCCACTCTGGGCCCACCTTTTCATCCCCCTCCCTCACTGTGACCTCACCCCCTGCCCCATTATGACCCAGTCTGGCTCCCAGTTAAAACTGGAGGGCAGAGGGCCCAGGCAGTCCTGGGACCAACGGCCATGGGTGAGCGAAACTACTACCGAGCCGAGCCGTTCACTGGCCCCATCCCCAGGAAATGCCAGGAGCAAGGATACTCAATTCTTCTGATCCCGGTCAGCTTCATCTTGCTCAACGTGGGGATCAACGTGGTGACTATGGTCAGGGCAGGATCTGTGCAGCGCGGTTGGGGGAGCCCTGGGGTCTTGAAGGGGCTGAGGTGGGAGGGCTGCTGGGGTGTGACCGGACAAGGGTTGGATTTCAGGGCTCACCCTGCTCCCGGCCTCCCCCCTCCCCTTCTTCCCTCAACTCTGGAGGCATCTGAAGAGATTCTTGCGGGCACTTTTCAATCGTATTTTCCACAAAGGTGAGTGGGCGCCGGCGTGGGTTCAGGGGATGTGGGCCTGTCCCCTTTCTTCTATCCCTGCCTTGATTCTCAGCCCCTCAGGAACCCAGGCCCTGACCCATCTCGCCTTTCCCCACAGACAAGCAAGCCAGCTGTGTAGGCAGCCATCGCATGTGCATGCGCTGCTCCGTGGATCCCAAGAACCTGTGCTCAAGAGTTTCTTCCCGCTTCTGCCATCGCCCAAGCTTCCTGCTCGGGCAGGCAAACCACCTTGACTACTGCCTGCAGCGGGGCTCGGCGGGGGCGGAGCCGGCGGCCCCCCCGCCGCGGGCGAGTAAAGGAGAAGGCGGGCGGAGCGGGAGGCAAAAAGCCTACAGCACCCGGTATTCCCAGGCGGTCTCCCATCCAAGTACTAACCAGGCCCGACCCTGCTTAGCTTCCGAGATCAGACGAGATCGGGCGCGTTCAGGGTGGTATGGCCGTAGACGGGGGCGGGGGCCGCGGGCGGCCTCTTGAGGAGCAGTTTCGCTGGCGCTGGCGCCTTAACGCCAGCCTGGCGGCCGGCCCGCCCCGGCAGGGCCCCCTCGCCCGCCCAGGCAGGGGGAACGGAGGTCTCGGGTATCGGGCGGCGGCGGAGGGTTTGGCGACCACCTCCCAGCCCAGGGCGGCCGTGACCCAGCAAACCCTTGGGCGCTTGGCGCCCCGCCCAAGATCCCGCACGTCGCTCACAGGGACGTGGCCCCAGAGGCTTCAGGGCCCGGGGCCCGCGGTCCCTTGGGCATCGGCCCTGCCCGCCCACGCGGCGCTAGGCGCAGCCCGGCCGCAGCCCGGGCCGGCCCTCCTGCCCGACAGCAGCTGGCCCGAAGCCACTGGGAGCCACCATTGAGTCGCCACGGCCCCTCAGCCCCGGCAAGGCCACCCTTGCCCCCACACCCCCCGCCGAGCTCAGGACCCCGCCCCTGGTGGCCGGCAGGCCCGGGCAAGCGGCCCCTGCCCTCGATCCCGCTCCCGCACCCGGCCGCGGTGACACGCCAGAGGGGCGGGGTGGGGGGGGGCTTTTGTCGGAGGGAGCTGTGGAGGGACACACAGGCACACAGGTGGCGGCGCCGGGGCTGGGCGCCGGTGGGGGCGGCCAGGTGCAGGTCGAGGGGCTCGCGGGCCGAAAGGACGGCAGCTGGGCCGGCGGCGGAGTCTGGGTCCGGGCCGGCCACCCCGGGAGCGTCTGGGGTGCGGCTGCCTTCCAGGGCCGCCTTCTGGCCGCCTGGCCGGCCGGGCCGGCGGGGAGCGCCCCCGCCGTCGCGCGCCGTGGTGGGAGGGGCCTGAGGAGGTGGGGCCTGCAGCGGGGCCCGGCGGGGGCGGAGCCGGCGGCCCCCGCCGCGGGCGAGTAAAGGAGAAGGCGGGCGGAGCGGCAGGCAAAAAGCCTACAGCACCCGGTATTCCCAGGCGGTCTCCCATCCAAGTACTAACCAGGCCCGACCCTGCTTAGCTTCCGAGATCAGACGAGATCGGGCGCGTTCAGGGTGGTATGGCCGTAGACGGGGGCGGGGGCTGCGGGCGGCCTCTTGAGGCCCAGTTTCGCTGGCGCTGGCGCCTTAACGCCGGCCTGGCGGCCGGCCCGCCCCGGCAGGGCCCCCTCGCCCGCCCAGGCAGCGGGAACGGAGGTCTCGGGTATCGGGCGGCGGCGGAGGGTTTGGAGACCACCTCCCAGCCCAGGGCGGCCGTGACCCAGCAAACCCTTGGGCGCTTGGCGCCCCTCCCAAGATCCCGCACGTCGCTCACAGGGACGTGGCCCCGGAGGCTTCATGGCCCGGGGCCCGCGGTCCCTTGGGCATCGGCCCTGTCCGCCCACGCGGCGCTAGGCGCAGCCCGGCCGCAGCCCGGGCCGGCCCTCCTGCCCGACAGCAGCTGCCCGAAGCCACTGGGAGCCACCATTGAGTCGCCACGGCCCCTCAGCCCCGGCAAGGCCACCCTTGCCCCCACACCCCCCGCCGAGCTCAGGACCCCGCCCCTGGTGGCCGGCAGGACCGGGGAAGCGGCCCCTGCCCTCGATCCCGCTCCCGCACCCGGCCGCGGTGACACGCCAGAGGGGCGGTGTGGGGGGGGGCTTTTGTCACAGGGAGCTGTGGAGGGACACACCGGCACACAGGTGGCGGCACCGGGGCTGGGCGCCGGTGGGGGCGGCCAGGTGCAGGTCGAGGGGCTCGCGGGCCGAAAGGACGGCAACTGGGCCCATGGCGGAGTCTGGGTGTGGAGGGCTCTGAGCCTCCATCCGCTCTGGTGCCTCGGGGCTACGGGCCCGAAGCCTGGTAGCGCGACACCCCACCGGCCCACAGACGTAGCCTCCCCAGCTGTGCTCGCAGCGAGTGCAACCGCAGCCTGCATCCCTCCACGGGACACTTGGATTACTCCCGCGATCCCCACGAGGTGCGGCACCCGGCGGCCGAATGGGCTGAGATCCTGCCCTTGCGGCGCCCTGTGGCCACCTCCGCCTCCCTCACGGTACTGGCCGAGGCCTCGCACCAGCGGGCGCCGGCTCCCAGCTCAGCGCTGCTCCTCCGCCCCTCTCACCTCCTGCCCGACGTCCAGGCTACCGAGCACCCTCCACCCCCGCCCACCTTCATGCCACTCAGCCGGAACCCGGGAGGCAATGCCAACTACCAGGTGTATGACAGTCTGGTGCTGAAGCGGCAACCGCAGGAGGGCCAAGCGCGGGCCGACTCGCTGCTACCTTCCACCTCGGCCTCCAGGCCCTCTCTGCACGGGAGCCAGACTGGGAAAATGAACGTACCAGCAGCAAATGGGGGCAGGGGCAGGGGGCGGCAGGGCATGGAGAGAGGAATAAAGAGCGCCAGAGTCCAGGAAACATTGGTGGTCTGTGGCTTGGAAGCGCCACTCCTTCTGCCAGCCTGGGTCCCTGCGCTTGGCTTCCTGCAATAAGAAGCCAGTGTCCCCTTCTTGGCCTGAGGGTCCCTTTGGTTTAGTGGCCACAGTTCTGCCAGCAGGCCCCTCCTGGTCCTATACCATGCACTAAGTACATCTGCAGCTGCAGACTCCAAACCCCTGGTCTCTGGGCACCTCCTCTGTGTCTCAGCTGTCCCTGTCCACAGAGAGCCTCATACAAGAAGTTGCTTCCAAACTGGGAGGTTCCACATCTGGGCAGGTCCAGCTCCAGGCCCAGTGAAGGGCATGAAGAAGGCTGAGGCTCTGGACTCCAGCCAGGCCTTCAGCAGGCCTCTGAGGCCAAGGTCTTCCTAGTCTCAAGAGGGGCCAAGAGACGCAATGTGTCATTTGAACAAGTGAGTCAGCGGGCGGTGAGCGAATGAATGACCGCTCGAGGGGATGTATGCCGGCCACCGGGCCCTGTTTGACTGTCCAGGCTCAGCTTACCTGACCCTGGTTACCAGGGAATGCCACTCTGGGCCCACCTTTTCATCCCCCTCCCTCACTGTGACCTCACCCCCTGCCCCATTATGACCCAGTCTGGCTCCCAGTTAAAACTGGAGGGCAGAGGGCCCAGGCAGTCCTGGGACCAACGGCCATGGGTGAGCGAAACTACTACCGAGCCGAGCCGTTCACTGGCCCCATCCCCAGGAAATGCCAGGAGCAAGGATACTCAATTCTTCTGATCCCGGTCAGCTTCATCTTGCTCAACGTGGGGATCAACGTGGTGACTATGGTCAGGGCAGGATCTGTGCAGCGCGGTTGGGGGAGCCCTGGGGTCTTGAAGGGGCTGAGGTGGGAGGGCTGCTGGGGTGTGACCGGACAAGGGTTGGATTTCAGGGCTCACCCTGCTCCCGGCCTCCCCCCTCCCCTTCTTCCCTCAACTCTGGAGGCATCTGAAGAGATTCTTGCGGGCACTTTTCAATCGTATTTTCCACAAAGGTGAGTGGGCGCCGGCGTGGGTTCAGGGGATGTGGGCCTGTCCCCTTTCTTCTATCCCTGCCTTGATTCTCAGCCCCTCAGGAACCCAGGCCCTGACCCATCTCGCCTTTCCCCACAGACAAGCAAGCCAGCTGTGTAGGCAGCCATCGCATGTGCATGCGCTGCTCCGTGGATCCCAAGAACCTGTGCTCAAGAGTTTCTTCCCGCTTCTGCCATCGCCCAAGCTTCCTGCTCGGGCAGGCAAACCACCTTGACTACTGCCTGCAGCGGGGCTCGGCGGGGGCGGAGCCGGCGGCCCCCCCGCCGCGGGCGAGTAAAGGAGAAGGCGGGCGGAGCGGCAGGCAAAAAGCCTACAGCACCCGGTATTCCCAGGCGGTCTCCCATCCAAGTACTAACCAGGCCCGACCCTGCTTAGCTTCCGAGATCAGACGAGATCGGGCGCGTTCAGGGTGGTATGGCCGTAGACGGGGGCGGGGGCCGCGGGCGGCCTCTTGAGGAGCAGTTTCGCTGGCGCTGGCGCCTTAACGCCAGCCTGGCGGCCGGCCCGCCCCGGCAGGGCCCCCTCGCCCGCCCAGGCAGGGGGAACGGAGGTCTCGGGTATCGGGCGGCGGCGGAGGGTTTGGCGACCACCTCCCAGCCCAGGGCGGCCGTGACCCAGCAAACCCTTGGGCGCTTGGCGCCCCGCCCAAGATCCCGCACGTCGCTCACAGGGACGTGGCCCCAGAGGCTTCAGGGCCCGGGGCCCGCGGTCCCTTGGGCATCGGCCCTGCCCGCCCACGCGGCGCTAGGCGCAGCCCGGCCGCAGCCCGGGCCGGCCCTCCTGCCCGACAGCAGCTGGCCCGAAGCCACTGGGAGCCACCATTGAGTCGCCACGGCCCCTCAGCCCCGGCAAGGCCACCCTTGCCCCCACACCCCCCGCCGAGCTCAGGACCCCGCCCCTGGTGGCCGGCAGGCCCGGGCAAGCGGCCCCTGCCCTCGATCCCGCTCCCGCACCCGGCCGCGGTGACACGCCAGAGGGGCGGGGTGGGGGGGGGCTTTTGTCGGAGGGAGCTGTGGAGGGACACACAGGCACACAGGTGGCGGCGCCGGGGCTGGGCGCCGGTGGGGGCGGCCAGGTGCAGGTCGAGGGGCTCGCGGGCCGAAAGGACGGCAGCTGGGCCGGCGGCGGAGTCTGGGTCCGGGCCGGCCACCCCGGGAGCGTCTGGGGTGCGGCTGCCTTCCAGGGCCGCCTTCTGGCCGCCTGGCCGGCCGGGCCGGCGGGGAGCGCCCCCGCCGTCGCGCGCCGTGGTGGGAGGGGCCTGAGGAGGTGGGGCCTGCAGCGGGGCCCGGCGGGGGCGGAGCCGGCGGCCCCCGCCGCGGGCGAGTAAAGGAGAAGGCGGGCGGAGCGGCAGGCAAAAAGCCTACAGCACCCGGTATTCCCAGGCGGTCTCCCATCCAAGTACTAACCAGGCCCGACCCTGCTTAGCTTCCGAGATCAGACGAGATCGGGCGCGTTCAGGGTGGTATGGCCGTAGACGGGGGCGGGGGCTGCGGGCGGCCTCTTGAGGCCCAGTTTCGCTGGCGCTGGCGCCTTAACGCCGGCCTGGCGGCCGGCCCGCCCCGGCAGGGCCCCCTCGCCCGCCCAGGCAGCGGGAACGGAGGTCTCGGGTATCGGGCGGCGGCGGAGGGTTTGGAGACCACCTCCCAGCCCAGGGCGGCCGTGACCCAGCAAACCCTTGGGCGCTTGGCGCCCCTCCCAAGATCCCGCACGTCGCTCACAGGGACGTGGCCCCGGAGGCTTCATGGCCCGGGGCCCGCGGTCCCTTGGGCATCGGCCCTGCCCGCCCACGCGGCGCTAGGCGCAGCCCGGCCGCAGCCCGGGCCGGCCCTCCTGCCCGACAGCAGCTGCCCGAAGCCACTGGGAGCCACCATTGAGTCGCCACGGCCCCTCAGCCCCGGCAAGGCCACCCTTGCCCCCACACCCCCCGCCGAGCTCAGGACCCCGCCCCTGGTGGCCGGCAGGACCGGGGAAGCGGCCCCTGCCCTCGATCCCGCTCCCGCACCCGGCCGCGGTGACACGCCAGAGGGGCGGTGTGGGGGGGGGCTTTTGTCGCAGGGAGCTGTGGAGGGACACACCGGCACACAGGTGGCGGCACCGGGGCTGGGCGCCGGTGGGGGCGGCCAGGTGCAGGTCGAGGGGCTCGCGGGCCGAAAGGACGGCAACTGGGCCCATGGCGGAGTCTGGGTGTGGAGGGCTCTGAGCCTCCATCCGCTCTGGTGCCTCGGGGCTACGGGCCCGAAGCCTGGTAGCGCGACACCCCACCGGCCCACAGACGTAGCCTCCCCAGCTGTGCTCGCAGCGAGTGCAGCCGCAGCCTGCATCCCTCCACGGGACACTTGGATTACTCCCGCGATCCCCACGAGGTGCGGCACCCGGCGGCCGAATGGGCTGAGATCCTGCCCTTGCGGCGCCCTGTGGCCACCTCCGCCTCCCTCACGGTACTGGCCGAGGCCTCGCACCAGCGGGCGCCGGCTCCCAGCTCAGCGCTGCTCCTCCGCCCCTCTCACCTCCTGCCCGACGTCCAGGCTACCGAGCACCCTCCACCCCCGCCCACCTTCATGCCACTCAGCCGGAACCCGGGAGGCAATGCCAACTACCAGGTGTATGACAGTCTGGTGCTGAAGCGGCAACCGCAGGAGGGCCAAGCGCGGGCCGACTCGCTGCTACCTTCCACCTCGGCCTCCAGGCCCTCTCTGCACGGGAGCCAGACTGGGAAAATGAACGTACCAGCAGCAAATGGGGGCAGGGGCAGGGGGCGGCAGGGCATGGAGAGAGGAATAAAGAGCGCCAGAGTCCAGGAAACATTGGTGGTCTGTGGCTTGGAAGCGCCACTCCTTCTGCCAGCCTGGGTCCCTGCGCTTGGCTTCCTGCAATAAGAAGCCAGTGTCCCCTTCTTGGCCTGAGGGTCCCTTTGGTTTAGTGGCCACAGTTCTGCCAGCAGGCCCCTCCTGGTCCTATACCATGCACTAAGTACATCTGCAGCTGCAGACTCCAAACCCCTGGTCTCTGGGCACCTCCTCTGTGTCTCAGCTGTCCCTGTCCACAGAGAGCCTCATACAAGAAGTTGCTTCCAAACTGGGAGGTTCCACATCTGGGCAGGTCCAGCTCCAGGCCCAGTGAAGGGCATGAAGAAGGCTGAGGCTCTGGACTCCAGCCAGGCCTTCAGCAGGCCTCTGAGGCCAAGGTCTTCCTAGTCTCAAGAGGGGCCAAGAGACGCAATGTGTCATTTGAACAAGTGAGTCAGCGGGCGGTGAGCGAATGAATGACCGCTCGAGGGGATGTATGCCGGCCACCGGGCCCTGTTTGACTGTCCAGGCTCAGCTTACCTGACCCTGGTTACCAGGGAATGCCACTCTGGGCCCACCTTTTCATCCCCCTCCCTCACTGTGACCTCACCCCCTGCCCCATTATGACCCAGTCTGGCTCCCAGTTAAAACTGGAGGGCAGAGGGCCCAGGCAGTCCTGGGACCAACGGCCATGGGTGAGCGAAACTACTACCGAGCCGAGCCGTTCACTGGCCCCATCCCCAGGAAATGCCAGGAGCAAGGATACTCAATTCTTCTGATCCCGGTCAGCTTCATCTTGCTCAACGTGGGGATCAACGTGGTGACTATGGTCAGGGCAGGATCTGTGCAGCGCGGTTGGGGGAGCCCTGGGGTCTTGAAGGGGCTGAGGTGGGAGGGCTGCTGGGGTGTGACCGGACAAGGGTTGGATTTCAGGGCTCACCCTGCTCCCGGCCTCCCCCCTCCCCTTCTTCCCTCAACTCTGGAGGCATCTGAAGAGATTCTTGCGGGCACTTTTCAATCGTATTTTCCACAAAGGTGAGTGGGCGCCGGCGTGGGTTCAGGGGATGTGGGCCTGTCCCCTTTCTTCTATCCCTGCCTTGATTCTCAGCCCCTCAGGAACCCAGGCCCTGACCCATCTCGCCTTTCCCCACAGACAAGCAAGCCAGCTGTGTAGGCAGCCATCGCATGTGCATGCGCTGCTCCGTGGATCCCAAGAACCTGTGCTCAAGAGTTTCTTCCCGCTTCTGCCATCGCCCAAGCTTCCTGCTCGGGCAGGCAAACCACCTTGACTACTGCCTGCAGCGGGGCTCGGCGGGGGCGGAGCCGGCGGCCCCCCCGCCGCGGGCGAGTAAAGGAGAAGGCGGGCGGAGCGGGAGGCAAAAAGCCTACAGCACCCGGTATTCCCAGGCGGTCTCCCATCCAAGTACTAACCAGGCCCGACCCTGCTTAGCTTCCGAGATCAGACGAGATCGGGCGCGTTCAGGGTGGTATGGCCGTAGACGGGGGCGGGGGCCGCGGGCGGCCTCTTGAGGAGCAGTTTCGCTGGCGCTGGCGCCTTAACGCCAGCCTGGCGGCCGGCCCGCCCCGGCAGGGCCCCCTCGCCCGCCCAGGCAGGGGGAACGGAGGTCTCGGGTATCGGGCGGCGGCGGAGGGTTTGGCGACCACCTCCCAGCCCAGGGCGGCCGTGACCCAGCAAACCCTTGGGCGCTTGGCGCCCCGCCCAAGATCCCGCACGTCGCTCACAGGGACGTGGCCCCAGAGGCTTCAGGGCCCGGGGCCCGCGGTCCCTTGGGCATCGGCCCTGCCCGCCCACGCGGCGCTAGGCGCAGCCCGGCCGCAGCCCGGGCCGGCCCTCCTGCCCGACAGCAGCTGGCCCGAAGCCACTGGGAGCCACCATTGAGTCGCCACGGCCCCTCAGCCCCGGCAAGGCCACCCTTGCCCCCACACCCCCCGCCGAGCTCAGGACCCCGCCCCTGGTGGCCGGCAGGCCCGGGCAAGCGGCCCCTGCCCTCGATCCCGCTCCCGCACCCGGCCGCGGTGACACGCCAGAGGGGCGGGGTGGGGGGGGGCTTTTGTCGGAGGGAGCTGTGGAGGGACACACAGGCACACAGGTGGCGGCGCCGGGGCTGGGCGCCGGTGGGGGCGGCCAGGTGCAGGTCGAGGGGCTCGCGGGCCGAAAGGACGGCAGCTGGGCCGGCGGCGGAGTCTGGGTCCGGGCCGGCCACCCCGGGAGCGTCTGGGGTGCGGCTGCCTTCCAGGGCCGCCTTCTGGCCGCCTGGCCGGCCGGGCCGGCGGGGAGCGCCCCCGCCGTCGCGCGCCGTGGTGGGAGGGGCCTGAGGAGGTGGGGCCTGCAGCGGGGCCCGGCGGGGGCGGAGCCGGCGGCCCCCGCCGCGGGCGAGTAAAGGAGAAGGCGGGCGGAGCGGCAGGCAAAAAGCCTACAGCACCCGGTATTCCCAGGCGGTCTCCCATCCAAGTACTAACCAGGCCCGACCCTGCTTAGCTTCCGAGATCAGACGAGATCGGGCGCGTTCAGGGTGGTATGGCCGTAGACGGGGGCGGGGGCCGCGGGCGGCCTCTTGAGGAGCAGTTTCGCTGGCGCTGGCGCCTTAACGCCGGCCTGGCGGCCGGCCCGCCCCGGCAGGGCCCCCTCGCCCGCCCAGGCAGCGGGAACGGAGGTCTCGGGTATCGGGCGGCGGCGGAGGGTTTGGAGACCACCTCCCAGCCCAGGGCGGCCGTGACCCAGCAAACCCTTGGGCGCTTGGCGCCCCTCCCAAGATCCCGCACGTCGCTCACAGGGACGTGGCCCCGGAGGCTTCATGGCCCGGGGCCCGCGGTCCCTTGGGCATCGGCCCTGCCCGCCCACGCGGCGCTAGGCGCAGCCCGGCCGCAGCCCGGGCCGGCCCTCCTGCCCGACAGCAGCTGGCCCGAAGCCACTGGGAGCCACCATTGAGTCGCCACGGCCCCTCAGCCCCGGCAAGGCCACCCTTGCCCCCACACCCCCCGCCGAGCTCAGGACCCCGCCCCTGGTGGCCGGCAGGACCGGGGAAGCGGCCCCTGCCCTCGATCCCGCTCCCGCACCCGGCCGCGGTGACACGCCAGAGGGGCGGTGTGGGGGGGGGCTTTTGTCGCAGGGAGCTGTGGAGGGACACACCGGCACACAGGTGGCGGCACCGGGGCTGGGCGCCGGTGGGGGCGGCCAGGTGCAGGTCGAGGGGCTCGCGGGCCGAAAGGACGGCAACTGGGCCCATGGCGGAGTCTGGGTGTGGAGGGCTCTGAGCCTCCATCCGCTCTGGTGCCTCGGGGCTACGGGCCCGAAGCCTGGTAGCGCGACACCCCACCGGCCCACAGACGTAGCCTCCCCAGCTGTGCTCGCAGCGAGTGCAACCGCAGCCTGCATCCCTCCACGGGACACTTGGATTACTCCCGCGATCCCCACGAGGTGCGGCACCCGGCGGCCGAATGGGCTGAGATCCTGCCCTTGCGGCGCCCTGTGGCCACCTCCGCCTCCCTCACGGTACTGGCCGAGGCCTCGCACCAGCGGGCGCCGGCTCCCAGCTCAGCGCTGCTCCTCCGCCCCTCTCACCTCCTGCCCGACGTCCAGGCTACCGAGCACCCTCCACCCCCGCCCACCTTCATGCCACTCAGCCGGAACCCGGGAGGCAATGCCAACTACCAGGTGTATGACAGTCTGGTGCTGAAGCGGCAACCGCAGGAGGGCCAAGCGCGGGCCGACTCGCTGCTACCTTCCACCTCGGCCTCCAGGCCCTCTCTGCACGGGAGCCAGACTGGGAAAATGAACGTACCAGCAGCAAATGGGGGCAGGGGCAGGGGGCGGCAGGGCATGGAGAGAGGAATAAAGAGCGCCAGAGTCCAGGAAACATTGGTGGTCTGTGGCTTGGAAGCGCCACTCCTTCTGCCAGCCTGGGTCCCTGCGCTTGGCTTCCTGCAATAAGAAGCCAGTGTCCCCTTCTTGGCCTGAGGGTCCCTTTGGTTTAGTGGCCACAGTTCTGCCAGCAGGCCCCTCCTGGTCCTATACCATGCACTAAGTACATCTGCAGCTGCAGACTCCAAACCCCTGGTCTCTGGGCACCTCCTCTGTGTCTCAGCTGTCCCTGTCCACAGAGAGCCTCATACAAGAAGTTGCTTCCAAACTGGGAGGTTCCACATCTGGGCAGGTCCAGCTCCAGGCCCAGTGAAGGGCATGAAGAAGGCTGAGGCTCTGGACTCCAGCCAGGCCTTCAGCAGGCCTCTGAGGCCAAGGTCTTCCTAGTCTCAAGAGGGGCCAAGAGACGCAATGTGTCATTTGAACAAGTGAGTCAGCGGGCGGTGAGCGAATGAATGACCGCTCGAGGGGATGTATGCCGGCCACCGGGCCCTGTTTGACTGTCCAGGCTCAGCTTACCTGACCCTGGTTACCAGGGAATGCCACTCTGGGCCCACCTTTTCATCCCCCTCCCTCACTGTGACCTCACCCCCTGCCCCATTATGACCCAGTCTGGCTCCCAGTTAAAACTGGAGGGCAGAGGGCCCAGGCAGTCCTGGGACCAACGGCCATGGGTGAGCGAAACTACTACCGAGCCGAGCCGTTCACTGGCCCCATCCCCAGGAAATGCCAGGAGCAAGGATACTCAATTCTTCTGATCCCGGTCAGCTTCATCTTGCTCAACGTGGGGATCAACGTGGTGACTATGGTCAGGGCAGGATCTGTGCAGCGCGGTTGGGGGAGCCCTGGGGTCTTGAAGGGGCTGAGGTGGGAGGGCTGCTGGGGTGTGACCGGACAAGGGTTGGATTTCAGGGCTCACCCTGCTCCCGGCCTCCCCCCTCCCCTTCTTCCCTCAACTCTGGAGGCATCTGAAGAGATTCTTGCGGGCACTTTTCAATCGTATTTTCCACAAAGGTGAGTGGGCGCCGGCGTGGGTTCAGGGGATGTGGGCCTGTCCCCTTTCTTCTATCCCTGCCTTGATTCTCAGCCCCTCAGGAACCCAGGCCCTGACCCATCTCGCCTTTCCCCACAGACAAGCAAGCCAGCTGTGTAGGCAGCCATCGCATGTGCATGCGCTGCTCCGTGGATCCCAAGAACCTGTGCTCAAGAGTTTCTTCCCGCTTCTGCCATCGCCCAAGCTTCCTGCTCGGGCAGGCAAACCACCTTGACTACTGCCTGCAGCGGGGCTCGGCGGGGGCGGAGCCGGCGGCCCCCCCGCCGCGGGCGAGTAAAGGAGAAGGCGGGCGGAGCGGGAGGCAAAAAGCCTACAGCACCCGGTATTCCCAGGCGGTCTCCCATCCAAGTACTAACCAGGCCCGACCCTGCTTAGCTTCCGAGATCAGACGAGATCGGGCGCGTTCAGGGTGGTATGGCCGTAGACGGGGGCGGGGGCCGCGGGCGGCCTCTTGAGGAGCAGTTTCGCTGGCGCTGGCGCCTTAACGCCAGCCTGGCGGCCGGCCCGCCCCGGCAGGGCCCCCTCGCCCGCCCAGGCAGGGGGAACGGAGGTCTCGGGTATCGGGCGGCGGCGGAGGGTTTGGCGACCACCTCCCAGCCCAGGGCGGCCGTGACCCAGCAAACCCTTGGGCGCTTGGCGCCCCGCCCAAGATCCCGCACGTCGCTCACAGGGACGTGGCCCCAGAGGCTTCAGGGCCCGGGGCCCGCGGTCCCTTGGGCATCGGCCCTGCCCGCCCACGCGGCGCTAGGCGCAGCCCGGCCGCAGCCCGGGCCGGCCCTCCTGCCCGACAGCAGCTGGCCCGAAGCCACTGGGAGCCACCATTGAGTCGCCACGGCCCCTCAGCCCCGGCAAGGCCACCCTTGCCCCCACACCCCCCGCCGAGCTCAGGACCCCGCCCCTGGTGGCCGGCAGGCCCGGGCAAGCGGCCCCTGCCCTCGATCCCGCTCCCGCACCCGGCCGCGGTGACACGCCAGAGGGGCGGGGTGGGGGGGGGCTTTTGTCGGAGGGAGCTGTGGAGGGACACACAGGCACACAGGTGGCGGCGCCGGGGCTGGGCGCCGGTGGGGGCGGCCAGGTGCAGGTCGAGGGGCTCGCGGGCCGAAAGGACGGCAGCTGGGCCGGCGGCGGAGTCTGGGTCCGGGCCGGCCACCCCGGGAGCGTCTGGGGTGCGGCTGCCTTCCAGGGCCGCCTTCTGGCCGCCTGGCCGGCCGGGCCGGCGGGGAGCGCCCCCGCCGTCGCGCGCCGTGGTGGGAGGGGCCTGAGGAGGTGGGGCCTGCAGCGGGGCCCGGCGGGGGCGGAGCCGGCGGCCCCCGCCGCGGGCGAGTAAAGGAGAAGGCGGGCGGAGCGGCAGGCAAAAAGCCTACAGCACCCGGTATTCCCAGGCGGTCTCCCATCCAAGTACTAACCAGGCCCGACCCTGCTTAGCTTCCGAGATCAGACGAGATCGGGCGCGTTCAGGGTGGTATGGCCGTAGACGGGGGCGGGGGCTGCGGGCGGCCTCTTGAGGCCCAGTTTCGCTGGCGCTGGCGCCTTAACGCCGGCCTGGCGGCCGGCCCGCCCCGGCAGGGCCCCCTCGCCCGCCCAGGCAGCGGGAACGGAGGTCTCGGGTATCGGGCGGCGGCGGAGGGTTTGGAGACCACCTCCCAGCCCAGGGCGGCCGTGACCCAGCAAACCCTTGGGCGCTTGGCGCCCCTCCCAAGATCCCGCACGTCGCTCACAGGGACGTGGCCCCGGAGGCTTCATGGCCCGGGGCCCGCGGTCCCTTGGGCATCGGCCCTGCCCGCCCACGCGGCGCTAGGCGCAGCCCGGCCGCAGCCCGGGCCGGCCCTCCTGCCCGACAGCAGCTGCCCGAAGCCACTGGGAGCCACCATTGAGTCGCCACGGCCCCTCAGCCCCGGCAAGGCCACCCTTGCCCCCACACCCCCCGCCGAGCTCAGGACCCCGCCCCTGGTGGCCGGCAGGACCGGGGAAGCGGCCCCTGCCCTCGATCCCGCTCCCGCACCCGGCCGCGGTGACACGCCAGAGGGGCGGTGTGGGGGGGGGCTTTTGTCGCAGGGAGCTGTGGAGGGACACACCGGCACACAGGTGGCGGCACCGGGGCTGGGCGCCGGTGGGGGCGGCCAGGTGCAGGTCGAGGGGCTCGCGGGCCGAAAGGACGGCAACTGGGCCCATGGCGGAGTCTGGGTGTGGAGGGCTCTGAGCCTCCATCCGCTCTGGTGCCTCGGGGCTACGGGCCCGAAGCCTGGTAGCGCGACACCCCACCGGCCCACAGACGTAGCCTCCCCAGCTGTGCTCGCAGCGAGTGCAGCCGCAGCCTGCATCCCTCCACGGGACACTTGGATTACTCCCGCGATCCCCACGAGGTGCGGCACCCGGCGGCCGAATGGGCTGAGATCCTGCCCTTGCGGCGCCCTGTGGCCACCTCCGCCTCCCTCACGGTACTGGCCGAGGCCTCGCACCAGCGGGCGCCGGCTCCCAGCTCAGCGCTGCTCCTCCGCCCCTCTCACCTCCTGCCCGACGTCCAGGCTACCGAGCACCCTCCACCCCCGCCCACCTTCATGCCACTCAGCCGGAACCCGGGAGGCAATGCCAACTACCAGGTGTATGACAGTCTGGTGCTGAAGCGGCAACCGCAGGAGGGCCAAGCGCGGGCCGACTCGCTGCTACCTTCCACCTCGGCCTCCAGGCCCTCTCTGCACGGGAGCCAGACTGGGAAAATGAACGTACCAGCAGCAAATGGGGGCAGGGGCAGGGGGCGGCAGGGCATGGAGAGAGGAATAAAGAGCGCCAGAGTCCAGGAAACATTGGTGGTCTGTGGCTTGGAAGCGCCACTCCTTCTGCCAGCCTGGGTCCCTGCGCTTGGCTTCCTGCAATAAGAAGCCAGTGTCCCCTTCTTGGCCTGAGGGTCCCTTTGGTTTAGTGGCCACAGTTCTGCCAGCAGGCCCCTCCTGGTCCTATACCATGCACTAAGTACATCTGCAGCTGCAGACTCCAAACCCCTGGTCTCTGGGCACCTCCTCTGTGTCTCAGCTGTCCCTGTCCACAGAGAGCCTCATACAAGAAGTTGCTTCCAAACTGGGAGGTTCCACATCTGGGCAGGTCCAGCTCCAGGCCCAGTGAAGGGCATGAAGAAGGCTGAGGCTCTGGACTCCAGCCAGGCCTTCAGCAGGCCTCTGAGGCCAAGGTCTTCCTAGTCTCAAGAGGGGCCAAGAGACGCAATGTGTCATTTGAACAAGTGAGTCAGCGGGCGGTGAGCGAATGAATGACCGCTCGAGGGGATGTATGCCGGCCACCGGGCCCTGTTTGACTGTCCAGGCTCAGCTTACCTGACCCTGGTTACCAGGGAATGCCACTCTGGGCCCACCTTTTCATCCCCCTCCCTCACTGTGACCTCACCCCCTGCCCCATTATGACCCAGTCTGGCTCCCAGTTAAAACTGGAGGGCAGAGGGCCCAGGCAGTCCTGGGACCAACGGCCATGGGTGAGCGAAACTACTACCGAGCCGAGCCGTTCACTGGCCCCATCCCCAGGAAATGCCAGGAGCAAGGATACTCAATTCTTCTGATCCCGGTCAGCTTCATCTTGCTCAACGTGGGGATCAACGTGGTGACTATGGTCAGGGCAGGATCTGTGCAGCGCGGTTGGGGGAGCCCTGGGGTCTTGAAGGGGCTGAGGTGGGAGGGCTGCTGGGGTGTGACCGGACAAGGGTTGGATTTCAGGGCTCACCCTGCTCCCGGCCTCCCCCCTCCCCTTCTTCCCTCAACTCTGGAGGCATCTGAAGAGATTCTTGCGGGCACTTTTCAATCGTATTTTCCACAAAGGTGAGTGGGCGCCGGCGTGGGTTCAGGGGATGTGGGCCTGTCCCCTTTCTTCTATCCCTGCCTTGATTCTCAGCCCCTCAGGAACCCAGGCCCTGACCCATCTCGCCTTTCCCCACAGACAAGCAAGCCAGCTGTGTAGGCAGCCATCGCATGTGCATGCGCTGCTCCGTGGATCCCAAGAACCTGTGCTCAAGAGTTTCTTCCCGCTTCTGCCATCGCCCAAGCTTCCTGCTCGGGCAGGCAAACCACCTTGACTACTGCCTGCAGCGGGGCTCGGCGGGGGCGGAGCCGGCGGCCCCCCCGCCGCGGGCGAGTAAAGGAGAAGGCGGGCGGAGCGGGAGGCAAAAAGCCTACAGCACCCGGTATTCCCAGGCGGTCTCCCATCCAAGTACTAACCAGGCCCGACCCTGCTTAGCTTCCGAGATCAGACGAGATCGGGCGCGTTCAGGGTGGTATGGCCGTAGACGGGGGCGGGGGCCGCGGGCGGCCTCTTGAGGAGCAGTTTCGCTGGCGCTGGCGCCTTAACGCCAGCCTGGCGGCCGGCCCGCCCCGGCAGGGCCCCCTCGCCCGCCCAGGCAGGGGGAACGGAGGTCTCGGGTATCGGGCGGCGGCGGAGGGTTTGGCGACCACCTCCCAGCCCAGGGCGGCCGTGACCCAGCAAACCCTTGGGCGCTTGGCGCCCCGCCCAAGATCCCGCACGTCGCTCACAGGGACGTGGCCCCAGAGGCTTCAGGGCCCGGGGCCCGCGGTCCCTTGGGCATCGGCCCTGCCCGCCCACGCGGCGCTAGGCGCAGCCCGGCCGCAGCCCGGGCCGGCCCTCCTGCCCGACAGCAGCTGGCCCGAAGCCACTGGGAGCCACCATTGAGTCGCCACGGCCCCTCAGCCCCGGCAAGGCCACCCTTGCCCCCACACCCCCCGCCGAGCTCAGGACCCCGCCCCTGGTGGCCGGCAGGCCCGGGCAAGCGGCCCCTGCCCTCGATCCCGCTCCCGCACCCGGCCGCGGTGACACGCCAGAGGGGCGGGGTGGGGGGGGGCTTTTGTCGGAGGGAGCTGTGGAGGGACACACAGGCACACAGGTGGCGGCGCCGGGGCTGGGCGCCGGTGGGGGCGGCCAGGTGCAGGTCGAGGGGCTCGCGGGCCGAAAGGACGGCAGCTGGGCCGGCGGCGGAGTCTGGGTCCGGGCCGGCCACCCCGGGAGCGTCTGGGGTGCGGCTGCCTTCCAGGGCCGCCTTCTGGCCGCCTGGCCGGCCGGGCCGGCGGGGAGCGCCCCCGCCGTCGCGCGCCGTGGTGGGAGGGGCCTGAGGAGGTGGGGCCTGCAGCGGGGCCCGGCGGGGGCGGAGCCGGCGGCCCCCGCTGCGGGCGAGTAAAGGAGAAGGCGGGCGGAGCGGGAGGCAAAAAGCCTACAGCACCCGGTATTCCCAGGCGGTCTCCCATCCAAGTACTAACCAGGCCCGACCCTGCTTAGCTTCCGAGATCAGACGAGATCGGGCGCGTTCAGGGTGGTATGGCCGTAGACGGGGGCGGGGGCTGCGGGCGGCCTCTTGAGGCCCAGTTTCGCTGGCGCTGGCGCCTTAACGCCGGCCTGGCGGCCGGCCCGCCCCGGCAGGGCCCCCTCGCCCGCCCAGGCAGCGGGAACGGAGGTCTCGGGTATCGGGCGGCGGCGGAGGGTTTGGAGACCACCTCCCAGCCCAGGGCGGCCGTGACCCAGCAAACCCTTGGGCGCTTGGCGCCCCTCCCAAGATCCCGCACGTCGCTCACAGGGACGTGGCCCCGGAGGCTTCATGGCCCGGGGCCCGCGGTCCCTTGGGCATCGGCCCTGCCCGCCCACGCGGCGCTAGGCGCAGCCCGGCCGCAGCCCGGGCCGGCCCTCCTGCCCGACAGCAGCTGCCCGAAGCCACTGGGAGCCACCATTGAGTCGCCACGGCCCCTCAGCCCCGGCAAGGCCACCCTTGCCCCCACACCCCCCGCCGAGCTCAGGACCCCGCCCCTGGTGGCCGGCAGGACCGGGGAAGCGGCCCCTGCCCTCGATCCCGCTCCCGCACCCGGCCGCGGTGACACGCCAGAGGGGCGGTGTGGGGGGGGGCTTTTGTCGCAGGGAGCTGTGGAGGGACACACCGGCACACAGGTGGCGGCACCGGGGCTGGGCGCCGGTGGGGGCGGCCAGGTGCAGGTCGAGGGGCTCGCGGGCCGAAAGGACGGCAACTGGGCCCATGGCGGAGTCTGGGTGTGGAGGGCTCTGAGCCTCCATCCGCTCTGGTGCCTCGGGGCTACGGGCCCGAAGCCTGGTAGCGCGACACCCCACCGGCCCACAGACGTAGCCTCCCCAGCTGTGCTCGCAGCGAGTGCAACCGCAGCCTGCATCCCTCCACGGGACACTTGGATTACTCCCGCGATCCCCACGAGGTGCGGCACCCGGCGGCCGAATGGGCTGAGATCCTGCCCTTGTGGCGCCCTGTGGCCACCTCCGCCTCCCTCACGGTACTGGCCGAGGCCTCGCACCAGCGGGCGCCGGCTCCCAGCTCAGCGCTGCTCCTCCGCCCCTCTCACCTCCTGCCCGACGTCCAGGCTACCGAGCACCCTCCACCCCCGCCCACCTTCATGCCACTCAGCCGGAACCCGGGAGGCAATGCCAACTACCAGGTGTATGACAGTCTGGTGCTGAAGCGGCAACCGCAGGAGGGCCAAGCGCGGGCCGACTCGCTGCTACCTTCCACCTCGGCCTCCAGGCCCTCTCTGCACGGGAGCCAGACTGGGAAAATGAACGTACCAGCAGCAAATGGGGGCAGGGGCAGGGGGCGGCAGGGCATGGAGAGAGGAATAAAGAGCGCCAGAGTCCAGGAAACATTGGTGGTCTGTGGCTTGGAAGCGCCACTCCTTCTGCCAGCCTGGGTCCCTGCGCTTGGCTTCCTGCAATAAGAAGCCAGTGTCCCCTTCTTGGCCTGAGGGTCCCTTTGGTTTAGTGGCCACAGTTCTGCCAGCAGGCCCCTCCTGGTCCTATACCATGCACTAAGTACATCTGCAGCTGCAGACTCCAAACCCCTGGTCTCTGGGCACCTCCTCTGTGTCTCAGCTGTCCCTGTCCACAGAGAGCCTCATACAAGAAGTTGCTTCCAAACTGGGAGGTTCCACATCTGGGCAGGTCCAGCTCCAGGCCCAGTGAAGGGCATGAAGAAGGCTGAGGCTCTGGACTCCAGCCAGGCCTTCAGCAGGCCTCTGAGGCCAAGGTCTTCCTAGTCTCAAGAGGGGCCAAGAGACGCAATGTGTCATTTGAACAAGTGAGTCAGCGGGCGGTGAGCGAATGAATGACCGCTCGAGGGGATGTATGCCGGCCACCGGGCCCTGTTTGACTGTCCAGGCTCAGCTTACCTGACCCTGGTTACCAGGGAATGCCACTCTGGGCCCACCTTTTCATCCCCCTCCCTCACTGTGACCTCACCCCCTGCCCCATTATGACCCAGTCTGGCTCCCAGTTAAAACTGGAGGGCAGAGGGCCCAGGCAGTCCTGGGACCAACGGCCATGGGTGAGCGAAACTACTACCGAGCCGAGCCGTTCACTGGCCCCATCCCCAGGAAATGCCAGGAGCAAGGATACTCAATTCTTCTGATCCCGGTCAGCTTCATCTTGCTCAACGTGGGGATCAACGTGGTGACTATGGTCAGGGCAGGATCTGTGCAGCGCGGTTGGGGGAGCCCTGGGGTCTTGAAGGGGCTGAGGTGGGAGGGCTGCTGGGGTGTGACCGGACAAGGGTTGGATTTCAGGGCTCACCCTGCTCCCGGCCTCCCCCCTCCCCTTCTTCCCTCAACTCTGGAGGCATCTGAAGAGATTCTTGCGGGCACTTTTCAATCGTATTTTCCACAAAGGTGAGTGGGCGCCGGCGTGGGTTCAGGGGATGTGGGCCTGTCCCCTTTCTTCTATCCCTGCCTTGATTCTCAGCCCCTCAGGAACCCAGGCCCTGACCCATCTCGCCTTTCCCCACAGACAAGCAAGCCAGCTGTGTAGGCAGCCATCGCATGTGCATGCGCTGCTCCGTGGATCCCAAGAACCTGTGCTCAAGAGTTTCTTCCCGCTTCTGCCATCGCCCAAGCTTCCTGCTCGGGCAGGCAAACCACCTTGACTACTGCCTGCAGCGGGGCTCGGCGGGGGCGGAGCCGGCGGCCCCCCCGCCGCGGGCGAGTAAAGGAGAAGGCGGGCGGAGCGGGAGGCAAAAAGCCTACAGCACCCGGTATTCCCAGGCGGTCTCCCATCCAAGTACTAACCAGGCCCGACCCTGCTTAGCTTCCGAGATCAGACGAGATCGGGCGCGTTCAGGGTGGTATGGCCGTAGACGGGGGCGGGGGCCGCGGGCGGCCTCTTGAGGAGCAGTTTCGCTGGCGCTGGCGCCTTAACGCCAGCCTGGCGGCCGGCCCGCCCCGGCAGGGCCCCCTCGCCCGCCCAGGCAGGGGGAACGGAGGTCTCGGGTATCGGGCGGCGGCGGAGGGTTTGGCGACCACCTCCCAGCCCAGGGCGGCCGTGACCCAGCAAACCCTTGGGCGCTTGGCGCCCCGCCCAAGATCCCGCACGTCGCTCACAGGGACGTGGCCCCAGAGGCTTCAGGGCCCGGGGCCCGCGGTCCCTTGGGCATCGGCCCTGCCCGCCCACGCGGCGCTAGGCGCAGCCCGGCCGCAGCCCGGGCCGGCCCTCCTGCCCGACAGCAGCTGGCCCGAAGCCACTGGGAGCCACCATTGAGTCGCCACGGCCCCTCAGCCCCGGCAAGGCCACCCTTGCCCCCACACCCCCCGCCGAGCTCAGGACCCCGCCCCTGGTGGCCGGCAGGCCCGGGCAAGCGGCCCCTGCCCTCGATCCCGCTCCCGCACCCGGCCGCGGTGACACGCCAGAGGGGCGGGGTGGGGGGGGGCTTTTGTCGGAGGGAGCTGTGGAGGGACACACAGGCACACAGGTGGCGGCGCCGGGGCTGGGCGCCGGTGGGGGCGGCCAGGTGCAGGTCGAGGGGCTCGCGGGCCGAAAGGACGGCAGCTGGGCCGGCGGCGGAGTCTGGGTCCGGGCCGGCCACCCCGGGAGCGTCTGGGGTGCGGCTGCCTTCCAGGGCCGCCTTCTGGCCGCCTGGCCGGCCGGGCCGGCGGGGAGCGCCCCCGCCGTCGCGCGCCGTGGTGGGAGGGGCCTGAGGAGGTGGGGCCTGCAGCGGGGCCCGGCGGGGGCGGAGCCGGCGGCCCCCGCTGCGGGCGAGTAAAGGAGAAGGCGGGCGGAGCGGGAGGCAAAAAGCCTACAGCACCCGGTATTCCCAGGCGGTCTCCCATCCAAGTACTAACCAGGCCCGACCCTGCTTAGCTTCCGAGATCAGACGAGATCGGGCGCGTTCAGGGTGGTATGGCCGTAGACGGGGGCGGGGGCTGCGGGCGGCCTCTTGAGGCCCAGTTTCGCTGGCGCTGGCGCCTTAACGCCGGCCTGGCGGCCGGCCCGCCCCGGCAGGGCCCCCTCGCCCGCCCAGGCAGCGGGAACGGAGGTCTCGGGTATCGGGCGGCGGCGGAGGGTTTGGAGACCACCTCCCAGCCCAGGGCGGCCGTGACCCAGCAAACCCTTGGGCGCTTGGCGCCCCTCCCAAGATCCCGCACGTCGCTCACAGGGACGTGGCCCCGGAGGCTTCATGGCCCGGGGCCCGCGGTCCCTTGGGCATCGGCCCTGCCCGCCCACGCGGCGCTAGGCGCAGCCCGGCCGCAGCCCGGGCCGGCCCTCCTGCCCGACAGCAGCTGCCCGAAGCCACTGGGAGCCACCATTGAGTCGCCACGGCCCCTCAGCCCCGGCAAGGCCACCCTTGCCCCCACACCCCCCGCCGAGCTCAGGACCCCGCCCCTGGTGGCCGGCAGGACCGGGGAAGCGGCCCCTGCCCTCGATCCCGCTCCCGCACCCGGCCGCGGTGACACGCCAGAGGGGCGGTGTGGGGGGGGGCTTTTGTCGCAGGGAGCTGTGGAGGGACACACCGGCACACAGGTGGCGGCACCGGGGCTGGGCGCCGGTGGGGGCGGCCAGGTGCAGGTCGAGGGGCTCGCGGGCCGAAAGGACGGCAACTGGGCCCATGGCGGAGTCTGGGTGTGGAGGGCTCTGAGCCTCCATCCGCTCTGGTGCCTCGGGGCTACGGGCCCGAAGCCTGGTAGCGCGACACCCCACCGGCCCACAGACGTAGCCTCCCCAGCTGTGCTCGCAGCGAGTGCAACCGCAGCCTGCATCCCTCCACGGGACACTTGGATTACTCCCGCGATCCCCACGAGGTGCGGCACCCGGCGGCCGAATGGGCTGAGATCCTGCCCTTGTGGCGCCCTGTGGCCACCTCCGCCTCCCTCACGGTACTGGCCGAGGCCTCGCACCAGCGGGCGCCGGCTCCCAGCTCAGCGCTGCTCCTCCGCCCCTCTCACCTCCTGCCCGACGTCCAGGCTACCGAGCACCCTCCACCCCCGCCCACCTTCATGCCACTCAGCCGGAACCCGGGAGGCAATGCCAACTACCAGGTGTATGACAGTCTGGTGCTGAAGCGGCAACCGCAGGAGGGCCAAGCGCGGGCCGACTCGCTGCTACCTTCCACCTCGGCCTCCAGGCCCTCTCTGCACGGGAGCCAGACTGGGAAAATGAACGTACCAGCAGCAAATGGGGGCAGGGGCAGGGGGCGGCAGGGCATGGAGAGAGGAATAAAGAGCGCCAGAGTCCAGGAAACATTGGTGGTCTGTGGCTTGGAAGCGCCACTCCTTCTGCCAGCCTGGGTCCCTGCGCTTGGCTTCCTGCAATAAGAAGCCAGTGTCCCCTTCTTGGCCTGAGGGTCCCTTTGGTTTAGTGGCCACAGTTCTGCCAGCAGGCCCCTCCTGGTCCTATACCATGCACTAAGTACATCTGCAGCTGCAGACTCCAAACCCCTGGTCTCTGGGCACCTCCTCTGTGTCTCAGCTGTCCCTGTCCACAGAGAGCCTCATACAAGAAGTTGCTTCCAAACTGGGAGGTTCCACATCTGGGCAGGTCCAGCTCCAGGCCCAGTGAAGGGCATGAAGAAGGCTGAGGCTCTGGACTCCAGCCAGGCCTTCAGCAGGCCTCTGAGGCCAAGGTCTTCCTAGTCTCAAGAGGGGCCAAGAGACGCAATGTGTCATTTGAACAAGTGAGTCAGCGGGCGGTGAGCGAATGAATGACCGCTCGAGGGGATGTATGCCGGCCACCGGGCCCTGTTTGACTGTCCAGGCTCAGCTTACCTGACCCTGGTTACCAGGGAATGCCACTCTGGGCCCACCTTTTCATCCCCCTCCCTCACTGTGACCTCACCCCCTGCCCCATTATGACCCAGTCTGGCTCCCAGTTAAAACTGGAGGGCAGAGGGCCCAGGCAGTCCTGGGACCAACGGCCATGGGTGAGCGAAACTACTACCGAGCCGAGCCGTTCACTGGCCCCATCCCCAGGAAATGCCAGGAGCAAGGATACTCAATTCTTCTGATCCCGGTCAGCTTCATCTTGCTCAACGTGGGGATCAACGTGGTGACTATGGTCAGGGCAGGATCTGTGCAGCGCGGTTGGGGGAGCCCTGGGGTCTTGAAGGGGCTGAGGTGGGAGGGCTGCTGGGGTGTGACCGGACAAGGGTTGGATTTCAGGGCTCACCCTGCTCCCGGCCTCCCCCCTCCCCTTCTTCCCTCAACTCTGGAGGCATCTGAAGAGATTCTTGCGGGCACTTTTCAATCGTATTTTCCACAAAGGTGAGTGGGCGCCGGCGTGGGTTCAGGGGATGTGGGCCTGTCCCCTTTCTTCTATCCCTGCCTTGATTCTCAGCCCCTCAGGAACCCAGGCCCTGACCCATCTCGCCTTTCCCCACAGACAAGCAAGCCAGCTGTGTAGGCAGCCATCGCATGTGCATGCGCTGCTCCGTGGATCCCAAGAACCTGTGCTCAAGAGTTTCTTCCCGCTTCTGCCATCGCCCAAGCTTCCTGCTCGGGCAGGCAAACCACCTTGACTACTGCCTGCAGCGGGGCTCGGCGGGGGCGGAGCCGGCGGCCCCCCCGCCGCGGGCGAGTAAAGGAGAAGGCGGGCGGAGCGGGAGGCAAAAAGCCTACAGCACCCGGTATTCCCAGGCGGTCTCCCATCCAAGTACTAACCAGGCCCGACCCTGCTTAGCTTCCGAGATCAGACGAGATCGGGCGCGTTCAGGGTGGTATGGCCGTAGACGGGGGCGGGGGCCGCGGGCGGCCTCTTGAGGAGCAGTTTCGCTGGCGCTGGCGCCTTAACGCCAGCCTGGCGGCCGGCCCGCCCCGGCAGGGCCCCCTCGCCCGCCCAGGCAGGGGGAACGGAGGTCTCGGGTATCGGGCGGCGGCGGAGGGTTTGGCGACCACCTCCCAGCCCAGGGCGGCCGTGACCCAGCAAACCCTTGGGCGCTTGGCGCCCCGCCCAAGATCCCGCACGTCGCTCACAGGGACGTGGCCCCAGAGGCTTCAGGGCCCGGGGCCCGCGGTCCCTTGGGCATCGGCCCTGCCCGCCCACGCGGCGCTAGGCGCAGCCCGGCCGCAGCCCGGGCCGGCCCTCCTGCCCGACAGCAGCTGGCCCGAAGCCACTGGGAGCCACCATTGAGTCGCCACGGCCCCTCAGCCCCGGCAAGGCCACCCTTGCCCCCACACCCCCCGCCGAGCTCAGGACCCCGCCCCTGGTGGCCGGCAGGCCCGGGCAAGCGGCCCCTGCCCTCGATCCCGCTCCCGCACCCGGCCGCGGTGACACGCCAGAGGGGCGGGGTGGGGGGGGGCTTTTGTCGGAGGGAGCTGTGGAGGGACACACAGGCACACAGGTGGCGGCGCCGGGGCTGGGCGCCGGTGGGGGCGGCCAGGTGCAGGTCGAGGGGCTCGCGGGCCGAAAGGACGGCAGCTGGGCCGGCGGCGGAGTCTGGGTCCGGGCCGGCCACCCCGGGAGCGTCTGGGGTGCGGCTGCCTTCCAGGGCCGCCTTCTGGCCGCCTGGCCGGCCGGGCCGGCGGGGAGCGCCCCCGCCGTCGCGCGCCGTGGTGGGAGGGGCCTGAGGAGGTGGGGCCTGCAGCGGGGCCCGGCGGGGGCGGAGCCGGCGGCCCCCGCCGCGGGCGAGTAAAGGAGAAGGCGGGCGGAGCGGGAGGCAAAAAGCCTACAGCACCCGGTATTCCCAGGCGGTCTCCCATCCAAGTACTAACCAGGCCCGACCCTGCTTAGCTTCCGAGATCAGACGAGATCGGGCGCGTTCAGGGTGGTATGGCCGTAGACGGGGGCGGGGGCTGCGGGCGGCCTCTTGAGGCCCAGTTTCGCTGGCGCTGGCGCCTTAACGCCGGCCTGGCGGCCGGCCCGCCCCGGCAGGGCCCCCTCGCCCGCCCAGGCAGCGGGAACGGAGGTCTCGGGTATCGGGCGGCGGCGGAGGGTTTGGAGACCACCTCCCAGCCCAGGGCGGCCGTGACCCAGCAAACCCTTGGGCGCTTGGCGCCCCTCCCAAGATCCCGCACGTCGCTCACAGGGACGTGGCCCCGGAGGCTTCATGGCCCGGGGCCCGCGGTCCCTTGGGCATCGGCCCTGCCCGCCCACGCGGCGCTAGGCGCAGCCCGGCCGCAGCCCGGGCCGGCCCTCCTGCCCGACAGCAGCTGCCCGAAGCCACTGGGAGCCACCATTGAGTCGCCACGGCCCCTCAGCCCCAGCAAGGCCACCCTTGCCCCCACACCCCCCGCCGAGCTCAGGACCCCGCCCCTGGTGGCCGGCAGGACCGGGGAAGCGGCCCCTGCCCTCGATCCCGCTCCCGCACCCGGCCGCGGTGACACGCCAGAGGGGCGGTGTGGGGGGGGGCTTTTGTCGCAGGGAGCTGTGGAGGGACACACCGGCACACAGGTGGCGGCACCGGGGCTGGGCGCCGGTGGGGGCGGCCAGGTGCAGGTCGAGGGGCTCGCGGGCCGAAAGGACGGCAACTGGGCCCATGGCGGAGTCTGGGTGTGGAGGGCTCTGAGCCTCCATCCGCTCTGGTGCCTCGGGGCTACGGGCCCGAAGCCTGGTAGCGCGACACCCCACCGGCCCACAGACGTAGCCTCCCCAGCTGTGCTCGCAGCGAGTGCAACCGCAGCCTGCATCCCTCCACGGGACACTTGGATTACTCCCGCGATCCCCACGAGGTGCGGCACCCGGCGGCCGAATGGGCTGAGATCCTGCCCTTGCGGCGCCCTGTGGCCACCTCCGCCTCCCTCACGGTACTGGCCGAGGCCTCGCACCAGCGGGCGCCGGCTCCCAGCTCAGCGCTGCTCCTCCGCCCCTCTCACCTCCTGCCCGACGTCCAGGCTACCGAGCACCCTCCACCCCCGCCCACCTTCATGCCACTCAGCCGGAACCCGGGAGGCAATGCCAACTACCAGGTGTATGACAGTCTGGTGCTGAAGCGGCAACCGCAGGAGGGCCAAGCGCGGGCCGACTCGCTGCTACCTTCCACCTCGGCCTCCAGGCCCTCTCTGCACGGGAGCCAGACTGGGAAAATGAACGTACCAGCAGCAAATGGGGGCAGGGGCAGGGGGCGGCAGGGCATGGAGAGAGGAATAAAGAGCGCCAGAGTCCAGGAAACATTGGTGGTCTGTGGCTTGGAAGCGCCACTCCTTCTGCCAGCCTGGGTCCCTGCGCTTGGCTTCCTGCAATAAGAAGCCAGTGTCCCCTTCTTGGCCTGAGGGTCCCTTTGGTTTAGTGGCCACAGTTCTGCCAGCAGGCCCCTCCTGGTCCTATACCATGCACTAAGTACATCTGCAGCTGCAGACTCCAAACCCCTGGTCTCTGGGCACCTCCTCTGTGTCTC
This sequence comes from Delphinus delphis, assembly GCF_949987515.2. Lineage (NCBI taxonomy): Eukaryota > Metazoa > Chordata > Mammalia > Artiodactyla > Delphinidae > Delphinus > Delphinus delphis. The sequence continues at coordinate 38,581,217 of NC_082701.1, forward strand.
AGCTGTCCCTGTCCACAGAGAGCCTCATACAAGAAGTTGCTTCCAAACTGGGAGGTTCCACATCTGGGCAGGTCCAGCTCCAGGCCCAGTGAAGGGCATGAAGAAGGCTGAGGCTCTGGACTCCAGCCAGGCCTTCAGCAGGCCTCTGAGGCCAAGGTCTTCCTAGTCTCAAGAGGGGCCAAGAGACGCAATGTGTCATTTGAACAAGTGAGTCAGCGGGCGGTGAGCGAATGAATGACCGCTCGAGGGGATGTATGCCGGCCACCGGGCCCTGTTTGACTGTCCAGGCTCAGCTTACCTGACCCTGGTTACCAGGGAATGCCACTCTGGGCCCACCTTTTCATCCCCCTCCCTCACTGTGACCTCACCCCCTGCCCCATTATGACCCAGTCTGGCTCCCAGTTAAAACTGGAGGGCAGAGGGCCCAGGCAGTCCTGGGACCAACGGCCATGGGTGAGCGAAACTACTACCGAGCCGAGCCGTTCACTGGCCCCATCCCCAGGAAATGCCAGGAGCAAGGATACTCAATTCTTCTGATCCCGGTCAGCTTCATCTTGCTCAACGTGGGGATCAACGTGGTGACTATGGTCAGGGCAGGATCTGTGCAGCGCGGTTGGGGGAGCCCTGGGGTCTTGAAGGGGCTGAGGTGGGAGGGCTGCTGGGGTGTGACCGGACAAGGGTTGGATTTCAGGGCTCACCCTGCTCCCGGCCTCCCCCCTCCCCTTCTTCCCTCAACTCTGGAGGCATCTGAAGAGATTCTTGCGGGCACTTTTCAATCGTATTTTCCACAAAGGTGAGTGGGCGCCGGCGTGGGTTCAGGGGATGTGGGCCTGTCCCCTTTCTTCTATCCCTGCCTTGATTCTCAGCCCCTCAGGAACCCAGGCCCTGACCCATCTCGCCTTTCCCCACAGACAAGCAAGCCAGCTGTGTAGGCAGCCATCGCATGTGCATGCGCTGCTCCGTGGATCCCAAGAACCTGTGCTCAAGAGTTTCTTCCCGCTTCTGCCATCGCCCAAGCTTCCTGCTCGGGCAGGCAAACCACCTTGACTACTGCCTGCAGCGGGGCTCGGCGGGGGCGGAGCCGGCGGCCCCCCCGCCGCGGGCGAGTAAAGGAGAAGGCGGGCGGAGCGGGAGGCAAAAAGCCTACAGCACCCGGTATTCCCAGGCGGTCTCCCATCCAAGTACTAACCAGGCCCGACCCTGCTTAGCTTCCGAGATCAGACGAGATCGGGCGCGTTCAGGGTGGTATGGCCGTAGACGGGGGCGGGGGCCGCGGGCGGCCTCTTGAGGAGCAGTTTCGCTGGCGCTGGCGCCTTAACGCCAGCCTGGCGGCCGGCCCGCCCCGGCAGGGCCCCCTCGCCCGCCCAGGCAGGGGGAACGGAGGTCTCGGGTATCGGGCGGCGGCGGAGGGTTTGGCGACCACCTCCCAGCCCAGGGCGGCCGTGACCCAGCAAACCCTTGGGCGCTTGGCGCCCCGCCCAAGATCCCGCACGTCGCTCACAGGGACGTGGCCCCAGAGGCTTCAGGGCCCGGGGCCCGCGGTCCCTTGGGCATCGGCCCTGCCCGCCCACGCGGCGCTAGGCGCAGCCCGGCCGCAGCCCGGGCCGGCCCTCCTGCCCGACAGCAGCTGGCCCGAAGCCACTGGGAGCCACCATTGAGTCGCCACGGCCCCTCAGCCCCGGCAAGGCCACCCTTGCCCCCACACCCCCCGCCGAGCTCAGGACCCCGCCCCTGGTGGCCGGCAGGCCCGGGCAAGCGGCCCCTGCCCTCGATCCCGCTCCCGCACCCGGCCGCGGTGACACGCCAGAGGGGCGGGGTGGGGGGGGGCTTTTGTCGGAGGGAGCTGTGGAGGGACACACAGGCACACAGGTGGCGGCGCCGGGGCTGGGCGCCGGTGGGGGCGGCCAGGTGCAGGTCGAGGGGCTCGCGGGCCGAAAGGACGGCAGCTGGGCCGGCGGCGGAGTCTGGGTCCGGGCCGGCCACCCCGGGAGCGTCTGGGGTGCGGCTGCCTTCCAGGGCCGCCTTCTGGCCGCCTGGCCGGCCGGGCCGGCGGGGAGCGCCCCCGCCGTCGCGCGCCGTGGTGGGAGGGGCCTGAGGAGGTGGGGCCTGCAGCGGGGCCCGGCGGGGGCGGAGCCGGCGGCCCCCGCCGCGGGCGAGTAAAGGAGAAGGCGGGCGGAGCGGGAGGCAAAAAGCCTACAGCACCCGGTATTCCCAGGCGGTCTCCCATCCAAGTACTAACCAGGCCCGACCCTGCTTAGCTTCCGAGATCAGACGAGATCGGGCGCGTTCAGGGTGGTATGGCCGTAGACGGGGGCGGGGGCTGCGGGCGGCCTCTTGAGGCCCAGTTTCGCTGGCGCTGGCGCCTTAACGCCGGCCTGGCGGCCGGCCCGCCCCGGCAGGGCCCCCTCGCCCGCCCAGGCAGCGGGAACGGAGGTCTCGGGTATCGGGCGGCGGCGGAGGGTTTGGAGACCACCTCCCAGCCCAGGGCGGCCGTGACCCAGCAAACCCTTGGGCGCTTGGCGCCCCTCCCAAGATCCCGCACGTCGCTCACAGGGACGTGGCCCCGGAGGCTTCATGGCCCGGGGCCCGCGGTCCCTTGGGCATCGGCCCTGCCCGCCCACGCGGCGCTAGGCGCAGCCCGGCCGCAGCCCGGGCCGGCCCTCCTGCCCGACAGCAGCTGCCCGAAGCCACTGGGAGCCACCATTGAGTCGCCACGGCCCCTCAGCCCCAGCAAGGCCACCCTTGCCCCCACACCCCCCGCCGAGCTCAGGACCCCGCCCCTGGTGGCCGGCAGGACCGGGGAAGCGGCCCCTGCCCTCGATCCCGCTCCCGCACCCGGCCGCGGTGACACGCCAGAGGGGCGGTGTGGGGGGGGGCTTTTGTCGCAGGGAGCTGTGGAGGGACACACCGGCACACAGGTGGCGGCACCGGGGCTGGGCGCCGGTGGGGGCGGCCAGGTGCAGGTCGAGGGGCTCGCGGGCCGAAAGGACGGCAACTGGGCCCATGGCGGAGTCTGGGTGTGGAGGGCTCTGAGCCTCCATCCGCTCTGGTGCCTCGGGGCTACGGGCCCGAAGCCTGGTAGCGCGACACCCCACCGGCCCACAGACGTAGCCTCCCCAGCTGTGCTCGCAGCGAGTGCAACCGCAGCCTGCATCCCTCCACGGGACACTTGGATTACTCCCGCGATCCCCACGAGGTGCGGCACCCGGCGGCCGAATGGGCTGAGATCCTGCCCTTGCGGCGCCCTGTGGCCACCTCCGCCTCCCTCACGGTACTGGCCGAGGCCTCGCACCAGCGGGCGCCGGCTCCCAGCTCAGCGCTGCTCCTCCGCCCCTCTCACCTCCTGCCCGACGTCCAGGCTACCGAGCACCCTCCACCCCCGCCCACCTTCATGCCACTCAGCCGGAACCCGGGAGGCAATGCCAACTACCAGGTGTATGACAGTCTGGTGCTGAAGCGGCAACCGCAGGAGGGCCAAGCGCGGGCCGACTCGCTGCTACCTTCCACCTCGGCCTCCAGGCCCTCTCTGCACGGGAGCCAGACTGGGAAAATGAACGTACCAGCAGCAAATGGGGGCAGGGGCAGGGGGCGGCAGGGCATGGAGAGAGGAATAAAGAGCGCCAGAGTCCAGGAAACATTGGTGGTCTGTGGCTTGGAAGCGCCACTCCTTCTGCCAGCCTGGGTCCCTGCGCTTGGCTTCCTGCAATAAGAAGCCAGTGTCCCCTTCTTGGCCTGAGGGTCCCTTTGGTTTAGTGGCCACAGTTCTGCCAGCAGGCCCCTCCTGGTCCTATACCATGCACTAAGTACATCTGCAGCTGCAGACTCCAAACCCCTGGTCTCTGGGCACCTCCTCTGTGTCTCAGCTGTCCCTGTCCACAGAGAGCCTCATACAAGAAGTTGCTTCCAAACTGGGAGGTTCCACATCTGGGCAGGTCCAGCTCCAGGCCCAGTGAAGGGCATGAAGAAGGCTGAGGCTCTGGACTCCAGCCAGGCCTTCAGCAGGCCTCTGAGGCCAAGGTCTTCCTAGTCTCAAGAGGGGCCAAGAGACGCAATGTGTCATTTGAACAAGTGAGTCAGCGGGCGGTGAGCGAATGAATGACCGCTCGAGGGGATGTATGCCGGCCACCGGGCCCTGTTTGACTGTCCAGGCTCAGCTTACCTGACCCTGGTTACCAGGGAATGCCACTCTGGGCCCACCTTTTCATCCCCCTCCCTCACTGTGACCTCACCCCCTGCCCCATTATGACCCAGTCTGGCTCCCAGTTAAAACTGGAGGGCAGAGGGCCCAGGCAGTCCTGGGACCAACGGCCATGGGTGAGCGAAACTACTACCGAGCCGAGCCGTTCACTGGCCCCATCCCCAGGAAATGCCAGGAGCAAGGATACTCAATTCTTCTGATCCCGGTCAGCTTCATCTTGCTCAACGTGGGGATCAACGTGGTGACTATGGTCAGGGCAGGATCTGTGCAGCGCGGTTGGGGGAGCCCTGGGGTCTTGAAGGGGCTGAGGTGGGAGGGCTGCTGGGGTGTGACCGGACAAGGGTTGGATTTCAGGGCTCACCCTGCTCCCGGCCTCCCCCCTCCCCTTCTTCCCTCAACTCTGGAGGCATCTGAAGAGATTCTTGCGGGCACTTTTCAATCGTATTTTCCACAAAGGTGAGTGGGCGCCGGCGTGGGTTCAGGGGATGTGGGCCTGTCCCCTTTCTTCTATCCCTGCCTTGATTCTCAGCCCCTCAGGAACCCAGGCCCTGACCCATCTCGCCTTTCCCCACAGACAAGCAAGCCAGCTGTGTAGGCAGCCATCGCATGTGCATGCGCTGCTCCGTGGATCCCAAGAACCTGTGCTCAAGAGTTTCTTCCCGCTTCTGCCATCGCCCAAGCTTCCTGCTCGGGCAGGCAAACCACCTTGACTACTGCCTGCAGCGGGGCTCGGCGGGGGCGGAGCCGGCGGCCCCCCCGCCGCGGGCGAGTAAAGGAGAAGGCGGGCGGAGCGGGAGGCAAAAAGCCTACAGCACCCGGTATTCCCAGGCGGTCTCCCATCCAAGTACTAACCAGGCCCGACCCTGCTTAGCTTCCGAGATCAGACGAGATCGGGCGCGTTCAGGGTGGTATGGCCGTAGACGGGGGCGGGGGCCGCGGGCGGCCTCTTGAGGAGCAGTTTCGCTGGCGCTGGCGCCTTAACGCCAGCCTGGCGGCCGGCCCGCCCCGGCAGGGCCCCCTCGCCCGCCCAGGCAGGGGGAACGGAGGTCTCGGGTATCGGGCGGCGGCGGAGGGTTTGGCGACCACCTCCCAGCCCAGGGCGGCCGTGACCCAGCAAACCCTTGGGCGCTTGGCGCCCCGCCCAAGATCCCGCACGTCGCTCACAGGGACGTGGCCCCAGAGGCTTCAGGGCCCGGGGCCCGCGGTCCCTTGGGCATCGGCCCTGCCCGCCCACGCGGCGCTAGGCGCAGCCCGGCCGCAGCCCGGGCCGGCCCTCCTGCCCGACAGCAGCTGGCCCGAAGCCACTGGGAGCCACCATTGAGTCGCCACGGCCCCTCAGCCCCGGCAAGGCCACCCTTGCCCCCACACCCCCCGCCGAGCTCAGGACCCCGCCCCTGGTGGCCGGCAGGCCCGGGCAAGCGGCCCCTGCCCTCGATCCCGCTCCCGCACCCGGCCGCGGTGACACGCCAGAGGGGCGGGGTGGGGGGGGGCTTTTGTCGGAGGGAGCTGTGGAGGGACACACAGGCACACAGGTGGCGGCGCCGGGGCTGGGCGCCGGTGGGGGCGGCCAGGTGCAGGTCGAGGGGCTCGCGGGCCGAAAGGACGGCAGCTGGGCCGGCGGCGGAGTCTGGGTCCGGGCCGGCCACCCCGGGAGCGTCTGGGGTGCGGCTGCCTTCCAGGGCCGCCTTCTGGCCGCCTGGCCGGCCGGGCCGGCGGGGAGCGCCCCCGCCGTCGCGCGCCGTGGTGGGAGGGGCCTGAGGAGGTGGGGCCTGCAGCGGGGCCCGGCGGGGGCGGAGCCGGCGGCCCCCGCCGCGGGCGAGTAAAGGAGAAGGCGGGCGGAGCGGGAGGCAAAAAGCCTACAGCACCCGGTATTCCCAGGCGGTCTCCCATCCAAGTACTAACCAGGCCCGACCCTGCTTAGCTTCCGAGATCAGACGAGATCGGGCGCGTTCAGGGTGGTATGGCCGTAGACGGGGGCGGGGGCCGCGGGCGGCCTCTTGAGGCCCAGTTTCGCTGGCGCTGGCGCCTTAACGCCGGCCTGGCGGCCGGCCCGCCCCGGCAGGGCCCCCTCGCCCGCCCAGGCAGCGGGAACGGAGGTCTCGGGTATCGGGCGGCGGCGGAGGGTTTGGAGACCACCTCCCAGCCCAGGGCGGCCGTGACCCAGCAAACCCTTGGGCGCTTGGCGCCCCTCCCAAGATCCCGCACGTCGCTCACAGGGACGTGGCCCCGGAGGCTTCATGGCCCGGGGCCCGCGGTCCCTTGGGCATCGGCCCTGCCCGCCCACGCGGCGCTAGGCGCAGCCCGGCCGCAGCCCGGGCCGGCCCTCCTGCCCGACAGCAGCTGCCCGAAGCCACTGGGAGCCACCATTGAGTCGCCACGGCCCCTCAGCCCCAGCAAGGCCACCCTTGCCCCCACACCCCCCGCCGAGCTCAGGACCCCGCCCCTGGTGGCCGGCAGGACCGGGGAAGCGGCCCCTGCCCTCGATCCCGCTCCCGCACCCGGCCGCGGTGACACGCCAGAGGGGCGGTGTGGGGGGGGGCTTTTGTCGCAGGGAGCTGTGGAGGGACACACCGGCACACAGGTGGCGGCACCGGGGCTGGGCGCCGGTGGGGGCGGCCAGGTGCAGGTCGAGGGGCTCGCGGGCCGAAAGGACGGCAACTGGGCCCATGGCGGAGTCTGGGTGTGGAGGGCTCTGAGCCTCCATCCGCTCTGGTGCCTCGGGGCTACGGGCCCGAAGCCTGGTAGCGCGACACCCCACCGGCCCACAGACGTAGCCTCCCCAGCTGTGCTCGCAGCGAGTGCAACCGCAGCCTGCATCCCTCCACGGGACACTTGGATTACTCCCGCGATCCCCACGAGGTGCGGCACCCGGCGGCCGAATGGGCTGAGATCCTGCCCTTGCGGCGCCCTGTGGCCACCTCCGCCTCCCTCACGGTACTGGCCGAGGCCTCGCACCAGCGGGCGCCGGCTCCCAGCTCAGCGCTGCTCCTCCGCCCCTCTCACCTCCTGCCCGACGTCCAGGCTACCGAGCACCCTCCACCCCCACCCACCTTCATGCCACTCAGCCGGAACCCGGGAGGCAATGCCAACTACCAGGTGTATGACAGTCTGGTGCTGAAGCGGCAACCGCAGGAGGGCCAAGCGCGGGCCGACTCGCTGCTACCTTCCACCTCGGCCTCCAGGCCCTCTCTGCACGGGAGCCAGACTGGGAAAATGAACGTACCAGCAGCAAATGGGGGCAGGGGCAGGGGGCGGCAGGGCATGGAGAGAGGAATAAAGAGCGCCAGAGTCCAGGAAACATTGGTGGTCTGTGGCTTGGAAGCGCCACTCCTTCTGCCAGCCTGGGTCCCTGCGCTTGGCTTCCTGCAATAAGAAGCCAGTGTCCCCTTCTTGGCCTGAGGGTCCCTTTGGTTTAGTGGCCACAGTTCTGCCAGCAGGCCCCTCCTGGTCCTATACCATGCACTAAGTACATCTGCAGCTGCAGACTCCAAACCCCTGGTCTCTGGGCACCTCCTCTGTGTCTCAGCTGTCCCTGTCCACAGAGAGCCTCATACAAGAAGTTGCTTCCAAACTGGGAGGTTCCACATCTGGGCAGGTCCAGCTCCAGGCCCAGTGAAGGGCATGAAGAAGGCTGAGGCTCTGGACTCCAGCCAGGCCTTCAGCAGGCCTCTGAGGCCAAGGTCTTCCTAGTCTCAAGAGGGGCCAAGAGACGCAATGTGTCATTTGAACAAGTGAGTCAGCGGGCGGTGAGCGAATGAATGACCGCTCGAGGGGATGTATGCCGGCCACCGGGCCCTGTTTGACTGTCCAGGCTCAGCTTACCTGACCCTGGTTACCAGGGAATGCCACTCTGGGCCCACCTTTTCATCCCCCTCCCTCACTGTGACCTCACCCCCTGCCCCATTATGACCCAGTCTGGCTCCCAGTTAAAACTGGAGGGCAGAGGGCCCAGGCAGTCCTGGGACCAACGGCCATGGGTGAGCGAAACTACTACCGAGCCGAGCCGTTCACTGGCCCCATCCCCAGGAAATGCCAGGAGCAAGGATACTCAATTCTTCTGATCCCGGTCAGCTTCATCTTGCTCAACGTGGGGATCAACGTGGTGACTATGGTCAGGGCAGGATCTGTGCAGCGCGGTTGGGGGAGCCCTGGGGTCTTGAAGGGGCTGAGGTGGGAGGGCTGCTGGGGTGTGACCGGACAAGGGTTGGATTTCAGGGCTCACCCTGCTCCCGGCCTCCCCCCTCCCCTTCTTCCCTCAACTCTGGAGGCATCTGAAGAGATTCTTGCGGGCACTTTTCAATCGTATTTTCCACAAAGGTGAGTGGGCGCCGGCGTGGGTTCAGGGGATGTGGGCCTGTCCCCTTTCTTCTATCCCTGCCTTGATTCTCAGCCCCTCAGGAACCCAGGCCCTGACCCATCTCGCCTTTCCCCACAGACAAGCAAGCCAGCTGTGTAGGCAGCCATCGCATGTGCATGCGCTGCTCCGTGGATCCCAAGAACCTGTGCTCAAGAGTTTCTTCCCGCTTCTGCCATCGCCCAAGCTTCCTGCTCGGGCAGGCAAACCACCTTGACTACTGCCTGCAGCGGGGCTCGGCGGGGGCGGAGCCGGCGGCCCCCCCGCCGCGGGCGAGTAAAGGAGAAGGCGGGCGGAGCGGGAGGCAAAAAGCCTACAGCACCCGGTATTCCCAGGCGGTCTCCCATCCAAGTACTAACCAGGCCCGACCCTGCTTAGCTTCCGAGATCAGACGAGATCGGGCGCGTTCAGGGTGGTATGGCCGTAGACGGGGGCGGGGGCCGCGGGCGGCCTCTTGAGGAGCAGTTTCGCTGGCGCTGGCGCCTTAACGCCAGCCTGGCGGCCGGCCCGCCCCGGCAGGGCCCCCTCGCCCGCCCAGGCAGGGGGAACGGAGGTCTCGGGTATCGGGCGGCGGCGGAGGGTTTGGCGACCACCTCCCAGCCCAGGGCGGCCGTGACCCAGCAAACCCTTGGGCGCTTGGCGCCCCGCCCAAGATCCCGCACGTCGCTCACAGGGACGTGGCCCCAGAGGCTTCAGGGCCCGGGGCCCGCGGTCCCTTGGGCATCGGCCCTGCCCGCCCACGCGGCGCTAGGCGCAGCCCGGCCGCAGCCCGGGCCGGCCCTCCTGCCCGACAGCAGCTGGCCCGAAGCCACTGGGAGCCACCATTGAGTCGCCACGGCCCCTCAGCCCCGGCAAGGCCACCCTTGCCCCCACACCCCCCGCCGAGCTCAGGACCCCGCCCCTGGTGGCCGGCAGGCCCGGGCAAGCGGCCCCTGCCCTCGATCCCGCTCCCGCACCCGGCCGCGGTGACACGCCAGAGGGGCGGGGTGGGGGGGGGCTTTTGTCGGAGGGAGCTGTGGAGGGACACACAGGCACACAGGTGGCGGCGCCGGGGCTGGGCGCCGGTGGGGGCGGCCAGGTGCAGGTCGAGGGGCTCGCGGGCCGAAAGGACGGCAGCTGGGCCGGCGGCGGAGTCTGGGTCCGGGCCGGCCACCCCGGGAGCGTCTGGGGTGCGGCTGCCTTCCAGGGCCGCCTTCTGGCCGCCTGGCCGGCCGGGCCGGCGGGGAGCGCCCCCGCCGTCGCGCGCCGTGGTGGGAGGGGCCTGAGGAGGTGGGGCCTGCAGCGGGGCCCGGCGGGGGCGGAGCCGGCGGCCCCCGCCGCGGGCGAGTAAAGGAGAAGGCGGGCGGAGCGGCAGGCAAAAAGCCTACAGCACCCGGTATTCCCAGGCGGTCTCCCATCCAAGTACTAACCAGGCCCGACCCTGCTTAGCTTCCGAGATCAGACGAGATCGGGCGCGTTCAGGGTGGTATGGCCGTAGACGGGGGCGGGGGCCGCGGGCGGCCTCTTGAGGAGCAGTTTCGCTGGCGCTGGCGCCTTAACGCCGGCCTGGCGGCCGGCCCGCCCCGGCAGGGCCCCCTCGCCCGCCCAGGCAGCGGGAACGGAGGTCTCGGGTATCGGGCGGCGGCGGAGGGTTTGGAGACCACCTCCCAGCCCAGGGCGGCCGTGACCCAGCAAACCCTTGGGCGCTTGGCGCCCCTCCCAAGATCCCGCACGTCGCTCACAGGGACGTGGCCCCGGAGGCTTCATGGCCCGGGGCCCGCGGTCCCTTGGGCATCGGCCCTGCCCGCCCACGCGGCGCTAGGCGCAGCCCGGCCGCAGCCCGGGCCGGCCCTCCTGCCCGACAGCAGCTGGCCCGAAGCCACTGGGAGCCACCATTGAGTCGCCACGGCCCCTCAGCCCCGGCAAGGCCACCCTTGCCCCCACACCCCCCGCCGAGCTCAGGACCCCGCCCCTGGTGGCCGGCAGGCCCGGGCAAGCGGCCCCTGCCCTCGATCCCGCTCCCGCACCCGGCCGCGGTGACACGCCAGAGGGGCGGTGTGGGGGGGGGCTTTTGTCGCAGGGAGCTGTGGAGGGACACACCGGCACACAGGTGGCGGCACCGGGGCTGGGCGCCGGTGGGGGCGGCCAGGTGCAGGTCGAGGGGCTCGCGGGCCGAAAGGACGGCAACTGGGCCCATGGCGGAGTCTGGGTGTGGAGGGCTCTGAGCCTCCATCCGCTCTGGTGCCTCGGGGCTACGGGCCCGAAGCCTGGTAGCGCGACACCCCACCGGCCCACAGACGTAGCCTCCCCAGCTGTGCTCGCAGCGAGTGCAACCGCAGCCTGCATCCCTCCACGGGACACTTGGATTACTCCCGCGATCCCCACGAGGTGCGGCACCCGGCGGCCGAATGGGCTGAGATCCTGCCCTTGCGGCGCCCTGTGGCCACCTCCGCCTCCCTCACGGTACTGGCCGAGGCCTCGCACCAGCGGGCGCCGGCTCCCAGCTCAGCGCTGCTCCTCCGCCCCTCTCACCTCCTGCCCGACGTCCAGGCTACCGAGCACCCTCCACCCCCGCCCACCTTCATGCCACTCAGCCGGAACCCGGGAGGCAATGCCAACTACCAGGTGTATGACAGTCTGGTGCTGAAGCGGCAACCGCAGGAGGGCCAAGCGCGGGCCGACTCGCTGCTACCTTCCACCTCGGCCTCCAGGCCCTCTCTGCACGGGAGCCAGACTGGGAAAATGAACGTACCAGCAGCAAATGGGGGCAGGGGCAGGGGGCGGCAGGGCATGGAGAGAGGAATAAAGAGCGCCAGAGTCCAGGAAACATTGGTGGTCTGTGGCTTGGAAGCGCCACTCCTTCTGCCAGCCTGGGTCCCTGCGCTTGGCTTCCTGCAATAAGAAGCCAGTGTCCCCTTCTTGGCCTGAGGGTCCCTTTGGTTTAGTGGCCACAGTTCTGCCAGCAGGCCCCTCCTGGTCCTATACCATGCACTAAGTACATCTGCAGCTGCAGACTCCAAACCCCTGGTCTCTGGGCACCTCCTCTGTGTCTCAGCTGTCCCTGTCCACAGAGAGCCTCATACAAGAAGTTGCTTCCAAACTGGGAGGTTCCACATCTGGGCAGGTCCAGCTCCAGGCCCAGTGAAGGGCATGAAGAAGGCTGAGGCTCTGGACTCCAGCCAGGCCTTCAGCAGGCCTCTGAGGCCAAGGTCTTCCTAGTCTCAAGAGGGGCCAAGAGACGCAATGTGTCATTTGAACAAGTGAGTCAGCGGGCGGTGAGCGAATGAATGACCGCTCGAGGGGATGTATGCCGGCCACCGGGCCCTGTTTGACTGTCCAGGCTCAGCTTACCTGACCCTGGTTACCAGGGAATGCCACTCTGGGCCCACCTTTTCATCCCCCTCCCTCACTGTGACCTCACCCCCTGCCCCATTATGACCCAGTCTGGCTCCCAGTTAAAACTGGAGGGCAGAGGGCCCAGGCAGTCCTGGGACCAACGGCCATGGGTGAGCGAAACTACTACCGAGCCGAGCCGTTCACTGGCCCCATCCCCAGGAAATGCCAGGAGCAAGGATACTCAATTCTTCTGATCCCGGTCAGCTTCATCTTGCTCAACGTGGGGATCAACGTGGTGACTATGGTCAGGGCAGGATCTGTGCAGCGCGGTTGGGGGAGCCCTGGGGTCTTGAAGGGGCTGAGGTGGGAGGGCTGCTGGGGTGTGACCGGACAAGGGTTGGATTTCAGGGCTCACCCTGCTCCCGGCCTCCCCCCTCCCCTTCTTCCCTCAACTCTGGAGGCATCTGAAGAGATTCTTGCGGGCACTTTTCAATCGTATTTTCCACAAAGGTGAGTGGGCGCCGGCGTGGGTTCAGGGGATGTGGGCCTGTCCCCTTTCTTCTATCCCTGCCTTGATTCTCAGCCCCTCAGGAACCCAGGCCCTGACCCATCTCGCCTTTCCCCACAGACAAGCAAGCCAGCTGTGTAGGCAGCCATCGCATGTGCATGCGCTGCTCCGTGGATCCCAAGAACCTGTGCTCAAGAGTTTCTTCCCGCTTCTGCCATCGCCCAAGCTTCCTGCTCGGGCAGGCAAACCACCTTGACTACTGCCTGCAGCGGGGCTCGGCGGGGGCGGAGCCGGCGGCCCCCCCGCCGCGGGCGAGTAAAGGAGAAGGCGGGCGGAGCGGGAGGCAAAAAGCCTACAGCACCCGGTATTCCCAGGCGGTCTCCCATCCAAGTACTAACCAGGCCCGACCCTGCTTAGCTTCCGAGATCAGACGAGATCGGGCGCGTTCAGGGTGGTATGGCCGTAGACGGGGGCGGGGGCCGCGGGCGGCCTCTTGAGGAGCAGTTTCGCTGGCGCTGGCGCCTTAACGCCAGCCTGGCGGCCGGCCCGCCCCGGCAGGGCCCCCTCGCCCGCCCAGGCAGGGGGAACGGAGGTCTCGGGTATCGGGCGGCGGCGGAGGGTTTGGCGACCACCTCCCAGCCCAGGGCGGCCGTGACCCAGCAAACCCTTGGGCGCTTGGCGCCCCGCCCAAGATCCCGCACGTCGCTCACAGGGACGTGGCCCCAGAGGCTTCAGGGCCCGGGGCCCGCGGTCCCTTGGGCATCGGCCCTGCCCGCCCACGCGGCGCTAGGCGCAGCCCGGCCGCAGCCCGGGCCGGCCCTCCTGCCCGACAGCAGCTGGCCCGAAGCCACTGGGAGCCACCATTGAGTCGCCACGGCCCCTCAGCCCCGGCAAGGCCACCCTTGCCCCCACACCCCCCGCCGAGCTCAGGACCCCGCCCCTGGTGGCCGGCAGGCCCGGGCAAGCGGCCCCTGCCCTCGATCCCGCTCCCGCACCCGGCCGCGGTGACACGCCAGAGGGGCGGGGTGGGGGGGGGCTTTTGTCGGAGGGAGCTGTGGAGGGACACACAGGCACACAGGTGGCGGCGCCGGGGCTGGGCGCCGGTGGGGGCGGCCAGGTGCAGGTCGAGGGGCTCGCGGGCCGAAAGGACGGCAGCTGGGCCGGCGGCGGAGTCTGGGTCCGGGCCGGCCACCCCGGGAGCGTCTGGGGTGCGGCTGCCTTCCAGGGCCGCCTTCTGGCCGCCTGGCCGGCCGGGCCGGCGGGGAGCGCCCCCGCCGTCGCGCGCCGTGGTGGGAGGGGCCTGAGGAGGTGGGGCCTGCAGCGGGGCCCGGCGGGGGCGGAGCCGGCGGCCCCCGCCGCGGGCGAGTAAAGGAGAAGGCGGGCGGAGCGGGAGGCAAAAAGCCTACAGCACCCGGTATTCCCAGGCGGTCTCCCATCCAAGTACTAACCAGGCCCGACCCTGCTTAGCTTCCGAGATCAGACGAGATCGGGCGCGTTCAGGGTGGTATGGCCGTAGACGGGGGCGGGGGCTGCGGGCGGCCTCTTGAGGCCCAGTTTCGCTGGCGCTGGCGCCTTAACGCCGGCCTGGCGGCCGGCCCGCCCCGGCAGGGCCCCCTCGCCCGCCCAGGCAGCGGGAACGGAGGTCTCGGGTATCGGGCGGCGGCGGAGGGTTTGGAGACCACCTCCCAGCCCAGGGCGGCCGTGACCCAGCAAACCCTTGGGCGCTTGGCGCCCCTCCCAAGATCCCGCACGTCGCTCACAGGGACGTGGCCCCGGAGGCTTCATGGCCCGGGGCCCGCGGTCCCTTGGGCATCGGCCCTGCCCGCCCACGCGGCGCTAGGCGCAGCCCGGCCGCAGCCCGGGCCGGCCCTCCTGCCCGACAGCAGCTGCCCGAAGCCACTGGGAGCCACCATTGAGTCGCCACGGCCCCTCAGCCCCAGCAAGGCCACCCTTGCCCCCACACCCCCCGCCGAGCTCAGGACCCCGCCCCTGGTGGCCGGCAGGACCGGGGAAGCGGCCCCTGCCCTCGATCCCGCTCCCGCACCCGGCCGCGGTGACACGCCAGAGGGGCGGTGTGGGGGGGGGCTTTTGTCGCAGGGAGCTGTGGAGGGACACACCGGCACACAGGTGGCGGCACCGGGGCTGGGCGCCGGTGGGGGCGGCCAGGTGCAGGTCGAGGGGCTCGCGGGCCGAAAGGACGGCAACTGGGCCCATGGCGGAGTCTGGGTGTGGAGGGCTCTGAGCCTCCATCCGCTCTGGTGCCTCGGGGCTACGGGCCCGAAGCCTGGTAGCGCGACACCCCACCGGCCCACAGACGTAGCCTCCCCAGCTGTGCTCGCAGCGAGTGCAACCGCAGCCTGCATCCCTCCACGGGACACTTGGATTACTCCCGCGATCCCCACGAGGTGCGGCACCCGGCGGCCGAATGGGCTGAGATCCTGCCCTTGCGGCGCCCTGTGGCCACCTCCGCCTCCCTCACGGTACTGGCCGAGGCCTCGCACCAGCGGGCGCCGGCTCCCAGCTCAGCGCTGCTCCTCCGCCCCTCTCACCTCCTGCCCGACGTCCAGGCTACCGAGCACCCTCCACCCCCGCCCACCTTCATGCCACTCAGCCGGAACCCGGGAGGCAATGCCAACTACCAGGTGTATGACAGTCTGGTGCTGAAGCGGCAACCGCAGGAGGGCCAAGCGCGGGCCGACTCGCTGCTACCTTCCACCTCGGCCTCCAGGCCCTCTCTGCACGGGAGCCAGACTGGGAAAATGAACGTACCAGCAGCAAATGGGGGCAGGGGCAGGGGGCGGCAGGGCATGGAGAGAGGAATAAAGAGCGCCAGAGTCCAGGAAACATTGGTGGTCTGTGGCTTGGAAGCGCCACTCCTTCTGCCAGCCTGGGTCCCTGCGCTTGGCTTCCTGCAATAAGAAGCCAGTGTCCCCTTCTTGGCCTGAGGGTCCCTTTGGTTTAGTGGCCACAGTTCTGCCAGCAGGCCCCTCCTGGTCCTATACCATGCACTAAGTACATCTGCAGCTGCAGACTCCAAACCCCTGGTCTCTGGGCACCTCCTCTGTGTCTCAGCTGTCCCTGTCCACAGAGAGCCTCATACAAGAAGTTGCTTCCAAACTGGGAGGTTCCACATCTGGGCAGGTCCAGCTCCAGGCCCAGTGAAGGGCATGAAGAAGGCTGAGGCTCTGGACTCCAGCCAGGCCTTCAGCAGGCCTCTGAGGCCAAGGTCTTCCTAGTCTCAAGAGGGGCCAAGAGACGCAATGTGTCATTTGAACAAGTGAGTCAGCGGGCGGTGAGCGAATGAATGACCGCTCGAGGGGATGTATGCCGGCCACCGGGCCCTGTTTGACTGTCCAGGCTCAGCTTACCTGACCCTGGTTACCAGGGAATGCCACTCTGGGCCCACCTTTTCATCCCCCTCCCTCACTGTGACCTCACCCCCTGCCCCATTATGACCCAGTCTGGCTCCCAGTTAAAACTGGAGGGCAGAGGGCCCAGGCAGTCCTGGGACCAACGGCCATGGGTGAGCGAAACTACTACCGAGCCGAGCCGTTCACTGGCCCCATCCCCAGGAAATGCCAGGAGCAAGGATACTCAATTCTTCTGATCCCGGTCAGCTTCATCTTGCTCAACGTGGGGATCAACGTGGTGACTATGGTCAGGGCAGGATCTGTGCAGCGCGGTTGGGGGAGCCCTGGGGTCTTGAAGGGGCTGAGGTGGGAGGGCTGCTGGGGTGTGACCGGACAAGGGTTGGATTTCAGGGCTCACCCTGCTCCCGGCCTCCCCCCTCCCCTTCTTCCCTCAACTCTGGAGGCATCTGAAGAGATTCTTGCGGGCACTTTTCAATCGTATTTTCCACAAAGGTGAGTGGGCGCCGGCGTGGGTTCAGGGGATGTGGGCCTGTCCCCTTTCTTCTATCCCTGCCTTGATTCTCAGCCCCTCAGGAACCCAGGCCCTGACCCATCTCGCCTTTCCCCACAGACAAGCAAGCCAGCTGTGTAGGCAGCCATCGCATGTGCATGCGCTGCTCCGTGGATCCCAAGAACCTGTGCTCAAGAGTTTCTTCCCGCTTCTGCCATCGCCCAAGCTTCCTGCTCGGGCAGGCAAACCACCTTGACTACTGCCTGCAGCGGGGCTCGGCGGGGGCGGAGCCGGCGGCCCCCCCGCCGCGGGCGAGTAAAGGAGAAGGCGGGCGGAGCGGGAGGCAAAAAGCCTACAGCACCCGGTATTCCCAGGCGGTCTCCCATCCAAGTACTAACCAGGCCCGACCCTGCTTAGCTTCCGAGATCAGACGAGATCGGGCGCGTTCAGGGTGGTATGGCCGTAGACGGGGGCGGGGGCTGCGGGCGGCCTCTTGAGGCCCAGTTTCGCTGGCGCTGGCGCCTTAACGCCGGCCTGGCGGCCGGCCCGCCCCGGCAGGGCCCCCTCGCCCGCCCAGGCAGCGGGAACGGAGGTCTCGGGTATCGGGCGGCGGCGGAGGGTTTGGAGACCACCTCCCAGCCCAGGGCGGCCGTGACCCAGCAAACCCTTGGGCGCTTGGCGCCCCGCCCAAGATCCCGCACGTCGCTCACAGGGACGTGGCCCCGGAGGCTTCATGGCCCGGGGCCCGCGGTCCCTTGGGCATCGGCCCTGCCCGCCCACGCGGCGCTAGGCGCAGCCCGGCCGCAGCCCGGGCCGGCCCTCCTGCCCGACAGCAGCTGCCCGAAGCCACTGGGAGCCACCATTGAGTCGCCACGGCCCCTCAGCCCCAGCAAGGCCACCCTTGCCCCCACACCCCCCGCCGAGCTCAGGACCCCGCCCCTGGTGGCCGGCAGGACCGGGGAAGCGGCCCCTGCCCTCGATCCCGCTCCCGCACCCGGCCGCGGTGACACGCCAGAGGGGCGGGGTGGGGGGGGGCTTTTGTCGCAGGGAGCTGTGGAGGGACACACCGGCACACAGGTGGCGGCACCGGGGCTGGGCGCCGGTGGGGGCGGCCAGGTGCAGGTCGAGGGGCTCGCGGGCCGAAAGGACGGCAACTGGGCCCATGGCGGAGTCTGGGTGTGGAGGGCTCTGAGCCTCCATCCGCTCTGGTGCCTCGGGGCTACGGGCCCGAAGCCTGGTAGCGCGACACCCCACCGGCCCACAGACGTAGCCTCCCCAGCTGTGCTCGCAGCGAGTGCAACCGCAGCCTGCATCCCTCCACGGGACACTTGGATTACTCCCGCGATCCCCACGAGGTGCGGCACCCGGCGGCCGAATGGGCTGAGATCCTGCCCTTGCGGCGCCCTGTGGCCACCTCCGCCTCCCTCACGGTACTGGCCGAGGCCTCGCACCAGCGGGCGCCGGCTCCCAGCTCAGCGCTGCTCCTCCGCCCCTCTCACCTCCTGCCCGACGTCCAGGCTACCGAGCACCCTCCACCCCCGCCCACCTTCATGCCACTCAGCCGGAACCCGGGAGGCAATGCCAACTACCAGGTGTATGACAGTCTGGTGCTGAAGCGGCAACCGCAGGAGGGCCAAGCGCGGGCCGACTCGCTGCTACCTTCCACCTCGGCCTCCAGGCCCTCTCTGCACGGGAGCCAGACTGGGAAAATGAACGTACCAGCAGCAAATGGGGGCAGGGGCAGGGGGCGGCAGGGCATGGAGAGAGGAATAAAGAGCGCCAGAGTCCAGGAAACATTGGTGGTCTGTGGCTTGGAAGCGCCACTCCTTCTGCCAGCCTGGGTCCCTGCGCTTGGCTTCCTGCAATAAGAAGCCAGTGTCCCCTTCTTGGCCTGAGGGTCCCTTTGGTTTAGTGGCCACAGTTCTGCCAGCAGGCCCCTCCTGGTCCTATACCATGCACTAAGTACATCTGCAGCTGCAGACTCCAAACCCCTGGTCTCTGGGCACCTCCTCTGTGTCTCAGCTGTCCCTGTCCACAGAGAGCCTCATACAAGAAGTTGCTTCCAAACTGGGAGGTTCCACATCTGGGCAGGTCCAGCTCCAGGCCCAGTGAAGGGCATGAAGAAGGCTGAGGCTCTGGACTCCAGCCAGGCCTTCAGCAGGCCTCTGAGGCCAAGGTCTTCCTAGTCTCAAGAGGGGCCAAGAGACGCAATGTGTCATTTGAACAAGTGAGTCAGCGGGCGGTGAGCGAATGAATGACCGCTCGAGGGGATGTATGCCGGCCACCGGGCCCTGTTTGACTGTCCAGGCTCAGCTTACCTGACCCTGGTTACCAGGGAATGCCACTCTGGGCCCACCTTTTCATCCCCCTCCCTCACTGTGACCTCACCCCCTGCCCCATTATGACCCAGTCTGGCTCCCAGTTAAAACTGGAGGGCAGAGGGCCCAGGCAGTCCTGGGACCAACGGCCATGGGTGAGCGAAACTACTACCGAGCCGAGCCGTTCACTGGCCCCATCCCCAGGAAATGCCAGGAGCAAGGATACTCAATTCTTCTGATCCCGGTCAGCTTCATCTTGCTCAACGTGGGGATCAACGTGGTGACTATGGTCAGGGCAGGATCTGTGCAGCGCGGTTGGGGGAGCCCTGGGGTCTTGAAGGGGCTGAGGTGGGAGGGCTGCTGGGGTGTGACCGGACAAGGGTTGGATTTCAGGGCTCACCCTGCTCCCGGCCTCCCCCCTCCCCTTCTTCCCTCAACTCTGGAGGCATCTGAAGAGATTCTTGCGGGCACTTTTCAATCGTATTTTCCACAAAGGTGAGTGGGCGCCGGCGTGGGTTCAGGGGATGTGGGCCTGTCCCCTTTCTTCTATCCCTGCCTTGATTCTCAGCCCCTCAGGAACCCAGGCCCTGACCCATCTCGCCTTTCCCCACAGACAAGCAAGCCAGCTGTGTAGGCAGCCATCGCATGTGCATGCGCTGCTCCGTGGATCCCAAGAACCTGTGCTCAAGAGTTTCTTCCCGCTTCTGCCATCGCCCAAGCTTCCTGCTCGGGCAGGCAAACCACCTTGACTACTGCCTGCAGCGGGGCTCGGCGGGGGCGGAGCCGGCGGCCCCCCCGCCGCGGGCGAGTAAAGGAGAAGGCGGGCGGAGCGGGAGGCAAAAAGCCTACAGCACCCGGTATTCCCAGGCGGTCTCCCATCCAAGTACTAACCAGGCCCGACCCTGCTTAGCTTCCGAGATCAGACGAGATCGGGCGCGTTCAGGGTGGTATGGCCGTAGACGGGGGCGGGGGCCGCGGGCGGCCTCTTGAGGAGCAGTTTCGCTGGCGCTGGCGCCTTAACGCCAGCCTGGCGGCCGGCCCGCCCCGGCAGGGCCCCCTCGCCCGCCCAGGCAGGGGGAACGGAGGTCTCGGGTATCGGGCGGCGGCGGAGGGTTTGGCGACCACCTCCCAGCCCAGGGCGGCCGTGACCCAGCAAACCCTTGGGCGCTTGGCGCCCCGCCCAAGATCCCGCACGTCGCTCACAGGGACGTGGCCCCAGAGGCTTCAGGGCCCGGGGCCCGCGGTCCCTTGGGCATCGGCCCTGCCCGCCCACGCGGCGCTAGGCGCAGCCCGGCCGCAGCCCGGGCCGGCCCTCCTGCCCGACAGCAGCTGGCCCGAAGCCACTGGGAGCCACCATTGAGTCGCCACGGCCCCTCAGCCCCGGCAAGGCCACCCTTGCCCCCACACCCCCCGCCGAGCTCAGGACCCCGCCCCTGGTGGCCGGCAGGCCCGGGCAAGCGGCCCCTGCCCTCGATCCCGCTCCCGCACCCGGCCGCGGTGACACGCCAGAGGGGCGGGGTGGGGGGGGGCTTTTGTCGGAGGGAGCTGTGGAGGGACACACAGGCACACAGGTGGCGGCGCCGGGGCTGGGCGCCGGTGGGGGCGGCCAGGTGCAGGTCGAGGGGCTCGCGGGCCGAAAGGACGGCAGCTGGGCCGGCGGCGGAGTCTGGGTCCGGGCCGGCCACCCCGGGAGCGTCTGGGGTGCGGCTGCCTTCCAGGGCCGCCTTCTGGCCGCCTGGCCGGCCGGGCCGGCGGGGAGCGCCCCCGCCGTCGCGCGCCGTGGTGGGAGGGGCCTGAGGAGGTGGGGCCTGCAGCGGGGCCCGGCGGGGGCGGAGCCGGCGGCCCCCGCCGCGGGCGAGTAAAGGAGAAGGCGGGCGGAGCGGCAGGCAAAAAGCCTACAGCACCCGGTATTCCCAGGCGGTCTCCCATCCAAGTACTAACCAGGCCCGACCCTGCTTAGCTTCCGAGATCAGACGAGATCGGGCGCGTTCAGGGTGGTATGGCCGTAGACGGGGGCGGGGGCTGCGGGCGGCCTCTTGAGGCCCAGTTTCGCTGGCGCTGGCGCCTTAACGCCGGCCTGGCGGCCGGCCCGCCCCGGCAGGGCCCCCTCGCCCGCCCAGGCAGCGGGAACGGAGGTCTCGGGTATCGGGCGGCGGCGGAGGGTTTGGAGACCACCTCCCAGCCCAGGGCGGCCGTGACCCAGCAAACCCTTGGGCGCTTGGCGCCCCTCCCAAGATCCCGCACGTCGCTCACAGGGACGTGGCCCCGGAGGCTTCATGGCCCGGGGCCCGCGGTCCCTTGGGCATCGGCCCTGCCCGCCCACGCGGCGCTAGGCGCAGCCCGGCCGCAGCCCGGGCCGGCCCTCCTGCCCGACAGCAGCTGCCCGAAGCCACTGGGAGCCACCATTGAGTCGCCACGGCCCCTCAGCCCCGGCAAGGCCACCCTTGCCCCCACACCCCCCGCCGAGCTCAGGACCCCGCCCCTGGTGGCCGGCAGGACCGGGGAAGCGGCCCCTGCCCTCGATCCCGCTCCCGCACCCGGCCGCGGTGACACGCCAGAGGGGCGGTGTGGGGGGGGGCTTTTGTCGCAGGGAGCTGTGGAGGGACACACCGGCACACAGGTGGCGGCACCGGGGCTGGGCGCCGGTGGGGGCGGCCAGGTGCAGGTCGAGGGGCTCGCGGGCCGAAAGGACGGCAACTGGGCCCATGGCGGAGTCTGGGTGTGGAGGGCTCTGAGCCTCCATCCGCTCTGGTGCCTCGGGGCTACGGGCCCGAAGCCTGGTAGCGCGACACCCCACCAGCCCACAGACGTAGCCTCCCCAGCTGTGCTCGCAGCGAGTGCAACCGCAGCCTGCATCCCTCCACGGGACACTTGGATTACTCCCGCGATCCCCACGAGGTGCGGCACCCGGCGGCCGAATGGGCTGAGATCCTGCCCTTGCGGCGCCCTGTGGCCACCTCCGCCTCCCTCACGGTACTGGCCGAGGCCTCGCACCAGCGGGCGCCGGCTCCCAGCTCAGCGCTGCTCCTCCGCCCCTCTCACCTCCTGCCCGACGTCCAGGCTACCGAGCACCCTCCACCCCCGCCCACCTTCATGCCACTCAGCCGGAACCCGGGAGGCAATGCCAACTACCAGGTGTATGACAGTCTGGTGCTGAAGCGGCAACCGCAGGAGGGCCAAGCGCGGGCCGACTCGCTGCTACCTTCCACCTCGGCCTCCAGGCCCTCTCTGCACGGGAGCCAGACTGGGAAAATGAACGTACCAGCAGCAAATGGGGGCAGGGGCAGGGGGCGGCAGGGCATGGAGAGAGGAATAAAGAGCGCCAGAGTCCAGGAAACATTGGTGGTCTGTGGCTTGGAAGCGCCACTCCTTCTGCCAGCCTGGGTCCCTGCGCTTGGCTTCCTGCAATAAGAAGCCAGTGTCCCCTTCTTGGCCTGAGGGTCCCTTTGGTTTAGTGGCCACAGTTCTGCCAGCAGGCCCCTCCTGGTCCTATACCATGCACTAAGTACATCTGCAGCTGCAGACTCCAAACCCCTGGTCTCTGGGCACCTCCTCTGTGTCTCAGCTGTCCCTGTCCACAGAGAGCCTCATACAAGAAGTTGCTTCCAAACTGGGAGGTTCCACATCTGGGCAGGTCCAGCTCCAGGCCCAGTGAAGGGCATGAAGAAGGCTGAGGCTCTGGACTCCAGCCAGGCCTTCAGCAGGCCTCTGAGGCCAAGGTCTTCCTAGTCTCAAGAGGGGCCAAGAGACGCAATGTGTCATTTGAACAAGTGAGTCAGCGGGCGGTGAGCGAATGAATGACCGCTCGAGGGGATGTATGCCGGCCACCGGGCCCTGTTTGACTGTCCAGGCTCAGCTTACCTGACCCTGGTTACCAGGGAATGCCACTCTGGGCCCACCTTTTCATCCCCCTCCCTCACTGTGACCTCACCCCCTGCCCCATTATGACCCAGTCTGGCTCCCAGTTAAAACTGGAGGGCAGAGGGCCCAGGCAGTCCTGGGACCAACGGCCATGGGTGAGCGAAACTACTACCGAGCCGAGCCGTTCACTGGCCCCATCCCCAGGAAATGCCAGGAGCAAGGATACTCAATTCTTCTGATCCCGGTCAGCTTCATCTTGCTCAACGTGGGGATCAACGTGGTGACTATGGTCAGGGCAGGATCTGTGCAGCGCGGTTGGGGGAGCCCTGGGGTCTTGAAGGGGCTGAGGTGGGAGGGCTGCTGGGGTGTGACCGGACAAGGGTTGGATTTCAGGGCTCACCCTGCTCCCGGCCTCCCCCCTCCCCTTCTTCCCTCAACTCTGGAGGCATCTGAAGAGATTCTTGCGGGCACTTTTCAATCGTATTTTCCACAAAGGTGAGTGGGCGCCGGCGTGGGTTCAGGGGATGTGGGCCTGTCCCCTTTCTTCTATCCCTGCCTTGATTCTCAGCCCCTCAGGAACCCAGGCCCTGACCCATCTCGCCTTTCCCCACAGACAAGCAAGCC